>NC_040076.1:107353259-108635759 GCF_003369695.1 Bos indicus x Bos taurus | reverse complement strand
GGTTGATTGAACTTGTTCTTCCTTGTAATATTGTCTCTGCTGTACTGTCTCACTGAGGTTCTTGAAGAGAGTCAGGTATGGGTGGGCTTTTTTTTTTTCCTGTTTTTAGAGAGGGACTCTTTTATGTCTTAGCAAAATAAGTATTTTAATGCAGTAAGCCAATTTTAATCATATAATTGGCCATACCACAATAAACCCAGGTTCAATTTCTTTAACTGCTTTATTAAAAAATTAATTCTGTTACTTGATTTTGCCCAGGACATTAATTACACAGCTTTTGTGCTTTGCCTTTTAAGGGTTTTGCGATCAACTACTAACTGTAAATAATAATGTAAGTTTGTTACCTTTATCTCTATAACTATATATTCAGATTCATTCAAAGTTAACCACAGTATATTCTGAGAGTTGATTAATTTCGAGAATCAACTTTTAAAAATATATGTTACAATAACACAAGTGAGTATTCATTGCTTGATGAACACCTGGTTTTCGTTTAAAGAATGTGTATAAAGGGATGTAGTAAAAAAAAGTATGTCTCTTAAAATATAATTGCTAAAATGTTGTCTAATAATTGTTATAAATTATTATTCACAGATACATAATGCTTATATATGGCAAAATTTACAGTGAAATTTCTTTTAACCTCTGCTTTGAATGCTGCTTCAATGTAATTTATTCCTTTTTCTATCTTTATTACAATTTATGAAAGGATTACCCTAATCTACCTCCTTGATTTGTCAAAGTTTCTATGTAACTGTGTTCCTAGAAGAAATTCTAAAATGACTTATATTTATTAAGATAAAAGTTCTTGCTTTATCAGCCACTGATAGTTTGTTATTTAGAGGCAGTGATGCTTTGGAATCATTTAATCCAATTTAGAATATACATATCTTACTAAGTGGGTAACTTTATAACATTTAGCTATATAGCCATTTATGGCATTGTGACCATTTTGACTTGGCATGTGTGCTCAGTTGCTCAGTCGTGCCCAACTCTTTGTGAACCGTGGACTGTAGCCTTCTAGGCTCCTCTGTCCATGGAATTTTCCAGGTTGTGCTGGTAGGTTTTGTCTATTTGCTAGCTTTGTTTTTTTTTTTTTTTCTGACTTGGTGTTTTATATAAAACAGCGTTACTGTAATTTTACATGTCTTGTGATATAAACTTGGGAGTTTGTTATTGGGGACTTCATGTTTGCAGTACTTTTGTCCTTGAAAAATATACTTACAAATTACATTTTGACAGGACTACATACTACCACTTTCTCTTCAAAGACCAGCATAGATTCTGTTTCCTTTATAAAGTAATCCATATATATTCAGTAAAAATTAGTCTTTCATGGCACTGAACTACTGTACCAATTTATAAAACTTTTCTAATATTATTAGTATAATGGCTACATTATAATTGTTATTCTATGCATATCTTACCTACCATATTAGTACAAAACAAGTGCTAAATATTTTTAAATCTACTGGATGAATATTTTAGATGCTCTGGAGCAGCTTTATTGTTAAAATATTTAGTATGAATAGAAGGCCTATCTAATTTTTAAGTTCAGGTTTTTATGTTTAAGCTTATTAAAATAAATCTGTTTATTCCCTTGAAATCCCAAGGAAACCGATAGGGAAGGTCATTGGAAAACCTGGGTATGTTTTTAAAAATGGAGCACCCTGTCCACCCCTTTCCCTCCATGAACATGCTATAAATAATACTTTGTATTGTGAAAGTAGGGGAAAAAATTTTTAAGGGATAGTTAAACTGTAGAAGACTGACCAAACACAATAAAGTCTTAAGACAGCCTTGAGGTTAATGATTTTGAATAAATTAATATCCATTAAAAAAGATGATGCAAGGAGATGTGGCAGAAACTTTGAGAAGACTCATAAAATGAGGGAGGAAATTTCTT
The DNA here is from genome assembly GCF_003369695.1 of Bos indicus x Bos taurus. Classification (NCBI taxonomy): domain Eukaryota; kingdom Metazoa; phylum Chordata; class Mammalia; order Artiodactyla; family Bovidae; genus Bos; species Bos indicus x Bos taurus. The sequence goes on along the minus strand of NC_040076.1, from coordinate 108,633,853 downwards.
GTTTCTATAGTATGGTGTTTTAGTTGTCCATGCTGAAGAAAACTGACCTGACCAGAGAGCGCCTATTATGCTGGAAAATAGCTGCTAACTTGACATGTTGAAAGGCTCATTCCTGCCCTGGTGAGAAAAGCTGTCACTGAAAAAAGCTAAAGTACTTAATGAATAGGCTGCATCTCTTGTGGATACACTTTACTAAATGGGGACTAAAGTAGTGTTTGATCCTGATGCAAAGTAATCAGACAAGCAGATTGTGAGTAGAGCTTGAATCTTCAGAAATACGTATTTCTTCAACAGTTGAAAAAAAAAAAGCTGCTCAGTTGTGTCGGACTCTTTGCAACCCCACGGACTATACAGTCCATGGAAATCTCCAGGCCAGAATACTGGAGTGTGTAGCTGTTCCCTTCTCCAGGGGATCTTCCCAGCCCAGGGATTGAACCCAGGTCTCCCACATTGCAGGCGGATTCTTTACCAGCTGAACCATCAGGTAATCCCAAGAATAGTGGGGTGGGTAGCCTATCCCTTCTCCAGTAGATCTTCCTGACCCAGGAATCGAATTGGAGTCTCCTGCATCATAGGCAGATTCTTTACCAGGTGGCACAGCTCCAGTACCCACTCCAGTATTCTGGCCTGGAGAAATTCCATGGACAAAGGATCCTGGCAGGCTGCAGTCCATGGGGTCACAAAGAGTCAGATGCCACTGAGCAACTTTCACTTCACTTTTCAAGTTATTTGTTGAACATCAGCTATATACCAGACTAGGTGCTAGGTATTCAACAGTGATCCAGATCAGGAGAGAGGACCTTGTGTTCATGTGATGTAATCTAATAAACAGAAGAGATGACAAATATATAATAACCATATTTTATGATAACTATTTTTTTTAAATTTTACTGTTTAACCATTTAAAAATATATTTATTTATTTATGACTTTGCTGTGTCTTTGTTGCTGTGCACGAACTTTCTCTAGTTGGCGAGTGGGGGCCACTCTCTAGTTGCAGTGCACAGTCTTCTCTTTGCAGTGGCTTCTCTTGTTGTGGAACATAGGCTTTAGGGTGCGTGGGCTTCAGTAGTTGTGGTGTGTGGTCTGTAGAGCGTGGGATCAGTAGTTGTAGCACATGGACTTAGCTGCTCTGTGGTATGTAGAATCTTCCCAGACCAGGGGTCGAATATGTGTCCCCTGCATTAGCAGGGAGGTTCTTAGCCACTGGACCACCAGGGAAGTTCTTAAAAATTCTGATGTGTTTTGAAGATAAAATGCAAGATGCTACACAAAGATTGGAGATGAATAAGCAGGTCAGCAACTTATTAAAAACAATTAAAAATGGTAGATCAGTACAAAGTTATCTGTGGCATTTCAAAAGTACCTGAGAAATGCATTGTCTTGATAATCACCCTTGATTTTTTCTCCCTCACATCCCACATCCGTTTAAACATCATATCCTGCTAAAACACAGCCTTTGAACATTTCTTAAAATAATATCTTCCTTTCTACTCTTTTTTTTGGCTTTTTTAAAAATTAATTAATTTATTTTAATTGGAAGCTAATTACTTTAAATATTGTAGTGGTTTTTGCCCTACACTGACATGAATCAGCCATGGGTGTACATGTGTTCCCCATCCTGAACCCCCCTCCCACCTCCCACCCCATCCCATCCCTCAGGGTCATCCCAGTACACCAGCCCTAGCACCCTGTCTCATGCATTGAACCTGGACTGGTGATCTGTTTCACATATGATAATATACATGTTTCAATGCTATTCTCTCAAATCATCCCACCCTCACCTTCTCCCACGGAGTCCAAAAGTCTGTTTACATCTGTGTCTCCTTTGCTATTTCATATATGGGGTATTCGTTAAACCATCTTTCTAAATTCCATATATATATGCGTTAATATCCTGTATTGGTGTTTTTCTTTCTGACTTACTTCACTCTGTATAATAGGCTCCAGTTTCATATTGCCACTGCTCTGGTTCAGGCATCATGCTTGCTGTCTGGACTGCCACAACTGTAGTTGGATTCCCACCTCCAATCTCACTCCATTCAAGTTCCTATTCACGTAGTTCCTACAGTAATCTCTCCAAAATATAAATATGACTATGCCAATCTCTATTACTCCTTAATGGACCCCCATCCCCTAAAGAGTGAAGTCCAAATTTCATTAAGATAACAAGACTCTTTGAATGCTGCAGACCTCTTCTTCCAGGTTTATATCTTACCATGCTCTGACTTATACTTTTCACATTGTACTAGTATACCATTTCTTTCCTTCCAGTTCTTGCTGTTGCTTTTCCCTTTTTTTAAATTATGAGAACTTAAAGAATGTACTGACAAATACTACCCCCACACTCCCATCCTTTGGAACCAGCTCAGGGACCATTTTTGCAAATATCTTTCGCTTACCCATTCCATCCCCAGAATGTGCCTCTGTGCTTCTCAGTGAATATCTCCATTATTAGTTACATTATTGTATAATTATATGAGACCAGGAAATATCTTAATCACTTTTATATCTCTAGTGCCTAGTGATAGTAGGTACTCAATAAATATTTTTAGGTGAGTAAATGGTTTGCCTTAAATCAGTCTCCGTAATCTGAAACTATTAAGTATAAATTTTTTAATATTTAATTTATTTTTATATATGTCCTCCATCTTGAAAAATTCAGATTCACTGATTTTGGTCTTAATAATTTGTGCCTGTAATGAGACATTTATGAGGTTTTGGCTACCTAGTGCGAACAGTGCCATCTATTGGTGATTATCCAAGTTGTATCCACTATCCAGGTTGGAGCCCTAGTCAAAGCACTAATCAAACATTTTTAAGGAAACCAGATCTATGAAAAAGTTTCTCATGAATTTATACAAAAAAATAAACTAACCACCATATGTATGGCAAAGACAAGTGAAGTGTTTTAGTTATATATCCCAGCAAAAGCGAATATTGTGTTCTGACATAGTAACTGAATATTTACCATCAGTTCATACTTTTATTTATTGATATGAGAGCTCATTCCTAAAGAAACTAAGTTGACTATCAGGGTTTGATATAAAAATACCATTTAAGCAAAAATACAAATGAACATTCACTCTCATCCTTCTTTAAAATCAGACTAATACTCTGTGATTTATATAATATTCGATTTCCAAATACTTTTAAAGTATAAGAAAAAAAAGCCTCTAAACCATGGATAATTGTCTTTTAATGGTATGAATAGGTGCCACACACCTTGTTTGAAAGGTGGTGTTTCTATTTGTTCTGAGTAACTTATAGTATATTATTTAAATATGAAGAAGTGTTGGTGTTTTTACTTTATTCACTGATCTAACATTTAAATTTAACCAGCAGAAATAAAACCACACTTGATTTGGCTGGTATCGAGCTGTTGCCTGACTCATAGCTGCCATGCTGTGGGCATGCATGGTTGCTACAGTGTTTTGTGATTAGACAAAGGTGATATGAGCTGTGGGTAGGCCACCAAAATGTTAGTGAGCCTTGTTGTGTTGCCAGATTATCAGTGTTTCTTAAAAGTTTCAGAAGTAACACTTTTCAATATGGTTAAAATAAACGTAGCTTTAAGATAAACAGTATGGTGGTGATGTAATTTAAAAATAGTTTCCTTAATTTTAGTCATATGCACACTCTTTAAAGAGAAAAAAATTCCTCCCCTGTCCACTTAATACATTTTGATTCCTTTGATTTATATCATAATATTGCTTAATGCATATACATAACCATATTTAAACTCCTTATAGGTGTAGTGTTTATATAAATGTAAAACTGTAATACTAATATTAAAAATGAAATTGCAGTAACAATAACATCAGGTAACATATATAACATGTACTAGGTGCTAGGCATTTTGTATTGATTGGATAGGTAAACAGATAGATATGCACATGTGTACACACACACACACACACACACACACACACACACATACACACACACACACACTCATTTCATCTTTACAATAACCCAACAAGATAGGCACAATAAAATCCCACAGTAATACACTCTGGGAGAAGAAAAATTGAGTTATAAAACCCAGGCAGTCTGTCTCCAGAGTTCATACTATTTTTTTAAAAATCCTACTTATGACATTAAGGTGGGATTTTGGGGTAATATTATTATCTCCATTTTATAGATAAGGAAACTGAGGCACATATAGACTAAATGACTTGTTCAAGATCCCACAGATAATAAACGTCAGCTGTGGATTTAAACCCAGGCAGTTTCCAGAGCTCGTGCTGTTAGTATAGTTAGTTACCTCTCAAATTTGCATATTAGTACAAATTCACTAGCTATGTTTACAAATAAAATATAAAATTACAAAATCAATGAAAGTAAAATTTAACCAGTATAATGTAAATGAATTATCTTAACATAGATGATGCTAGTTTACTTACATTGACTTTCTAATGTTTGGTTTATTAATAGTCAGATTTACTTGCATGTTTTGTGTTTCCTGTATTTCCTGAATGATTTTGATATTTTTATTATTTTAATTTTTCTGTTTTGATAAGTAAGCTGTTTTAATCACTAAGCCATCTTCTTGGTGACCTAGTAATAATATTATAATAATGCAACCAAAAGTAATAAAATTCTGACAAAAAGTTTAAAAGATCTATATAACAAGAATAGTTTACCTCCATCTCACTGCAGTTACAGTCACTGCAAGTAGTATGTGCAAAGACCAGCAGGACCTCAGCACAAATGATGAATAAAGAAAGGGATGTTGTAGCTCAGGTTTTTTTGACTTTGCCCTGGCTGCACTGCTCTATTCTGTTTCATGTGATACCCCTCACTCTCCATCCACTTCTCTCTGTTCAGTTTGCTGTGGAATCCCTTACTTTTGTACCAGAGTGACATTGTTTGTCCTGCTCTTGATGCAAAAAAAGCTTTGACATAAGTTCAATTTTTTTATTATTAGTCCAGAATAATACTTCTGGTACTAAATCAAGTAGCCCTTTGATTTACTTTCATAAAAATAACACAGTCTCAATTTACTATATAACTGGAGAAATTAAAGACTTACTATTTTGTGAAAGTATCTGATTCAATAAGAATCATTTTGTCTTTATTACTGCCAGAAAATTTAACATGAGTACAGCGGTGGATGGGAGGCCATTGTTGTCATTTGACATTTGGACAGGCCTCCTTTGCAGTAATTATACATGCTTATAGACACATTAACAGCAAACACAGCACTTTAGGAGATCACATGGCACCAAACTTGATAATGAACATAAACATAAAACCTGCCATTGAAATTGCATTTAACTGCTTGATAATAAGTGGGGCACTCATATGCTTATATTAGCAGTTTTTAGTGTAACACCAAAGCCACAGTTTAAAATTCTCCAAAAAGAAAAACATTCTTACAGGGATCCTCCTAGAACATATCAAGGATTCAGGCTTCTTGGACTACAGGTGGAACTCTGCTTTAGTGATTATTATAGACCCCATTAATCCACTGAGATGTTACCATTTGACAGTCTCCTAGCAACACACAAGAGACTTGGGTGATATTTGAGCATATGGGTATACCAAAGTATTTATGTATTCCTGACTTTTTCCTGCTTTTTAATCTGAACCTTTCTAAGAGGCAGTATTCAAGTAAAATCAAACTTCTTTTCACAAAAGGTACTTTACTGACTTTTACCCTTGCAGTTGAGGTGGTTATGTGTCCCCCAAGAGTCTGTGGCAGTTTTGAGGAGAATTGCATGTGTTCAAAAACAACATAGGTGGTTTGAAAAATTTAAAAAGAAGAAGACCATGACCTTCACCTCTCCTTTTTAAATCCACCTCTGCTTTGACCCTCCTCTGCCCCGTACTATTGCTGATCCCACTAGGTCTCACCATGTGAGCAAGGTATTTCCCTCTGTGCCAGGCCATGTGACTGATCTTCCCGCATGAACTTCTGTGACAGCTTAGGGAAGCTGCCTGTCTCTCTTTTTATGTCATATTCTGTTAAGGGCAGAGAGTACCTTAGGATGAATGCTCCTGAGCATTTAAAAAAAAAATTGTAGTGAAAGTAACTTTGAATTTGTATTCCCTCTTTTTTGGGAATTTATTTATTTTGGTTGCACTGGGTCTTCATTGCTGCATGCAGGCTTTCTCTAGGTCTGATGAGCAGGGCTTCTTACTGTGGTGGCTTCTCTCGTTGCAGAGTATTGACTCTGGGCCACTGGGTCTTCAGTATTTGGGGCACGTGGACTCAGTAGTTGTGGCACACAGGCTTTAGTTGCTCTGCAGCTTGTGGAATCTTCTCCGATTGGGGGTCAAACCCATGTCCCCTGCATTGCAGATGGGTTTTTATCCACTGTACCACAAGGGAAGTCCCCTCCCCACTCTTTTCCTACAACCCATAAATAAGACCCAAGGTAGAGGAAGGGCTAGGGAAGAAGCCTGAATCAAAGAGAAATAAGGGTGTTGAATACATATTCTGAACTTGGAAATCACATATCTAATAGCTAAAGCATTATTATGAGGTTCAGCTTATTTACATTAGCTCTTTTACAAGACATTTGTTGGTTCAACACTAGATTTCTGATAGACTGACTCCAAGGTTGTCCTGGCAAGCCTGATAAGTGTGAGTCTGACTCAGTTTTAGTCCATCAGCTACATTTGTTAAACACTAGATTTCTGATAGACTGACTCCAAGGTTGTCCTGGCAAGCCTGATAAGTGTGAGTCTGACTCAGTTTTAGTCCATCAGCTACATTTGTTACGGGTGAGTAGACTATTGTGTGGACCAAAACACCACATTTTGTTGTTACATTTCTAATCAGGATAGTTTTCTACTGTTCTTAATCATTTAAAATATACTCCATCTCAAAATTTTTTTCTCCACGCAGTTTTTTGTTGTTGTATAATTATCGTTAATAATCACAAATTTTGAAATGAATTTTTATAGTGAAATGGGTTTACTAATAAGATCCACGACTAGCATGCATATGTATAGTCCTTGAAATGTCTCTTCCCATAGGATTGGGACCCTTTGAATGTTCAAGATGGAACAGAGTATATGGGTTGCTGTTATTTCAAGGAATGGTTTCAAGGAATGGTTTCTCTATTCTGTGAATTGTCTGATCAGATAGCCTAGTCTGAATATCATGTTAAAGGTACCTTTTGTGCTTTAATCTATCATTTTCATTTAAGTCTATGCGTTTAAAAGGCAAGAATTTTAATACTTGTTAAGCAACTCTGTTGGAAGCTTTGCTTTGAATTTGGAAGTGACCTAAAATGGCATTGTTCTTATTATTTTCATAGATAATGATTTCTTCCTCTTGTTTAGAAAAGAAACAATACATCTGTCTAGGTTTTAAATCAGGGTCTTATGATGTAGTCACTTAAGAGCCCAAGAGATATTGCTGACTCAAGGACTAAGATTTGTTTTCCTTAGGAAATAATGTGAATGAGAAGTTATTTTTACTGGACCAGTAAGGGACAGAAAGGATTTCAGGGACAGAGATCTGGAATACTTCAACACTAATAATCCAAACACAAATCTTCCAATATAACTTACTACTACCAGTAACTTACTATCTAAGGAGTGTAAGCATTTTCTTATCTCAGTATTTGTTATATATAATGTAGATGGTAATTTGATACTGCTTGATTTTATTCTTTATCCACACACTATGAAAAAGAAGACTGACTTATTTATTTCAACAGATTGTTTATTAAGAGTCTTCTCTGTTCCAGGTTCTGCTTTGGGTGATAGGGATATGGAAATGATCACAAACCAACTTAGCCTCAGGACTTCACTGTTAATTCAGAGCAGTAATTCCCAACCTGCTTGAACAGCAAATTACCTAAGAAATTGTTAAAATATCATGAACTCATAGGCACTTTCATGAAGACTTATGTGGAAAAATAAAAGCAAACCTACTTAGCTGAATAACTAGGTAGGATTATTTCAGGGTTAAGGGACTTCCAGTTTATACAGTCGTGTTGCTATTTTCTGCTTTTGTGGCCCATAGAATAGTCTCCTTACCCTATTTCTTTATGTCACCCAGATCAGAGCCTCTGAAATAAGAATAAAGGGAAATTAAAGAGTTATAAACTAACTTAAATTAGTGAATTTTAAAGAGCAGTTAATTATGTAAGGATGCTTCAGAGTCCACAGTCCAAATGAAAGGAATTTGACAAGCCATTTATTAATACTTTAGAACACTGGTTCTTAACTTTTTTTGGACATATAAATCCCTTTTGGAGTCTGATAAAAACCATAGATTCTCTGTCCAGGAAAATATAAATCTGTATTATTTCAAGAGGTTTATAAACTCTCTGATGCTCATGTAAGATACCCATATTTAAAATGTCTTTAGTTATCTCATGAGTTTTTGGTATATTTATTATGGTATTTTTTACATGGTTTAAATTTTATTGGAATATTCCATTTAAGAATATTATAATCACTTCATATGTAATTCAGAAACAACAAAGAAAAGAAAAACTAAATCACTTTATAATGCTTCCATTTTGATTCAGGGCTATTGGCATTGTGGTGCCCTTCTTTTTTTTTTTTTTTTTTTGAACAGTGTGTATTATGCTGTTGTGTTTAGGTGATATTCTGACTATATAAGTTTTCAATGACACTGTAGGAAAAATATTTAAGGAGTTCCTCTAGGTATGCACCTTTAACTTATTGCTGCTGCTAAGTTGCTTCAGTCATGTCCGACTCTGTGCGACCCATAGACGGCAGCCCACCAGGCTTTGCCGTCCGTGGGATTCTCCAGGGAAGAACACTGGAGTGGGTTGCCATTTCCTTCTCCAATGCAAGAAAGTGAAAAATGAAAGTGAAGTCACTCAGTCGCAACCCCATGGACTGCAGCCTTCCAGGCTCCTCTGTCCCTGGGATTTTCCAGGCAAGAGTACTGAAGTGGGGTGCCATTGCCTTCTCCTTAAAGCACACTACAAAGCCTTTATACATAAAATAGTGTGGTACTGCTCACCTGAATAGACAATAGACCAGTGAAATAGAAGTTCAGAAATATAAATCAAATACATAGAGAAATTTAATGTATGATAAAGGGGACATCAAAAATCAGTGGGGGGCAAAACTGAACTTTTAATAAACAATGCAGGAAACTATTTGGAAAAAAGGTAAAATTAGATTCATATGTCACATCACACACATATTGCAGTCTACTTCAAATTGATAGTAATTTACTTCTAATAAAACATTACCAGTTTATCTTCATTTTCCAGTTTACTTCCATTTTCCTCTCCTTTGTAATATTATACATATTACATCTAAATACTTTATGAACACAACAACAGAGTGTTAGAATCTTTGCTTTCAGCAAGCATGTCTTTTTAAAAAATTTATGGAAAATTTAAAATATATTTATTCACATATTTATTCTTTCCATTCCTCTTAATTCCTTCCTATTCTGAATTCTGAGTTATCATTAATTTCTGTTTAGCCAGAAGGACTTCCTTCAGTATTTCTTATTAGGGTAGGTCTGCTAACAATGAACTATCTCAGTTTTTTCTTACCTGTGAATGTTTTTAGTTTGCCTTTTTTTTATATGTTGAATTTTTGATTGACAAGTATTAATATTTTTCCACCAGCTCTTTAAATTTGCACCAGCCCTTCTAGTTTGCATTATTTCTGATGAAAAGTCAAACATTCATTGTATTTTTTCTGTGTATATGTTGTGCTATTTTTGTCTTGCTCCTTTCAAAATTTTCTCTTTGCCTTTAGCTTTCAGGAGTTTGACCATGATGCATATAAGTTTGGTTCTTTTTGTATTTGTTCACTTGGAATTCATTGCATTTTGTTAAAGTATTAAAGTTTTCCACCAAACTTGGTACTTTTGTCATTATTTTTTCATATATATATATGTATTTTTTGTCCTTTTCTTTCTCTGTCTTTTCTCGGCTTTGTTCATTTTCCTTCAGTATTTTTTCTCTTTGATTTTTGCTTTGGATAATTTTTACTGATACGCCTTTATATTCACTGATTCTTTCTTCTGCCTTCTCAGTCTGTAAATAAGTCCATCTAGTGATGTGAAGTGTTTTTGGGGGTTGGGGGAGGGTTCTGTTTTAGTTATCGTACTTGTCAAATGTAGATTTCCATTTGGTTCTCTCTTTATAGTTTCAAAGTTCTCCATTGAGATTCCCTATTTGTTTAATCCTTCTTAGCATATTTTCCTTTAATTCTCTGAACATTTTATAATATCTTTCTTGAAATCTTTATTTGTTAAATCAAACATCTGGACCAATTTGGAGTTACTTCCTATTAACCACTCTTTTTTCTTGAATATGGGTTCATATGTTCGTACTTTTTAATAAGTCTAGTTTTAAATCATAACCTGCTCCAGTATTCTTGCCTGAAAAATTCCATGGACCTAGGAGCCTGGTGGGCTGCAGTCCAGAGGATCACAGAGTCAGAAACAACTGAGCAGCAGCAGCAGCAAAATTTTGCTTAAAAACTGGACTAGTGGATGGTATGTTGTTCTAACTCTGGATTCTGTTTGTTTTGTTTTCCTTTTGAGGTTTTTTTTTTTTTTTTTTTTTAAAGGAGGCAGTTGTCTTTCCTAGACACAATCTGTGAAATTTATTGCCTCTGCAGTGTTTGGTTGCTGGTATCTTAGCTCAGTTTTTGTGTGCTTGTTAGTGTTGTTTGCTTAGCATGGCTCCTGTGCCTGGTATAATTTAGTGATTGGTCAGTGAATGATGCCTCAGGGCAGTAAGGTTTCCACACTATGACTCTGATGTATGTAGATGAGGAATACATTGCAAGGTGGAGCAAATTTATAAGTATCACAGGCTTTCAATCTTCACTGGATTCTCTGGGATTTTCTGCCCACATGCATAATTTAATAGATAGCTGGGAGCATATGGACAGTTTATAATCTCAACCTTCTATGACTCTCACTTACAAAATTTCCCCATTAAAGGTCTAGTTGTTCTGCTACTGACTTGAACCGAATCTATTACTTCTGGTGCTAAAGCTGTGGATATTTGCCATTTAAGCCATGAGGATGTAATGTTCCCAAGCAAGAAAAACAAAACATGCTGTTTTACTTCAGCAAATATGTCTCAGGTTGTCATCTGCCTTTACTTTCCCCGTACTCTTCAGTCATTTTATCTAGATTTACACCAATCTCCTCTTGCTGCCATTGATGAAAGAATATACCATTGTAACATTTTGGGATGATTCTTTCATATCTGTTCTGTGCATCCATATTATAATACATATTTCACATAAATCAAAACTGAAGTATGATCTATATTTGTATCTTGCATTTTCACTTAGGAGTATAGTTGGAATAATTTTCAATGTCATTAATTTTTTGGTAAGCATTTTCAATAGCTATATTGTACTTTACTGTATCAGTGTATTGAAATCAATTTAATTATTCTGTTAGAAATTTATTGGTATATTGTTTTCAATCATTTTTCAATAATTTGCTCTTACAGGTCGCACTGTGACAAACATCTTTGTACATAGATCTTTGAATCTTAAATGATTATTTTAGGTTAGATTTTTTAAAAATTATGTGTCAAAGAATAAAAAGTTTAAATTTTCTTGATATATATATAGTACACTGGCATTTTTTTGTTGGTAGGAATTTTACATACTTTAAATGTTAAGCACTGTCATTGCTTTTAATAGAAATATTATATCTTATGGAATAGATTTATCTAACGAGCTCTGTATTGTTGGAGGTTTAGGTCATTTCCTGGCCTTCACTTTCTTAAAGCAAGTATCTGAAATATCTGAATGATCATAGCTCTCAATTATTTTAAATATTTTTTTCTAGGTCCCGAAATTAGAAATAGTTTCTCAGAGAGTATGAGTATTTCTAAGACTTCTTTCACATTTTTCAAATTGCTTTCTGTAGCTGTTGTATCAGTCTAGAGGATGCAGTTTATAAGTGAAGTATTATGGGTGCTTCCCAGGTGGCACTAGTGGTAAAGAACCCTCCTGCCATCGCAGGAGACATAAGAGACGTGGGTTCAGTCCCTGGATTGGGAAGATCCCCTGGAGGAGGGCATGGCAACCTACTCCAGTATTCTTGCCTGCATAATCCCATGGACAGCAGAGCCTGGTGGGTCGCAAAAGGTCGGACATGACTGAAGTGACTTAGCACTCATACATGAAAGTTTTGCATCATTGGCTAGCATTAAGTATCAGAGTTATCTAAATTGCACATTTTAATAATAATAACTGAGACTTGTCCCAGAGAAATCTAAGTAGAGAACTTGACAGGCTGTCATTTTACTGTGTGAGTTGTCTTATACTCTTTCTTTCTCTAATCTTTTAGAAATTAGTGATTTTGTTAACAACTTTTAGTAATTGTTTTGAAATGAAGCTCTAAACTCTTGGTTAGATTTGCTGCTAATAATATTACTGTCACTGTGTTGCCATGTATTTTAGTTCTGTGTCTCTGGATACTTTTTATATAGAGTATTTTTATGCAGTGGAATCTGTCAGTCATTTTCCTTCATGATTTCTTCTGTTGCTTCTAAGTTAAAAAGCCAACCCTATTCCCTTGTCAACTTTGTTTTTTTAAGTTGAACAAAATGAAATTACCACTTTTGTATTTTAAAAATGACAAAATATTAGCATTTCATATAATTTTACCTAAAGGGTTTTTTTTTTTTTTTTAATGTTTTCTCCTTCGTGGCCTTGTGAAAATATAAAAATATGTAGAACCAATTTTGAAAGAAATTGTATTTTTCAACAATGTGAAAAATCAGCTGCCGTTTCGGTAGAGTGGTCAATTGAAGAGAAAAGGGAGGGTTAATCAAGTGGTATAGAGTTGGTTATCATACTAAAGTTACTGTGAAAATATATTTAGTTGCTCTTTTATAATAGGTATTTTTTTAATACATAAAGTACTACTCTTGATTATAGGATTTTATTAGTGATGGACAGGGACGCCTGGCGTGCTACGGGTCATGGGGTCCCAAAGAGATGGACACGACTGAGTGACTGAACTGAACTGATTAGTGTGAAAATTTTCATGAGTGAAATAGGGCTTAGGTTACCTCATTGTCTTAGATAAGCAAGGATGGGTGAGGAGGAAACTAGCAAGAAAGAGAGAGGAATCTGATTATTTTAGAATGGAAGTTCAAGAAATAATATATTGATTTTATATTTGTATATTACTTGGGCTCTACATTAGAATTCTAAAAGGAAAATTGCAATGTAAGTTAGAAATCAAGCCTCTGCTAGTATATTTTAATCATGAGTAACAACACCCATGGTTTTGGGCTTTCCTTGAGTGGAGATCATTAATTATGATGAATAGGGAAGTGGTTTTGTGATTAGACTAATGTCAACTAAAAAAAACCAATATTTGATCATCTACATAATTTTCACTTATTACTTTTGATCACAAGTCTCCTGAGGCAAAGGCTGGTATTTTTATCCATTATAAAATCCACCTCTAAGCAAAATATGTCTGTAACCTCATGGTAGTAGCAAGAATGGGTGTCAAATGTCAGATTATAGGCAAAACTTAAATCTTACAATTTCTAGAGCATACTTTAATATACTGAAATGTAGCATTAATGTACTTTATATTGAACTGTAAAAAAATTTAATAGTCATCTAATTTTTTTATTATTTTAACTATAAAGACTTTTTTTTTGCTGTGAAACCCATTTTTCCTGCTCCAGCTGATGAAATCCTACTTGAAAAACATAGAAAGACTTAAGGATAGAGTAGATAATAAAAATTATTTTATCACATATTTTCTAGTTTTTTCCTAGGATATGCATTTTATGTAAAATTTTTAAATTTAATTTCTTTTCTTTTTTAAACAAATCTGGGTCATTTTACATGTTTAATTTTGCAGTATAAAAATGTAATTCTAGCATTTCCCCATGTTATTTAATGTCTTTAAAAATACTTGTAAAATTGACTACTGTGCTGCTTCCATCCAGGGATTAAACCACAATTTATTTAGTCATTTACTTTTAGGGGACAGTTTTCTATTTTTGAAAAGCATTTTGATGAACACGCTTGCATGGATGAGAAAACAAACCCTTAAAGTTTACATAGTTAAGATTAGAATACAGTTTTGATACATAATCAGTCTTTCTTTGCCTTTTAATGTTTTTTCCCATATATAAAAAACTTTTGGGGACATATGAAATATTGCAAACATCCTGTATGCAAATAATCCATCTAGAAGATCTCTTAGTAAATCATTCCAATCAGTTATTTTCTATGGCATGTTTATAGAGATATAAAATAAACCTACAAAAGGTTAAATATTTTATCTGCTTCATTGTCCATTTTGAACCCAGTGGTTCAAATTTAATTAATGTTTTTTGGGAGAAAACATAACTTAAAAAAAACTTTCTAGTACTTTTACCTCTTGGCCTTTGTTAGCAAAAACACTTTTAAAAGGTGATTTTGAAAGATCTTTTAGAGACTAAGTAACTGCATTTAAAGATAGAGATTGTAACTTAGAATAAAACAGGAAAGGTTCTGTCAAGAGAGTTAAAAACTTTTGTGAAGTCAGTACAGCAAAGAGAAATAATAAGTAGACTAGTCCAGGTGATTGGTCTGCAGAGAACACCATTCCCTTCCCAGCAGTCGTGAGATGATACAAAGAGAGAGAGAGAGAGAGACAAAGTCAAATAACTGAAAGAAAAGTAGTCGCAGGGAATAAGTTTCTTAGAAATACCTGTTGCCAGGCTACAGAGACTTTTAAAAATAGGAAGTATTATTTTAAACTGAATTGTAAAAGGATCGGGAAAGATATTTATGTAATTCTTTAAAAACAATATCTAATAGATTATCCTAAAATATTAATATTTATGGTGTGCTCATACTTAATATTGTGATAGCAAAAGTAGGTGGCTATAACAATGTTTAAAAAAAAATACCAAGATACTAAAACAGTGTTTAGAACAATATGAATGCTTTTCCTTGTATGTTACTGCACACCTTTTCACTTTAGAAAAAATTTAGGAACCTGAAATTATTTGTGCCTTACCATTTAATATATTAAAAATTGTATTATTAAATATAATTTTATTTTAACCTCATTGTTATGTCTAGAAGTTTTAGTAAAATAATTTGTTTTGCATAGAATTATTTTAGAATTTCTGAGAGGCCTAACGTACCAAGAACTGATGCATATAAACCCCCCTAATTTCTTCCTTTTGTGGGAGAATCTCTTGGTTCAGCTGTCAAAGAAAAAGAAAGCCACAATTTCTAACAGGACATGTTAAGTACGCATTTCTGTGGCACAGTTATGTAGCAATTACAAATAAATGATGGTTTGGATTTGTTGTTTCTTCAATTTTCTGTTTGTTTTAAGCTTCTAAACTTTCATTGAGTTAGCCAAGCTTCTTTCCCTTTCTCCTTGCCTGTCTTGGTTCCACAGAGCAGGGAGAATTTCTGCTTCATCTGCCTAGCTTCCATATACAGCTACTTTCTTGACAAATCTAAACCTTCGTCCTAAATTCTATTCAAAGTTGGTTTAAGCAGTGAGGTTCCATATCTGGGGCTAGGAATGAAGGAAACTAGGTACAGGAGTTGTTGTTGTTGTTGTTTAATCACTAAGTAGTGCCTGACTCTTTTGCAACCCCATGGACTATAGCATGCTAGACTCCTCTGTTCATGGGATTTCCCAGGCAAGAATACTGGAGTGTGTTGTCATTTCCTTCTCCAAGAGATGTTCCCAACCCAGGGATTGATCTCACGTCTTCTACATTACAGGTGGATTCTTTCCCACTGAGCCACTGGGGAAAAGGAAGGGAGAGGCACTCATTTTGAAAGAACAGCGAGGTAGTCTATAGCATTTTCACAAGGATTTTGAGTGCTCTGTGAGTCATTTGATAGTCCACACTGTATCTAGCCAACTAGGTTGGCTAGGTAGGGCTCAACAAAGATGATGGCATTTCTGCAACAAAGGATGACTGAGGAAAAGGAAATTCCAAATAGAGGCTTCTGCATGAGGAAAGCAGTGGGAGAAATATGTAGGACGTGGTTGAAAAATAGTAAGAAGCCATGTACTGTTGAAATGCTGGGTATTAATACAGAAATGGTTGAAAGATAAGGGTAGAAGAATAAGGTTGAAATGTACTGATAGCATTGAAAATTAAGGTGATTAATTTATGCTTAAATCTGGAAGCAGTGGAGTGTCACTGATGAGTTTTTTAAGCAATAACTTAATTAAAAGCTTGTTTTGTGAAGGTAACATTAACAGCTATATATAGGGTGGAAAAGTTAAGCGGAAAGAATACAGGTATAGTCTAAATAAGGGCTTCCCTTGTGGCTCAACTGGTAAAGAATCCACCTGCAATGCGGGAGACCTGGGTTCAGTCCCTGGGTTGGGAAGATCCCTGTGTTAGGAAGTCTAAATAAAGGACAAAATAAATATTTAGTGTTTGTGGGCCATAAGATCTCTACCACAGCTATACAGCTCTGCTGCTTGCAGCCATAAACAATGTATGAACAAATAAACCTGGCTGTATATTTGCACAGTATATGTGCAGGATCATTTCACGTATACTGTTACTGGGTAGTGAATATGCATTTCTTAAACAGACCTTAAGAGGAATATTGTAACCTTAGGATCAGAGTCACCTCTTTTAACTTACTCATCTATAAAATGATATCTGTCTTAGTTTTTAAAAGAAAATAACTATAAATAACTTTTTTGCAAACTGCTTAAGCTGTTTAGAAAAAATATTTGATTAAAATTCTTATGAGGAATTTGCTATTGGAAACAGAATATGTGCTATTGGTTTAATTCTGTTCTTTTCTGGTCTTTGTTTAAACTAACTTGGTGCTAAGTTGTAGAGGCAAGATAAATCTACTTTTGAGCTATGTGTAATATTTCTAGCTTAGACCTTGATCCTAAGAGATAGAATTATAGTAACTGTTAAAATGAAATGTAGCCAGAAATATGATAAGCTGTTGATATGTGTCTCTGTCATAGTGAGATTGCATTTACTTTAAAGGAAAGAGCAGAGTACCTATACTGTGAATATGTTTAATATTTTTAAAGTTACTCATTTGAAAAAGCTTGATTAAAATGAGCTTTTTCAATGACACTCACAGTCTTTAAGATGGTTAATGGTAGCATTCAAAAGACTAAAGAAAATTTAGTTCTAACCTTATATGGTCTTTTCTGGCAACTAAAAATTATTTGATTTATTCCCCCCCCACCCCCCGCCATGAAAGTTAATAAACAAATGAATCTCTAGTTATGTAGAAGTATAGTGTTGCTAAGAACATGGATTTTGTGATCTGGGTTAAAATACAAGTTCTGCCACCTTATCACCTTTGTGACTTATGGTAATTTATTCTTCATCTAAGAGATGGCATTAAGAATGCCTGTCTTGTCAGGATCGTTATGTGAATTTTGTTAAATGAGATATATATAAAGTGCTTAGCACAGTCTCTGGAACATTATAATCATGTAATAAATAACAACTATTTTTTTCCAAAAACTTAGTTTTTTAAGTAGTTTATACTCTTTTTCAGGATATCTGTCATGTTGCTGTAAAAGATATGGCACAAAGAAATTATCATATATATATATATTTAGAGCTCATGTGATCACTTTAAGAATTGCCATTTTATTATCAAATAAGTTGGTTAAAAAACTTATTAAGTGTAGATTACATGGTTCATTTTTACTACTTGTTATAATTTCCACAGTATCATTATCATTCTCTCAATAATCCATCTGTTTGTTAGGTAAATTCTTCCTGACATGTAGAATTCTGTAGAATTTATACTTCAGAATTATTTTATATATGATAATTATAAGATTTTGAAAAGTTGCAAGGAAGTTTGTTTCATATATATACCTGCTAAGCATTGACTGTGATTATGGTTTCAGTGTGTCTGCCCTCTGATGCCCTCTCGCAACACCTACCATCTTACTTGGGTTTCTCTTACCTTGGACGTGGGGTATCTCTTCACGGCTGCTCCAGCAAAGTGCAGCCGCTGCTCCTTACCTTGGACTAGGGGTATCTCCTCATGGCCGCCCCTCCTGACCTTGAACATGGAGTAGCTCCTCTCGGCCCTCCTGCGCCCGCCCAGCCGCCGCTCCTTGGACATGGGGTTTCTCTTCTCCACTGCCGCCCCTGACCTCGGGTGTGGGGTAGCTTCTCTCGGCCAGCGCCCCTGTTGGAGAAGACTCTTGAGAGTCCCTTGGACTGCAAGGAAATCCAACCAGTCCATTCTAAAGGAGATCAGTCCTGGGTGTTCATTGGAAGGACTGATGCTAAAGCTGAAATTCCAATACTTTGGCCACCTCATGCAAAGAGTTGACTCATTGGAAAAGACCCTGATGCTGGGAGGGATTGGGGGCAGGAGGAGAAGGGGACGACAGAGGATGAGATGGCTGGATGGCATCACCGACTCAATGGACATGAGTTTGAGTGAACTCTGGGAGTTGGTGATAGACAGGGAGGCCTGGCGTGCTGCAATTCATGGGGTCACAAAGAATCGGACATGACTGAGCGACTGAACTGAACCGAACTGAAGCACTGACTATTTTCCAAACACTATCCTAGGTGCTAATGACACAGAGATGTAAGACATTGTTGCCTTAAAGAAGCTGAACTCATAAGTTAGCTTATGAGGGAAAGGAAGTAACAGTTGTCCAGACAAAGGGAACTGAGAGATTTTGAGTATATATAAAGCATTGTTATGAACATACCTTAGAAAAATGGCTGTGTAACTTTGGACTAGTAACTTTTCTTCACAATGCGTAGTATTAAAAAAAAAAATAATAGCCTTCCTATTCCAGTGAAGATGTAACAGTAGGTCAGATTTATCCTCCCATCTCAAACAACTAAAAATTTGGACAAATTATTTGTAAAAACAACTCTCAAGATAATGGACATCAGACATGAAAGACAGTGATTCCTGAGAAATGTGAAAAATGAGATGAGCTGTTTAGTTGCTCCAACTTAAGCCCCACAGAACTTGTCCAGTCATGCTACAGGGTAGGAGAACCCAGGCAGTACCTGGTGGTCTCATTGAGTTGAGATGATAGAGATGTGATACCCAGGAAGCAAAGCCTATAGAATTCACAGCTAAGGTTACCAGAGAAGAGTGAGCTGTAGAAGATCTGCAAAGGGCCCCTTGAGTGTTCCACAGACTACTCATCAGTACTTGCATGTGAAGACACTAGCCAAAGCTTGGGAAAGAACTATGTGAAGTGATTAGAGAAAATCGTACCTCCCACTGATACAGAGTTGGGAATAGTGCCATTCCCAACCATCAGTTTGGAAAGCCTCCTAATTCATGGTGCTTCCAAGCAAGTACTAAATAAAAAAGCCTTATCTCAATAGAGGGGGACATCAACCACAGAGTTATTCTGGTCTTGCTTAACAAAGCCAGAACTGAAAGGATCAAACTGCTTCCAAGTAATTGTGTCCCAGAACAAACAACAAGGTAATTTATAGGAATACAAAATATCCAACACACAGCAAAATAAAATTCTCTATGTCTGATATTCTATCAAAAATTACCATATATTCATGAAATCAAGACAATATAACATGTATTTGAAAAATCAATCAGTTAAAACTGACTCAGAATTTATATAATAAAGAATTAGTAGACAAGGACATTAACAATTATAATTACATTTCATGTGGTCAGAGAGATGCTAAAAGACTGAACATATTTAGAAGAAATATGAAAGCTCTTAAAAAATAAAGTTTCTTAATATGAAAATTACAGGACTGAGATGAAAATTACACTGGATGGGATTAATGGAGATGACATATTGCAGGAGATGGATTCTTGAAATCAAAGACATAGCAAAAGGAACTTTTCAAAATGAAACTGGAGAGAAAAATACTAAAAAGAAAAGCAGGGAAAAGGGAGCAATTTTTAGCTGTGGTACAACTTCAGGCGATCAAGTACGCAACATGCATGTCACTAGAACCCTGAAAGGAAAGGTGAGAAAGGGGGCAACTGAAAGCATCCTTGCATTGGCACAAGGGTTCTTTACTACTAGTGCCACCTGGGAAGCTGGAAAAATATACTCAAAGACCTAATGACTAAAATATTTCCAAACTTGATAAAAACTATAAACCAGAAGTTCCAAGAAGCACAACAAGACCCAAGCACATGAAATATGAGCAAAAATGCACCAAGGCATATCACAATCAAATTGCTTAGAACCAGTTGTGAGAAGAAAATCTTAAAAGCAAATAAAATATCATTGTTATTATGTATGAGGAAACAAAACTGTGGAAGCAGATTTGTCATTAGAGACAATGCAAACTACAAGACAGTAAAACAACGTTTTAAAAATAGTGGAAAAAAAATACTATACACCTGGAATTCTGTACCCTGGGAAAATATATTTCAAAAATGAAGGCTGAATGGAGACTTTTAAAAAAGAGACACAGAAGTGGCAAGAATTCATCACCAAACATCCTGCACTACAAGAAATATCAAAGGAACCCCTTTCAGCATTAGAAAATGATACTGGATGGAAAACTGGATTGATAAAATAATAGAGAGTCCTGAAAATGATAACATCACGGGTAAAGATGTCTCTTTAAAAGATAATGTTTAAAGAATAAGCACAATGTACTGTGGAGTTTATAATAATATGTGACAGCAATGACAATACTAATACAGAGGCTGGGGAAGGAGAAATGAAAGGGTCCTATTATAAGGTTTTTATAGTGTATAGGAAATGATGTAGTGAAGATAGAGGGTAATAAGTTAAAGGTGTATACTGTGAACTCTAAAGCAACAACCCAAGTAACACAAAAGAGTTGTAGCTAATAAGCCAACAAAGAATATAAAATGGAGTTATAAATATGGTCAATCGAAGAAAGGGAAGTTGCTCAGTCGTGTCCGACTCTTTGCGACCCCATGGACTGTAGCCTATCAGGCTCCTCCATCCATGGGATTTTCCAGGCAAGAGTGCTGGAGTGGATTGCCATTTCCTTCTCCAGGGAATCTTCCTAACCCAGGAATCGAACCCGGGTCTCCTGCATTGCAGGCGGACACTTTACCATCTGAGCCACCAGGGTTCAATCTAAGAAAAGGCAGGGGAAAAAAGGGCATGGGAGGAAACAATTGGATGGGACAAATAGAAAACAAACAGCAATGTAGTAGATTAATTGCTGTTCAGTTGCTAAGTCATGTCCGACTATTTGTGACCCCATGAACTGCAGCACTCCAGGATTCCCTGCCCTTCACTATCTCTCGGAGTTTGCTTAAATTCATCTCCATTGAGTCTATGATGCCATCCAACCATCTCATCCTCTGTCATCCCCTTCTCTCCTGCCCTCAATCTTTGCCAGCATCAGGGTCTTTTCCAATGAGTTAGTTCTTCACATCAGGTAGCCAAAGTATTGATGGAAGCTTCAGCTTCAGCATCAGTCCTTCCAATGAATATTCAGGGTTGATTTCCCTTAGAATTGACTGATTTGATCTCCTGGCTGCACAAGGGACTCTCAAGAGTTTTTCCCAGCATCACAGTTCAAATTGGTCTAAATATTCTAATTAAAATGCAGAATTTTTTCAGGTATATAGACTAAGAGGTAAAAGTAATAGAAAAATATATACCAGGCTAAAATTTAACATTGTTAAGATGTTCCCTCTCCTCAAATGGCTATGTAGATTCAATGCAATCCCATGGTAAAATCTTAGCAGGGACTTTTTTGTTTTTTTTGTAGAAACTAATAAACTTTTTTTTTTTTTTTGAAACTGGGGATGCAAAAGACCTAGAAGAACCAAAACTACTTCAAAAAGAAGTTGGAGGAGTTATTCTTTCTGATTTCAAGAGTTCGTATAAAACTGTAGTAGTAAATAAAGACAATGTAGTATTAGTACCGATATTGACAAATAGATCAGTGGAACAGCATAGACAGTCTAGAAATAGACTCATTTCTGTGAATAGATATACCCAATTGATTTTTAACACATATTCAAAGGCAAAAAACCTACAGAAAAATGAAAGGGTTCTTGGTGTATATGTTGCACCATGTACAAATTTAGCAAAATGTATTTCATACAGCTAAATGTAATCAGAAACTACAAAACTTCTAAGTACACGCATAGGGCAGATCTTTGTGAATTAAGGTTACATAAGATTTCTTAGATATAACATCACAGAAACATCATTTTTATAAAAGAAAGAATTGATGAATTGGACTTTATCCATTTTAGCGAATTCTGCTCTTCAAAAGAATCTCTTATGATAATGAAAAACAAGTCCCTCAATAGGGGAGGGGCTTTATAAGTGTAAATATATAATTCCCTGTGAGTGTATGCAATTTGCAAACCTTGTATATGAAAAATTACTGTCATTATAATTAAGAACTCTGAAAACTCAATAATAAGAAAGCAGTTTAATAAATTGACAAAAGATTTGACCATCTATTTTACCATCTAATATATGTATATAGGTAATAAACACACACATGGAAAGAGGCTCAGCACCAATAATCATTGGGAAAATATAGATTAAAACTTAGTATAAGTTATATTAAGTCATGACTAGGATGTGGAGCAAGAAACTCTTATACCATGCTAGCAGGAATGTGAAACTACTTTGGAAACAGTTTGGTATTTTCTTAAAATGTTAAACATATGTTTACCGTATAACTCAACCATTCCAATCCTAGATATTTACCCAAGAGGTATGAAACCATATATTTATACAGAGACTTTTACCTGAATGTTTATAATGTGTTTTATAATAGTCAAAAATTATATGTCCACAGGTGAATGCATAAAGAAGTTGTAGTGTTTATTTACAATGGAATACTATCCAGAAGGAAAAAGGAATGTATGTCAATATACACAATGGTGTGGATGAATTTCAAAATAATTATGCTGAATTTAAAACCTAGACATAAAAGAGTATATATCATGATTCCATCTGTATAACACAGTATAAAATGCAAAGTAATGTGTGATGATAGAAAGCAGATCAGTGGTTGCCTGGGAACTGGGAAGTGGAATAGAGGTACAGAGGGGCATGGAAGAATTAGAGAAGGATGTGGAACATTTTTGAGTAATGGACATGCTGATTATCTTAACAGTAACGATGCCTGCATGGCTGTATACATATGTCAAAACCTATAAAACTGTGTGCTTTAAATGGTGTAATATATTATAGTTTTATTATACCTTGATAAAGTGTTAGTTACCCAGTTGTGTCCTGGAGAAGGCAATGGCACCCCACTCCAGTAGTCTTGCCTGGAAAATCCCATGGACGGAGGAGCCTGGTAGGCTGCAGTCCGTGGAGTTGCTAAGAGTCGGACACGACTGAGTGACTTCACTTTCACTTTTCACTTTCATGCATTGGAGAAGGAAATGGCAACCCACTCCAGTGTTCTTGCCTGGAGGGCCCCAGGGACGGTGGAGCCTGGTGCGCTGCCGTCTGTGGGGTCTCACAGAGTCGGATACGACTGAAGCGACTTAGCAGCAGCAGCAGCAGCAGCAGCAGCAGCAACCCAGTTGTGTCCAGCTCTTCACAATCCCATGGACAGTAGCCCATCAGGCTCCTCTGTCCATGAAATTCTCCAGGCAAGAATATTGGAGTGGGTTGCCATTTCCTTCTCCAGGGGATCTTCCCAACCCAGGGATCCAATCCAGGTGTCTGAGTCATTAGGGAAGCCACTGTCTGAAATCTTTAAGAAAATATAGAAATAACACACAGTCTAGACATTTAGTAAATTTGTAGTTTCTTTAAATTGTTATTATTTTTATTATTTTCCTCATTATGCTGTAAGATCTTTGAAATTTGAAATGTTGTTGGAGTAATGTCAGCTTCATGGCATGGAATGAGACATTACCTTTGTCTTTGCCCTTCAGAATTCAACTAGTAAAACGTATACTACTCAGTAAAGTTGACTCTGCCCAGCATACCAGAATGCCAGAAAATTCTACATATATCTGTACATCTAAATAGGAGTGGGTGGTCTGGAACACATAGGGAGATAGAATTGAGGAAACAGCAGAGGGGGCTGCTTGTGATAATGGCCCTCCAGTCTCAGCAGCTGTGCCCAAAGGTCCATGGAACTAAGTAGCAGCAGAGGAGGTGGCACACATGACTGACTTCCTGGCCACAGCAGGAGAGATGGCACACAGGACAGCTGTGGCCACAGGTGACTGGGCCGCAGTGACAGTGGGGCCAGAGCCGCCACTTCCCTCCCCCCTGAAGCAACAGAACTGCATGCCTGACAACACCAGACATGGCAGAGGTGTCCATGCAGCCCTGACTCCTCTTCCACCCTCACCCTCCTTGGTGGCAGAGCTTGGGACTCAGGATATCATGGACATGGCAGAAGGGCCCACCATTCCGGTGCTCCAAGGGGTGACCTAGCAGCAGCAGGACACCAGTGACCTTCAAGGCACAAACAGTGATAAGGAAGGCACAGAGTGATGCCTCTAACAGAGGTGGTAGAGATGGAAAGTGCTGGCTCTCAAATATAATCAGAGGCAGGTCATGTGAGATTTGTGTAGTATAACATCATTTATTGGAAAACAAATAAAGGCCTCTAATTTCTAACCTGTTGAATGGTTAGAATGACGTAGAAAGGCATTTGCTTCTTTAAATGCACCAGAAGAACAACTCATCAAGCACCATGAAGAACAACTTATTGAGCAAGAGTACTATACCACAAAAAGAAAATGACAGTTCTCTAGAAACCAAGCATAAAGTCATGGAATATTGCAGTCTAACTGATAGAGTATTCAAAATATCTGTTAGGAAGCTCAATGAACTACAAGAAAAGTTAGAAGGCAGGTTAATGAGCTCAGGGATAAAGCTTGAAACTCTAAAAAAAGAACCAAACAGAAATTCTGGAGCTGAAAATTTCAATCAACAAGATGAAGAATGCATTAGAAAACATTGGAAGTAAACCAGACCATTTGGAAGAGAGAATACAGAGAATTCTATAAGTAGAAATAGAGAAACAGTATAAGTAGAAGAGGAATGAGAAATAAGATACAAAAAAAGTTGAAGAAATTCTATCAGCCAAGCGTAGTCTATCTAGCAAGATTATCATTCAGATATGAAGGAGAAATAGATTTTCTCAGGCAAAAAAAGCTTAGGGTCTTCATCAGCACTGCTGCTGCTGCTGCTAAGTCGCTTCAGTCCTGTCCGACTCTGTGCGACCCCATAGACGGCAGTCCACCAGGCTCTGCGGCCCCTGGGATTCTCCAGGCAAGAACACTGGAGCGGGTTGCCATTTCCTTCTCCAGTGCATGAAAGTGAAAAGTGAAAGTGAACTTAACAACAAATGTCTAAAGTAGCTCTTATACCAGAAACAAGAAAGCAAAAATATCAAAACTTTGAGTGCGGTGATAGATAGAATCAGAAAATTATAACTTTGTATCAGAATAAACATTTAAATACTTTATTATACCATGAAGGTTAAAAGGGGGAAAAAAGCATACAAATAGCTGTAACTACTTTGGTAACAAACTCACAACATGAAAAGAAATAATTTGAGACAAGACACAAAGGGGAAGGAGGGAAAGGATAGAACTCATATAGATAAACGAACATAAGATGACATCAGCAGAAAAAGGACTATTTTACCAAGACATTTTATATAAACTGCATGGTAACCACAAAACATAAATCTAGTGTAGAGGCACAAAACATTAAAAACAGAGAAAACCAATGTTTTCTATGATGTTTCTCTAAAATCATCATAGAAAACCACTCAACTAAAATTGTAGGCAGAAACACAGGGGAAAAGAAACACTGTAAATACAGAACGAGAAAATAAAAGTTATAATGACAGTGCTAAGTCCTCATCATTCAATGATTGATAAATGTAAATGGATCTGATTCACCCATCAAAAAATACAGTGGCTAGACAGATTAAAAAGCAAAACTCAACTATATGCTTCCTTTAGGAGATTCACCTCAGCTCTCAAGGCAAAAATAAGCTAAAAGTGAAAAACTGAGAGATAATACTCCAAACAAATGGCAACCAAAAATGAGTAAGTATGGGATTCCCTGGTGGCTCAGACAGTAAAGCGTCTGCCTGCAATGCGGGAGACCCAGGTTTGATCCCTGGGTCGGGAAGATCCCCTGGAGAAGGAAATGGCAACCCACTCCAGTATTGTTGCCTAGAAAATTCCATGGATGGAGGAGCCTCGTGGGCTACAGTTCATGGGGTTGCAAAGAGTCGGATAGCCATACACATATCAGACAAAATAAGCTTCAAGCCAAAAAATGTAACAAGAGACAAAGATGGACATTATATACTGATAAAGAGGACAATTCACTGAGACAACATCAGTTATTAAAATATATGCACCTAACATAGGTCCAGGCTTCCCTGGTAGCTCAGCTGGTAAAGAATCTACCTGGAATGCAGGAGACCCTGGTTTTGATTCCTGGAGAAGGAATAGGCTACCCACTCCAGTATTCTTGGGCATTCCTGAGGGCTCAGGTGGTAAAGAATCTTCCTGCAATTCGGGAGTGAAGTGAATTCACTCAGTCGTGTCTGACTCTTTGCGACCCCATGAACAGTAGCCTGCACCAGGCTCCTCTGTCCATGGGATTTTCTAGGCAAGAGTACTGGAGTGCGTTGTCATTTCCTTCTCCAGGGAACCTTCCTAACCCAGGGATCGAACCCAGGTCTCCCACATTGTAGACAGATGGGTTACCATCTGAGCCACCAGAGAAGTCAGGAGACCTGGGTTCAATCCCTGGGTGGGGAAGATTCCCTGGAGGAAGGCATAGCAACCTACTCCAGTATTCTTGCCTGGAGAATCCCCATGGACAGAGGAGCCTGTCAGGCTACAGTCCACAGGGTCACAAAGAGTTGGACACGACTGAGTGACTAAGCACAGCACAGCACAACATAGGCCCATCAGACTATACAAAACAATTACTAAAGGGGGGAATTGACAATAATGTATTATTCATAGGGGACTTCAACAACCTACTGACATCAATGATCATCTAGACAGAAAGTCAAAAAGGAAACAACAGCCTTAAATGAAACATTAGGCCAGATGGATCTGATAGATTTATGCAGAACTTTCCATTTAAATGCAGCAGAAAATGCATTCTTCTTAGGTAGTCATGGAACTTTCTCAAGGGTTGACCATATGTTGGGACACAAAACAAGTCCCAATAAATTTAAGAAGATTGAAATCACATCAAACATCTTTTCTGATCATATCCATGTTGTAGCATATTATAGAATTTCCACCTTTTTAAAAACTGAATAATATTTCACTGTATCTTTATACCACATTTTGCTTCTCCACTCATTCAGTGGACACTTGGGGGTTTCCATTTTAGTTATTATGAATTATGCTTCTATGAACATGAGTGTACAAATGTCTCTTCAAGACCCTGCTTCTAATTTTGGGGGGTCTGTACCCAGATTTGGAATTTCTGGATCATATGGTAATTCTGTGTTTCAGTTTTTTGAGTTATTGCATTATTGTTTTCCCCAACACTGTACTGTTTTAATTCCTGTCAACAGTACAAAAGGATTCCAATTTCTCCACCTTCTTACCAACACTTATGCTGTGGTCAAGCAGCTTCAGGAACAGATGCACTGCTGTTAGCCACATGGCTGGCATTGGGGGATGGATAGTTGCTACTGTGCTTATAGCCGAATTTTTTTAAAACAGTAAGTTTATTATTATTATTTTTAGGCCACACTATGTGGCATGCAGTATCTTAGTTCCCTGACCAGGGATCAGACCTGTGCCCCTTGCACTGAGAGGGGGAAGTTTTAACCACTGAACTACCAGGGAAGTCCCTAATAGCTGAAATTGACAGAAATTAACTGCAGTATACTGTCTTCCCCTGGCAGTTGCCAGCTTTCAACAGAATCCAGAGTTCTAAGAGAGTTATGTCTGAAAGATTCTGCCAGTGCCATTATTGTCTAGATGGGGAGATAGATTCCTGGTGCTTCTACTCTGCCATCTTGCAGTATCCTCACTGTATATATTTTTTGTACAAAATGAGCACATGATAAGATAAAATTGAGAGTAATAGCTGAAAACCATATAATGCAGTCCTAATTTTGATTTTGTGAATTGTTTCTAAGCTTGAGTTCTCTCTTTGCTTGGCAAGTTTTTCAGACTTTATACTTCCCTGTCATTAACAACCCCAAGACTGTGGTTGGCAGCTGGAATGGCTATAGTTTCATCAACTTGCAGAATTTCCATAGTGGTGGCCAGTGATTAGGAAGCTAAAAATGAATAGAAGTAAGAATAGTGAGCAAATAGTTTAAATGGTTTTTGTTAAGGTTAGGCTTCTTTTTGCTTCTCTCTCTCTCTCTCTCTCTTTTTTTTTTTTTTTTTTTTTTTTATGGTCATGGTTCAAAGAATTGTGCTGGTTTGGAATGTTAGCGTTGGCAGTATTTTGAGAATCTAGACATGCAGTCAATTTGTAAGGAACTCAGGGAATTGGACTAGATAAGGTAAACCCAAAGTTGAAGGAAACAGTCTAAACCTTGAGGATGCTCATCTCCATAATCATCAAGAGATTGCCCTATCTTTTGGTTACATCTTAGGAGCTTTTGTTTCTTCCTAAGAAGGTGGGTGCTCTTGTCTAAAACTTGGGTTTACAGATGGAGTTATGCGGGTATACTTGGCTACCAAGGGAAAGGGAGAGAGCAGGGCAGTTCTGTATAATCCATGGCAATAAAAGACTTTTAACCCCCTTCTCCCCAAAAAAGGACCTCGATTAGTTTAGAATATGATATATATGATATGAAAACTTACAGTAAAATTTTATGCTATTCTTATTATTCTGTAAATGTCAATGCTAATATTTATTTTTTTAAGGGAACACATTTCTCTATATTTCAATTTTGGTAATATTGTTTATCAAACTACGTATTACTCCTTTTGATTTAAGGAATATTATTTTTAAACAGGATACAGTTTTTTCTCTGTAAGTTTGCTTCATGCAATATAATTTTGACATTGTGTTCTTAAATATGTCTTCATTTTATAGTTCTTATAATGAGAAATTGCTGTATTCCAAATGTTTGTATTTGATGCTAGTTTCTTACTTATTTAGGGCTTCCCAGGTAGTTTCCTAGATAGCTCGTTGGTAAAGAACCCGCGTGCAATGCAGGAGACTCTGGTTCAATCCCTGGGTTGGGAAGATCCCCTGGAGAAGGGAAAGGCTACCCAGTCCAGTATTCTGGCCAGGAGAATTCCATGGACTATATAGTCCATGGGGTCACAAAGAGTCAGACATGACTGAGCGACTTTCACTTTCACTTTCAGGTGGCTCTAGTGGTAAACAATCTGCCTGCCAGTACAGGAGACATAAGAGATGCAGGATTGATCCCTGGGTTGGGAAGATCCACTGGAGGAGGGCATGGCAACCCACTCTAGTATTATTGCCTGGAGAACCCCATGGACAGAGTGGTCTGGCAGGAAAGTTTCTTTTCTAGCTCTGAATAACATTAGTACCATTTACCAATCTTAGATAAACAAAATATTAACAAAATTAAATTATAAAGACTGAAAATAAAAAGTCTATCCTTATTCTTTTCTATATGAAATTAATTGCTTTGGCTTTATGAATATCCTAGTACTTAGAAGAATCCTGAGATCTGGAGTCAGTAGGTCTTAATTTCAATCTGTCCTTTACTAGTAAAAGCAAGTTAGTAAACTACTCTTATTCCCTGGTTTTCTTTATCTTTGAAATATTAATCCTGTATTATAGATTGTTAAAGAAATTAATAAATATAAATATGTTTTAATAAGTGTTTTATCTTGAGCATCAACCATCAAGACTCTTTAGGGATGATAATCACTATGTTTTTAAGAGAATGGTCTTAAGTAGGGGAGAGGGAGAGCTGCTATGGAGTGGGATTTTGTGGGTTAAGAGACTTTAACAATATTGTTAATATTTTATTGGATGTTGGTTCTCATCACTTTGTATATTTGTCTTAAATATTTCTTATTTGTTACTCTCTTCTTATGAAAAACCTATGATTTTTCCATGAAATATCTTAACCAATACAGTGTCTCGCCTTTTTCTATCAAAGGTCACTGGTTACTAGGATACTCTGAAATGTATACTTCATAATTCTGAGACCTGCTAGTCAGAACATCATTTCCTTCTTGCCATTCTAGTTATTTCATGATGCACAAAGTATCATGTTTCTAATGTGTCTGTTAAGTCGATGGCAGAGGTCACAGATTGGGGATTGAATCTGGTTCTGAGAAGAACTGTTTGTTCCACACACTATTTTGTCTTTTAGGTGACTTAAAGTCTTAGGAAAAATCAAGAAATTTGATGACCCTAGACTTGCATTTCTGCATAACAGTGAGTTGTTGCTGAGTTCCAGCAGCTTTGTTTAGCTGGGCCATGGGCTCCACAGTTCTGCACATTTACTCTGTTCCCTCAAAGTGATGTGAGATGTTGTGAAATTGTTATCATAATTATAAATGTTTGTGTTAATTGCTTGACTCATATAGGCAGTTTCCTTTATAACTGTTACAGAGATCATATTCAGTAGATATCAGTTTTATAACTTCATAAAACATACTTACATATCTTTTTTTTCTACAGACATATATAAAATATCCTTTTTGTTTGTCAGCTCCTTCTTCTCTCATTTTCAATCGGTCCTTTCATGTTACCAATTAAATTTTTCTCAAATCTAGTTTTTCCTATCCAACCTTACTATTCCTGCACTACCCCAGGCCCTCATCAGCTCTCACCTGAATTTCTTTAATTGCTCCCTAAATGAACTCCTTGCCTTCTGTTTTGTTCTTTTCAGTTCATCCTCAAATATATTGCTAGAATGATGTATCAGAGTGCAGATCTCATCTCATCACCCCACTGTTTCAAATTCTCCCAAGTCTATCCATCTAATATGGCAGAAGTCAACAGATTTTTCCTTAAAGATCTAGGTAGTAAATATTTTAGACTTTGCCAGCCATAAGTTTCCTACCACAAACAATTGACTCTGCTGCTGTTGAATTGAGCACGAAAGCAACCATAGACAATACATAAACAAATGAGCATGTCTGTGTTTCAGTAAAACTTGTTTACAAAATCAGGTTTAAACCATAGTTTACTCCCTCTCCCATGATATAAAAGGTTCTCCCTGTCTTCTTTGCCGATGCATCTACCACTTTCCCATCATTTGTCTTATACATTATTCAGAAGCACCATTCAAATTCTTACACCTTTCTGAGCATAACATCTCCTTCCTATATCCAATTATGTAATTATTTTCAGGCTGTTTTGCTACAAATTGCAAAACATTCAAATATATCTTGGAAAATATTAATTCTCAAATGGCAGTATCCTATATAAACATGAAATTATTCAGAAACTTATTGTAAAGTCTTAAGTATTTCAGTTTTTAACAGATCTTTCATAAAAATCATAAGCTTGATACAATCCATGTTATAGTTTGCATACTGTCAATATATATTATCTGAAAATCTCAGAATAAAGTCACTTGTAGGAAAGTATTTTCAACATTATCATCTGTATTGAATCAAAGTTCATTGAGAGAATAATTTTAAGAACATTAACGGGAACTGATAGCAGTAATTCAGATTGTGTCTTATCTTTATCACAGTTACTCCTTTCAAATACTGTGAAGAAAGCAGGAAATATTTGGTTTTAGAATATGATATTTGCCTAAGGTATTGGACTTTAAGTTGATATTTATATAGGTCATTTTGCATGTTTCCATAGAAATAACACAACCTGAGAGTATGTTGTTAAATGTGTTGATTTTGCCTCATTATTAAATTGCCTTTCTTTTGCCTGTTGCTGACTGTACAAGTTGGGTAGTAGATAAAACCTATTCCAGTAAAAAAGAAAAAGAAAGAACTTCATTCTTCACACTTTTCATTATAATCTTCATAATAATGAAAAGTTTGATTCGATTACTAGAGTGAGAAAGTAGATTGGTAGAGCTACTGTGATGGAATTTTGTTAAGGTGTGGGTTGATGTTAATACTGCTATTGTCACGGTCTTTGTAGACCAGGACCTGGGGACTGGAGTTGACGAGAAGAGGGACGCAGGGGACCCAAGTCTTGAATGAAACAAGGGTGCTTTATTTGCAGAAACGCACGTTTATATATCTTCATACAAGGCAGCTTTAGGCAGTAAAAAAATTGAGCAAAAACAAAGCCAAGCAAATAACAATCTTGAAAGGGCCAGAAAGCATTCCATATCCTGAGTAAGAGGGGCATAACTGAATAGATTACCTGTAAGTAAAAGGTCACTGAAGGGAGTCACTGAAAGGAATCCAAGCAGGTACCCTTTCTCATGATCTCAGTCCTAAGAACTTCGTGCAGCTCTGCTTGTTCCTGTTTTCCAGGAACTGATAAGGAATAGAGTCCTTGAGAAGCTGCACAGAAAAGAAGAGAATAACATATTGGATCCCTTAAAGTTGAACGTCCCCTGACAGATTATGATAAAGTTCACTAAATTTTCTGATATTCATATAATAATACATTAATTTAAAGCTCTGTTAAAACTGACTTGTATATGCTTTTTATGGTTGACTTTTAGCCACCAGCTGAACAGGCCAAAGCAAGACTGCAATTGGTTCTAGAAGCTGCTGGTAAGTGTAAATAATTAATTTTATTTAAATGAAAAAATGTGAAATAAATCCTAGCATTCTTACAGGTTTATCAAAGAGGAAACTACATATTTTCATATAGCCTCACAAATTTATGACATCTATGTATGGCCATGTGTGCGTGCACGCTTAGTCGCTTCAGTCGTGTCTGACTCTTTGCAGCCCTGAGAACTGTAGTCCACCAGGCTTCTCTGTCCTTGGGATTTTCCAGGCATGAATACTGGAGTGAGTTGCCATGTCCTCTTCCAGGGGATCTTCCTGACCCAGGGATCAAACCTGTGTATCCTCTGTCTTCTCAATTGCAAGCAGATTCTTTTACCACTGTGCCACCAGGGAAGTCCCATGTGTGGTCATATTTTAACCTCAAATATATATTGCTACAGTGTAATGGTCCTTTATGTTCTCATTTATAATATTGCTACAATTTTAGTTTTAATTTTGATGAGATCTAGTTTATTGATTTTTGTTTTTTATGGACTATTATTTTAGAGGCATGTTTAAGAAAAATTTTATACTTCTACATTTTAGATTTGAGAATGTGATCTATTTTGATTTAATTGTTGTATAAAGTGTGAGATTTAGATCAAGGTTTCATTCTGAAGGAAATGAGATAAAAGTCATTTAATAATCCTCCAGTTCAGTTCAGTTCAGTTGCTCAGTTGTGTCCGACTCTTTGCAATCCCATGGACTGCAGCACACCAGGTTTCCCTGTCCATCACCAACTCCCAGAGAGTGCTCAAACTCATGTCCATCGAGTCAGTGAAGCCATCCAGTTGTCTCATCCTCTGTCGTCCCCTTCTCCTCCTGCCTTTGATTTTTTTCCCAGCATCAGGATCTTTTCCAGTGAGTCAGTTCTTCTCATCAGGTAGCTAAAGTATTAGTTTCAGCTTCAGCATGAGTCCTTCCAATGAATATTCAGGACTCATTTCCTTTAGGATTGACTGGTTTGATCTGCTTGCAGTCCAAGGGACTCTCAAGAGTCTTCTCCAACACCACAGTTCAAAAGCATCAGTTCTTCGGCACTCAGCTTTCTTTATTGTCCAATTCTCACATCCATACATGACTACTGGAAAGACCATAGCTTTCACTAGACAGACCTTTGTTAGCAAAGTAATGTCTCTTCTTTTTATATGCTGTCTAGGTTGGTCATAGCTTTTCTTCCAAGGAGCAAGCACCTTTTCATTTCATGTCTGCTGTCACTATCTGCGGTGATTTTGGAGACCAAATGGTCAATACCAAAATCACATTGATTATATTCTTTGCAGCCAAAGACGGAGAAACTCTATACAGTCAGCAAAAACAAGACCAGAAGCTGACTGTGGCTCAGATCATGAATTCCTTATTGCAAAATTCAGACTTAAATTGAAGAAAGTAGGGAAAACCACTAGGCCATTGAGGTATAACTTAAATCAAATCCCTTACAATTATACAATGGAAGTGACTAACAGATTCAAGTGAAAAAATCTGATAGACAGAGTCCCTGAAGAACTATGGATGAGGTTTGTGACATTGTACAGGAGGCAGTGATCAAGACCATCCCCAAGAAAAAGAAATGCAAAAAAGGAAAAATGGTTGTCTGAGGAGGCCTTACAAATAGCTGAGAGAAGAGAAGCAAAAGGCAAAGGAAAAAAGGAAAGATATACCCATCTGAATGTAGAGTTCCAGAGAATAACAAGGAAAGACAAGGAAAGCCTTCCTCAGTGACCAATGCGAAGAAATAGAGGAAAAGGATAGAAGAGGAAAGACTAGAGATGTCTTCAAGAAAATTAGAGATACCAAGGAAACATTTCATGTGACGATGGGCATAATAAAGGATAGAAACGGTATGAACCTAACAGAAGCAGAAGATATTAAGAAGAGGTGACAAGAATACACCGAAGAACTATACAAAAAAGATCTTCATGACCCAGATAACTACAGTGGTGTGATCACTCACCTAGAGCCAGACATCCTGGAATGCTAAGTCAAGTGGGCCTTAGGAAACATCACTATGAACAAAGCTAGTGGAGGTGATGGAATTCCAGTTGAGCTACTTCAAATCCTAAAAGATGATGCTGGGAAAGTGCTGCCCTCAATATGCCAGCAAATTTGGAAAATTCAGCAATGGCCACAGGATGGGAAAAGTCAGTTTTCATTCCAGTCCCACAGAAAGGCAATGCCAAAGAATGTTCAAACTACCACACAATTGCACTCATCTCACATGCTAGTAAAGTAATGCTCAAAATTCTCCAGGCGAGGGAAACTTCAACAGTACATGAACCGAGTACTTCCAGATGTTCAAGCTGAATTTAGAAAAGGGAGAGGAACCAGAGATCAAATTGCCAATATCCGTTGGATCACCAAAAAAGCAAGAGAGTTCCAGAAAAACATCTACTTCTGCTTTATTGGCTACACCAAAGCCTTTGAGTGTGTAGATCACAATAAACTGTGGAAAATTCTTAAAGAGATGGGAATACCAGACCACCTTACCTGCCTCCTGAGAAATCTGTGTGCATGTCAAGAAGCAACAGTTAGAACCAGACATGGAACAATAGACTGTTTCCAAATTGGGAAAGGAGTACGTCAAGGCTGTATATTGTCACCCTACTTATTTAACTTATATGCAGAGTACATCATGTAAAATGCCGGGCTGGATGAAACACAAGCCAGGAGAAGTATCAATAACCTCAGATATGCAGATGACACCACTGTTATGGCAGAATGCAAAGAGGAACTAAAGAGCCTCTTGATGAAAGTGAAAGGGGAGCGTGAAAAAGCTGGCTTAAAACTCAACATTCAAGAAACTAAAATCATGGTATCTGGTCCTATCACTTCATGCCAAATGATGGGGAAATGATGGAAACAGTGACAAACTTTATTTTCCTGGATTCTGAAATCCTCCAGTTACATTGGACTAGCTCATTGGACTAGTCTGGATACCATCTAATCTGAAAATCTCATGTGTTTTAGTATCTCAGTTGCACAATAATTTGATTTTAGATTACTTTGATTTTATGATACACAGATTCGTGTAGACACTAAATCTTTACCTTTTTAAAGATAAAAAGATTCATGTTATCTTTTAATTTTTAGTCTTAACGTGCTCTTTTAAAAAATGTTACCTTTAATAAGTTGTTAAGATCAAGAATGAGATAAGGTGTTCCCAAATTTTAGACAGTGGACACTTTGGCTGAGAATATAAGCAGCTAATGCAAGAAATCTTTGAATTAATATGCACGTATGTATTTTCTCAATGAATGATGAAAATATAACTACTATCATTTGGTAGTCTGAAATTACATTTGATGCTAAAACAGAATTCTTATTTCCATTTGCAGACTATGAACTCTATATAGATCTATAAAAAGTAAAAAACTTTAAGAAATATGAAAAAAGAAATATATACTACTTTAGTTATATTAGTTATATATATCTGTTTTAACATCAAAAGTAATTTCAGACTACCAAATGATAGTAGTTATATTTTCATCATTCATTGAGAAAATACATATGTGCATATTAATTCAAAGATTTCTTGCATTAGCTGCTTATATTCTCAGCCAAAGTGTCCACTGTCTAAAATTTGGGAACACCAGTATAAATGATATACTAACTTTATAAATCACTAATTAAATTAATTTATCATGTAAAAATGAATATTTTGACTATGAATTTCTATACCACTTCATATTATTTGAAAAACCACTTATTTTTATGTATTGATCTTACTCATTTTATCTTTCATTATATAGAAAACATGATACATTAAAATTTTGCTTACTATTAGTTTTTTAAACTTTGATTCTCTTACATATATACTATAGGATAGAGCTAGTTAATATGATTCTCTATTATTTATATACTATATGTTTATTCTTTATTTGCATTTTGCTTTGAAGAAATATTTCCAGTTCATAATTTGGGTATGAAGAAACTCTCGTTTTAAAGGAAAATATTTATGCTGCTTGGTCCAGAAAATACTTGTTTCTATTAACACAAGTATATAGAATTTTATTTGATCGTTTTATACATTTTCTTTATCTTTAAATAGGTCTTTGAAGCATATTATAAAACAGACCGGACAATACAAACCTCAGCATATAACTTGCTTATATTGGTCCCTGCTTTCATCCCTCATTTTTTAATTTAACATTCTAAATTCTATTAAGGATAAAAAGCAAGGTTCTATAATTTGACAAACATTCAAAATATTATGACAGTTTTCAAATTAAAAAACTTACATTGGCCCCTATAGGCAAAGGACAGACCTTAGCTAGATGTAGCATTATTTATTAATCATTTTCTTCTTATTGAACATTTGTGTTGTCTCTACTTTGCCTCTTATCCATAACACTGTGATGTATATCCTGTTAAAAATTTTGTTTTTCATATTTTAAATTATGTTTTTGAAACTGATTGCTATAGAAATGAGTATGAAGTTAGAGGCTATTATTAATAATATTTAGAGTGGCTTTTTATACATTTTTGCTAAATTGTTTTACAAAAGGATTATTCTACTTTTCATACTGCTTAAGAAACCATTTACCAGATTTTGGTGTTTAATGCCAGGTCCATGACTGTGTTGGTTTATAACATGAAATAACATATTAATATACTTCTTTGAAAAACATCCATTACTGTTATTAATGACAACTTGTGACCTTGGAGAGGGGAAGCAGATGGATGGATAGGAGAGTACTAAGTTGATATAGAACATAACATCAAAGTTCTAGATAACTGTTTCAGTGGTGAATTAAGGTGTTCATTGAATTAAAAATCAATATATTAATAAGTAGGAGGGAATAAGAAGAACTTGAGCTCAGTCTAGTAAGGCTTGTGGAAAAGACTAGCCTAGTCCTAAGACTGAGATAGCTGGATAACAAAGCCTGGTAGCTCCCATTCTCTCTCATTGGAGTTTACTTGAGTTCCCATGGAAAACACCCTCAACTTTGGGGCCTTAAAATTGGATATCAGGAAGAACTTGAGGCTGTATGCTAGATTCTTGAGCCAAGATTTATTTCAGCCTTATAGTTAACATAATCTCCTAGATAGAGTTCATATGTAGAAATCCTGCTAAGTCTTTTACTCTAATTGTGGGTCTCAGAAGAAAGTTTAATATATAACCATTGCATTGTTATTGATTTATTAGTGAATAGTAATAATGATCTTGGTTTGGATTTAAAATATATTTAGAACAATTGGCAATAATTATTAATGGTACGATTTTGAAAGACGTGTGTGAGTAGAATAGCATTCAGACTTCCTAGGTGGTTCAGTTGTAAAGAATCCACCTGCCAGTGGAGGAAACAGAGGAGACATGGATTCAGTTCCTGGGTCAGGAAGAGCCCCTGGAGGAGGAAATGACAACCCACTCCGGTAGTCTTGCCTGGGAAATTCCGTGAATGGAGGAGCGTGGTGGGCTACAGTCCATAGCATCACAAAGAGTTGGACACTGAGCGACTGAGCACGAGATGAATGTGAAAAGAATATTAATTAAAATATAATCACAGTAATCACAGGGGTGTCTTGTGTGTTGTACCAAACATAAATTTGAAGTCAGAGATATTATTGTAGTTGTTATGATCATATTTTGTATGTACTAAACTGTTAACATTTTTATTCTTTGCTATGCTGAATCTTCAGATTTAGGTGGATTCTTTTCTCATATTCATAGCTAAAATGCAATTGAAATTAAGTTTCATGTCTCTTGTTTAACTTTTAATTTGAAGGTGATGTGAAGTTAAAGTTACATCTAAGGAGTTTTCTTTTTGTTTTTTCAAATGCAGTAGGATTCAAAAGCTTGTAAAACTATATAAATTGGTAAGATTGAATCTTTAAATTATAATCAGCTAATGATTTACTCTGTGATACTGAGTAAATCCAATTAAAAATCCTCTTGGCCATGATTTCTTTCTTTCATTTTAAAAATTGTGTTACATTCTCTTCTTCATTAAGATTGGTTCATTAAGATATTTTTCCCACTGCCAACTCCTTAGTCTAGACACCAAACAATCTACCCAAAGGTTAATCGTTACCTCCTAACTGATCTCTTGCTTCAATTCTGTTGCTTCTTTAGAGAGGGTGATGGATAATAGAAGGGTTCCAAGCCTGTTTCCACTACTCACTCATTCTGTGACCTTCAGTAGTCTAATGTTTATTTAGCCAAAACAGGGTTTTTATTTAATGCAATATGGCAGTTGTGCCTATTTTCTAGTTCACACTTTTTAAAAATAATTTATTGAAAAGAATCTCACATCATATACAATTAAATATAATTTGTTTAAATTGCCAATTCAATGGCATTAAATACATTCACAAAGCTATATAACCTCCTAGTTTAAAAACATTTCCTAAGAAAAACCTCTCACTTAATAGACAGTTTTTCTCCACTCTTATTACCCCCAGCTCCTGGCAGTTGCCGACCTGCCCTCCATCTCTATGGATTTATCTATTCTGAATATTTCATATAAATAGAATCATACAGTGTTTGACCTTGTATGTCTAGCCTCTTTTATTTAGCATAATGTTTTGGAGGTATATCCATGTTGTAGCATGTGTCAGTATTTTATTCCTTTCCATGACTGAATAATAAACAAATGTTATATATACCATTTGTTTATCCATTCATATATTGATGGACATTGGGGTTTTATTCTACCTTTTGGCTATTGTGAACAATAAAGCATATGAATGTACTTGTCCAAGAACCTGTTTGGAATTTTGCGTGGTGTACACCTAGGAGAGTGATTATGTGAGGTCATTGGTAAGTCTTTGTCTAATGTTCGTAAATCCACCAAACTTTTCCATGGCAGCTGAAAAGTTACATCCTCACCAGTAGTATAAAAGCCACACCCCCCCCCCCCCCCCCGCCACCGCCATTGTCTCAACTAGACCATGAAGCATATTTAAGTTACGTGTTTGAAAATGTGTAGGTTTGAAAATTTCTCTATACCTTATTTCCTAGTCTGTAAAGGGGGGAGTTGATAACTACCATATAGGGTTGTTGTGAAGATAAGTGAAGTACCTAGCCCAGAATCTGGTAAGTGGTCACCAGCAGAAAATTTTTACTTCTTTCTTACTTCTTGTGAGGGCCATTGCTAGGTGATTCTTCCTCAGCTACCACTTGGTCATGCTGCTCCTTTGCTCAGAATTATTCGCTAGCTCTAGTTGCTTATAAGATCAATTTTACACTTCCTATTTAAGGTCCCAAGGTCTGTATGGTAGATTCACAGACTTTTCAAACATTTGTCTTAAAATTCATTTTTATACTTCTTCTCATTATTCTTCAAGTTACTCATGTTCTTTTCTACCTGGAAGTTTTTGCTTGTGATTTTTCCTCCTCTAGAAATCTCTTTCTTTTTCCTCTTTCCATCTCTAAGCACTTCAGTATTCATCTCAAATAACATTTCCACATGACTTCCCAGACCATTTCAGCACAAAATCTTTCTGTTCTCCTTTGAATTCTTTTTCTCTTTATCTGTGCACACCATTCATATTGATATTTACTCACATACTGCTGATACTAATATTTGTTTCATGAGTATTAGACTTATTTTCCCAATGAAATAAAACATTTTAAGGTCAGGAACTATGTCTAAAACTTCTGAATCTTTCCCAGGACTTCTTACAATGCCTATAATGAGTGGTACTATACCAAATAGAATTCCAGCTATTAATCTTTGGTGTATTAGTTTGTGAAATAACGTTCTGAATAACTGCAAATTAAGCCTTTGGATGCTGGTGTGCTCATTTAAACCATTGTTTGGTGGATTTTAAATAAATAAATTAAGAAGTTCCCTGGTTTCAAATGTAGAAGATATATGGCAATAATCTAACTTTTTAATCTTAAATGCTAAGGTACTACATGACAGAAGAGATAATGAAACATGATTATCCCACATAATCATGTGGAGGAAGAAGGAAGATAATGAGTTTACCTAAATATGTCTCAATCTCTTTTGCTGTCACTGTTGTTTGACTTGTTAGCACCAATCCAAACATTATTTTATTTTTCACAAAAACACAACATCATCTAATGCCAGGTATGCTCATAGGTCTGAAGGAGAATTTAGAGGATAGACTTTTCCAAAACAGAAATATTTTCATCACTGAAAAAAAATGACACTTTTCACATTAGTTTTAAGACATAAATTTCTCTAAAAATCTCATTAATATTTTACTTTTAATAGAATTATTGACATTGCAACCTTTAAAATTATATCTCTAATTTTATAAGAGAAATGGAAATTACTTTAATGCATGTATGGTAAATTGTGTTTATCATAAAATTTCTGTGTAATATTTTATTTTCTGAATATCTTCAACCCTTTTTATTGTGCTTCATAGTTTTCAAAGCACTTTTATAATTCTTTTATCATTTGACTCACATCACTGCATGGAGAGCTAATTAACTCTATTTCACAAATATCCTGAAAGCTTAAATGACTTGTAGAAGATCATATAGCTAATAGATGAGTAAACCAGGACTGAAATCCCGTGATTTCTGATTCCCTAGCTATTTTTGTCCATAGATTAAATCCCTGCATTATGTTGAGCGAAAGAAGGGTGATAGAAAAATTACCAAATACATTATCTAGTTTTGTTAGACATAATGCTATAATTACCTCACAATAAAATATTTTCAGTCCTCAAGCAAGCCTTTGATTCTGAAATCAGTTGTTTTTTAATTGATAATGCAAAAAGATTAAAGTTTTAGTCAGAATAAGTTCTTTTCCTTAATAGGATGCTTATAGTAACTATAGGCAGAGAAGGCAATGGCAACCCACTCCAGTACTCTTGCCTGGCAAATCCCATGGATGGAGGAGCCTGGTAGCCTGCAGTCCATGGGGTCGCTAGGAGTCAGACACGACTGAACGACTTCACTTTCACTTTTCACTTTCACGCATTGGAGAAGGAAATGGCAACCCACTCCAGTGTTCTTGCCTGGAGAATCCCAGGGACAGGGGAGTCTGCCGTCTATGGAGTCGCACAGAGTCGGGTACAACTGAAGCGACTTAGCGGCAGCAGCAGTTAACTATAGGGCTTCCCAGGTGGCCCTAGTAGTAAAGACCCACCTGCCAATGCAGGAGACGTAAGAGACATGGTTTCAGTCCCTGGGTCAGGAACATCCCCTGAAGGAGGGCATAGCAACCCTCTCCAGTATTCTTACCTGGAGAACCCCATGGACAGAGGAGCCTGGCAGGTTATAGTTCCTAGGGGTGCAAAAAGTTAGACACGACCGAAGCAACTTAGCATGCATGCATGCATAGTAGCTATATTTCTGATAACTGAAAAAA
The DNA here is from genome assembly GCF_003369695.1 of Bos indicus x Bos taurus. Lineage (NCBI taxonomy): Eukaryota > Metazoa > Chordata > Mammalia > Artiodactyla > Bovidae > Bos > Bos indicus x Bos taurus. The sequence continues at coordinate 108,592,038 of NC_040076.1, read as the reverse complement.
CTGAGGGCAGTGTTCTAGGATTACCAATGTTTTAGTCTTCACCCTAACTATGGACATGCATTTCAGTGACCCTTATGATAGAAGCTAATTAGGTATTATAAAACACAGAGTTACACACATATGAACACTGTATTGAGGAAAGTTGTTTTTAGGAATAAGCCAAAAGCTCCTCACTTCATCCCAGTTCTTCTGTGTGTTAACCTTGGATTTTCTTCTGTTAATTATCCATTATGTACCTGGAAGCCAAGTCCTAACCCTTTCTCTTCATAACCATGTAATCTTGGAAGTCCCAATACTTCTCTGAAGTCCAGTCTAGATTTAAATATTTGTAGTTCTGAGAATTACAAACGAGATTGCCATGACAATGTTGTACTGTTTCTGCCAAGCATAGAAAGTCATTCTGCCACCCTCATTTAAAGTTAACAGAGGTTTTGCTCCATAGGATTCTGACCACTGATCTCGGACTCCAATAAATAGATGGATTTATTGTGAGAAAGACTTTCAGGTACAGCAAACCTAAAAATCAGAGCAAGTGATTTAAAAGACTTCTATGTTGTATAAATAGTTTTCAGACTTCTCTTCTCCCCATGTAGGCTTCTGCTTGGTAGTCTACATTCATATCCAGCTTCATCCACCAGCTAACTTTGTGAGCTTGAGCAAAGGGGAACCTTTGCTCTTCTTTATTTTCTTGTCTATGAAATGGAGACATTAATAATACATAACTAATGGGGTTGTTATATACTTTGAATGTGTTAACATTTGTAAAACACTTAGGACAGTGCCTGGTATGTAGTAATCATTCAGTAAATGTTAGCAATTATATGAAAGGCAGTATAGAATGATGGTCACATTCTTAAGCCTGTGTACTATTCCCAGATCCATTATTTACTGATGAAACCATGGGAAAATTGTTCAAGTTTGCTGAACCTCATTTTTTTCATTTAAGAAATGGGAATAAAAATATGTACCTTTAGAGTTTTATCAAAATTAAAGAAATTAATATAATAAAGTGTTTAGAACAGTTAACATATCACTGAACATTCTATAAACATTAGCCCGAAGGAGTGGGAGTAGTTTTTTTATGGCATCACCAGAATGGCATTATGAGGTAATTGAAGAAGAAATATTGAGCCAAGCATTCTCCTTGTACCAGCATATATATAGTTAGAAGAAGTTATCAAAAATTAAGAATTTATGTGCATTTTAAAAGAAACAAATGTATAAAACCTTAAATAGTTTTATTGGCTTGGGCATTGATTAAAATCTTTTTTTCATCAAATTAGTTTCTGCAAAATCATATTTCTTGAGAAATTCTACATAAAATTTAATAGCTTTAATGCCAAATCTAATTGATAGTGTTAACTCCCAGTTTCCAATAATGAGCATGATTTTGAGTTTTGTGTTAATTCAAAATGATACTAGTACTTCCTAAAAGAATTAAGTAAATTGCATTTTAAAAATATATTACTTGTTTTAGCATCAATTACACATTTATATTTGAATGACCATTATTTATCCCTAATAATATTTAATAAGAAGAAAGCTATCAGTTAGAGTCTAACAATATCACAGCAACTTGCCATGTTTGAGCAGATGTTAAGCAGACAGTAGTTGAATGTTAATTTTGAGAGAGTGGTATGTTTAAGCCTAGCTGAAGTATGTTGCATGTGGGCTTTCTAGACTCGAGTACAATGCTGGGTCTCTGAGGAGAATTTTAAAGCTAAAACTCTTTCTTTTGGGTTCTCTATATGGACTCTCTCAAGTCAGTATAAAGCAGATCATCCCTAGGCTAAAGCCCTTCAGCTTTTGTTATTGGGCTCTGTAGACCTGTAATTAGGCCTCCTGGCAGGCCTTGCAGGCCAGTTAATGGTCATATGGAGTTTCTGTGAGGCAGACTGGCTTTGTATAAATCCTGGGTAGGAATATGTTTATGGGTCACTTCCTACCAGGACTGTGCTTTGTCCTTATGCCCTGCGGGCTGACAGGGAGCAGGTTCCCTTGACCATGGACTGTTCAGTTTGCAACTCAAAATCTACTCCACTAATCCCCAGTGTAAACAGAGGATTTAGAAGGGCTTCTGTCACTTACAGTTGCCAATTCACTTGGGTGTCTGTGAATTTATTTTTCCCCAGACTTCATTATTGAAAGACTGACAAATGTATAACATTTGGATGTTTGCTTGTATATCAAGTATGCGGTTTCTTTTTCAATGGTTTTAGAATCCTGGTAAATAATCTACCTAACACAGAATTATGTGTGAGTTTTTTTTTTTTAATTAAGCTCCCTTTAATATTTAAGCCATTAAAACTTTGAAATGTTAACCAACATTTTCCTATAAGGGAAATTATAGGTCTGTTTTTATGAGAGTAAATAACATTATATAAAAAAATTACCCAAAAAGTCATTAATAGATTTCAGATAAGTCAAAGAAATAATTAATTTAAAACTTCTATACTATACATTTTAGGTTAAGTAAAAATTTCATTTTAGTTCCACTTAAATTGTTTGTATCTGAGAGGTTTGAAAATAGGAATATCAGATAAGTATATAAAATTGCTCAATAAATATGCATTTCATGAAGTATTTAAAGAAGAATGCCATTTATTGAGCATCTACTATGTGGAAAGCATGTTTATTCATTTTCATGTATTATAAATATTTTAAATAATTGATCCATGTTTCCTAGCCTAGCAAAATGTTTGGATTTTAAGAAAGTCATGATTGAGATTTCTTTTGTTTTCCATTTTATTTAATCTTTTACTTCATTGTTTGTTTTTTTCTCTTTGCTTGAATTATATTAAGATTTGGTTCTAAAATATGTAATTTCTGAGTGTGATTTGCAAAGAACTTTCGCCTGTCTTCCTATAAGCAAATTTTCTTTTCAGGGAAATCAAACGATGGATACTTTCCCAGGTCTCAACTAGTAAATCAGTGCTCAGTATTTTGCATTTTGTGATGTAAAAATGGTTCATGACAGATGTGGCTGAAAAGACCACATACGTAGACTGTATGATTTTAGTCTGGTGGAACTAATAGGATCACTCATTACATTTTAGACCCTGGGGTTTCTTTTTTCTTTCATTAAAAAAAAAAAAAAAACTGTTTAAATAGAGTGGTCCTTTTTGTGTGTGAGTACAGCATCTTCCCCTAAATTTATGAAGAGTTGATGATAACAAACCCTCTTCCAAAAAAGCTTTTAATATTTATTTAATGTTAACTTATTTTTAATTGTTCTATCATCCCATAAAAATTAAGATTTTGTTCAATTTTTATAAAGAATTTCTTTTAATTATATATAGCAAAACTAGAAAATACATTCCTTAGAGAATCTAAGAACTGTGAATTAAATAGTCATATATTAGAAATACATTTTTCAAATATTATATATAAATTTTAAAAGTATGGAAATAATGACAACTAAAAGGCATCACAAGGTAGAAATTCTTGATGTTCACTTACAACTAGGAGAATCATAGCACAAAATATATTTATTGAAGTAGAAATATATTTATGATCTATTTTGGAATTCAAAAACCGGAGATTCCTGAACAGTATGAAGGCTCTGATCTTGTTTTAATTTTGACCAACGGTTCATTATTATATTGAAAAATACCTTGTTGATTTACATCAAAATGCTTATGGTGATTATAGTTTCTAGATGGTGAGGTTAAGGTGTTTTTGTTTTAATTGGCTTGTCTTTATTTTATAATTGTAGCTGTGAATAAAACCTAAAGAGATGTAGAAAAGATTTAATTTAAACACCTTAAAATTCCCCCCCACCATTTAGTATGAAATTTGATAAGTTGTGCCAAATACGTAGAATTGTGTGACTATCACCAAAGTTTTTAATAAAGGACATTCATATTACTCCAAAAAACTCCTTTTACACCTTTGAAGTCAATTCTCTCTTCTCTTCTCGGACTTTAGCAACCACTAATCTTCTTTATGTCCCTATGGTTTTGTTATTTTCAAAATGCCATATTAGTGGAATCATACAGTATGTAGACTTTTGTGTCACTAGTCTTTCACTTGGCATAATGCTTTTTAGATTTGTACATATTTTTGTGAGCATCAGTTAGTTCTCTTTATTGCTGAGTAGTATTCCATTGTAGTAGTATTCCATTGTCTATATCAGTTTGCTTATGCATTTAGTACTTGGTGGACAGAGAGGTTGTTTGCAGTTTGTTTTTGTAAGTAAAACTTTTATGGACGTTTGAATATAAGTCTGTGTGAACACATAGTTTCATTTCTCTTGAGTAAATACTTAGAGTGGAATTCCTTGGTTAATAATAAATATAGGTTTCTTCCCTGGTGGCTCAGAGGTTAAGCGTTTGCCTGGAAAGACCCAGGATCAATCCCTGGGTCGGGAAGATCCCCTGGAGAAGGAAATGGCAACCCACTCCAGTACTCTTGCCTGGAGAATCCCATGGAGGGAGGAGCCTGGTAGGCTACAGTCCATGGGGTTGCAAAGAGTCAGACACGACTGAGCGACTTCACTTCACTTCATAGGTCTAACTTTAATCCCAAACTGTTTTCCAAAGTGAGTGTACCATTCTTTGTTTCCACTGCAAAGTATGAAAGTCCCATTTGTTCCCCATCCTTAACATCACTTGATGGTGTTGTTTTTTGTTTTTCTTCTGTTTAATTTCAGCTATTTAATTAAATGTGTTATACTTCATTGACTTTAGTGTGCTTTCCTATGGTGAATAATGAGATTGGGCATCTTTTGTAAAATCATTTGTCATTTGTGTACTTTTGTAAGGTATCTGCTTTTATCTCTTGCCCATTTTTAAAAGGAATTGCTTGTATTATTGGCTTGTAGAGTTATTTTTATGTTCTGAATACATATCAGATATGTAGTTTGTCAGTATTTTCTCATTGTCTATAACTTGGCTATTTTCTTTTTTAAATTAATTAATTAGTTAATTTAATTAAACCGTGGAAATTGAAACTGAAACAAAAAATCTAATGTTCACAATGTGGGATCTTAGTTCCCCAGCCAAGGATTGAACCCAGTCCCTTGGCAGTGAGAGCATGGAGTCCTAACAGCTGGACTGCCAGGGAATTCCTTTGGCTGTTTTCTAAACAATGTGTTTTTTTTTTTTTAATTAATTATTTACATATAGTGCATTACACCCTGTTAAGGGACAGTTCTTTGATTTTTGACAAATGGAAGAAATTGTGTAACAACACCCAGCATCAAGATGTAGAACAATTCTATCATCTCTTATACTATCCCCATTTCCCTTTGTTGTAAACTCTTCCTTACCACCAATGTGTTGAATTTCAGTTTATCTGTTTTTTTCTTTTATATAGTGTGCTTTTAATGTCATATCTAAAAAATTTTTGCCTAACCAAAGAACACAAAGATTTGCTTTTATTAATATGTTTTGTTCTAGAATTTTCATAGTTCAGATTTTACATTTAGATCTATAATCCATTTAAAATTAATTTTTGTATATGCTGTGGGTTGAGGTTCTTTTTTTTGCATATGGGTATCTAATGGTCTTAGTATCATTTGCTATTAAGATAGTTTTCCTCAGCTGAATTATCTTCATACCTTTGTAAAATATGATTTGACCACATATAACTAGATCTGTTTTGGGTTTGGGTTAGGGTTAGGTTTTATTCTATTCCATTGGTCTGTATGTCTATCCATTTTTTGACAATACCACATTTCCATGATTACTCTAACTCTTTGTTAACTCTTGAAATGTGGACTTTACAAATCAGTTTGGAGAGAATGGACATATTAACAGTATTGAATCTTCTACCCATGAACATGGTACAGCTCTCTACCTCCAGTTCTTCTTTGATTTCTTTCATTAGTTATGTAGTTTTTGGCATATTGATCTTGCATGTATTTTGTTAGACTTATTCCTAAGTGTTTTATGTTTTGGGGTACCATTGTGAACATTAGATTTTTTGTTTCAGTTTCAATTTCCAGTTGTTCATTGATAGTATATAAAATACAATTCCATTTTGAATAATAAATTTATATCCTATAATTTTGTTAAACTCTGTGGATTTTTTATATACGATTCTTTGAAATTTTCTACATAGGCAATCATATCATCTATGACTAAGGCAAGCTTTTTTTTTTCCTTTCAAATCTGAGTGCCTTTCTTTCTTGTTCTTGCTTTATCACTTTAGCTGGGCCCTCCAGCCACAATTTTGAATAGAAGTGGTGAGACTGGCTGTCCTTCACTTGTTCCTGATCTTAGGCAGAGGGTATTTAGTCTTTTACCATTGAGCAGGACGTAAACTGTAGAGTAGATGCCCTTTTCAAATTGGAGGATTATTCTTCTATTCCTAGTTTGCTTGGAGTTTTTATCGGGAATGAATGTTTAATTTTGTCAAATACCATTTCAGCATTTTTTGAGATGATCATATTTTCTTTCTTAGTAGTGATATGTTGAATCCCATTGGTTGATTTCAAATGTTAAACCAATCTTATTTAGTTTCCTGGGATAAACACCATTTGGACATGATGTTGTTGTTGCTGTTGACGTTCAGTCACAGGGTTGTGTCTGACTCTTTGCGACCCTGTGAACTGATTGTAGCACGCCAGGTTCCCTGTCCTTCAAATCTCCCAGAGTTTGCTCAAAGTGATATCCATTGAGTTGGTGATGCCATCCAACCATCTCATCCTCTGTCTCCCTCTTCTCCTTTTTGCTTCAGTCTTTTCCAGCATCAGGATGTTTTCCAATGAGTTGGCTTCACATCAGGTGGCCAAAGTATTGGAGCGTCAGCTTCAGCATCAGTCCTTCCAATGAATATTCAGAGTTGATTTCCTTTAGGATTGACTAGTTTGCCCTCCTTGCTGTCCAAGGGACTCTCAAGAGTCTTCTCCAGCACCACAGTTTGAAAGCTTCAGTTCTTGGGTGCTCAGCCTTCTTTATGGTTCAACTCTCACATCCATGTGTGACTACTGGAAAAACCATGGCTTTGACTATATGGACCTTTGTCAGCAAAGTGATTCTTTTTATATTCTGTTGTTACTAGATTTTTCGGAAATTTTGTTTTATATGTGTTAACTTGATTCATAGCACTTATAAATACTTTATTAGAATTATTTACACACATGATTCCCTCTATTAAGTAATAAGCCCCTCTAGGTAAGGGCTACCAACTTTGTATTTCCCAGTAGCTAGCAAAATACCCGGGTATTTATTAGAAGCCTTTGTTTATTAATAGGTGGTTGGATAAATGAATGATGTCACTGGTAGCATTTGTAAATGTGCATTTATATACCATTGAAGTTAAATCTTAAGCTGGGAGTTAAAAATAAGTTTAGATTCTTTTTATTCCTGAAAATGGTGAATATGTGGTTAAATAGTCATTTCTCCAACATTTTTCAATAGTACTTTGCTCATTGTTCACCATTATTCTGGGAATAATAATAGAAGATACTGCTAACACTTTATGATTACTTGTTCCTATAAGAAAACACTGAAGCAGCATAATTATATGCACATTGATAATACTGTTTTCTTCCTTGTGAATATAGGGTGAATAGGTTGGTTATCCCAGTACTCAAGTGGATTGGGTGTTTTACTCTTTGGTTGTGAACGAGTAGAGGTACATATTATCTGTACAGCTCATTTCAGTTTGTCCTATTTGGATGTGATGCAATTCACAAAATATCCTAAACCAGGGCTAGCTTCCTATGGAGCTATCATTTAACTTAGAATTTGTAGGTGGGTAGATTTACACATGTAGAGAGGTAGAGTGTGACAAAAGAAAAATGGGAGGAGAGGAAAGAAAATCTAGGATGTCCCTCTATGTTTGCTCCCCCAGTCCCCATCCCTCAGGCAGAAAGGAAAGCTCATCTCCAGATATCTGGACCTATAGTTTTTAACCAAGTATACCAGATTTTCCTCTATAGCAAATCCTGATATAGAAAGGATCAATCAGACTTTTTGGGAAATTTTATACCATGCAGAATCTCCAGGCTAGTGTTGTAGGGAAAGAAAGCTTTCCTCTCCCCTTCTAGGTTCTCCTGTCTGCTTAAATTGATATGAGACATTTATTATCGATACACATGTTCTCTCGTGTACATACGAGAACACATGGCTGGTGCACTGGGATGACCCTGAGGGGTGGGATGGGGAGGAAGGTGGGAGGGGGGTTCAGGATGGGGAACATATGTACACCCATGGCTGATTCATGTCAATGTATGGCAAAAACAACTACAGTATTGTAAAGTAATTAGCCTCCAATTAAAAAACAAAAAAGAGAACACATGAGATAGTCATAAAGCCCCACATATGCAAAAAGTTCATAAGCAGAAAGGTAAAAGACATGTGCCATCCTGAGTTAAGGAATAGGCTAGGGACTTGAGGCTTCCAAGGACAGTAGGGTCATTCACAAGACAATATGAAGAGGAAATCATTGAAATGCTTTTAAATCTTTGCCCTGCCACATAAATGGTTTCACATTTAGATAAAATTATCTCCCATAGCAACTCTCTTCTGGGTAAAATCCTCTTTTAATTTCTTCTAGGTAATTAAGAGAGAGGCAGTAGTTTCTCTTGAACCTACAGGGTTTTGATTGCCATTAGCTCAAACCACACACACACAGAGACAAACACTTAGTTGCTCAGTCATGTCCAACTCTTTGCAACCCTATGGACTGTAACCTGCCAAGCTCCTCTGTCCGTGGTATTCTCCAGGCAAGAATACTTAAACAGGTTGCCATGCCCTCCTCCAGGGAATCTTCCTGACCCAGGGATTAAACTCACATCTCCTGTGGCTCCTGCATTGCAGGTAGATTCTTTACTGCTAAGCCATCAGGGAAACCCAGTAATGTATATATGTCAATCCTAATCTCCCAATTCATTCCTCCTCCCCATTCCCTAGTAACCATAAATTTGTTTCCTATATCCATGACTCTACTTCTGTTTTGTAAATAAGTCCATTTGTACCCTCTGTTTTTAGATCCCACATGTAAGAGATATCATATGGTATTTGTCTTTCTGTGTCTAACTTATTTCACTCAGTATGACAATATCTGGGTTCATCCATGTTGCCACAAGTAGCATGATCCTCTTCTTTTTTATTGCTGACTAATATTCCATTATATATATGTACCTTATCTATCCATTCCTTAGTTGATAGTCAGTTACATTGTTTCTGTGTCATGACTATTATAAATTGTGTTACAATAAACATTAGGGTACACATATCTTTTTGAATTATGGTTTTTTTTTCCCCAAGTATATGCCCAGGAGTGGGATTGTTGGATCATATGGTAGTTCACATGGCCCACAGCCTGGTCTAATTCAATGTAACTATGAGCCATGGCGTGTAGGGCCATCCAAGACAGACAGGTCATGGTAGAGAGTTCTGACAAAATGTGGTCCACTGGAGAAGGGAATGGCAAACCACTTCAGTATTCATGCCTTGAGAACCCCATGAACAGTATGAAAAGGCAAAAAGATAGGACACTGAAAGATGAACTCGCCAGATTGGTAGGTGTCCAGTATGCTACTGGAGATCAGTGGAGAAATAACTCCAGAAAGAATGAAAAGAAAAAGCCAAAGCAAAAACAACACCCAGCTGTGGATGTGACTGGTGATGGAAGCAAGGTCCTATCCTGTAAAGAGCAATGTTGCATAAGAACCTGGAATGTCAGGTCCATGAATCAAGGCAAATTGGAAGTGGTGAAACAGAGAGTGAACGTTGACATTTTAGGAATCAGCAAACTAAAATGGACTGGAATGGGTGAATTGAACTCAGATGATTGTTATACCTACTACTGTGGGCAAGAATCCCTTAGAAGAAATGGAGTAGCCATCATAGTCAACAAAAGAGTCCAAAATGCAGTACTTGGATGCAATCTCAAAAAAGCCACAATGATCTCTGTTCGTTTCCAGGGTAAACTATTCAATATCACAGTAATCCAAGTTTATGCCCCGATCAGTAATGCTGAAGAAGCTGAAGTTGAACAGTTCTATGAAGAGCTACAAGACCTTTTAGAATTAACACCCAAAAAAGATGTCCTTTTCACTAAAAGTAGGAATGCAAAAGTAGGAAGTCAGGAAATCCCTGGAGTAACAGACAAATTTGGCCTTGGAGTACAAAACGAACCAGAGCAAAAGCTAATAGAGTTCTGCCAAGAGAATGCAATGGCCATAGCAAACATCTTCTTCCAACAACACAAGAGATGATTCTACACATGGACATCACTGGATGGTCAACAACGAAATCAGATTGATTATATTCTTTGCAGCCAAAGATGGAGCAGCTCTGTACAGTCAGCAAAAACAAGACTGGGAGCTGACTGTGGCTCAAATCATGAACTCCTTATTACCAAATTCAAACTTAAATTGAGGAAAGTAGGGAAAACCACTAGACCAATCAGGTATGATCTAAATCAAATCCCTAACGATTAAACAGTGGAAGTGAGAAATAGATTTAAGGGACAAGATCTGATAGACAGAGTGCCTGATGAACTATGAATGGAGGTTCATGATATTGTATAGGAGGAGGTTCAAGACCATCTGCCAAAAAAAGAAATGCAGAAAAGCAAAATGGCTGTCTGAGGAGGCCTTACAAATAGCTGTGAAAAGAAGAGAAGCAAAAGGCAAAGGAGAAAAGGAAAGTTATACCCATTTGATTGCAGAGTTCCAAAGAATAGCAAGGAGAGATAAGAAAGCCTTCCTCACTGATCAGTGCAAAGAAATAGAGGAAACAATACAATGGGAAAGACTGGAGAACTCGTCAAGAAAATTAGAGATACGAAGGGAAGATTTCATGCAAAGATGGGTTCTGTAAAGGACAGAAATGGTACAGACCTAACAGAAGCAGAAGATATTAAGAAGAGTTGGCAAGAATACACAGAAGATCTGTACAAAAAAGATCTTCACGACCCAGATAATCATGATAATGTGATCACTCACCTAGAGCCAGACATCCTGGAATGTGAAGTCAAGTGAGCCTTAGGAAGCATCACTATGAACAAAGCTAGTGGAGGTGATGGAATTCCAGTTGAGTTATTTCAAATCCTAAAAGATGATGCTGTGAAAGTGCTGCACTCAATATGCCAGCAAATTTGGAAAACTCAGCAGTGGCCACAGAGTTGGAAAAGGTCAGTTTTCATTCCAGTCCCAAAGAAAGGCAATGCCAAAGAATGCTCAAGCTACCGCAAAATTGCAGTCATCTCACATACTAGCAAAATAATGCTCAAAATTCTCCAAGCCAGGCTTCAGCAATACGTTAATTGTGAACTTCCAGATGTTGAAGCTGGTTTTAGAAAGGGCAGAGGAACCAGAGATCAAATTGCCAACATCCGCTGGATCATTGAAAAGGCAAGGGAGTTCCCTAAAAATATCTATTTCTGCTTTATTGACTATGCCAAAGCCTTTGACTGTGTGGATCACAATAAACTGTGGAAAATTCTGAAAGAGATGGGAATACCAGACCACCTGACCTGCCTCTTGAGAAATCTGTATGCAGGTCAGGAAGCAACAGTTAGAACTGAACATGGAACAACAGACTGGTTCCAAATAGGAAAAGGAGTACGTCAAGGCTGTATATTGTCACCCTGCTTATTTAACTTATATGCAGAGTACATCATGAGAAACGCTGGGCTGGAGGAAGCACAACCTGGAATCAAGATTCCCAGGAGAAATATCAATAACCTCAGATATGCAGATGACACTACCCTTATGGCAGAAAGTGAAGAAGAATTAAAGAGCCTCTTGATGAAAGTGAAAGAAGAGAGTGAAAAAGTTGGCTTAAAGCTCAACATTCAAAAAACTAAGATAATGGCACCTGGTCCCATCACTTCATGGAAAATAGATGGAGAAACAGTGGAAACAGTGGCTGACTTTATTTTTGGGGGGTCCAAAATCACTGCAGATGGTGATTGCAGCCATGAAATTAAAAGACACTTACTCCTTGGAAGAAACGTTATGACCAACCTAGACAGCATATTGAAAAGAAGAGACATTACTTTGTCAACAAAGGTCCATCTAGTCAAGGCTGTGGTTTTTCCAGTGGTCATGTATGGATGTGAGAGTTGGACTCTAAAGAAAGCTGAGTGCCAAAGAATTGCTGCTTTTGAACTGTGGTGTTGGAGATCCAACTAATTCATCTTAAAGGAAATCAGTCCTGAATATTCATTGGATGGACTGATGTTGAAGGTGAAACTCCAGTACTTTGGCCACCTGATGTGAAGAACTGACTCACTGGAAAAGACCCTGATGCTGGGAAAGATTGAAGGCAAGAGGAGAAGGGGATGCCATAGGATGGGATGGTTGGGTGGCATCACCGACTCAATGAACATCAGTTTGAGTAAACTCTGGGAGTTGGTGATGGATAGGGAGGCCTGGCATGCTACAGTCCATGGGGTCACAAAGAGTCAGACACAGCTGAGCAACTGAACTGAACTGATGGTAGTTCTTTTTTTAGTTCTTTAAGGAACCTCCATACTGTCTTCATAGTGGCTGTAGTTAATTTTACTTAACTATATTCTTTTTATTCATCTTTCATTGTTTTTAAGCTTAAAGAAATTCCTGCAGTTAGGCAAACTCAGGTTACAGACATAGTCCTCCAGACTGCCCAATCTGTTCAAGACTTCTGATCCCAATGGAGTTCCAGAGGTTTTTCTCTGATTTGATGATATTTCACCAGAAAGAAAGACTTAGAAAAGTCATTGAAAGCTATTATTCTCATGGTCACATTTATTAACAGGGAAATGATGCAAATTAGAACCAGCCAATGGAAGAAGCACACAGGACCAAGTCTAGGAGGATTCTAAAGGAAGTTCCTATCTTCCTCAGGATGTGTAACCATCTGGCATCAGTGTGTGACATAATCTTTGTGTATTAACAGCCAGGAAACTCACCTGTTTCAGTGTCTAGAGATTTTATCCAGTCATTATTGCATTACATAATTGATTGATTCATTGCTTATTTGGTTGAATTCAATCTCCAGCCTTACCCTCTTTCAAAGGTTAGGCTGACATGGCCCAGAGCCCAAACTCTCTAATTGAATAACTGGTCTTTTTGGCACAGCCAGCCCCCTTAGTAATACTGTTGGCTAAGGCTGGCTCCACCCTTAGTAACCATACGATATTTACCTTGTAAATATCAGAATTGTTCTGATAGGCCCCCTGTGAAGCCATTGTTGTTTTACATCTCATATTTTACTTAATGTTTCAGTGTTCATTATGATGCTCTAAGTTATCAAGGAAAGGATGAAGGGATTTCAACAATACTCTGTTTAAGAAGTGAAAATCAAGCAAAAGGCTGTATATGTTGACTAATAAAGAAGGATGTCTATGAAATTATTAAAGGGGGGGAGCACCATGCAGAAGCAAAGTAAAAGATGATGACAAGTATGTATTTTTGTAATTCATGTGCATGCATATACTTTGATATGTTTAAAATGAATGGGTATGGAAAAAGCCAAAGCCTTGGAAAAATATCCACCACACTGTGATGAGGAAGAGAGTAACGGTAGTGGTTGTGTGCCTTTATTTTTACTTTTCTATATTCATTTGATTTTTAAAAATTTTTTCTTTTACAATAGAAAACTTTAAAGACAGTATATAAATTTATAATGCATTGTAGAAACATATTAATCAGAAACAAGTAATTTACATAATAGAAGTTTAACAGGTTAGCTCTAGAGATTTAAATCATGAAACTGCATTCCCCAGAGGTACAGGTACTTGGGAATGCCTTTTTATAATATATTTAATATTAAAAAAAAACTTGATGGAATGTATTCTGTAAGTGAGAAGTGTTTATAAATGTTGTTCAATCACTCAGTCGTGTCCGACTGTTTGCGACCCCATGGACTGCACCATGCCAGGCTTCCCTGTCCATCACCAACTCCTGGAGCTTGTTCAAACTCATGTCCGTGGAGTTGGTGATGCCATCCATCCATCTCGTCCTCTGTCATCCCCTTCTCCTCCTCCCTTCAATCTTTCCCAGCATCAGGGTCTTTTCAAATGAGTCAGTTCTTTGCATCAGATAGCCAACATATTGGAGCTTCAGCTTCAACGTCATTTCTTCCATTGTATATTCAGGGTTGATTTCCTTTAGGATGGACTGGTTTGATCTCCTTGAAGTCCGAGAGACTCTCAGGTCTTCTTCAGCACCACAGTTCAAAAGCATTAGTTTTTCATCACTCAGCCTTCTTTATGGTCCAGCTCTCACGTCCATTCGTGACTACTGGAAAAAACCAAAGCTTTGATTGTACAGACCTTTGTCAGCAAAATAATGTCTCTGTTTTTTAATATGCTGTTCAGGTGTGTCACAGCTTTTCTCCCAAGAAGCAAGCGTCTTTTAATTTCATGGCTGCAGTCGCCATCTGCAGTGATTTTGGAGCCCAAGAAAATAAAGTCTATCACTGTTTCCATTGTTTCCCCATCTATTTGTCATGAAGTGATGGGACTGAATGCCATGATCTTAGTTTTATGAATGTGTTTAAAGCCAGCTTTTTCACTCTCTGCTTTCACCTTCATGAAGAGGCTCTTTAGTTCTTTTTCGCTTTCTGCCATTAGGGTGGTATCATCTGCATATCTGAGGTTATTGATATTTCTTTTGGCAATCTTGATTGCAGTTTGTGCTTCATCCAGCCCAGCATTTTGCATGATGTACTCTGCATAGAAGTTAAATAAGCAGGGTGACAATATACAGCCTTGACATACTCCTTTCCTAATTTATAACCAGTCCATTGTTCCATGTCTGGTTCTAACTGTTGCTTCTTGACCTGCACACAGATTTCTCAGGAGGCAGGTAAGGTGGTCTGGTATTCCCATCTTTTTCAGAATTTTCCACAGTTTGTTTTGTGCTGCTTTATTCAGTTCAGCGAATTTTACTTTGAAGGCCAGTGGGATTTAATTACAGAACTTCCACAGGACTGGGGAAACAGATTCTTGGTGGGCACAACAAAACCTGTGTGCAGCAGGACCCAGGTGAAAGGAACAGTGACCCCTCAAGAGACTGAGCCAGACTAGGCTGTGAGTGTCTGGGAGTCTCTGGCAGAGTTGTGGGTTGACAGTGGTCTGCCTTGGGGTCAGAGGCACTGACCACAACAGTCCTGGGAGCCGTGGTATGCTGGCATAAGTCCTTTTGAAGGAGGTCATTACCCCTACCATACTTTGGCCTTAGGCCAAACTACAGGGAGAGAACACAGCCCTACCCATCAGCAGAAAATTGGATTAAAGATTTACTGAGGCTGGCCTTGCCCACCAGAGCAAGACTCAGTTTTCCCCACAGCCAGTCCCTCCCATCAGGAAGCTTCCACAAGCGTCTTATCTTCATCCATTAGAGAGCAGACAAAATGAAAATCAGAATTATAGGAAACTAACGAAACAGATCACATGGATCACAGCCTTGTCTAACTCAGTGAAACTATGAGGGCCACCCAAGATGGACGGATTATGGTGGAGAGTTCTGACAAAACGTGATCCACTGGAGAAGGGAATGGCAACCACTTCAGCATTCTTGCATTGAGAATCCCGTGAACAGTATGAAAAGGCAAAAAGATATTTATAACTGATAAGTATTTAGATAAATGAGCTTATGAATTATATCCTATATATTTTATTTATAAAAATAAGCTGATAGTTTTAGTTTATTTATATGTTAGTTTCTTTATGAAGTAGCCTACTCATTATAGTCTTTTACTTGTTAGGAATTTTTATTTTATATGAATAAAAATGTTTTATTTTCCCAAATCTGGAAACTTGGGACTCAACAGGTCAGGACTGAGAGCTGAAATGATAGAATCAGAAGTAGATAAGACATTCAGAAACTTTCTTCATTAGCCCATCAGTATGACATGATTAAAAGTCCAAGTCACGAATAGAAACCGTTACCATGGGGTTACCTGAGATATAATGATAGAGACCAACACCCCAGGACAAAAAAAGATGGGCCAATATTAAGCTAACTTGATAGTGTAATACTGATTGTAGTAGTATATAGATTGTACCTCAAACCTCTTGGAGGGAGCGTGGGAGCCAACGATAAGCAAGTGTTCCGTTTAGGGTAGCAGCAGGAAATAAATGCCACACTCAAAGGCATAAGCAGATAGTTTAATGCAGGGACTATTAAAGGGTTGGGCAGGTTTAAGAAGAATCATCAAGATTCCTGGCCTATCAAGAGCTGTGAGTCTTTCCCACCTGTAGGCCTTAGGCCTAAGAAGGGAAAGGGAAGAAAGCAGCCATAGAACATTTGGCAGCTTATTATAAGAGTGAGCCATCTCAACAGAAGTTGTACTTTCGGAAGAGAAAGGCAGCCACTGTCCAATCCCCTAGGTCAGCAAGAAATAAACCTTACCTCTTTCCTCTTGCCTCTAATTGGTCTACTGCCAGTGTCTTCTGTTAGCAAAAGCCAAACAGTAGCTGAAAGGCAAGAGAATCTATTTGGTGTAGCCCATGAAGTTTGTAGCTAGATCAGGGTGGAGGTGGTCACAGAATAGATCAAGGGACAAATCAAGTTTATTCAGCAAGTGCCTGATAGCTGCTGGAACAGTCAGCAGCCCCCGATAGCCCAGTGAGAAGCCTCATCACCCTCAGTGCCATGACAACAGAAAAAGAAAGGAGAATGCAAAGGGAGAAGAGCTGTCTTTTAGAAATTAAAAAACAACGGTTGCTTCTTTCTTAATTGATTGTTTTTGGATACTTTCAAAACAGAGAACCTCCAAATTTTATTGTCACCAAATTTATTTAATCAGAATTTTATATGATATAGTGCTTTTCTTTAGAATTTGTTGAATGAAGAGAAGTTGTGCCAAGGCTTATACTAAGCAATGGAAATGCAAAGACTCCTAAGACGCTGTTTCTGCCCCTTTGGAGCTCAGAGTTTAGTGTCAGACTGAACCATGTAAACAAATACTTCCTGCTACTAGAGGTTATCATACCAAGTAAAGTAAGTCAGAAAGAGAAAGTCAAGTATCTTATGATATCACTTACATATGGAATCTAGAATACAGCACAAATCAATCTATCTATGAAACAGACTCAGACATAAGAGAACAGCCTTATGGTTGCCAAGGAGAAGTTGGGGAGGGAAGGGAATGGACTGGGGGTGTGGCGTTGGTAGATGCAAACTATTATATTTGGAATGGATGAACAAAAAGGTCCTACTATACAGGGAACAAAACAATTCCTGTATAGTATTATAGAGTCCCTGTATAGTTCAAGAAACTATATTGAATATCCTGTGATAAATCATAATGGAAAAGAGTATTACAAAGTGTATATGTGTTTAACTGAATCACTTTGCTGTACAGCAGAGATTGGGACAACATTGTAAATCAACTATTCTTTAATTTTTAAAAATATTTTGAAACAGATACAATACTTGTAATAGCACATGAGCGAATGTATGTTGCTCAGTTGTGTCTGACTCTTTGCGACCCCATCGACTATAGCCCGCCAGGCTCCTTGGTCCATGCAATTTCCCAGGCAAGAATACTGGAGAAGGTTGCCATTCCTAGTACTACAAAACCATCCATCTCTTTTACAAATATTAAGACCCTACAATGTTATCAGGCAGTGTTACAAAGTGCAGTGGAAACATGGGAGTACCTACCTACTTAGGGAATCAGAAAGAAGTCTTATAAAATGAGTGGAACTTAAAAAAAAAAAAAAATGAGTGGAACTTTAGTAGCACTGAATAGTGTGTTACTTTGTTTTTTTGTGTTTTGTTTTTTCTTACCTATCCTTATAAATCATAGGCATTAACAACTCAGTTGAAAAAGAAATGGTATCAACCTGAGTAATAAAGTCCTTTTGATATAGTTATTGAAAGAATATTTATCATTGCCTTATTAAATATGGAGAAATAAGTGTGCCATTTTTTTCCAAATGGTTTCATTTGCTCATGTTTTCTTTGTTGACCCAAATGAATGAAATTAGAATAAACAATCTCTAAGTCATTTGTAATCACGAGCTGATTAATGGAGTTTGGTTTCATAGCCATTATTCATTCACGAACACCTGATATCTTTCCCATAAACAAATTGTGTTTGTCCAAATTAAGAAATTAAATGAAGCATTTGATGAGTTTATGATTGACCCTTCTAACTCAGAGCCCATTAGTCAATGTCGTTATCATAGAAAACTGTTTGACTAATGTGCTGTCTAAAGAAGCATGTGGATTTATTATGACTTCTGATTAATGCTTGCTGCAAGCCAAACTACTAGATTATAATAATTTTTTGATTCTCATTTTAGCAGTCATTGAAGAATTTCATCTCTGATGAAATGCGCTTATGTCCCATTAGATTTAGAGGTGATTACAAGGTATTGAGTGGATAATATTTTAAAGAATTATATATTTTTGCCTCAGAAGGCTTTCAGAAAAATATTTCTTTGGAACAACTCATTATCTTCTAACTTTGTGGACCTCATCTTTCTCTTTCAAGGTATTAAGCTGTTATTCAGAATTTTTTTAAGTAGAGTTTATTTCTTAAGAAAGAAAATAGGAAAAGTATAACATATGAATTTTTAACATTTTACTTAAAGTAAGTTTTAATGATTTTAAATATTTATTTTAAAATTTATATAATCCTTACTTATTTAATTCTACATTTTAGTTTTGTCAGTAAAGCAAATCCCTGTTTAACCAACATCTTATAAAGTTAAAACAAGAATTTCATGTTAAAAAAAGCATTTTAATAAAAGACCAGGACAACCGAACCACTGTTAACTTGGGCCTTATGGTGAGATACCTGCTTGAGACTGTGTTGTATGACCAACACACTGTTGTTACACAGAAACTGACCCTGGTGGCTCAGCTGGCAAATAACCCACCTACCAATGCAGGCGATTCAAGAGAGAGGGCTCAATCCCTGCGTCAGGAAGATCTCCTGGAGAAGGAAATGGCAATCCACTCCAGTATTCTTGCCTGGAGAATTCCCATGGACAGAGGAGCCTGGTGGCCTACAATCCATGAGGCCCAAAGAGTCGGGCACGCACACATTCAAGAATCTCAAATATGGCCAAATTTTTGTTGTTTAATTGAGGTTGGGGTAAGGAATAGGTTTTAAAAGTTTAAATCATTGGCTTTATCAGAATCCATCTGATTAGCAGAATTTACAAGCCTGGTAGGGTAAATAGTCTTTGGGTTTATAGTCTTTGTCATAGAGTACATTGACTTATATGCCTCTTAAAGTAGGGAAGATGGAAGCAACATGCTGACAACAGTGGAGAAAAAAAGGATTCTGAAAGACTCTCCCTGATTTTCTTTTTACCATGCAAACTGTGGTGATCCATGATTTTTTCCTCAAAATGAAGGAAATTAGCCCTCTTATAATGTTAGGGACCTCTGAGTTGATGGTTCATTTGAAGAAAAGAGAAGACATAGGAAGAGTTGTTTGCAGCCCATTGCCAAGATGTGAGGCTGCACCTGGGTTACACCAAGTTAGCATTTCCTTCACTTGTTAGAGGTTCTGTGGTGAGTGAAACACAACCTTCTTACCTCATTTTGGAAATTAAGATGCTAGATTCTATTCTCTGATAGAGGTATATAACTTATTATAATTTCCAAACAAGGAGACTGAGCAAGAAATTCTGACAGTTACATTTTCCCACCTCTTAGGATATTTTTGGGTGGCAGAGGAATATACACTTTATTAGTCCCATTTATTCTCATCAGTACAAACAAAAATCATTACTTTGGATTACCTTAAGGGACTTTCATAAGACTAGCAGGTATTGAGTGTTCACACTGTGAAAAGCATTATATTAAGTGCTATTCAGGTATAATAGCACTTAATCATAATGACAGCTCTGTAAGAGAGGCACTATTGTATCCTGATTTTACAGGTAAAACAATCTGATGCTTAGAGAAATGTTGTAACTTCCCCAAAGTCACACGGACCACTTTAAGTCAGACTTAGGCAGTCTGATTCCAAAGCCTATATTCCATTTTTTTTTAGACTTGATTTTTATTTTTTTTAGACTTGATTTTTATTTTTTTTAGACTTGAAATGTGTGTCTGACACCTAATTTCTTCCACACACTGGTCTATTAGTTTGGTATTTACTTCCAAATCCACATCCCCCTCCACCCTAGACTTGTTGCTTGGGTAGCTGACACCTCACCTGACTCCTATACCTGACTTGACAGGACTGCAAGTGCTTTCTGGAGGTAGCACCATCGCTTCTCTTCTATTCATGCTCTGTACCGGGGTCCCCAGCCTTTTGGCACCAGGGACCAGTTTCCTAGAAGACAGTTTTTCCATGCACGGGGGTGGGAAGGGAGCGGCGATGGTTTCAGGATGATTCAGGTGCATTACATTTATTGTGCACTTCATTTCTGTTGCTATTGCATCAGCTCCACTTTGGATCATCAGGTATTAGATCAGATCCCAGAGTTGGGGACTCCTGCTCCATGGGATCCCATGGAAGGATTTTGGTTTTCTCTGGCTGTATTCTCACAATGGTGCCTAAAACAGATAGAGAATAGGGTATCCTCTGAAGAATGTAGGTAGCTCTGGTGTTAGTTGTACATACCAAAGTTCTCTGCTGCATGCAGGAAACTAGCATGTGAGTTTTGGCATATAAAACAGGGAACTCTTGGTTTTTCTCTGCCTTATTTTCTTAGAGTTAGATTCCTAGTTGGATGAGTACTAGGCATAGGTTCTGGGTTCAGTTCTTGGGTCGGAAGTTTCCCTGGAGAAGGAAATGGCAACCCACTCCAGTATTCTTGCCTGGAGTATCCCGTGGACAGAGGAGCCTGGCAGGCTACAGTTGATGGGATCACAAGAGTTGGACACGACTTAGCGCTATCTTTCTTTCCTGGTTTGTAGTTCAAAGAGGCACCATTCTTGTGAAGGTGGACTAGGTAAACATTTGTGAGCCTACTGAAGCTCATATAAGCCCATAGTTATAAATTATCATATCTAGAGAGACAGTAGTGTGTTAAATTCTGTAGCTTTAATCAGCACACATTTTATATCTCACATTTCCCACAGGTCAGAAGTCTGTGCAGGGTTTAGCTAGATCTTCTGTTTCATCTCACAAAGCTGCAAATCAGGGTGTTGACCAGGTTGCATCCCCATCTGGAGGCTGGAGTAAAAAAGAATCTGCTTCCACGCTCATTCAGATTGTTAGCGGAATTAATTTCCTTGTAGCCGCATAACTAAGGTCCCCATTCTCTTGCTGAATCTCAGCTGGGGGCTGCCCTCAGCAAATGGGTGTAACCCACAGTTCTTTGCCACATGATTCTTTACATCACGGCAGCTTATTTCTTTAACAAGTAACAGAATTTTTTTTCTTAATATATATATTTTATTGATGTGTAGTTGACTTACAATGTTTTATTTGGGTGCATAGCAAGGTGACTCAGTTATACATACACATGTATGTTATTTTTGAAATTATTTTCCATTATATGTTATTACAAGATATTGACTGTAGTTCCCTGTGCTATACAGTAAACCTTTGTTGCTTGAATAAAATTTTTTTTCATTCAGGGTTACTTAGATGGAATCTTATATAATACAGTATAATCATGGCACTGGCATCCCATCACCTTTGCCATATTCTGTACAAAACCTATTTATTCTTATCAAGTTTTTAAACTCATCTCTTAGGAGGTCTAGATATATATTTTTAAGTACGTGCATGAAAATTGACTTGTGTTTAGTTTGGAATGCATTGCAGAGCTCATACAGTTTTCTAGATATAGAGGAATTAATAACAATAGATAAGTAATTAATACTACCAAGATTTTGGCTCCACAGAAAGCATTTCCAAAGAGCCTCTTTGACAAAGTAGGATGAAGGAATGAAGCAGAATATAAGGGAGGGGAAGAGAGAAGAGCATGAGCTAACACTTGTTTAATGCCTACTTTGTGTCTATAGTTAATAATGTAGCACAAAGATGGTAGTTGAGTAGTAGAGCAAGATGACATTAACAATATATGCATTGCTATTTTGTATAGTTCTGGAATACCAGTATTAATAGTGATATTTCTTCTTCAAATGAAATATTTTCATTTCTAATTTGTCTTCAGATGCATTTCACCTGAGGAAAGACCAGGACTGGTTGAATGACATTTCTTGGTTTTTCTAGTTTGTCTCTTCCCTGTGGAATAATTGAGGGAGGGTGTCCTGGTTAAAATAAAATATCTGGAAAGAGGGGTCAACCCCAAGAAAGTGGATTTGACCCAGAAAGGGAGGGATGCTGTGGAAAATGGACAGGATCTGGGGAAGGGCTAGAATCAGGCCTGCAGCCTGTGCTTGTCTCTCTTCAGCCCTTTGCTGTGGACTGAATTTGTTTCCCTCAATTCATACAGTGAAATCCTAACCCCCAAAGCAATGGTATTTGGAGGTGGCATCTTTTGGGGGATAATTAGGTTTAGATGAGGTAATAAGGTTGGGACCCTCACGATGGGATTAGTGCTCTTACAAGAAGAGATATCAGAGAACTTGCTCTTCTCTGACCCCCAACCCCAGCCCTCCATGTGAGGACAAAGTGAGAAGGTGGCTATTTGCAAGGCAGGAAGAGAGCTCACATCAGAAATCGAAACCTTGATGCTGGCACCCTGATCTTGGACTTCTGGTATCCATAACTCTGAGAAAATAACTTATTTAAGCCACCCAGTCTGTGGTATGTTGTTATGGTAGCTCAAGCTTATGAGATACCCTCAACACATCTCTTATTACCATTTTTCCTAAGAAGTCCAAGTCACCCCTTCAATTCCAAGATGACATTTTCAGAAGCCTCTGGAAATAAAGGGGAGCCACTGGCTCTGGAGGAAATTCATACTACTCTACCTCACTAGTAACACAATAACCTAAAAACTGGGAAATGAAACTTATTAATACCTTAAAAGGATTTTAAGATGGGAGAAAGTTTTGGTTGTGGCCAAATTACGTTTTGTTATTGGATTTCAGTGGAAAACATGACTTTCTGAAAATATCTCAAAACTTGAATCACATTTCAGATTTTTAAAAATAGTGGGAAAACTATAATACCAAGAAAAGTAGAAATGTTTTAATACTTAGAAATATTACAGAAAAATTAAATTACTGAAAACTGGGATTGTAGTCACCTACAAATATTTATCTATAGGTCATATTTATAGACTATAAAGTGCTTCTTAGTACATTTTATCAGCTGTATATGTTGACATCATCTTCTAAAGAAAAAAGTGAACGTGTAGGCTGAGTGTGATTTTAAAAATCAATAAGACAGAAGAGATAGGTTTATGTTGAGTATATTATTGAGTCTTGTTGATAGTAGTGGCAGGGTGAATCCCTTGTATGTCCTTCCATTTGTTTTATGGGACAGGAGTAGGAATTGTGTACTTAATTCATAGGACAGCAATTTTGCATTATAAATATCTACCTATTAAAATTGTCTTGAGACTAATTGTCTGAAAACAAAACATAAAGACATTTTAAGTCCATTTACAGATTAGAAAAATACTGTGGTTATTTAAGTGACTTTCTTGTTCTGCTCTCATTAATTTCTCAGTGTTCTAGTCTTAAAAGAAGTAACTAAGTAATTAAAATTTTTAGTAGATAGAATATCATCACAACATTTTATAACTGGGGAGTTATCAATCACAAACTTTTTCTTTCCTTAACTATATAAATATTATAGAAATTGGGATTTGGATTACAAATCTTCTATACTTTTTCCTGAATGGAACTAACCCAGTTTTTCTAAATATTCACTGTTGTTATAGCTTAGTCATTTAATTAACCCAGACCTTTCTTTCTTTATCTGTATAATGTAGGATTAAAAAGGAGAAACGAAGAGATACTTCCTCTTCCCACTGATTGGGAACCCCCATCATACTGTGAAAGAATACTTCCTTTTGTCTGAGTATTTGCAACATGTGTATATTTATGATAAAAACTCTGAGATAGTCACTTATTTGAAAATTACCTTTTCTTAAGTTTCCTGTTTGATCATTTTTATGTAGCTATCCAAAGACCATGCACACCCAAACACACAAAAAAAGATAGTATTCATATACCTATCATAAGGAGGTCACAAAAAGGAATGACTTTATTGCCGATAGTAATACATGAAAATAAAATGAATGTTTTGAACAAATAGTAGTGAGCTAGGAAGTATTTCATTCGATGAAAAAACCATGTGATGTACATGTTATTTCTTGGTTTATATGAATATACAATTAACTCAAACTCACATATGAAATTACACTTGTCAGTGACTTTTCCATTTAAAAAAATAGTGTTTGGTTTAGTTTCACACCGACATTGAGAAAGTATGCAGAAACAATAAGTTGTGGCTGCAAGGTAGACTGAAAGAATCTATTGTTATATTTATAGCATTGGGATAAGATAAAATCATAAATTACAGTGCTCTCTCTAAAAATAGTGTCAGAAAAAGAAATAATGTGGGAATTTCATATCTAAGATTATACTGAGATTAAATTGGTTGAATAACAGAAGTCTTTGAAAAAGAAAATTTGGGCTCATTTTTCTTTTAACTTTCTGTATTTCACCCCAGTTCAGTATTTCTTTTGGAGCACATAAAGTGAACTGTGATTGTTATACATTGTATATATACTATTATATATATTTATAAAAGATTTTTAGAAGTAACCAAAATTTTCTTGTATATTATTTCTATAATTTCTAAGATTAACTGTTAAGGATAACCTATAATATATCAACTGAATTATAATCCAAATCCAATTAGGAAAATATCTGTTTCTTTATATGTCTCATTAAAAGTAGCAGGATTATTTCTGATATACCTTTCTCATTATCTGAGTACTATAGGTAATTAGCACTATTTCAGTTCAGTTCAGTCACTCAGTCATGTCCAACTCTTTGCAACCCCATGAATTGCAACACACTAGGCCTCCCTGTCCATCACCAACTCCCAGAGTCCACCAAAACACATGTCCATCAAGTCGGTAATGCCATCCAACCATCTCAGCCTCTGTTGTCCCCTTCTCCTCCTGCCTGCAATCTTTCCCAGCATCAGGGTCTTTTCCAATGAGTCAGCTCTTCGCATCAGGTGGCCAAAGTATTGGAGTTTCAGCTTCAACATCAGTCAGTCCTTCCAATGAACACCCAGGACTGATCTCCTTTAGGATGGACTGGTTGGATCTCCTTGCAGCCCAAGGGACTCTCAAGAGTCTTCTCCAACACCACAGTTCAAAAGCATCAATTCTTCGGCACTCAGCTATTTTATAGCATATATTTATATATATTTAAATAGCACTATTTAATCACATTCAGTTATAAAATCATCCAGTTAGAGAAGATTCCCACCTCCATTTGGGTCTTTTCTATGACACTGGGTTCTGGACCATTCCAGCTTTTGACCTGGAATACAGATCAAGTGATTTGGAAACTTTAAAAGGACCTGTATAATCAAGTTGGGCTTCCTTGGTGGCTCAGATGGTAGAGAATATGCTTGCAACGCAGGAGACCCAGGTTTGATCCCTGGGTGGGGAAGATCCCCTGAAGAAGAGAAAGGCAACTCACTCCAGTATTCTAGCCTGGAGGATCCCATGTTACAGAGGAGCGTTGCGGGCTACAGTCCGTGGGGTTGCAAAGTCAGACACAACTGAGCAACGGACACTTTCCATTTTCATGATCAAGTTAATACTGTTTGCTTGGTAAGAAATCGAAAACAGCCCACAGATCAAACAATAGTGATAACAGTCCTAAGGTAGCTAGCTCCTTTGGCTTATCAAAAATACACATATGTTTTAAGCCAACTACAACTTATAAAGATAAATCATCTATACCACATTCATCTATAGTGTTTGCATTTAAAATTCCATAGTTTGTCACTGGATAGGGTGCCTTAATATCTTTGTTAATAATTTAAGCTATTATGAAGTGAGGGGGAAAACTGTTTTTAATTATAGAACAAATTTATATGTATTGCATATATTCTAATTCCATTTGAAATATCAAGAAAGCCTTTTAGCATGTGACCAAGGTACAGATAAGGATTTAATTGGAGGGCCAAGGAGCATTATTGCCTTTTGCATCTTAAAAATGTATATTTTTAAAAAAATCTTGTTTTTGATACATTGGCTAACTTGTGAAGTGAGCTTTTTCAAAATCAGATGAGTGTATGTCATCACTAAAGGTTCTTAAGACATCTCAAAGGTACTAATTCACACAGGTACGCACACACACACTCACACGTTGAAACAGCCATGATGATAAAAAAAATGATGTGCAGCAGTATAATCTATCATTTTGGCAGGCTAAGAAACTTTGTTTAATGTGCTTGAAGTATCAAATAAGTATGAAGTCATTAGTGAAAAAATAACTAGCATAGTATTCCAGTTCGTTGAACTTTGTCAGACATTAGCTGACTGCTGAGGAGGTTCCTTTACTTATTCAAATAGATATATTTTATTAAACAGTAACATAAAATAATATTTTTGCATATATTCATTTTCTTTTTGGTTTTCATTAAAATTGGAAATAAATTGTTTTATTTTAAAAAATTATTTCTGGACAAGATAAAATCACTCTAAACAATGTAATAAGTGTAACATACTTGTGGAAAAATAATCATCAATTTGTTAGCTGTACTGCCACTCTACATTTATGAATTCTGTTAAGTTTGCAAAACATCATCCCTTATATTGTTTCACGTTTCTCCTGTACTATTAAGAAATAAGGAGTGCACAGGAAGTTCCGTGGTGGCCTAATGGGTTAGGATTACGTCATTCAATGCCAGGACCTGGGTTCCATTCCTGGTCAGGAAACTGACATCCTGCAAGCCACACCATACTGCCAAAAAAAAAAAAAGTAGAAGGAAGGAAATAGGAGTTCAAATGTTAATATTCCCATTTTTAAACATGAGGAAATGAAACTTAGAGAAGTTAGCAGACTTGTCAGTCTCATTGATTAAAAGCAACAATATACATAAGACCCAGTAATACATGTAGATATATTTAAGGAAGTGGCAACCCACTCCAGTATTCTTGCCTGGAGAATCCCATGGAGGGAGGAGTCTGGTAGACTACAGTCCACGGGGTTGCAAAGAGTCGGACACGACTGAGCTACTTCACTTTCATGGGAAACAAAATTTGTCTTCAATATGATTCTTACCCTTGAAGTTTATAGCCCAATTGAAGGAACAGATATAGATGAAACTATTTTACAAGCCAGAGTTATAGTACAAATTATGGGTAAGGACAAAGTGTTATATTAAGAATGATAAGTTGTAACTGGGGAACTCAGAGAAGAATAAATCCAAGTACTGATATATTGGTATTAAAGGATGATGTTGCCCCCTACCCCCATAATTTCCTAAACATTTCATCCAGTACAGATTTCCATATTGATCAGAAATGTATATCACTCTTCCACCAATTGTATGCTTTTCTAAAGTTCTCACTTCTTTAGGAAAAGAAGCCATGTCTGCATTTCCTACATCTTTTCCCACTGATCAGTGTCTTCATTCATGAGTGTTTTTTTTTTTAATCAAGAAAGCAAAAAAGGAACGTTCTAGGTCTAGAATATAACAACAAAAATAATACCTAATCCTTGTTGAACAGTTATGTGCCAAGCACTTTTTGTAGATATTTTATATATATATTCATTTAACCTTGAAATCAACCCTATGAATGGCTATTATTATCCCCATTTTACAGATGAGGAAACAGAGAAATAAAGTAACTTTGCCAGTGTTACACAGTTAGAAACCCAGGCTTTTATATATTTCCTGCAATGAACAAAGACTTAATGTGCTGAGTGATTATTAACTTAAGAATGGGAAAGGAGGTTAGTATAACTCCTTTCGATGTCCATGGTTCTCAACTCTGTAAGATATACTGGTCTCTTTTATGACAAATATTCAGTAGTACCCCCATTTCTTCCCTGAAATAAAGTTTATAGAGAATATAACTTACCTTCACACACAATTCTTAAAAATCAATATAATTTCCTCACTAATATAAGGGAGACATAAAAGGAAACTAATTTATAATAAAGTATTTCAATTTGTTTACAACTTGGGTACAACTATGATAGAACACATAAAGAAGTCATTTATAGCAAGTGCATATAATAGATAAGTTTGTATTTAATAATTTTCATGAGATTGGAAATTAAAAACATGGGGAAATGGAAGAGCAGAGTGTTCAGGTGAACATTAGTGTGAAATATTAGTATGTCTTTGTAATGTTTTAATTTAACAGTCTGATGCTCCATTAGAAAAAAATGTTTGGAGCATAAAAGTACACTGATAACTGTTAGATTGTGGAGAAAACTATAAAACCCAATTTCAGAAATTCAACTAAATATTGAAAGCTTTTTCTTTGTATTTAACATTTTAAAATAGGTTGCACATGTTCATACATATAGATGTACATTATATATACACACATATATGTATGTACACACTCATACATAAAAGAATGGCATACCTATAAATGGAGTTTAATATACATATCATATCATGGCAACTCCTGCCATATGTGACACTGCCTTTGGCAAGTAATTGGAAATGGTGTACAATGAGACTCAGTAAAGTTTTGAACAAAGAAAAGCATAATATTCTTTCGATCTCAATAGATGCATCATGGAAGATTCAGCATGAGTTAAACCATATCAAACAAATGCAACTTTTTGTTTATATATGATCAGATCCAAGTTCAAATAATTTTATTAAAAAAAAAAAGAATTTCACCTACATGTATGTCTGATAGGGCATTCAAAAGTCATGTGGGACGTGGGATAATTCCTTCTAGAGCAGTGTAGGAACTCTAGAATCCTTAACCTGTGCCTACTTAATGCCATTTGAACATCATCAGAGGCCACACCAAGAAGGCAAAGGAAGTGCCACAAAACTGAAATCAAAGGAGATGCCAGAGGAAGTCTCTGGCTTTGTCTTTGATTTGACCTCATAACTCCATTTTGAAGATGTGGAAAATGAGCAGATAGATGGAAGATGCTGTTCAGGAAGAAGCCTGACCACAACCTCACTGAGCAGGATGATAGAACTCTTGGCCGACTCCTAGCAGTCTGGCCACTCTCAAAAACAAGACACAGAAGAAAAACTGGGATTGAAGTACTTTAAGAAGAATACCAGGCTGCTATTTTACACTTGAAGGGAGAGTACAAAGAAGAAATTGAAAATCTGCAGCATATCCCTGCAGTGTAGATTAAGGCACTTAAGGAAGTGGCCCTTGAAGGAGGAGGAGTTGTGCTGAACCATACATTCTGTATCCCCAGGGTTATTTGGAAATTGCTGACTTGATCCTCCTTTACAAAGCCCAGAAGGACTAAGGGATCATTTCCTTCATCCCACCATCTGATTGTCACCCGCCTTGTGTTTGGTGTTTGCTTGCAGTGGCTGTAACAGGAAGTTTCAGGAGTCTTAATTTCAAATAACTAGGTACTGAATCAGGCACTGATTCTAGTTTACTGATAGCTGGAGTTGACCCCACACCTCAGAAGAAAATAATGGCGAAATTTAAATGAAACTTGGTGCTCGTTCAGTGCTGAAAAAAAAAAATAGAAAGTAAATAAAAACATCATCACAAATTTCCAAAGTGCTGTATAGGGACAGTAACTGCACCAACTGTGAACCACACAGTTCTAGACCTTCATTTGTTTCTTTATGGGAAAAAATCTTGATCCAATCTGACTAAATTCACTTAGGCAAAATTTCTTCAGATAACAAATTTGAATAGTAGTCTTGCTATGTCTTAACTCAGAGAAGTGGCTATTGGGTGATAAAGAGATTTACCTATCTTTGAAACCTTCCATGATGTGACAGTTGAGAGAGTGTTGGACAGGCCAAATTAAGTGCCCTTAATCTGCCCAGGGCAAGATGATTAACTTGGCCAATAAGGGAATACTATACTAGAGACCTTTCATGGAAGCATATTAAATGTAAAGCTATAAAAAGGAATCCAATAAAGTGGAGCCTGGCCAGAGCCAGGTTTACCAAGCACATTTAGTCCATGCTGGTGGTCTTGGCTCAGGCCTGGTCCAAATGGGAGAAGTGGACAACCAAGAAAGTTGGAGTAAGAGCAAGTGTCTGTGTTGAGGCAGTGCATGTGTGACATTTCATATAGCAATAAAAAATGTCTTAAAATAACAAGCCAAAACAATGTCAAATTTATAATTTATAACCTGTGTAATGATAGTATTAACAAGTATGCATTTTTGTAGTAGCTATTTTATTCAGCACTTAAAATTTACTATGCATTGTACTAACAACTCGTATAATTTATCTTGCAATAATCTTGTGAAGTAAATAGAACAATATTATTGTGCCCAGAGTACAGGTAAGGAAACTGAGAGATAGAGAGGATTATTAAAAGTCAGTCATGAGTACTATTCATCAAAAAAAAAAAAATTCTGATTTTAATTTATTAAAATGTTTTTCCTGCAAGTGAAATTTATTGATGAGTGGGTTTGTGGCCATTGTAATTTTGATGCCTGTATAACACCACTGTCTTAAAAAATAAACACAGGCTACTGAATATTCAGGAATACTTAATAAATGACTCATTCTTTTTGTTTTGCTTGAAGTATTAAATATATCCAATAATTCTTTCAAAATTGGTAAATTTTTTTGTGTAATAGTAGAAATCTATCTTTGAAATGCAAATTACAGTTGCATACCTCCTCTGTATAGCTATGTAAAGGGTTGTTATTATTACATGAGATAGAAATAATAAATTATTAATGTTATGAGTTTATAATATACTCTGCAATAATATCAGTGCTATATTTATTTTTCAGAATTGTTTTTTATTCTCTGTCCCCATCTCTCTATCCTTAAGAGGGGCTATATCTTTTTTAATTTTTTTTTGTCCTTTTGTACATTTTAAGCAATTATTCCTTGAATTCTGTTCCACCCATCTTTTTAGTAGTTTGGCATTATGTTGTTGTTTGTTGTTGTTTAGGTGCTAAGTCACATCCAACTCTGCAACCCTATGAACTGCAGCCACCAGGCTTCTCTGTCCTTCACTATCTCCCAGAGTTTGCTCAAACTCATGTCCATTGAGTCAGTATGCCATCCGGCCATCTCATCTTCTGTCACTCCCTTCTCCTCTTGCCCTCAATCTTTCCCAGTATGAGGGTCTTTTCTAATGAGTTGGCTCTTCACATCAGGTGGCCAGAGTATTGGAGCTTCAGCATCAGTCCTTCCAATGAATAGTCAGGATTGATTTCCTTTAGAATTGACTGATTTGATAGCTTTTGCTGTCGCCGGGACTCTCAAGAGTTTTCTCCAGCATGACAGTTTGAAAGCATCAGTTCTTTGGCACTCAGCCTTCTTTATGGTCCAACTCTCACATCCGTGCATGACTACTGGAAAAAACATGGTTTTGGCTATATGGACCTTTGTCAGCAGTAATGTCTCTGCTTTTTAATATGCTGCCTAGGTTTGTCATAGCTTTACTTGCAAACAGTAAGCATCTTTTAATTTCATGACTGCAGTCACCTTCTGCAGCGATTTTTGGAGCCCAAGTTAGTTGAGTATAGTGAGTTATAATTGGGGTTCATGAAATTGACATAGAAGAACCATGTCTTAATCTCTTTCTGGCCTTGTGTTTTTTCTCACCTCAGAGCTTGTAGCAGGGGACCATTCTTCATGAGGAGTTGAATGTATCATGCAGAAAATATATACAAAATGCCAGGAGAAATAAAAGATATCCTAGGCTTTCTGTACTTCAACTTGTACTAAAATCGAAAATGTGAAGAAGAATAAGAACCTTTTTCTTGAAGTACTTGGCTCCCTTTTGTTTATATATTTTCTGCTAGCTGAAATTAAGTCTTCCTTTGTGAAGAGCTGTCTCTAGGATCTCAGGGATTTTATAACTGACAAATGAAGACTTAAAATTGGGTAACTTTGGGACCAGTAAGGGAATAGTTGTCAGTGTAGGAAATCTGCATGTGCCCAGGCCTAATCCATAGCCAGGAAGAAACAAGAAAAATAAGAAGAGTGGCACTTTGGCTTAATTAAAAGATATTTTGCAGGTAAGATGAGTCAAAATGAAGCTTTGACATTTCAGTGATACTAGTTTTAGATAGTTTTAGCAGGTCACTGAAGACAAATCCATAGAATTATAAATAAAATGTGAATTAGGAATCATTTATAATATAAAACACACTTAGAAATAAGCCTTACATGCCAGAATTCTGAAAGAGGTGCTGCTTTCCTGATTTGCTCATCTAGAGAACCTTGAAGTTTCCTTAGTAAAGTAATATCTACTAATTCTTTTAACTGAAGCAAACAGTACTGTGAAAGGGTCCCTTAGGTTGAAGATGGCAAAAAGCTGCATGGAGAGTGACTAAGCTCACCTTCTAGAATAAAAATTAATTAAAATGTACTCTGAATACCTATATACCATATTCTACAAATTTATATATAGTGGGTCTGATATCAGTCATTGCTTCTATTCACTAGTTTAAAAGAAAAACCTTTACAGCTGCAATTAAAAGGAAAGTTTTGGTCCAGCTGGATCTTCTTCTATATACTCTGAGCAGTTATTTATTAGAATTCAGTCAGTTCAGTTGTGTCCGACTCTGCGACCCCATGGAATTCAGCACGCCAGACCTCCCTGTCCATCACCAACTCCCGGAGTTTACTCAAACTCATGTCCGTTGAGTCGGTGATGCCATACAGCCATCTCATCCTCTGTCTTCCCTTTCAATCTTTCCCAGCATCAGGGTCTTTTCCAACGAGTCAGCTCTTCGCATCAGGTGACCAAAGTATTGGAGCTTCAGCTTCAGTCCTTCCAATGAATATTCAGGACTGATTTCCTTTAGGATTGACTGGTTGGATCTCTTTGCAGTCCAAGGGTCTTGCAAGAGTCTTCTCCAACACCACAGTTCAAAAACATCAATTCTTTGGCACTCAGCTTTCTTTATAGTTCATCTCTCACATCCATACGTGACTACTGGAAAAACCATAGCTTTGACTAGATGGACCTTTGTCAGCAAAGTAATGTCTCTGCTTTTTAATATGCTGTGTAGGTTGGTCATAGCTTTTCTTCTAAGGAGCAAGAGTTAACCATTGTGTTTTAACGTGGGTATCATGACCCTTTGTGAAACACTATTAAACTTATCAACAGAAGTAGATATTACAACCACTAATTTCTTATTACTTTATTCCTGATAGTATATGAGTTCTTTGTCCATTTAGTTAGTGAAAATGTTATTCACTCAGTCGTATCCAACTCTTTGCAACAGTATGGACTATTGCCCACCAGGCTCCTCTGCCCATGGAATTCTCTAGGCAAGAATACTGGAATGGGTAGCCATTCCCATCTCCAGGGGATCTTCCTAACCCAGGGATCGAACCCGAGTCTCCTACATTGCAGGCAGATTTTTTACCATCTGAGCTACCATCCATGTTCATATAAAATACTTAATTTTATGCTATGGTAATAGTTTAAAATATTTAATATTTTACCCAAGTCTGATATGGAAATGCCAGTTCTGCATTATAAAAATTAATAGAAATGCTAATTGTAAAACTGCATCTTGGGGAAGAGGGTGATTTTTTTTGTTTTTCTTGTTTTTGTTTTTCAGTTCAATTTTTTTTCCCCCCCGCTGTGAGTCAGGGAAATAAGCATCTGACACTTGTTCATGCTAAGAGAAAGAACATTCCTTTCAATGAGTGGACTCCACTGAGCTATTGGAATTGCCAGATGTCTGAGACATGTTCACATTGTAATATTTTCAGGTCTGTGTCTTAAGTAGTAAGCACTGCTTTGCTCTGACATCATCCCTAACTAAATATCATGGTGTTATAGGACAAGTTCAGAATATGTGTCTCCAGCAAAGAACTGACAATTCTCTTAGTTGCACACATGCAATAGTAACAAACATGAAGCCAGAAACTCCTTCTGGCAAACCCACAGTACAAGGTATGACTAGGACGGGAAAATTGAGCTTAGGATATCAGAAGGACACAAGAACGTGACAGTAGAAACCTACATTTTGTCCTGTAGTTTACATGTACATTATTGCTGCAAACTTATTTCAAAGCTCAAATAAAATAACAGCAACAGTAGCCAAATTTTATTGTTTACTTTCTATACACTAGGCATCATACTGAGCACTTTACTTGGATTAATGCATGTAATTTGCACACTCATCTCATAGAAGAGGTACTATTATTAACCCCCTCTTATTGTGGTTTATAAAGGTCAAACCTTTAACAAGTGGTAGTGGGAGATCAGTGATACTCATGCATTTACCCACAACAGTGTACCAGCTCTGTACTCATTATATTATTTTGTCTATTCCCAAGTTCTAATCTTTATAGTTCTAATATGCCTAACTCAGAATTTATTTGCTAGTTGACATAAAACAGTGAGAAATATCCACAACCGAATCAATTCTTTTCATTTGTTAAAAATCACACTAGAACTTGATTATACCTTGTTTTATAATGTTTAGACTAATCAAAATAAAGTAACCCAATCTAGAAAATAGTAGAATTTGGAAAGAGAAAAATAATGGGATTATTTAACTTGACTTCTAGCTATAACATAGAATATATACTATCTATGTGAAATAGTGACATTATTAGCCTGAATCTCAATTTCATCTTCAAATTATACTATTTTGTATATAGATTGTATGTGTGTGTTTGTACATACATACATACAGAGATGAAAAAATTATTTTATCTAGATTCAGTGAGTAATTTTACCAGTGCGTTAGCAATGCCTATCACAATTTAAATGACCTAGCATTGTATTTCTAGAAAATATTTTAAGAAATATTAACATGTCTCAAAGATGTATATAGAAGGATGTTTGTCACAGCACTGTATTAATATGTTATAGTGGAAAATTGGAGACAACTTTAAAGTCCAATAATAATGGAAAGAGTAATTTCTTCACTAGTAATTTATTAGTGTGATCTAGTCACATAGTCTTTCTTCCAGTCCTTCAAATGCAGTACTTTTTCAAACCTTTGAACTTGGCTTGTATCTCTTCCCTCTTCCTATCTTCCTTCTCTCTCTCTCTGGTCTTTCCAAGTCTGACTTATATAAAGGACCTCATCTTAAATGTCATTTTCTGTGATGTGGAATTGGTCAGAAGAGGATAGAAAAATTAGGTTAAGTTGATATTTAGAAATTGGTGAAGAATTTTAGATAAAGTGGGAAGCTTAAGAATGATCAGAGGTTCAGTGATGGGATGAGGCTCATGATACAGTACAGTTGGGGTGGGATGGATAGAGACTGGTGAAGCTCATGAATGTGGTTTATTTATAACAAGGTTTAGTAGTTATGAACTGGAGATGGTGTGGAGGGGCAGGGAATATTAGGCATTAAGTGAGGCTGTCTAGTGGAAACGAGAGAAACAGAGGTGGAGTTGGTAAGAGATGGGCAGTATGAGGGAGTATTCAGCTCTCAGGGCAACGTATGTCCACAGGATGCATTAAAACCTAAGGAGAGTGTGAGACTCTTCTGTGGGTAGTGAGCCATAGATGATATGATGGTGAAAGAAAGTTCTTACTTCCTCAGAGAAGCCTTCCCTCTGCTATAGTCTATAGTAGCTCTCCCACCATTGCTCATACAACCTAATCATTTTATTATTGTAAAGGTTGGGACCCTGATTTGTCATTGGGAGGAGTCTGTGGTAACAATCTTCATTGAAAATATTAATTTTCAGGATAAGTCAGTAGTATGATTCTATTTAAAAATAAAGTATTACATATATTAACCTATGGTGTACATATTAAACATATTTGAATTGCATATATCTTAATGAACTTAGAAAGGGGTCAAAGTGTTTACCATGTCTCAGGCATTTCTAGAATCTTTTCATGTATCGTGTAATTTAACCCTTACTACCATTTTATGAGGCTTCCCACTACCCGCCTGCCGATGCAGGTGGACAAGATTCTTAGGTTCAATCCCTGGGTTTGGAAGATCCCTGGAGGAAGGCACAGCAACCACTCCAGTATCTTGCCTGGAGAATCTCATGGACAGAGGAGCCTGGTGGGCTACAGTCCATGGTAAATATTATTAATATTATTCCCATTTCAAAGAAGGGAGAACTGAGGCATAGAAGTGCTAGGTTAGTTGCCTGAGGTCACAGAACTGGTAAGGGACCTAGAGCTAGGATGACAATGTGTAGCTATCTACATTTACATTTAATTAGAAGAGTATGAAATTAAAAATTCAGTTTCTCATTCACACTAGCCAGATTTCAGGTGCGTGATAAACACATGTGGCTAGAAGCTGTCTTATCTGGGCAGCACAGATATGTAGTGCATTTTCATCAGTGTAGAAAATTGTGGTAAACATCTGACTCTAGAGTCTGTTCTATTGTGGTAAACATCTGACTCTAGAGTCTGTTCTTACCTACTGTGTAACACTGCCTCCTCTCAAGTCAAGCTATGGACCAGTTACTCTGCTGTGAAATGGGAGTAAGAAGGGTAGAAACTTTCAGATTTTACTTTGTAGATTTCTGTATTGTTTATTTTTCTCCATTAGACAAGTACTGTTTTGGGAATTTAAAAAACTAGTCAAATAGTCTTCCTTCAGAAATGGAATAATAAGGTACAGAGAAAACATTGATAAAGCATGTCTTAATCTAAATGATGGAACCCCAAAGAGGTAGTCTATCAGACTTGCCAGCAAATAGTAGAATTTACCTTCATGAAAGTGTACCATAGAATCATATAATTAGCAAAGATATCTCATGATTTCTCTCATTAAAGTTCCAGAGGAAGGCAATATCATTAGGTAAAGAACCTTTTGCTTGTTTCTACCAGCATTCTGGTACCTGTCCCATTGGTAGTGAAATCTGTTTTTCCAGGCTGGTACCATAAATCAGCTTCACTCACCATTTCTGTCTGCCTTTGCTTCTTCCTTCCTTCATTTATTTACTTATGACTTACTATGGGAAAAAAAAGAAAGTCAGGGTGAAAATTATATTGCACGAGAACTAAGAGAAAGTAGCTAAGTGTTTGCATTTCTGAGTATTCTCTTTTACTTCTTAAACTTAAGGATTGATAATTTGTGCTACTTTAACATCAGTATCAGTAACTGCTTTTCCTGTTAGCAGCTAAGTCATTTTATAAACTTATCTAAGTGTATAGATTCCAGAAGCATTTCTAAATTACTTTATATTTTCCATCAAGTAATATACTTTATGTGTAAGATATGACATAGAAGATGTTTAATGATTATATATAATAAAAAGATGTATGGAACTCTTAGAGGAAAACATAGGCAGAATACTCGATGACATAAATCAAAGCAAGATCCTCTATGACCCACCTCCTGCTGCTGCTGTTGCTGCTAAGTCGCTTCAGTCGTGTCCGACTCTGTGCGACCCCATAGATGGCAGCCCATCAGGCTCCGCTGTCCCTGGGATTCTCCAGGCAAGAACACTGGAGTGGGTTGCCATTTCCTTCTCCAGAGCATGAAAGTGAAAAGTGAAAGGGAAGTCGCTCAGTCGTGTCTGACTCTTCGCGACCCCATGGACTACAGCCTACCAGGCTCCTCCGTCCATGGGATTTTCCAGGCAAGAGTACTGGAGTGGGGTGCCATTGCCTTCTCTGATGACCCACCTCCTAGAGTAATGGAAATAAAAATCAAAGTAAACAAATGGGACCTGATTAAACTTAAAAGCTTTTGCACAGCAAAGGAAACTATAAGCAAGGTGAAAAAACAGCCTCGAAATGGCAGAAAATAATAGCAAATGAAACAACTGACAAAGGATTAATTTCCAAAATGTACAAGCAGCTCATACAACTCAATACCAGGAAAACAAACAACCCAATCAAAAAGTGGGAAAAAGACCTAACAGATATTTCTACAAAGAAGACATACAGATGGCTAACAAACACATGAAAAGATACTCAGCATCACTCATTATTAGAGAAATGCAAATCAAAACCACAATGAGAAATTACCTCAAACCAGTCAGAATGGGCATCATCAAAAAGTCTACAAGCAATAAATACTGGAGAGGGTGTGGAGAAAAGAGAATACTCTTGCCCTGTTGGTGGGAATGTAAATTGATACAGCCACTATGGAAGAGGGTATGGAGATTCTTTAGAAAACTAGAAATAAAACCACCATCTGACCCAGAAATCCCACTTCTAGGCATATACACTGAGGAAAGTGAAGTGAGTGAAGTCGCTCAGTTGTGTTCGACCCCATGAACTGTAGGCCTACCAGGCTCCCCTATCCATGGGACTTTCCAGGCAAGGGTACTGGAATGGGTTGCCATTTCCTTCTCCAAGGGGTCTTCCCAACCCAGGGATCGAACCCTAGTCTACCCTCATTGTGAGCAGACGCTTTACCATCTGAGCCATTAACTAGGGTTGAAAAAGACACATGTATCCCATTGTTCACTGCAGCACCATTTACAATAGCTAGAACATGGAAGCAACCTAGATGTCCATCGACAGATGAATAGATAAAGAAGTTGAGGTACATATACACAATAGAATATTACTCAGCCATAAAAAAGGAATGCATTTGAGTCAGTTCTGATGAGGTAGATGAACTTAGAACCTATTAATACAGAGTGAAGTGAGTCAGAAAAAGAAAGATAAATATCATATACTAACACATATATACTGAATCTAGAAGAATGGTACTGAAGAAATTATTTACAGTGCAGCAGTGGGGAAACAGACGTAGAAAATAGACTTAAGGACATGGGGAGAGGGGAGGAGAGAGTGAGATGTATGGAAAGAGTGACATGGAAATTTATGGTACCATATGTAAAATAGATAGCAAATGAGAATTTGCTGTATGGCTCAGGAAACTCCAGCAGGGGCTCTGTATTAACCTAGAGTGGTGGGATGGGAAGGGAGATGGGAGGGAGATTCAAAAGGGAGGGAATATATGTATACCTATGGCTGACTCATGTTGAAGTTTGACAGAAAACAACAAAATTCTGTAAAGCAATTATCCTTCAGTAAAAAAATTAAAAAAAAAAAAAAAAGGATGTATGGAGATCCGCTGAAAACTATTTGACAAGGTCCAGTTGACAGAAACAAATCATCTTGAATTTCAGTTCAGGTAGGATCATGACTTAATTGCCAATTTAATGAGCATTTTTGAACTCTTACTAAATGTGTGGATAATATGACAGGTGCTTAGTATATGTAAATGAACAATTCACGTTCCCTGTCTGTACTAAGTATAACAGTGGAATTTTATACAAAATGCAGAGGAAAAGGAATAGTAAGAATAGTCTAGGAAAAATGGAGGAGTTGATGTGAGAGCTGGCCTTTGAGAGCTGAAAAGAATTCCCCAGCAGCCATATTTGGGTTAGCGGAACCTACATTGAGTATTAATAACTGTGGGTAGATCTTAATTGTTTCTAAGCCTCCTTCAATCACTTGATATATGCTGTCCTTAAAGTTTGACTGCCCAATTTCCTCCCCAGTCAGAAAACATCTTACTGAGAGCTTTTTTCTCTCTGCTACTCTGCTGACATTTGATTTATTGAAAGCAAATATCAGTGGCTATTAAAACACTAATCCTTCATTAAGCTACTTTTTTGTAAACTTTGTATATCCATATTTATAACTGACAGTAATTTGAAAAGGAAGTATAAGTACAGTACAAATGATATTCAAAAATTTAAAGGAAGTTAATGGTTTTCTTTTATGTTCATTGTTTAATGAACATTTCTTTAATGTTCATTATTAACATAATTGTTAAAGCTGACTTCAACAATTTAAAGTAAATAACTTTAAAAGTTATATTGTGTACTTCCTAAATTTAAAATGTTGTAGTAAAATATTTTCTATATAATTGGAGCTTGCCTGGTGGCTCAGATGGAAAGAATCTGCCTGTGTTGCGGGAGTCCCAGGTTCGATGCCTGGAAAAGGACCTGACAATCCACTCCAGTGTTCTTACCTGGAGAATTCCATGGATGGAGGAGCCTGACAGACTACAGTCCATGGGATCACAAAGAGTTGACACAACTGAGCAACTAACACTTTCATTTCTTTTTTATGTAATTAACCCAAAGCTCCCAAAATCAGAAAATTAGCAAGGATTATCATCTTATTTCTGTAAATCATCAATGGATTAACAAGTTAAATGATACAAGTAGAAATATTTATGCTTCTTATTGCCTGTTGTTTCAGTATACAAATTTGTTAATTTTGTATATTAATGAACACTAATATAAGCTATGTTGTAATAGCAGTTTCTTTTTAAAATTAAAATAAGTTAAAGAACATTTGCCCTTTGTTTATTATCTTCATACTTCTATCAAAGGCACATGATGTCAGGACTAATTAGTTATCATTTATACATTTTTTTGATTATTCTCATTGGCTGGATCTAGACTTGCCTTTAAGCTATGTGTATGTTTTTTGACATTTTCTTTAAAGACGCAAGCTAGAACTAAATGATAAAATGAGTTGTGCCTTCTTGCAGATACATTTACAGTATTGAGCTGTTTGTAGGTGATTTTGCTGGGCTATAACAAAATAAAGCCTAAAGCATCATATTAACTGTGCTGTTTGTATGGGTGCTAATACACTTTGAATAAAACCTTCAATTACTAAGCATTTTTGAGTCCTGACAAGACAGTCCCATGACATTAATGGTATCTTTATAACCTTTTTAACTTCTTGTTTCTCTGACAGAGCTCTACAATAACAGCAATGGGTTTGCCCTTGGCAAGCAAAAACTCATTTTGAGAGGATAATAGGTATTTACTATTTAGATAGCTGGCAATAAAATTTCTCTGAATGAGATTTTCCTGAGAAACTATAAACTGATTAAATTACTTTCTTTTAATGGACTAGAAAAGTGTGTAATAATAGTTTGTTGAAGCTTTGCATCCAGTGTCTTGCTTCCTTTTTTAGAGACATAGAAGCAAGTCTGGTTTAGGTGAATTATAGGGGTTGGTAGAAATTATTCTTGATGATGCAGTTTATTCTCAATTTTTTTTCTGTAAGTTAAGGAAAAATGTGGGTACTTTTGTGAAGAAAGATGTGCCCAATAATATATCCGTTTACTTCAAACTTTATTTTACTCAGAAGTAAAATTTAGCAGTTGTTTTATGCCTTAAAAATTCTGTTTTTAGGAAATATACCCCAACAAGGATGTAAGTTTAGAAAACCACCTTGTTTTTCTGGTTGATATTTCTGCTTGACTATTTAAAATAAAATCAGTAAATTATTTTATCTATTGCATAAAGGCTAAATTGAAGTTTTTACTAGTATTGCTTATTAATATATGTGTTTATATTTTTATGAGAAATTTAGTAAGAGATTTTTTAAATGATTTTTAGTATGAACCTTGTAATATCTAATGTACCAATCCATGGTATGAATTATAAGAAAGAAATTTACATTAGTTTTGATAGAAAAGGAATAGTGAAATATATTTCATTATTATAGAACTTGATTAAGGAGTGTCTCAAAATTCTACTTAATGTGAATTTCGTCAATAAATGTCAACTAAGAAAAATATTTTACGTTTCTTGATTTAAAATGTGAAATCTTACATAAAATATATTTGGTAACTTGTACTCTATAAACATTTCTCTTTAGAGACAAATCCGTTATGGTCCTTGGGGGTGACAGCTTGCAGAATATCTTTCAAGGCCATGAATTTTGCACCGAAGTGCATCAAATTCAGTATTTTTATTGGCAGTCAGAATTTCATATTTGTCACTATAATAAAATTGTGATTTAAATGGGACCTTGAATGTCCTATCCTTATGTGAAGTAGTTTAAATTTGAATATTGCACAGATCCTAACTTAGAGCACATTCATTTTCTCTTAAGCCTTTGGCACTGACAGATCCATCCCTGGCATTGTTTTTCATTCCAGCAAATCTGTGCTGTTGGCACCAATAGGTACAAGGAACAGTAGTCACGATAGTAAAGAAATGAAGAAACAATGATATTTGTCTTCCCCCTTGAATGATCTAATCAAGGTCACTACTACACGCTATAAACTACTTCATACTTTAGCTTTTACCCGGTTAACTGTTTCGTCATTGTTGTTTTTTCCTCCCTCACTTCTCAGGATTATAATAAATAAACATTAGTGAAATATTGTGAAATAGTGGTTCATCTAGTAAATTTATTAAATTTTGTTTACAGCTGACCTGGGCAAAAGTTTTTAGAGAAAATTGAGATTACTTTAAAATGGAAACTTATCCTCTTTAATACACAGTTTTACCTTAATTCTGATAATCCTGAAGTTATTGGTAAATGTGATGGATTAAAGTATAGGAAGGATGTAATGAATACGTGTTTGTGTTTTAGTCATTTATTTTTAATAAGAAATAAATATAGGTTCACTATAATTTTACAGTTTGTTCAACTTGCTGTCACTCAAGTTGGGTAATGAATATACCTTAAAAATATAAAGTTTCTTTCAATATTTTAATGGTAACATATAGCACAGATTTTGTGCATTGTGATAGTTTTTGTGGAGTAAAGAAGTTGTTAAAGATATAACTGTGATTATTACTATTTTATAAATGATTAAACAAGTATGAAAAATATAAATGTTTTCTGCATAAAATATATCAACTTAAAGTTTATTCTATTTAAAAAAAATAGAGCTAGCACATTTTTTGTAGAGATAAATTGCTGCATGTACCTATCAATTTTATGAGAATAGTGAATCTTTAGGTCTTTATTATTAAAACTAGGAACTGAGAGGGTTCCTTGTGTGGGGGAACCTCCATCTTCTAGTGTGAATAAGTGCAGTTACCATAATGTTTTGTCTTTCAACAAAATGCACACAAATATGAATTTTAATTCAATGTTATGCTGTGTTGATAAACCATATCTACATATAGTTTTACATTAATCTTTATGATCTCCCAAATCCTCCACCCCCTACCACTGTTGGTACCTGTGTTAATTTGCTTAATTTTATGAAATGGTAAACATTTAACCCCTGAAATTCTTTTTAATATATAATGCAGGAGTTGACAACAGAATACAGTTTCCTAGAACTGTTTACGGGTGTAGAATATTATTTTTGGCAATTTCTCTCTTAAACAGTTCTTACATTGAATTTTTCTTGCTTTTGAAGAGATTTTCAATTTTGACATGAGGGAACTGGTGTCTTGGGTAAGGCTTTTACATGGAAACAAAGTAGCAGATTGAAGTGGTTTCAGGGCTTTAATCCCTTGGTAAATTAGCCAGCAGGCTAGCCTTTTCATAGACATGCTAAACAACAGGTTGATGCCATTTGGGCATTAGCAAAGAGAACCACCTGAGGGAATAGTGAGTGAATAAGAAGAAATGTAGAATGGGAAGAAGGCATGGCTATTAGCTTTTCCTGGGTCTAGTGGCTAAAGTAATACCCATAAATGAGTCATTGTAGCTGATATTTTCAGTTTCTCTTTATATGTTCTTAAATTTACATTATTCTCAAAATTCTCAAATCTACTTTAAAGATGACATTATGTTTTATTATTATATAACACTGAAGTTGTACATGAAAACTTAAGTGCCAATAAATTTATATTTACATGTTATACATTTATACTTTTTTGAAAAGGGATGAGGCTTTCAGATTTGTTCGTAGATTTTTTTTATCAAGTAGAAGACAACATTTTGAAATGTGAATGTGTATAATTAAAAGGATTTTAAATATTTCAATAAGTTTGCCTATTTGGAAACTATAAACAAATGTTTATAATCTGTTATAAAGATATTTTCTTAAAATGTTTTCACAGTTTTCCAAACTAAACTGAGAGAAATGAACTGTTTGTCATATTGCATTATCTGTTAGACAATGTATTTAAATAATACCATAAATAAAGAATAGTAAAAAAAAATAAAAATAAATAAAGAATAGTGACCAGCACAGTTAGCAACATTTATTAGGAATATTATTTAAACTTTAACCAAGGAATATAACTTCATATGAATGGAAAAGAACTTACCTAATACATATTATTTAAAATTCTTAAGCTAATTGGTACCTTGGTATTGATAAATATTAGAATAATATACCATGAAGAAAATTGATGGAGTAAATCATTAAAATAACCTGGTACCCTATGAGGCCCTTTCTCTAGGCTTTTAATTTTTCATTTAGAAGGGGGGATTTTAAGGATCAATATGAAGATCTGTTGATAATATTATATTTAATTAGAGTAATCAAAAACCATGCTCAGAGCATGACACCTGCCAGGGAGAACTTCAAAAAGATAGTAAGCAGCATGCGTTAGAGTCATCTCTTTTGCTTGTCCATGAGCACTAATCTAGCAGAAGTCCCAAATGGGGCAGCTAGTCAGCTATTTTATTGACTTTGATCTGGTTTGGGGGGCAGTTTATTTTCCCATAATGCCATTGATCAATGATTTCCTTTCAGCAGTGATGTAATTAAAGGGCTTTAGTTGGTTTCTGCTGTGTTGCCTTGAAATTTATTATTCTGGAGATTTAAAGAAGATCGATAGGGTGCAGTGGCCCGATGTTTAGACCCGAGTAGGAGGACCCTACTGAGAGTATAAGGCATGCAGAAAACAAGGCTTCAGGACACAAACAAGATGTTTACCTGGGACCCTGAGCTGACCTATTCACAACAGATCCTGTATAACCAGTAGCATTTTAGTACCTATTTTTATCACAGCCTCAAAACTCCTTTGTCCTCTTTGTTATTGATTTTTAGAGTTTATTTTAAAGCAATTGAAATCAAATATTCCTGTTATCAAAGGAAAAATTAAAATTTAAACATATTTGCCAGAAATGCAGAATTCATTT
The DNA here is from genome assembly GCF_003369695.1 of Bos indicus x Bos taurus. NCBI lineage: Eukaryota > Metazoa > Chordata > Mammalia > Artiodactyla > Bovidae > Bos > Bos indicus x Bos taurus. The sequence continues at coordinate 108,547,400 of NC_040076.1, read as the reverse complement.
AAATAAATGAAACATGATTTACAGGAATTATGGGTGTCTTCAAATACTCACTAAGATCTATTTAAATAGAATACCATTAATATCCTTTATTTTATAATGAAAAACAAATAGTTTATTTTTGTATGTGTTGAAATTTATGTATAATGAACAGTGTTCGTTAAGTGATCAAAATATCACATTTGGGTAATGAACTCATGGGACATGACCTAGCACTAAGTAGAAATTAATAATTGCATTACAGCTTACATTATTTGGTAGTTTAGTAAAATCAGTTCAGAGAGTCCTTATAATAAGTAAACCATACTTCCTGGGCCTCTTATAATTGTGTTTCAATGAAATCAGGATAAGTTAAAAATTAAGGAGTCAGGTTTAAGTTCCCCAAATGATTTTCTGTATTACTTTGTTAATAAGATTGCTGTTAAATTTTTTTTTTACTGAATACATTTGAAAATTATACACACTTCTCTTGGAAAATCTCAATGTACATTAGCACATTTTAGATTTTAAGAAACCCCAAAGTAGTCCTCTTTAACTTTGCTTAACATGACAGCTTTCAGTCTTATTTGCCCTATGTCATAGATTTCATGGAGCCCCAGTTTGAAAAATTTGAGAAACAGTGAAAACAGTCCTGACAGGACAAGAGACAGATGTCCTGAATTCCAATCCTGGCTTTGCCTTTCACTGTCCATATGACTTTCACCAGTTAATAATCACTCTGTGTCGCAGCTTTCTTATCTGTGAAATGAGATTGTGTCTAGAGGTTAGGGTTGTCAGGAGAGGATACCCAACATCCTGAGGAGCATTTTCAAAATGGACATTCCACCATACCCTCTCTCCTTGTGCTGAGTTTGCCTGTAGATGATTTGATCTACGGGTTAATTGTGCCAGTATTAAAACTTACTTTCTCAACCTTGCAATTTATTTATTGAACTGTTGCTTTTAGGGACTTTCAGTCATCAAAGACATGTTGAAAATATCACAGTTATACTGAGAAATCAAAGAGTAAACATAAGCACTATTTATTGCTTTGCTAAATTTAGGCAATGGCAGCAAACTGAGCCTCTTGATAAAAGTAACAAGCCATCTAACCAGAAAGCAGTAGTGGTAATGCAGATAGTGTTATTTGCTATCTTGATGAACATTAACTAATTTATAAACATTATTAAGACCATATAACATAGTTAAGTAATCAGTTCAGTTCGGTCGCTCAATTGTGTCTGAATCTTTGTGACCCCATGGACTGCAGCATGCCAGGCTTCCCTGTCCATCACCAACTCCTGGAGCTTACTCAAACTCATGTCCATTGAGTTGGTGATGCCATCCACCCATCTCGTCCTCTGTTGTCCCCTTCTCCCACCTTCAATCTTTCCCAGCATCAGGGTCTTTTCCAATGAGTTAGTTCTTCGCATCAGGTGGCCAAAGTATTGGAGTTTCAGCTTCAACATCAGTCCTTCCAATGAACACCCAGGACTGATTTCCTTTAAGATTGACTGGTTGGGTCTCTTTGAAGTCCGAGGGACTCTCAAGAGTCTTCTCCAACACCACAGTTCAAAAGCATCAATTCTTTGGCGCTCAGCTTTCTTTATAGTCCAACTCTCACATCCATATATGACTACAGGAAAAACCATAGCTTTGACTAGATGGACCTTTGTTAGCAAAGTAGTCTCTGCTTTTTAATATGCTGTCTAGGTTGGTCATAGCTTTTCTTCCAAGGAGCAAGTGTCTTAATTTCATGGCTGCATTTAAGGAAAAAGCAGAAGCAAATAACCATAGCAGAAAAAAAATGAGTAAATTAGAGACTTAATGTACATTTAATCGCTGTTGGTCATTTATAGCGAATTCTTGTAAATCTTACAATCTTACAAGAATTAAGATTTCTTGACATCTTTTAGGAGCACCAATGACTTAGTAAACAATGGTGCCCTTCAATTCAGTATATGCAAGGCAAAAGGAGTGGAGGGATATGGAGAATTATAATCCCTGCCTCCTGGAGCTTAGAGGCCAGGAGAAAGTACTGTCATACAATGCAGGGGAAATAAAGTGGCAGATACAGATATCCATTAAACTTCTAGATGCACGGTTAAAGATGGAGGAACATATGTTTCATTTCTTTTCTTTCACAATTTATTTGTTTTATTTTTTTTATGGCACTCATTACTCTCTAACATATTTTATGCTTGATTAGTGGCTTAGCATCAAGCTTCCCAACTAGAAAATAAGCTTTGTAAGGGTAGGAATCTTGCCTATTTGTTTCAAGAACATATCTCCCATCCTGTAAAAGTAACTAGCATGTTGTACATACATACTAAGTCGCGTCTGTTGTGTCTGACTCTTTGAGACTCTGTAGACCGTAGTCTGCCACAGGTGCTCATTAAGGTTGGTAGGCTTTTCAGAACTGTTGACTCTCTGCACAGAGTACTGTGATCTGAACAGTGCTTTAGGTAACAAACTTTAGAACCACAGGAGTAATAAAAATTAAAAGAGGGTAAATGAAAAATATATATATTTTTAAATTTACTGATATATAGGTTATGAAAATAACCAAGGTTGGGAAAGGTAAAACCATTTAGATAATATCATTATACAAGATAAAGGAAGCATAGGACAGTAAGGCACAGGGTTGAGAAAGGATAAATTTCGATACTGTTTTGACTATTATGTAAAAGTATGAATTTTACATGTTTAGTATTTACAAAATAGGTTGTTAGTATTTTCTATATGTGATCATTATACTTCAGCATTTCACTGTCTTTTACACTTGCAGTTTATCAAAAAGCCAGGGTTGTTAACCACATAATTGTCCTTTAACTTCCCTGGTGGCTCAAGATGGTAAAGAAACCGCCTGCAATGAAGGAGACCCAGGTTCCATCTCTGGGTTGGGAAGATCCCCTGGAGAAGCAAATGGCTACCCACTCCAGTGTTCCTGCCTGGAAAATCCCATGGACAGAGGAATCTGGAGGGCTACAATTAACAGGGTCACAAAGAGTCAGACATGACTGAGTGACAAACACTTTAATTGTCCTTTATGCCACTGATTCCTATTGTTGAGTAAATTCCTTCTAAATCTAAATTCTAAGTGTTCATCATGGAATATGCTTACTTGTTTTCCATCTATATTTTCATATTAAGTGATCTAATCCATTCTCAGGACTTCAGATAGCATCCATGTGTAACAATTTCTAAATTCCAGTACTCTCTTCAGAACTGCAGACTTACATAGCTAATTGCCTGTCCTCTCCACTTACCTGTCAAACAGTGAAGTCCTGTATTCTTCTTGCTCACACCCTCATCCCTGCTCCTCTTTCATTGTCCCTTCATTACATCTTTCCAGTTGCTCAAAACAGCAATTTGGCACTTCCATTCTATTAGCATGGTCTGTAGCCACCTAAGATACATTTAAATCTTTCTACTGATCCCATTTTTACTGCCTTTACTCTGGGAAAGTCATCAAAATTTCTTGCCTTGATCACTGCAATAGCCTTCTATCTTATGTGTCCACAGTCTTGCCCCCTATAATACATCCCATAGTTCGCAGAATGAGCTTAAACTATGAATCGGAACCTGCCATTCCCCTGCAGGAGAAAACACAAAAAACCTTGGTGGCTGCCATTTGCTGCTGGGATGAAATTTCAGAATTGTTAGTATGGCGCCAGGTGCTTTCAGGTTTGCCCATGTCTACTTCTCCAGCCTCATCTTAGACCGTTCTTTACTAAAGTCCATACTGGCCTGTTTTCTGTTCCTTGGTTTGCATGTTATTCCACCTCCCTGAAATAGATACCTCCATCCTCTCACCCAAATTACTTTAGGCTTGTTATTAAAGTTTCAGTTTAAATTTTATACCTCAAAGAAGCCTTGACACCTGTTCACTAGATAGCATCAGTGTCTCTTTGAAATCTTGTGAACTTTTCCTTCATAGCAGTCAATCAGTTTTTAATTAAATATGATGTTCACAATTATTTGTTTGACCTTTCTCAGACCTTTAGAGAGTCAGACTGTGTGTCTCTTTTGTATACTGTGTCCTCAACACTTAGCATAGTTCCTGTCATATAGAAGGTACTCAGTAAGATTCTCCGTTGTTGTTGTTGTTGTTGTTGTTTAAATAATTTATCTCTTTTGGATTTTTAGCTTTTCAGCATTTCACAATTCTCTTTGACCTTTTGTAGTGTGAAATACAGAGAAAAGTATATAAATGTACATATCACTGAATTATGAAATACAACACCACCTGTGTTATACTACCCAAAGCAAGAAACAGCACTTCACTAGTATTTGGAAACCTCAACTTTCTTTTTCCTATCATAACTCCCACATTACCCTCTATTATAGTAATCAATCACTCTCTTGCTTTTATTAATAATTTTACCACCTAAGTATATAATACTAAATACTATAAGCACTATAGTTAAATTTTCCCAGTTTTGAACTGGAATCATATACTATATATTCTCTTGGGTCTTTTGTTTTCTCAACATTGTTCTTAAGATTCATCTGTTTGCTTGTAGCTGTACTATGTTGATTCTGTGCTGTATCATATTTCATTGTATGAACATAATACAGGTTTTTTTTTTTTCACCCTCTTTGCTATTGATGGACTTTTATTGCACTAATACAAGGCTGCTCTGAACATTCTTGTAAAAGTTTATATTCTTGCCTGCGTGTACATGAAGTTCTCTAGACTCCATAACTAAGAGTAGAATGCTGTCTCATAGGGTATGTGTGATTTCAAATTTACGGGGCAATGTAAAGCTTTTCCAAAGTGATTATATCAGTTTCTTTTCTCAACAATAGCATATAAGAGTTCCTATTGCTCTAACTTCTCACCATTACTTAATATTGTGAGACTTTTTTATTTTAGCCAGACAAATCATTTTATTTTTAATTTCCATTTCTCCTGTTATCAGAAAGCTTTAGTAGTTTTTCACTGGTTTGTTAAGCACATAAATTTCTTAATTTATGAAGTGCCTTCTTGAGTGTTTAACCCATTTTCTTACTGTTATGTTTTTCCTTATTTTTTTTCTATTGACTTGAAGGAATTCTTGATAGACTCTGGATATGAGTTGTTTATGAATAATTCTGAATGACTGAATGTGGCTCTTTCCAGCCCACCTACTACTTCTTCCTCATTTTCTAGAGTTATAGGGTATATATTGAAGATATAGAGCGATATCCATGTTCATTCTACTTTCAATTATGAAGCATTATTTGGTGTCTTTATGATCTGCCATTTTTGTTCTAAAGATAATTCAAGATGATGGTTAAATTTTAAAAGATCTCTTTTTATGGTTTATATTAATAGGAAAATACAAAACTTGATTTCTAACTTCCCTAAAGAGTTACATAGAGGTTTTCTTTCTGAAATGTGTAAAATGGGGAAGGAGGAAGGGATGAGAATCATAATATACATAATTCAAATGATTTTGAATTTATCTGTAGATTCTTAATCCTATTCATGTAACTGTGATGAGCTCTACGAGAACCATAAAATGTAAGTGATTCAAATTATTGCTTCAGAGCCACTGATTTTGGTGACTTCTGTGGTGGCTCTGATGGTAAAGAATCTGCCTGCAATGCAGGACACCCAAGTTCAATCTCTGGATTGGGAAGATCCCCTGGAGAGGGAATAGCTATCCACTCTAGTATTCTTGTTTGTTTGTTTGTTTTTTAATTGGAAGCTAATTACTTTACAATATTGTGGTGGTTTTTGCCAAACATTGACATGAATCAGCCACAGGTGTACATGTGTCCCCCACCCCGAATCTCCCTCTTCTGTCCCTCCCCATCCCATCCCTCTGGGTTGTCCCAGGGCACCAGCTTTGAGTGCCCTGTTTCATGCATCAAACTTGGACTGGTGACTGATAATCTGTTTCACATATGGTAATATACATGTTTCAATGCTATCCTCTCAAATCATCCCACCCTTGCCTTCTCCCACAGAGTCCAAAAGTCTGTTGTTTACATCTGTGTCTCTTTTGCTGTCTCACATATAGGGTCATGATTACCATCTTTCTAAATTCCATATATATGCATTAATATACAAATATAATATATTGGTGTTTTTCTTTCTGACTTACTTCACTCTGTATAATAGGCTCCAGTTTCATCCACCTAATTAGAACTGATTCAAATGTGTTCTTTTTAATAACTAAGTAATATTCCATTGTGTATATGTACCACAACTTTCTTATCTATTCATCAGCCAATGGACATCTAGGTTGCTTCCATGTCCTATCTATTGTAAACAGTGCTGCAGTGAACATTGAGGTACACATGGCTCTCTCAATTCTGGTTTCCTCGGTGTGTATGCCCAACAGTGGAATTGCTGGGTCATATGGCAGTTCTATTTTCAGTTTTTTAAGGAATCTCCACACTGTTTCCATAGTGGCTGTACTAGTTTGCATTCCCACCAACAGTGTAAGAGGGTTCCCTTTTCTCTGCACCCTCTCCAGCATTTATTGTTTGTAGACTTTTTGATAGCAGCCATTCTGACTGGTGTGAGATGATACCTCATAGCGGTTTTGATTTGCATTTCTCTGATAATGAGTGATGTTGAGCATCTTTTCATGTGTTTGTTATCCATCTGTATGTCTTCTTTGGAGAAATGTCTTTCTAGTTCTTTGGCCCATTTTTTGATTGGGTCATTTATTTTTCTGGTATTGAGCTGCATGAGCTGCTTGTTTATCTTTGAGATTAATTCTTTGTCAGTTGCTTCATTTCCTATTATTTTCTCCCATTCTGAAGGTTGGCTTTTCACCTTGCTTATAGTTTCCTTTGTTGTGCAAAAGCTTTTAAGTTTAATTAGGTCCCATTTGTTTATTTTTGCTTTTATTTCCGTTACCCTGGGAGGTGGGTCATAGAGGATCTTGCTGTGATTTATGTCAGAGTATTTTGCCTATGTTCTTCTTTAGGAGTTTTATAGTTTCTGGTCTTAAATTTAGATCATTAATCCATTTTAAGTTTATTTTTATGTATGGTGTTAGAAGGTGTTTTAGTTTCATTCTTTTATAAGTGGTTGACCAGTTTTTCCAGCACCACTTGTTAAAGAGATTCTTATCTCCGTTGTATATTTTTGCCTCCTTTGTCAAAGATAAGGTGTCCATAGGTGCGTGGATTTATCTCTGGGCTTTCTGTTTTGTTCTGTTGATCTATATTTCTGTCTTTGTGCCAGAACCGTACTGTCTTGATAACTGTAGCTTTGTAGTATAGTTTTAAGTCAGGCAGGTTGATTCCTCCAGTTCCATTCTTCTTTCTCAAGATTGCTTTGGCTATTCGAGTTTTTTTGTATTTCCATACAAATTGTGAAATTATTTGTTCTAGTTCTCTGAAAAATACCATTGGTAGCTTGATAGGAATTACATTGAATCTGTAGATTGCTTTGAATAGTATACTCATTTTCACTGTATTGATTCTTCCAATCCATGAACATGGTATATTTCTCCATCTGTTTGTGTCATCTTTGATTTCTTTCATCTGTGTTTTATAGTTTTCTATATATAGGTCTTTTGTTTCTTTAGGTAGATTTATTCCTAAGTATTTTATTCTTTTCCTTGCAGTGGTGAATGGAATTGTTTCCTTAATTTCTCTTTCTGTTTTCTCATTGCTAGTGTATAGGAATGCAAGGGCTTTCTGTGTATTAATTTTATATCCTGAAACTTTACTATATTCATTGATTAGCTCTAGTAATTTCCTCATGGTGTCTTTAGGATTTTCTATGTAGAGGATCCTGTCATCTGCAAACAGAGTTTTACTTCTTCTTTTCCAATCTGGATTCCTTTCATTTCTTTTTCTTTTCTGATTGCTGTGGCTAAAACTTCCAAAACTATATTGAATAGTAGTGGTGAGAGTGGGCACCATTGTCTTGTTCCTGACTTTAGTGGAAATGCTTTCATGTTTTCACCATTGCCACTCTAGTATTCTTGCCTGGGGAATTCTGTGGACAGAGGGACTGGCAGGCTATAGTCCTTGCATCAGACATGACTGAGTGTCTAGCACTTTACTTGCCTGAATTTTACTGATTTTTTAAGAATCACTTTAAATGTCACCTTCTGTTGGAAGTCTTAGTTATCCTCCACCAGAGTGAGTAAGTTCTGTATTTCCTTTGCAGATCTATATTGTAGAACTTAACTACTACACTGTTATGAAAATGGATTTTCTTGTCTACATCCTGTACTTGTTTCTTTAGAGCTTTCATAGGTCATCTATCAATCATAACCACCCAGGAAGTCATAAAATAAGTGTTCTTTAAAAAGAAAATCTAATGGGATAGGGAGGCCTTATCCCCCTTGACAGTCCAATAAATCATCCTCTTAAAGGTTTAAGTTAAAATCTTAGTACTCTCCATTACTGAGCTGGAAGATTAATTACATAGAAATATCCTAACAGTTCACTTTTACAGTTAATTTGCAGTGTTTACAGTTAATTTCTCTCTAATTTTCCTTTTAAGCTATCCTTAGAAATTTTATTTGATCATACAAAAAAAAACAGCAGATTGCAAATTTTGAGTGTTATCAGTTTCTTGCAAGCACATCCTTTCTCCAGGAGGTATTGACTTAGATGGAATAAAGTGAAATTTTGTTCCAAGTTTAACCCTTCAGCAACCCTTGCTAAATACAAATGAATCATCTGTAATTACATTCAATAGCAGTTTTGTTAGGTGTCATTCATGATTTCATCGTTAGTTGAAAGTATCCTCCGTAGCCCCTGTATTTGCTTATAGACAAATAATCAGTCTTTTTCATTGTGTTTTCTTGAAGACAGTGTGAGGCAGGAAAGCGGGGATGATATTATGACTGTCTCTCTTATTATCATCTCTTTTCTTTTGATTTTTACCTCTAACCTTCTTCCTGTTGCCAAACAGGTATGGTTTGAGAAATAGTCAAGTTTTATTTTGTTGTTGTTGTTCTTGAAATGATCCAGCTTGGAAGAATCTTCTATATATTTTTAAATTGTTTTTATAGAGTATGAAGAATGCTTTTTCAGTCATGTACACTGCTCCTTTTTGCCTTTTACAGAATGTGCTGAGTTTGATAAGGGGCTCTGGAATTAGACTCCCTCTGTTAGTTTTGGCTCTGTCATTTACTAGCTAACTGAGTGACTTTGGGTCATTACTGAAGTTTTCATGCCTCAGATTCCTAACTGGTAAAAAATGGGATATTAATGTTGAGCATTAAATAACTTTACATATGTAAAGCTTAGAATGATTGCTAGTACATGGTAACTCAGTAAATACTGACTTTTGTTTATAACTACTGTTGTTATTATCCATGTTATGTGAGTTGATTGAACCAGAACTCACTATAGAAAGTGAAAGTTTTTTTCAACAAAAACAATTGGTTATTTGTTATCTCATACAGTTAGAACAATTTTATATCTTTGCTCCTTCAACAAGATGAAGAGCTTAACAAGACTAATACTTTGAATTATATTAAAACAAATTATAATTAGTCCATGGAAACCTTCATTATTATAGTATTTGACTTCAAAATACATAATTTGCATAGACTTGTGCAGATTATTCTATTTTTAATAAGATATTCTAATTTGCTTTATTAGATTTTATTTTTCCTTGATTTTAAAGTTTCACGGAATTTAAGATGTGATATATCAAGACTTTTCCTTTATTATGTCACAAAGACTTGTAAGTATCAAAACATATAGCCATATCTTTTATCTTGAAGATCACTGGGTATGTATCACACATGCTCAATATCTATTTTTGTGTTCTCAAATTTAATGCATTCTTTAATTAGTTATTTTATACTTTGAATTAACATCTTATTGGTAGTTTATGTAGAATAATTTCCTTTATCTAATTTCTAGGTTTCTTTTATTCTTTTCTTTCTGTTAACTTATTTTCTTCTCTCAACTGTTTTGATAGTTTCAGTTTATTTCACTTTATTTTATTGAAGTATAGTTGATTCACAATATTGTGGTAGTTTTCGGTGAACTGAAAATTGATTCAGATATAAATATATATGGAAGTACATATACATAGATGGTGTGATCACTGATCTAGAGCCAGACATCCTGGAATGTGAAGTCAAGTGGGCCTTAGAAAGCATCACTATGAACAAAGCTAGTGGAGGAGATGGAATTCCAGTTGAGCTATTTCAAATCGTGAAAGATGATGCTGTGAAAGTGCTGCACTCAATATGCCAGCAAATTTGGAAAACTCAGCAGTGGCCACAGGACTGGAAAAGATCAGTTTTCATTCCAATCCCAAAGAAAGGCAATGCCAAAGAATGCTGAAACTACCGCACAATTGCACTCATCTCACACGCTAGTAAAGTAATGCTCAAAATTCTCCAAGCCAGGCTTCAGCAATATTTGAACTGTGAAATTCCTGATGTTGAAGCTGGTTTTAGAAAAGCCAGAGGAACCAGAGATCAAATTGCCAACATCTGCTAGATCATGGAAAAAGCAAGAGAGTTCCAGAAAAACATCTATTTCTGTTTTATTGACTATGCCAAAACCTTTACTGTGTGGATCACAAGAAACTGTGGAAAATTCTGAAAGAGATGGGAATACCAGACCACCTGACCTGCCTCTTGAAAAATTTGTATGCAGGTCAGGAAGCAACAGTTAGAACTGGACATGGAACAACAGACTGGTTCCAAATAGAAAAGGAGTATGGCAAGGCTGTATATTATCACCCTGCTTATTTAACTTATATGCAGAGTACATCATGAGAAATGCTGGACTGGAAGAAGCACAAGCTGGAATCAAGATTGCTGGGAGAAATATTAATAACCTCAGATATTCAGATGACACCACCCTTATGGCAGAAAGTGAAGAGGAACTAAAAAGCCTCTTGATGAAAGTGAACGAGGAGAGTGAAAAAGTTGGCTTAAAGCTCAACATTCAGAAAACGAAGATCATGGCATCCAGTCCCATCACTTCATGGGAAATAGATGGGGAAACAGTGGAATCAGTGTCAGACTTTATTTTTGGGGGCTCCAAAATCACTGCAGATGGTGACTTCAGCCATGAAATTAAAAGACGCTTACCCCTTGGAAGGAAAGTTATGACCAACCTAGATAGCATATTCAAAAGCAGAGACATTACTTTGCCAACAAGGTCCGTCTAGTCAAGGCTATGGTTTTTCCAGTGGTCATGTATGGATGTGAGCGTTGGACTGTGAAGAAGGCTGAGTGCCGAAGAATTGATGCTTTTGAACTGTGGTGTTGGAGAAGACTCTTGAGGGTCCCTTGGACTGCAAGGAGATCCAACCAGTCTATCCTAAAGGAGATCAGTCCTGGGATTTCTTTGGAAGGAATGATGCTAAAGCTGAAACTCCAGTACTTTGGCCACCTCATGCGAAGAGTTGAGTCATTGGAAAAGATTCTGATGCTGGGAGGGATTGGGGGCAGGAGGAGAAGGGGACGGCAGAGGATGAGATGGCTGGATGGCATCATTGACTTGATGGACGTGAGTCTGGGTGAACTCGGGGAGTTGGTGATGGACAGGGAGGCCTGGTGTGCTGCAATTCATGGGGTCGCAGAATCGGACGTGACTGAGTGACTGAACTGAACTGAACTGACACATATATAGTATCTTTTCAGATTATTTTTCCATTATAGGTTATTATAACATATTCAATATAATTCCCCAAGCTAAACAGTAAATCCTTGTTGCTTATCTGTTTTGTGTATAGTAGTTTGTATCTGTTAATCCCGTAATCCTAATTTATTCCCCTCCCCAATCCCTTTCCCCTTTGGTAATTTAGCTTGTTTTTTGTGTCTGTGAGTCTATGTATATAGATTCATTTCTATTATTTTTAAGATTCCACATAGAAGTGATATCAAATAATATTTGTCTTTCTCTGTCTGACTTACTTCACTCAGTATGATAATCTCTAGGTTCATCTATGTTGCAGATGGCAATATTGCCTTCTTTATGGCTGAGTAATATTCCTGCATGCGTGCGTGTGTGTGTGTGTGTGTGTAAGAAGGTAAAGTAAGAAGGTTCCCTTTTCTCCGTACCCTTTTCAGCATTTATTATTTGTAGACTTTTTGATGATAGCCATTCTGACCAATGTGAGGTGAGACCTCATTGTAGTTTTGATCTGCATTTTTCTAGTTAGTAATGTTGAGCATTTTTTCATGTGCCTGTTGGCCATCTGTATGTCTTCGGAGGGTTGTCTGTTTAGGTGTTGTGAGTTGTTTGTTTCTTTTAATTTTTAAATTTATTTTTAATTGGAGGATAATTACTTTACAATATTGTGTTAGTTTCTGCCATATAGCAGCATGAATCAGCCATAGGTATACATATGTCCCTCCCACCTCTCACCCATTCCACCCCTCTAGGTTGTCACAAAACCCCAGGTTTGAGCACCCTGCATCATACAGCAAATTCCTACTGGCTATCTATTTTACATATGATATTTATATGTTTCATGTTTGTTTTTTAATGTTGAGTTTTTGACCTGTTTGTCGATTTTGAATGTTAACCTCTTGTTGATCACATTGTTTGTAAATATTTTTTCCCATTCTCTAGATTGTCTTTTTCTGTTTTTGTTTCCTTTGCTGGGCAAAAGCTTTTAAGTTAGATTAAGTCCCATTTGTTTATTTTTATACATATTCTGATTGACAAATCCAACTGAATTTCTAGCTGATAGTCAGCAACAACCATCAGGCACGTGAGTGAGCAAGCCTTCAGCCCACCAGCCATCAAGTCAGTCCCAGTCTTTGTGTTGCCCCATTTGATGCTGCATGGAGCTACTCTACCTGAATCCTGCTCAAGTTCAAATTTGTAATGATTTTCAAATGTGTAATGTTCACAATTAATTATTGTGGATGTTTGAAGCATGAGTTTGGGCTGATATATAGCAAAGATAACTGACATACAAGGGTAAACTCTTTTCCTATCTTCAAAGTAACATTTTTAAGGAAATAAATATTATTGGAATTATTTCCCAGGAAATTTGACCATGGAAGTCACTTGGTATTTTTGGCATAGGAATAAACTCTTTATTTTTTTTGAAAAGTTAAAAATTCCTTAATTTTTTATTCCTGCTACCACTCCACAATTTACAGGGCAATATCCCTGATGTATGGAGAAGGAAATGGCAAGCCACTCCAGTGTTCTTGCCTGGAGAGTCCCAGGGATGGGGGAGCCTGGTGGGCTGCCGTCTATGGGGTCGCACAGAGTCGGACATGACTGAAGCGACTTAGCAGCAGCAGCAGCAGCATCCCTGATGTAATGAAAAGAGAAAGAAAAAGACAAAGCTACAACAGATAAAAGACCTCAGGAATGTACATCTAATTGACACTACATTGTATTAATCGATAGCTTCACTTTTTGCAAACTGTGGCTATGACAGTCCTGAACAAGAAGGGTTTTCTGTTTAAGCTGCAGTAACTTTTCTGACTATGGATCATCATTCCTTCTGTGGCAGATTTTTACAGTTCCTCTAACGCATTTGGGACGACTGTCTCAAAGTAACCTACAGCTTTCCTGACAACTCCTCGCTCTCTCTCCTGCTAAGAACTGTAGCCCTTTTCTTCTGAGTTTTTAGAACCTTCTGCTACCATATCCACAACTTCCACCACCAGATCCATAACTACCACCATAGGGACTGCCTGAGCTTCTTCCACCAAAACTACCCCCTTTCATGGGTCCGTAATTTGATTGCTGTTGTCCACTATAATTTCCAAAATCATTAGTTTCCACCACCACCATAGTTACCTCCAAAATTTCCTCCTTCATTGAACCATCATATCTTCCACCACCGCCACCATATCCACCACCTTGGTTTCCATATCCTGGTTCACCACCACCATAACCTCCTCTACTACTATAACCAGGACCACCACCATAATTGCCACCGTCACCTCCAAATCCATTATATCCACCATCAACTCCTGCATAACTCCCTCTGCTGCCACCACCTCTACCAACATAGCCTTCTCTTGCACCAAAGTTTCCACCATGGCCAGTTACCTCCACCACCTCCAAAGTTTCCTCCACAACCCATAAAGTTGCCAGATCCACCTCTATGACCTCTTTGTGATGCAGCAGATTGCATCTCTTGTTTAGAAAGGGCCTTTTTCACTTCACAATTATGCCCATTAATAGTGTGGTATTTCTGAACAACAATTTTATCAACTGTACCATGATCATCAAAAGTTCCAAAAGCAAATCCTGTCTTTTTCCCACTCTGCCTGTCTTCCATAACTTCTATGGTTTCAGTCTTGCCATACTTTTCAAAGTAGTCTCTCAAATTACATTCTTCTGTATCTTCTTTAATACCACCAACAAAAATTTTCTTCACTGTTAGATGGGCACCAGGCTTTACAGAATCCTTTCTAGAAACAGCTCTCTTTGGTTCTGTTACATGCCCATCAACCTTGTGTGGTCGAGCACACATTTTGCATCCACTTCTTCAACACAAGAACAAGTCACAAAACCAAAGCCCCTGGAACATTTTGTTTGGGGGTCTCTCATCACCACACAATCTGTAAGTGTGCCCCATCTCAAAATGTTCTCTTAAGCTATCATCTGTAGTTTCAAAGCTCAGACTGCCAATAAACAGCTTTCTCAACTGCTCCTGTTGCTTGAGATCATGACTTTTCTCCCCTCGGCAGCGGCAGCCATGGCCGGAGTCGAGCTGGGGCAACCGGTGGCAGTTCTACCTCCATTTTGAGACCGGACTCGCCTCTTCCAACTCCCAGGAATAAACTCTTTAGAATGTCTGTGAAAAAAAATTTTAAGCTTTGTGATAACATATATAAGTAAAGCACAAAAATAATTTCAACATTTCTTCATCTCTTTGAATATGTATATTTCTTTTTTTTTTAATTTTATTTTATTTTTTAACTTTACAATATTGTGTTGGTTTTGCCATATATTGAAATGAATCCGCCACAGGTATATATGTGTTCCCCATCCTGAACCATCCTTCCTCCTCCCTCCCCATACCATCTGGGTCGTCCCATTGCACCAGCCCCAAGCATCCAGTATCGTGCTTCGAACCTGGACTGGCGACTCATTTCGTATATGATATTATACATATTTCAATGCCATTCTCCCAAATCATCCCACCCTCTCCCTCTCCCACAGAGTCCAAAAGACTGTTCTATACATCAGTGTCTCTTTTGCTGTCTCATATACAGGGTTATTGTTACCATCTTTCTAAATTCCATATATATGTGTTAGTATACTGTACTGATGTTTTTCTTTCTGGTTTACTTCACTCTGTATAATAGGCTCCAGTTTCGTCCACCTCATTAGAACTGATTCAAATGTATTCTTTTTAATGGCTGAGTAATACTCCATTGTGTATATGTACCACAGCTTTCTTATCCATTCATCTGCTGATGGACATCTAGGTTGCTTCCATGTCCTGGCTATTATAAACAGTGCTGCAGCGAACACTGGGGTACACATGTCTCTTTCAATTCTGATTTCCTCAGTGTGTATGCCCAGCAGTGGGATTGCTGGATCATAAGGCAGTTCTATTTCCAGTTTTTTAAGGAATCTCCACACTGTTTCCATAGTGGCTGTACTAGTTTGCATTCCCACCAACAGTGTAAGAGCGTTCCCTTTTCTCCACACCCTCTCCAGCATTTATTATTTGTAGACTTTCGGATCGCAGCCATTCTGACTGGTATGAAATGGTACCTCATAGCGGTTTTGATTTGCATTTCTCTGATAATGAGTGATGTTGAGCATCTTTTCATGTATTTGTTATCCATCTGTATGTCTTCTTTGGAGAAATGTCTATTTAGTTCTTTGGCCCATTTTTTGATTGGGTCGTTTATTTTTCTGGAGTTGAGCTGTAGGAGTTGCTTGTATATTTTTGAGATTAGTTGTTTGTCAGTTGCTTCATTTGCTATTATTTTCTCCCATTCTGAAGGCTGTCTTTTCACCTTGCTTATAGTTTCCTTTGTTGTGCAGAAGCTTTTAAGTTTAATTAAGTCCCATTTGTTTATTTTTGCTTTTATTTCCAATATTCTGGGAGGTGGGTCATAGAGGATCCTGCTGTGATGTATGTCGGAGAGTGTTTTGCCTATGTTCTCCTCTAGGAGTTTTATAGTATCTGGTCTTATGTTTAGATCTTTAATCCATTTTGAGTTTATTTTTATGTATGGTGTTAGAAAGTGCTCTAGTTTCATTCTTTTACAAGTGGTTGACCAGTTTCCCCAGCACCACTTGTTAAAGAGATTGTCTTTTCTCCATTGTTTATTCTTGCCTCCTTTGTCAAAGGTAAGGTGTCCATATGTGCATATTTCTTCTACTTTCACTGACTGTAATAACTGCCAGTTTTCTTAATATCATCATCATTATTATTGTCTTATTTTGTGTAGAACAGAGATGAGAAATATGGAAAATCAGTCACCACTCATTAGGCTACACATATAATGCAATGGTAGTTGATCAGTGCAGTTTTTTATGCTGAGTCCAGGTATAACTTCCGAATTCTCAACACAGCACTTCATGTTGTCACAGATGTTCATGCCAGTGGAATGAACATCTGAGATGAGACCTATAATTTATGAAATATCTTATAAATATTTTTAAATTTAACATATGACATCATCTTCATATGTAATTTTTTTCCCTTCCCAATTTGGCCCCCAGACTCTCAAAGCTACCATGATACCACCATCACTCTGATTATTTGAAGGTATTTCTTTTACTTTTGAGAGGTCTCTGCTTCACATACACTTTTTTTCCTTTTCTCTTTTTTTAACCTCTCCTGTAGCTTTTTTCTGTGTTAAGTCAAAAGTTACCTAAGTTTGTGGAAAAAATCACTCTGAGATTTCCCTAAGGGGACAATATGGTGAGTGGGGAAAACTATTACAATTTCCTATAAAACATTTTCACTATGGAGAAAAGATGAGAAGTAAGTATATGAGTGATGAGGTTATTTGCAAAATTTTATAGTACATCTGAAGGGAATTGATTATGTAAGGAAACTGAGGGCATGCTACATCCCAGGTGCTGGACCCCTAATACACTTTAACTTGTTTGATTGTCAGAATACACCTATAGGGAGAATATCACTACCCAAATTTTTCCATTTATACAGATTTATTAATCATTTGTTCTTTTTCATCTGTTAATTTATTCTTTTTCTTCTATAAATAATTTGAAAGATTTTATAGCACTGTAATAAAGTGATGTATGAGTTTTTAAATATCATAAAAAGGAAAAATATTCATTAATCAGTCAAGAGCAGGAGAAAAAAACAGAACAAATTTAACACATCAAAAGCGCCTATAGAATTGCTGTAACTCATTCTAGGTTTCCTGACAAAAGCAGATTATCACAGAGAATTAAAAGTTTTACCACGAATCTTTCCCTAAAAGGGAATTCTTACATGGGGCTTCATGTAGAGCATTTTTTATTAAATGAAATACTGTAAATACTTAAGTGCTATTTTATGTTGCTCTTACTGTCCTAGTATCATCATCATCATCATCATGTGATATAATGTATAATATCCTCAACATCATAATTGCAAGAAATGAAATAATAGATTTCATGTACCACATGCTTTTAATATCTATCAATAAAAGCCATAAAAAAGCATCATAGTGAAATTTAGTATCTTAGGAAAATGTGATCCAAGAATATAGTATTCTGATGGATCTACTTGAATCTAATTAAAACCCAGTATATATGGAGAAGCAGAATGCCTGTTCCTATAATAATTCTTCCTAGGTGAACTTTCATTCAGTTAGGCTTTTATACTAGAAGTAATAGGAGTTGTTTTAATCCTCTCTGCTCTTAAAAGGGTCTGAAATGTTAATACTCTATGTGGTTGATTTAGGGGTAGAATCTTAAACTTTAGAGATCAAATGAACAGGTGATGGGGTGACATTCTTTTATGAGAACACAGAGCCTGAAGAGAACACAGAGCCTGAAGAGAACACCCTCCTAGACAGCTAGCCTATTACCTCTGCAGGAAGGTAGGCTGAGAAGGGGACACTTCCAGGAAAGTCCAGCATTTTTCAGTTATCAATGCTACATCCATCTCAGGACAAGAATGTATAAACAAAACAATTCCCAAATTTTTACAACCTTCAGCAGAGCAGAAATTTTCAAATCATTTCATACTTCATTTTACTTAATTTCTCATTGTGGTCCTAGAAAATTTTCAGAAGTATTGCCATTAAATGTCAGATTTGAGAAAAGTTTCCCAGAAAAGTAAGATTAATTTGTCCATTTGATTAAAATTTTCAGATGAAATAAATCAAGTGATAGCTTTCCTGCCATTGAAACTGTTCAAAGCCTCCTTTTTCTTGTAAGTCGGTTCTCGTCAACCAGTTTATTGGAATTCATTTCAAGCAAGGGACCTCACCTAGAGGGATTCAAAATATGGTTTACTCTACATTTAAAATACATGATCCAAGTTTTTAATCAAATGAATTTTATAAGGAAGCATTACTGTGTCCAAATGAGAAAGGGGTTTAAGATTTTTTTTTCATTCAAGACGATTTTTCTAGCACTGAAGAGCTGAAAGTAAAGCAAGTGGGTATCAGCTAAAGTCTATGCCATGATGTTTTTAAGATGGCAAATAAAAGTGAGGTTTACCTTGCAAATATTCAACATGATATTTTTAAATTTTGCTAATCGATTGGTGAAAGCCCAATTAAGTACCTAGTAAATTTGCTTTGGTCACATTTTAATGAATTTCATTACAAATGTATATGAATCGTGTCAATACACTTCTATCAAATTTTAGCAAGTGTTAAAATATAATTATATTCAATGCAAATGTAGGAGTAAGTGAAATATTTAATATGTTGACTTTTACAAAGATTTCTCATTAAGTTATTATGAGATGCAGGGACCCCACTGAATACTACTTATTGCTATGACCTGTGCATCTTCTTATCATTTTTTTCTCCATCAGATGGAAAAAAAAAACTGATGTTCTGGCTTTGGTATGGCCCTAGGACCACAACACAATACACAAATGGACAGTGGCCAGTTGTGGAGATGGTTCAAGCAAATAATGTTTACTGTCCTAGGTGACAGTTCATTTGTAACTAACTAAAAACTTGAGTTATGTTTTGTGCCTGATTTTTATCTTCTGAAAAAAGTGGAGAGTCCCCTGAGTTACAGTACCGATCCACTTTGAGTGATCTAAGAAGGGTCACTTAAGCCAATGACTGAAAGGTCTACAGATTCTATTTTCCCATGCTAAAATCAAATGATTTGTGTTTTTATTTCATAAAAGATGATCTAAATTATTGACAGTCGCATTTTGAATTGGTGCCTACTTCATATTTAGGCCGAGCAGGTAACGATGCATCCTCCCTTCGTGCTGCCTTTATAGATTTGAAGATATTAGGTACTTTGTTATGGTGCATAGATAGACCCTCTTGAAATAGACTTATGTCTTCTAAAAGCCTGAAGATAGAATAGAATCATATAATAGACACTTGAAATCTAGCACAGAGGAGACTAATGCATCACACTCAAAGTTTAGCCCTTTATATTAGCAGCAAGTTTTAGTGTAACTTTTTTTACGAAAAAGTTACAAACCTTTGAAATAGGCAGAGGTTGTTCTCTAATGTGAGCACATACCTTTCCCGCCCACACACACACACATTCATTCTTTCTCATTCTTTCTTTACCTATTTCTCATTCTCTCCTCTATGTTCATCTGCCTCTCCCTCTCTTCCTCCCTCCTTTCCTTCTCATAAGTAAGACCCAAAAGCTTCAATTTAAAAAATATTTGAAGAATTTACCTGTTACCATTATCACGTATCATAAATTGTTTTGATATGTGCACTCACACATGCAGCACATACAGTCATTTGTTACGTCAACTATGTCATTATCTCATGTATGCCAGGCATTGTGCTAGGCGCGGGAAGAAAGCAAGCAAAACAAACCTGAACTCACCCTACATTTAGAGGGTTAATTGATTCACTCTTGTGAATAAGGAAACAAATTTGGCTGAAAGTACTAAATCTCATGAAAAGATTTTAAATGATTTGCTTGACACTCAGTAAATAAACCAAACAGATAAGAATCTAAGTCAGTTTTACAACTCTTTGGTAGCCTAAGGAACTGTGATCATCTCTAATTAACAGTGTGGAAAGATTACTGTTCTGAAAGTAGTAAGGTCTTGGTTCTTGGAATGGCTCTGCCACTAATTAGCTGTATCACTTTGAACAAGTCACTTGACATCTGGGCCTCAATTTCTCTCACATATAAAAATGAGAGAAGTGAACTTGGGGGTCTCTAAGATCCTTTTCAGATCTTAAGAGCTTATGATTATCCAAATGTACAAACTCAAATGAAATCCCTAGTTTTCTTTAAGATACAAAGTAACATATATATAAAGTAACAGTTTTTCTATATACTTGAAGTTATCTATACAGTATAAATAAAAAATATAATTCCCCTAGCAACAAAAGTATAAAATTGCTAAAAGAAACTTGACTGATAATTAAAAATATTTTACTGAGCACTTACTGTGTGCAAATAAGACTATTGCTAGGTAAAGACTGCTGCTTCTGCTGCTAAGTTGCTTCAGTCGTGTCCAACTCTGTGTGACCCCATAGAGGTAGCCCACCAGGCTCCCCCGTCCCTGGGATTCTCCAGGCAAGAACACTGGAGTGGGTTGCCATTTCTTTCTCCAATGCATGAAAGTGAAAAGTGAAAGTGAACTCGCTCAGTTGTGTCCAACTCTTAGCGACCCCATGGACTACAGCCTACCAGGCTCCTCCATCCATGGGATTTTCCAGGCAAGAGTACTGGAGTGGGGTGCCATTGCTTTCTCCGAGGTAAAGACTAATGCTAGGTAAAAGTCAAGGAGCCTGCCTCCATGGAATTTATGTTCTGGTAGGGAAAGCAAATAGAAGAGAGTTATTTGTACAATTAAGCCAATAATAATTTTTATAAATTCAATGAAGGAAAAGAATGGAATAATAAGAGAGCATTATTGTGTGTGTGTGTGTGTGTGTGTGTGTGTGTGTATAGCATATATAGCCAAGGCTAAAATATTCACTTTTTTTTTGTTCCATTCCATTCAACAATGATTTAACTGTTATTTGCCTGGTACTGAGGAGAGTTTCCCCAAGATGTGATATTTTCAATGGTAAAACTGTGGAAGTCCCAGACAAAACAGGACATTGATCACAGTAGTACCATGGTACATTTTGAAAACAAAAGACCAATGTGAATGAACGCATAAGGATTAAGATGATTGAAAATAACTTGAATGAAGCTGGTAAGGTAGGCAAAGGATAGATCACTTATAGCTTTATAAACCATGTCAATTTTAGAGCTTTGCTTGTTTCTCCCAAGTAGAAAACCAACATAGGGCTTGACATGATTAGAATTCATTCTTAGAAAATCCATCTGCCTGTAGTAAGAATAGTGGATTTGGTGGTTATGTAAAGGTTGTGGTGATAGTGATGATAAGGTTATCACAAAGCTAATTTTAGAAAGATTAGTGAGATTATTGCAGTAATTAAAATAAAAGGTGGTGAAGGGCATAGAGTAATGACAGTAACGATGAGAAGAAGTAGGCACATTAAAATACATGATATATGGAAAGTAGAATTAATGAAATCTAGAATTATGATTGTGGGAAGGTCAAGTAGTGATAGAATAATTGGCATCTAGAGAATCTGAGATAATGGAATATTCTTAGAGAAGTGTCGAGGGGAAAAGTGACCTCAGGCTAATGGAAAAAACTCAAAGCCTATAATGGGAGCATTGCCTTAAAAACACAGCAGAAAGTTGACTCTTGAAATATAGTACCACAAAAGAGTAAGAAAATACTAAATTGCATTTAGCATGTGCTGTCACTAAAATAAATGAAAAACATATGCTATCTGAAATAATAGAGAAAGAAAAAAAGAAGAAATAAAATGGAGACAGACCAACATAATAAGAACTGTTATGTCATTTAGAGCCTGAAAGCTTGCCTTCAAACCCAGGTTCTGCCACATTACTTATTAGAGCTAGGATTTCGGTTTGTTACTTAGTTTTACTATATTACAAGGTTCCTCATAGATAATAAATAAAAGCTAAAACTATGCTAAAATTTTACAAAGATAGTACAGAAATATGGAAGTACAGGTTAATATTTATAATACAGATTTAAAAGCCCTAATAAAAACTACAAGAATAAATCAATGCATGACACAGCTGCAAATTTTTAGCAATTTGAAATGAAGTTATATCCTGATACCACACCATCAGAGATCAGATCAGTCGCTCAGTCGTGTCCAACTCTTTGCGACCCCATGAATCGCAGCACGCCAGGCCTCCCTGTCCATCACCAACTCCCCGAGTTCACTGAGACTCACGTCCATCGAGTCAGTGATGCCATCCAGCCATCTCATCCTCTGTCGTCCCCTCCTCCTCCTGCCCCCAATCCCTCCCAGCATCAGAGTCTTTTCCAATGAGTCAACTCTTAGCATGAGGTGGCCAAAGTACTGGAGTTTCAGCTTTAGCATCATTCCTTCCAAAGAAATCCCAGGGCTGATCTCCTTCAAATGTAAATAAATAAATAAGGGTGCGGCCTGAATCAAATAGGACTTGATGTTCTTATAAGAAGAGAGTGAGACACCAGGGTTGTATGTGCACAGAGGAACAGCCGTGCAAAGACTTAGCAAGAAGGTGGCCCTCTGCAGGCCAAGGGGAAAGGCCTCAGGAGAAACCAATCCTGCTGGCACCTTGAACATCCACTGTTCAGAACTGTTGAGAAAATAAATGCCTGTTGTTAAGCACATGTACCTCCCCTCCCAAAGAAAAAGAAACTATAAAATAAATATGTTAAAATGATTCAAGAAAGAAAATACAGAAACCACAATAGAAGAACATAATAGGATGAAAAATGTATGGGCAGATCATTGGCTCAAGATTTGAAAACTTTACCTGCCCAGCAGACCTTGGCATCAGGAATCACAGTAGCAGAGTCAGTAGGTCATTTCACAGAATTTTCATAAACAGAAAAATTTTACAGGTAAAGTGCTAAAAAACAAACAAACAAGAACCGATTGGGTTTTCACTGTGTGATTCAAACACTATTAAACATTTTTTACCACCTGTCCATCCCCAGTTCCAGAATAGAAGCGCTTCTGATGGGATGTGTGTGTTAAGTTTTTATTTAATGTATGCAACCTAAATCTGGAAATATTTCTGTTTTTTAATATAGAATTTAAAAGCTCCATTCAAAAAAAAAATCATATTGAAGAGCAGATTGCCAGAAGTAGCTGAGACAACTTTGACTTTGAAGGAAAAAAAGAAAGGATGAGGATTTATGCTACAGACAATAAGATTCTATATAAAAGCTAAAATAGTGTCATCGGTGGAAAGGAATAGAGAGCCCAGAAACCTCCCCACAAACATATGAGAGCTTGCTTGTGTGTGTGCGTGCATTCATGTGTATGCTTCAGTTCAGTTCAGTCGCTCAGTCGTGTCTGACTCTGCAACCCCATGAATCGCAGCACGCAGGGCCTCCCTATCCATCACCAACTCCTGGAGTCCAACCAAACCTATGTCCATCAAGTCAGTGATGCCATCCAACCATCTCATCCTCTGTTGTCCCCTTCTCCTCCTGCCCTCAATCTTTCCCAGCATCAGGGTCTTTTCAAATGAGTCAGCTCTTTGCATCAGGTGGCCAAAGTATTGGAATTTCAGCTTTAGCATCAGTCCTTCCAATGAACACCCAGGACTGATCTCCTTTAGGATGGACTGGTTGGATCCCCTTGCAGTCCACCTTCTCCAAAACCACAGTTCAAAAGCATCAATTCTTTGGTGCTCAGCTTTCTTTAGAGTCCAACTCTCACATCCATATATGACCACTGGAAAAACCATAGCCTTGACTAGATGGACCTTTGTTGACAAAGTAATGTCTCTGCTTTTGAATATGCTGTCTAGGTTGGTCATAACTTTCCTTCAAGGAGTAAGCGTCTTTTAATTTCATGGCTGAAGTCACCATCTGCAGTGGTTTTGGAGCCCAAAAAAATAAAGTCAGCCACTGTTTCCACTGTTTCCCCATGTTTGACATGAAGTGATGGGACCAGATGCCATGATCTTTGTTTTCTGAATGTTGAGCTTTAAGCCAACTTTTTCACTCTCCTCTTTCACTTTCATCAAGAGGCTCTTTAATTCTTCTTCACTTTCTGCCATAAGGGTGGTGTCATCTGCATATCTGAGGTTATTGATATTTCTCCTGGCAATCTTGATTCCAGCTTATGTTTCTTCCAGTCCAATGTTTCTCATGATGTACTCTGCATATAAGTTAAATAAACAGGGTGACAATATACAGCCTTGATGTACTCCTTTTCCTATTTGGAACCAGTCTGTTGTTCCATGTCCAGTTCTAACTGTTGTTTCCTGACCTGCATACAGATTTCTCAAGAGGCAGGTCAGGTGGTCTGGTATTCCCATCTCTTTCAGAATTTTCCACAGTTGATTGTGATCCACATAGTCAAAGGCTTTGGCATAGTCAATAAAGCAGAAATAGATGTTTTTCTGGAACTCTCTTGATTTTTCGATGATCCAATGGATATTGGCAACTTGATCTCTGGTTCCTCTGCCTTTTCTAAAACCAGCTTGAACATCTGGAAGTTCACGGTTCATGTATTGCTGAAGCCTGGCTTGGAGAATTTTAAGCATTACTTTACTAGCATGTGAGATGAGTGCAATTGTGCAGTGGTTTGAGCATTCTTTGCTTAGTCCTGTCCAACTCTTTGTGACCGTATGTATTGTAACCTGCCTGGCTCCTCTGTCCATGTGATTTTGCAGGTCAGAATACTGGAGTGGGCCGCCATTTCCTTCTCCATGAGAGCTTGCTATTTCATATAAATGGTGGGGGGGTATTTTTTAAAATATATGCTATGCAATAGTACTGAAAGAATTGATTATTCATATGGAAATCTCAGAGAGCTTAAATGTAAAAAGTGAAATTTTAATACTTTCAGAAGAAAATGAAGATCAGATTTGCAGTCTAGGTATAGGAAAGGATTTGTTAAACAAAGTATTTAAATATTTAAAATTTAAAATACAGTAAAATCAGATACCTCTGATAAAAGGTAAAATGAAGTCAAAAGATGTGCCACATACTGGAGAACAAATGCAATGTATGTAATTGGCAAATTGCTAACATATAGAATATGTAATGTAACCTTTCAAATCCTATAAATCAATAAGAAAAAGATAAATAATCTTAAAGTAAAATAGACCAAGGATAGAAGCAATTCTGAGGAGAGTAAACCCTAGTGGCCAGTTTTTGAAGAGAAAAGTCTCTCTAGGAATCAGAGAACTGCATGTTTAAGAAAAGAAAATGTCATTTCAGACCAGTTGGTTGTCAGAAATTAAGAAATCCAACAACACTAGAGATAATAACAAGAATATAGGGAAATGGGCATAATAAAATATTAACATCTATTAGTTTGAATCCTGTAATACCTATATTATATATTATATCTCCTTCATATTATAATCTTTGTTTTTAATAGATTTGCAATATTATATTACTTATTACTTTTATTTTAAATTAAAATATCAAGTGAATTCAGTTACATAGAGGTCAATGAAGAGCAGTTTGGTTGAGTGATAAAGTTAGAAGCCAGGTTGCAATAGACTAGAGAGGACCAGTCATTCCTAAAGGAAATAACCCCTGAATATTCTTTGGAAGGGCTGATGCAGAAGCTGAAGTTCTAGTGCTTTGGCCATGTGATGTGAAGAGCTGACTGATTGGAAAGGACCTTGATGCTGGTAAAGATTGAGGGCAGGAGGAGAGGGGATGATAGAGGATGAGATGGTTGGATGGCATCTCTGACTCAGTGGACATGAGTTTGAGCAAACTCCAGGAAATAGTGGGCTTCCCATGTAGCACTAGTGGTAAAGAACGTGCCTGCCAATGCAGGAGACATAAAAGATGTGGGTTAGTTCTCCGGGTTGGGAAGATTCCCTGTAAGAAAAATGGCAACCCACCCCAGTATTCTTGCTTGGAGAATCTCATGGGCAGAGGAGCCTGGCGGGCTACAGTCCATAGGGGTTGCAAAGAGTCAGACATGACTGAAGCGACTTAGCACGCACACACTGGGAGATATGAAGGACAGGGAAGCCTGGCATGCTGCAGTCCCTGGGATCGCAAAGAGCGGGACACAAGTGCACAACAACAAGAAAATGAATGGTGCTGAAGAAGTGAGACAGAGTGTAGATAACTTCTTCAGAAAGTTGTGTTTAAAGAGGGGCGTTGAAAGGACAGGGGTCTGGAATGAAAGGTCACAACCTAGACTAATAACCATTAACTTTGCTAAAAGACAAATGATTTAAACAAATGAAAACACATACTGTGCTCTCAGACAGGAGATTCAATATTGACAAGATTTCCATTGTCTTCAAAGTAATGCATGCATTGCTTTAGCAGTTATGCTAATCCTAACAGGATTGTGTTCATTATAGTTTTGGTTTGGAGGAGTTTGGGGAGATTTAAGAAAAGTGATACTAAAGTATATTTAAAAGCAGAGTTTCATGAGTATAGCCAAAAAATTTAAAGTCATAATAGTGAGGTTGATATGGCTTGACCAAATAGTAAAATATATGTGTTACTAGTTTAGGAATCACCAGTCAAATAATTGAAACATTGTAGAGAGTTCAGAAAGAGATCAAATTACATGAGAAAGTTTATAATATATAATAAATCAGTTTTTCTATTTTTTCCTTATCCATATGTTTATATCACGTAAATGCATTTTTATTCTGCTTTTTGTGTCTACTTTCCTGTTAGAGTGACTTTCCCAACATAATTTTATTTAGCTTAATTTTATTGGCTGTATTTTTGTTTAGAAACACATTAGCCACTTACCTAGATGAGTATATATTCATATAATTGCTTTTTGTTAAAATAATGCTTAATGAATATCTTCATGAATTTTTTTAAATTTTCGGCTTCTTTGATGTACATTGTGATAAGTAGAATTATTATATCAAAGAGTATAAATTATTTTTGGTTCTTGAAATATACTGCTGTGTTTCCCTCTGTGAAACCATAGCTGGGGAAGCAGTGAACATCATCTCCCATTTCAAACATTTTATATCAAGTCTTTTTTTTTTTTCCCTAACCAGAATGATAGTATTATTTATTTTGCTTTGCTCTTGGAAAGGAGTCCAGCTCCCATTCTCAGTGTTGCATGTTTATGTCTAATAAACCTTCAGCCAGATTGTCTTAGCTATCTTCAGCCTACTGATGCCTTTAATGCCTACCTGTTTGATCAATACAATAAACAACAACAAAAAACTGAGTAGAAAATAACTTCATCCTCATCATTAAAGAGACAGAACTACCATTTCTGGGAAACAGTACTAAGGAAAAGTAGAGAGTTTTCTGGGGTCAGACAATCTGGCCATGAATCCTGGCTTTATTGCTTAGAAACTGTGTAACCCCGAGTGCTGTGTTATACCTTATGGTGCACTTCAGTTTTCTTAACTGGTAAGTTAAGAAATAAAAACCATATAGGATTCTTGTGAACACTGAATGAATTAGTATTACATATTAAACATTTAGAAAGATACCTGACATATTAAGGGGTGAATAAAATGTTGAATTGGCACCTAGCATTTATTCTAATGTTTTTGTAGCCTGCTTTTCTATACAGCAAAGACTGGATAGCAGAAACTTACGTGTTCTAGAATTCTTTGCATCTAAGACTCCAGATATGAGTTAGGTTCCACCAGTTAAATCTATTCATGTAGGATTTTCAAAGTAAAAGTGGTATGGAGGCAGTCTTTCTGCAGCTCAGTTGTGGAGACCTGGAGTACTTCTTCATTATTCTAGTGTTCCAGGGTGTCAGGTCACTACCTTTGTGCAAGTTGAGAGGCAGCTGTGGTGGTAGCTTCCTGAATTGTAGCTCTACTAAGGTTTTCTTGAACTGCACAGTTCAAGTGCACACCTCCTAATTTCTTACCATCCTGCCTGTGGTAGAGGGAGGTGTTGATTTCAACATCATCCTTGGAAGCCTAACCCAGAGTCCATGCTTTCAGCCATTCCAGCAGTTGTATAAGTTTCCCATATAAAATTCATTTGCTTCAAGTCTAGAAAAAATCTGTTTCATGCAACTGTGATGATAATGATGGTAATAGCAGCAGTGGTAGTAGCAGTAGTAATGTAGTAGTAGAAATTATTGTTATTGAGACTTTTGCATTATAGATCTTTCCAAAATGGAAAAACTTTAAAACCTGAGATGCCAGTCATTTGTAATTGATTATGGCACCTTTCCACTCTGAACCTAGAGAACCAGCAAAATTTTTAAATTCAGAACCCGAGTCAGCCACTACCATTCAACTGGAGCTGGTTGGCCAGTCTTGGTTTATGTTTGTGTTTTTCCTTGGAACTTAGCTTCTCTCCAGCTTCATATTATGTATTATACCTAATATATGTTTTTTTCTTTTTTAAAAAAACTTTTTGTTTTGTATTGGTGTGTAGCTGATTAGCAAGCAATGTTGTGATCGTTTCAGATGAACAGTGGAGTGACTCAGCCATATATATACATGTCTCCATTCTCCTCCAAACTCCCCTCCCATCCAGGCTGCCACATAACATTGAGCAGAGTTCCATGTACTATACTGCAGGTCCTTGTTGCTTATCCATTTTAAATATAGTAGTGTGTACACGTCCATCCCCAAATCCCTATACAGTCCTTACCTCTCATCCTCCTGTCCACCCCCAGCAACCTTAAGCTCATTCTCAAAGTCTATGAGTCTGTTTCTGTTTTGTAAGTGAGTTCATTTGTATCATTTCTTTTTTTGTATAGAAGGGATGTCATACAATATTTCTCCTTCTCTGACTTACTTCACTCAGTATGACACTCTCTAGGTCCATCCACGTTGCTGTATTGGCATTATTTCATTCTTTTTAATGGCTGAGTAATATTATATGTGCCACATCTTTATCCATTCCTCTGTCCATGGACATTTAGATGCTTCCATGTCTTGGCTGTTGGGAAGAGTGCTGCAGTGAACATTGGGATGCATGTGTCCTTTTGAGACATAGTTTCCTAATGTATATTATTGGTTAGGGTATATACTAACATTAGAGAAAGGAAAGGCACAGGATGGCGAGGGGAATGATGTTCAGACCACTGTGAAGTCAATGGAACCATTCAGGAAAAATAAAATTCTACTTTGGTTTAACCAGTATTTCTTTGACCTTTATTGTTTAGCAGTTGGTCGGCACTGGTGAGATATAGATATGAATAAGATACATTCCAGATTCACATTACAGAGGGAAGACACATCTACACATAAATAAATTGTATTCTGTACTAGAGTATGAGCAACTTGAGACCAGTGTCTTGTTCACTGTTGTAATTTTACTACCTATCACAGTATATGGTGTATAGCATGCACTCAGTCAGTTCAATTCAGTTGCTCAGTCGTGTCCAACTCTTTGCGACCCCATTGACTGCAGCATGCCAGGCCTCCCTGTCCATCACCAGCTTCCGGAGTTTATTCAGACTCATGTTCATTGAACCGGTGATGCCATCCAACCATCTCATCCTAGGTTGTCCCCTTCTTCTCTCGCCTTCAGTCTTTCCCAGCATCAGGGTCTTTTCAAATGACTCAGTTCTTCACATCAGGTGGCCAAAGTATTGGAGTTTCAGCTTTAGCATCATTCCTTCCAAAGAAATCCCAGGGCTGATCTCCTTCAGAATGGACTGGTTGGATCTCCTTGCAGTCCAAGGGACTCTCAAGAGTCTTCTCTAACACCACAGTTTAAAAGCATCAATTCTTCAGTGCTCAGCTTTCTTTATAGTCCAACTCTCACATCCATACATGAGTACTGGAAAAACCATAGCTTTGACTAGATAGAAGTTTTTTTGGTAAAGTAATGTCTCTGATTCTTAATATGCTTTCTATGTTCGTCATAACTTTTTTTCCAACGAGTAAGCATCTTTTAATTTCATGGCTGCAGTCACTATCTGCAGGGATTTTGGAGCCCCCCAAAATAAAATCTGTTACAGTTTCCACTGTTTCCTCCTCTATTTGTCATGAAGTGATGGGACCAGATGCCATGATCTTCGTTTTCTGAATGTTGAGTTTCAAGCCAACTTTTTCATTCTCTTCTTTCACTTTCATCAAAGGCTCTTTAGTTCTTTTTCACTTTCTGCCATAAAGATGGCATCATCTGCATATCTGAGGTTATTGATATTTATCTCTGGAATCTTGATTCTAGCTTGTGCTTCATCCAGCCCAGCGTTTCTCATGATGTACTCTGCATATAAGTTAAATAAGCAGGGTGACAATATACAACCTTGACGCATTCCTTCCCCTATTTGGAACCAGTCTTGTTCCATGTCCAGTTCTAACAGTTGCTTCCTGACCTACACACAGATTTCCCAAGAGGCAGATCAGGTGGTTGGGTATTCCCATCTCTTTAAGAATTTTCCACAGTTTATTGTGATCCACACAGTCAAAGGCTTTGGCATAGTCAATAAAACAGAAATAGATGCTTTTCTGGAACTCTCTTGCTTTTTCGATGATCCAGCGGATGTTGGCAATTTGATCTCTGGTTCCTCTGCCTTTTCTAAAACCAGCTTGAACATCTGGAAGTACATGGTTCATGTATTGCTGAAGCCTGGCTTGGAGAATTTTGAGCATTACTTTACTAGCGTGTGAGATGAGTGCAATTGTGCAGTAGTTTGAGCATTCTTTGGCATTGCCTTTCTTTGGGGTTAGAATGAAAACTGACCTTTTCCAGTCCTGTGGCCACTGCTGAGTTTTCCAAATTTGCTGGCATACTGAGGGCAGCACTTTCACAGCATCATCTTTTAGGGTTTGAAATAGCTCAACTGGAATTCCATCACCTTCACTAGCTTTGTTCATAGTGATGCTTCCTAAGGCCCACTTGACTTTGTGTTCCAGGAAGTCTGGCTCTAGATGAGTGATCATACCATCATGATTATCTGTGTCGTTAAGATCTTTTTTGTATAGTTCTTTTGTGTATTCTTGCCACCTCTTCTTAATATCTTCTGCTTCTGTTAGGTCCAAACCATTTCTATCCTTTATTGAGCCCATCTTTGCATGAAATGTTCCCTTGGTATCTCTAATTTTCTTGAAGAGATCTCTAGTCTTTCCCATTCTGTTGTTTCCTCTATTTCTTTGCACTGATCACTGAGGAAGGCTTTCTTATCTCTCCTTTCTATTCTTTGGAACTCTGCATTCAGTTGGGTATATCTTTCCTTTACTCCTTTGCCTTTCACTTCTCTTCTTTTCACAGCTATTTGTAAGGTCTCCTCAGCCAGCCATTTTGCTTTTCTGCGTTTCTTTTTCTTGGGGATGGTCTTGATCCCTGCTTCCTGTACAGTGTCTTGAACCTCCATCCATAGTTCTTCAGGGACTCTGTCTATCAGATTTAATCCCTTGAATCTATTTTTCACTTCCATTGTATAATTGTAAGGGATATGATTTAACTCATACCTGAACAGTTTAGTAGTTTTTCCTCCTTTCTTCAATTTAAGTCTGAATTTGGCAATAAGGAGTTCATGATCTGAGCCACAGTCAGCTCCCAGACTTGTTTTTGCTGACTGTATAGAGCTTCTCCATCTTTGGCTGCAAAGAATATAATTAGTCTGATTTCGGTATTGACCATCTGGTGATGTCCATGTATAGAGTCTTTCCTTGTGTTGTTGGAAGAGGGTGTTTGCTACGACCAGTGCGTTCTCTTGGCAGAACTCTATGAGCCTTTGCCCTGTTTCATTCTGTACCCCTAGGCCAAATTTGCCTGTTACTCCAGGTGTTTCTAGACTTCCTACTTTTGCATTCCAGTCCTCTATAACAAAAAGGACATCCTTTTTGGGTGTTAGTTCTAGAAGGTCATGTAAGTCTTCATAGAACCATTCAACTTCAGCTTCTTCAGGAATTCTGGCCAGGGCATAGGCTTGGATTACTGTGATATTGAATGGCTTGCCTTGGAGATGAACAAAGATCATTCAGTTGTTTTTGAGATTGTATCCAAGTACTACATTTTGGACTCTTGTTGACTACAAGGGCTACTCCATTTCTTCTAAGGGATTCTTGCCTACAGTAGTAGATATAATTGTCATCTGAGTTCAATTCACCCATTCCAGTCCATTTTAGTTTGCTGATTCCTGAAATGTCGACGTTCACTCTTGCCATCTCCTGTTTAACTTCCAATTTGCCTTGATTCATGGACCTAACATTTCCGTTTCCTATGCAGTGTTGCTCTTTACAGTATTCGTACTTTGCTTCTATCACCAGTCCCATCCACAACTGGGTGTTGTTTTTGCTTTGGCTCCGTCCCTTCATTCTTTCTGGAGTTATTTCTCCACTGATCTCCTGTAGCATATTGGGCCCTACCGACCTGGGGAGTTCCTCTTTCAGTATCCTATCTTTTTGCCTTTTCATACTGTTCATGGGGTTCTCAGGGCAAGAAAACTGAAATGGTTTGCCAGTCCCTTCTCTAGTGCACTCAGTAGACATACTTTAAATAAATAAGGCATTTAAATAATAATTTTAGATCCAGGGTGGACAGAGCAGACATAGTTCACCTGAGAAAGTTAGGAAGACCTTTTGTTGATAGTAATATTAAAATAGCTCCATAATGAAATAGTTTGAGACTCATCATTTTGTATCTCCCTCATAGACATAATACACATTAGCATATTATAGATTCTGATGAGTTCTGAAGTGAAGAAATAGTTTAATTTTGCCCAACCAAATGTTTTCCAGATATATTTACAGAACCCTTTTAGTACCTCGTCTGGATCAGAGTTTGGGAACTGCTGTACCTGTTACTTCTTAAGGCTGATCTTTAATAAAAATCATTTTATGCTAGAACATTTTGACTTTGATAATAGCAATTAAAATCTTCATGTCGTGAGATTGGTATTATGAGTAAATGTTTAAACAAATTATAGATAAATCTGCACAAAAACTATTGCTAGCCGAGCATTTCTTTAGTCTATAGGTTAGCAACTAATAGGATTTTTCTAGATTATAAAAGGCAGGACACTCCAAAGAACAAAGCATTTTAAACAATCCAGTTTTTCTTTTTATTAAAAAATACAAGTATTTGTAGCTTTTAAAATGGAAATGAGTTGTTTTAAGTTTTCCTTACTTAGTTTTTTTGCTTGTTTCTGTTATTACACTAAATTTCTCTATCAACTTTCTGCCTCATATAACTAAGAGGTCTAACACACCTCTTCTAACTAAGACATTGTAGTATTTTTTTTTAATGTTGGCTATTAAAATTTCAAATAGAATATTTTTTAATCTAAATTGGCTCTATATAAGTCCACTTAGGAGGGAAAAATCTGCTCAATTCTAATGTAGATAAAATCGGCTTTAAAAATACTGCTTAATACTGGGAATTTTTATGTTATGTATTAATTTTCCCTTATATATTCATGTGTTATTAGCCTTAGTAAATTGTTTTGCTTCTGCAACATATATTAGATGACTAAAAATAACATCACAAAACATGTTTGTTATATTCTTAATTGTTTTGACCATAGAATTAATTTTAAAGTCAAAGGGGGCATTGCTTTTTCATCATTTCCAGTTCAGAATATTCAGCATGTCACAGATGTTCATGAATAATGTCCATTTAAAACTGTTGGCAAAGAGTGCTGGTGAGTTGGCTAGATGAATTAAATGTTGGGGGGATCTGACAGGCAGCACGCTGCTTTGTGATCATTCCAAAGTTCTAATAATCTCCCTCACCTTCTCTGCCTGCCACTAATGAAAGAGAATAGGTGATTGCACCTCCGGCTATGTTCTGCGCCTAATGACTCCTCCAAAGGCAGATTTATGAAGAAAAAATTAACTTTGAATGAGGATTGAATTGGCCCTGACAGTCTGATAGACTGTGACACAGATTCTGTGGCAAAACAGACGTAGCCCTAATTGATTATCAATATTTTAAGCAAAGTGATGAAAATAAGCATTAAGTGATGAGAAAGGCAGTCTTAATACAGTAGGCAGTAACCAGGACATAAGAGAGTCTTTGGGGAGGTTTGCTCTGATTGCTATTACTGAATTTTGTCTGTCAATTTTTACCTTTGCTTCCCAGCAGCCATTGTCCCTCCTTGGTGTACTTTTTTTTTTTTTTTCCCCTTAAAGATCTGTGACTAGAATGTTAATCTTTCTAAAAACACGGACAAAGCTATCTGCAGTCCCTTCCTCTAGAGAAGTTTGTTTAATATTTAACTCATTTTGAATTGAGATTAGCTTTCATAGTTTTGCACAACTGAAGCTTTTCATGATGGTTTTAGATTGACACAATTTTTTTTCACATACTGTTTCTAGATTTGTTGTCATTATCCATAAAATATATACTAGCCTAAAGTATTACATATCACATATTTCATAATACCAAACATTATATACTTTTTACATCAGTGACTGAACAGTAACTTTAGCCTTAATCTTGGGAATAACATAAAAACATTTTCCTAGAAATAATACACAAACCCACACACAAAATGAGAGACTCTCTGTATTACATACGCTGTATAGTATAGTGCGTGCTCAGTCATGTCTGACGCTTTGTAACCCCATGGACTGTGGCCCTCCAGGCTCCTCTGTCCATGGGATTCTTTAGGCAAGTATACTAGAGTGGGTTGCTGTTTCCTCCTCCAGGTGATCTTCCTGACCCAGGGATTGAACCCAGGTCTCCTGCATTGCGGGTGGATTCTATACTATTGAGCCACTAGGGAAGCTCATATATGCTATGGTTACTTACAAAATATATTTTCAACTAACAGCAAAAAGATTCAACCTGACTAATTATATGTCCAAATGAATGCATGTTAAATCGCTTCTGTCGTGTCCGACTCTGCGATCCTATGGCCATAACATGTAGGACAAGCGTCTCTGTCCATGGGATTCTCCAAGCAAGAATACTGGAGTTGGTTGCCATGCCCTCCTCCAGGGAATCTTCCCCATCCAGGGATGGAACACACAGCTCCTGTGGCTCCTGCATTGCAGGCAGATTCTTTACTACTGAGCCACCAAAGAAGCGCTCTATGTCCAAACGGTTTTTCACAAACTAATTTAATAACTTGAAATTGTATACCTTATTCTTACAGGTTATATTTAGTCCTATATATTAGAAGCAGAGAAGAAAAACCACACATTAAAATCCGTGCTAGTTTAATTCAGTATTAAAATTGATGAGCCAAGAAATAGTGTGTGACATACATAATGATATGTTTGTTTACAATTAAATAGGTTTCAGATAAATTAGCTTATTTAGCACAGAAGCTGTACATATTTTCCCATGTTAAAATACCCTCTTATTATTAGTCATCAGTATTCATATTGTTTTGTGAAATTAGTTTCATCTGGAAATTGTGTAATTATTGAAAACTTTATATAGGAGTCTCCAGGTTAACTCTGGGAAAGTTTAAAGGAGACATGTTAATGTTTTCCAAAGGTCTCTTAAGTAACTTACTGTAGATAAGATGAAGATAAAACAAAGATGCTACTGTGCAGGACTTCTCAGTCTTTCTCATGCCATGACATGCAAAAGGATAATATTTGGTTGACACAAGAGTTTGAACACTTTTATCCAGAGGCTACTGGCTGTGAAACTCCAGTCACCTCAGACCCTGCCTTGAGAGCTAAGATATTTTAGCACGCTTCTATAACCTGTTTGTGGCTCAGTGATTGAGAAACTCTGAATGTATCACAGTTATAGCACTACCATTATAAAATCTAGATTTAATAGTCACAGTTTGAAAATTAAATGTCTAAAATCTATCAAAATATTTTTAAAATATTCTAAAAATTGGGCTTCCCAGATGGCTCATTGGTAAAGAATCTTCCTGCCAAGCAGTAGATGCTGTTTCAATCCTTGTTTCAGGAAGATCTCCTGGAAAAGGAAATGGCAACCCACTCCAGTATTCTTGCCTGGGAAATCCTTTGGATAGAGGAACCTGGCAGACTACAGTCTACGAGGTCACAAAAGAGTCGAACATGACTTAGCAGCTAAACAAAACATTCTAAAAATTACTCTCTCCTAAAAGAGAAGAACAAATATATCTCTAGATATAGTTTTTGCTAGATGGATTAATGATATTAAAATACTTAACTGTTGGCTCTGTTGATCTGTTAAAATTATTCAGAATTTGATTTTTGGTTTGACCCTATTAAAGCAAAATATACATTTAAACTTTATTCTTAGGAAAATGTTAAAGTTATCTCTTGGCAGAATATATTGTCACTCATTTTTAGAGTGTCTAGAATGATCTTCTTAAAAACTGAAAGGACCTTAAAACTAGGCAAATCCAACTCTGTCAGCTGACTGGGAAAATTCAGCCCAGGTCACAAATTCGATCATAGCTAAGCTAGAATTAGAATCTAATTCTCCTGATTCCTGAATTGTTCCCTTTTAACTCTACTGTAGGATGCTTAAAAATCTCAATATGAAAACCTCTAACATGTTGTATGTTATAAAATTATATATTATGCTTTCACAGCTGTAAGATGTAATTTGTTAGCAGTTTTCACTTTTAAGCTACGTAATACTTTTGGCCAAGGTTTTAATAAAGCAGTACCATTTTATTTCCCTAAAAGACTGACACTATTTCAGTATTCAAAATAGCCAATAGAAAAATAAAATATTATAAAAATAAAAAATAAATATGTACTGAAGTTTCCTTATGCTAAAAATTATTTTATTATTATAAACTAACACAATTCTAGTAAAGATAAAAAATATAGTTTAGATAAGAATTTTGCAAACACTGATGTTGAGTACTTTGTCCTCTGTCATTGAGTTTAACATTCCAACAGACTGTAGAAGAAGCAGAAAGAAAAATTATTCTTGTTGCGCCACCTAGCGTCATTCAAGTGCTGTTTGTGTTTGAGGTGTTTTTGTTTTTTTTTTTGGAAAAGGAAATAGCAAGGCACTCCAGTGTGAACTATAGTATATTTAATTTGC
This sequence comes from Bos indicus x Bos taurus, assembly GCF_003369695.1. Taxonomy (NCBI): domain Eukaryota; kingdom Metazoa; phylum Chordata; class Mammalia; order Artiodactyla; family Bovidae; genus Bos; species Bos indicus x Bos taurus. Next base: position 108,510,511 of record NC_040076.1, on the reverse strand, counting down.
GGGCAAATAAATAGGCAAAGTTTTTAAAACTATGCTCTTCTACTTGTAAACTTAAGATATTACAAGATGACAGTATGTTCTACAGAAAAGTTCAAAGTACTGAAAATAGTATGAAATCAGAATGACTGTTTTGTATAAGAATTTTAAATGTCTCAGGCTTACTTAACCATTTATGATAAAATATATCGATGTTTTTCTTTAATGAAATTATACTTTATCATATCAAAAATATTTGGAATATATATATGCTGGAAGAAAAATTATATTGTTATATATAAAAATGCTAGGCCTACTGATGTGTGGTGTGAAATAATGCCGTGTTAAAATATCTGTTTTTTAAAGTTGTGTTTCAAGGATATGAAGTAAAAACTCTTGGTTTTATGTTTGTTTGTTTTCTAACACTACAAATGCACTCAGGTGCTCCACTTGTATGTGTTAATTTTTAATAGTGTTACTAAATTAATAATGTTATTTAATTCTAAGGCCATGTTGGTACAACGTAAAATAAGAATCCTGTTGCCAATGTAACTGTTTTATGTTGATGATATATGGGAAAAGATTTCCCTAAATATCTAAATTTCTTGTATTTGAAGTAGTATAGGATTTTAATGGCTATTTACTGTGATTCCAAAGATGTTTTATTTGATTTGATATCTGATTACTATGAGCGTTCAAAATTCATAGTGATTGCTCTTCAGTATGTGTTATACAGGGAAACTTATAAACCATATAAGCCTAAATATTGAATCATACCCTAAATGAATTTTTTGGTAAGAGAAGGATTCACTCTTAATTTGTATCTTGTTTATATATGTGTGTGTAGATATAAATAAGTATATATTAAATTCATATACTCTTGAAATTAGAATTTTTGGATTTATGCCACATTTTATACTTGAAATAATAATATTCATATTACTAGAATGAAATGTGTTAATTAATGTGATTTTCTGAGACACTGTTAAAACTCTAAATATCCATTTTTGTCATAGATGTTCATAAAATATTTAAGTGACATGAACAGAATTAAAATTTTAGTACATTGCTATTCCTTAGAGTCATTATTTTACATATTAATTTTCAGTTTAATAAACAGTTATTTAGGTACTAACAGTGTATGCCTTATACTACACTATACTAAAATCAGTAAGATATCTGACTTCAAGGAGTTGGCAGTCTAATGTAGAAGAAAGACACATGTCCAACTGACTACTTGCAGAAATAAATGCAGTTCTTTCACACCTAAGAAGAGGAATTAATATTAACTAGGTTAAGAGGCTAAAGGGTCATGGAGGAAGTTACAAGACAGTTGAACAATTTGTATTTAGAATACTGTGAATATAAAGCAAATATACAGCTAAATTTGTAGGTGAGGACAGAATGTATCTAAGAACATTAAATATACACACATATATATACATATTCTCTTTGTCAGTTTAAATAGACCCACTTTATATCCTATACAATTTCTCAGAAATATCAAAGAAACCACATTACATGTACTTAATGCATATTTATTTAAATGAGATTTTGTGACAAAGGATTTACTTTCTGAAAACTTGTAAAGTGGTTAAAAATGTATAAATTACATCATAAACATACATCATAAACCTTCATTTTCAGGTGAACTAACTGAGGCACGGAGAAGCTAAGATGCTTGTCTTGGTCTCATAGCTAGTAACTGAGTAGAGCCAGAATTCAGACACAGTCTGGCTTTAGGATCCATTCCTATACCCCTCTGCTAGATACCTCTCAACTGCTCATTATGTCCTGATTTTAGCCATTTCACTAACAGATAATGGTGTTGAAGATATCATATTCTAATAAATGTCTTTCAGCCTTTTAATATATCTAAAAGCTTTTGGTTGGGGATCTGATACAATACATTATTATACCAGATTCTTAGAGTAGTGTGTTGTTATATGTAACCAGACATCAGTATAAATACTTGCTATTTTGAAGCTATAAATGACTTTGGCTATTGTAGCTCATTGTCTTACCACTGTTTACTTTTTTGAAAAATTGAAAATAGTCTGACAAAAGTTTAATTTAGTAAACATTCATTGGCAATGAACTGAATTTTTGAGGATGCTAAGGTGAATCACTGCAGATGGTGACTGCAGCCATGAAATTAAAAGATGCTTACTCCTTGGAAGGAAAGTTATGACCAACCTAGATAGTATATTGAAAAGCAGAGATATTATTTTGCCAACAAAGGTCCATCTAGTCAAGGCTATGGTTTTTCCAGTGGTCATGTATGGATGTGAGAGTTGGACTGTGAAGAAAGCTGAGCGCTGAAGAATTGATGCTTTTTTTCAGATTGTTTGGAGAAAAAGTATATGGGATGAAGTGGTGGCTGACTGGAAAATAAAGACTGGGACCATTTAGTGAAGGGTGCTGTAGGTCATGCTAAGGAAAATGAGGTTTTTCTGACCATTTTTTGAGAGCACATTCTAGGGAAGGTGATAGCTTCCACTGAGCCTATGTTACAGGCTTTTCCACATCAGATGCCCTCAGAAAAGTAGTCTGAATGTCCTCGCTTGGCTTCCAGTCCTTGATGCATCTGAGACAAAGAAAAGCAACTGGTCCAGGAGTGCCTTCACTAAACAAACCAAAATTATTCAAGACTTAAGTTTTCATCATTAAGCCACTCTCTAAATCTCTCAGTTTCTGTGCTTCTCTAAATCGGGTATGAGGAATATTTTCATCTCTTGGTTTCTTGGCAGTCTTCATTGAGTCATATATTTATTGAGCATCTACTGTATAGCAGTATATTGAGTACTGTGGTTCAAGTAATGAGCTAAAGAAGGAAAGTTCATTCAAAATATTTTTGAAGATGTACAATCTTAGAAATAACAGAATAAAAAGAAGAAAATGTCCTCATAGCTTGTCCACATGGCAGTTCTTTCATATCTTGCTCTAAACAGAAGAGAAGGATTGGTAATATGATCTATATCTTGCTGCTGGGATTTCTCAAGCACTTCTCCAAATTTGCTTAATAGGACAGTGGTTTCATTGGCATAAGAGTGTGGCTTCATGAATCCTGATTCAGCATATCCTTCACTGGGATGCTTCAAGCTTTTGGTAAAGAAGCTTTCCATTTATAGATCATTTTGCTTTGTTTGATTCCTATGTTTACTTCATTAAGTTGTTAAGTCCCTTCCTCAGAATACACTGCATTGGTAAGTTATTTGCATCAAGTTAGTGCATCTGGTTTCTGTGCATCTGATAACATAGTCTCAAAATATTTTAAAGCAAATATTGACACAATTACAAAGATAAACTTTGAACCTTGCCATTATTGATAGGAGATAAACTTAACAAAACAACAACAAACTAATAGATTTGCTTGCTCTAATAAACACGTATGAGACTTCAAGAGTTAGGAAATATATATTCTTTTCAGGTGCTGATTAAACATTTATAAAATTAACCATATATGAGTTAGGAAAGTAAACCTAAACATGTATCAAAAATTTTCATATGTTACATTCTTTGATGAGAATGAAATTAAAATAGACCTGAGTATAAGTGAAGTGAAATTCCTCAGTCGTGTCCGACTCTTTGTGACCCCATGGACTGCAGCCTACCAGGCTTCTCCATCCATGGGAGTCTCCAGGCAAGAATACTGCAGTGGGTTACCATTTCCTTCTCCAGGGTATCTTCCCGACCCAGGGATCAAACCTGGTCTTCCACATTGGAGGCAGATGCTTTAACCTCTGAGCCACCAGGAAAGCATGCAATTTTAAAAGCATTATTTTAAGTAATTCTTAGGTCCACCAAAAAAAAAAATTATATTTGGGATAAAATGAATTTTAAATTTTCTAAATAAAAATAAATCACATATTGAGTCTTGTTTAAATGCAAAAAATTTCAGTCCACCTCAGGCCAGGAATCTGTTTTAACAACTTTCCATGTAATGCTTATACATGCTAAAGTTTCTCACTACCTTAAATAAAATTGCAGTAACTTGACACCACCCTTATGGCAGAAAGTAAAGAAGAACTAAAGAGCCTCTTGAATAAAGGGAAAGAGGAGAGTGAAAAAGTTGGCTTAAAGCTCAACATTCAGAAAAATAAGATCATGGCATCTGGTCCCATCACTTCATGGCAAATAGATGGAAAAACAGTGACAGACTTTATTTTGGGGCTCCAAAATCACTGAAGATGGTGACTGCAGCCATGAAATTAAAAAACGCTTACTCCTTGGAAAAAAAGCTATGACCAACCTAGACAGCATATTAAAAGCATATAGACATTACTTTACCAACAAAGGTCCGTCTAGCCAAAGCTGTGGTTTTTCTAGTAATCGTGTATGGATGTGAGAGTTGAACTATTAAAAAAAAGCTGAGCGCTGAAGAATTGATGCTTTAGAATTGTGGTGTTGGAGAAGACTCTTGAGAGTCCCTTGGACTGCAAGGAGATCCAACCAGTCCATCCTAAAGGAGATCAGTCCTGGGTGTTCATTGGAAGGACTGATGCTAAAGCTGAAACTCCAGTACTTTGGCCACCTGATGTGAAGAACCGACTCAATTGAAAAGACCCTGATGCTGAGAAAGATTGAAGACGGGAGAAGAAGGGGACGACAAAGGATGAGATGGTTGGATGGCATCACCGACGCAATGGACTTGAGTTTAAGTAGGCTACAGGAGTTGATGATGGACAGGGAAGCCTGGTGCTGCAGTCCATGGGGTCACAAAGAGTTGGACATGACTGAGTGACTGAAATGAATGCCTATTTGAAAATGCATGCATGCATGCTCTGTTGCTTCAGTCATGTCCGACTCTTTGCAGCCCTATAGACTATAGCCCACCATGCTCCTCTGTCCATGGGATTCTCCAGGCAAGAATTCTGGGGTGGGTTTCCATGCCCTCCTCCAAGGGATCTTCCTGACCCCAGGGATCTAACCCACATCTCTTATATCTCCTGCCTTGGCAAAGGGATTCTTTACCACTAGCACCATGTGGGAAGCTGCCTGATGAAAATATCTAGCAACAAAAGAGAGGTTGTTAAATACTGATAATGACTGATACTGAGACTAGAAAGTCACTAGTAGTGTCTGTTTTTAAATGCACATTCCAGTTTTGGAAGACAAAGTCTCACCATCATAGACTGATAAAATGGCTCTAAGATCTTCATTATAAAATTTTTTTATTCTATTTTTATATTGTAATATCATTGGAAGTATTTCTTTTGTTTTATACTGCTATGTAGAATTGAAATAAGAGAAGATTTTCAAAAGAGGTACCATATTTCTATTTTCCTGAATATATGAATTTCTTCCATTTTATGTATGTATTTTATTTTATTACCTATAAAATATGTAGATATAATGTGTTTTATCAAAAAAACAATACAAAGAATGCTGAAGACCTTTATGTTTTTATGTATAGTATGCTTTATTAGGGCTTCCTTGGTGGCTCAGAGGTTAAAGTGTCTGCCTGGAATGCAGGAGACCCGGGTTTGATCCCTGGGTTGGGAAGATCCCCTGGAGAAGGAAATGGCAACCCACTCCATACACCAACTTGCTAGTAGAAATTTGCCTATAATAGAAAGAAATGCTTTTGAAGTTTCTTATATAGATCTTAAATTTCTTATATGATTTTTACATTTCTCATTCACTCCTAATCCAGGAAATTTCTGACCTATTACTTCTGTGATCTTCGTTTATAGTCCCTTCTTTCTGTTTGGGACTGAATTTAGTTGCCTGAATATTGGTATAGATCATGACTGTAATTTTTAAGGGATATGGTTTTCTTTCCTTGTTTCTTCTATCTTAAACTGTGCTGCTGTTGTTTAATTCACCTATCCTGTGAGAGAAAAGAACATGCCTCTTAATTAATAGGCTGGTAAAGATCATGCATTGGTCGTTTGCAGTTCACCCTGAGGAGTAAATGCAAGAGTTTCATTACGTGCCTAATTTTCACAGATCTGGGGAGTAGAAATCTCAGAGGCTGTCCCAAAACCAGGTCACACCTCCAGGGTGCTTCCAAGAAAGTTTGCCATCCAACAAAATCTGTTTTATTAATTCTGAATTGAACTTGCAGTATTCTATAGCATTATAGGGGCTTCTCAATTAGTAGGGCAGCCATGCAACCCCCTCTATCAGAATATGGTACATAAAAGTGCATTTAAAACATGCTTTTAACAGGATAAATCAGGAAATGGCATAAAACTCCTTTGGGGAAAATTTGTGGACTCAGCAGTAATAGTGTGCATTTTATCAGAGATGTTAGCATTTTTAGTATAGAGGTGTATGTATTACAGCACTGAAATCCAGCTTTTGGCCTCAGACTTAAATGATGAGTCTCTCAAGTTGAGGCAACCAAAATCATGGCATGCACTTAAATACTGAGCATTTCGTATTCCTGAAAGAAAACAGTCAACTTCAAAATTTATTAATAGCACAGCAATTTCACCCTAAATTATTTGCTTTCATACTTTTATACAATTTCATTGCATTCATGACCCTTCTGACTTAATAATTTAACTAAAAAAGAACAAGACTATCCTTTATTAAGCAGCACCAGTAGTAGGATTAGGTTTGTTTTAGATAAGTTATTTCCATACTATTTTTACAAAATCACTATAGTGTAATGAAAAGAAAACCATATAGACCTGTTTTAATTCTTGACTCACCTATGTATCAGGTTTGTAACATTTAGCAACTTATTCAGCCCCTTTGAGACTTTTTGAGAATTCTGTGAAATAACTATATCTGAAAATACTTAGTATAATATCTGACACAGGGTAGGCTTGCCCAAGTTTTTGTTTCCCTTAAGAATTGAAGCCATGAAAACAAATGATATAAATGAAAATATATATAATTCTATTAAAAAAAAACACCCTTTGTAATGTAAGAGTAAAGTAAAATTAGAAAAGAAATAATGGCATCATTTTTTTGATATGGAAAACTATTGCATCTCATCATTGATTTCTGACATGTACAGTTAAGCATTGCCATTTCTGGACTTTGATCTTTATTTTTGAAAGGATTGCTTCCCTTAGTTACTCTTTAAAAATATATGTTGGTAGGATATCCGAAGTTACTCAAAAGAATAGACATTACAAATCAATTAATGAGTCTTGAATATAATTCCTCTCAAATGGAATAATTCTATTGCTCCAAACCCCAGAGTTTTTCTGAAATGCTGAAGCATCTTTCTTGGAATGGAAGTTATAATGGTGCCCCGCTGACTTCAAACTGACATTCAGTTGATGGATGTCCGATAAGTCGAAGAAACACAGAATGATAAGATTTTTATTTTCCCTATCAGCATTCTGTAAAAAAGAAAAAAAGGATCTAGTACTGCTTTTCTTTGAGAGACTGGACATCACAGCAGTTCTGTATCCCCATTTCGTTATTGGACTGTTTTCAATTTTTTAAAACTTGTCCTTAAGATTTTAGTAAAGGACATTCTAACTACCATCAGATCAGATCAGATTCAGTCATGTCAGACTCTTTGCAACCCCATGAATCACAGCACGCCAGGCCTCCTTGTCCATCACCAACTCCCGGAGTTCACTCAGACTCACGTCCATCGAGTCAGTGATGCCATCCAGCCATCTCATCCTCTGTCGTCCCCTTCTCCTGCTGCCCCCAATCCCTCCCAGCATCAGAATCTTTTCCAATGAGTCAACTCTTCACATGAGGTGGCCAAAGGACTGGAGTTTCAGCTTTAGCATCATTCCTTCCAAAGAACACCCAGGGCTGATCTCCTTCAGAATGGACTGGTTGGATCTCCTTGCAGTCCAAGGGACTCTCAAGAGTCTTCTCCAACACCACACTTCAAAAACATCAATTCTTTGGTGCTCAGCCTTCTTCACAGTCCAACTCTCACATCCATACATGACCAATGGAAAAACCATAGCCTTGACTAGACGGACCTTTGTTGGCAAAGTAATGTCTCTGCTTTTGAATATGCTATCTAGGTTGGTCATAACTTTCCTTCCAAGGAGTAAGCGTCTTTTAATTTCATGGCTGCAGTCACCATCTGCAGTGAATTCAGAGCCCAGAAAAATAAAGTCTGACACTGATTCCACTATTTCCCCATCTATTTCCCATGAAGTGATGGGACCGGATGCCGTGATCTTCGTTTTCTGAATGTTGAGCTTTAAGCCAACTTTTTCACTTTCATCAAGAGGCTTTTGAGTTCCTCTTCACTTTCTGCCATAAGGGTGGTGTCATCTGCATATCAGAGGTTATTGAGATTTCTCCCGGCAATCTTGATTCCAGCTTGTGTTTCTTCCAGTCCAGCGTTTCTCATGATGTACTCTGCATATAAGTTAAATAAACAGGGTGACAATATACAGCCTTGACGAACTCCTTTTCCTATCTGGAACCAGTCTGTTGTTCCATGTCCAGTTCTAACTATTGCTTCCTGACCTGCATACAAGTTTCTCAAGAGGCAGATCAGGTGGTCTGGTATTCCCATCTCTTTCAGAATTTTCCACAGTTGATTGTGATCCACACAGTCAAAGGCTTTGGCATAGTCAATAAAGCAGAAATAGATGTTTTTCTGGAACTCTCTTGATTTTTCGATGATCCAATGGATATTGGCAACTTGATCTCTGGTTCCTCTGCCTTTTCTAAAACCAGCTTGAACATCTGGAAGTTCACGGTTCATGTATTGCTGAAGCCTGGCTTGGAGAATTTTGAGCATTACTTTACTAGCGTGTGAGATGAGTGCAATTGTGCAGTAGTTTGAGCATTCTTTGGCATTGCCTTTCTTTGGGAACTGACCTTTTCCAGTCCTGTGGCCACTGCTGAGTTTTCCAAATTTGCTGGCATATTGAGTGCAGCACTTTCACAGCATCATAGACTAGATTAGCGTTTCCCAAAATATGTTCTTTGTTTATTTATATTACAGGAAAAGAATCATCCTTTAGTAAAATCAAGTTGGGGAAACATAGGATAAACTAAGTTAAACAGATATTTCAACCTGCAGAATATCTCTGAGCTTTGATTTTGTTGATGAGCACTGTAGCTTTCCAGGAGGAGAGGTTCAGTACTGCATCTAGTCTAAGGTCCAATGTTGTGAAACCTTATTTAAATGAAGAATCATGAGAAATTAGTATGCCATGGAACATACTATGTGTCTTATTGAAGATTCCTTCTAGCTTCAGACATTGATGATTTTCTGAGAATATGCATTACATGTGATTTGTACTTTTACTTCATTCTTGACTTACGATCATTTTAAATTGATAGGGTCTTCCTGGCAGTAGACAGCACCCTTTATGAACATAGTCATGTGTCCATTCATGACTTTCTGACTTAATAATTTAAGTTAAAAAGAACAAGCTATCCTTTATTAAGCAGTACTAGTACGATTAGATTTGTTTTGGGTAACTAATTCCTGGTCAAAAGTCCCTCCTTGGATCCTATGACAGCATACCTCCGGGATTTCTACTACTGTTTTTTCCAAGGCCCATCTGAACTGGATTGTAACCATAAAACGAAACATAAAATATACTTGAGCTGGTGCATTTAGATTTCATGAACCAAATGATTGTCCTGTCCTCCTAACTAAGTTATCCTACAATAGGCAGCCCAAGTATCACCTCTTCCTGGAAGTCTTCCTCGACCATATCCTCATTCTTCGTTACTTCCAGAGTACCTGTACACAGGTGTGTGTGTTTGGTTTTATGTTTCCCAGTGTTAATTTAAACTTTTCATTTCTCAGTCTTCAGCACTTAGCTCAGTGATTAGGGTGCAGTATTCTGCTGGAGAATTTTCTCTGTCATCTGTTTTATCTTTTTTGTAAATCTGGACACTTGAAGGAACTAATGAAAAAAACCTGCTTGTAAGGTGATCTAGCAAAAATTAATATTTTAGAGCATTTACTCATGTTGAAAGATGGCTTTTTTTTTTTTTGCAATAGCTATGTAATAATTGAAATTTCATGTTTGTACAATAGTTTTCCAGTTGTAGTCACTATTGACCCTGATGCTATTTGAGGCAGATTCAGAATAATCATTTCAAATATGGGAAATGACTAACCGTTTTTACATGGATGCCTTTTTGGTCAAAGGCACCCCACTCCAGTACTGTTGTCTGGAAAATCCCATGGACCGAGGAGCCTGGTAGGCTGCAGTCCATGGGGTTGCTAAGAGTTGGACACGACTGAGCGACTTCACTTTCACTTTCCACTTTCATGCATTGGAGAAGGAAATGGCAATCCACTCCAGTGTTCTTGCCTGGAGAATCCCAGGGACGGCAGAGCCTGGTGGGCTGCAGTCCATGGGGTCGCACAGAGTCGGACACGACTGAAGTGACTTAGTAGTAGTAAGCCATGCAAGACAGTATGTCTGTCTCTGTCACCATTTGAATTGGAAGTGTTTATTTTAAGTCTATTTACTTTTGGCTGCGCTGGGTCTTCATTTCTATGTGTGGGCTTTCTCTGGTTGTAGCAAGTGGGGGCTACTCTAGTTGCAGTGCACTGGCTTCTCAATGAGGTGGCTTCTCTTGTTGGGGAGCCCGGGCTTAGCTGTCCCTCTGCTTGTGGGATCCTCCTGTACCAGAGATTGACCCTGTGTTCCCTGCACTGGCAGGTGGGTTTTTAACCACTGGAACTCCAGAGAAGTCCCTGGCAGTGTTTACTGATGGTACAACTTGGTAAGGAATAAGAACTTACAATTAATGAATCTCTTTTCTGTGCTATGTGTGCAAAGGAGGCAGAGGCACTGTAAAAGAGTTTTATAACCAAAATTATATACGTTTTTTAAATATGCAGAAGCAGCAGCTGTGTTCATTTGTAAATCTATAAATGAATTCGATAGTATTAACTAGTGAGTTTTTAGATTATTCTACTGTGCTGTGGTCTAGATAAGTACAAAAACTAGAGGTAAAACCCAGCAAAAACATCTGAAGAAGCCTTGAAGATAATAGCCTATTAGGATTCTTTTAACATTACATTTTCATATTATAATTTTTCTCTCTGAAAGTCATCCTTAACCATTTCTTATCTAATACAAATATACTATGGTCTAAATATTTTTTTTCTTTTGTCATGTTTAAGTTCCTAGTTCTAGACTTTTGGAAACCTCTGGGGGTTGCTGTTTTCAAATATGTGAAGAAGAATAAGGTTTTTGCAAGTGTGGTATTACTAGTAACATCATTTTCTTGAATTCAAAACTTTCATCCTCTTCAACCAAGTTGTTAGATTTATAATTATTTATTTTGAGGTATATATGTCACCCTTGATCCAAAATTAATATAATATTTCACATATATTTATAAACTTCTTTATGTATTTATAAAGTTTATATATAAATATATAAACTTCTTTATATATTTATAAACACCAACCACCACCATTTTTAAAAGCTAATAATTAAAAGTTGTTTTCTTCCTACTAACAGTGATACTTTTTTCCTCAATTCAGTTCAGTCACTCAGTTGTGTCTGACTCTTTGTGACCCCATGAACCACAGCACGCCAGGCCTCCGTGTCCATCACCAACTCACAGAGTTCACCCAAACCTGTGTCCATTGAGTCTGTGATGCCATGCAACCATCTCATCCTCTGTCGTCCCCTTCTCCTCCTGCCCTCAATCTTTCACAGCATCAGGGTCTTTTCAAATGAGTCAGCTCTTTGCATCAGGTGGCCAAAGTATTGGCGTTTCAGCTTCAGCATCAGTCCTTCCAATGAACACCCAGGACTGATCTGCTTTAGGATGGACTGGTTGGATCTTCTTGCAGTCCAAGGGACTCTCAAGAGTCTTCTCCTACACCACAGTTCAAAAGCATCAATTCTTCGGTGCTCAGCTTTCTTTTTTTTTTTTTAAATATAAATTTATTTATTTTAATTGGAGGCTAATTACTTTACAATATTGTATTGGTTTCGCTCAGCTTTCTTTATAGTCCAACTCTCACATCCGAATATGACTACTGGAAAAACCATAGCCTTGACTAGACAGACCCTTGTTGGCAAAGTAATGTCTCTGCTTTTGAATATGCTCTCTAGGTTGGTCATAACTTTCCTTCCAAGGAGTAAGCATCTTTTAATTTCATGGCTGCAGTCACCATCTGCAGTGATTTTGGAGCCCAGAAAAATAAAGTTAATCACTGTTTCCCCATCTATTTGCCATGAAGTGATGGGACTGGATGCCATGATCTTCATTTTCTGAATGTTGAGCTTTAAGCCAACTTTTTCACTCTCCTCTTTCACTTTCATCAAGAGACTCTTTAGTTCTTCTTCACTTTCTGCCACAAGGGTGGTGGCATCTGCATATCTGAGGTTATTGATATTTCTCCTGGCAATCTTGATTCCAGCTTGTGCTTCTTCCAGCCCAGCGTTTCTCATGATGTACTCTTCATAGAAATTAAGTAAACAGGATGACAATATACAGCCTTGACGTACTCCTTTTCCTATTTGGAACCAGTCTGTTGTTCCATGTCCAGTTCTAACTGTTGCTTCCTGACCTGCATACAGGTTTCTCAAGAGGCAGTTCAGATGGTCTGGTGTTCCCATCTCTTTCAGAATTTTCCACAGTTTATTGTAATCCACAGAGTCAAAGGCTTTGGCACGAGGCATTAAAAATATAAAAAATAGTAGTTCTTGCTAACAGATGAGCTGATAGATTTGAAAATCTATTTCAGCATTTACACCTTTGTACTTCTTCCAACAGACACTTATTATCACTCTCCCCTTTCCTTTAAACCTGGAAAGAGACCCTGGAACAGCTGAGCTAACCTGTACCATCACCTGGTTTTTCTTCTCTAGAATAAAATGAAAACTGCTTTAACCATCAACAGGGGAAATTAAATTCTAAATGTAAATGTCACTTTTCAGTCTTAGCTAATTGTCTCTCTCACAGACACAGAGCATGAAAATTAGTAATGCCTTACTTAGGTGTTTCATACTTAGAGCCATCATTTACTGCAGTGACACAAAAATTTGTGAAACACAGGAGACACAAGAAAAATGTGTCACAAAAAAAAAGACAAAAAAGACACAAGAAAAAAGATGAAAATTATTGAAAAATGGTACTATAACACTTTGAAATCAGAATCATACTTAATAGATAGAACTAATCACTGTATCACTTTAGAAGATCTACTGTATTTTGGCAGAAGGACATGTGGATGGAATCTCAGAATTACTGAAATTTGCTTCAGCCTCAAATGCTTATGAGATTTAACATAGTACTATGAGGAGAAACTCTAGATATATTTTTTTAACCACCTTAAATATATGAAACAAATAAGGCAAACAAATATTAATGGTTATTACAAAGCAAAAGGCCTCTTCAGATTTTGCATGTGATTTTGAATAAAGTATATTCAGATAAATGTTTCTCCGTAGACAGTTTCTCCGTAAACAGTAAACAGCATGGAAGCAGTTCATTATTCTCTCATTTTGGTTACTTTGCTTCAAGATGAGTGAAGAGGTAAGAAATAGACTTTTAAAAAGCATTTAGCTAGCATTCACAGGCTCTGAATCTTAGTCGTTCTGACCTTTGGCTAGTTATTTAACTTTCTTGGACCTTTTATTTCTTCTTCAATAAAATATGTATAGTAATAACTTACCTAGATAACATACCTTACTGTACTTAGAATTTGGGGAGAAATGACACTTAATTGTTTATTTACATCGTGTCTCTTTTACTCACACCTTTTTTGTAAGCATATGAAAATGTTTGAACTGGGTAAATATGTGCCATGGTAAATGTAGTAGAAATACTAAGTTATTTGAAAGCTTTCTCAAATGTGTGTTAATAGCTAATTCAGAAAAGTCTATATACATGTGAAGGCTGGGATGGACAATGCCAGATATAATACTGGTATCCTGATAATAAACCATCGTGTGTTGCAATAGATGCTTAAGATATTTTGACATGGCTGTGCCTGTGAAATACCCTAATGTCTTGGTCATTTACTTACTGTTAGTGCAAGAAGCACCAAAAATTATTTTAAACTGAAATAAGCAGGAAAATACATTTTGCTAGGTGTTTATATTTGCAGTTCATTGGAACATTTCTCTCTGGCTCCCAAAACTGACATTAGAACATCACAAAATTTCACTATCTTGAGAAAATAATTTTTTTCACCTTGTAGATGGAATATTAGGGTACAGAGATCAAATTGCCACATCCATTGGATCCTAGAAAAAGAGAATTCCAGAAAAACATCTACTTCTGCTTAATTGACTATGCTAAACCCTTTGACTGTGTGGATCACAACAAACTGTGGAAAGTTCTTAAAGAGACAGGAAAACCAGACCACCTTACCTGCCTCCTGAGAAACCTGTATGCCAGTTAGGAAGCAACAGTTAGAACCGGACATGGAACTATGGACTGGTTCAGAACTGGAAAAGGAGTACATCAAGGCTGTAAGTTGTCAACCTGCTCATTTAACTTATATGTAGAGTATATAATGCAAAATGCCAGGCTGGATGAAGCACAAGCTGGAATCAAGATTGCAGGGAGAAAGATCAACAACCTCAGATATGCAGATGACACCACCCTATGGCAGAAAGTGAAGAGGAACTAAGGAACCACTATAAGAAGGTAAAAGACGAGAGTGGAAAAGCTGGCTTAAAAGTCAGCATTCAAAAAATGAAGATCATGGCATTCAGTCCCATCACTTCATGACAAATAGATGGGGGAAGTGGAGTGACAGACTTATTTTCTTGGGCTCCAAAATTACTGCTGATGGTGACTGCAGCCATGAAATTAAAAGATGCTTGCTCCTTAGAAGAAAAGCAATGACAATCCTAGACAGTGTTTAAGAAGCAGAGACATCACTTTGCTGACAAAGTCCATAGTGTCAGAGCTATAGTTTTTCCAGTAGTCATATATAGATGTGAGTTCAGTTCAGTTCAGTCACTCAGTCATGTCTGACTGTTTGCGACCCCATGAACTGGAGCATGCCAGGCCTCCCTGTCCATCACCGACTCCCAGAGCCTACTCAAACTCATGTCCATTCAATTGGTGATGCCACCCCACCATCTCATCCTCTGTCGTCCCCTTCTCCTCCTGCCTTCAATCTTTCCCAGCACCAGGGTCTTTTCACATGACTCAGTTCTTTCCATCAGGTGGCCAAAGTACTGGAGTTTCAGCTTCAGCATCAGTCCTTCCAATGAATATTCAGGACTGATTTCCTTTAGGATGGACTGGTTGGATCTCCTTGCAGTCCAAGGGATTCTCAAAACTCTTCTCCAGCACCATAGTTCAAAAGCACCAATTCTTTGGTGCTCAGCTTTCTTTAAGAGTCCAACTCTCATATCCACACATGACTACTGGAAAAACCATAGCTTTGGCTAGACGGACCTCTGTTGGTAAAGTAATGTCTCTGCTTTGTAATATGCTATCTATGCTGGTCATAACTTTTCTTCCAGGGAGCAAGCATCTTTTAATTTAATGGTTGCAGTTACCATCTGTAGTGATTTTGGACTCCCAAAAAATAGTTTGTCACTGTTTGCACTGTTCCCCATCTAATTGCCATGCAGTGATGGGACCAGATGCCATGATCTTAGTTTTCTGAATGTTGAGTTTCAAGTCAACTTTTTTCCTCTTTCACTTTCGTCAAGAGGCTTTTTAGTTCTTCACTTTCTGCCATAAGGGTGGTGTCATCTGCATATCTGAGGTTATTGATATTTCTCCTGGCAATCTTGATTTTAGCTTGTGCTTCATCCAGCCCCAGAGAAGGCGATGGCAACCCACTCCAGTACTCTTGCCTGGAGAATCCCAGGGATGGCGGAGCCTGGTAGGCTGCCATCTTTGGGGTCGCACAGAGTCAGAACACAACTGAAGCGACTTAGCAGCAGCAGCAGCATCCAGCCCAGCGTTTCTCATGATATACTCTGCATATAAATTAAATAACCAGGGTGATAGTATATAACCTTGATGTACTCCTTTTCCTGTTTGGAACCAGTCTTGTTCCATGTCCAGTTCTAACTGTTGCTTCCTGACCTGCATACAGATTTCTCAAGAGGCAGGTCAGGTGGTCTGGTATTCCCATCTCTTTCAGGATTTTCCACAGTTTATTGTGATCCACACAGTCAAAGGCTTTGGCATAGTCAGTAAAGCAGAAGTAGATGTTTTTCTGGAACTCTCTTGCTTTTTCAGTGATCCAGTGGATGTTGGCAATTTGATCTGTGGTTCCTCTCCCTTTTCTAATCCAGCTTCAACATCTGGAAGTTCGTGGTTTGTGTACTGTTGAAGCCTGGCTTAGAGAATTTTGAGCATTACTTTACTAGCATGTGAGATGCGTGCAATTTTGCAGTAGTTTGAGCATTCTTTGGCATTGCCTTTCTTTGGGATTGGAATGAAAACTGACCTTTTCCCGTCCTGTGGCCACTGCTGAGTTTTCCAAATTTGCTGGCATGTTGAGTGCAGCACTTTCACAGCATTATCTTTTAGGGTTTGAAATGGCTCAACTGGAATCCCATCACCTCCCCTAGCTTTGTTGGTAGTGATGCTTCCTAAGGCTCACTTGACTTCACATTCCAGGATTTCTGGCTCTAAGTGAGTGATCACACCATTGTGATTATCTGGGTCGTGAAGATCTTTTCTGTTTAGTTCTTCTGTTTATTCTTGCCACCTCTTCTTAATATCTTCTGCTTCTGTTAGGTCTATACCATTTCTGTCCTTTATCGAGCCCATCTTTGTGATTGTGCCCTCTGTAATTTTCTTGAAGAGATACCTAGTCTTTCCCATTCTGTTGTTTTCCTCTCTTTCTTTGCATTGATCACTGAGGAAGGCTTTCTTATCTCTCCTTGCTATTCTTTGGAACTCTGCATTTAAATGGGTATATCTTTCCTTTTCTCCTTTGCCTTTCGCTTCTCATCTTTTCACAGTTATTTGTAAGCAGATGTGAGAGTTGGACCATAAAGAAGGCTGAACACCGAAGAATTGACTCTTTTGAACTATGGTGCTAGAGAAGACTCTTGAGAGTCCCTGGGACAGCAAGAAGTTCAAACCAGTCAATCCTAAAGAATATCAATCCTGAATATTCATTGGAAGGACTGATGCTGAAGCTGAAGCTCCAGTACTTTGGCCATCTGATGCAAAGAGCCAACTCATTGGAAGAGACCCTGATGCTGGGAAAGATTGAAGGTGGGAGGAGAATGGGATGACAGAGGATGAGATGGTTGGATGGTATCATTGACACAATGGACACAAGCTTGAGCAAACTCAGGGGAACGGTGAAGGACAGGGAAGCCTGTCAGGCTACAGTTCACGGGGATCACAAAGAGTTGAACGCTGCCTACCAACTAAACAACAGCAAATATACTAAAGAGCACACCTGTTGGATTTGGGTAGAAACCCTGCTCTGCCACAATGAAGCTTAGGCTAGTAAATTAAATGTTTTCCATACATACTCCTGTCCTCTTTTTATTCATTTACAAGTATATTCATGTTCTTTATTTTGTTCAGTAAATGGGATCATTTTTTTTCAAAGGAGAAAGAGATTAGGAGAGCACTGCTCCTTGCAGAAATTTGGTGATGAGATCTCTTTTATCTTGTGGTTGTCCTTCTACTGGTCCTCTGTTCAGCCAGTGGATAGGGCAAGAGACTGAGGATTGTGTGAGAGTTTTTATGGGCCGGATATGGAGACATGATACACTTCCACTTATACTCACATTTCATTGGCTTGAATGAAAGTAAATTCTCCAAGAAAGATTAGAAAAGTGTAGTCTGAGTAAAGATTCATGAAGAAAGATTTCTGTCACACTTTGTGCCCTGCACTCAAAGAGAAGAATATTTTCTCTCCTGTAGGAATAAAGTATTGTTCATTCCGTTAAGGAAGATAGTGAAGTGCCTAAGAAGAAAGTAGAGAGCAGTCAGATCCATTTGAAAACAAGGAGTATTAATCAGGGAAGGATTCACAGAAGAGAGTGACATTTGAACTAAAAGTTTCTGATAAGATTTTCTCAATGAGACAATGAGGTGAGCACCCCAGCAAGAACAAGTCATGGTAATACAAACAAAACGCAGTGTGGCCTCACAAGCCCATGCATCCTTGAAGTGGTGAAAGAGAATTGGTGAATGATGAACTTCCTTGGGTCCAGTGGTTAAGACTTTGCACTTCCACAGCAGGGTACATAGGTTCAATCCTTAGGGAAGTAAGTCAGCGTGGTGTGGCCAAGAGAAAAAGAAAAAAAAAAAAGGTGAATGATAAGGCTAGAAAGCTCATTGAGATCAGACTGTGAAAGGCCTTAGATAGTATGCTAAGAAGATTGGATTTACATATATATGCACAACAGGGTACCTTCAGAGGTAGTGTGATATAATTGTATTTAGAATGCTAGATTTATTTATTTTGTAATTATTGAGCATTTTATGTTCTAGATATTACTGTGCTTGCTGCTGGAGATGCGTAAAAGGAACATGTTCCTTGCTCTGGTCGTAATATAAAAGGGTTCATTAGAGGGACAGTATTAAAAGTACAGAGATGAAATAGGAGCTCCTTTTTTATTCAGTGTAAAAAGAGATGAGGCCTAAATGTGAATACTGGTAATGAAAATGCAAAGGACTGGATGAATTCTGGAGATAATCCGTGGAGTGGAATCTGATGGAACTCCTAGTCAGTCTGTACTGCATGAGGATATGATTTGGAGGATAGTGGCACAAAGGTTTCTAATCTGAGAGAGAAAACAGCTATTTGCTAGAAAAGAGGATCAAGTTTGAGGGAAAGATTATGAGTTCAGTTGTGGACACAATTTTGAAATATCTATGTGGAGGTATTCAGGAAGTAGTTGGGGAAAATGTTCTGATTGTCTGAAAAGAGGCCAGAACTGGAGTTATGACAAATACATAGATTACATGTTAGATGACCTACAAGGCTGCGAAACAACAGAACTCCAAGAAATGAAAGGTGGGCAAAAGAGACAGCAGCCAGAAAAGGCTGACAAAGGATTGTTAGAATTAGGAAAGCATTTGAATAAAGATGTGGTTGGTTAGCTGTTTAAAAAAAGATGGAGAGATGATGAAAGGATAAAGCTGAAATAACCATTAGATTTGGCTGTGATAGAGTTTGGGGGGACCATTACAAAAGCTTTGGGGCAAAAATCTAATAGGAACAAGAAAAGTCAGTAACGTGGTTGACAGAAGAGTAAATATTGTACAGGATTTGTGAAACTTGAATGTATTTATCATCTGAGGATAGAGAAGAGTGATTTTGAACCTTGAGAAGCAGAAAGAACCCTAAAGGATACAGAAAGGAATAGGTTCTAAAGCATAAGTGGATGGATTTACTTTTTGAAACAAGGCAAAAAAAAAGAGATAAGGAATGATGCACATAAAAGTTTAGAGGTGAACGGGAGTGAAGCTGAGACAATATAAGGGAGTCAGGTGAGCTGGTGTGAGATTATTGGCACTTCCAGTGGAGAAAGTTTAGTAAATTGTAGGAAACAAGAATAGAAATTGGCTGTGGATGCTGATTAAGAAGGAGCAACATGGAAGGATTCAGATAATTTCTAAATCATTATAGTCAATAACATTTATATACCATTTTGTAGGGAGCTTATATGGCAAAAGTAAAAATGGTCAGATATGTTGATAGCAGCTTAGCACAGCAACAAAGTAATCAGGGAAAAGAGGGTGTTTATAAATGTGGAATTGAAATGATAATCTTGGAGTTCAGGTTGGGCAGGGAAGGAAGGAAAAACAGGAGGGCACCAATAGCCTGCGGAGTTTGGAAGAGCCAAGGCATTGAAAGTTATGTGCAAGACTAGTGAAAAATATAAGGACTTTTGGTAAATGCTCTGCTGTAAAATCCAAAAGGACTGATCATTAGTTATAAGAATAGCTCTTACCACTTACCAGTTGTGTTCTTTGGTATCAAATTTTGTGGTACAGCTAAAGATATTCCATACCCGCCATCTGTAAAATGGGATTGCCACCTTTAGAGAATATTAGAAATTTCAGGATAAACTAAGTCATGTCGTGAATGACCATATATTCTTCCCTTTTCACATATACACAATAATACCATAAAGCAATGAGAAAGGAAGAAAATAATTTGGAATTACTTCCAAATCCCTTAGTAATCGAGGAGGAGTTTGATCTTAATGACTCAGTTTGAATAAATAAATTTTATTCAAGTGAATTCATTGATATCCTTTGTAGAGAACATACCTGTATTGATTATTGATAAAATTTTTCAAATGTGTTTTTAATATTTTTCCATAATTCAAAGTTGTTTTTTTTTAAATTATATACACAAGCACATACTTGGGAATCTTGATTGACAATGTGAAGCTCAATTACATTAAATATTTAACCACAGCACAACAGCCATTTGCAGTTTAAAGAAAACCATATAAAACAATATTCCAATGAATTGCCCAACAAATCAGTAAGAAAGGACAGACCAGCCTAGTGAAATAGATAAATCAGATTTAGGCAGGGTAGTTTATTGAATTTAAATTGTGCCCAGTTGGCCCAAGAGCTATATATAAGCAATCCATCTTACGTTGTTAATGGAGGTTCTTGAAATCCACCTGATGTTTGCATTATTAAATTTCAGTCTAATGAGCTCTGCTAATACATATTGAAGATGGTTGTAAGGAGTAGAATGTGAATCTGAGCGGGATAATTTGAAAGAAACATAAGCTGAGCATTTTACATGACTCAAGGGGTATATCTACAATTACACATATAACCAAAATTGAATTTAAATGGAATTTCTATTATCCTTGTCCTTCTACCAGGGAGAATAAAGTGTAAATGAAGTAAAAGTCTTTAGAGTTACTGGTGGTTTGTTTTTATTATCTAATTTAATAGATTCTTGCAATGATACCGAGTGGCATAAAAGTTTTAATATTTCATGACTTTAAATGCAGTCTAAGTATGTATTAAAGCTTGTAAATGGAAACAGATGTCTGTGTAATTGGATATAGCACTTCACAACACCATTATATAAGTTTTATATTTTAAGAAAGTGTCAGTGTTGACAGTGAAGAAAAGTCAAATTTTTGAAGAAAAATAGTCAAGTATGTGCTGTGTATTTTCTTTAAATTACTCTTTTAAGCCAGGTTTTATACTTCAAAAAGATATGTTGATTTTGCATAGGAAAAATATATGCAGCAAAAAATTGAAAAGTAAGTGTGTTTAATTTTTAAATCACTGTTTACATTGCTGTTATCATTATAATAAAGGCTCATCCAAAGTTTAATGCTGGCGCAGTTTGATTTCTTTTTCTTTTGACGAGGCAATACTTTTTTTAACTTAATATTTCATCAACTATAATGCTATTAGAGACTTATTTTCACTTAGTTCACTCATCAGGCAGTAAGCCGGCAATAAAGGAGAATCGCTCCTTTGAGACGTTAATGCTTTGGAATAAATGATGTGCTGGAACAGAAATTTAATTAATTTACAGAGTATATTGATAGTCCCTTGTTACCGTGCTGTATATTTTTAATCTTCTCTAACATCTGTAGTAAAGTGTTTGAAAACCCCTGCAGTTGAGCAACTAGTAGATAATTAAGTAATAAGGGAAGAAGTTTCTAGAGGGAAAAAGATTCTTTTTACCAAATGCTGTCATAACATGAATAAAGAACTACTACTATGATATGCAGTGAAAAAAATAATATGCTACCTAATTTGATACTGTTCCAAAGATATAGCAAGCTTCTTATACTTAAAATGTGGATTGTAGCTTAACTTTTCTCCAAAGTTTAAAACAGATGCATTTCACTGACAAATCAGATGACTTTTAATGACCAACAATTTTTCCCAGTTTTTATGCCATCATTAGACATACGTTGCTTAAATTAATTTTCTTTTTGGTGCAGAGATTATGTTGAACTAAGCCTCAAAGATTCTAAATAAATATTGTAAATAATCTGAATAAATATTGTAAAAGATATATTTCAGATTTTCAGCCATTTTTTTCCTTCTGGCTACTGCACAAAAAATATGTAATAAATTTATTTCTCCTTCTCCCAGTATTTTCATTCACAATATAGGCATAAAATAAACACAGAAATTTTATTGGTTTTTTTTTTTTTTTTCAGCAAAAGCTGATGAAGCATTGAAAGCCAAAGAAAGAAATGAAGAAGAAGCAAAGAGAAGAAAGGAGGAAGGTAAAGACATGTATTCATTTTGTTTCAAAGCAGTCACAGTGAAGAGTCACTATTTGACGTGATTCTCTTCATTCTCTGAATAAAGCATAAAACATCATTAAGTGCTTTAGGGGGTACCTCCTGCTACTTTACGAACCTAAACTATGACACGATGTTACACTATATTCAGTGTCTTGGACACTGATGTTTGCCAGAATAAGGTTAGTTTAGAAGCAGAAAATCCCAAGGACAGAGGAGCCTGGTAGGCTGCGGTCCATGGGGTCGCTAAGAGTTGGACATGACTGAGCGACTTCACTTTCACTTTTCACTTTCATGCACTGGAGAAGGAAATGGCAACCCACTCTAGTGTTCTTGCCTGGAGGATCCCAGGGACGGGGCAGCCTGGTGGGCTGCCATCTGTGGGGTCGCACAGAGTCGGACACGACTGCAGCGACTTAGTAGCAGCAGCAGCAGCAGTGATAAGTATCTGGGGAAACAGAAAAGATACAAAATCATACAGTGGAACTAGTGTTAGTTTCTTCCTTCTAACTTTTATCTTAAATTATCAAAATTAGTCATAAAAATGGATTGATCTTATGGGTACATTTTGAAATATTTTAGCAGTGATGAAGAAAAGTGTTCTTGCCAATAAAATTTTAAATAAAAATGCTGTTAAGATGGAACAATAAATTAGGAAATGTCAGAAATGTCAGTCATAATTCAGATTTAGAAATTCATCATAATTTTTGTAGATTATTTCTTTAAATAACATTGAAGCCACCCCCTAAAAATATTACACACAGAAATGTAACACATTTTTATCTCCCCTAACAAATTGTGTTTATCCTTCAGTTTGCTGTGATGTATGTGAGTGAAAATTTTGCATTTTTCATTCTCAGAGGCTTTATATATACTGTCGTAAATTTCAGTGCTTAAAGCAAGATCCAGGCAACTCTTTCTCAGTCAGTTAAGTTGATGATCCACTTGGACTGGTAATCATATCACTCTGTTGGCTAATTAGCAGAGTTTAATTCTTCTGTGAGCTTTTAAGGAGTTGAAGCCTGATAATGTGTTCCAAAATACTGTCTTTGAGTCAGTTCAGTTTAGTCGCTCAGTCGTGTCCGACTCTTTGCAACCCCATGAGCAGCAGCATGCCAGGCCTCCCTGTCCATCACCAACTTCCAGAGTCCACCCAAACATTGAATCAGTGATGCCATCTAACCATATCATCCTCTGTCGTCCTCTTCTCCTCCTGCCCTCCTCCAGCTATTGTCTTTGAGTGCTGTTGTCTAAATCTGAAAATTGAGAATTTTTCCGTATTGCCTTCCTTTTACTATGACAACCACAAAAAATTTTACACCCCCCCAACTTAAAATTAGAAGCTGAGACCTTATAGAACCTAAAATGTTTTAGTATGATGATGTAGAATTCTTAAAAGCACCATTCCATCAGAACCAAGCCCTCAAAGCAGGGGTTGGGGGGGCAACTGTAGATTCAAGTGACAGAACCCTACAGATTAGGAGATTCCAACTAAATGTGTATATAGAGTTCTTACCTTGACTCCTGTAAGTCCTGACTTTATGCTCTTGTCCTAGATCAACTAATTTTATGGTATATTGAAAAAAATGAATGAATTCTGCTGGCAAAATTCCTCAGTAGAATTCTCTTCTTTTGGCTTTCTAAAATGCACATTTTGGTTTTGTTCATGGAAACAATCTGATTTCAGTTATGCTTATGGTCATATGTAGTACAAATAGATATAATACTAAATGTAAAATAGTCTAAGCAAATTGTAATATTTTAGTACTGCTGTGTTATGTGGTATTCTGATCAATGTAACTAATTAATGACATAATAGCCCTTATAAAACATTGTGGTGCTATAAATTACAAGTGTGGCACTTATTATCAACCAACACAGTAAATATATATTGCAATAGTTATTAGTCTGATTCCATTAATTCAAATCTTAATTGGAGTCATAACCAGTTGAAAGCAGATGACATTGATATGGTAACCACGGATATTGAAATTGCTGGGTGATTTATTGTTATGAAAAAAATATATAATATGAATGCTTCCTCTAGTAACTGTTTCTTCTGGAAGCTTTCAAGGAATTGAAGCCTGATAATGTGTTCCAAAATACTGCTTTTAAATGCTGAAAGAAACTTTTTAAAATTTCAGAGCCCCTTGTGTAACACGATGACAATCAATATTTCTAAGAGTCTGTCCTTTTTTTTTTTCCCATTAAATTAGCTCTAAACATCTTTTAAAAGATTTTTTTAAGAATACGCCAATGGAAATTTGCTGTATGACTCAGGGAATTCAAACCAGGGCTCTATAACAACCTAGAGGGATGGGATGAGGAGGGAGGTGGGAGAGACGTTTAAGAGGAAGGGAACATAGGTATACCTATGGCTGATTCATGTTGATGTATGGCAGAAACCAACACAATACTATAAAGCAATTATCCTTCAATTAAAAATAAATAAATTTAATTAAAAGAATTTAAGTAACTATAGATACTTGAAGGTAATATTGTAATTCTTTTGAAAATATTTTTTCACTTTGATTTTCACTAAGTCAGTTGACCTTGCACTTAGCCGTTCCCATTTCAATACCCATGAATTGTTAGAAAAGCACCTCCCTCCATTCATAGCTGTTTTAATTAGCATCTTTATAAGCCTGTCATTCTAACCAGAGTATAAATTCTAGGATTGTAGAGGATTTAGTATCCACAGTGCTTAACATGTAGTAGATACACAGTTTCTTAATTACTGCATAAATGAATGAATGACCAGTTTACCTTTCCTTCTTTTAAATCCTGTTTAAGTAACTTATCCTGAGCTTGAAGTTGATCCCAAATAACATCATGGAAAGTATAATCTAACCCTGTTAGGTCTTTACGCTAAGACAGGACTTCACTCGGACTACTTTTCTAAAGAGTTACAACTAATCAAAAAGAAATCAATGAATTTCAAAATACTATCAATATTTGCTAGTATGGACTTGCCAAGTTTTTACCTGAGCTAACTGAATTTTCTGTTTATCCGGAAAAATGTGGGAAAATTATTACCACAAATGTTGAAGAAAAATTCTACTGGTAAGGCAACCTATATGACACTAATGTTAAAAGATTAAAGGTGTGTTTCATTCAGTATGTTTCCTTTGCCCTGTATTTTGTGAATGAAAGTAAATTATTAGCCACATTTTTGTTGTTGTTTCTAGAATTTTTTTCTTGTGGGTTGTCTAGATGCTTGAATGCTATCAAGTTAAACTTCCCTGAAAATGATTAATGCATAAGCTTCATTTATTTTATTTCATATAATTAGTCCAGCTGCAAATTGAAACCTGAGATGCATCTGTATATGTATGTGTATATATTTCTGCATCTGAAAGAATAATAATCTTTTATTTCTAACTATAAGCCTCTAATAATTCAGTCTATCACATCACTTATACAAGTCATCTCTTAATTTCTCAGCATGCTGATATGCAGCACATGGTTCAAAGCATTCTTAAAATGTAGATAAATGTGATCCGCCCAGCTCCCTTTATCCATTCTCTGTCATCTCAAAAAATGATTGTATTAGCATAGCAAGATCTGTGCCTTGCAAATACATTCTATTACGCAATCCTTTTCTTTGAGTGTTCTTAAATCAATATCATAATTATGTTTGCAAGTACTGTATCCAAGATGAAAGTCAGGCTACTCGCCGAAACTTGTCCAGGGTAACTCTTTGTCTTCCACTCTTTAAACAGTGAGACCCCATTTAAACTGCCCTTGGTGGTCCTTACACAGCCCAGCTGATTTTCCGTGTATCGAATATCACTGCATGTTTACATAAACTCTCTTTTTTTTGAACCATTTACTCTCCAACTCTTTCCATTTTTGTTGAATTATATAAAGGTTACATTACTTCATTCAACAATAAAGTTTGGCTTTATAGTTTCCTTCTTTAAAAATAAGCACTTTTTTTCCTAATTCTGTACTATATTTTAGGAAAAATGAAATCTTTCAGTTCAGTTTTCCTGCTTATTCTTTGATCTAATAAATGTTTGACTTTTTCTCTCTGTGTGTTTGAAAATGTTTGATTAACATATAATTAAAAACCATTTCAACTTTTCTCCTTTTGATTTATTTTTGTATTATTGAATGCTTGAGTATAACTGCTCAGGTTTTCTGCTTTTTATCTTTAGTCTGCACTTAAGGGTTCTAATTATGTTTTAAATCCATTTATAAGCATTACTGTTTTTCTGTGCATTTTGACTTCTAACATGAATTTCTTATTTATGGCATAAGTATGAGTGCATGCACACTCAGTCCCTTCAGTTGTGTCTGACTCCTTGAGACCCAGTGAACTGTAGCCTGCCAGGTTCCTCTGTCCATGGGATTCTCCAGACAAGAATGCTAGAGTGGTTTGCCATGCCCTTCTCCAGGGGATCTTCCCAGTCCAGAGACTGAACCCACGTCTCTTATGTCTCCTGCATTGCAGCCGGGTTCTTTACCCACTGAGCCAACTTGGAGGCCTGGCATAAGTATATTGGCTTTTTTTGTTGTTGTTGTTTTTTTTCCTTTTTTTTTTTTTTTAATTTTTTTTTAATCCACCACAGGTATACATGTGTTCCCCATCCTGAACCCTCCTCCCTCCTCCCTCCCCATACCCTCCCTCTGGGTTGTCCCAGTGCACCAGCCCCAAGCATCCAGCATCGTGCATTGAACCTGGACTGGCATCTCGTTTCATACATGACATTTCACATGTTTCAATGCCATTCTCCCAAATCTTCCCACCCTCTCCCTCTCCCACAGAGTCCAAAAGACTGTTCTATACATCAGTGTCTCTTTTGCTGTCTCGTATACAGGGTTATCGTTACCATCTTTCTAAATTCCATATATATGCGTTAGTATACTGTATTGGTGTTTTTCCTTCTGGCTTACTTCACTCTGTATAATAGGCTCCAGTTTCATCCACCTCATTAGAACTGATTCAAATGTATTCTTTTTAATGGCTGAGTAATACTCCATTGTGTATATGTACCACAGCTTTCTTATCCATTCATCTGCTGATGGACATCTAGGTTGCTTCCATGTCCTGGCTATTATAAACAGTGCTGCGATGAACATTGGGGTACACGTGTCTCTTTCCCTTCTGGTTTCCTCAGTGTGTATGCCCAGCAGTGGGATTGCTGGATCATAAGGCAGTTCTATTTCCAGTTTTTTAAGGAATCTCCACACTGTTCTCCATAGTGGCTGTACTAGTTTGCATTCCCACCAACAGTGTAAGAGGGTTCCCTTTTCTCCACACCCTCTCCAGCATTTATTATTTGTAGACTTTTGGATCGCAGCCATTCTGACTGGTGTGAAATGGTACCTCATAGTGGTTTTGATTTGCATTTCTCTGATAATGAGTGATGTTGAGCATCTTTTCATGTGTTTGTTAGCCATCTGTATGTCTTCTTTGGAGAAATGTCTATTTAGATCTTTGGCCCATTTTTTGATTGGGTCATTTATTTTTCTGGAGTTGAGCTGTAGGAGTTGCTTGTATATTTTTGAGATTAGTTGTTTGTCGGTTGCTTCATTTGCTATTATTTTCTCCCATTCTGAAGGCTGTCTTTTCACCTTGCTAATAGTTTCCTTTGATGTGCAGAAGCTTTTAAGTTTAATTAGGTCCCATTTGTTTATTTTTGCTTTTATTTCCAATATTCTGGGAGGTGGGTCATAGAGGATCCTGCTGTGATGTATGTCAGAGAGTGTTTTGCCTATGTTCTCCTGTAGGAGTTTTATAGTTTCTGGTCTTACATTGAGATCTTTAATCCATTTTGAGTTTATTTTTGTATATGGTGTTAGAAAGTGTTCTAGTTTCATTCTTTTACAAGTGGTTGACCAGATTTCCCAGCACCACTTGTTAAAGAGATTGTCTTTAATCCATTGTATATTCTTGCCTCCTTTGTCAAAGATAAGGTGTCCATATGTGCGTGGATTTATCTCTGGGCTTTCTATTTTGTTCCATTGATCTATATTTCTGTCTTTGTGCCAGTACCATAGTGTCTTGATAACTGTGGCTTTGTAGTAGAGCCTGAAGTCAGGTAGGTTGATTCCTCCAGTTCCATTTTTCTTTCTCAAGATCGCTTTGGCTATTCGAGGTTTTTTGTATTTCCATATAAATTGTGAAATTATTTGTTCTAGCTCTGTGAAGAATACTGTTGGTAGCTTGATAGGGATTGCATTGAATCTATAAATTGCTTTGGGTAGTGTACTCATTTTCACTATATTGATTCTTCCAATCCATGAACATGGTATATTTCTCCATCTATTAGTGTCCTCTTTGATTTCTTTCACCAGTGTTTTATAGTTTTCTATATATAGGTCTTTAGTTTCTTTAGGTAGATATATTCCTAAGTATTTTATTCTTTTCGTTGCAATGGTGAATGGAATTGTTTCCTTAATTTCTCTTTCTGTTTTCTCATTATTAGTGTATAGGAATGCAAGGGATTTCTGTGTGTTGATTTTATATCCTGCAACTTTACTATAATCATTGATTAGTTCTAGTAATTTTCTGGTGGAGTCTTTAGGGTTTTCTATGTAGAGGATCATGTCATCTGCAAATAGTGAGAGTTTTACTTCTTCTTTTCCAATTTGGATTCCTTTTATTTCTTTTTCTGCTCTGATTGCTGTGGCCAAAACTTCCAAAACTATGTTGAATAGTAATGGTGAAAGTGGGCACCCTTGTCTTGTTCCTGACTTTAGAGGAAATGCTTTCAATTTTTCACCATTGAGGATAATGTTTGCTGTGGGTTTGTCATATATAGCTTTTATTATGTTGGGGTATGTTCCTTCTATTCCTGCTTTCTGGAGAGTTTTTATCATAAATGGGTGTTGAATTTTGTCAAAGGCTTTCTCTGCATCTATTGAGATAATCATATGGTTTTTATTTTTCAATTTGTTCATGTGGTGTATTACACTGATTGATTTGCGGATATTGAAAATCCTTGCATCCCTGGGATAAAGCCCACTTGGTCATGGTGTATGATCTTTTAAATGTGTTGTTGGATTCTGATTGCTAGAATTTTGTTTAGGATTTTTGCATCTATGTTCATCAGTGATATTGGCCTGTAGTTTTCTTTTTTTGTGGGATCTTTGTCAGGTTTTGGTATTAGGGTGATGGTGGCCTCATAGAATGAGTTTGGAAGTTTACCTTCCTCTGCAATTTTCTGGAAGAGTTTGAGCAGGATAGGTGTTAGCTCTTCTCTAAATTTTTGGTAGAATTCAGCTGTGAAGCCATCTGGACCTGGGCTTTTGTTTGCTGGAAGATTTTTGATTACAGTTTCAATTTCCGTGCTTGTGATGGGTCTGTTAAGGTTTTCTATTTCTTCCTGGTCGAGTTTTGGAAAGTTGTACTTTTCTAAGAATTTGTCCATTTCTTCCTCGTTGTCCATTTTATTGGCATATAATTGTTGATAATAGTCTCTTATGATCCTTTGTATTTCTGTGTTGTCTGTTGTGATCTCTCCATTTTCGTTTCTAATTTTATTGATTTGATTTTTCTCCCTTTGTTTCTTGATGAGTCTGGCTAATGGTTTATCAATTTTATTTATCCTTTCAAAGAACCAGCTTTTGGCTTTGTTGATTTTTGCTATGGTCTCTTTTGTTTCTTTTGCATTTATTTCTGCTCTAATTTTTAAGATTTCTTTCCTTCTACTAACCCTGGGGTTCTTCATTTCTTCCTTTTCTAGTTGCTTTAGGTGTAGAGTTAGGTTATTTATTTGACTTTTTTCTTGTTTCTTGAGGTGTGCCTGTATTGCTATGAACTTTCCCCTTAGGACTGCTTTTACTGTGTCCCACAGGTTTAGGGTTGTTGTGTTTTCATTTTCATTCGTTTCTATGCAGATTTTGATTTCTTTTTTGATTTCTTCTGTGATTTGTTGGTTATTCAGCAGGGTGTTGTTCAGCCTCCATATGTTGGAATTTTTAATAGTTTTTCTCCTGTAATTGAGATCTAATCTTACTGCATTGTGGTCAGAAAAGATGCTTGGAATGATTTCTATTTTTTTGAATTTACCAAGGCTAGCTTTATGGCCCAGGATGTCATCTATCCTGGAGAAGGTTCCATGTGCGCTTGAGAAAAAGGTGAAATTCATTGTTTTGGGATGAAATGTCCTATAGATATCAATTAGGTCTAACTGGTCTATTGTATCGTTTAAAGTTTGTGTTTCCTTGTTAATTTTCTGTTTAGTTGATCTATCCATAGGTGTGAGTGGGGTATTAAAGTCTCCCACTATTATTGTGTTATTGTTAATTTCTCCTTTCATACTTGTTAGCATTTGTCTTACATACTGCGGTGCTCCCGTATTGGGTGCATATATATTTATAATTGTTATATCTTCTTCTTGGATTGATCCTTTGATCATTATGTAGTGACCTTCTTTGTCTCTTTTCACAGCCTTTGTTTTAAAGTCTATTTTATCTGATATGAGTATTGCTACTCCTGCTTTCTTTTGGTCCCTATTTGCATGGAAAATCTTTTTCCAGCCCTTCACTTTCAGTCTGTATGTGTCCCCTGTTTTGAGGTGGGTCTCCTGTAGACAACATATGTAGGGGTCTTGTTTTTGTATCCATTCAGCCAGTCTTTGTCTTTTGGTTGGGGCATTCAACCCATTTACGTTTAAGGTAATTACTGATAAGTATGATCCCGTTGCCATTTACTTTATTGTTTGGGGTTCGAATTTATACACCATTTTTGTGTTTCCTGTCTAGAGAATATCCTTTAGTATTTGTTGTAGAGCTGGTTTGGTGGTGCAGAATTCTCTCAGCTTTTGCTTGTCTGAGAAGCTTTTGATTTCTCCTTCATACTTAAATGAAATCCTTGCTGGGTACAATAGTCTGGGCTGTAGGTTATTTTCTTTCATCATTTTAAGTATGTCTTGCCATTCCCTCCTGGCTTTAAGAGTTTCTATTGAAAGATCAACTGTTATCCTTATGGGTATTCCCTTGTGTGTTATTTGTTGTTTTTCCCTTGCTGCTTTTAATATTTGTTCTTTGTGTTTGATCTTTGTTAATTTGATTAATATGTGTCTTGGGGTGTTTCGCTTTGGGTTTATCCTGTTTGGGATTCTCTGGGTTTCTTGGACTTGGGTGATTATTTCCTTCCCCAGTTTAGGGAAGTTTTCAACTATTATCTCCTCAAGTATTTTCTCATGGTCTTTCTTTTTGTCTTCTTCTTCTGGAACCCCTATGATTCGAATGTTGTAGCATTTAATATTGTCCTGGAGGTCTCTGAGATTGTCCTCATTTCTTTTAATTCGTTTTTCTTTTATTCTCTCTGATTCATTTATTTCTACCATTCTATCTTCTAATTCACTAATCCTATCTTCTGCCTCTGTTATTCTACTATTTGTTGCCTCCAGAGTGTTTTTAATTTCATTTATTGCATTATTCATTATATATTGACTCTTTTTTATTTCTTCTAGGTCCTTGTTAAACCTTTCTTGCATCTTCTCAATCCTTGTCTCCACGCTATTTATCTGTGATTCCATTTTAATTTCAAGATTTTGGATCAATTTCACTATCATTATTCGGAATTCTTTATCAGGAAGATTCCCTATCTCTTCCTCTTTTGTTTGGTTTAGTGGGCATTTATCCTGTTCCTTTATCTGCTGGCTATTCCTCTGTCTCTTCATCTTGTTTAAATTGCTGAGTTTGGGGTGTCCTTTCTGTATTCTGGCAGTTTGTGGAGTTCTCTTTATTGTGGCTTTTCCTCGCTGTGTGTGGGTTTGTACAGGTGGCTTGTCAAGGTTTCCTGGTTAGGGAAGCTTGTGTCGGTGTTCTGATGGGTGGAGCTGTATTTCTTCTCTTTGTTCAGTCACGCTGTGGGGAGAGAGGGAGGGATGCTGCAAACAAATAACACTGGCGTGCGCTCGCAGTGCCTCAGCCACACTGGGTCTGCCCCCGCTCACGGCGCGTGTAGCCTCCCTGCCCACACTGCTCGGGCTCTAGATTGTTCCACCGGGAACAATCCGAGGCTGGCCCTGGGTTGCATGTACCTCCCAGGTCCAAGCCGCTCAGGTTCAGGCACTCGGGTAGTCCTCAGAGGCGCAGACTCAGTTGGGCCTGAGTTTTGTGCTCTTCCCAGGTCCGAGCAGCTCAAGTGATGAGGTGTTTGGCGAGCGCCAATGCTGAGACTTATCGCCTCCCCGCCACTCAGTTATCTGGGTGTAAAACCGGTGCACCTTCTCAGGCAGATGTTAACCGTCCAGACCCCCAAGAAGTTTTAGTTAGCAAAGAAGCCTGCTTACAGTTTTATAGATAATGTCTCTCTGGGGCTGCGATTGCCCCCTTCCGGCTCTGGCTGCCTGTCACCGGAGGGGGAAGGTCTGCAGCCGGCTATCTCTGTTCAATTCTTTGTTCCGTGCGCGGGCCTGGCGGTGTCTTAGGTTGGGGCTGGCTTTTCGCGTGGTAGATATCCCACAGTCTGGTTTGCTAGCCCAAATTATTTCGCTCAGATAGTGCTCAGGGTATTCAGGCCAGATTCTTAATCTCAGCGATGCAGCCCGCGCTGCGCCTCCCTGACCAGCCCCCGCTTGCTAATGGCGCGTGCAGGCGTCTGCGCTGCTTCTCTGCTGGGGGAGTTACCATAGGACTCGCAATCTTCGAGTTTTAATTGTTTATTTATTTTTTCTTCCTGTTATGTTGCCCTCTGTGCTTCCAAAGCTCGGCACAGATTCGGCAGTGAGAAGGTTTCCTGGTGTTTGGAAACTTCTCTCTTTTTAAGACTCCCTTCCCGGGACGGAACTCCGTCCCTCCCTCTTTTGTCTCTTTTATTGTCTTTTATATTTTTTCCTACCTCCTTTCGAAGAGTTGGATTGCTTTTCTGGGTGCCTGATGTCCTCTGCTGGCATTCAGAAGTTGTTTTGTGGAATTTACTCGACGTTTAAATGCTCTTTTGATGAATTTGTGGGGGAGAAAGTGTTCTCCCCGTCCTACTCCTCCGCCATCTTGGCTCCTCTCAGTATATTGGTTTTTAAATTGCACCTCCTGTCCCCCTCCTTGTGTTTATTCAAAATAACTCTATCCATTTGTTAGTTTTCTACTTAAAATATTTTTGTTGTTGCAGTGTTAGGCAACCCATTCTAAATTATTTGTGGAAATGGTGGATAGTGATAATACAAACATAATATTAAATAATTCAAGTGAAGACTTAGAAGAATCCTCAAATCTCATTTGTTTAAGTTGAAACCCATCAAACCTTTTCCATGTCTACTTGACAAAAAGTAAAATAGATTAGCCTTAATTTCTTCTTTTCTGTTGTTGTTAATCCTTTAGCAAAGCTGGGGGTAAAAAGTACTAGTAATGCAAAAGAAAAAAGGGGGTGCCAGGCAATGTTCATATACTTAACATATTTTAACTCTCTTAATCCTTGTGAACTCTGTGAGGTTTGTGCCATTATCCCCGTATTGTAGGGAGGATAGGAAACTAAGGCTTAATAACTTGCTCTGTGGCTAGTAAGTAGTGAAAACAGTGCACAAACCCATTCCCCCTCTTTAAACATCCTGCATCCTTACAATCAGTCTTCAAATATAGTGTGATTTAAATTGCTCGCCCTCTATCCTTTGCCTTCTTCTCTGGATCTCACCCTCTAACTCTTAAGTGCTTGTTTACTGTTTTTCTTATGTCCTCATATAGATCTGTACCCATTTTATGTTGCCTCATTTGGGTTTCTGGGACCCCAGAAGGTGAAGTTCTCCAGTTGGAGGCACGTTTTGTCAAGGCATCTATGGACTTTTCCCGTAGTCTCTACTTGCTTTTCTCCCCAGTGACTGGCTGGTCAGTGGGAGACACTCATTTGTCAAGTCCACTCCATCCTTCAGAGCCTGGACCCAGAGCTAAACCTCCTCTTTCTCAGAGGTCCTGGCTCCCCCGCGCTTTGAGGTCCCTAGCACAAAGCACACTTGGTACCATATCTTGTGACACCCCGAGAGAGAACTGTTACAATCCCTCTTTCCCTCCACTGTGACTCCTTGCCTAAGACCAGAGAAGATAAATGTTTGGGGTTCTGAGGCACCCTTTATTCCTTCTGGACACCCATTATAAGAAGGTTGGAGTGAAGTTAGAAGGGTTAACAGACACAAGGGTATCATTTAGCAGTCAGTGTTTATACAGTTGGTATGTTGACATAAGTAAGTTAGAGAGAAATAAGGATTGTCCTTTCTAGCTCTCTCCTGAATTGGCTGTACAATGTAATAATACACAGTATGATTTTCTTCTTAGGTGCAAAGAAGAATTTGAAAGTTTACCACCCCCCACCCCCATCTTACTTTATTAGATAGTTCCTTTCCAAGATTTTAAATATTCCTTTAGGAAATTTGTACTCCCATGTATCAGATTTAATAATTCTACATATTTCATAATGTATTTTTTATACATCTGTATAGCCTTTTAACACAGTAGCTCTAATGTTAGAGAACTGATTTCTTTAAGAAGAAAATTAATCTGCTTAGCTAGGATCCATTGCTTTATTCCATATTTTTATCCCTCAAGTTCTTATTTAGTCTAAAAATCACTCAAGAACAGTCAGTTACTTAGTCTAGCCATCTGTCTTATTTCCCTCAACAGTGATTTGTCCTTTCTTGTCCACTTGATTCCTTGTCTGCAAGAACTGGATTGTTAAATATTTTTAACCTTTCTTTTGCATATAGTTTTATCTGTCATGTTTACATGACATCAGCTATTTGTTCCTCAGTTTTGACACGTCCAATAAATGTGTGATGTGTGCTAGTTCATTTTTAACTAACTTTTTAGCAGTGCAAACCGTCCTTCCTTATATTATAGCTCACTAACTCAAAAGCAGAGACATTACTTTGCCAACAAAGGTCCATCTAGTCAAGGCTATGGTCTTTCCAGTGGTCATGTATGGATGTGAGAGTTGGACTGTGAAGAAAGCTGAGTGCTGAAAAATTGATGCTTTTGAACTGTGGTGTTGGAGAAGACTCTTGAGAGTCCCTTGGACTGCAAGGAGATCCAACCAGTCCATTCTAAAGGAGATAGGTCCTGGGTGTTCTTTGGAAGGAATGATGCTAAAGCTGAAACTCCAGTACTTTGGCCACCTCATGAGAAGAGTTGACTCATTGGAAAAGACTCTGATGCTGGGAGGGATTGGGGGCAGGAGGAGAAGGGGACGACAGAGGATGAGATGGCTGGATGGCATCACTGACTCGATGGACGTGAGTTTGAGTGAACTCCGGGAGTTGGTGATGGACAGGGAGGCCTGGCATGCTGCAATTCATGGGGTTCAAAGAGTCGGACACAACTGAGCTACTGAACTGAACTGAACTGAATAATGTTTGTGCTTCATATGCGCAGCTGTACTCTGTACAGGCTTGGAAGCCAATCTAGATAACATTTTACTTATTTTCAGTAAGGTGTTTGTGTATACGAATTCACACTTGTCTACTGCATTCCTATTTAACCATCAGGTAAATATTGATACCTATTTAACCGTTTTTAGACCTCCAATGAATGACCATCATGTGTTTGCTTACCAATTTAAATATTTTCTCTGCTCTACACACACAAATTTCAAGACCAAATGAAACTACAGCTTTCTTTTCAACCAGCTATTTCCACTATAAATTAAACATTAGAAAGCTGACATACATATTGAATGTCCACAGGTGTGTAGTCTGGAAGAAATCTGAGGAAGCCATTACAATATAAGGAGTCAATTATACTGTAGTGGAAACAGCCCCATCTTTTTGTAGCTGAAGTAAGAGAATGAGGTTCAGAGTCCTAGCCCTGCCATTTACTGATTCTGTGACTGAGTCTCTTATCTTCACTGTGACTCTAAAGTGGTAAAGATAATAAAAATCTATCTAGAATTGTTATAAATAGAAATGTATAAAGTGTTTAAAAAATCATTTCATAACTCCATAGGACTGCATAAACATAAATTTTCATTACTCAGAACTGCAATACAAAGAGTATCATTCTTTTATTATTCATTTCTTTTATGCCTTTTATCAATTTAAAAAATATACTGACTGTCTGGTACATGCTGGGTACTGTTTAAATCATATGAAGAGAGCAATGAAAAAAGAAATTGAGGCCCCTACATTGGAAGAGCTCACACTGTAGAGGAGGAAGACACAAACATGACAGCAATAAAATAAATTCAAACAAGGATAGGAATTTTTTCTCATCCTCTGTATCATCTTAAGTGGTCCCTTTAAGTCCATTCTTTGTGTCTGTTAATAAATAAGGATGAAAAAATAAATAAGAATGATAATCTCTCTACCATCTTAGGATGTGGTTGTGATACAGTAGATATGAAACCATTTTATAGACATTATAAAATGGTAGTAATTGCTCTTTTAGTATTAATTTTTAAAATACTTTAACTAGCTCTCTTCAGTGATCCATAATGAAAAAAGGAAATCACAGTGGAAAATATAAGACCACATATCAAGATTTATGGGATAAAGATGATGTGGTAGGATGATCTTATTTGATCTCACCTTCCTCTGAGAACACAGAAAATCTGATCAAAATATTAAAAGATATGTTTGAAGATATGAGAGAGAGCCTAGAGGAGAAGTATGGGTCCCTCTTTAAAGAAAATAA
Organism: Bos indicus x Bos taurus; assembly: GCF_003369695.1. Taxonomy (NCBI): domain Eukaryota; kingdom Metazoa; phylum Chordata; class Mammalia; order Artiodactyla; family Bovidae; genus Bos; species Bos indicus x Bos taurus. Next base: position 108,473,882 of record NC_040076.1, on the reverse strand, counting down.
TGTGAGCACACAGTTGGAGCTAGTTTTCCCCTAGAATTATTCCAGTAGTAGCATTCTTAAAAAGGTGATGTCAATTCTTATAAAGGTCACTGCAAAGCTAAGAATCTGAGCAGAGATTTTGAGAGCTTTATGAAGCTATAGAGACAAAATCTAGAGTTCAGGACCTGTCAGGGAAGAGAAGACTCTGATAAAACCACCAGGCTTTGGGTTGGGATTTTAATAGATTATTCCTTAAAAGTAAGGATGAACCAGAAATAGTCAGGCACCCATGGGGGCTGAAGCCCAGTTTTGAATCATCTCAATTCCTGATTGAATTAAGATGAGTCAAGGTTGCCAGTACCCCTAGCTAATTACCAAACCATATATAAACCTTTTCTGGAAGAAGGTAGCATTATCCTAATCCTCAAATTATCTTTACAATTGTTTCTATATGACATCCATTAAGAATCACCAGGCATATGAAAAAATAAGACAAGGTGAAGAACAATGAGAAACAAGAGGACAGAGAAACAGCAGTCCATAGGGACAGATTTATAGAGGATCAAGATAATTGAGTTGTTGCAGATTTTAACATTCCTCTGCTTAATATATTCATGGAAATAAAAGATGATACTGAGAATTTTAGATAAGAAATGGAAACTAAAAAAGTTAAAAGAAAGTATAAACTGAAAAATACATTAATTGAAATCAAGAACTTAATGAAGACTTAAGCGTCATCTAAGCAGAGGAAAAAAAAGGAGTTAAAGAACTGGAAGATAGACTAGAAGAAAAACACTCGAATGAACACTGTTTATTATGTCTCCAGAACTTATTTGTCTACTAGTTGCAAGATTGTACCCTTATAACATCTCCCAACCCAAGCCCCTTGTAACCACTATTTTTATGAGTTTGGCTCTTTGGGGTCTTCCCTGGTGGCTCAATGGATAAGAATCCACCTGCCAGTGCAGGGAATGTGGGTTTGATCCCTGATTTGGGAAGATTCCACATGTTGCACAACAACTAAGCCTGTGCACCACAATTACTGAGCCTGAGCTCTAGAGCCTAAAAGCTGCACCTACCGAACCCACATGCTGCAACTCCTGAAGCCTGTGCACCTACAGCCTGTGCTCCGCAAGAGAAGCCACCACAATGAGGAGCTCAGACACTGCATCTAAAGAGTAACCGCTACTTGCTGCACCTAGAGAAAGCCCATGCAAAGCAACGAAGACCTAAAAAGGAAGAAATAAATAAATGAGTTTTATATTTCACATATAAATGATATCATATAGTTTTTGTCTTTCTCTATTTGACTTATCTCAGTCAAATAGTAATGAACTCAAGGTCCTTCCTTGAGTTGTCACAAATGGCAGGATTTCTCTCTTTCTAGTGGCTGAATAATATTTCATTGAATGTGTATAAGTCACATCTTTTTTATCTATTTATTCATTAACAGGCACTTAGGGTGTTTGTGTATCTTGGCTATCAGGAATAATGCGGCAATAAAACTGGAAATGAATATACCTTTTCAATACTCTGTTTTCATTTATTTTGGATATGTGCTCAGAAGTAGAATTCCTGGATTATATGTACTATTTTTAATTTTTTGAGGAACCTCCTTACTATTCTCCATAGTGGCTGGACCAATTTACATTCTCACCACCAATGCACAAAAAAGTTCTTTTTTCTCCCCATTCTTGTCAACACTTGTTATCTCTTGTGTTCTTGATTGTCACCATTCTGACAGGTGTGAGGTGCTACTTCAGTATGGTTTTGGTTTTCATTTCCCTAATGATTAGTGATGTCAAGTACCTTTTCATGTACCTACTGGCTATGTGGGTGTCTTCTTTGGAGAAATATCTATGGAATTCCTCAACAGACTCACTGAGGAACTCATTGACTCATTTTCAAATCAGATTATTTTTCTCTTACTAAGTTATATGATTTCCTTACTATATATATTGGATATTAATCCCTTAGCCAATATATGGCTTACAGATATTTTCTCCCATTTTGTAGGTTGCCTTTTCATTGTGTTGATTATTTCTTTTGTTGTATAGAAACTTTTTAGTTTGTTACATTCCCACTTGATTTTTGCTTTTATTATTTGTGCTTTTGGTGTCATATCCAAAAAAAAATTGTTGTCATGATGGTATATATTTATGATTGTTATATCTTCTTGACCCATTGAGACATTAGTTGACATTATGTTCTTTGTTTCTTGTTATTGTTTTTTTGCTTAAAGTGTTTTATTTGATATAAGTATAGCCACTCCTGTTGTCTTTTGGTTTTTATTTGCCTGGAATATCTTTTTCATCCCTTCACTTTGAGCCTGTGTGTGTCCTTAGATCAGAAGTGAGTCTCCTGTATACTACCCAAAGCAATCTATAGATTCAATGCAATCCTTATCAAGCTACCAACGGCATTTTTCACAGAGCTAGAACAAATAATTTCACAATTTGTATGGAAATACAAAACACCTCGAATAGCCAAAGCAATCTTGAGAAAGAAGAATGGAACTGGAGGAATCAACCTGCCTGACTTCAGGCTCTACTACAAAGTCACAGTCATCATGACAGTATGGTACTGGCACAAAGACAGAAATATAGATCAATGGAACAAAATAGAAAGCCCAGAGATAAATCCACGCACCTATGGACACCTTTTCTTCGACAAAGGAAGCAAGAATATACAATGGATTAAAGACAATCTCTTTAACAAGTGGTGTTGGGAAAACTGGTCAACCACTTGTAAAAGAATGGAACTAAAACACTTTCTAACACCATACACAAAAATAAACTCAAAATGGATTAAAGATCTAAACGTAAGACCAGAAACTATAAAACTCCTAGAGAGAACATAGGCAAAACACTATCCAACATAAATCATAGCAGAATCCTCTATGACCCACCTCCCAGAATATTGGAAATTAAAGCAAAAATAAACAAATGAGACCTAATTAAAATTAAAAGCTTCTGCACAACAAAGGAAACTATAAGCAAGGTGAAAAGACAGTCTTCAGAATGGGAGAAAATAATAGCAAATGAAGCAACTGACAAAGAATTAATCTCAAAAATATATAAGCAACTCCTGCAGCTCAATTCCAGAAAAATAAACGACCCAATCAAAAAATGGGCCAAAGAACTAAATAGACATTTCTCCAAAGAAGACATACATTTGGCTAACAAACACATGAAAAGATGCTCAAATCACTCATTATCAGAGAAATGCAAATCAAAACCACTATGAGGTACCATTTCATGCCAGTCAGAATGGTTGCAATCCAAAAGTCTATAAGCAATAAATGCTGGAGAGTGTGTGGAGAAAACGGAAGCCTCTTACACTGTTCGTGGGAATGTAAACTAGTACAACCACTATGGAGAACAATGTGGAGATTCCTTAAAAAACTGAAACTAGAACTGCCTTATGACCCAGCAATCCCACTGCTGGGCATACACACCAAGGAAATCAGAATTGAAAGAGACACATGTACCCCAATGTTCATCGCAGCACTGTTTATAATAGCCAGGACATGGAAGCAACCTAGATGTCCATCAGCAGATGAATGGATAAGAAAGCTGTGGTACATATACACAATGGAGTATTACTCAGCCATTAAAAAGAATACATTTGAATCAGTTCTAATGAGGTGGATGAAACTGGAGCCTATTATACAGAGTGAAGTAAGCCAGAAAGAAAAACACCAATACAGTATACTAACACATATATATGGAATTTAGAAAGATGGTAATGATAACCCTGTATGTGAGACAGCAAAAGAGACACCGATATATAGAACAGTCTTTTGGATTCTGTGGGAGAGGGAGAGGGTGGGATGATTTGGGGAAATGGCATTGAAACGTGTATAATATCATATAAGAAACGAAGTGCCAGTCTAGGTTTGATGCAGGATACAGGATGCTCAGGGCTGGTGCATTGGGATAACCCAGAGGGATAGTATGGGGAGGGAGGTGGGAGGGGGGTTCAGGATGGGGAACACGTGCACACCCGTGGCAGATTCATGTTGATGTATGGCAAAACCAATACAATATTGTAAAATAATTTCCCTCCAAATAAAATTTAAATAAAAAAAAAGAAGTGAGTCTCCTGTAGACTTGTAGTGTATACATGGGTCTTTTTTTTTTTTAATTCATCCATCCACTCCATGCTTTTTGATTGGTGAATTCAGTCCATTTACATTTAGAGTAATTATTGATATGTGTAGACTTTCTAAGGACTTTCCCGGTGGCTCAGCAGTAAAGAATCTGCCTGCAATGCAGGAGATGCAGGTTTGATCCCTGGGTTGTGAAGATCCCCTGGAGGAGGTCATGGCAACCTACTCCAGTATTTGCCTCAAGAATCCCATGGACAGAGGACCCTGGTGGGCTAAGGTCCATGTGGTTGCAAAGAGTTGGACAGGACTGAGCAGGTAAGCACAGATAGACTTACTAACGCCATCTTATTTGTTGTTCTCTGGCTGTTTTGTAGTTGCATTGTTTCTTTTTCCCTCTGTTTGTGATTTTCCATGATGGTTTATTCTGTTTTCCCTTCCTTTCAGTTCAGTTCAGTCGCTCAGTCGTGTCTAACTCTTTGCAACCCCATGAACCACAGCACGTCAGGCCTCCCTGTCAATCACCAACTGCCGGAGTCTACCCAAACCCATGTCCATTGAGTCAGTGATGCCATCCAGCCATTTCATCCTATGTCGTCCCCTTCTCCTCCTGCCTGCAATCTTTCCCAGCATCAGGGTCTTTCCAAATGAGTCAGCTCTTTGCATGAGGTGGCCAAAGTACTGAAGTTTCAGCTTCAACATCAGTCCTTCCAATGAACACCCAGGACTGATCTCCTTTAGGATGGACTGGTTGGATCTCCTTACAGTCCAAGGGACTCTCAAGAGTCTTCTCCAACAATGATGTACTCTACATATAAGTTAAACAAGCAGGATGACAATATACAGCCTTGATGTACTCCTTTTCCTATTTGGAACCAGTTTTGTTCCATGTCCAGTTCTAACTGTTGCTTCCTGACCTGTATACAGGTTTCTCAAGAGGCAGGTCAGGTGGTCTGGATTCCCATCTCTTTCAGAATTTTCCACAGTTTATTGTGATCCACACAGTCAAAGGCTTTGGCATAGTCAATAAAGCAGAAGTAGATGTTTGTCTAGAACTCCCTTGCTTTTTCAGTAATCCAGCAGATGTTGGCAATTTGATCTCTGGTTCCTCTGCCTTTTCTAAAACCAGCTTGAACATCTGGAAGCTCATGGTTCATGTGTTGCTGAAGCCTGACTTGGAGAATTTTGAGCATAACTTTACTAGCATGTGAGATGAGTGCAATTATGTGGTAGTTTGAGCATTCTTTGGCATTGCCTTTCTTTGGGATTGGAATGAAAACTGACCTTTTCCTGTCCTGTGGCCACTGGTGAGTTTTCCAAATTTGCTGGCATATTGAGTGCAGCACTTCCACAGCATCAACTTTCAGGATTTGAAATATCTCAACTGGAATTCCATCACCTCCACTAGCTTTGTTCATCCTGATGCTTCCTAAGGCCCACTTGACTTCACATTCCAGGATGTCTGGCTCTAGGTGAGTGTGAGTGATTGCACCATCATCATTATCTGAACACCATGAACAGTATGAAATAGCAAAAAGATAGGACACTGAAAGGTGAAGTCCCCAGGTCGGTAGGTGCCCAATATGCTACTGGAGATCAGTGGAGAAATAACTCCAGAAAGAATGAAGGGTTGGAACCAAAGCAAAAACAACACCCCGTTGTGGATGGGACTAGTGATAGAATCAAGGTTCGATGCTCTAAAGAGCAATATTGCATAGGAACCTAGAATGTTAGGTCCATGAATCAAGGCAATTGGAAGTGGTCAAACAGGAGATGGCAAGAGTGAACATCAACATTGTAGGAATCAGTGAACTAAGATGGGCTGGAATGGGTGAATTTAACTCAGATAACCATTATGTCTAGTACTGTGGGCAGGAATCCCTTAGAAGAGATGGAGTAGCCCTTGTAGTCAACAAAGAGTCCGAAATGCAGTACTTGGATGTAATCTCAATAAAGACAAAATGATCTCTGTTCATTTACAAGGCAAACCATTCAATATCACAGTAATCCAAGTCTATGCCCCGACCAGTAATGCTGAAGAAGCTGAAGTTGAATGGTTCTATGAAGACCTACAAGACCTTTTAGAACTAACACCCCCAAAAGATATCCTTTTCATTATAGGTGACTGGAATGCAAAAGTAGGAAGTCAAGAAACACCTGGAGTAACAGGCAAATTTGGCCTTGGAGTACAGAATGAAGCAGGGCAAAGGCTAACAGAGTTTTGCCAAGAGAACGCACTGGTCATAGCAAGCACCCTCTTCCAACAACAACACAAGAGAAGACTCTACACATGGACATCACCAAATGGTCAACACCGAAATCAGATTGATTATATTCTTTGCAGCCAAAGATGGAGAAGCTCTATACAGTCAACAAAAACAAGACCAGGAGCTGACTGTGGCTTAAGTCATGAACTCCTTATTGCCAAATTCAGAGTTAAATTGAAGAAAGTGGGGAAAACCACTAGACCGTTCAGGTATGGCCTAAATCAAATCCCTTATCACTATACAGTGGCAGTGAGAAATAGATTTAAGGGACTAGATCTGATAGACAGAGTGCCTGATGAACAAAAACGGAGGTTCATGACATTGTACAGGAGGCCGGAATCAAGACCATCCCCAAGAAAAAGAAGTGGAAAAAGCCAATATGGTTATCCGAGAATGCCTTACAAACAGCTATTGAAAGAAGAGAAGTGAAAGGCAAAGGAGAAAAGGAAAGATATACTCATTTGAATGCAGAATTCCAAAGAATAGCAAAGACAGATAAGAAAGCCTTCCTCAGGGATCAATGCAAAGAAATAGAGGAAAACAATAGAATGGAAAAGACTAGAGATCTCTTCAAGAAAATTAGAGATACCAAGGGAACATTTCATGCAAAGATGGGCTCAATAAAGGACAGAAATGGTATGGACCTAACAGAAGTAGAAGATATTAAGAAGAGGTGGCAAGAATACACAAAGAACTGTACAAAAAAGATCTTCACAACCCAGATAATCATGATGGTGTGATCACTCACACTCAACTAGAGCCAAACATCCCCTTCCTTTACCTTTTATGAATCTACTCTAGTTTTTTCCTTTATGGTCACCATGAGGCTTATATAAAACATCATATAGCAAAACAATCTATTTTAAGCTGATAGCAACTTAACCCTCATTGGAAAAGACCCTGGTGCTGGGAAAGACTAAAGGCAGGAGAAGGGGATGACAGAGGATGAGGTAGTTGGATGGCATCATCCACTCAATGGACATTAGTTTGACCAGACTCAGGGAGATAGTGAAGGACAGGAAAGCTTGGTGTGCTGTAGTTCATGAGGTTGCAAAGAGTGAGACACGACTTAGCAACTGAACAACTTAACACTGATCACATACTAAAGCTTCACCGTTTTAATCTCCCCTGTTGTAAATTTGGTGTTACAATTTACCTCTTTTTATATTATGTATTTTAACAAGTTATACTGTAGTTATTTTTAATACTCATTTCCTTTGACCTTTATATTTAATATAGTTAAATGCTTAATATACCATCCTACTACAAAATTAGGTTTGTGAAATCTCACTATTTACCTTTACCTGTATGTTGAATACATTCATATGTCTTCATGTCACTGAATAACATCCTTTTTTTTTTTTCATCTTGAAAAGCTCCTTTCAGCATTTTTTGCAAGGCAGATCTAGTGGTGATATACTTCCTTAGCTTTCGTTTCTCTTGGCAAGTCTATTCCTTCTTTGCATCTGAAGGATAGCTTTTCTGTGTACAGTATTCTTGGCTGGCAGGTTTTTGTTTTGTTTTGTTTTGTTTCCCTTCAACACCTTGAATATGCCAGTCTACTCTTTCCTGGCCTGTAGAGTTTCTGCTGACAACTCTGCTGATAGCCTGATGGGACATTCCTTTGTAGGTTATAATGTTTGGTGTTTTGTTTTGTTTTTTCTCTCCTCTCTGGCTGCCTTCAGAATTCTCTTAATCTTTGATTTTGACAATTTCATTGTACTATGTCTTGGATAAAGTCCTTTTTTATGGAGGATGGGGTAATCTGTTAGCTTCATAAACATGAATACCTAAGTCTCTCCCCAAGTATGGGGGGTTCTCAGCTATTATTACTTTAACTAAATTTTCTACCCTCTTTTTCCTCTGGAACCCTAATTACTCTAATATTTGTACATTTGATGGAGTTCCATATCATGTAGGCTTTCTTTGCTCTTTTTCATTCTATTTTCTTTTTTGTCCAATAACTGTTGTTTCAGAATTCCGCAATGGCACCCTACTCCAGTACTCTTGCCTGGCGAATCCCATGGACAGAGGAGCCTGGTAGGCTGCAGTCCATGGGGTCACTAGGAGTCGGACATGACTGAGCGACTTCACTTTCACTTTTCACTTTCGTGCATTGGAGAAGGAAATGGCAACCCATTCCAGTATTCTTGTCTGGAGAATCCCAGGGATGGGGGAGCCTGGTGGGCTGCCGTCTATGGGGTCGCAGAGTTGGACACGACTGAAGCGACTTAGCAGCAGCAGCAGCAGCAGCAACCTCTAACTCACTTATTCTATCTTCTGCTTGGTCTACTATAATATGGATGCTTTCTATAATTTTTTTTTTCATTCCATCCATTTAATTCTTCAGCTCCAGAATTTTTTTTGTGTTTGTTTCTTTTTTTTAATGATTTCTGTCTTTTAAATTTCACATTTGTTCATGTATTGTTTTCTGATTTTGTTGAATTGTGTTTCTTTGTTTTCATGTAGCTCATTGAATTTTTTCAAAACAACTGTTTTGAATTCTATATCAGATCATGAAATTCCAGTGTGCTCAGTTATTGGAGGATTCTTTTTACCTCTCAGTGGTATGTTTCATTGATTTTTCATTTTTATTGTAGTTTTGCATTACTGCTTTTGCATTTAAAGTAGGAGACACCTTCCAAAATCTTTACTAGTTGCCTTCAGATGGAATATACTGGGTTTTGGTCCTGTTATATCTGGAACTTTCTCTGATCTCGTATGGATACACCTGCTCCTTACTCTCTCTTATGGTAGAATCCTTAAGCTTTTATGTTTCTCTCATTCTTACTGTTCACCAGGCTGGTTGCTGGAAGCTTCTCTTTTGTTTTTCAAAGATGGTGCTATAGCTCGTTTGTGATTTCTCTTTGTTCGCAGACCTGGTCTATTTTTCTGAGAGCACTTCATTTACCAATGAATGAGCTCTCATTGATTTACCAATGAATGAGCACACTTGGGAGTGCACACAAGGAACTTAGCCCTGAAGTCCTGAATGGAGTCACCCATAATTGCATCCCTCTCATGCTCTCTGACATTCTTATCTGCCTCTTTCCTGATTTCCTTGCTCCAATGAGTCATGGAGTTCCTACCTCTGTCCTCTGGGTACTGCTGATGAGATACAGGTTTCTCCAACAGCATCCCACACAGCTGTGGATGCTGAACATTCACTTACTGCTCTCCCTCTCCATCACAAGAGAAGTCGTTGCCAGTTCAGTGGTGCAGTGTTGCCTTGAGTGAGCAAGGCAAGCTCCTCTTTCTCTCTCCAGTACATCCAAACTCTTTTGTTGTTTCTCCAGCAACATGCTGAAATCTCCCCTTGGGAAAGCTGAACTTCTACAGAATCTCTCTCCGTGGGTTTCTGTTCAAGTCTCCAGGTTTTTCCCAGGCTGTGGCCTGGAGGAGTTGTGGTGGATTCTCCAGCTCCTGTTAGTTTCACATCCATAATGAGATCTGTCTATTACCAGATACACAAGTGGGTAAGAGTCTTCCTAGGCCCTTTGGCATATGGTGCTGGATTCTACACCTCCCATTAAGGTGCTTTCATTCATGGATAGATGCCTGATTAGTTGTTAGACAAAATGGAAGGACATCTTATGCTGCTGATATCATTCCTCAGCCCAACCGTAAATGTTTATTTAGCCCAAGGCTAAATAGTGAAATAGTGGATAACATTTTCAGTGAGTTATTTTTGTGAGTTTTTCTCTAAATAATGAGAAAAATACCCAAAAATATGTAGGTCACAGTTATTACTTGTAAATGACAACTTTCCTTTTTATTTTAAAATTTTCTGCAAATCACCTTTTGTGTATCAGTTTCGTTGTATGAAGCGTAGTGATATTACAGAAATAAGTGATTTTATCCACCTGTTCCTTCCTATAGTTATAATCCAAAAGATTTAGCTTCTTTTTACAGTTTTTGGCTATGATAGTAGTATGTTATCAACACAAAAGATGTTTGTCCAGCTGAAAATGGATCAGTTAATACTGTGCTGTGTTGAGTATTATACTACAACATCTTCTCAGGGAAATGAAACAGTATGGAAACAATCTATAAATAATTATAAATATAAATCTGCTTTTACACTGGGTTTGAAAGATCTTGACTTTATTGAGGGGAAAACTGATGTTTACTTGAATAAGCTGGCAACATTATCTACATGTCAAGTTACCTAACATTTAATTTTTAGCAGTAATAATGAGACATATCTATTTGCCGAAGATCAAACATAAGCCAGTGTTCACATAGGAAGAGCAATTAGCAAGTTAGCAGATTAGCATGAATCAGGTTGTATTTAATATAAGAATGATGATGGCTTAGCCTAAGTTAAGAACTCTGCCTTGATTATAGTATTAATATTTGAAAACAGTAATTACCTGTTAACAGAAAACAGATGAAATGCAAATAATTTTTACAACTTACAACTGTTAATGTTAGTAAGGCTCAAGTTTTTTTCTTGGGGAAGAGGATACCACACTCAGCAGCACATGGAATCTTGGTTCCCTGATCAGGGATCAAACCCATGTCCTCTTGCAGTGAAAGCTCAGAGTCCTACCACTGGACCACAAGGGAATTCCCTCAAGTCTTACTAATACCTTTAATGATATCAGTATATGTTTGCTATAGCAAAGTATTTGCTCTAATAAAAGAAATATGGACAAAATCCAATTAGAGGGTGTAAATGTTTATCTCCTACAGCATACCTTATAATCTGCCTTTGACCATAAGATGTATGGCTATAATATATTCAGAGATAAATATTTTAAGGGCATTAAATTATTGATTACATGTTAATCAATATGTATAATAAATAATGAAGTTGGACCTAGTTTCTAAATAGAATATTTTATCCTCCGTATATTTTATTTCCCAAAACATACTTTTAGGCTTACTGGCAGACTAACAAGCTGTAATCCTGCTCTTAGAAGTTCAGATGGACATCCAAGAATAATTCTATTACCAAAAAGTTTTACAGAAAATCAGCCTTCTTTTTCTCTACTACTAGAAATATATTTATGTGATATTTTTACAGTAATTGACCTTTTCTGAAAGTATATATATATATATGTTTATTTTTCTGGGATTAATAGGGCTATGTCCTTCATTTTCTAAATCATGTTGCTAAACAGGAAAATTAGAGGATTAATATAACATATGATGAAAATGTTTTCTAAATTACAGCTATTACTTGATGTAAGAAGAAATGGAATAGAGAATAGTTTTCAAAGCAAATAGTTTATGTAAACCCTGATTAAACTTGTGCAAGGTTAGTATGATTAGACAAGTAGCCACTGTGTTTGAATAGAAGAAGCTAAGTTTGTTTACACCAAATCATGATCCGGCCAATTCTGGACATTTGTACCTTACTATGCCCTATTATTAATCCAGGATGATCAGCAAGACCCAATGCAAATCATCTTTGATGTCAAGAAAAAAAGAATCATTGTGAAATTGGATATTAGGCATTACGTAAAGCAAGTAGGGTTGAAGTAGAACCAAACTTTAGAGGAGAGTTGAGGTTCAAAAAGGTCATGTAATAAGAATCAGAATCCTAAACTGGAAAACCAAGCAGTTGTTGTTCAGTCGCTCAGTCACATCCGACTCTTTGTGACCCCATGAACTACCGCACGCCAAGCTTCCTTGTCCTTCACTATCTCCCCGGGTTTGCTCAAACTTACGTCTGTTGAGTCAGTGATACCATCCAACCATCTCATCCTCTGTTGTTCCCTTCTCCTCCTTCCTTCAATCCTTCCCAGCATCAGGGTCTTTTCCAGTGAGTCAGCTCTTCACATCAGTAGCCAAACTGTTGGAGCTTCAGCTTCAGCATCAGTCCTTCCAATGAATACTCAGGGTTGATTTCCTTTTAGGTTGGCTGGTTTGACCCTTTGTTTGTCCAAGGGACTCTCAAGAGTTTTCTCCAGCATCACAATTTAAAAGCATCAATTCTTCACACTCAGTCTTTTTTATTGTCCAACTCTCACATCCATACATGACTACTGAAAAAACCATAGCTCTGACTATGTGAACCATTGTTGGTAAAGTGATGTCTCTGCTTTTGAATATACCATCTAGGTTTGTCATAGCTTTTCTTCCAAGAATCAAGCATCTTTTAATTTCATGGCTGCAGTCACCATCCACAGTGATTTTGGAGCCCAAGAAAAAGAAATCTGTCACTCTTTCCACTTTTTCTCCATCTATTTGCCATGAAGTGATGGGGCAGGATGCCATGATCTTTTGTTTTGTGAATGTTGAGTTTTAAGCCAGCTTTTCCACTCTCCTCTTTCACCTTCATCAAGAGGCTCTTTACTTTCTGCCATTAAAGTGGTATCATCTGCATATGTGAGGTTGTTGATATTTCTCCTGGCAATCTTGATTCCAGCTTGTGAGTCATCCAGCCCGTCATTTTGCTTGCTGTACTCTGCATAAAAGTTAAATAAACAAAGAGACATTTCTTTGACTTTCTCCTTTCCTAATTTTCATTTCATTGACTTTCTCCTTTCCCAATTTTGAACCAGTCCAGCACAGATTACTAACTGCTAATGGAATTCATCTTAATGTGAATTTGATAACTGAGCCAAATCTGACTTCATGATGATTTAGATTATAAACTTGAATTCAATTTATGGAAATGGCCTGAATTCATCTAATTATGTGTCAGGAGCCTTTGTATATTCAGTTATTTCTTTGCATGCAACCATTTCAATTTATGAATAAAATATTAAAAAAATTATCTCAGAAATGAAAATCCACATCTGGAACAAAAGAAAATAGAAAAGATGTGGTTTCTTTCTAGCCATATTATTTAAAGTATATGTCCTTTGAAATAAAAATGACATTTTAATTCCACGGGAATAAGTGATGATAGTAAATCACACAGTCATTAAACTGGTGAAGCCAGTATTTAAGTACAAATCTAATACCAGACCCCAGGAGCTTAATATAATCTTCCACTGTTCTATCCTATGGTGGTACCTTTTTTGAAAAGGATTTTATTGTATTACCTCCCTCCCCACAAAACTAGTTTATATTCATATATCTTTTGGGGATGTGAAACATCAAGCTAAAGAGATTTAAATCGCCAAATTTTAAATGTTAATTTTTTTAATTAGGAGATTTATTTTACTACTTGGAATATATTTTGTAAATCTGTTTCTTAAAACTTTGTATATTGCATTTTGTTTTACATAGAGACATCCTTTTAAATACAATTACATTTTTATAATAGTAATATGAACTTATTGTAGAAAATGTGAACAGTTTATAAAATATAAAGGAGGAAATCAATACACATAATCCCATCACCCAGAGAGAGAATTTAGGCTAATATTTTTTATACCCTCCTAATGTTTGTTTCAACAAAACAAACATGGTCAACAAAAGAGTGCAAAATGCAGTACTTGGATGCAGTCTCAAAAACGACAGAATGATCTCTGTTTGTTTCCCAGGCAAACCATTCAATATCACAGTAATCCAAGTCTATGCCCCAACCAGTAACACTGAAGAAGCTGAAGCTGAAGTTGAACGGTTCTATGAAGACCTACAAGACCTTTTAGAACTAACACCCAAAAAAGATGTCCTTTTCATTATAGGAGACTGGAATGCAAACGTAGGAAGTCTAGAAACACCTGGAGTAACAGGCAAATTTGGCCTTGGAATACGGAATGAAGCAGGGCAAAGGCTAATAGAGTTTCGCCAAGAGAACACACTGGTCATAGCAAACACCCTCTTCCAACCACACAATAGAAGACTTTACACATGGACATCACCAGATGGTCAACACCGAAATCAGATTGATTATATTCTTTGCAGCCAAAGATGGAGAAGCTCTATACAGTCAGCAAAAACAAGACCAGGAGCTGACTGTGGTTCCGATCATGAGCTCCTTTTGCCAAATTCAGACTTAAATTGAAGAAAGTAGGGAAAAGCACTAGACCATTCAGGTATGACCTAAATCAAATCCCTTATGTTTATACAGTGGAAGTGAGAAATAGATTTAAGGGCCTAGATCTGATACATAGAGTACCTGATGAACTATGGACTGAGGTTCGTGACATTGTACAGGAGACAGGGATCAAGACCATCCCCATAGAAAAGAAATGCAAAAAAGCAAAATGGCTGTCTGGGGAAGCCTTACAAATAGCTGTGAAAAGAAGAGAAGCGAAAAGCAAAGGAGAAAAGGAAAGATATAAGCATCTGAATGCAGAGTTCCAAAGAATAGCAAGAAGAGATAAGAAAGCCTTCCTCAGCGATCAATGCAAAGAAATAGAGGAAAACAACAGAATGGGAAAGACTAGAGATCTCTTCAAGAAAATTAGAGATACCAAGGGAACATTTCATGCAAAGATGGGCTCAATAAAGGACAGAAATGGTATGGACCTAACAGAAGTGGAAGATATTAAGAAGAGGTGGCAGGAATACACAGAAGAACTGTACAAAAAAGATCTTCATGACCCAGATAATCATGATGGTGTGATCACTGACCTAGAGCCAGACATCCTGGCATGTTAAATCAAGTGGGCCTTAGAAAGCATCACTACGAACAAAGCTAGTAGATGTGATGGAATTCCAGTTGAGCTATTTCAAATCCTGAAAGATAATGCTGTGAAAGTGCTGCACTCAATATGCCAGCAAATTTGGAAAACTCAGCAGTGGCCACAGGACTGGAAAAGGTCAGTTTTCATTCCAATCCCAAAGAAAGGCAATGCCAAAGAATGCTCAAACTACTGCACAATTGCACTCATCTCACATGCTAGTAAAGTAATGCTCAAAATTCTCCAAGCCAGGCTTCAGCAATATGTGAATCGTGAACTTCCAGATGTTCAAGCTGGTTTTAAAAAAGGCAGAGGAACCAGAGACCAAATTGCCAACATCCACTGGATCATTGAAAAAGCAAGAGAGTTCCAGAAAAACATCTATTTCTACTTTATTGACCATGCCAAAGCTTTTGACTGTGTAGATCACAGTCAACTGTGGAAAATTCTGAAAGAGATAGGAATCCCAGACCACGTGACCTGCCTCTTGAGAAACCTATATGCAGGTCAGGAAGCAACAGTTAGAACTGGACATGGAACAACAGACTGGTTCCAAATAGGAAAAGGAGTACATCAAGGCTGTATATTGTCACCCTGCTTATTTAACTTCTATGCAGAGTACATCATGAGAAACGCTGGGCTGGAAGAAACACAAGCTGCAATCAAGATTGCTGGGAGAAATCTCAATAACCTCAGATACGCAGATGACACCACCCTTATGGCAGAAAGTGAAGAGGAACTCAAAAGCCTCTTGAAGAAAGTGAAAGAGGAGAGTGAAAAAGTTGGCTTAAAGCTCAACATTCAGAAAACGAAGATCATGGCATCCGGTCCCATCACTTCATGGGAAATAGATGGGGAAACAGTAGAAACAGTGTAAGACTTTATTTTTCTGGGCTCCAAAATCACTGCAGATGGTGACTGCAGCCATGAAATTAAAAGACGCTTACTCCTTGGAAGGAAAGTTATGACCAACCTAGATAGCATATTCAAAAGCAGAGACATTACTTTGCCAACAAAGGTCCGTCTAGTCAAAGCTATGGTTTTTCCAGTGGTCATGTATGGATGTGAGAGTTGGACTGTGAAGAAGGCCGAGCACTGAAGAATTGATGCTTTTGAAGTGTGGTGTTGGAGAAGACTCTTGAGAGTCCCTTGGACTGCAAGGAGATCCAACCAGTCCATCCTGAAGGAGATCAGCCCTGGGATTTCTTTGGAAGGACTGATGCTAAAGCTGAAACTCCAATACTTTGGCCACCTCATGTGAAGAGTTGACTCATTGGAAAAGATTCTGATGCTGGGAGGGATTGGGGGCAGGAGGAGAAGGGGACGACAGAGGATGAGATGGCTGGATGGCATCACTGACTCGATGGACGTGAGTCTGAGTGAAATCCGGGAGTTTGTGATGGACAGGGAGGCCTGGTGTGCTGCAATTCATGGGGTCGCAGAATCGGACGTGACTGAGTGACTGAACTGAACTGAACTGAATGTTTGTTTCTTTATAAGGAGATCATGTAGCAAGTACAGTGTTAGTTTAATGTATCGACTATGTATTGTAAGAAATAAGAGGAGAGAGATCTCACTGTGCAGAGGAGGCCACATTCTGTAGACCCTAAATTTTTACATAGTAAAAAGTTGCCAATGAAGTACAAGCACACCTTACCCTGCCTCCCACTCCACAAATCAATCTCTCTTTTCCGTCTCCAGACCCAGATATATACAATTCTATATTCTACATAATTCACTAATCTATATAGTTATTTTCTCACGCTAATAATAGCTCTTTGAAAACATTTTAATAGTTATATAATATTCCAGATTTACAGATGTGCTATGACTTAAGAATTTCTCTGTCTAGGGATATTTAGATTGTTAGAATATTTTGTCAGAGATATATACTCAGCTATAGGAAGCAATCCAGGTGTGGGAGCTTAGTGCTAGACCCATACAGGTACTTGCTACTGCCACTACATACATGGAAAGTCATTCCTTTTGTTTATAAAGAGCTTCCCTGTGCAATCTTAAAGAATTAGTATTTCTAGAGCTATAAACCATGATGGAAAAGGGACAGTTTAGGCCAGAGAGGGAATCAGTGAACTTTTACAAGTGTATGTTATTTAACTTACTCTACTCAATTCCACAAGGTAGAAAGTATTAATCCCATTTTATAATTGAGAAATTAATATTTATGCTTAAGCAGATGGCTCAGATGGTAAAGCATCTGCCTACAATGCGGGAGACCCGGGTTCAATCCCTAGGTCGGAAAGATCTCCTGGAAAAGGAAGTGGTAACCCACTCCAGTACCCTTGCCTGGAAAATCCGATGGACAGAGAAGACTGGTAGGCTACAGTCCATGGGGTCGCAAAGAATCAGACACAACTGAGCAGTTTAGGCCAGAGAGGGAATCAGTGAACTTTTACAATATATTTTATTTAACTTACTCTACTCAATTCCACAAGGTAGAAGGTATTAATCCCATTTTATAATTGAGAAATTAATGTTTAATATGAACTCCAAAAAAGAAATTTTCTTAATGGACCGTAGTTGCTTCTGTACAAGTTTCAATAACTGACTCTGCTGTAGTAGACGATTCTTTGCTTGTTTTTTCAGCTAATGGAACAGAGTGAAAATACTACCCTGAAGTTGGATATACTCAGGGTTGAAATGTAACACTTTTCGGTATTTTAACAACCAGCAAATTGCCCCATCTAACTTTTTTGTTACTTCTGGAAATGTTTAGAACTTTCCTTTAAATATGTTACAGAGAAAACAGAGTGTTTTCCCGAAGTAGTATTAATTCATTAATCTGAACACAAATTCAGAATAGTCACATTTTTTTAACTGGTTCATATTTTTGTCACAACATTAGGTCTGTGTTTTAAATGGCAATCTATTTCCAAAATTATATTTTCTTTAGGAATCCTTCACCAGAATTTGATAATGTTTCATGGCTTCCTTCAGCCCATGATATGAACTGAAGTTTGGAGAAACTTTTTGATTTGCTCTTAGTTCTTCCTAGTCAATTCATATACTTCAGGAATGGTAAAAACACTTGAAGAATGGCTCATAAAAAATCATAAAGCATTAGAATTGATGTTGTTCATCTGAAAATAGAACTGTCTGAAAACCAAGTTCTACTGAAAAAAGTGGACTAGGGCAAAAAAAAAAAAAAAAGAATTCATTTACACACCCACAAATTGCAGTTGTGGGAGTCATCTGCTGCTGCTTCTAAGTCGCTTCAGTCGTGTCCGACTCTGTGCGACCCCATAGACGGCAGCCCACCAGGCCCCTCCGTCCATGGGATTTTCCAGGCAAGAGTACTGGAGTGGGGTGCCATTGCCTTCTCCAGGGAGTCATCTAGTTAATCCTTAATAAAAGAAGGTTTTCTGAGTGGTTATCCTCATTTTAATTTTTTCATAAAAAGATAAATTAGTGCTTTATTTTGTAGCCTCAATGCAAATTTATACTACAGTGAGATACCACTTCACATGCACTATATGGCTATAATCAATAAGACAATAACAAGTACTATTCGTGATATGGAGAAACTGGAGAGAATATAGAACATTGCTTATGAGATTATAAAATAGTACCCTTTGGAAAACAGTTTGTGGTGGTTTCTTAAAAAGTTAAACACACGTTTACTATATGACTCAGCACTTTCACTCATGGAGATATTTAATCCAAGAGAAATGAAACATGTCTATACAAAAATAATAAAAAATAAATATTTGTAGCAGTATTATTCACAATAGCCCAAAAGTAGAAGCAATTCAAATATCCATCAACTAGTAAATGGGTAAATAAGATGTTTTCACATCCATCTCATAGGATGCTGTTTAGTAACAAAAAGGGAATAAACTACTGATACATGTTACAACATGAATACAAGAAACTACATTTCTGTGAAATGGAATTTTTTACCTTTGAAAATGTAAATGTCCAGACATTAGGCTGGGAGATAGACAGGAAATGTTTGCTAAGTTTCAGTTGGACATCTGGTGTTCAAAATAAAAAGGAAAAGAGACTGTCCTTCTTTAGGACCTCCACCTATGCTCTTCCCTCTACCAGAAAAGCTGAAAAGTTCTGCCTCTTCTTTATTGGGCTAATACATGCCAGCACTTCAGGTATTAACTTAAATGTTGTATCTTCAGAGGAACTGTGTCCTTACCTAACAATTCAATCAAGTCTCATTGTGATATTATCGTCTACCACCCCTTGCTGTCTGTTAGTAGCATTTATCACAACTGTAAATCATTCATTTATTCAACAAGCGTATGCAGTCGAGCCACCTCCTACACGCCAGGCACTATTCTTGTCTTGGACTATAGAAGAAAGCAAAGCATGGAGCACATCCTAGTGGGGAGAGACAGATAATGAACAATTAAGCAAATATGCAATACATGAAGATATGATAAGTGGTAGGGAGTATAGTAGAACATGGTGAGAGAAAAGTTTGGGGAGGGATGTCTTTATATAGTGTCTTCAGGAAAATTATAATAAGGTGACATTTGAGCAGATTTTGAATGAAGAATACACATTTCAAAGAGTATACCTTTCAAAGTTAATGGTTTCTTCTTTTTCTTGATAAATTCCGGTCCTATAAATCAATATTCTTAAATTTTGAATGGTTTGCATTGTATCTGATAATTCTTCAAAATAAGAGATACAGAAAATGCAGACAATTTAATCTCTTGCCAGATCATATTTGTGAATTTGTATTCTGTAGCATCTTATTACAATCACACTGGCAAGTTAGAAAACATTAGCATTTTCTCCAAAATATCAGAATCATTTTACATTGTTACCAAATTCCATCCTACCACTATAAACTTACAAAAAACCAAAACAGTGGTAATTTCTTTGGCAGAGATGGCAAGGAATAAGAAAAAAGCCTAATTTATTAAAACTGAAAAAATTAATTTTTAGCCATAATGAATATTGAGACTTTCTTAAACATCATACAAACACAGTTGTCACTACTCCCCTTCCCTTCCTCCCATGTACGTAAGTTTCCAGTCTATTTGCTTTGATGTTTAGTTTTTATATCTGTACAGAGCCATATATTACCTGTCTAGAATTATTTTTTAATTGGTAAGGACATTCTTGTATATCTTCAGAGATAGGAGATCACTTTTATGACCTCTCTCTCCCTTACCCTCAGTTATTTCCTTTTTTGATTCATGTTTATTTGTTTAAATTTATTTATTTTTAATTGAAGGATAATTGCTTTACAATATTGTGTTGGTTTCTGCCATACATCAAGATGAGTCAGCCATAGGTATACATATGTCCCCTCCCTCTTGAAGCTCTCTCTCACCTCCCTTCCCATCCCACTCCTCTAGGTTGTCACAGAGCACCAGCTTGAGCTCCCTGCCTCATGCAGCAAATCCCCACTGGCTATCTGTTTTACTTACAGTAATGTATATGTTTCCATGCTGCTCTCTCCATTCATCCCCCCTGCCCTTCTCCCCCTGTGTCCACAAGTCTGCATCTCTATTGCTGCCACGCAAATAGGTTCATCAGTACCATCTTTCTAGATTCCATATATATGCGACAATATACATCATTTGTTTTTCTCTTTCTGATTTACTTCACTCTGTATAATAGGCTCTAGGTTCATCCACTTCATTAGAACTGACTCAAATGCATTCCTTTTTATGGCTAGTAATCATGGCATCTGGTCCCATCAAGTCATGGCAAATAGATGGGGAAACAATAGAAAGAGGAGAGACTTTTTTTTCTTGCGCTCTAAAATCACTGCAGATGGTGACTGCAGCCTTGAAATTAAAAGACACTTGCTCCTTGGAAGAAAAGCTATGACCAACCTAGACAGCATACTTAAAAAGCAGAGACGTTATTTTGCCAGCTAAGATCTGTCTAGTCAAGGCTATGGTTTTTCCAGTGGTTGTGTATGGGTGTGACAGTTGGACTGTGAAGAAAGCTGAGCACTGAAGAATTGATGCTTTTGAACTATGGTATTGGAGAAGACTCTTGAGAGTCCCTTGGACTGCAAGGAGATCCTACCAGTCCATTCTAAAGGAGATCAGTCCTGGGTGTTCACTGGACGGAATGATGCTAAAGCTGAAACTCCGGTACTTTGGCCACCTCATGCGAAGAGTTGACTCATTGGAAAAGACCCTGATGCTGGGAGGGAGTGGGGGCAGGAGGAGAAGGGGATGACAGAGGATGAGATGGCTGGATGGCATCACCGACTGGATGGACATGAGTTTGAGTAAATTCCGGGAGTTGGTGATGGACCTGGAGGCCTGGCGTGCTGCGATTCACGGTGTCGCAAAGAGTCGGACACGCCTGAGCGACCAAACTGGAACTGTATAGCTCAGTTGGCAAAGAATCCACCCGCAATGCAGGAGACCCCAGTTCAGTTCCTGGGTCAGAAGTATTCTTGGGCTTCCCTTGTTCCTCATCTAGTAAAGAATCCCCCTGCAGTGTGGAAGACCTGGGTTTGATCCCTGGGTTGGGAAGATCCCCTGGAGAAGGGAAAGGCTACCCACTCCAGTATTCTGGCCTGGAGAATTCCATGAACTGTATAGTCCATGGGGTCGCAAAGAGTCAGACAAACTCAGCGATTTTCACTTTCATAGCCTGTTTATCACTAGCTGACATTTGGGCATAACTGCAGTATGCTAAAACCCATATTTAATTTATGCATTTAACATGAATTTGTCCATGAACTGTTTTACCTGGGAAGGTATCAATCAGAAAAACAAAAAATGCATATGTATTGTTTCGGTTTCATTTTTGTTTCCTGACAAATACTACCTTAATTTTATTTCTTCAGAATAAAATTTTTAGGCACTTTTATAATAGAAACTCTCTCTAAAATCTGTGACTAATTACAGAGCCTTATTTTGCCTTTTGGAGAAGGAAATGGCAACCCACTCCAGTATTCTTGCCCGGAGATTCCTAGGGATGGAGGAGCCTGGTTGGCTGCCATCTATGGGGTCGCACAGAGTCGGACACGACTGAGGCAACTTAGCATGCATGCATGTGTTGGAGAAGGAAATGGCAACCCACTCCAGTATTCTTGCCTGGAGAGTCCTAGGGACAGGGGAGCCTGGTTGGCTGCCGTCTGTGCGGTTGCACAGAGTCAGACACGACTGAAGCAACTTAGCAGCAGCAGTAGCATTTTGCCTTTAAACGTGGTTTAATTCATTATTACAAAGTGATTCCAGGGATGTTGTAATCTGCATAATCCAGAACCTATCATCACAGGTATGTTTAAGTAGGAACTCCATGAATCTCTGGGGAAATGTACTACAGACCCTTAAAACTGCTAATTTGAATCTAATTCAACAAGTCAAGGTTTTCAAACAAAAATTTAGAGGGAAGGACAGTTCTAACTCTTAGAAATAGCCTTTAGAAGCAGAAAACCTCCTTGCTATTTGAAGAAGGAGGTGTTTGAGCTTTTTTCTCATAGGCTGGTTTGTGGACTTCTAGAAAGCAATGTCATATTGTCCTCTTGACTCAGCCCCAGAGAAAGTTTTCACAATACCCTTCATCATCATAGACTGCTCTTTCTGATCCTCTGTCTAAATCATGTTAGGTGTCGGGTAGTTACCACCGCTCCCTAATCCTCATCAAACTACAGTAGGTGATCCTGCTGTGTGCAGCCCTGGTACCTATATTGTTCCATTCACATAGTTCACATAGCAGGACACTAAGGCAAATCATAGTTGCTTATTCAAAGCTTAATAAACCTTAATGATTTTCTAGTCGAGGCCTCTCATGTCACACATTGGGAAATTGAGTCCCAAATGGTTGTTATTTGCACAAATCGCGTAACAGAACAGAAACTAAATCACACAGTTCAAAAAAGTCTGTGAGTTTGGAACTCAGGTTGGTTGACAGCATTGAAGGTTTTTTGTTTTTGTTTTGTCCTTATCCATATCAGCTGCAATGAAGTTTCCAGTCCCTAAAAGAAGTGAGGCAAAGCTGCCCACAGAACTACTCGGTCATGAACTAAAGAAAGACAACAGTCAAGCCAAAATAACTAAAAAAAAAAAAGATTGATAGTATTTTAAATGTGAATCTGTATACAAATGTTAAAAGTTTCATGAAAGTATAAACATGTCCTATTTTTCTTGCTGTACTTTTTCCATTTTGTAATTGGATCAGCTCCCTGATTTTAATCATTTTAATATTAATAGTGAGGATAATGATGATGTTTGTTCCACTAGAATGTGACCCACAAGAGAGCAGAGACCATGCTTGTTTGTTGGCTTTGGTCTGCCCAGCACCCAGCACAGGGCAATTAGTGTAATAATTAAAAATGATGACTCCTCAAGGAATTCCAAAAACTCTAAAGAGTTCATTTTAAAAAAATAACATTGAATCTTATCAATCTAGAAGATCAACTTAATAAAACCTTTAGTGTTTTTATTTCCTGTTTGTTGTCTGAGTAAGCTTATGTTTGTTTTTCTCCTCAGTTTCATTGAAATTAATATTCTTTTTCAATAGTGAATTAACAAATTAGTATGATAAAATTCACTCTGATGAAGAGAAAGCTGCCACTCAGTAGAAGAAAAACCAAATAGATCAATATAGTTGCAGAGGATCGTATCCAAAGAATAGACCTTCCAACCAAAAGGTTGAAAACTATAAAATCAAATGTATTGCATTTCTGTATATTTTCATATGATTAGTTAAGTCTAATAATCTTTGTTTTGCCTATGTGACATAAATCTTGATCCAGCAAATATTACTCTTTAATTCAATTTTATATGTTACTTTATAATCAAATCCAAGATGTTATAAAGACATTGAGTTTTCAACTTCTAGTTTCCCACTTAAGTGTTTTTCTCTTATCCAGTATTGAGAAGCAGCAGTTCTCCTGAAACAGCTCTTGGATTTTTTCAACAGATGGAAGTTTATCTTAGATCAAAACAAAGCTTCTGTTTCAGTGTAGTCCTGCCTAAAGGCAGGAGAATGGACTAGAAGACTTCTTAAAGTCCCCTCCATATCCCTATATTTTATTTGCAAATGTCACTGCTTTTTAGTGAGTTAAAATAGATGGAGTCTACAGTGCTCATATAAAAGAAGATAGAATATACTTTTCTCAACTATCATGCTTTGTTAAGTCATTTTTGCTTTTGTTTTTGAAAACTTGGGCCTTAGTAATATAATAAACAAATGTAATACTTAAAGTAAACTTACTGTTTCTCAACCCTTTAGAAAAAAGTTCTTATTTCTCCACTTTATAGTTGTATTGTTCCTATGTTATTTTTATTGTAATTGTATTGCCAAATCAGGTGTGAGATTAGATGTTGGATGTTACATGTAATCTGCACAGAAATCAAATTATTTAACCTCTAAGCCCACAATACCCCCTCCTGCTGGTTTGCTGTTAAATATTCAGTATGTTCTTGTCATGAATACAAATGGAGGACAAATTAGAATCTACAGACAGCTGACCTGAGCTTCAGATTAGAGACTGGGGGGCTTGTGCTGTTTTAAATGTTTTAATTATCATAGTCCCAGTAGCCAGTTGAAGGACACACATAAAATCATTTTTTAACAAAAGAAAAAGAAAAAGAAAAGCTTCATCTTCCTTCTTCTTAATATGAATGTTTGAGTATGATTACATTTGCACTTCCATTGGAACTATGCTAATTTGCTGCATTAAATTAGGTCTATTAGTAGTAAGAATTTTTTAAACCTTTAAACATTTACAGTTTTATTTTCAGTTGGCATGTGTCTTCCATATAGGGAAGGTGATACATATTCCTCAGTTTATTTCAAACAGTAGATCTGTGTTTACTTGTAAAGCCTAATTTAGACAACAGGTCTGGCAGTTCATAATTAATATGGTGAAAATGTGTAAGAATAATGGACCAGTTTAGATGTGATAACATGTATTTGTACAGTAAAGCACAGAGCACTGAAGTAAAATGAGCTAGAAAGATCATTCTTGGAATTTAAAATATTTAATGTTTCATTAAATATTTTTAAGATTTATTTTTAAGTATTACTGCTTAATTAAAAACATTTCCAATTTAGAGTTGAAAAGGTATGAAGTAAGTAGAATGTTGTATTAGATGATGAAATAAAATTTTAATGGCCGTTTACATAGCAAAGAAATACACTTTGAATCTTTAAAAAGAAATACAAGTAAATTTTTTATCTTAAAAGTAACTTTATATTAATATTTATTCTCAAGATTACATTATTCTGATGTCTACAGTCTTGAATTTGCAATTTTTGTTTCTTGTATATGTTTGTCTAATGTTGATTTGATTAGTTATGGCTGACTAGTAAGCAGTGAAACATTTTTATATACTCTTGGGAAATAAATTTGGCAGAAAATCAGCATGAGTAGATTTAATTATCACTCTGAGACCTTTTCCTTTTCTAGCTTAGTGATCCTGAAACTCCATGTGTCTCACTGAAATCTGTGTGGACGCTAAGCTTCGCTTCCCAATTTGTTCCTCCACGCAATGATAAGCCAAGCAATTACTGGTTTATTGATTTTTCATCATGGTAAATTTAAAGTTGATTTTTTCCTGAAAAGGCAGGGGTGATTAAGTGTTTCCCCTCGGTTTAGTACAAGAGAGCTATGTGGCAGAATCTAATATCCTGAGGTCAACCTCTGCAGGCAGATAATACGGTGTCTTGGCCACGTGTTAAAGAGAGAAATCAGGGCTACAAATGTGATAGGATATATGTGGAGACAGTTTAATTTGCTCCATTTATATGAACAAGTCATGTGGCACATGCTTGGAAAACATCATTTTGAATGGGCTTAGAAGTGAGGGCCACGTGGGCAGAAAGAATGAGTGAGTACAAACAAAAATGATGTTATTGGCTATTAGGGGAATTTCACTGTCATTTTTAAATGAAAATAAGTAAACCTTTGGTATATAAGATGTTCAAAATATAGAGTGAAATCTACATATACCATTATGAAGATTTGCTGGTCTGTAAAATGTAAAATAGATAGGCTGTCATGTAAGAGAATTATGATTAAGCTCTGCATACTAGTTTTAAAAATATATAGTACATTCTGATCTCTTCAGGCAGTTCTCTAGCAGCAGTATATTTTTGTGTTTTTCAAAGGTAGCCATTTTTTAATCAAATATTCAATGCTTGATTCCAAAATAATCTACAAAATTCTTTAGCAACATTTGGAAAAATACTAGTTCATAGAAGTTATTAATTACTAGTTATAAATAGGAGTATAGATAAATAAATAGGTAGACATTGTTGTGGGAAACCTCAAATGTGAGAATGGCAAGAAAACTCATCAGTAACTAGATTGAATATTTACTATAATTCTTATGAGAAATGGAAATGTTATAGTTTTAGCTTTTCCAGTTACAGCAAGCAAATACATTCACTAGAACATAAAATAGAAGATGCAGTTTTCTATGTGGTAGTTTTTCTTAATCTAGTATTGAAAGCTAAATATTTTACAAAATGTTGAACAAATTTAACCTGGTCCTGAATCTACAGAGCCCATTTTTCAACTGGTTTTATTATTTTGCAGTTTAATTCCTCAATATTTACTCATTACCAATCCATGTTATTATATGTATATTTTATCAGTGTGATTCAGAAAGATTTTAATTGTGTTCCCCTGATAACCTAAGAATGATGATTGTTGGCTGCTTTGTGTATCTTGTTTACTAAAAAGTCCACTTGTTTGTGTCATCAATCATTATTTGAAGTTAATTGTAGATCATATTTTTGGTGAATAACTGAAATAATTCCTCATTTTTAATATTCAGATGCTTTTATTTCTAAAAACTAATGAACATTTAAATCCCTCTGAAACAATGGTGCTAAAGGCAAATATTTTATGTTAAGCGAAGCTTACTTCTGATTCTAATATATCTTTTACAATCTTCCACAAAGGATATAATATAAATATATTAAGATCATGAATACCAGCTGTTCTCTCACTAAGCACTAAAACTTCACATGCCACCAGAGGTCTGCTTCTGATTGTGTCCTTTCCTATGGATTAAGACGCATGTGGCTAGAAAGAGATTACACTTTGCAATCAGGAACCCCCTTACTTCCTCAGTGTATGAGCTCTGAAGTTTTGTAGATTTTTTTTTCCCCCTCACATCTGACAGTAACTGTCTGGCTACTTTTTGAAACTGGTGACTCTTCCACCTCAAAGTTACATTAGAAGGTTTGTGAATTATTTCTAGTCATGTGGTAGATTTACGTGAGCTCATCATTTTCCAGTACAGGTTGACTCTTTTAAGTTAGATGAGCATGAACTTCACTATTCTGAAGTTTTTATTTAAAGACATTTTCCTATAAAACAATAAAATTTACAATAAAAAATTCTAGCTTCAATAAAAAAGTTTTCTACTTGGGTTGATGTGACGTCTACATGTGTGTAAATTATCCATACAGTACTTAAAGGCTTCTCTGGTAGCTCAGCTGGTAAAGAATCTGCCTGCAATGCGGGAGACCTGGGTTTGATCCCTGGGTTGGGAAGATCCCCTGGAGAAGGGAACAGCTTACCCACTCCAGTATTCTGGCCTGGAGAATTCCATGGACTTAAAGAAACTTAGGACATGATCTTAAAAAGCTTATTTTTAAGCATAACAGAAAAAATTTATTTTTCTTTCATCCAGTGAAAAATGGACCGTTTGTCAACCAATGGTTTGTCAATCAATGGTTATTTCTTCAGGTATTATGCAGTCCTGTACTACATCCTCATCCCTTCCTCAGAACAAGTACAGATATTTTTGCACTAAGAAAATGGCAATACATTACCCTTTCTTTAAATGTCTTTGTCTGCTAACCTTCAAGTAAATGTTAGTTGATTTTCTAATGACTAATTGATAAATCACATTCTGATGCTCCTTCACCTGACTTCTAGTGTTGACTTCACAGCAGTGACCACTTACACTTAATGGCTGTTTAAAGGGAGAGGTCAGTATGCAAACTGGATCACTGCCTTCCTGTTTCATTCATATTCTTCCATTAGCAAACCCCCAAGTCTGTTTCAAGCACCAGGCTAAATGCTAGGGCTCTAAAGATAAATAAGACATGGTTCTTGCTCTAATAAAGTTTGCAGCCTATTAGAGATGATATGTCATGTGCATAAATTAGTATAAAGCAAACCAGAAATAAGCTTCAGTAAAGGAATACAGGTAGACTGCCTGTGAGAAGGGGGAGATTACTTTCAGCTGAGAGAATTGGGGAATGCCTTGAGGAAATTGCTTACATTTTTCAAATCTGTCAATATGAACAAGCCTGGAGTAAACATGTAGGTGGTGGGGGAGCTGAGAGAACAGTTTTTGAGTTTATACCCAGTGCTGTTACCAGTGCTAGTACCTAAACATAGGTTATCTAATTTCAGTCCCACAACAATCCTATGAATTATGTATTTTCATTATATAAATAAGGAAACATGACAATTTAGTGACTTACTCAAGGTCCTACAACTAATAAGTAGTAACTAGCTGGAATTTGAAAATTCATATCCTAACTTTATATCTAGAGCTCTTTTTACTGTTACTGTCAATTAGCCCACCTAGCAGTTGGACCTTGATCTTGACTTCCACAGCAACATGCTCTAAACTGTACCACTGCTTCCCAAGCCTGGCATACATCAGAATCACCTGAGAGCAATTTTTAAAATATTTCAACTCCAAGCACTTTATATTTTTTCTGAATTTTGAGGAAGTCAAACCAAGAGCCTATATATTTTCTTCAAGTTTCCCGAGTGCTTCTGATTTTTAACCAGCACTGCTGCACAAACAAGCATTTGGACACAACAGCTCTTATGCAGTTGAACTAACTAGTCACAATCATGATTTACCACATACAAGAATGGATAGATAGTCATGTGTTCATATTTATTCATATTTCTTTTTAACTAGTCACTGATTATTTAAATATTCAATGGCACAAGTTTGAAAGTGTCAAAATTTCCAATTTTTTAAAAAAATTTTCCAACAAAACTTACAGAATGAATGTCAGTAATTTGGAGGAAAACCCAGAAATAATAGTGGAGCACCCTCTTAAGAAAGGCCACCTCACAAATATCCCTGATAGCAGAGAGAACATTATTTTAAGCAAACGTATAGGCATCTACAATTCTTAAGTTGAAAGATTCAGAAAAGTTGTATTTTGAATATGGAAAAGTTTTGAGAATACCGTAGCCAGTTTGTTTCTCTTTGTCTTTTTGTGTATGTGCAAGAGTCATAGATAATTTTTTTAATAAATGTATTTATTTTAATTGGAGGCTAATTACTTTACAATATTGTAGTGGTAGT
Organism: Bos indicus x Bos taurus; assembly: GCF_003369695.1. Classification (NCBI taxonomy): domain Eukaryota; kingdom Metazoa; phylum Chordata; class Mammalia; order Artiodactyla; family Bovidae; genus Bos; species Bos indicus x Bos taurus. Next base: position 108,444,745 of record NC_040076.1, on the reverse strand, counting down.
GTAGTGGTTTTTGCCATACATGGACATGAATCAGCCATGGGTGTACATGTGTCCCCCAGCCTCCCTCCCCATCCCATCCCTCAGGGTCATCCCAGTGCACTGGCCCTGAGCGCCCTGTCTCATGCATCAAACCTGGACTGGCGATCTATTTCACATGTGGTAATATACATGTTTCAGTGCTATTTTCAACCTAAAAGAGCTCTTTTAATACGTAGAGATAAAGAATTCTAAGTATTAAGAAAGCATAGTGCCATAGATGGACAGCTTTTTCTTTCTTACTGAGGTATAAGAGAATTGTGTACTATAATCAATGGTATCTTAGATTTGATGAAATATATTAGTACCTGTATCACATTATTTTATTGTACAGTTTTATCATTTAATTTCTCTGTTGTGACCTGCCATGGTCAGCTCAGCAGTACTTCGTGATGATGACTAACAGGAGCCTATTTCTCAGCCCATGCTGAGCATGTTGGAAATTGTAGACATAAAGAGGAGTTGCTTAAGTATGAGATATTAGAGTATATTAAGATGTTATTTGAAACTTTAGTACCTCTAGCAAGCTATCTGTTATAGAAATAAAATTCCCTGATAATTTTGAAACTAAAATTAATTTTGTTTTTGACAGGTGAAAGAGTCCATTCCCACATTAACCCCTACTGCTAAATGAGTAGTTTATTTCTAACTAAGTTAAGTCTGGAGATGAGTCTCTTTGTTTAACACTTCTTAAAGTAAAAGTTAACATCCTACCTTTATCTAATTGCTATCAAAGACATTAGCCTATTTGGCTCTAGCATGATTCGATTGCATGAGGTCATGCAGCCTAGCTGTAATAACTTAAAGTGCTTCACTTGGTGATAAGAAAATATATTAAAATGCTCTCAGGTTCATTAGTTATTGCCTAAGGTCATGCTTTATGGTCTGTCCATTTACTAAAGTTAGTTGAAATAGCATTGACCTGAAATCACATTTTTAAGTCTTTCAATATAAGAAACATTAAATTTTAAGAAATGGTGTTTGTATTTTAATCCACTTAAAGAAAAATTATTTATTTTCATTTTTACCACTTGTAGAGGAGTTGGAAATATATTTAATGATATCTTGTCACTAGAATATACTTAAAACCTTTAACAACAACAGCAACAAAAACTGCTGTATAAATGAGTGGCTTTGATTTAATTTCATTTTTACTATGATTTGAAATCCTTCTCTATACTTTCATAAATAACCAAATGAGAGCAGGTCCCTCCAAGTCCACCCTTTGTGTCCCTCATGACCATGTGCTGCTTCATTAGGCCGGCTCAACCACCTGGTGTGGAATCTTTGGTCTCAGGAGACTCTCTCAACATCTGGCATTAGCTATGATCTTTGTATATGTATGCTTAATCTTTTTATTGACATTTTATAAGAAAAAAAGAATGTGGGACAAATTAGGAAGATGTATAGAACAATATAAAATAAAGCTGTGGTGTATCCATGATGCCATAATATTTTATAGTATATAGAAGGAACAAAGCAATAGAAGATCAGTAAGTATGTAAAGTTAATTTAGAACTTAGCATGATATTTATGATATAAAATATATATTTATTTTATGCAAGATATTGTTGGTTGAGTTGTTAATCTTGGGTCAAACTCCATTTATCCTTAACAAGAAATTATATATTCATATTTCAATCAGCATTAAACTGTTACAGCTTTTTAGTACCATTTATAATAGGTTAAAACAATTAAGATGATTTCATGGTAAAATAGGAAAAGGGTTTGGCATCTTATTAACTTTCTGAAAGATAATGTAGTTGAGTTTCTGAACTAGGGAATATGGAGATAACGTATAAAAGTGTTTTCTTATCATAAAAAAAAAACAAAGAACAGTGTCTATTATGTCCTGAAAAAAAGTAAAAGGAGTTAGTGGGTAACTATTAATATAACTGAACTAGTTACAATGAAAATGAAAGTGCTGTGCTTGTTTTTAATTGAAAATCTATTTCTTTATTAGTTTAAGAATTGTTAATAAATAGAACAAAGAACAACAAATACTCTATGTTATCACATAGGTAGAATCTAAAAACTAAATGTATATAACAAAACACAAACAGACTCACACATATAAAGACAAGCTAGTGATTACCAGTTGGGAAAGGGAAGGTCAAAGGGATGAGATAGGGCTGTGGAATAAGAGACACAAGGTGCTATGTATAAAATAAATAAGCAGCAAGGATATAGTATACAGTGCAGGAAATCATAGCCATTGTTTTATAATAACTTGAAATGGAGTATAATCTGTAAAAATATTGAATGACTATTGTACACTTGAAGCTAATGCAATATTGTGAATCAACTATACAACAAAAACATTTTAAATAATAAAAACTGAAATTATTTTTAGTATAATTTTTAAAATTATCCTATGTATTTGAAATGAGACAAAACAGGCACCTTGTGCACAAAATGAAAGCAGCTTTTAGTGATGTGTTGTTCTTTTGTTTATATATTTATACAGTCCTTCTTTGTAGTAGTATTTAATATTTTTATTAGAAGCAAATGAAGAGTGAATTATCAAACAAGGTATGGGTGTCATCCGTAACTATTTAATTTAGATAAAGTAAACATTAGACTCCATAATGTATATACTTACGGTATGGGACAATGTTGAGATCATATGTAATAGACCTATAGGTGAATAGAGAGAAATTTCTGCCTGGAGCCCAGGAGATGGAGACTGACTCTGATCTCAATCTGCTGACCTGCTGAGTGATCTTGATTAGTGTTCATATTATACATGTACAGCTAAGATTGTGAAGATTGTGCAGCTATTAAACGCATTGCGTTTTTAACTTAATGGGACAAAGATTAACAGCGGCATTGAGCACTAATTTAATATAACAGATTCACTAAGTGTAATTTTAGCAGTTGAAGACAAACCTCTCTAATAATGGGAGGGTGGGGAGGAGTGGAGACATCATTTATTATTCTGAAACTTAAGTGAGGTCAGCACATTAAATGATATAAAACTTTTGTTTTTCAATGATTATCTTTTGCTGCTCTATTTTGAGATCAGCTGAAACTGGTAATTTTATCACGGTTTTCTCAGTAATGTGATTTATATAATAAATATCTCATTTCCTGTTGTCTACTAGGAGATGGGCCAGAAGAAAGAACTCTAAAAGAAATAAATAATAGCCATAGCAACCCTTTTACTGCAAACTTCTGTACCTATTAGACTTTTTTTTTATGGTAAATTCAAAATTGAGAAGTGTTCTTAATGTAGGTTCCTAATTAAGTAGGTATAGAATACCATATTTGTGGGGTAACTTAAACTGGCTTTTTCACAGCCACATAGTTCAGTTAATTTCAGAATTATCCAGGATTATGAGAATGCCAGGTTTTTTGTTTTGGGTTTTGTTTTGATTTTCTCTGCTCTTTAGATCCCAGTGAAGAATGTTAAGGATTTCAATATGTGACCATGTTAAAATTCTATGTTTTTAACTGATTACCAACTGAAATGGGACTTTATAGCTTAAAAGTTTAGATTGATTTAGTTAACCACTTTGAGTATATAACAATTTTAACATTATTAGACAAATACTGTCATCTTTAATTGTCAAATTATATGCCAAAATAATGAGAGTAAAGGTAAGTTTGTAATTTTCACGTATGATCAAAGAAGGACTTCCTTGGTGACTCAGATGGTAAAGATCTGCTATAATACAGAAGACCCAGGTTCACTCCCCTGGAGAAGGAAATGACAACCCAGTCCAGTATTCTTGTCTGGAGAATTCCACGGACAGAGGAGCCTGGTGGGCTGTAGTCCATGGGGGTCACGAAGAGTCGGACATGACTGAGTGACTAACACACACACACACACACACACACACACACACCCCTGAGATCACAGAACATGCCAACAGTGGAAACCTTTAGTACTTTGACACCTGGTGGTATGAGTTGGAACATTCTGAATAAAACGTTCTTATGTTCTTTATGCAGGAGTTTTGCTTTCTTTGTATAATACAAAAATAAGGGTGCTATTTTGATATGGTGAAGAGAATTTTTCATCTCTCGGTAGTAAGTATTTCTTCATGAAGTTTGTTTTTAAAAAAAAAAAAAAGCTTTTAAGTTGTATTTATTTAATACAAGCCTTTCCTAGTAGTGTTAGATAATGTAGTGTTAAATAGTGCTAAATAAATAATGACAGTTTTTACAGTTACAGTGTGTTTTCAATCAAATAGTACTCTCATTCTGAAACTGGACAATTCTGAACAAATTTAGCCAGAGCTGCTCTTGGGTAGTTTTCATTACAGGATGCTCTCTAGATAGCTGCAAGTGGTATAGGAAATTGATCTAAATGTGTTCTGCTCTAGGACATACTCCAGAAACAGGCTACGAGGGAAACGGGGCTGGGGGGTGTTTGCTTGTTATTTTCCCTTCCTTTTTTTTTTCCTCTAAGTAAATTGCCAGTAAACTCTGGTTAAATGGCTTCTATTCTTAGATACTTTTCAAGTTACCTTTTTCTTCCAAGTGCCATTTTGTTTCATCTCTTTACCTTTAGAATTAAGTCACAAAATGATAGATCTAGGAGATATCCTAAAAATACCTAATTCTGCTATCTTTTTGCTGTCTTACTTTACAACTAAGAATTCATTTTGCCCCATCTCCTCAAACCCCCATCTCAACTCAACAGAAATGTGCTGTGGCGAAGGGGAAGAAGTGAGACTAGGTCAAGGGGTGGAAGATGTTTCAAAGAATATGGTTCTGAGAAGGAAGTTCTAAAGATCACCTTGCTTGAAAGAGTGGCCATTTCTAACAGGAAAACTTCTGGAGAAACAACCCTTACTATAGCAATAGGCAGAAAAAGGCAGTCTAGTATTGTACGTTAATTCACTCTACTCAGTGGTTCCTGACCTGACTCCCAGGACTTTACAACAGTCACACCTTCAGTTATCTTTAGCACAGACAGGAAATTCTGGGAAGCAGATTGAAGTAACAAAAGACTTGTTAAATCCCTTTCAACAAATGCCACAAGAAGCCCTAATCATCAGCTACTGTTCTGAAGCAGTAAGCTCATTGTTCAGAGCTAAGCAATTGCTGAGTGAGTACCTTGCATTGGAAGAGCCAATAAACTTTTGTTCTCTCAGCCCAGGACTAGAAGCCTTTGAAGCAGTTTTAGTCAAGTCCTGTATTTGTATTTTGAAGTTTGGACTTTTAATTTGTTTTCTGATAGGGGTGAGGGGATGCTGGTAAAAATGGAAAGAGAGGTCCAAGCAAAGAATATAGGAAATAGTTTTGTCCCATACCTCCCTTTTGGAGTTCCTACACAAACCACTTTCTTTTTTAAAGAGATACTCCATATATGGGTCAGGTTAGAGAAAATAGACTTTTTGATCTATCTAGAGAAGTCATTATGAAAGATTTAATACTGGAAGGAAAATCACACCTGAGATGGTAAAAATAAAGGGTGAAGAGGGTTTATTTAAAAGTTTTAGCAGTGGAATTCTTGAAATTATTTTATGAATTCAGTATTATGATATTCTCCCTTGTCTTGAATGCAGTTCAGTTCAGTTCAGTCACTCAGTCGTGTCCGACTCTTTGCGACCCTATGAATCGCGGCACGCCAGGCCTCCCTGTCCATCAGAAACTCCCGGAGTTCACTCAGACTCATGTCCATCCAGTCAGTGATGCCATCCAGCCATCTCATCCTCTGTCATCCCCTTCTCCTCCTGCCCTCAATCCCTCCCCGCATCAGAGTCTTTTCCAATGAGTCAACTCTTTGCATGAGGAGGCCAAAGTACTGGAGTTTCAGCTTTAGCATCATTCCTTCCAAAGACATCCCAGGGCTGATCTCCTTCAGAATGGACTGGTTGGATCTCCTTGCAGTCCAAGAGACTCTCAAGAGTCTTCTCCAACACCACAGTTCAAAAGCATCAATTCTTCGGTGCTCAGCCTTCTTCACAGTCCAACTCTCACATCCATACATGACCACTGGAAAAACCATAGCCTGGACTAGACGAACCTTTGTTGGCAAAGTAATGTCTCTGCTTTTGAATATGCTATCTAGGTTGGTCATAACTTTCCTTCCAAGGAGTAAGCATCTTTTAATTTCATGGCTGCAGTCACCATCTGCATTGATTTTGGAGCCCAAAAAGATAAAGTCTGACACGGTTTCCACTGTTTCCCCATTTATTTGCCATGAAGTGATGGGACCAGATGCCATGATCTTCGTTTTCTGAATGTTGAGCTTTAAGCCAACTTTTTCACTCTCCTCTTTCACTTTCATCAAGAGGCTTTTGAGTTCCTCTTCACTTTCTGCCATAAGGGTGGTGTCATCTGCATATCTGAGGTTGCTGAGATTTCTCCCGGCAATCTTGATTCCAGCTTGTGTTTCTTCCAGTCCAGCGTTTCTCCTGATGTACTCTGCATATAAGTTAAATAAGCAGAGTGACAAGATACAGCCTTGACGTACTCCTTTTCCTATTTGGAACCAGTCTGTTGTTCCATGTCCAGTTCTAACTTTTGCTTCCTGACCTGCATACAAATTTCTCAAGAGGCACATCAGGTGGTCTGGTATTCCCATCTCTTGAAGAATTTTCCACAGTTTATTGTGATCCACACAGTCAAAGGCTTTGGCATAGTCAACAAAGCAGAAATAGATGTTTTTCTGGAACTCTCTTGCTTTTTCCATGATCTAGCGGATGTTGGCAATTTGATCTCTGGTTCCTCTGCCTTTTCTAAAACCAGCTTGAAAATCTGGAAGTTCACGATTCACATATTGCTGAAGCCTGGCTTAGAGAATTTTGAGCATTACTTTACTAGCATGTGAGATGAGTGCAATTGTGCAGTAGTTTGGGCATTCTTTGGCATTGCCTTTCTTTGGGATTGGAATGAAAACTGACCTTTTCCAGTCCTGTGGCCACTGCTGAGTTTTCCAAATTTGCTGGCATATTGAGTGCAGCACTTTCACAGCATCATCTTTCAGGATTTGAAATAGCTCAACTGGAATTCCATCACCTCCACTAGCTTTGTTCATAGTGATGCTTTCTAAGGCCCACTTGACTTCACATTCCAGGATGTCTGGCTCTAGGTGAGTGATCACACCATTGTGATTATCTGGGTCATGAAGATCTTTTTTGTAAAGTTCTTCTGTGTATTCTTGCCACCTCTTCTTAATATCTTCTGTTTCTGTTAGGTCCATACCATTTCTGTCCTTTATCGAGCCCATCTTTGCATGAAATGCTCCCTTGGTATCTCTAATTTTCTTGAAGAGATCTCTAGTCTTTCCCATTCTGTTGTTTTCCTCTATTTCTTTGCATTGATCGCTGAGGAAGGCTTTCTTATCTCTTCTTGCTATTCTTTGGAACTCTGCATTCAGATGCTTATATCTTTCCTTTTCTCCTTTGCTTTTCGCTTCTCTTCTTTTCACAGCTATTTGTAAGGCCTCCCCAGACAGCCATTTTGCTTTTCTGCATTTCCTTTCCATGAATACAGTTAGGCAACAATTAAAATTTTTGTATTCTCAAAGCCTACTCAGCTAACAGGGGAGCAAGATGATCCAATCAAGGCAAAGAAACCTATAATATGCCAAGCTCTGTCCCTTACCGGCATTCTCTCATTTAGTTTTATGTTCACAAGAATCTACTCAGGAGATAACAGTTTACAGGTAAGGAAACTGAGTCTTGGAAAGGTTGAATAATTTTTCTATAGTCACTGTACTAACAGGACAAGAACCAGGATTAATACTCCGTTTATATATCCCAAACCCATGATTTTTTATATGTTGTCTAAGTAACCATTATAAAAGAATAAACTTAGCTCTAAATAGCAGTAGTTGATGAAAGAATATTTATTGTCACAAAGCCCACTAGTCATTAAATCAACAGATATTAATGAATACTTATTAAGTATATAACACCTTATTAGGTACAAACAGACATTTCTAAGCTCTTTCCCCTCAAAGAGTGTCCATCTTTGAAACTGAATTTTGTGGGCACCTTTAAACATATATGCATAATCTTAATTTCTCTCACATTATATGTATTTTCTTCATGTAAAGCCATATCTCCAGTGTGAATTATTCATGCAGTGTTTGGTTCCTGATTATGCACACACTGCCCTTAGTCACTCAGGAAGCTCAGGTAATGGAAGTGTGTTTTAATGACAGTTTAAATCAGAGGTGAGCACATTACAGCCGACCTGCCAAATCCAGCCCACCACCTGGTTTTGTAAATAGAGTACAGGAAGAACAAAAGCCATACTCACAGTTTACATATTATCTATGACTGCTTTTGTCCTCAGTTCAGTTCAGTGGCTCAGTTGTGTCCTACTCTTGGTGACCCCATGGACTGCAGCACACCAGGCTTCCTCGTCCATCACCAACTCCCAGAGTTTACTCAAACTCATGTCCATTGAGTTGGTGATGCCATCCAACCATCTCATCCTCTGTCTTCCCCTTCTCCTCCCGCCTTCAATCCCTCCCAGCATCAGGGTCTTTTCCAATGAGTCAGCTCTTCACATCAGGTGGCCAAAGTATTGGAGTTTCAGCTTCAACATCAGTCCTTCCAGTGAACATTCAGGACTGATTTCCTTTAGGATGGACTGGTTGGATCTCCTTGCAGTCCAAGGGACTCTCAAGAGTCTTCTCCAACACCGCAGTTCAAAAGCATCAATTCTTCGGCGCTCAACTTTCTTTATAGTCTTTCTTTTGTCCTACAACACCAGAATCTAATAGTTATGACAGGGCCATATGGCCTGCAAAGCCTAGTATATTTACTGTCTGGCCCTTTTTAGGAAATGGGTGCTAACCGCTGGCTTAAATCATAAACCAGCACAATAAAGTAATTCTAATAGCAAAATATAGTTACAAATATAATTCACACATATATATATACTATCTATATCTGCACACAAGCACATGTATATATCTACATATATATGTTATAAAGACAAAGGATACATGAAAGAAAAATTATCTGGGATTACTTTTTTGTGTATGTGTGGTATCTGTGCCCCTAATGCTCCTCGCACCTAGCTTCTTTGTCCTGGATATTAAATATTAGTGTCATAATCCTCATAATATATATATCTCGAGGTACAGTTGGGGCTTAAGCTTTGTTTCATGAATGCTGTTCTTCCTAGGAATAAGAACTTAGCTTTGATTTTTAGGTATCTGGCACATTTTTGTGTACTTGAGAGATCAGGTTCCTATTTGAATATATCAGTTGTCCTCAAATTTTCGTGTGCCTCGAAATCAGCTGGAAATTTATAGCACCACTCCCAGAGCTTCTGATTCAGTAGGTCTGGGAAGGGCACTGATTACTGAATTTCTAAAAACCTTCCAGGTGTTGCTAATGCTTTGCCCTTAAGACTTCACTTTGAAAAAACCACTGGAATAAGCATTGGAAGATAGTATGAGGGCAACAAGAACCCATGAAAGCATTCAGTGAGATAGCCTGAGTCTTTGGGAAATTTACCACACTTTGCCAGAGAGGGTCTGTGACATTAAGAGGATTTGTTAAGTAAGAATGAAAAAGCAGAATACAGAATAGAATACATACTGTAAAATTGGTAATTGTACAGTCAACAAATGTAAGGTAATATAAGGTAATATGGAGCCTGATGGGCTGCAGTCCATGGGGTCGCTAAGAGTCGGACACGACTGAGCGACTTCACTTTCACTTTTCACTTTCACACATTGGAGAAGGAAATGGCAACCCATTCCAGTGTTCTTGCCTGGAGAATCCCAGGGACAGGGGAGCCTGGTGGGCTGCCGTCTATGGGGTCGCACAGAGTCGGACACGACTGAAGTGACTTAGCAGCCTGCATTGAAAAAAGTGGTGTTAAACAATGAAAGGTTCTTTGCCCTTTTATTTCGCTACATTTGCTTACTGGCTTTTCTACTTAATAATTTAATGACTTTGGCCATATTATTTTTAATCACGCTGAACTTCAGTTCTCTATGTAAAAATAAAAACAAAACAATTCCTGTCTCACAAGAATTTTGTAAGGATTAACTATATGAAAGCACTTAGTAAAATCTATTTAGGTGTTAGCTGGAAGCTATGGACCTTCAAAATTTTGATTGTGGAATGAAATAGAGATTATATTTATTAGGAAATGATCCCATCAATAGGGTAAAAGAAACCTTTAAAATGTATTAGAGGAAAAAGTTATCAACAGTGACTTCACTGTTATTAAGTGTATTAGATTCATTTGTTAGGTATTTCATTTAAATTCTGAGGTTTGGTCTTCAAATTTCCATTAATTTGGACTCTTCAGACTTTTAATGTTTTCATTTGTAAAAATTGTTAGCTCTTGGGGATTACTAACACAAATATCGATGTGTAGCTTTGGCCTGTTAGCTATCAATGGAAATCAGAAAATCAATAAACTTAATAGCTGTTCATTACATAATTGATGCATTTGCAGGACTATGTTGAGTACTGTCAGTGAGTAATCAATTCAGTCAAAATCTATTACCAGAATACTGCCAGAAGTTTCTTATATTATTTCATGACTGTATAGCTACCACAGCATATTTTTATGATGCAGTTTTTGTCTTGTGGGATTCATATTGCTTATAATTTGTGGTATTTCCATCCAGTTGGAAGCGCCTACCACCTAGGAAGTATTGTTCCTAGATTAGCTGCCTCATTACCCAAAGCTTGGACTCCAGCTCTCCGGTCAGCTTCTGCCCTAGGATTAATTTCATCTTATCCATTCCTTTAGCCAGCTTATGTTGTCTGAATCTGCCCTGTGTGCTAAATACCGTATAGGGACATATATCTGGGCCCCTTTGTAGTATATCAGCTACTGGTGGAAAACATGTATAAAGCAGTAATATAAGGAGAGTATTAACTACTGCACAATTGCACTCATCTCACACGCTAGTAAAGTAATGCTCAAAATTCTCCAAGCCAGGCTTCAGCAATACATGAACCGTGAACTCCCAGATGTTCAAGCTGGTTTTAGAAAAGGCAGAGGAACCAGAGATCAAATTGCCAACATCTGCTGGATCACTGAAAAAGCAAGAGAGTTCCAGAAAAACATCTATTTCTGCTTTATTGACTATGCCAAAGCCTTTGACTGTGTGGATCACAATAAACTGTGGAAAATTCTTCAAGAGATGGGAATACCAGACCACCTGAACTGCCTCTTGAGAAACCTGTATACAGGTCAGGAAGCAACGGTTAGAACTGGACATGGAACAACAGACTGGTTCCAAATAGGAAAAGGAGTACGTCAAGGCTGTATCTTGTCACCCTGGTTATTTAACTTATATGCAGAGTACATCATGAGAAACGCTGGGCTAGAGGAAGCACAAGCTGGAATCAAGATTGCCAGGAAAAATATCAGTAACCTAAGATATGCAGATGATACAACCCTTATGGCAGAAAGTGAAGAAGAACTAAAGAGCTTCTTGATGAAAATGAAAGAGGAGAGTGAAAAAGTTGGCTTAAAGCTCAACATTCAGAAAACTAAGATAATGGCACCTGGTGCCATCACTTCATGGCAAATAGATGGGGAAACAGTGGCTGACTTTATTTTTGGGGGGCTCCAAAATCACTGAGGATGGTCATTGCAGCCATGAAATTAAAAGACGCTTGCTCCTTGGAAGGAAGGTTATAACCAAACTAGACAGCATATTAAAAAGCAGAGACATAGCTTTGCCAACAAAGGTCCGTCTAGTCAAGACTATGGTTTTTCCAGTAGTCATGTATGGATGTGACAGTTGGACTCTAAATAAAGCTGAGCACTGAAGAATTGATGCTTTTGAACTGTGGTGTTGGAGAAGACTCTTGAGAGTCCGTTGGACTGCAAGGAGATCCAACCAGTCTATCCTAAAGGAGATCAGTCCTGGGTGTTCATTGGAGGGACCGATGTTGAAGCTGAAACTCCAGTAGTACTTTGGCCACCTGATGCTGAGAGCTGACTCATTTGAAAAGACCCTGATGCTGGGAAAGATTGAGGGCAGGAGGAGAAGGGGATGACAGAGAAGGAGAAGGTTGGATGGCATCACCAATACAATGGACATGGGTTTGGGTGGACTCCTGGAGTTGGTGATGGACAAGGAAGCCTGGCATGCTGTGGTTCATGGAGTCGCAAAGAGTTGGACATGACTGAGCAGGTGAACTGAACTGAATAAGGAGAATAAAATAAGTGCTGTGTTGGGGGTTCAAAGAAACATTTCACTTTAATCAGTAAAGATTGGGGAAGGCTTCATAGGGAGTGGCATTTGAGCTGAATTTTGCAAAAGTAAAATTTACTTTAACCTGAGGGAAGAACTTGAAAAGATGTAGAAGCTTGTAGGAATCAGACTTACAGGCAAAGGGAGGGGTTTTGGATAAAGTAAATTCTGAGCTGAGAGTTAAAGAACAAGTAAGATGAAATGGGGAAACATTAGGAGTGTTCCAGATACAGTACAGCATTTGTGAAACCTAGAGACAAGAAAATATGGTTTCTCAAATAACTGAGAACTGAATAAAGCTTAGCATGGCCGAAACCAAATGATTCATGTAGGGAAATGGTGTGCTTGAGGAATGGAGGCCTTATCATGCAGAGATTTACAAATCCTTTCTTAATGAAGAAAACCCCTCTAGAAATTTTTTAGGGCTAGAGGTTTACCCACAGCAGAGTTTTTTTTTTTTTTTTTTTTAGGTGATACTATGACTGTCTGTTCTAAAGCAAACATTTTATGGTCTTGAAAGTCTATAAAAGAATAATGGTACTTGGTGAGAGTAGATGTCCTTTTTTGTGTATAAAGTAAAATGTGATAGTTCTTGCTTTGTTTGAATAGCAAGAGAATAGGATTGTTCTCTATTCAGGAAAAAAAAAAAAGAATGGAAGTATTTCAAGAATGCTAGAATTTCCACATATTAATCAAAAACTTTTTTAGCGTTTCTGCGTTGATTTTTATTTTTGGCTGCGCTGGGTCTTCCCTGCTGTACAGACTTTTCTCTAGTTGCACTCAGTGGGGGCTACTCTGTAGTTGCTGCACAGGCTTCTCGTGGCAGTGGCCTCACTTGCGGAGCACAGTACTTGTGGCTGCCGGGCTCCAGAGCACAGGCTCAGTCGTTGTGGCACGTTGGCTTAGTTGCCCCACAGCAGGTGGGATCCTTCTGGATCAGGGATCCAACTCGCGTCTCTTACATTGGCAGGCAGATTCTTTACCACTGGGCCACCAGGTAGTGATATAAAAAAAAATTTTTTTATAAGAATTCTTATAATATCTTTTAATCCAGTACATTTAGGATATTTGTATTGGTCCTTTGCTTGTTTTTTTTTTTAACACTGGTCTTTCTGTGAGGACTGTGTCTTAGATCTTTTCCCAGCTTTACATACTGATCAAGCTCTACTTTACATATTGGTCAAGCTATACTTGACCCATCCATCTGATACCCTGTCATAAGGTCAAAAATCTTTCCTCTCTCCCCATCCTATTTATTTTCTTTCTTCTCTCTTTCTCATCTTTTTATTTCTCTTTCCTGTTTTTTTCTTGCCTTTTTTTTTTTTTTTTTTTGGTCTGTGTCACATTTGCCTCCTCACCCTCTTTCTGTATCTGTTTCTCCCCATTCCTTATTTTTCTGACTCATCTCTCCATGGCATATAACTAAAGTCTGTGTTATATTTGTTATACTTAATAAATGTCATCTTGTTTCCCTCTGCTTTTAAAAATACGTCTATGTATGATATTTTGCATTTCTCTCCAAGTATGTTCTCTATTCATATATGTAAATATACATGATTTGCTTACTTATATATTGTATTTCTCCCCACTATGGATCAATGATATTTAACTGAAAAATATTAATCTCTCCTCATTGATTATATACAACAAACCAGGAGAAAGCTGTTGGGGTCATATTGTAAAGTTGAACCAAATCTCTAATCCTACATGATTTTGGTGTATTATCTTTTTTTACATTCCTTGATTAAATGTTTATATATTAAACATTCACATGTATATATATATTTCTGTACAAGCATATGTGCGTATTTTTTCCTCTCTTACCCTTTTTGCATCTGCATTCATGATTTGTTTCTACAATTTCTTTTTTGTTCTGTTCTTGACTGTTTTTGAAAACATGTTTGTGCTAGCCTAATAAAATGAGTTAGTAAGTCAGTTGGTATAACGTCAAAATTATCTTTTCCTTGAAAGTTTGGTAGAATTTTTCTGTAAAACCTTCTCAGCCTAGTGTTTATAAAAATTATTTCACAAATGATTCAGTTTCTCTATGAATTAGAGGACTACTAAGATTCTAACCTTTCTTTTGGATCTTTGTGGATTTCTTACTTCACATGATCTCAGCAATGCATTTAATTTAATTTTTTTTAATATTTTATCCATTATTATTTGTTCCTGGGCTTAGCAGAGGTATCATTTAGAGAATCTTGTTATAGCAGAAAGCGAAGAAGAATTTAAAGAGCCTCTTTATGAAAGTGAAAGAGGAGAGTGAAAAAGTTGGCTTAAAACTCAACATTCAGAAAACTAAGATCATGGCATCCTGTCCCATCACTTCATGGCAGATAGATGGGGAAACAATGGAAACAGTGACAGACTTTATTTCTTGGGACTCCAAAATCACTGCAGATGGTGACTGCAGCCATGAAATTAAAAGACGCTTGCTCCTTGGAAGAAAAGCTATGACCAACCTAGATGGCATATTAAAAAGCAGAGACATTACTTTGCCAAGAAAGGTCTGTCTAGTCAAAGCTATGGTTTTTCCAGTAGTCATGTATGGATGTGAGAGTTGGACTATAAAGAAAGCTGAGCACCGAAGAATTGATGCTTTTGAACTGTGGTGTTGGAGAAGACTCTTGAGAATCCCTTGGACTGCAAGGAGATCCAACCAGTCCATCCTAAAGGAAATCAGTCCTAAATATTCATTGGAAGGACTGATGCTGAAACTGGAATTCCAATACTTTGGCCATGTGATGCGAAGAACTGACTCATGTGAAAAGACCCAGATGCTGGGAAAGATTGAAGGCAGAAGGAGAAGGAGACGACACAGGATGAGATGGTTGGATGGCATCCCCATGATGCCAGCTCTGGCAGTTGGTGATGGACAGGGAAGCCTGGCGTGCTGCAGTCCATGGCGTCGCAAAGAGTCGGACACAACTGAGTGACTGAACTGAACTGAACTAAACTGTCCTCCATTATCTAAGAAACAGAATTCTTCAATGTCTTCTCGCTCCACTGTGACTTACCACATCACTCAATTAAAACTGCTGTTTTTAAAATCACCAAACCTATCTAATTTACCAAGTCTAGTGAAATTTTTCTCCACTAGACCCTGTAGCAGCTTTTAATGCAGCTCACCACACTTCTAGAAACATCCCTTTTTGTCACTTAAATATAGCATAATACTTATCTGATTTTCCTGCCAGCCCTGGCCAGCTCTCTGTCTTCCTTCTACCCAATCTGCAAGCATTGGTATTCATTGGAACTTAGTTCTTTTCTGTCTATATTTTTCTCAAGTGAATATAAACTGATAACATTTATATAAAATATAAATATGTTATAAATATATTATGCTTATTAAGTATAGTATGCTTATTACTTCCAAATATACATCATCAACCCAGACTTTCTCTTTGAACTCCAGAACTAGAGACATTCTTTTTAAAACACAGAAGCATCTCAAAGTCATCATCTTTAAAGCTGAACTCCTAATTCCACCTCCAAGTCTTCTTTGTCTTTATTAATATCACTGTGTATTAGTTACTTGATCCAGAAAATTGAAAATCATCTTCTCTTTGCATCACTCTGCACAAAATTCATATCTATTCTTTACTTAAAATATGTCCCCATCTTCCTTGCCACCCCTAATCTGGGCAGTCATCATCTCTTGCCTAGACTCCTATAATAACCTCACAGTTAACTAGTTTCTTTACTCTCTCTTGATGTGCTAGAGAATGACCATTGGCTACTTTAGACTGATTACTCTGGGAGGGCCTCCTTAAGAAGCTGGCATTTAAATCTGAACAAAAAGGTGACTGTCATGCAAAGACCATTCTAGGTGGAGGGAATAGCTTCTATAAAGGTTGTAAGGGCAGGGACAGGGGGTGCTTTCCTGGTGGCTCAGTGGTAAACAATCTGCCTGCCAATGCAGGGGACACAGGTTCGATCCCCACAGGATCTGGGAAGATCCCACATGGTGCAGAGAAACTAAGTCCTTGTGCCACAACTACTGAGCCTGTGCTCTAGAGTCCAGGAGCCACAACTACTGAAGCCCTGCAGCCCGTGACCTGCAACAAGAGAAGCCACTGCAATGAGAACCCCTCACCCTGCAATGAGAAGGTAGCCCCTGCTTGCTGCAACTAGAGAAAAGCCCATGCAGCAATGAAGACCCAACACAGCCCAAAATAAATAAATAAATAAAATTATAAATTTTAAAAAAGATGGTAACGGGGAAGCAAGTTTAGAATTCTTAAGAAACACAAAGAAGGCCAGCATGGCTAGGGCAGGGGTTAGAGATTTAGTTGAAGAGTTTATCAGGATTCAGATTATGTAGAGTTTTATTAATATAAGAGCGTGAAAGTCATGTCTGACTCTCTGGCCCCATGGACTGTAGCCTGCCAGATTCCTCTTCCCATGGAATTCTCCAGGCAAGAATACTGGAGTGGGTAGCCATTCCCTTCTCCATGGGATTTTCCCAACTCAGGGTCTGAACCCAGTCCCTACATTGCAGGCAGATTCTTTACCATCTGAGCCACCAGGGAGTTTGAATGTTATTCTAGATGAGATAGGAAGCTAATGGAAAGTGATAATTTAAATTTAGGAAGTAAGAGAGAAAAGTCAAGATCTGAAGTTTGGTAAAGATGTCAAGATCTAAAGATTTGAGGGTCATCAGCGTATAGATTGTATTTATGGCTATGGGTCAGGCTTCCCACATGGCAGTAGTGGTAAAGAATCTGCTTGCCAGTGCAGGTATACATAAGAGACATGGGACAGGTTCTATCCCTGAGTCAGGAAGATCCCCTGAAGGAGGGCATGGCAGCCCACTCCAGTATTCTTGCCTGGAGAATCCCATGGACAGGGAGCCTGGTGGGCTACAGTCCATAGGGCTGCATAGAGTCAGACACAACTGAAGCAACTCAGCAGCAGCATAACTATGGATCACCTAGAGAAAGAACACAAAGGTAAGAGGAAGGGGTCCAGTCTGAGCACTGGAACACTCTAACATTTAGAGGGGCCTTTATAGGAAAATGAAGAATTGTGACCAGTGAGGAGAAAGCCAGAAGTGAAAGGTGTCATAGAAGCCAAATTTTTAAAGTTTCAAGAATACGGAACTTGTCACCTCTGTTGAATAATGGGTCGGAATACAAATAGAATCCTGCTACTATGAAGCTCGCCCCTTAGTAATTTCAAGGACAATGAAAAGGTAAATTTTATGTACTTTCTAGAAATTTTTAAAAGCAGTAAACAAGTATCTGCCATTTTCCAAAAAACTGAGAGTCTTCAAGGCACTTCCCTCCTCAATAAAAGAATGCCACATTT
The DNA here is from genome assembly GCF_003369695.1 of Bos indicus x Bos taurus. Lineage (NCBI taxonomy): Eukaryota > Metazoa > Chordata > Mammalia > Artiodactyla > Bovidae > Bos > Bos indicus x Bos taurus. The sequence continues at coordinate 108,427,251 of NC_040076.1, read as the reverse complement.
TTAGCAACAGTAGCCTGACTTTATTTAGCTCGTCATTCAACAGATAACTACTAGAGTTTTTGCAAATGTTAGCGTGGCTCAAACACTGTTCTTGTTAGACTTTCAAACATAATGTTCGGTTCTCTGCTTCACACTGTTTGGCCCATTGCTACTTTATAGCAAAATTTCAGGATGTTTGATAAACCTTTGGACCAGATCCAATTCTCCAAGAACTTACAGCTTTACAGTACCTCTGACTGGACAGACACAGAGAAATAAATATGTTCTCCCTCACAATCAGCACATGGAGGAATAAATAAACTTATTTTATTAAGAAGGAACCTTCCTTCTGTCATCAGTTTTAAAAACTTTTTGCAGTGAGTGATTGTTGTTTGAGGTAGTAACTGGGTTTATTTACTAAACTAGATTTTTAGAAAGACAGCAGGGAGACATTGAAATTTATCTTTTAAATCCATTTTTGGACTATTTTGGCTTTCTGACATGTTGGACAGTAATTGCTTCTGGGGATTTGTTTCACTGGCTTGCTTGTTTCACTTGTTTGACTTGTTTCACTGTCTCATTGCTTTGGGATTATTGACCTCCTATATCCATCTGGCTGTCAGGATTAAACCCTGAGTCAGCCTGTAAAACTCTTCTTGAATGTTTTAAATTAATTGTGGATTTGCAGTGGTTTCATTTTCAAAGGTTTATTTTTAGTGCTAATATTATTATATGATATCAGTTTTGTGATTATTAAATGAGTTCAAGTAGGCCTGGAAGTGTTTATGCATGTATGTGTGTGCTGCGTGCTAAGTTGCTTCAATCATGTCCGACTCTTTGCAGCCCTGTAGACTATAACGCACCAGGCTCCTCTGTCCATGTGATTCTTCAGGCAAGAATACTGGAGTGTGTTGCCATGCCCTCCTCCAAGACATCTTCCTAACCCAGGAATCGAACCCGCGTCTCCTGTGTCTTCTGCTTTGCAGGTGGATTCTTTACCACTGAGACACGAGGGATGCCATTTGTGTGTATATATAAAATTATATTTTAAGTCAGTTGTGGTCTTCATGGGTTAGAATTTTATTCCTACTTTTTTTTTAATTTAAAATTTACTTATACTCAACATCACTAATATTCCCTGATGGTTTCAATTACAAAGTGGCAAATGTACCTTCAGTTCAGTTCAGTTCAGTCGCTCAGTCATGTCCGACTCTTTGCAACCCCATGAACTGCAGCACGCCAGGCCTCCCTGTCCATCACCAATTCCCGGAGTTCACTCAGACTCACGTCCATCAAGTCAGTGATGCCATCCAGCCCTCTCTTCCTCGGTCGTCCCCTTCTCCTCCTGCCCCCAATCCCTCCCAACATCAGAGTCTTTTCCAATAAGTCAACTCTTCACATGAGGAGGCCAAAGTACTGGAGTTTCAGCTTTAGCATCATTCCCTCCAAAGAAATCCCAGGGCTGATCTCCTTCAGAATGGACTGGTTGCATCTCCTTGCAGTCCAAGGGACTCTCAACAGTCTTCTCCAACACCACAGTTCAAAAGCATCAATTCTTCGGCACTCAGCTTTCTTCACAGTCCAACTCTCACATCCATGCATGACCACTGGAAAAACCATAGCCTTGACTAGACAGACCCTTGTTGGCAAAGTAATGTCTCTGCTTTTGAATATGCTATCTAGGTTGGTCATAACTTTCCTTCCAAGGAGTTAGCGTCTTCTAATTTCATGGCTGCAGTCACCATCTGCAGTGATTTTGGAGCCCCCCCAAAATAAAGTCTGACACGGTTTCCACTGTTTCCCCATCTATTTCCCATGAAGTGATGGGACCAGATGCCATGATCTTCATTTTCTGAATGTTGAGCTTTAAGCCAACTTTTTCACTCTCCTCTTTCACTTTCATCAAGAGGCTTTTGAGTTCCTCTTCACTTTCTGCCATAAGGGTGGTGTTATCTGCCTTAAGAGGTGATAAATTTCTCCACTTGTATGGACCCAGTATTGATTTTTCTGGTTAAATTTTGAGATACTACAGAATGATTACCACTAACACTGCCAACTCCCTCTTCCTGGCGATCACAGATCGATCTTTAGAGCACCAATCACATGAGGATTAAAATGTATGAAACATAGATGGCTCAGAAATGATGTTCCCATGGTTAAAGATTATGCTGTAGAGCCACTGTCCTCCCACACTGGGCTGTCATGGGCAGATCTCCACATGAAGCCCAGAACTATTGTAAATGTTCTGTCACAATCTCACTTTCCTTTCTTGTCTTGTCCCTTGCTCACATCCTCAGAACTGCTTGTCCTACCCTATTCCCAGGGTTTAGCCTCATCCATTGGATCATAGAAAAGAGAATTCCAGGAAAACATCTACTTCTGCTTCATTGACTGTGCCAAAAGCCTTTGACTGTGTGCTGCTGCTGCTGCTGCTAAGTCACTTCAGTCGTGTCTGACTCTGTGTGACCCTATAAATTGCAGCCCACCGGGCTCCCCCATTCCTGGGATTCTCCAGGCCAGAACACTGGAGTGGGTTGCCATTTCCTTCTCCAATGCATGAAAGTGAAAAGTGAAAGTGAAGTCGCTCAGTCATGTCTTGACTCTTAGCAGTGGATCACAACAAACTGTGGAAAATTCTTAAAGTGATGGGAATACCAGAGCACCTTACCTGCCTACTGCAAACCTGTGTGCAGGTCAAGAAGAAACAGAACTGGACATGGAACAATGAACTGGTTCAGTGTTTGGAAAGGAGTATGTCAAGGCTGTATATTGTCACCCTGCTTATTTAACTTACATGCAGAGAACATCATGCACAATGCCAGGCTGGATGAATCACAAGCTGGAGTCTAAATTGCCAGGAGAAGTATCAATAACCTCACATATGCAGATGATACCACCTAACTGCAGAAAACGAAGAGTAACTAAAGAACCTCTTGATGAAGGTGGAAGGGGAGAGTAAAAAAGCTGGCTTAAAACTGAACACTCAAAACACTAAGATCATGGCATCTAGTCCCATCACTTCATGGCACATAGATGGGGAAAAAATGGAAACTTTGACAGACTATTTTGAGGGGGTCCAAAATCATTGCAGATAGTGACTGCAGCCATGAAACTAAAAGACACTTGCTCCTTGGAAGAAAAGCTATGACAAACCTAGACAGCATATTAAAAAACAGAAACATCACTTTGCCAACAAAGGTCCATACAGTCAAAGCTATGGTTTTTCCAGTAGTCATGTATGGATGTGAGAGTTGGACCATAAAGAAGACTGGGCATCAAAGAACTGTTGCTTTCAAAGTGTGGTGCTGGTGAAGACTTGGACAGCAAGGAGACCAAACCAGTCAATTCTAATGGAAATCAACTCTTAATATTCATTGGAAGGACTGATGCTGAACTGAAGCTCCAATACTTTGATCACCTGATGTAAAGAGCTGACTCATTGAAAAAGACCCTGATGCTGGGAAAGACTGAGGGCATGAGGAGAAGGAGGTGACAGGATGAGATGTTTGGATGGCATCACCGACTCAATGAACATGAGTTTGAGCAAACTCCGGGAGATAGTGAAGGACAGGTGAGCCTGGCGTGCTGCAGTCTATGGAGTTGCAGAATCAGACATGACTGAGTGATTGAACAGCAACAAAAGCCTCTACACAGTCCTCATCCTTTCCTCAGTTCCTCATCTCTTGGATTTCTCCTTCCTCCTAATTTGTGAGTGCTGTAGGACACTCTGGAGAAGGCAATGGCACCCCATTGCAGTACTCTTGCCTGGAAAATCCCATGGACGGAGGACCCTGGTAGGCTGCAGTCCATGGGGTCGCTAGGAGTCGGACACAACTGAGCGGCTTCACTTTCACTTTTCACTTTCATGCATTGGAGAAGGAAATGGCAACCCACTGCAGTGTTCTTGCCTGGAGAATCCCAGGGACGGGGGAGCCTGGTGGGCTGCCATATCTGGGGTCGCACAGAGTCGGACACGACTGAAGCGACTTAGCAGCAGCAGTAGGGCCCTCTTCTCTTCTATGGAACAATAAACTCATCTCTGCTGAAGTGCTTCTTCCAACCAGAGCACTTTAGTAGACATCCTGTCTTGATTCAGGGCTTCCCTGATAGCTCAGTAGTAAAGAATCCACCTGCAATGCAGGAGACCCCGGTTCAATTCCTGGGTCAGGAAGATTTGCTGAAGAAGGGATAGGCTACCCACTCCAGTATTCTTGGGCTTCCCTTGTGGCTCAGCTGGTAAAGAATCTGCCTGCAATGTGGGAGACCTGGGTTCAATTCCTGGGTTGGGAAGATCCCCTATAGAAGGGAAAGGCTACCCACACCAGTATTCTGGCCTGGAGAATTCCATGGACTGTATAGTCCATGGGGTCAAAAAGAGTTTGACACAACTGAGTGACTTTTACTTTGACTATCTTAACTCAGAAGAGAATATGGAAATTTAGTGGGAATACTTGCCCAAGATAGTATAGTTAGTTGTGAAGTTAGAACTTAGAGCACTTATTTTCAGTCACTTCATCTGTAAATAGAGTTGGACCTGCCTAATATTTTGCAGCTTTATGACTTATAGCATTATGTTTGTTATGGAAAAACACTCTTAGAAGCAAATTAATGGTTAGTATTAATATTACTTTTTTCATATAGCTGATTTCCCTCAAAGTCATGGAGGCATAGGCTAGTATTTTCTCATTTCCCCATTTGTTAATTCCTTTATTTCTTCGTTTATACTTTGTTCTTCATCATATTTGAATGACTCTGTGTGTCAGTTTACTGTGAAAATGTGGGAATTAAGTATGATTTGCTTTATTGATATTACATTGAAAACAGGTTAAAATTATGGAAACTTATCTCCATTTTTATAAAAGTATGGTCATTACTGATGTAAGATTTCCAATTTAAATGCTTTCTACGTTCTTTTTCTTAAAGTAGAATTTTCAAAATCAAATCATTAGGTTATCTCACCAGGATACTTTAATTGAAAACATTATACAGCTGTGCATGTGATTCATAGCGCCTACTTACTATCATATAATTTTCATAACATTGTTTAGGTTTTAGTCCTACCCCAAGTTAGCAGCAGTAAAGCAAACCAAATAAGAATCATGTGCATTTCTTGATAACAGCTCAACCAACTGTATTTCAACATACCCTAATTTCAACGCACCCTAATTTAATAATATAGATGACATGGCACTTAAGGCTTTTCTTGATTAGAGCCAAGAATCTTACTTGCATTTTTTTGAAAGGAAAAAACTATCATGAGAACAAAATACTGGCAGGGTGATGGGCCAAACAGAGAGGATATTATAATTGCAAACTTCAGAGTTCAGTTTAGGATGTGTTTGTATGTTGCTTCTTAGGTGATAGTTTGAAAAGTAGAGACTATTTATGTATTTGGTTTGGGATCTCTGTGCCCCTGTTCGGTTCCCTGAACAGTTAGAGTTTATCCAAGTTTTAGTCTTTCAGACTCTTGAACATATACACTTATCCTTGGTTGTTTACACTTACTAAAAAATTGCCTGTTTTATTCATCTGTCATTCTTTTTTCTTCCTTCTGGTTTTTCTTTTATTGGTTACACCAATAAAATGCATTTTTCAGACTACATTCAGTGACAATCCCCCTCCAAAAAAATCTTGCCATCTACACGTTTTTAGTCATTCAGGCCACCGTTATCTTCTTATGTGGCAATTTCTGAGTAAAATAATATGGATATGGCTCAATTATTGACTTCAAAATCAGAATAAATAAAAATTCACAAAAGGGAATTCCCTGGCAGTCCAATGGTTGGGACTTGGTGCTCTAACTGCTGGGGCCTGGGTTCAGTCCCTGGTCAGGGAACTAGGATTCCTTCAGGCTGTAAAGCATCGCCAAAAATAAAAATTTACAATGGCAGTAACTATTCATGATAAATAACAATTTTACAACTTGATCATTTCATAAAAACTTTTTAAAATTGGTTTAAATATTTGACAATAATCTCTTTTCTTGTTTTAAATATTGTACCTAATTAATATTGAGAGCATGTCTAATTTGATTAATCATGTATTTCAACTTATTCCTGAAACGGAGTTTCATTATAAATTATATTTTGCATCCTCATGCTAAAATTCAATGTAAAGTGTTAGAAGCAAAGTTTCTACTGAGAATCAATTTTACATAAAATTCAAATAATTAAAGCAGTTTTTAAAAATAACTGGTCAAATGATTCACACTCCCTGACTTCAAGACTTACTATAAAACTATGGTAATCGAGATTGTGGATTACTGTAAGGATAGACTTATAGGTAAATGGAACAGACTAGAAAGGCCAGAAATTAGCCATCAAATGTATGACAAATTTATTCTCAATAAAATTACCAAGGCAATTCAGTAGAGAAAGGGAAATCTTTTCAGTAAATGTTGCTGAAAAATACTGAATATCGTTATGGGGAGAAATGAACATTGGCCCTTATCTCATGCTATACGTAAGAAGTAACTTGAAATATATTATAGACCTAAATATAAAAACTAAAACTGTAAAACTTCTAGAAGAAAATATAGGATCTTTTTCAAGTCTTTGCAGTCTTGAAGCAGGCACATATTTCTTTGATAGACACAAATAGCACAAACTATTTTTTAATAATAAATTGAATTTTTTTATTAAAAGTTTCTACTCTTTGAAAGATTCCATTAAGAACAAAAAAACAAGTCATAGGATGATAGAAAATATTGGAATGTTGACAAAAGATGTACAAAGAACTCTTAAAACTCTTAAAACTGTCAAATAATAAGACAATTAAATAATGAGCAAAAGGTTTGAACACCAACTTTAAAAAAGAAGTGAATGGTCAATAAGTGCTAAAAATACTCAATGTCATTAGCCATCAGAGAAATCCAAGCCCACCATATAATCTAGCCTTTCCAATATTACATATTTACCCAAGAAAAGTGAAAACATGTCCACACAAAAACTTGTGCATAATTGTTATAGCAGCTTTATTCTCAAAACCGGAAAATGGAAACAACCCAAATTCTATCAACAGGTGAATGGATAGACAAATTGTGGATATATTCATATAATAGAATTCTATATACTTCAGCAATACGTGAACCGTGAACTTCCTGATTTTCAAGCTGGTTTTAGAAAAGGCAGAGGAACCAGAGATCAAATTGCCAACATCTGCTGGATCACTGAAAAAGCAAGAGAGTTCCATAAAAACATCTATTTCTGTTTTATTGACTATGCCAAAGCCTTTGACTGTGTGGATCACAATAAACTGTGGAAAATCCTGAAAGAGATGGGAATACCAGACCACCTGACCTGCCTCTTGAGAAAACTGTATGCAGGTCAGGAAGCAACAGTTAGAACTGGACATGGAACAACAGACTGGTTCCAAATAGGAAAAGGAGTACGTCAAGGCTGTATATTATCACCCTGTTTATTTAACTTACATGCAGAGTACATCATGAGAAACGCTGGACTGGAAGAAACACAAGCTGGAATCAAGATTGCTGGGAGAAATCTCAATAACCTCAGATATGCAGATGACACCACCCTTATGGCAGAAAGTGAAGAGGAACTCAAAAGCCTCTTGATGAAAGTGAAAGTGGAGCGTGAAAAAGTTGGCTTAAAGCTCAACATTCAGAAACTGAAGATCATGGCATCCGGTCCCACCACTTCATGGCGACTGCAGTCATGAAATTAAAAGTCATTTCATGGTGACTGCAGTCATGAAATTAAAAGACGCTTACTCCTTGGAAGGAAAGTTATGACCAACCTAGATAGCATATTCAAAAGCAGAGACATTACTTTGCCAACAAAGGTCTGTCTAGTCAAGGCTATGGTTTTTCCAGTGGTCATGTATGGATGTGAGAGTTGGACTGTGAAGAAGGCTGAGCGCCGAAGAATTGATGCTTTTGAAGTGTGGTGTTGGAGAACACTCTTGAGAGTCCCTTGGACTGCAAGGAGATGCAACCAGTCCATTCTGAAGGAGATCAGCCCTGGGATTTCTTTGGAGGGAATGATGCTAAAGCTGAAACTCCAATACTTTGGCCACCTCCTGTGAAGAGTTGACTTATTGGAAAAGACTCTGATGCTGGGAGGGATTGGGGGCAAGAGGAGAAGGGGATGACAGAGGATGAGATGGCTGGATGGCATCACTGACTCTATGGACGTGGGTCTGGGTGAACTCCAGGAGTTGGTGATGGACAGGGAGGCCTAGTGTGCTGTGATTCATGGGGTCGCGAAGAGTCGGACACAACTGAGCTACTGAACTGAACTGAACTGAATATATATATTGTTGTATATGAGTTACATATTCATGTAATAAAATTCTATCAGTAATTTAAAAAAAAACAACAGAGGTACCCAGCAACCTGGACCTATCACAAAAATATGGAGAGTGAAAGACATCAGACATGAAAAAATATAACAGTTTATATGAAATTCTAGAAAATGGAGACTAATCCTTTTTGGCAGAAAGCAGATCTGTGATTGTCTGGGGTCAGGGTACAGATAGAAATTGACCACAGAGAGAGGCACAAAGAAATGTTGGTGGTGATCAAAGTATTCTATATTTTTATTTGGGTATTGGTTACACAGGTGGTTTACATTTATCAAAACTCATTGAATTGTATACTTAAAGTGAGTATAATCATTATATGTAATATGTAAATTATATTTCAGTGAAGCTCAATTTGAAGTATTTAATAGTTTCTTTAAAACTATTGATTTTGTATCCTGTACTTCCTTAATACTATAGCAAAATACTCTGCTTTTAAGAAAGAGAAATTAAGGTCTTCTACCATCCACTACTATTCTCCCTACCCCATCTCTGTTTAAAAGATTAAATTGTATATATATTTGATAAGAATATGAAATACACGTAAGCAATCATAGCTATTCATCATTTAAGGCATGTAAGGTTATCAGAGTTTCAAAGGCTAAAGAGACACTTGGTGCAATGGGAAACATACAAAATGTGAAGTTCAAAGACTTGGTTTCATATCCCCACTCTGCTTCTTACGGTATCTCTTAAACTTCGAGTTTCACATATCCAATTTGAAAAATGGGGATATTATATATTACCAAAAATTATATCCGATTCAGTGTCAAATGAAATAACAGATGCAAAGCTACTTTGTAAATATACAAATCCTTGTACCCATCCACTGTACCTTCAGCTCATAATTACTTGCAAATAAAAATTATAAATAAAAATTCGATTTTTCCCATGAGCTCTGAGAAAGCAAAATCAAATGTCATTTCAACCAGAAATCTCTGGCACCAGACTAGCATCTGGCAGATAGAGGCATTAAATAGATGTTGGCTAAGTTAATTTCAATTCCTGTTTCTGAACCCCAGCATTTTTATCAATATGTTTAGGGAAATTAGAGTAGGTAGAGCCATGGCTTATGAGTCCAAACATAAAATGCTTTTAAGAAAATGTATTAGAACTCATAAATTTTATCTTGACAACTGTGATATTCAAATATGTTAGGTACCTATTTGCTTCTGACATCATAAAGGAATGGATCACAAAAGACTTGAATTTAGGCTGTCCACTTATCCTGGCATAGCGAGTACCCAGGTTCATAGCATTAAGTCCTTAAAGAATAAACTTCATTGCTTCTAAACCATGTATAACTTTCTATTAAAGATGAAATCTAATAAAGAACTAGCTATGAGAGGAAACATAAGATGAAGTCAAGCTGATCATCACCTTCTTCATTCTTAAGAAGTTAATAGTTCAAACCCTTTATTTTTGGTAGAGGACTCCTGAATATACTGTCTACCACAATCCTGTGGTGTTAGGGGTACGCGGCAGCTGTACAAGTCCAAAGGGTCCTGACACCAATACCAGTATAGCTGAAATTTTTCCATTAAGTTTTATTTCATTAATCTGAATGCCACATATGCACCCTTCTCTAGCATGTGGGAGGCCAGAACGTAAGAACTTGCAAACAAAGACAAAAACCATTACTGGGGTGATATGAAGAAGAGAGTTGCAAATTTTTTTTTATCTCCTCCACACCTTGGAGTGAGCATAACCATTGCTTTGTGGGAGGGGTGGGGGGGAGTACTATAAGGAGGGTACATCTTTTCGTTTTCTCTGGGTTGGAGAACTGAGTGGATACTCTGTCTCTGGATTTAATATTTATTTATGGAAAATTTGTCTTTTCCTTTTACTGTCATTCTGTAATAAACTGATGCATTAACTTTGCAAAATTTAAGACTATGGAGTTATTATATGCACTTACAAACATTTTTGGGTAAATGGTTCTTTTGACCTTTTATTACTCTTCATTTAAATCTTATTAACTTTCCAGTTTCAGCATAGTTTTTTTTTTTAAATAAGAATTTAAACATAAAATGATAACCTTAGATAAAGAACTAAGGGATTTTAGTATTTCATTGTTATTCTTTCTGTTTTTAGTAGTTTTTTGACCCTTATAAATGTGTATAATAGTCAATATTAATGTTCTTATTTTCTCAAATTTGTTATAAAAATTATACCTTTACAGCAAATGATATATTACTCTTTAATCATGGGAAACTGTAGCAATATCTATATTGAACCCAAAATATAATATGAATATATGTGATCTTACTTTATAATAATTAACATCTGTATTTTTTATGTATGTGGGGGGATATGTGTTTATTTACTTTAGGTGCATTTTACTACATTTATATGTTCTCAGAGATTTTATATAGAGGCATTAAAAAAGTAAACAGGTATAGTCAGTCATGGGTGTTATTTTATATGTGTGCATATATATATATAGGTTATTGGGGATGCAAAGATATAAAAGATAGAAGAATCTAGTAATTGCCTTTAAGATCAGAGCACAAAGCATTAGTTTGGCTTTTACAAGGCCAGCCAGCAACAAAAGAGCAGTAATTTATGAGCTCAGCGTAAAAGAATAGCATAATTGCATTAAAAATTAATGCTAATGAACACTAAAATGGGGAAGGTGGTTATGATGAAAGTTTGTATTCATCTTCTCTGGTTTGAATGATGGCTAGTGGCTTGATTAATGGCTTAATTTCTATCAATTAGCGGGGAAAAATCTCCTGCGAGACAAGGGTAAATTGAGCATTGAATTACATATCTTGCTTTTGTGTGCTAAGAAAAAAGAGCTGCGTATCTCTGATATTAGCCACAGTGACAAATGTGGTGTGCCCTGCGATGTCTGCATTAGCTCTCCTGACAGGCGAGTTGTGTGTGGTTATGGGGTGTTTGGAGATGGCTGGCAGACAGCATTCACTGCAAGTGCCTCAGAAACACAACTCTTCCATCTACAGAATTTTAATTAGAGTCAATAAGAATTCTGAAATTAAAATGGACAACAAATAACAACTTCAGAGTCTGTATTCTGCCCTGCTAATCCAGTATACTTCAAATTATATTCCTTTCTTCTATCCAGTAGCTTTAGCTTTGTTGGAATTATTACTTTTATTAAAGTGAATTTAACTACCCTTGTTTATTACATTTGAGACAAGCATAAGGCAGTAGTCTATTAATATTTTGTGTAGTCAAATTCTCAGAAACCATTCTAGTTTTTTGTAGCAACAGTTACTGCACAATAAATAAATAACAGCTCTCAAGTAGTAATTTACTACTCAGATTATCTTCAGGCTTAAATGAAAGAATGATAGGTTTTCTAAAAGTTTTGTTTCTTTTATTCATTAATAAAGATTTTCAGAATGTGACATATATAATTCTTTAAAAATTTATTTGAGTAATAAAGGTTCCAAAAATATACATCTGTAATCTAGCTCAAGATAATGCCAGAAGACCAAGATGATATTTATGGTGTCTCTTCTACTAATAAAGCTATGTTGTATTTTACTGAAGGAATAAGCATTAAAATGCAGAATAAGAACAATACTAAGGACATTTATTACACTAGTAAATGGTTAAGAAGGTGGGGAAAAGAGTATGTTACCTGGCAGGAGGGAATAAAGACTTTATTTGACTAGTAAATAATGACTGGATCACAGTTCAGGGATTGGATCCCACTTCTACCACCAACCAGCTGTGTGACCTTGGCCAAGCTACTTAGCCTCAGTTTCTCATCTGTACAATGGAAATATTAACACTACCATCTTTGATGGTCATGATCATTAAATGAGGTGATCCATGTGAATCTGCTTAGCACTTAATGCCATAAATGTAAGCTTCTGTTACTGCCATGATGACTGCTCCTGCTACCATAACAGCTCATCTGACCTATTTAACAACCATTTTAATATTTAAAATTAGCCTCTGTGACCTTCCTCACTAGAAAGGCATTCCAGATATTGATGATCAAAACAAGGGTCTGTAGACTTACAAACACTACACTAATATATATCTGTTTTAAAACATGATTTCTACCAGAGGACTACTCTTATAGGGAGTGTGTGTTACTAGACATCCATTAGGATTCCATATGGCCAGAAATTGAGAGGTTTATACTCACTTTTTAGCTAACTTCTATGTCTTTAGTACAATTACTAAATCAGTGCTCTAGTACTAGCTCTCAGTTATTCAGTGCTTTTATTGCTTCCTGAGCCCTATGCCTCCTTTTGTAGCCCTCTATTTTCCTTGATCCTACATTGTCTATTTGCATGTGTATTAATCATCTCTCCCATTGAAACATAAGTTCCATGAGGGAAGAAACTCTTGTCTCTAAACCCTGGTATGCAGAACACTTGCCTGAATGTGCTCAACTATTTGGAAGTAGGAAAGGAGAAAGAAAGAGAGGGAAGAAAGGAGACAAGCAATGTCTCAGCCATCCGATGATGTTTCAGCTATTTTCCCTATGTCACAGAGGAGAAAACAGACCATCACAGCCCACTTTCCCAAAGGTCACAAAGCTAGTAAGTAGCAGAGACAGGGTTTAATCCAGATAGTCTGGACTCAGAGCCGTTATAACTAATTAGGGACATTTAATTTCTTAAGTTACAAATTTCTTATAATTTGACATTGCTCCCCCATGATTTTTTTTTAATAGTCACGTTGTGTGCATGCTAAGTCACTTCAGTTGTGTCCGACTCTTGTGACTCTGTGGCCTGGGGCCCGCTAGCCTCCTCTGTCAGTGGAATTCTCCGGGAAGAATACTGGAGCGGGTTGCCATTTCCTCCTCCAGGGGATCTTCCCGACCCAGGGACCGAACCCACGTCTCTTATATCTCCTGCATTGGCAGGTGGGTTCTTCACCACTGGCACCACCTGGGAAGCATGCCTTTTAATTTTTAAGTTTCAGCAAGTATTTATTGACTGCTTACTAAATCATAGAGCACACCATGCTAACTGCTGAAGTTGACACAAAAAGATATGTCCCTATAGCTGGGGGAAATGAAGCTTTTGCTTATGAAGAGATTAATATCAGTGCAAGGTAACATATGCTGAGAGCCAAATGAATTATGGAAGATGTCCTTTTCTCACAGATGCCAAGGGAAAGTGATAGAAAAAGTTAAGAGCGTTCTAGGTGAGAAGAACTAAATGAGGTGGAATTTGTGTAGATTTTCAGTAAGGGTTTTGTTTTTCATAAAACCTAGTCTGATTCTCAGTTCACTTGCACTTATTAAAATGTTTATCAGAAATTCTTCACTGGTTCAGTCACATTAAAAATATTCCTGTTACTTAATTTGATATGGATAGCAGTTTGTTGTAAGTCTGTCTTGGACCCCGTCCAAGGGGGTTTGTTACTAGAGTACTCCAGGAGCCTCATTGGCAGATATAACTTGGTACTGTACCATAAGCTTCCAGAAGACTGGTAGACAAGCCACATTCTACTTAAGAAGTTTTCTCATCTTTCACATTATTTATGGATATCAGTTAGTGTTAGTGTTGGACGGATTTATAATATATATTTTGTATGCTTTGTGAAAGAAACTTATTTAAAATACACTGTTTTGGAGGGAAACCAGTGGCTGTTTAATTAGAATTTTTGTTCATGAGAAGTTGCTTTAACTATAGAATTCCAAGTAAGCTTTACAGGATGTTTTATTTGTTTATGAATTTTATTGACTAGCCATCTTTATTTGCTTATTTATTGAATAACCAGTTTGTTACTGTTTGCTTTTTTTCCTTCTATTAAAACACTTGAAAATACTTTACATTTCAAGGACTTTGTTTTGTTTTCAGTGTCTGTATTATACCATAAAAGGGATTTTTCAGATATTTCCCTTCTTGACTAAAATTTTAGTCCATTTAAAATGAAAATAAGATATTCTCTTGTATTATTTATGTATTTGTAGCAGTATATTAGTATATAATTTTTTTCCCCTTTGGGAGAGAAAAGCAGCATAACTAACTCAGTAACTATGAAGCCAACCAACCCAAACTCTTTACAAAATAAAATGCATTTTAACTTTGGGGAAATTCATAAATTATTAATATTCAAAAGGAGTCAAGATACCTTTCATGAAACTCATGCTGTCCCCTAGCACATGATTACATCTTGGGAAATAGTGCCATCTGCTGTTTTCAGCCTGGCATTGCTGCCAGTTTAGAGATGGGCTTGTTTGTAATCTGCAAATAGTTTACAGATTTACATTTTGTCTTTTCAAATAAAAATTTATATCAGACCTTGTCATCATTATTTACCAATCTTAAATTTGTGTACCATTTGATAATATTTTCAAAGAAAATTGTGTGTCATGTGAAATTGTTAAATACAACTTTAAGTAGCAGGTGAGCCTAATTTTTATAAGATCAATGGTAACAAAATATTTGATTTTAATTGTCGTCTTAAGAGGAACAAAATAATATTCCATTCAGCAAATGAGTTAATACCTGACTTTTTTAGTCTCTAGTGACTTAACTTTGACTCTATTATTTTTTCTTTTACTATGAAATATGAAATATTCTACAGACTTCTTGAAAGCAACCTATGAAAGTCATCTTGTTTACCAATAATGTATTTATCAAAAACATCAAGTGCAAATATAAATGTTTACTTCATGTTTATCATGTTAATATTTTAAAACATCCTATAATTTTTATTCTCCCAGTAACATTGTCACTTGTCTTCATTTTTACCTTACGGCTGGTAAATGCAGGATACTTTGTATGCTAGGCCCTCATGCCAAGCATATAAACAATAATCAGTTTTAATCCACATTTTTCCTAGTCTTAAAATTGGTATAGAAATTTTAAATGACAAATTGGCATGTAAAACTTAAGAGCCTGAATTTAAAACAATTTACTATATATTATGTGTTTTATTCTGCTTCCCAAAATGACTGGGTTATACCTAAGACATACATTTGTGGGCATTGATCTTAGAATTTTGAGTATGAAGCAATTTAAAACATGTTTTATGCCTGTTTTCAGACAGCACGGAGCTGAGCTATTTATAAGGCTGGAAATGTAAATATCCTATGAATCTTTCAAATTGTAATTTATATATCACTCTTACTCTTTAATTTAAATATCACACTCTTTAAATATCACTAGTAAAATGGCCCCCCGCATTGAAAGGTAAAACCTATGTTGGTTTATTTTCGTATTGTAAGTCAGGCAGACAGGCTTTCCCTGTCTGTCCTGTCACTTTGTTAGCCCTCATCTTTAAAGAAACACAAAGATAATGTTCTGTTTTTCTTCTAATCTTCTTTCCATCCTTTATAATTTCTCCAGTGCTATTTTGTTAAACATACTGGCTCTTTGGCTAGCTTCTATGATAACACTTTTATTTGTGTTAGGAGCTGGTTGTATGCCCATATTTAAAGCTACAAACACTGGAAGCTTTACATCAAGTACTGTTTGTGAGCTCACCTCTGACATCTAATACTAATGATGTGCTTTGTAAATCCAAATGAGAGAATATGTTAGAGAAAAAAATCCGAAGGGTCAAAGAGTTGATACTTAGAAGACATCATCCTGAAGTCAGAGATAGTGTTTTTGGTTGGGAACTAATGATTATGAAATAATTGTGAGAGTAATTAAGACCTACGCAAACAAACGTGTTTTCATATTGAAAAATTAAAGTTGAATCACCTGGAATGGTATCTTTTATGATTTTTCTGTGCTATATACATGTAAATAGTAAAATACTATTCTCTGGTACAGGATGTGTTAATATTAATAAGTTAGCTGGGCAAAGAATCTTCTCTTGTTTCGCATGCTCAATTTGTACATTGCATAATTAAAGTCCACAGGAGGTTTTATTCTAAAGCATGTGGAACTATTTGCTCTTCCGTGACACTCTGACAGTGTTTGCTTTTATGTTGGAAAATATATTCTTCCAAAGATGGAAGTGTTGTCTCTGAAGCTATTATTTCCACGCATTCCATGCAGGATTTCTCACATGAGAAAAGACTGGTTAGAGCTGTCAGGGACACATCTTCAGAAGGACTGTCTTTCTCTTAAATAAACTGGAACTTGCATAAGACTATATACTTATAATTTGTGTTGGCCAAAAATTGAACCAAAGATTTTTCATAAAATGTTAATTTTTATTTTTTAGCATATTCAACCAGATTTACTTTTGCAGCTTAGTATGTAGAAGTTGCTTTGATGCAAGTAGCTCTATCTTGTTAAACCAGTTGTTACAATTGCTTTTTAAGTAAATTCAGTTATTCATAAAGGCTAAAATCCCAGCATTTTTAGATACCTTGGCTGAGTGTTCAGTAGCTCCTAATTCAGCTGTGTATTCATTTCAGCTTAGACTAATCATGAGTGTGTGATCCATAAAGTTGCATTTTTTCCTGTCCATCTGGCATGTGAAAAAAATACAAAAATATGAAATGACACATGACTGTGGCTGTTTATTAAAGCACTAATTATAAAGGCAAACAACTGGGAACAACTCAAATGACCATCAATAGGTATTGGTAGGAAAAAAACTATTATGCAACCATATAGTAGGTTACTGTATATCTGTAACAGAATGAGCAAGTCTCTATGCTAAAAAACATAGTGCTAAGTTAGAGAAGTAATATACATAGAAATGTATAGCATGCTAATTGTGTGTAAGAAAGAAGAGAATATGTATGCTCATATTTTCAAAAATAAGCAATGGAAGGATAAAAATCAAAACCTAATAAAAAATGATTGCCTGTGGATTAGGGGAAGAACTAGGGGAATGGGGTCAGAAAGGAAACCTAGACTTTTCTGAATGATGTTTTAATTTTGACTTTACAAGAATGTTTTATGCAATCAAAAAACAAAATATTAATTATGAAAACAACAAAGCAAAAGATTTAAAAACTTTTTAAAAAGCTGAAACAAATGAACCTAACTGTTATATATCAAGTTGGTAGCATAATCACATGGAGAATTATTTCTCCAAGTGACTTTATAGTGTTTTGACAGTTCATCAGTGGAACAAATCCTAAAATCAAAAAGAACCATCAATTTTAAATTGCATAATTCATCTCAATAGTAGTGTTTATCTTATTATTTTGAAGCTAATACAAAGGCAACTCAGAAAGAACAAGTAAGTCCTTTTGATCATATCTTTAAAGCCTAAGTAATATTCTTAGTGGAGAAGGCACTGGCACCCCACTCCAGTACTCTTGCCTAGGAAATCCCATGGATGGAGGAGCCTCGTAGGCTGCAGTTCATGGGGTCGCTAAGAGTCGGACATGACTGAGCGACTTGCCTTTCACTTTTCACTTTCATGCTTTGGAGAAGGAAATGGCAACCCACTCCAGTGTTCTTGCCTGGAGAATCCCAGGGAGGGGGGAGCCTGGTGGGCTGCCGTCTCTGGGGTTGCACAGAGTCAGACATGACTGAAGCAACTTAGCAGCAGCAGCAGCAGCAGCAATATTCTTAGAATAAGAGGAATGATATACAAATATAAAAGACTCAAAAAAGTATTATAATCTTGAATTCAGCTGGTAATATCAGCATAAACTTATATTTGTTTTTTCTCTCCTAAAAATACATATTTCCTATCCCACCCACTGAAAAATATGAGAAGCAATGACAATCCAAAAACAACGGGAACCCCTACTGCTCAGGTTATTGTCTTTAATAAATGTCATTTCCCACTAAAAGAAATCCAAGCCTCTTGGGGAAATGGCTGATCGCAAGTCTAAGACAGGAACTGTACAGGATGAACCTGGGACCTCTTCAGTTCAGTCGCTCAGTCATGTCCAACTCTTTACGACCCCATGGACTGCAGCACACCAGGCCTCCCTGTCCATCACCAACTCTCAGAGTTTACTCAAACTCATGTCCATTGAGTCAGTGATGCCATCCAACCATCTCTTTCTCTGTCGTGCCCTTCTCCTTCAACCTTCAATCTTTCCCAGCATCAGGGTCTTTTCAAATGAGTCAGTTCTTCACATCAGGTGGCCAAAGTATTGGAGTTTGAGCTTCAGCATCAGTCCTTCCAATGAATATTCAGGACTAATTTCCTTTAAGATGGACTGGTTTGATCTCCTTGCAGTCTGAGGGACTCTCAACAGTCTTCTCCAACACCACAGTTCAAAAGCATCAATTGTTCAGCGCTCAGCTTTCTTTATATCCAACTCTTACATCCGTACATGACTACTGGAAAAACCATAGCCTTGACTAGATGGACCTTTGTTGGCAAAGTAATGTCTCTGCTTTTCAATATGCTGTCTAGGTTGGTCATAACTTTTCTTCCAAGGAGCAAGCATCTTTTAATTTCATGGCTGCGGTCGCCATCTGCAGTGATTTTGGAGCCTCAAAAAATAAAGTCTGACACTGTTTCCACTGTTTCCCCATCTATTTGCCATGAAGTGATGGGACCAAATGCCATGATCTTAGTTTTCTGAATGTTGAACCTTAAGCCAACTTTTTCACTCTCCTCTTTCACTTTCATCAAAAGACTCTAGTTCTTCGTTTTCTCCCATAAGGGTGGTGTCATCTGCATATCTGAGGTTATTGATATTTCTTCTGGGAATCTTGATTCCAGCTTGTGCTTCCTCTAGCCTAGCATTTCTCATGATGTACTCTGCATATAAGTTAAGCAAGCAAGGTGACAATATACAGCCTTGACGTACTCCTTTCCCAATTGGGAGCCAATCTGTTGTTCCATGCCCAGTTCTAACTGTTGCTTCCTGACCTGCATACAGATTTTTCAAGAGGGCAGGTCAGGTGGTCTGGTATTCCCATCTCTTTCAGAATTTTCCACAGTTTATTGTGATCCACACAGTCAAAGGCTTTGACATAGAAAGTAGAAATAGTGCAGAAATAAAGCAGAAATAGATGTTTTTCTGGAACTTTCTTGCTTTTTCCATGATCCAGTGGATGTTGGCAATTTGATCTCTGGTTCCTCTGCCTTTTCTAAAACCAGCTTGAACATCTGAAAGTTCACAGTTCACATACTGTTGAAGCCTGCCTTGGAGAATTTTGAGCATTACTTTACTAGCATGTGAGATGAGTGCAATTGTGCAGTAGTTTGAACATTCTGTGCATTGCCTTTCTTTGGAATTGGAATGAAAACTGATCTTTTCAGTCCTGTGGCCACTGCGGAGTTTTCCAAATTTGCTGGCATGTTGAGTGCAACACTTTCACAGCATCATCTTTTAGGAATTGAAATAGCTTAACTGGAATTCCATCACCTCCAGTAGCTTTGTTTGTAGTGATCCTTCCCAAAGCCCACTTGACTTCACACTCCAGGATTTCTGGCTCTATATGAGTGATCATACCATCGTGATTATATGGGACCTCTTACCAGTCTTAACAAAAGAGGTCATATCAGAAGAGTGCTCCCACTCTCCCACTCTTCATATCCAAGAGGCTCCCACTTGGCAAAGGTAGAATCAAAATGCGAAGATGATGCCTACGGACTGAAATGCATTAATATATAATTATTCATGAGCTCATAATGGTCACCTTTGGACCAGAATTGATCAATAAAGAGAATTAAACACTCTGCTTTTTCCTGTACAGACTATATTTCAATCATAAAATAGTCAATGAGGGAAGTTCTTTAGACCAGAGTTAATAAATATGGTACAAATAATAGAATTAGAAAAAAAAATCACCATTTTGCAGTGCCTAATAAAATAATGGATTTAAGCAACAATCATTAATGTCTGCTAAAACCATTAAGTGAAAGTTTAGTGGAGAATTTAATAATACGGTAGGACTGACATCATCTTGAACACACTGATCAAGCTTAACATCATTAAAAGTGGAAGAAGCACATCCTAATCTGATGTATTTGGAATTACACAGCACTACCTGTGATGTATGCTTGACCAGAAGAAACTGAACCTCATACTTAAGCCTGACTAGATCTAACTGCTGGTTTACAGAAAATACGAAGGATAGAAGAACATGTTAAATGACACCATGATAATAAAATCAGCAAAATCCAGAATATAGACAATTTTAGAGGCTAAATGATCCATTTTCTCCAGTAAATAAATGACAATGAAAGGAAGAGTTGGTGGACTGTTTGTGATTAAACGGAATTTAAGATACTTGTTGACTAAGTGTAATATGTGGACTTTGTTTAGATCCTGTTTCAGATGAACCAACTGTAAAAAAAGAAAAAAAAAACACTTTTCTTGGGCAATCAGTAAAAATTAAACATGGACTATACAGGACAATATTAAGGAATTGTTCCTAATAATCTTGGACTTAAAGATAGTATTGTAGTTATGTTGCTAATTTTTTTCCTTAAGCCCTTATCTGAGATGCCTACTAAAATATTTAGGGGTAACATGTCAAGAACTGACTTACTGGAAAAGACCCTGCTGTTGGGAAAGATTGAGGGTAAGAGGAGAAGTGGGGTTCAGAGGATGAGATGGTTCGATGGCATCACCAACTCAATGAACATGAGTTTCAGTAAACTCCGGGAAACAGTGAAGGACAGGGAAGCCTGGCATGCTGGAGGAGCCTGGCAGGCTACAGTTCATGGGGTCACAAGAGTTGGACATGATGTAGCAACTAAACCACCAATATATCAATGCCTACTTCAATTTTGGGGAGGAGTGGACCTGAAGTATTTAAAATTAAATCCCACACATAATGCCACTAGAGAAGGAAATGGCAACCCACTCCAGTATTCTTGCCTAGAGAATCCTGTGGACAGAGGAGCCTGGTGGGCTGCTGTCCATAGGGTCGCATAGAGTTGGACATGACTGAAGCGACTTAGCATGCATGTATGCATTGGAAAAGGAAACGGCAACCAACTCCAGTATTCTTGCCTGGAGAATCCCAGGGACGGAGGAGCCTGGTGGACTGCTATGGGGTCACACAGAGTCAGACACGACTGAAGCGACTTAGCAGCAGCAGCAGCATAATGCCATGTTCTTGTTGTTCAGTCACTCAGTCATGTCTGACTTTACGACTCCATGGAAGGGAAACCCATTGATAGATTAAATAATAAGAAGAAAATTAATATATAATTAAAATTAACATATAATTAATGTAAATATAATTATATATTGTTATACCAGAGGCTTCCCTGGCAGCTCAGTTAGTAAAGAATCTGCCTGCAGTGCATGAGACCCGGGTTCAGTCCCTGTGTCAGGAAGATCCCTTGGAGAAGGAATGTTCTATTTGTGGATCTCTAGGGGTAAAATGTTTCTGTTATAACTTAACCATAATGTCTTTTTTTTTTAATCCAGTTAAATTTTGTAAGTCATAATATTACTTCATAGAAGGAACATTGTTTAGGTATAGTGCTGTTAACAAGCTTACACATCAAAATACATGGACATTATATGCTCTCTTTTAGACCAAACCACCCTGGTAGAACAAGTAAAAAGAGTCAAAGAAATTGAAGCCATTGAAAGTGATTCTTTTGTTCAGCAAACATTCAGATCAAGTAAAGAAATCAAAAAGGTAAGTTTTCATCCAGGCATTATGAATAAGCCTTTACATTCCAACTAAAGAGAAGCTTTATTAATGGATTTTACTTAAATATAAGTTCTTCTAGTAGATGAAGTAGGGCAAGAGAGTATCAGCGTGTTACTGAGAGAAGAATCGGTGAGAATCAGTTTGTTTAAATTGTTAAAAAAAAAAAACCTGTAAAAATGTTTCTGATGGTATTTTTATTTTAAAATTCACCAAGAAGACAAAGTAAAATGTCAACATGACAGTTCTATAGCAGTAATGTGCATTTTGTGAACATACACCATTTTCTTTTCAAATGGATACACCTGCTTTTTGAATTGACATTGCTAGAGAAAAGTTAGAAAAGAACTTCAACAATAAAATTATTGCCCAAATAGTAACGTATATCTATCTACACTCTTTGTCTATATATGGGTATCACTTACTCAACTCTAATAAAAGGAGCTTTCATTGGCATTTTATTTCTGTTGAGTATTTGATTTATTCTTTCAATCATTATCAGGGTTATTTTTTGGAATTTGTGTTCTTTTAGGAAGAAAAGGCTGTCTACTGTGAAGTACATGTATTCTTTAATATCACACATATAATGAAGATGTAGTATAGTTACTACTTATTCAAAAATATTCTGCATCTGTAGATATATTAATGACTGTGTGTATGGCATTCTCCTGATGAATGTATTGGATTGGCCAAAAAGTTCATTCAGATTCTTTTGTAAGATGGTACGGGAAAACCCAAATGAACTTTTTGGCCAACCCAATATCATAATTCGTTCATTTTGTTTCCTCTGATAAGTAGATATTTAAACAGTTGTACATTTGGAGGTATTATATATATGTTTGTGAATATCCATTATTATCACCAGAGGATAAATTTTTCAAGATGGAGTTATTTGTTAAAGGTTAATATTGTTTATTTTTGTACCTATTTCCAAAGTCATTCTCCCAAAATACTGTATCAGTTCAAATTCCACCCCGAAGTACAGGGAGAAGTGTGCCTCTCACAGCCTGGTTAACACCTAACTTTTTAAGTCAGACTTTTTCATGTTTACTGACCTAATAGGTAAAAATTGACCTTTTGTTGTTCTGTTAGCATTTTATTTTATTGTTAGTGAGATGGATGGCTTTTCAGTTACCATATATATTTTAAAATGATTCATTCTGGAGACATGAATTGAGCATGTGCAAGATGCCAGGATGTACTAGACAACCTTGGTTAGTCCATGCCCCTGCCCTGTTATTTCGCTGATTTCGTGTGAACATTTTGTAGTTTGCCACCACAATCTCTGAAGAAAAAGGAGCTGTGAAATGCACATTCATAAATATAGCTGCCCATTTTATTTAATATCTTACTTGTACATGTTATGGGGTCATTCACTTCTCCTAGGAGAATTGTAATTTATTTTGAAGTTGACTTCAGTAGTATTTGTTTTCTAGAGTTCACCTTGACTTCCCAGTTCTCACCGGACACACTTAAGATAAACTAGCATTTTCTTTCTGTGGAACTATTTATTCCTCTATGGTTAACACACTGAGTTTTCTTCTAAATAACTTTTTCCCATTTTGTATTAATTATTAATATAATAAATTTATTTGCAGTTCTGTTCCTCTCTTCCAAGATAATAGCAGTTCTTCCAGTAACTAGTAAAATTGACAGTGATTGAGGAAATTGATCCAAACCCTGTTTAATACAGTGGAAAGAGCATGAACTTTGGACTCAAGATCTGACTTTGAACTTAACTTTTACACTTCCTACCATAATTTATGATCTAGAGCAAACCTCAACCTCTTTCTAAGCCTCTGTTTCCAAATTCATAACATTAAGCTAATAATATCTACTTTTTAGAGTAATTGAGAATTAAATATAATGATTATCAAATATCTAACATGTTTCTTAATCCATTAAATGTTTATTTTTAAATTATAGACTAGCATCTAAATTATTTAATATCTAAGTATGTTCTACACACCAAGTATGTATAGTGTATACAAAACTTGAAAAGTTCTACTGTAGGTATTCAATCCGTCTTAAGTATAAACTTTACTTCATTTATGTTTTTCTGATACGCCTCTTAGTTTCCCTGAGTCTCCTTGCTCACAAATCAGAGACCTTGCTGATAAACACAGAAATTCTTCAGAATTTCTTAAAAGACTTCTGAAATGTATAAATGTAATAATATCTATATATTTTAATTTCAGAATTAGTAATTTTTCTACCTTGTTATATTCCCAAGAAAAGTTTTAAAATATTATTTCCTATGGTTATTAATCTTAAGATAACTGATTAAATCCAAGAGAAAAACTGTTCTTCCCAAATTTATAACAAACCCTTTGTGTAGTTAAATGGGCTTCCTATGAAAGCAATATAAAGGAATTTCACCTATCTCTATCATCAGAGGGACCACCATTATTAATTATTTTAATAATCAGCTTTTATTTGCTTTAGTTTTTAGTGCTGAGTTGGAATTTACTCAGTTTCAATATGGCTTTTCTTATACTTCCAATTCAGATGCCACAGTTAAGGATTAAGAGGACAAGGATGGAACCCCTAGGGGGTCTCTTCATTTTGTAAGCAACCTTAAGAAATCTGTGTGAGGGAAACCCACCTTCTGTCTCAATTATCTTTTAAAAAGAATTTCCCCTTAACAATAATTCATAGAAAGATATAAAATTGGAACAGGCTAGCTCTTGGCTGGATAAGAATGACAGAGAAGCAGAAGCAGCCTCAAAATATTAATCCAGCACTGTGAGTTGAGCCACTTAGAAATATGTTTAGTTTAAATATTTTACCAATAATTTTATTTATTTCCTCTAAAATGCAAACCAGATTACAATAAATCTTGCATTTAGCAATTAGGAAGCAGTGGTCAAAAGCATGAGATGAGGGTCAGACGTGGAGCCACATTCTGATTCTGCCATTTGCTGACTATATCCTTCAACTATGTAATGGTTTCATTACACCTTGACTCTCTTCTCTTAAAATGGGGATAATACCTGTAGCAGAGGTTTTTATGAGGATGAACAAGATATTTACATAAAACAGTTAACCACATGCCTGGCATATATAAGTATTCAAGAAATGAAAGCTGTTGCCACGCCTCGTCTTCCTGCTACTAATCTACCTTCTCTCACTGAAGACCAAGTGTGCGACTTCCTTCAGAGCGATTTTAGACACAAAAATTTCCATTTTAGTTATGCCAGAGATTGTTTTATGTAATTTTTTATGTTCTCTAGACCTAAAATTCTCCTTGCTTGAGGCTTGGTGATCTACTGTATTACCAAGCAAAGAGTTTTAAAATTACTTTACACAGTAACTTACTGGTTTCGTGTATAGACATCAGCTTGAAACCTGTTTGTTTCGACACAGCCATTTGAAATGTTAAAGCACTAAGCAAATGGTATAAAACAATGTTGTATCCCAGCCCCACTTTTTCATATATATTTAAATAACAACTAAAATAATAATTACCATTATAATGGCTACCATTATACTAGACATTTAACTTTTATAATTTAACTAGTATCCTAGTAACATTTATAACTGAGGTTCAGCAAATTTTATAATCCATTGTTAAATCTAATAAATGATTGAAAGCAGCATCAAAACCAAATTTGTCCAACACCAGAACCCACTTTTTTCCTACTGATTAAATGTCTCTCATAATTGTAACTCAATGCATATTCCCTGTTAAGTTATAAAGAAAGCATGCCTTGAAGTGACCCTAACAGGGTAATATGCTAAAAAGCCTCAGAAGATGGCATTTACCTTGGTAAATGTACAGTAAGGCTAATAAAATATTAGCTATCCAACCCTGGGCTTGTATTAGTCGTCACATATCAAAATCATCAGAAGAGCAGTGATGGGCCAGCAAAGCATAAATTCGCACTGGACTGTAATAGAAAACAGTGGGCCAATTTATTAGTTTAGAAAGTGATATCCCTTCCATTTGCTAAAATGTCTGTGTCTGCAATATGAGGTAAAGATTCAGGATGTCCAAGAAGATGAATTATTTATCAGGAGATGACTTAGCAAAGGGAGGTAAATTATCTAGAGGACCATTTCATCCAGGTCATGGGGAGATCTTATGGGCTATCCTTTTCTTGAAAATTAAATTATGACCCAAGTTTCAACATCCTTTTCTCCTGGACAATTCTACACACGTTTGGTATAAAATTTGTATCTCTAAAGAAGGCTTTTGTATAACCTAATGACCCCTTCCATTGGTAGAGTCTTCAGCTGTATAAATTCTACTAATTTAACTAGGGAGATATTACCAGAAAAGTGGCTATCACCAGTGACATGCTAGATGGTGTGTCTCCTGCAACACAGTGATTTAACTAGTTTTAACTCTCTACCATCCTATTTCTCTAATGTGAGTAGATAGACAATCTGATAGTTCCTGATACATCATCAACTTGAGGAACCAAGATGCAACTTGTTTTCAGACTGCTCTCCCAGATAAACTTATTATCAGTTATTCAGTCCTAACCTTGTATTTGGCTGATATCCACCAGTATTCAAAAAGGGTACCTAACTAAGCAGCGTGGTCATTTGTTCTTTTACTTACAAAGTGCAGATTAAAACAAATTGTTCCAAACTGAACCACCAGGTGGCAGTGCTACTTGAAGCCAGATGTTTGATCGTGGGCTGGCCATATTGAGGGTTTTTTTAAAGTCAAATTTTCTCTAAAACAGCTTTCCTCACTTAAAGAAGCAATTAATCATTTTCCTCACGCATTTTTAAATTAGCCATTATTAGATAATAACTTTTATGTTCTGATCCTAACCATTGAGAACTTTGTTTTCTTTTTATACCTTATGTATATATAAGCATACTGTGTAGGTAAAAACAAAATCAGATTACCTGATTTTTATAATAGAATGTTATCTCTGCCACCTGAATATGTGCAGTCCGCATCTTTGGCAACTAGAATAACAACACTTCACAATTTTTCAAGGTTGTTCAATATGGACAGCCAGTCTCCTAGCTGAGCCCTGTCATAGCCCGGCCTGGTTACGCAGAACAGTATGCCCACTTCAGTATTTTTGCTTGGAGAATTCCATGGACAGAGGAGCCTGGCAGGCTGCAGCCTGTGGGATCGCACAGTCAGACATGACTGAAATGATTAGGCATGCACGTACGCATACTCTTTTATTCCCTGTATGGCAACATATAATTTTAAAAAATTGTGTCTTGGACCTCACTGGGCTAGGATACTTCCCCACTTCCCTCTCTGCGGAATATGGGGTTTTACTGTTACATGCCTTCAGTTTTATAAAAAGTCAGTGTCATATCCCTTAGGGCTATGAGTCTTCTGTGACCAGTGTTTTGGAGATGTAGTAATGTTAGAGGTCTGGGGTAAAATATATTGGCTGCAAAATAAAAGAAAAAAACTTCCAAATCAAATTTACCAAATATTTCTTTAAACAGCTCTGTTGTAACTTGTTGCAATTTGTCTTTATATATATATTTTGGTATTTTTTTGTTAGAGATCTGTCACCCCTTCAGCAAAATGTCATCTTCAGTTCGGACATGGAACATGTCTTCTTATTCTCCCTGGTGTACCCAGTGCTGAGCAATTAGTAGTGCTTAGTAAGTACTGGTTAAAGAGACTAATCTCCAACTCTGAGATAAATCATTCTAATAACTAATTCATGCGTATTTCATTTTCTAGATGTTTTCCCCAGTGACATCTGTTTTACACTTCATTCAGAGAAGTGGATGTTCAGAAGTAGGAAAGTCAACAAAACATGGAAATTGAAAAGCTATAGGTTTAGAACAATGGGTGTAGGAAAAAAAAGGCTAGTCAATCATCTAGAGTTTTTTAATTTTAACTTTTAATTCCAACTTCTCATCTAGTTTATCTCATCATTCATTTCATATTATCCCTGCAGCCTTGCTGTTAATTAGGCACTTCCCTGGCCTTTTAGCTCAGGGAAGGAGATGTTGAAATTAACCTGAGCAGCACTACACTCTTGGTTCTTTCCAAGCAGGCACAATGATTTATTAGTCTTTTGTCCCTGGTACCAAGCACAGTACCTGGCCTATAATATTTTATACAGTGGAATAGGATTCAACCACAAACAGGAATGAAATACTGATATACATGTTAAATGAAAGAAGCCAGTCACACACACACAAAAAAACACATATCGTATGATTCCTTTTATATAAAATGTACAGAATAGACAAATCCATAAAGACAGAAAGTAAATAAGTGGTTGCCTAGGGATGTCAGAGTTGGGGAGAAATGGGGAGCAGTGACTGCTAATGGGTATGTGTTTTTTTAGGAGGGTTATACAAATGTTCTAAAGTTGTTTGGAGTGATAGTTTCAGAACTCTGCTGATGTAATGAAAGCGATATGAATTGTGATATGGAATTATATTTCAGTAAGGCAGTTAAAAGACTCTGATGCTGGGAGGGATTGGGGGCAGGAGGAGAAGGGGACAACAGAGGATGAGATGGCTAGATAGCATCACCGACTCGATGGACAGGAGTTTGAGTGAACTCTGGGAGTTGATGATGGACAGGGAGGCCTGGCGTGCTGCAATTCATGGGATCACAAAGAGTCGTGCACAGCTGAACGACTGAACTGAGCTGAACTGAACTGAAGGCACTTATTTAAGAAATAGTAATAAAAATCTTTAGATTTGCTTTTTATACCTAAAGAGACCAGCTCAATGGAGATTTGTTGCCCACGTGTTTCGATTAATAGAATTTACATCTGTGTAATGTATATACTTTTTCAATAGTATAGACTCATAAGTACAAATTTCTTAAGAAAAATATGTTGATTGAAAGAATAACATTTTCACAATTTCTTTGTATTTGCTTGTTTGAGGAATAGTCTGTTATTCAGTATCCTAGGGCCATGTTGCGGTTAGTATCATCTCAAAGGAGGCCAGTTTAGCAATTATTATTCAAAATCTAAAGTGTTTTATGTTTCAGGCAGTGGAAGCTAGTGAAGTGAAGCATGCAGCAACCACATCAGGACCCGCATCAGTGGTGGCTGATCCACCGAGTAATGAAAAGGAAATAGACCCAAGCAACATCCCTACTGCTATCAAGTACCAAGATGACAATTCTCTGGCTCATCCAAATGTAAGACCCTTAAGCTTTAAGAATGTCAGTTTAAGTCTAGTTCACTGAAGTTAACTCAGACTGCTGTTCTTTTGGGCTGGTGACAAGAAGACCATTGAAGAAAATGGGTTCATATGTTCATATTTGCCAAACATAAGACAGCTCACCCCCAGCCCTTAGAGCTGTTACCAGTATTTGAATCTGGTTTGGGCCACCCTATGTTACCTGATTTCTAGAAGATTCTTTATGTGGTTAAGAAAATTAGACAAAAAAGAAGAGTTTTGTTTCATTTTTTCATCTGGCACTAAAAGATCTAATTCTGGCTCTGCTTATTGACTTATTGGCTTATTGACTGTGGGCATGTCTTTAATGTCATATTGTGCTGTCTTCTGTGAATTAGGGTCGTACCACTCTGTCTCTCAGAAAGTTTGTAGGAAATAAACTTTACAAAATGAAATGTAAAATTGCTAATGATTTTTATATTAGTCCTTTCAAACTTTCCAAGGGTTATTCCAAATAGATGATCTTCAGTTAAGAAGTCATCAAGAGTTAAGTAGTATCTAAATGTTGTGCTAAAGGATGTATTCTATAAAGATGATTTGTAAGATCAAATCCAAGTTATTTGGCAAACAGTGATATTTTTCTTCTTCTTTTTTTTTTTTCATTTCAGTTATTTATTGAGAAAGCTGATGCTGAGGAAAAATGGTTCAAGAGATTAATCGCTCTCCGACAAGAAAGGCTAATGGGCAGTCCTGTGGCCTAAAGTAATATTCATGTGGTTGAATTAACAGTAACATTGGAAATTTAGGTTTTTAAATCCTAGTATTAACTTTTTACTCTTAAAAATAATTTAGCTGATTATATAAAAAGGGTAATCTCATTTCATTCTTTTCTCATGTAGGATCTACTAGTTGATTTGAACTTAAACATTGTGAATATTGAAACTAGTATAAAGTTTAAGGATGCATGAAAATGTCATACTGTTAATAAAGCTAATCCTAGAAGTATTA
Organism: Bos indicus x Bos taurus; assembly: GCF_003369695.1. Classification (NCBI taxonomy): domain Eukaryota; kingdom Metazoa; phylum Chordata; class Mammalia; order Artiodactyla; family Bovidae; genus Bos; species Bos indicus x Bos taurus. The sequence continues at coordinate 108,397,426 of NC_040076.1, read as the reverse complement.
GTATTAAAATAAATGGTATACAGTAGTGTTTCTGAGTACAGTTTGAAAAATACCAAGTTGCTGTTTTAAGACACAATTTTGATTAGTCGTGAATATAAAAGAATCAAACTATATGCTGTATAAGTGTGAGATTTCATCTTCCATGTATTTTAAAACTGTTTGGAATGTTTTATTTCACCTTACTGCAAAATTTTAAGCACAATAACAAGCACTGTAAACAATCTAAGCAGAATGAGCCGTGGTAATCTTAAAGGAATAATACATTTAGTGAAAAAGCTACTTGAAAATTAAATAAATTGATGGTTTGTTTGCTTTGAGATCAGCTTTTAATAGGTGCTTCTTTGGGACATGTTAGCAGTTCTCAGCTCCTTCTTTTGAAAATTACACATTCACACTAGACCTAACCAGTTGACCAAATATTCATGATGGAGAATCATTTCTGACAAAACTGGTAAGAGCTCTCACTTCAGCCTTACTTAACCAACTGCTGTATACTGCAGAAGAATCCAGCTAATTGTAAGTTTGATAAGGCTATCTGTCATTGTAGAATGCCTTTCTCTGGTGGCTGAATGAAAATCAGCTATGCATTCCATACTGAACATGCCAGAGATAAACGCTTTTAGGCCTGTCTTACAAACTAGTTTTCAACAGCTGACATGAATATTTCCCTTTTCTATTCTGCTCAATTTTGTATCTGTGAAGCTAAGAACAGAAGCTAAGCATGAAAAGCTCTTGGGCTCAGATTACCAATATATAGGACATTTTGATGCCATCTTTTTATATTTCTGAAACTGTTAAAATTGTAATCCCTGTTAAAAATGAAAACTCTAAATAACTTAAAATCAATTACAAAAGGGTTGGAAACAGACTAATGACAAAATACTTGCTTTCCATGCAAACATGTTTCCATTCTCTCAATATACACTAGTGGATATTTTTCCTTAGTTATAAGTAAAGTGCCCAGTATGAGCTCAGGTTTGCGTGATTTTTAACATATACAAAATTTTAGTGACTTTAAAAAGGGACCACAGTTACTGAATAATTTTATATTTCATTATTACATAACATAAATAGTAACAGAACTATCACCCTTTGGGGAAGTATTTTTTAGTGGTCTGGGAAAGAATACGGTTTGTCATTTGGGCCACTAATGATTCTCCAGAGAAGGTGGACTAGGCATTTTTTCTCAGAATGCCTGATATTCCTCATATATAAAATAGTGAAAATACTATGATCCACTTTAATTATACTTAACCTCAGAGTTCCTCTTTGGCAAGTAGTCTAAATACAGAGGTTTGAACTGCAGTAGATTTATATTTTCGGAGAAGGCAATGGCACCCCACTCCAGTACTCTTGCCTGGAATATACCATGGACAGAGGAGCCTGGTAGGCTGCAGTCCATGGGGTCACTAGAGTCGGACACGACTGAGCGACTTCACTTTCACTTTTCACTTTCACGCACTGGAGAAGGAAAATGGCAACCCACTCCAGTGTTCTTGCCTGGAGAATCCCAGGGATGGGGAAGCCTGGTGGGCTGCCATCTATGGGGTCGCACAGAGTCGGACATGACTGAAGCAACTTAGCAGCAGCAGCAGATTTATATTTTAAAACTAAATTTTTCATGAGATAGAGAATCGTTATTTTTTTAATTAACTAAACTTTAGTCCCTGCAGGAACTCAATGACTGCCAGGGTCCAGCCCCGGTGGATCCAGGGAATTCGAAGGCCTGTGGCAAATGACTATTCCCCTTCTTCCTGATTTCCAATGTGATTTATTTTAATGTATTATTAACTTTGTTTACCCAAATTCCTGTTGAAGACTACAGTGTTACCACATAAGTGAAATCAAATTTAATGAAAAAGACTTCATAGACCACTATCAAATATATCACCAAATTCAAGGTAGGCGATCCATGCAGGCCTTCTTTAATATCCTAATATAATGAATCTATAAAACAGAACAGTTCCTTTCATACCAGTTGATTACTGGCAACAGTTTCGACTTACATGAGATCTCAACGTACTTCTTGAAACGTTGACTTCATACAAAATGATGAGAACTATATATACAAGTTTTCATTTCTGAACAAGTGTGTTCTCAGGGAAAATGGAAGAAGAACATTTTTTTCTGTGGCCTTCTCTAGTCAGGAGAAGCAAATGCCCAAGGATATGAGAAGAAAGCACTTTGAGTCATTCACCTACTTCTCTTTAGCATCCCAGCAGGTGAAATGAGGATACTGATAGCAGAAATGCCTACTTTGATTTTTCAGTAAAGTAACACAAAAGAAAGCCCTTGATAGAAAAAGTGTACTATTTATGCCAAGGGAGCATTTTGTCATGGCGGCCCATCTTAATGAAATATGGAACAAATGGTTGCATGTGTAATTATTTGAGAAGCTACACTCCAGCTTCAGTGTACTCCTTGTGTCTGTGCTTGAACTGCCGTGGCCAGTAGACCCCAGCTTTGTCCCTGGATTTCCCTGATCTCCCTCTCTGCCAAGACCACAAGAAGCACCAGATGCTCTGCAGTTAGTAACCTACTATCTGCTTACTCAAGGAATCTCAGGTCTTCTTCAGTCAGACTTATCTACTTACTCATTAACATTTTTCTAACTACCTAGTTTTTGCTGGACAGAGTAAGGGTGATTGGGTATACATGGCGAATCCAATGGGGATCCTGCCTTCAGGAGGTTTAGTTATGAAGCCTAGACATATGTATGACATAAAAGATATAATACTTAGTGACAGGGAGAGGACATGGTTGCAAAGAAGAAAGTTGGAAAATTAAGGAAGTTAATGTAAGTTAGAAAATTAAGGAAGACTTCATGGGTGAGATCACAGCTAAATGGAGACTTGAAGTATGAAAAGCCCCTGGAGCCACAGGATCTCTCAGCTATCCATTTCCATCTTCCTGATAGCTGCTCAAGGAGGCTGGAAACTGTTGCACTTCCCACCCTGGGAAGAGTCCCTCATGTAAAAGACCCAAATGGCCGTTCCCTCTCCATCTTATTAAAAATCGTGGCAAAATCTTAGGTTCCTGGTTACCCTCTAGCCTTCTCTGATCATTGCTTCCTTTTGGTGGAGAATCAGAGGAGTAAGCCAATTTGGCCACTGTCTTCTGTCACCACCATGCTTGCGTGACACGTGCAATGGTAGCTGACGGAGACTTTGAGTGCTTCTGAGAATGAATCGTATCTGCCAGTAAGGCTTGCACAGCCATGGGGCCGCTGTGTGTTTCCTGACCCTGTTTGGTTTCCCAGCGTGTACTGTTATAGAAGACATTGTTTTGGAGAGAAATGATACAATCCATTTGCATATGGTTAAACCCCTTGCCAGACTTCCCTTTGGTTTGGATATCAAGTGAAAATCTTTAAGTGAGCAGCTAAGATAGTAACAAAAGCTAGAAATGAAACTAGACACTGGACATTTTTGGTCACTAAACTATGGATGAATTGATCTGGAATTCTTATACCCATGTTACTCCTTCCTTCCCCCCCTGCCTCGCCACCCCAAAATTCTTTGTGAGTGTGACAAAAGAGGTTTTGAACCATCTCTTGGCCATTACTCAATAGATACAGCTCTTGGATTATTTCAAAAATTTTAAATGCCATTCTTTAAATGTAACCCTACTTATTACTCTTTGGAACTTCCTTATGGAATAATGGAAAAGCAACTCATCTTGATAAGAAGACATCTGAGTCTTTACAGAAGAACAGAAATAAAAATGGAGGTAAGAAAGAACTCTGTGAATTGTCTACTCATCTTCACTTTTATCATAGAGATGGACGTTGATCAGCATTCTGTTTGGTGGAGTTTTTTTTCCAAATCAAAGAAAATGCTCTGTCATCTTGTATTTCCAACTTATTTTTGCTATCATTGATCCTATGATCAAGAATCTAGCCCTTGCCTGACACAAAGAAAGCTCTCAATAAATATTTTTTCAATGAAGGAAAAATGAATTTGCCATCTGAAATGAGCAGTCTGTTTAACAATATGCCTATTTATATTACTCAGACTATTTGGAGCCGAAAATAAATCGGTGTCCAGGTATATACCCAAAAGAATCGAAAGCAGAGTCTTGAAGAGGTATTTGTACACCCACAGTCATAGCAGCATTATTCATAATAGCCAAAATATGGAAGCAACCCAAGTTATCCAGGGATGGATGAAGTAAAATTGTAGTATATATGAATGTGTATATATACAATGGAATATTCCTCAACCTTAAAGGGGAAGAATAATATGTTGGCCTTTGAATGGACTAACTCCCGCTTGGGCCGGATGTAACAGTACACCTGGACAGTATTGCCTTATGGGTTTGGGGACAGCCCACACTTGTTTGCCCAGGCCCTGGGAAAGGAACTAAGGAAACTACACCTAAAAGAAGGGGCTATTCTACAGTATTTAGACATGTGAATATGTAGCCCCTCCATGGAGGCCTCAGATCAGAACACCATTGAAATTCCTAATTTCCTTGGGACCCAGGGTTATTGGGTCTCCCAGAAAAAGGCACAAAATCTCAAAGCAACAAGTTAAATACATGGGACACATTATAAATCCTGGAAGTAGACAATCATGTCCAGATAAAAAATGAGCTATATTAGGCCTGGGCACTCCAAAAACAAAAAGATATCTCTGTACCTTGGGCTTCCCAAGTGGCACTAGTGGTAAAGAACCCTCCTGCCAATGCAGGAGACATAGGCGACGTGGGTTCAATCCCTGGTTCAAGGAGATCCCCTGGAGGAGGACACAGCAACCCACTCTTGTCTGGAGAGTTCTTGTCTGGAGAATCCCATGGACAGAGGAGCCTGGCAGGCTACAGTGCATGGGGTTGTGAAGAGTCGGATATGACTGAAGTGACTTGGCACTTAGTGTAAGAGGAAGAAAATTGTGCAATCTGCTACAACATTGATGAACCTTGAACACATTATGCTAAGAGAAATAATCCAGTCACAAAAAGACAAATACTATGTGATTCTACTTATATGAGTAATTAAAGTCATAAAAGCAGAAAGTATAATGGTGGTTACCAGGGCCTAGTGGGGAAGGGAGATGGGGCTATTCTTTAATGGGAATAGTTCCAGTTTTATAACATGAAAAGGGTTACAGGCATAGATGGATGCACAGCAATGTGAATATGTTTAATAACACTGAACTGTACACTTAAAAATGGGTAAGAGAGTAATTGTGTGTACTTTTACAACGCCAAAAAAAAACTATTTAAAAAATTAAATTAAAAAAAACACAAGTTTTGTTGCCAAATGAGTTTGGTTTCTGTGATTTGTATCTCCGCATGTCTCTGAACTGACCAAAGCCTTTGGATACCGTGAGGAAATAGAGAGTACACAGGGCCTTCTCTGTTGCATTAGTGATGAGCAACAGTGGGACCAGAGTTTAAGCCAGGACACTAGTTTCACTTGCCCAGACTTTCTTTCTGGTCCAATTTTTAAATTATAGAAATAATATTTTAAGTGATACAGATGTGGTCATTTAGGGTCCACACATGGATGCTGTGACTGCTCTCCTCACAAACGACAGGTCCATTTCAAGAAGTAGACTCTACCAGCATAGTAAGACAACACTTTCAACTCAACAATGTACCATTTTATTTTTAGGTCTTGAATGGCAAAATGATCCTGCAGCAGTGCTAAGAGAGAATGATGAACTGAATTGACCCTTTCTTCTTCACATCTTGTAACATAGTACTCAGGCTTAAATCCCAATGTAAAAAAAACCTAGTATAGTACATGCTCCCTTCATAATCTTTTAAATAATTAACTGCCAAAATCCCACATCTTGAATAAAATCCATAGCTATAGTTTATCTACCTGTGCCTGTTCTATGAAAATATCATAAGCTTAAAATGGAACTGAAAACAATAATTGAGAAGTAAATAAATATTTTCGACATACCAGTACAATGGATTGAATGACTGTATTAAAGAACAGGTAGATTTTTTAACTGGATTATTTAGCCCCATTGTAGCTTTTTTCTTTCCTCTTTCTGCTGCAGCAAATCTAGATAACTCACTTATTAATAGTTTGAAAAAATACTTTTTTGATAATGCTGTATATTTGAATTGGTTGCAGTTACCACATGCAGTGGAAACGAGAAGTCATCCAAGGTTATAATCTTCAATAAATATACTTTCTCCATGTTCAAGGTAGATTATTAAAAAAAATTTTTTTAACTACCATAAAGCATAATTAGCAGCCCAGTGCCTGTGTTATATAATAGCTATTCCATCTAAAACACTTGAACTTTCAGGAAGTAAACCATTTTCGTATTAACATTTGTTCTCCCACAAGCACACTTGTGTTTCCGAGGTCATGTGGGCCGTTTTCAACAAAGGTGCTCAGAGACTTTTAACTCACCTTCTTTATGGTTAACTTAATAAGAGAAGGTGACAAATGATTGGTAAATAGGTTAGTATTTGACACAGTCTAGAAATTCCCAGAGACTCCGTTTCTGTTGGGGTTCTTAAAGTTCCACTTTCTAAGTATGTTTATCTTGCCATAATAGTGTAATATAATTCCCAAAAGACATTGTTCAGTTAATTTTTAAATCCCTTTGAAAGGCATTTACACAGACTTTCAGAGAATTTTGAAAGGGTTACAAAACTCTTTCAAAGAATTATCTTCTTATTTTTTGAGAAACCTATTTTAGAATTTATCACAATCCATGATAAAGATCTCTTTTTACTAACAAAGATAGCATAGATTTGAAATGTATTTTTACTTTGGGAAATTTAAAATATACTGTTTAAATGTCAATGGGAGATTTGAATATTGGATTCTTTTTTTTTTTTTAAGATTTCTTTAAATGTGGATCATTTTCAAAATCTATTGAATTTGATACAATGTTGCTTTTGTTTTCAGTTTTGGGTGGTGTTTTTTGTTTTCTTTTTTTTTTTTTTTAACCAGGAGCATGTGGGATCTCCTCTCCCCAACCTCTCCCTGGCCAGGTCAAACCCACACCTCCTGCACTGGAAGTCAAAGTCATAACCACTTGACTATCAGGGAAGTTCCTGAATGTTGGATTCTAATTCAGATGTGGAATTTGTAAATTAAATATGAACGGCCACCATTTTACTAAACTAATTCTCTTTCTGCTAAGTACTTCAAAATATTCTCAATATTCATTTATATATTTTTCTATAAATTATATAATTTATGCCAGCTAGCAAATGATCACATACAATTTATTAAATTTGACCATTTGCTAGTAAAAGAATACATAAAATGAGATTTATATCAAGAATTAAGCTTTTTGTTAAGTGATATCTTCCACACTTTTGTGATTTGGATTTTTTTCATTGAAAAATACCAACAAAACACAAAAGGAAAGTCATCCATATGGAACCAGTTTTTCTTGGTCAGCTGCATTGTCTCTCCCTACCTAGTGACCATTATTTTTTTTCTCTCTTTTTAAAAATTTTTAAATTTATTTTTAATTAGAGGATAATTGCTTTGCAATACTGTGTTGGTTTCTGCCATGTATCGACATGAATCAGCCATAGGTATATGTATGTCCCCACCCTCTTGAATGTTGCTCCCACCTCCCACCCCATCCCACCCCTCTAGGTTGTCACAGAACACCTGGTGACCACTAGACTGGGAGAAAAAGTCCTCCCAGCCTAGCCCTGTACTTGAACAAATGCATTTCTATTGAGATATTGACACATGGGCTCTCTTTTTGGACCAGGAAAACAGATTTGTCTGCAGTTAATTTTTTTCCATGATCATATGCTTTAGAGAACTTTCCAGAGCAGTCTACCTGTACCTCATTCTTTTTAACAGTTGCACAGCTTCCTAAAAGTGTAATTGTTGAGCCATAAACCAGTAAATAACAACAGTAAGTAAACTTTCAAATTGGACAATTTCATGCAAATCATCATCTCAATCTGTTCTTCGAATCATTTAAGAATTAAAAAGTCAGTTTATAATGAGGGGACATTGTATATAGCTTGTTCTCTCCATCGCTCATTCAGATTCATTCTTCACTCTCTTCTTTCTTTCTTTTTTTTTTTTTTTCTCTGCAGTGTCCCAGGAAGCTGTCCTTTCAGACTGAATCACCCAGTTTTCCTTGCCCTCTGGCTTCTGATTGGGTTCAAGCAATAGCAGGCTCTAACAGAAAATCACAGGAAGGAAGAGAGAATTGGGTCTCCGTACCCTGCTGTTTCTGCTGTAGCTGGTTTCCTAAGGCCACAACTCCTGCAGGCTAGCCCCTCTCTCAAGGGTACAGCTGTCACCCTGTTACAGGTACAGCTTCCTCCCTGCCCCTTGTGACCTGGAGACTGGTGTCAGTCCCTGATTGACTCCTTTAACCCTATTCACATCTCTGTATATAATGCCTTCATTAAACTCTTTAGAGTATGTCATTTGTTTCCTGCTGGGACCAAAGCTGGTAAAACTATTTGCAAGGGCAGTGGATCAATTAGGATTAATTAAGTACACCGTTTAGTTTTGCCTTCATACACAATGACAACAGTTAACAACAAACAGTAGCTTAAATAGAATAAAAAAAAAAAACACACATTTATTTCTCTCTCAAGGGAGAGACATTGAAAGGCGGGTATGGTGGCTTCATATGGCAAGAACCAGGCTCTTGTTCTAACATCCTCCTCTCTGTCAGTGGCTTCCACAGTGTGGTTCAGTGCAGCTCTAGCCATCATATTCACATCCCACTGCCTACATTCCAGGCAGTGTGAAAGATATACTTACTCCCTTTCTTTTAACAAGACTCAGAAGTGGAAAATAAAAGAAACTTGGAAGCTTATACCTCATCCACTAGAACTTGGTTAGCCGACAACTCCCCTGTCACAAGAGAGGTTAAGAGATCTCCTTTAACAATATAGAAAATCCTAAAGAAATCCAGCTACATAGCATATCTACACACTCAAATTTCTGCTTGTTCAGAAAATAGTTCCATCAAATGCTGCTGACTGGCATACTCTTTTTTTGTAATTGAAGGATAATTGCTTTACAATATTGTGTTGATTTCTGCCATACAACAACATGAATCCACCATAAGTATACATATGTCCCCTCCCTCTTGAACCTTCCTCCCTCCTTCCACCCTACCCCACCCCTCTAGGTTGTCACAGAGCACAGGATTGAGCTCCCTGCATCATACAGCAAATTCCCACTGGCTGTCTGTTTTATATAGGGTAATGTATATATTTCAATGCTGCTCTCTCACTTCATCCCACCCTCCCCTCCCCCTGCTGTGTCCACAAGTCTTCGTCTGAGTCTCTACTGCTGCCCTGCAAAAGACTCATCAGTCCCATTTTTCTAGGTTCCATCTATATGTGTTAATATATGATATGTGTGTTTCTCTTTCTGACTTAACTTCACTCTGGATAACATGCTCTAGGTGGATGAACCTAGGGCATACTCCTTTCTCCAGCTCTCCAAAAGCTACTCAACAAGCCATCTTTTCATGAAGATACATTAAGCTGTGACAGTGGCAGCTTTATGTGCAAACACACGAAGTGAGTAGCATCTCAACTCTGAGATTCCTAATCACCATTGCTCCTCAGCTCTCTATTCCAGACCAACACTAGTCATTGAAGAGTGGTTCTCTGAGCCCGAATGTATCCGATTTAGAGAGGTCTGGCATGAACGTTTCAGCCTATGTCAAAATGGTATGATTATCTTGAAGTGAAGCCTCAGGGAAAAAGAGGCACCAAATCATCAATTTAACCCTTGGTCATAATCACCTCCTTTCCCATTTAGGTAGTTTCCATGTCTATTCAACTTTTTCTCCTTTAAAGGACAAAAAAGAAATTTTCATTCATCTTAGGTTGTAAACACATGGAAAATGCTCAATTCAATTCTAATTCTGCAGTTATCAGCCAACCTTTTCTTAATGATTTCTATCTACCCCAGCAGGGTCTTCCTGTCAACAAATATTTTAATTTACTAAAAGTTGAATTAACCAGGTGTGTGATCTCAGGTGAGTGAAACAATAAATTTGGATTTTTTTCAGCTGTAGCTCCTGAAAAGCCAAGCAAAACCATCTAAGGTAAACGAGAAGCATAGTCTGGCTCTCTCGGTCTTAGAAGAAAAAGTTGAGAAGGGGACTGCCAGTGCTTCAGCTCTTCCCAGGTCAATGTATTAAGGCCATATATCAGCTAGAAATTAGGATCAGAAATCCCAACTAGGAATAGAGGTGCATTTACCTGGAGCATGCCCTTGCTTATATGTCTGGGAACCGAGTTAGCCAGCAGGAAGGGGCAGAGTGATAGATGAGAACCTTAACTCCAACACATCAGTGACAGGTAACAATATGTAATAGAATACTTTTTACCTACTGTGATGGCTTTAAAGCATGTCTTCAAATTCCTTGACACCTCTCATTGAGGGGTGGGGGTCTATAACCTCTTTCTTGAATCTGGGTCAATCTTAGTGACTTGCTTTTAACCAACAGAATGTATCAGAAGTGACACAGCATAACTTGCAAGACTAATTCACAAAAAGCTTATGCCTAATTCACTTGGGATACTCACCCCAGAGCCCTGAGCTGCCATACAAGATGACCAATGACTCAGGGGTGGCCATGTCCCAAGAAAACCCAGGCCATAGGGAGGGTCTACATTGTTGGTGTTCTGGTGTTCAGTTCCAGCTGAAGTTCCAGCCAACAACCAGCATGTGAATGTAGACTCCTCCAGCCACAGTCCCCTCCAGCTGAGGCTCTACAGACAAGCCATCTTCATTTCCCAGTCTATACTCCTTACCCACAGCATCTATGAGCATAATAAAATGTCACCCCATACCACAAGGTTTTAGGGTGGTTTGTTACACAGCTAGAGTAACCAGAACACCAACCCTATAGAGTCACTGAAAACTTGGTTAAACCATACACTGGACAAACACTAATGTTTATGTGGAGGTCTGCTGAAAGCTGGGTGATTGCTGCAATAGCAGAGAAGCTGTGTGTATGAACATGAGCTATAGAGTTAAACCTCCTGTCTCCTAAGCATTTATTCCATATCTAATAAGCAAATAATAATTCCTATTTTGCAGAGTCTGTATGTGGTTTAGAGTTGATGTGTTTACAACACTCGGCACAGTGCCTAGCAAAGAACTAGAATCAATTAAATAGTTAAAAAATAGCAGTGCCCTATTTTCTGATTTTATATTCCTTATCATTTCACTTAGATTGAATCTTTATGCTCTTGTGAGTGATCTGGTTTTATAATGTTGACTCATCATATACAGCTCAGTTGGACAGAAAAATCTGTAACAGTATTTGGGTTAAATGGTAAATATAATTAGAAAATGAGAGTGCTACATAAAACCAAATACTGGGTTATTTGTTCTAGCTAAATACTAGCACCTTTAGCTAGAAATAGCATGACCTACAAGCTGACTGCCATAACACTGAATAAGTGATAATCATCAAAATGACTGAGAATTAAGGAAGAAAATTAATTCCCAAAGGTAATCACTATAGATCTCATTAGCTCAAGAATAACCTACCTTAGGACTTTAATTAAAAATAATATTTATCTCAGATAAATGAGTGCTGGCAGGTTTCTGCAGGATCCATAATCTTGGTTATGCTAAATCTTCTTATATTAAGGCAGACATCATTAATCTCATTTGCAATGCCCTCCAGTCTGACAGCTCTTATAGCACTGGGGCTATTTCTTACAATATCCTTTTTATCTTCACAAAAGAGTTATAACTCATGCAGATACCTAGTGTAAAAAGGTCTAGGCAATTAGAGACATCACTCCGAGATCTACACTGGCATTTTATCATGTCAGAAGGCTTCTCATAATGAGTTTGTTCTTAAATGGAGGCCAATATCTCAACACTACCATCAAATTAATGGTGGTTATGTTATTATTTTATTTATTTATCCCTATCATTCTTTGTTCCAGAGAAGCATCAAGTATTTTATAATTCAAAGGATATGACCAGATAAAGAGAAATTGTAACAAGTCAGTGAAGAAACTAGGGCCAAGAAGAAAATGAAAGTAGAGACAGCAGGAAGTTAGAAGGAATGAGGTTAATATCGTAAACGCATGCTGTAAAGTTCTGCAGAATTACACACCTGCAAACTTGTCAGCTGATGTTGGCATATATTCCCAATCTCTGGCTCCTCCTGTGGCTCAGCGGTAAAAAATCCACCTACAATGTAAGAGCTGCAGAAGACAGGTTTAATCCCTGGGTTGGGAAGATCCCCTGGAGGAGGAAGTGGCAACCACTCCAGAATTCTTGTCTAGAGAATCCCATGGACAAGAGCCTGGTGGGCTACAGTCCATGGGGTCACAAACAGTTGGACACAACTAAAGTGACTTGGCATTCCCAGTCTTATATAGTGATTAATCCTGAGAATTTTTCTCTACCTATTCTGATTATTTTTGTACAAGGTACTAATAATGCATGCACTGGGTTGAAGAGCATCTCCCCAAAATTCATGTCCACCTGGAACCTGTGAGTATGACCTTATTTGGAATTAGGGTCCTTGCAGTTGTAATCAAGTCACACTGGATTAGGATGGGCCCCAAATCCAGTGCCTGGAATCCTTATAAGAAAAGGGGAATTTGGATTCAGAAACACACGGGGAGCAGGCCATGTGATGACTGAGGCAGAGAATAGAGAGATGGGGACAAGCCAAGGAGCAGCAAGAATTCTTCCCCAGAGCCTTCCAAGCCAGCATGGCCCTACTGACAGCTTGCCCGCTATCCTCCAGAACTGTGAGAGACTAAACGTCTGTTGTTTCAGCCACCTAGCTTGCAGTATTAGCTCTACGAAAGTAATACAACCCTTAAACACCTTTTTTCCCAAGAACCTAGAGTACATGCCCAGTATGAATATAAGGATTTGAAGGGGAGAAAATGAAGAAAACAAATTAAATTCCAAATATGTTGTCTGTTAAGCTTTTTGTTTAAAACCTATGGCTCTCCCATACATGCTGAACAGTGACAAAACAAGTAACAAATAAGCGAACAATGTTAAGAGGGAAAAAACTCTTGGAGGCATCCAGTCACATTTAGTTTAACAGCTTGTTTTTCTATGGGTAAATAGGCTTTTGATATTTTATTGCATATATTATGAGAGTCTGATTTTTCCAAAGCTCTACAGGGAGGACAGTCTTGAGCAAGACTGCTGTCCCACTGGCACAGAGGAGACTGGCTCTTCCCTTAACTCCCATTGAGGGAGGGATTTACTGAGAGCTGGAGTCAAAACCTACAAGTACTTCAGTTTGAAAAACTGGAATGTGAACTTTTTAGAGAACAGGCAAGATGATTTCAGATCTACTTTAAGACAGAACTAGAAAGGTAATGTAATACCTGAAACTGATAATCAACTTGTGCCAAGCTTATGCAAACCAGATGAAAACATTATGTTTATAATCTAAATACCTTGCAGAAATGAAGCTAGTGCTTCATAGTATCAATATTGTAAGATTTGTGGTGACTGGCGTCGACTTACAAAGGCCTTTGTCTGGGAGTCGGGGTGCTTCTCAGTTCTCACAGGACAGGCCTCGCTGTCAGTGTGGTTTTGAGCTACATTCAGAAGCCAGTGTACGCAGATGCTACCAGGCTCAAGTATCCTTTCCTGCCATGACAGCTCACTTTCACAGTAACTAGATCACAGGCTTGGGCCAGATTCAGCCCACAGGCTTGTTTTGTTTGCCTTCTAAGGTATCTTGTTTTTAATTAATTGCTCACTTTAAAAAATGGGAAGATTTCATATGAAATCCCATACTACCAGTGGACGTGAATTTCTGCAGGGCAATCTGGTCTGCTAGAGACAAATCCATTCAGTGCCCCACCATGCAGGACCCTCTAGGAGCCCATGGCCATACAGCACAGGTGCCCAGCAAGACTCGCCGGGTCCCACTTCCCGCTGTGTGACCTTGAGTACGTGATTTCTCTTCACTGACCCTTTCCTTCCTCTTATGTAAAATGGGTGTAATAATAGCACCTATCTCATTAGACTGTTTGAAAGACTAAGAGAGTTAAAACAGGTCAAGCACTTAAAGTGCCTGGTGCACAGTGGAAGCTCAGTACATGTTTGTTGTTATTCTCTCCACTGTCTTACCTGTTCCACTTTTCCCACTTTTCTTACTTACCTGGCCCTTATTGGTCTTGTGTTTCTGATGTGGGCTCTAGGTAAAGCCCCACCCTCAGTTGGATGTAGAGACAGCTAGTCTCCTATGTGCTAGACAGTGGGAGTTACAGCCAGTGCACTGAGTAAGAGCCCAGATTCTAAAGCCAGACAACCTGATGTCCAGTCCCACCTCTACTGCTTGTTAGCAATAGCTCTTGCACAAATTATAATATTTAACTCTCTAAAGCCTGTGTTTACTTAATTCTATAAAATAGTGACAGAACTGCTGTAAATTAATGTGCCTAGCACATAGTAGGTTTTAGCTTTTATTATTAAGAACACTCAGCAGACCACAGCATTCTGCCCACCAGCAAACCCAGGCCTGGCCCACCTCAGTTTCTTTCATCAGGGTCCAGGGGCTTCCAGGTCTGAGGGAGATACGAATTAGGAAGAAACCAGGTATAGCTTGGAGCTGCTGCTGCTGCTGCTGCTAACTCGCTTCAGTCGTGTCCGAATCTGTGCGACCCCATAGACGGCAGCCCACCAGGCTCCCCCGTCCCTGGAATTCTCCAGGCAAGAACACTGGAGTGGGTTGCCATTTCCTTCTCCAATGCATGTAAGTGAAAGTGAAGTCACTCAGTTGTGTCCGACTCTTAGTGACCCCATAGACTGTAGCCTACCAGACTCCTCCATCCGTGGGATTTTCCAGGCAAGAGTACTGGAGTGGGATGCCATTGCCTTCTCCAAGCTACTTATTATTAACTCCTTGTCACCCTTTTATCATGTTATCCCAAAATATTTATCCCAGGTAGCATTAAAACTTGCATGGCTCTGAGATTAAAAACACTTCCTCTAAGATGAAGCAAAATTTTTCCTACCATTTCAAATAGTAAAAGCATCTAAGCATATGACAAAGATGAAGGCATTCAAGTTTTTAAAGTTTTCCAAAATAATCCCCTCAAGCCCTGACAGTCTTCTCATATGATTGCTTTCACAGTGGGACATCCACCCACAGCTTGAATTCTCTCCAAATCTTATCAAAGGTTTAAAAATAACTTTTGAAATAATGCTTTAGACAGTCACATTAAAAAGTTCCTGAGAACAGATGACCTCAACAGTATTTCTTAAAGAATGCTACCTACTATTCAACTTGTTTTAGGCATCATGATTCTAAAATTTTTCATTTTTTTTAAAAAAAGCAGCAAAGTGCTTCTTCTATTCTAGACACAAAAGAAATAGACAGTTGCAAACATCAAAGAGTTGACTCAATAGAAAAATCCTCCTTATGAAATTATTGTCTGTAGAAAGTTTTCCAAATTTCAATGAAAATAAAGATTTTAAGAACTGAATGTTAAATTGATTTTTTAAATTAATCAAGTCCTGGGAATTCCCTGGAAGTCCAACAGTTAGGACTCGGCACTTTCACTGCTAGGGCCCAGGGTTCAATCCCTGGTTGAGTAACTAAGATCCCATTAGCTGTTCAGCCTAACCAGAAAATTTAAAAAATTAATCAAGTCATGTATAAGAAGGCCATGGCAGTGTTAGTCTTAAACATCAAAAAAAAAAAAAAAAAAAAGTTTTTCAGCAGTAGATGGGTAAATTACTTATGGTAAATTCCTACAATAAAATACTACAGAGCAATGAAAAAGAATAAACCACTGCTATATGCAACAATACAAGTGAATTTTTCAAACATGTTAAGCAAAAGAAGAAAATCTCAAGATGCTAGTTACCTTTGAGAGAGATGATCTGGGAGGGAACATGAAATTTCTAAAATGTTTTGTATCTTCAGCTGGGTGGTGTTTACATAGGGTTATTCAGGAGATCCAACCAGTCCATTCTAAAGGAGATCAGCCCAGGGATTTCTTTGGAAGGAATGATGCTAAAGCTGAAACTCCAGTACTTTGGCCACCTCATGCAAAGAGTTGACTCATTGGAAAAGACTCTAATGCTGGGAGGGACTGGGGGCAGGAGGAGAAGGGGATGACAGAGCATGAGATGGCTGGATGGCATTACTGACTCGATGGACGTGAGTCTGAGTGAACTCCGGGAGATGGTGATGGACAGGGAGGCCTGGCGTGCTGTGATTCATGGGGTCGCAAAGAGTTGGACATGACTGAGCGACAGAACTGAACTGATTCATATGTAAATCTTATTGAACTGTACATTTAAGCTTATTGGAGTTTACCATATTTATACCTCAACTAAAAAGTAAATTAAAAATAACTGTTAGTCTTTGTGGATTTTTGAAACTACATGTGGCTCCATTATAGACTCTCTGGAAGTTTGTCACAGAAAAAAAAGTTATTGTAATATATTTGTACTTTACATTGTCACTCAGATTCTTTGGAGTAATAACTTTTGTTTTATTCATTAAATAACATTTTTGTTACTGTTTGTTTTTCAGGAAAATTCAAAAATCTTTTGATATACTTAAACCAAACAACCTATATCAATGTTCAGACAGCCGTAGGAGCTTCACGTGTATGCCATTTCTCACCACCAAGTTCTTTTTTCATTATGTGAACTGCCTAGGGGTGTAGTGAGTAGAAAATGACCTTGAAGTGGTCTGATCTGGATCAGAATCCCTATTCTACCAGTCACCAGCTAGAGGACCTAGCAAATCACTCCATCTCCCTGAATCCATCTCTTCTGCAAAATGGAGATGGTGCCTCCCTTGCACCATTAGTGAGAGTACAGGTTGGGATAAATTTTGTAAAACTTTTGGTAGAAAATTTATAGATGGAAACTGTCACTAAATGGAAGTGAGCCCTTATCTATGTTTATATTTTAAAAATATAGATGTGCTTAAAAATGTAGACATGCTATATTTTTAAAATGGCACATGCTTCAAAATATCCAAGCCTCAAACATTTACATCTAAGAAATGTGGGAAAGGCCAAAACTTGCCCATATTTAGCAATAGTATAATCTTTGGTTCAGCCCTCAGTCTGAATGAACTCTGGGAGTTTGTGATGGACAGGGAGGCCTGGCGTTCTGCAATTCATGGGGTCGCAAAGAGTCGGACACGACTGAGTGACTGAACTGAACTGACCCTACAGTGAGCCCTCACTCCCTCCCCAGTGTTTTCTAGCACCTCCATCCTCTCTGTCCTTCTAGAGCAGAACTCTCCCTGACTGCCACCTGAATGTTAGGACCCCACCCAGGGACTAATGGGCTTCCCAGGTTATGCTATTGGTAAAGAACCTGCTTGCCATTGCAGAAGCAAGAGACATGGGTCAGGAAGGCCCCCTGGAGAAGGAAATGGCAACCCACTCCAGTATTCTTGCCTGGGGAATCCCATGGATGGAGGAGCCTGGCAGGCTACAGTCCATGGGGTCGCAAAGAGTTGGACA
Organism: Bos indicus x Bos taurus; assembly: GCF_003369695.1. Taxonomy (NCBI): domain Eukaryota; kingdom Metazoa; phylum Chordata; class Mammalia; order Artiodactyla; family Bovidae; genus Bos; species Bos indicus x Bos taurus. The sequence goes on along the minus strand of NC_040076.1, from coordinate 108,380,002 downwards.
TGACTGAAGGGACTTAGCATAGCATAGCAGGGACTAAAGCCTCTATTTCTGCTCTCAGGAGCCAACTACAGCAACTTTGGCAAAGGCATATCTCTTGTAACCAATACCCCAAAGGTGATATTTTCTCAATATTTTTCCAAGTAAAATACGACTCAGTTACAATTTGTGCATAATAAATAGCCAGCCATGAATATATGTCTCCACAGAGAAAACGAGATATAAAAGTAAACACAACTTGGAAAGTGTGCTGCTTGTTCTTGGTTTGGTGTGAACAAAACTCCTGGCTGTCACCTCAGTAGCAAGCACCGAAAAGGAGGATTTGACATGGAAAGTTTTTCTCCATGAAGTCAATTTGCTCTGTTACTTCACTGGAAGAAAAACTTGCTCTAGAGAGCATGTTTCTCAAAGGGAGAAGAATCCTATTGGCATTTAGGACAAGACAGTTCTTCCCTGTGCCAGACTGTGAAATGCTTAGTGTCCTGGTTCCATCCAGTGAGGGTATAAAGCTGCCTTCAGGGATGCAGCATGGTTGGCAACCAACTCCACTTTGGCATTGTCTTCCTGGGAGTGGGAAGGGTCACCCCTGGTAGATGGGAGCACAGAACATAGACTAAGGTCAGCTACAGAAAAATAAAATTACATTTCTTACTCATGAGTTTGTGAATGAGCTGGGTACATTAACTTCTTATGAGTAGAATTCAGGCTTGGGACTGGGGTGTCCATTACTAAGTGGGTGACTCCTGAGCGTGGCACTAGTCATATTGTACACATTGTAGACTTATAAATGATTGTCTCCTTAATGGAAGTATCTTGAGAGAGAGAGAGAGATGCCTGTTCCTAATTTGAACAATGGTGCCATATGGATCAGAGGTGGCCCCACCAGGGATTTTGAAGACCTTGGACCTATGCTTTTATTTTATAGGTCATGTAGCACTATGTATGATTTCCCCATTTCTCATAAAGGTATAATGCAAACCTGTATGAGGGCTGGTAAGACAGCTGGTTGAAAAGAGGATGTACTCTAAAAGGAAAATGAATCACACCTTTTAATAAAATTGGATTTGTGATACAAAATTTGAAAAAAAAAAAAAAAAGATCATGGGGTTAGGACAGATGTTCCCAGTTCAGTTCAGTCATTCAGTTGTGTCCAACTCTTTGCAATCCCATGGGCTGCAGCACGCCAGGCTTCCCTGTCCATCACCAACTCCGGGAGCTTGCTCAAACTCATGTCCGAGTCTGTGATGCCATCCAACCATCTCATCCTCTGTCATCCCCTTCTCCTCCTGCCTTCAATCTTACCCCAAATGATCTCAGTTCATGATCCCTTCCTGCCTCAGTAATATTTACAGTTTCCCCTAGATTTGAAAAACTACTCAGTAGTTGGTTCTGTTTATTACCAACAACTTAAGTATGTATGTCCTGAAAACTCAGTAGCCTTTTAAAAAATGAATAAATTGAAAAAAAAATAATTTTTTATGATTCTAAATAATCATACTGACCAATGTGTACCTGTTTAGCAAGCTCAACATTTCAAACATTGGGAACAGACTGAGATTTGCCAACAACATATCCTGTTTCATATTGATTTTCAGAAGGTACATCCTTATCATCATGCTGCTGCTGCTGCTGATAAGTCGCTTCAGTCGTGTCCGACTCTGTGCGACCCCATAGACGGCAGCCCACCAGGCTCCCCCGTCCCTGGGATTCTCCAGGCAAGAATACTGGAGTGGGTTGCCATTTCCTTCATGAAAGTGAAAAGTGAAAGTGAAGTTGCGCAGTCATGTCTGACTCTTGGTGACCCCATGGACTACAGCCCACCAGGCTCCTCCATCCATGGGATTTTCCAGGCAAGAGTACTGGAGTGGGGTGCCATCGCCTGGGAACATCTAAAAACCTAGCTTTCCAAAGCTATGGCATCCCCTAAAGGAATGTAGCACAATATTGAAAAAAAGTATGTGAAATATCTCAAGATAGTAGTTTCACAGTGTCCAACAGACATCGTTTCAAATTCTCTCACGTTATAATGTCCCAGAATCTCTGCACAGTTTAAAGCAAATGAAACCCTAGACGCATTGAAAGTAACTATAGTAAGGGGTTTATTATGGCCTAACACCCATCGTTCTGGAGAACTAGAATTAAGTCTGAAAGTACAGCACTCAAGAGCCTGTTCACTTCTTGGGCACTTGAGATAAAGTCTTCAAAAACATCTTGAAAATTCTGAGGTGCTGTAATAATAGTAACTGCAGAATTAGCTGGTGAAAGAACCATCTACTGGAGAGTAAGCTCCAAGAAGGCCGGGAGTTTTGTATACTCAATGCCTAGAATAGTGCCCAGGATATAGTTGGTTTTTTATAAGTAGTTGATGTATGAACTCCTTATTGCCATATTCAGACTTAAATTGAAGAAAGTATGGAAAACCACTAGACCATTCAGGTATGACCTAAATCAAATCCCTTACAATTATACAGTGGAAGTGAGAAATAGATTTAAGGGACTACATCTGATAGAATGCCTGATGAACTATGGACAGAGGTTCGTTACATTGTACAGGAGACAGGAATCAAGACCATCCCCAAGAAAAAGAAATGAAAAAAAGAAAAGCAAAATTGCTGTCTGAGGAGGCCTTACAAACAGCTGTGAAAAGAAGAGAAGCGAAAAGCAAAGAAGAAAAGGAAATATACAGCCATTTAAATGCAGAGTTCCAAAGAATAGCAAGGAGAGATAAGAAAGCCTTCCTCAATGAGCATTGCAAAGAAATAGAGGAAAACAACAGAATGGGAAAGACTAGCGATCTCTTCCAGAGAAGGCAATGGCACCCCACTCCAGTATTCTTGCCTGGAAAATCCCATGGATAGAGGAGCCTGGTAGGCTGCAGTCCATGGGGTCACTAGGAGTCGGACATGACTGAGCGACTACACTTTCACTTTTCACTTTCATGCATTGGAGAAGGAAATGGCAACCCACTCCAGTGTTCTTGCCTGGAGAATCCCAGGGACGGAGGAGCCTGGTGGGCTGCCGTCTCTGGGGTCGCACAGAGTCGGACACGACTGAAGCAACTTAGCAGCAGCAGCAGCAGCAGCAGAAATCTCTTCAGGAAAATTAGAGACACCAAGGGAATATTTCATGCACAGATGAGCTCAATAAAGGACGGAAATGGTATGGACCTAACAGAAGCAAAAGATATTAAGAAGCAGTGGCAAGAATGCACAGAAGAACTGTAAAAAAAGATATTCATGACTCAGATAATCACAATGATGTGATTACTCACCTAGAACCAGACATCCTGGAGTGTGAAGTCAAGTGGGCCTTAGGAAGCATCACTACAAACAAAGCTAGTGGAGGTGATGGAATTCCAGTTGAGCTATTTCAAATCCTAATGGATGATGCTGTGAAAGTGCTGCACTCAATATGCCAGCAAATTTGGAAAACTCAGCAGTGGCACAAGACTGGAAAATGTAAGTTTTCACTCCAATCCCAAAGACAGGCAATAGCAAAGAATGCTCAAACTACCACACAATTGCACAGATCTCACATGCTAGTAAAGTAATGCTCAAAATTCTCCAAGCCAGGCTTCAACAGTACGTGAACCGTGAACTACCAGATGTTCAATCTGGTTTTAGAAAAGGCAGAGGAACCAGAGATCAAATTGCCAATATCCGCTGGATCATCGAAAAAGCAAGAGAGTTCCAGAAAAACATCGATTTCTGCTTTATTGACTATGCCAAAGCCTTTGACTGTGTGGATCACAATAAACTGTGGAAAATTCTGAAAGAGATGGGAATACCAGACCACCTGACCTGCCTCTTGAGAAATTTGTATGCAGGTCAGGAAGCAACAGTTAGTACTGGACATGGAACAACAGACTGGTTCCAAATTGGGAAAGGAGTACATCAAGGCTATATATTGTCACCCTGCTTATTTAACTTCTATGTAGAATACATCACGAGAAACGCTGGACTGGATGAAGCACAAGCTGGAATCAAGATTGCCAGGAGGAATATCAATAACCTCAAATATGCAGATGACACCACGCTTACGGCAGAAAATGAAGAAGAACTAAAGAGCCTCTTGATGAAAGTGAAAGTGGAGAGTGAAAAAGTTGGCTTAAAGCTCAACATTCAGAAAACGAAGATCATGGCATCTGGTCCCATCACTTCATGGCAAATAGATGGGGAAACACTGGAAACAGTGACTTTATTTTTTGAGGTTCCAAAATCACTACAGATGGTGACTGCAGCCATAAAATTAAAAGACACTTGCTCCTTGGAAGGAAAGTTATGACCAACCTAGACAGCATATTCAAAAGCAGAGACATTACTTTGCCAACAAAGGTCCGTCTAGTCAAAGCTATGGTTTTTCCAGGGGTCATGTATGGATGTAAGAGTTGTACTACAAAGAAAGCTGAGCGCTGAAGAATTGATGCTTCTGAACTGTGGTGTTGGAGAGGATTCTGAAGATTCCCTTGGACTGCAAGGAGATCCAACCAGTCCATCCTAAAGGAAATCAGTCCTGAATATTCATTGGAAGGACTCATGCTGAAGCTGAAACTCCAATACTTTGGCCACCTGTTGCAAAGAACTGACTCATTTGAAGATGCTGGGAATGATTGAAGGTGGGAGGAGAAGGGGACGACAGGATGAGATGGCTGGATGGCATCACGGACTCAATGGACATGAGTCTGAGTAAACTCCATGAATTGGTGATGGATTGGGAGGCCTGGTGTGCTGCAGTCCATGGGGTCTCAAAGAGTCGGATATGACTGAGCAACTGAACTGAACTGAACTGATGAATTAAGGGATAAAAAGAAAAGAGGACACAGTGAATTCAAACTCTTTGTTATTGTTGTCGTTCAGTCAGTAAGTCGTTCCAACTCTTTTCGACTCCATGGACTGCAGCATGCCAGACCTCCCTGTCCATCACCAACTCCCGAAGTTTACTCAAACTCATGTCCATTGTGTCGGTGATGCCATCCAACCATCTCATCCTCTGTAATCCCCTTCTCCTCCCACCTTTAATCTTTCCCAGCATCAGGGTCTTTTCCAGTGAGTCAGTTCTTTGCATCAGGTGGCCAAAGTATTAGAGTTTCAGCTTCAACATCAGTCCTTCCAATGAATATTCAGGGCTGATTTCCTTTTGGATGGACTGGCTGGATCTCCTTGCAGTCCAAGGGACTCTCAAGAGTCTTTTCCAACACCACATTTCAAAAGCATCAATTCTTCTGCGCTCAGCTTTCTTTATAGGCCAACTGTCACATCCATACATGGCTACTGGAAAAACCATAGCTTTGACTAGATGGACCTTTGTCAGCAAAGTAATGTCTCTGCTTTTTAATATGCTGTCTAGGTTTGTCATAGCTTTTCTTCCAGGGAGCAAGTGTCTTTTAATTTCATGGCTGCAGTCACTGTCTCCAGTGGTTTTGGAGCCCAAGAAAATAAAATCTGTCACTGCTTCCACTTTTTATCCTTCCAATTGCCATAAAGTGATGGGGCCAGATGCCATGATCTTAGTTTTTTTTAATGTTGAGTTTCAAGCCAGCCTTTTCACTCTCCTCTTTCACCCTCATCAAAAGGCTATTTAGTTCCTCTTCGCTTTCTGCCCATAGAGTGGTAGCATCTCCATATCCAAGGTTGTTGATATTTCTCCCAGCAATCTTGATTCCAGCTTGTTTCTCATCCAGCTCATAATTTGTCATGATTTACTCTGCACAGAAGTTAAATAAGCAGGGTGACAATATATAGCCTTGTCGTACTGTTTTCCCAATTTTGAACCAGTTCTTTGTTCCATTTCTGGTTCTCACTGTTGCTTCTTGACCTGCACACAGGTTTCTCAGGAGGCAGGTAAGTTGGTCTGGTGTTCCAATATCTTAAAGAATTTGCCACAGTTTGTTGCGATCCACACAATCAGATGCTTTAGTGTTGTACAGGAGGCAGTGACCAAAACCATCCTCAAGAAAAAGAAATGCAAGAAAGCAAAGTGGTTGTTTGAGGAAACTACAAATAGCTGAGAAAAGAAGAGAAGTGCATGGCAAAGGAGAAAGCGAAAGATATATCCAACTGAATACAGAGTTCCAGAAAATAGAAGGGAGAGATAAGAAGGCCTTCTTAAGGGAACAATGTAAAGAAATAGAGGAAAACAATAGAATGTGAAGACTAGAGATCTCTTCAAGAAAACTGGAGATATCAAGGGAACATTTCAAGCAAGAATGGGCACAAAAAAAGACAGAAATGGTAAGGACCTAACAGAAGCAGAAGACATTAAGAAGAGGTGGCAAGAATACACAAGAACTATACAAAATAGGTCTTAATGGCTCAGATAGCCAGGATGGTGTTGTCACTCACCTAGAGCCAGACATCCTGGAGTATGAGGTCAAGTGGGCCTTAGGAAGCATCACTACGAACAAAGTTAGTGAAGGTAATGGAATCCCAGCTTAGGTATTTCAAATCCTAAAAGATGATGCTATTATAGTGCTGTACTCAATATGTCAGCAAATTTGGAATACTCAGCTGTGGCCACAGGACTGGAAAAGGTCAGTTTTCATTCCAATCCCAAAGAAGTGCAATGCCAAAGAATGTTCAAACTTCCATACAATTGCACTCATTTTAAACTCTCAATGTTTTTAATAGAGTTATAGGGTTGGCTTGGGTCTCATGTCCTTCACTGTGTTCTTTGAACTTGGTCAGTGACCTTCCAAATGTAAGCTGTAGTGAGGTTAGAGGTTATATACATAAAAATGCCTAGTACATGCATGCATGCCAAATCTCTTCAGTCTTATCTAACTTTTTGCTACCCTGTGGACTCTTGCCTGCCAGGCTCCTCTGTCCATGGGATTCTCCAGGCAAGAATACTGGAATGGGTTGCCATGTCTTCTTCCAGGGGATCTTCCCAACCCAGGGATCAAACCCATGTCTCCTCTGTTTCCTGCATTGGCAGGTGGTTCTTTACCACTAGTGCCATGTCTACTACATAGAGGTGCTCAATAAATAATTAATTTTTATAGGGAGATATATTAGGGTGATGGCAAGAATATACACTTTGGAATAGGACTAATTTAGATTTGAGTTGACTAAGTGAAGTGAAGTGAAATTGCTCAGTCGTGTCCGACTCTTTGCGACCCCATGGACTGCAGCCTATCAGGCTCCTCTGTCCATGGGATTTTCCAGGCAATAGTACTGGAGTGGATTGTCATTTCCTTCTCCAGAGGATCTTCCCGACCCAGGGATCAAACCCAGGTCTCCTGCATTGTAGACAGATGTTACTGTCTGAGCCACCAGGGAAGTCCTGAGTTGACTAGGCAATCACCAAATCTCTCTGGGTTTTCCATATGTAATATGGAGATAAACATCTTAGTATACAAAGTTGTTATAAGGATTAAGAAAATGTATGTGAAGCACTGAATGCAATGCCTGGAACATAAGTACAAACAGGAGCTATTATGCTAGTAGGTTATTTTCACTTTACTTGGCCCATCTTACTCCTCTGACCTATGAATGGATTGTGCATTATATACACCAGGCACATGCTACCTCGGGGCCTTTGCATTGGCCTGGAATGCTCTTCTCATAGATGTCCACTTCCTTCTAGTGAGTCTGCTCAACCTCACCATCTCAATGAGATCTACACAGATCTCCTTGTTTAAAACTGCATTCCTCCAGTCCCCTTACCCTGCTCAGTTTTTGCTCGTAACACCTAGCACCTTTTAACGTACATACTACTTTCTGTGATGTCATTTTTCATTTGCCCATTCACAAGATATAAACTCCAAGACAACAGGAATTTTTGTCTGTTTTGTTCACCAACACCTCAGTGTATAGATAAGTGTCTGACTAGGGTAGGCACTCGATATTTGTAAAGTTATGTTGATTTTAATATATCCCCACTGAATTTTACACTTTTTAGTATGAGCCCATTATTTAGTTTGTTTACATGATTTTGAGAAATAATAACCTGCTTTCATCTGCATCTCTCAGTGTGGCCCATCACCCACATTCCATGAAAACAGCACCTCCTAGCAAAAACTCCAGGCACTCTGCCCAGTTCAATTTCTGGCTGTGTGAAGTTTGGAAACTTTCTTAGCTTCCCTGTATCTTGGTTGCATTACCTATAAATGAAGGTAAAACAATCACTACTCCATAAAAATTGTGAGGATTTAATGAGTTAATGTATATGAAGGGCCTACCATAGTACCTGGCACACAATCAGTACACATGATCTATTGTGATTCTATTTATAAGACAGTGCAGGGCCCTCTCCCCACAGTCCTGCTTTGCAATTCTATTTTTCCCTGCTCCAGCTTCTACCTGTTACCCATCTGATCTGAAACTGATGAGGTCTCTTTAGCATCCACTCTCCCTTTTCCTCTACTAACATTTTTTAAGTGTTTGCCGTTAGGCCCAAACTGCTTTTAGAAGCTCCGGATAACACCCTGAACTAACCTATGCTTGGACTAAAGCTTAAATGTTTCAACAGTGCAATGCTAAGAAAAATTTCCCCATGGGAACAAAAGGGGAAAACTTCCCACAAACTGCTTTGTTTGACCTTAATTCAAAACTATTTTAATGCTATCATTGATCACCAATAACTTTCCCCATTTCATTTAAGTTTTTTATTTTAATGTAGCCTCCTTAACATCTTGGGTTGTATTATTTTAAACAGAAAATAATTTCAGTTCTTCTAAAATAATTGTTTTGCCTTGAAACTAATTAAGAATATCCCTAATATGTATATGCTCTCTGAACTTTATTCTGAGGCTGGAGAAAAAAAAATATCCTCTTTCTCGGAAGGGCTATGAGGTCTTAACCTGGGCTGTAAAGGCTGCCCAACCTCATGTCATCAGTCTCAGGATGGGGTGGGGGGTGGGAATCAAAGAACTTGGCTAAAGGTGGGGAGGTAAAAGGTCCAAAGGATTAAATTTCCGGCTCCCAAAATAACTCTGAGTATTCCTGCCACCTCCAAGTCAGGCCCTGCACACTTCTTCATGCTGGCAGAGTGCCACTCTGCTGGCCCAATCCCAGGAGGCCCTGTGCAGCTATGGATAACACTCTATCTCCATGTGACAGCCCTCTTAGGGTAGCCCACTTAGTTAAGGATGGACATGCAACATGCATTTTCTCTGTTCTTAGACACCTAATCATTCTTCTCTTTCTCTAATGTTCACTCTCCTCCATATTTTTATAGGCTCCTGCAATGCTTCACGGAGAAGGCAATGACACCCCACTCCAGTACTCTTGCCTGGAAAATCCCATGGATGGAGGAGCCTGGTAGGCTGCAGTCCATGGGGTCGCTAGAGTCAGACACAACTGAGCGACTTCACTTTCACTTTTCACTTTCATGCATTGGAGAAGGAAATGGCAACCCATTCCAGTGTTCTTGCCTGGAGAATCCCAGGGACGGGGGAGCCTGGTGGGCTGCCGTCTCTGGGGTCACACAGAGTCGGACACGACTGAAGTGACTTAGCAGTAGCAGCAGCAGCAACGCTTAAGGACTGTTTCCAAGCTCAGTACTGGAAATGTGAGAACCATAATGTGAGAACCACTGTCATGATACCCTCCCCTCCCACCGCCCCCCCCCCCAACATATCCACATCTCACCTGTACTATTTCCTGAAATTAGCACATGGTTTCACTTAAATGTTGAAACTTTTAAACTTTCATTTAAAGTTACTGTTTAAATTTAAGACCACTTTCCTTGCCATAAACAGAAGGCTCATATATAAATATAATTAAAACAAAAATATACAGTAATGGAATTTTAGTTGACTATGGCTGCTTGCTGCAGGCCTTGGGCTTGAGTCCTGCTCTTAGGTTAAGGAATGCTGGAGAAGTGTTGAAGAGACACACCAGCACCAAAGTGAGACTTGCTCCTTGAAACGGACTTGAAAGAGGATGGAAGAGAGCAACATTCTCATCTTATTTTTTAAATACCATGTATACGTAAAACGTAAGCATTTCCCACTTGGGAAACACTACTTTCAGGTTAGGCTCACAAAAGACAAATTTGTTGAAATCGAATAGGCCTCATCCCATTTCCCTCAAGTACTGAGTCACACTATTTACTAAATGTACTCAAAAACTTTTTGCACATCTTTTCTTATTGTTCACAGCGTTAGGTCAACCACCTGCTGTGGACTCTGCTGTGGATCGTGAGGCCGGTAAATGGGTCTTTGGATGCAGTGTAGCCCAAATCTTGACCCATCTCCGTTTTCCCCAAAAGAGCCTTTTCGAGGCCGAGGGTGATTTACCCAAGGTCACACAGAGGGTAGACTAATTTCTGTGTTCCTGCAGCCCAGAGAACAAGCTCTCTTGTCCCACGGGAGGCTTGATGTTGGGTTCCCCGGCTGGCGCTTGGCCAAGCCTCTAGCCTCCACCGTGTTGCTTGCGGTTGCCATGGCAGCGGCACACTGTTTCCCCGCCTCGTCTTGGTGACGTTTTGGGATCTGTGCCCAATAGGAAAGCAGCTCCGCGTCAAGCACCGCCTTTCGCGACGGCCACGGCCTTTGCGGCTGGGAGACAAGCGTTGACAGTGCTGGTCAGGCTGGCTCGGGTCGCGGCCGCGGCGAGTTACATCGTTTGCCAATCTGTCCGCGGACGCCGCTGCCGGAGACAGGGCCAGGATGTTCGGGATGCTGAGCAGCAGCTTTGAGGATGATCCCTTCTTCTCGTGAGTGTCGGGGGCGGGAGTCCGCGGTCGCCCGGGAACTCGGAGATCTTGAGAGGAGCTACTTTAAGGGGAAAGTCAGTTAAAACGCGAAAGAAGGAGAGAGAGAATTCGGATGACTCCAGGAGACCGTTTGAGGAAGACTCGCGGGGCGTGAAAGGGAAGGGAGAAGAGGATATAGGGGCGTGTGAGGGAAAGGAGAGGAGGATTTGGAAAGGAAGAGAAATTTGGGGGCGTAAGGTGGGGAGAGGTCTGTGCAGACTTCCCCGCCCAACCGACCCGCGTGCGAGCTGCTTTTAACTCGGCCCGATTTCGGGTACCTGGCGCCCCCTAACCTCTTTGCCTCTGGCGCTCAGAGTCCCGCCTTCGCAGCTGCAGAGGCTTTGCAGGGGATGGTAACTGCCTCTCGGTGGAACTTCTGAAGAGAATTATACTTAGAGGGCCCTTTCCACACCTGCTTCTACTCCAAAAGAGAGGCAGGGAATATTTAATAAGATGGCAAGTTTTCGAAAAGGGAAACGTTTTCTAAAATAGTATTTTCCATAATATGTGTTTATAAGAGCATTGGAGAGTTTTGCCGTCTCTCCCTGGAAGTGGTTGGAAGTTGCCAGGTGCACGGTTTGTTTCCTTTCTTGATTTGTTACAAAGGTAGCCTTGTTTGGAAAGGGACTCCTCTTCCTATGAAAAGTGCAAGTAGGCAGGGAAACAGAGGCTGCATTTAACACCTCAGGTAAACAAGTGCCAAGCCCAGTGCAAGGTTTCAAGTGAGATACTGTGATGTCTAAAGAGGAAGCCATCCAGAAAATAGTTATTATGATCTAGTTTTCTAGGGTTTCCTGGGTTTTGTATTTTCTATAGTTCTTCCTTTGGTGGTTATATAAAAGTGTAACACAATCTAGTTGGATCCCTAAAACAGGAAGGTTTGTGTTATTTTTTTACCCAAGTGTTTTGCCAGTTTGAATTTTGACTTGCAGTCCTAATTTATTTTGATCACTTAAATTCTCTGTGCAACTTGATCTGTTTAAAAGGTTGAAATGTTGCCAGTTTACTACATAGATTTGTTTTTAAAAGAAAATATTATATTGGCTTAAATGTAATAGTACTATGTTAAAACCAAATAACATAATGGTAATAACTGAGAGAAAATTAACAGTAGAAAAGATGAAATTATTAGTGTGAAAAAACAATTATTAATATTTTATTCTAAAGGTTATTCGTTATAATTAAGGGGTGTACAGTGCAGTGTTAGTCACTCCGTCGTGTCCAACTCTTTGCAACTTCACAGACTGTAGCCTGCCAGACTCCTCTGTCTATGGAATTCTCCAGGCAAGAATACTGGAGTGGGTAGCCATTCCCTTCTCCAGAGTATCTTCCCCACCCAGGGATCAAACCCAGGTCTCCTGCATTGCAGGCATGTTCTTTACCATCTAAGCCACCAGGGAAGCCAAGGAGTGTGTGGGCTCAGGTACATTTATCATATTGTTTTAGTTAATGTGGTTAGGAGCAGTTGTGACGTTTATGAACAATGTCATTTTAACAGATTTCAAAGTTTGTATTATAATTTGCTCTTTTAAAAGCCTGTGAGAGTAGGGACTAAATATATCCATAGTTTAGTTGAGCTGTTGAAGTGGTTCTTACGTAACTGTGACCTCAGTACAATGGGCGGCAGTTAAGAAGATTATGACAACTTTTGAGTTGTATTGTCTTGATTATATCAAAAGAGCAATGGCCGTAATTAAACTAATGTATGATTAGTACTTTCTTTAAAACATCTCACAAAAGTGTAATTTAAACTCTTGGGTGCCTTTTTCTGAGCAAAGGCAATGAACCCAAGAGGCAGGGTCAGAAATAGTAACAGAACACAAATAGTAGGCATACATCAAAGAACACTCTTGCCCTGCACTGAGGATGGGTAGGAGCATCAGTTACATGGCGGTAGGTTTTCAGTCGTCATTCTCTGTAGCCGTCTTCAAATCCAGGCAGCCATACCGTAGAGATTGGGGATAAAATTAACTTTATAAAACTGACTTATTTCTTTGCTCCACAATTGGTAATATAGAGAGTAAAAATAATTAGAGGAGATAAGAAAGAGAACGTGAGTTTGTATTTATTTCAAGTAAAAAATTAAATTTTATTTATTTTCAAGTAAATTTCAAATATTTATTTCATTTGACCCACCCCTTTTACCCGAACCCCAAACAAAATGAATATCCATTACTTAATATGTCAAGCGTAAGGAATTGATAAAGGTGATTGCTGCTGCTGCTAAGTCGCTTCAGTCCTGTCCGACTCTGTGCGACCCCATAGACGGCAGCCCGCCAGGCTCAGCCATCCCTGGGATTCTCCAGGCAAGAACACCGGAGTGGGTTGCCATATCCTTCTCCAATGCATGAAAGTGAAAGGTGAAAGTGAAGTCGCTCAGTCGTGTCTGACTCTTAGCGACCCCATGGACTGCAGCCTACCAGGCTCCTCTATCCATGGGGTTTTCCAGGCCAGAATACTGGAGTGGGGTGCCATTGCCCATTCTCCGGATAAAGGTGACAGAGTCATTATTAAATCATCCACTGACCTTAAGGAACACAGAGGGGGTTCCATGCCCTGTATCTTTTATATAAATATTATCCCTATTGCTCACATTATGTGTCTGGTCATTGGGTTGCCTGGTGGCTATTTTAACTTCTGACATGTAGAAAATGTTCAAGAGATACTATTTAATGACAATCTAGTGTCTTTTACTCTCTGTCTTGTAGTTAATATGGTATAGTTGATTGTTGGATTGCTGAAACTGATTGCATTTGGTCCCCAATTTACAGTGGTTCCACTTAACATTTTTCAACTTGACGATGGTATAAAAAAAATACACATTGAATAGAAACCATACTTTCAGTTTTGAATGTTAATCTTTTCCCTGGCTAGTGACATGGGATATGATACTTTCACAAGGTGTGCAGTAGCAGGGGTAGCAAGCCTCAGCTCCATCAGCCACGAGATCATGAGAGTGAACAACCCATATGCTTACAGGCATTCGGTTTTTCACTTTTAGTATAGTATTCAATAAATTACATGAGGAATTCAATACTTTATTACAAAATAGGCTTTGTGTTAGATAGTTTTGCCCAACTGCAGGCTAAAATAAGTGTTCTGAGCATATTTAAGGTTTAAGGTACACTAGACTAAGCTATTGGAGAAGGCAATGGCACCCCACTCCAGTACTCTTGCCTGGAAAATCCCATGGACGGAGGAGCCTGGTGGGCTGCAGTCCATGGCGTTGCTAGGAGTCGGGCATGACTGAGCGACTTCACTTTCACTTTTTACTTTCATGCATTGGAGAAGGCAATGGCAACCCACTCCAGTGTTCTTGCCTGGAGAATCCCAGGGACGGGGAACCTGGTGGGCTGCCATCTATGAGGTCGCACAGAATTGGACACGACTGATGTGACTTAGCAGCAGCAGCAGCAGCAGCAGACTAAGCTATAATGTTTCGTAGCTCAAGTATGTTAAATGCATTTTCTTCAGGGTTATTTTCCACTTCTGATGGGTTTATGAGGATGTAACCCCATTACGGCTTCCCACGTGGTGCTAGTGGTAAGAAGCTACCTGTCAACAGAGGAGACGTGAGAGAGGAGGGTTGGATCCCTGGGTCAGAAAGATCTCCTGGAGAAGGACATGGCAACCCACTCTAGTATTCTTGCCTGGAGAATCCCATGGACAGAGGAGCCTGGACGGCTACAGTCCATGGGGTCACAAAGAGTCAGACACGACTGAAGTGACTTCGTACACATACAACCCCATCATAAGCGGAGGATGATCTGTATTTGCATTCAGTAGGTGCCATTGTTGATGCTGGCACTTCCTAATTTAAACACTATCCATGGGATTTCTAGGCAAGAATCCTGGATTGGGTTGTCATTTTCTTCTCCAGAGGACCTTCCTGACCCAGGAATCCAACCCACATTTCCTGCATTGTGGCGGACTCTTTTACCACTGAGCCACCGGGAAACCCAATTTAAACACTGCCATTTTCTAAATAATTCATTAGTTCAGAATCAGGGATATCAATCATAAGCACACTCTCCAAATTTACTAATTAATCAAAAGTTGGCAGACAAAAAGAATATACTTCTTGGGTATAAAATTAGAATTTTTAAATAAATTGAGGCTAATAAAATATGGTATCAAATTGTCAAATACTTGAGAGCTTTGAGTAAAAAACAAAATCTAGTTTTGAATCCAAATATATTCATTTTTAATGTTTACCTTTCTATAACAGCACTTTAAACATTTCATGAGAAAAAGAGAAATTTTAAAAGTGATTAAGTTTAGTGTTTTATCGTATGCTTGGGACTTTTGGGGGTTTCCTTATATGTTTCAGAGCTGAAGTTTTTTCACAGTATATATTCTCATCAGTTCAATTCAGTTCAGTCGCTCTGTTGTGTCCAACTCTTTGCAACCCCATAAATCACAGCAGGCCAGGCCTCCCTGTCCATCACCGACTCTCGGAGTTCACCCAGACTCACATCCATCGAGTCAGTGATGCCATCCAGCCATCTCATCCTCTGTCGTCCTCTTCTCCTCCTGCCCCCAATCCCTCCCAGCATCAGAGTCTTTTCCAATGAGTCAACTCTTCGCATGAGGTGGCCAAAGTACTGGAGTTTCGGCTTTAGCATCATTCCTTCCAAAGAAATCCCAGGGCTGATCTCCTTCAGAATGGACTGGTTGGATCTCCTTGCACCTTTTCAAATAAATAATACTTGTAATTTGGTTAAAAACACAAAGGTTCAAAGCTAGCACTTCCTGGCATGCAGAGTTGGTTTTTTTTTTTTTTTAATCATCTTATCTTTACCTTTTTTAAAATGTAGATACACATATTTATATGTGGATTTTACAAGGAAACATGGAGCACAATTTATTTTCTAGCTCTCCACTGTGGTTTTCTCTGTGGACTTTGTTTAAAGTGTTGAGATAGTTTTCTCTCAAGAATACTACTTTCTTCTCCCATTTGCATTTGCTTGAGAATAGAAACATGTATGTACTGACAGGAAAATTAATTTGAGAATAAAATGGTCTTGACCCCTCTTCTATGCCCTAAGAAACATTGATTATTAAATGTCAGAGTTTACATATATCTAATCCAGTCTAGAAATTTCTACTGCTTTGTACAGAAACATGATCTTTGAACCTTCTGAGCTACAGAAATGAAATTCTGATCATGGACATCTGCAAAGAATAGCTATGTTACCACTTATCAGCTATTAGACATGAAAGGCTCAGAAACAGGTTGGAAAGCAGCCTTATTTTTCATTATAAATTGTTAGCATTTCTTTAAGCCACCCAGACTCTTCTTGTGGGCACTGTATTGCGATGGCCAGTCTTTAAAGACACCCTGCATATTTTCACAGACTGTTACTCTATCTCCTTGGTCTCATTAGGGGCTAAAAAATATATATCTATAATCTCTATTTTTAATTTTTTTAATTTATTTATTTTGCACTTGGGAAGTAGTCTGAGGACACCACTTTTAGCTACTTACTGAGTTGAAAGTGAATGTATTACACATGCAAGACTGATATTTTCTTAATTGAGAATATTGCCACGGCAGGAAATAAAACAAAGTCACCTTATTAGATAAGCTAAACTGTTCATCTGGGGCATTTCTTGGTTCCTTAGGTGCAAACCATTGAATTAGGAGCCAAGGAACACAACACAATTATAACATGGTTGCTGGATCGAGGAGTGCCATTTGGTACCGACTGATTACATCATAATGCTTAGTTCTATCAATGAATTTTGTAAACATTCACACAAAAGCAAGGGAGTGCTTACAGGACGGGAGGGAGCCACAGTCACTCCTGCAACTCTTACAGTATCAAAGCCTTCTGCCACACCACCATTTTAAACTGTGCTTCTGAACAGTAGGCAAATGAAATTGCCTCCATGCCTGCATGCCAAGTGGCTTCAGTCTTGTCCAACTCTTTGTGACCCTAAGGACTGTAGCCCTCCAGGCTCCTCTGTCCATGGGGTTCTCCAGGCAAGAATACTGGAGTAGGTTGCCATGCCCTCCTCCAGGGGATCTTCCCGACCAAGGGATCAAACCCGAGTCTCCTGCATTGGCAGGAGGGTTCTTTACCACTAACACCACCTGGGACACCTGGGAAAATGTCATTTATTCTTCAAGCATTTCTTAGGTTTCTACTATATGCCCAGTGCTATAGACTTGATTATAAATTTTTAGAAATCATGGCCCATGCCCTAAAAGATTCTCTTAAGAGTGTTGTGAAAGAAAGTGAACGTGAAGTCGCTCAGTCATGTCCGATTCTTTGGGACCTATGGACTGTAGCCCACCAGGCTCCTCTGTTCTTGGGATTTTCCAGGCAAGAATACTGAAGTGGGTTTCCATTTCCTTCTCCAAGGGATCTTCCCGAACCAGGGATCAAACTTTGGTCTCCCACATTGCAGACAGACTCTTTACCATCTGAGCCACCAGAGAATTCCTTGTGTGTTGTATGCATTATTTATAGTGTCTAAACATAAATCACTTGATGCATTTTCTTTATGGACCTGCCCACCTTATTGAAACTAGGGAGTGTTTCTTTATGATCTGAGAGCCATAACAATCTGCTTATGCCACTACTAGGTATAGAAGAAAGAAGGAGTTTCCCTTGATGAGTGGGACTGCCATGTCAATTATCTGAGACTTTTATATAATAAAGAATAGTGTGATGCTTTTTTACTTAGAAGCACAAATATCTGTATTTTGTACAAGGCAATAAAACTATAACTGGTTAAATATATATAATTATATTTGAGTTTTATATATATATACATATATATAACATATATTTGAGAGCATCTTAAAAACAGGAACTTATTCTGAAGTGAAATATTACCAGTCCTTAAAAAAAAAAAAAAAAAACTTATGTTGAGATTATCCCAGGAGACCCAGAATCAATCCAGGAGTTAAAAATTTTTTGGGGGGGCAACATTTTTCCTGCTTCTGATAGGTAAATAATGTGGAGTAAAAAACATGTTTGGTGCCAAACTTCATTCTGTTTGATTGTGGTTTGTGTCAGCAATCCGGAAAGAAGTCATATAGTCATCATAGTACTATAAGTAAATTTTTCCTCACTTAAATGAAAATGTATTCCCATGGAAAATCTGAATGCTGAAAATTTGGTTTAAGGGAATCACGCAACCCAAGATTTTGGTTCAGTCAGTTCAGTCACTCAGTCGTGTCCAACTCTTTGCAACCCCATGGACTGCAGCACACCAGGCCTCCCTGTCCATCGCCAACTCCCAGAGTTTACTCAAACTCATGTCCATTGAGTCGGTGATGCCTTCCAGCCATCTCATCCTCTGTCGTCCCCTTCTCCTCCCACCTTCAATCATTCCTAGCATCAGGGTCTTTTCAGATGAGTCGGTTCTTCACAACAGGTGGCCAGAGTATTGGAGTTTCAGCTTCAGCATGAGTCCTTCCAGTGAATACCCAGGACTGATCTCCTTCAGAATGGACTGGTTGGATTTCCTTGCAGTCCAAGGGACGTCAAAAGTCTTCTCCAACACCACAGTTCAAAGCATCAGTTCTTCAGTGCTCAGCTTTCTTTATAGTCCAACTTTCACATCCATACATGACCACAGGAAAAACCATAGCCTTGACTAGACGGACCTTTGTTGGCAAAGTAATGTCTCTGCTTTTTAATATGCTATCTAGGTTGGTCATAACTTTTCTTCCAAGGAGCAAACATCGTTTAAGTGTCTTTTAGATTTTGGTTACTATTATTATTTTGCTTCTATTTTCCATATATGGATTTTTTTCTCCAAAATTAGACCAAATTTTGTGGTTATAAATAAACTATTTTCCTTAATATATACCATAAGCATTTTCCTAGTCTTTAGATATTCTTTGAAGCTTGAATTTAGTGTCTGCAAAATATTGCATCCTGTGAATATGCAAGGGCTTCCCTGTGGCTCAGCTGATAAAGAATCTGCCTGCAATGTGGGAGACCAAGTTTGATTCCTGGGTTGGGAAGATCCCCTAGAGAAGGGAATGACTACCCATCCCAGTATTCTGGCCTGGAGAATTCCATGGACTGTATAGTCCATGGGATTGCAAAGAATTGGACACGACTGAGCAACTTTCACACTTCACTAACTTAACAGGTATGCAAAGAATATTTTTCATGTAAATATTTAATCATATTTCAAATTATTAATTTACTTTATATACATGGTATGACCTGTTTCTAGTAATAGCTTTGCAAAGTGTCATCATATTTCCAGTATATTTTCCTAGAAGAATGAAACATTCATTTTCAAGAGAACAATATGAATAAGTAGAAAAATATAAAAACTCTGCTTACCTGAGAAAGAAAACTATGCTGTTAATTTGTAAAGTTTTAAAACAACTCCTTGCTACCATTAGAGATTTACCCTTTGTTAAAAAAATTTAAGCTTGAACAGGAGAAATCTTAAAAGTCTTATTTCTAAGCAATTGCTGTTTTGGGTGGACATAAGTTGAACTCACTTCAGGATCCAGCCAGAGTTCTTCCTGAACAGTTCAGACAGGAGCAAAAGCCAGACTGTGAGCCCATTTTTTAAAGCAGCCTTTTGTTTGTGTCAATAAAAAGAAGAAGATGTTTTTTGACATTTGTTCTATGTACAAATACACCTACTCCTATTTGAATAAAGAGAAACCTGGACAACATTTTTAATGAGCCACACTTAGTGCTGAATTTTTAGCCCAATTAGAAAAATAAATCTTATTAAATATTATGTTTCTATAGAAAAGTAATAGCTGTTTAATTCTCATCTATTTACTGACCAAAACTAGTATTCCCTGAAGTATCTTTCCTTGTTGAAGTTGAATCTCATCCATGTATCTAAAGGGAACGCTGAGTGTTTTTTGTGTCTGCATTTTAATAAGAATGAATAGCTTAATCCCCATACTTGTACCCATATCCTAGACTCTAAGTGTCCAGTGAGTATAAAGATCTCAGCAAAAGGAGACTCTTTTGAATCATCCATTTTGAAACATCAAACAGTATACAATTGTTTAATTCTACATAGTTCTATTTCTTTTTTGTTTACTTTAAAGATTTTTATCATGACACACTTTGAATGTATATTATAAAAGTATAAGAGTATAGTACAGGGTGTACCCCTTAATCAGAATTTCAAAATATACACCTGCTTTACCCATCTCTATTGCTGCTGCTGTCTTTAAAGTGTTTTAAAACAAATTCCAGAGTTCTTGTATTTCACTCATGTGTATTTCCAAATACATCTCTGAAAAATACTTTCATCACCACAAAGCCATATTTACATCTGACAAGATTAACAATAATTCTAGTTTCTTGCTATCACCTGGCGTTGAGTATCATCTGGATATGAAACACTTCAAAATAATCTGGTTTTGAGATAAAAACTAGGAATTATTTCTTAGACAACTCACTTATGGGTTTCAGAACTACTTGAAACTCTGTACCTTTAAGTAAAAACTGGGAAGATAACATACACCAATGTCTGATTCCTTAATTGTAAACTAACTTTTGGACTTCAGGTCTTTATTTGGGAAAGCACAAAGCAACTCTCTTTCTGCCTGCTAGTTTCACTGGGTGCCACTGATCTATTTAATCTTTAAATTGTCACAACTTCCTTATAGTGCTGCTACTGCTGCTGCTAAGTGGCTTGAGTCCTGTCCAACTCTGTGGGATCCCATAGACGGCAGCCCACCAGGCTCCCCCATCCCTGGGATTCTCCAGGCAAGAACACTGGAGTGGGGTGCCATTTCCTTCTCCAATGCATGAAAGTGAAAAGTGAAGTCGCTCAGTCGTGTCTGACTCTTTGTGACCCCATGGACTGCAGCCTACCAGGCTCCTCCATCCATGGGATTTTCCAGGCAAGAGTACTGGAGTGGGGTGCCATTACCTTCTCCGCCTCATAGTGCTAGTTGCCTATAATTCTGCTGAAATAGTGATTATCAAACTTTTTAATAGGTGGTAAATCTAAGGACAGTAATCCGTTACATTTCCCATGCCCATCACTCCTATCAGTAAGACAGATCCAAAACTTTATCCTACAAGAATTCATGGGAGAATGATCTTATTTATGGCATTTTTCTGCATTGTATGTGTAATGTTTTTACTTGATCATTCCTAAATAGATTAGAGTCTGCTTTTAGCTAGAAAGAATGAAATATGAATAATCTCTAAATAAACCTAAATGCTCTAGTGTCTTCATTTTATTATATTTCTTAACTGAATTTAGGGCAAGTGTATTTCTGTAATTAAATACTGAACGTTTAGCTAAAGAAACTCTTCATTTTCAGAGATTGGGTTACTAATTTGGTCAAGAGTAGTTTAATTTTTGGACTCCTGCTGAAATTTTTGTGTTCTGCTGCACTAAGAGCGTACTCGGCCTGCACACACTGGAGAGCACTTTCCTTTTATGACTTTCTGTAAAATTTGTCAGCAGGAGGGAGGCTGAAAAGTAGGGAAATGTCCCCAAGTGGATGAGTATATAAAGGACAAGAGAAGGACAGCAAGAGAACAAATGAAGAAGAGTACTGACTTGTTACAGTTTTTTAGTATATGGATCTGTCATCCAGACCAGCACTAGTCCTGCTGCAGAAGTGGCTGAAAGTTATTGTGTTGGTCAGATATGCAAAGGAGCTGCTATTTATCATTTGTAAATATATTTCTTTTTCTGCTTAACCAACTTCCTTTAGAACAATTGATACTTCACAGGAATAAACAGATCTGAAGAACAAAACAGTCAGGAAACACTCTCATAAACATCCTTCCTATTAGATTTATTTGTTGAGAATACTCATTTTATTTAGTTTTTCTATAAACAAAGATTTTATTTGAACATTCCATCAATATCTAAGAGAAGTCTTTAAAGTTTTTAATCTGCTAAAACTCACCAACATACAGAAAGTGGAGCTAAAGACGAACTTCTAAAAGAAGTTTCTGAAGACATAAAGGAAAAGCAAACGTACAAAGTGCACCTTCCTGAGTTTTGTTGTGATCACGGTGAGTGGTATGAAGCCACTGAAATGTCCAAAAATAAATTGTTGTGGGGGGTATAAATTATGATCACACTAGAGAAATGCTAGGCAACAGGATAACACCCTCCTCCTCCTCCTGCAAAAATCCTAGTGACATAAGCATTTGTGGGAGAATGAGCAGAAGAACATAGGCATAGCTATAAGGAAGGTCAGTTCTTTTTATTTTTTACTGTAATATCTTGTAATATACTCATATGTACCTGGAAAGTTGTGCTCTTTCTGAATAAAATACTAGATTATAATTGCTGGAAATCCTTTAGACGAGTTAAAAACACTCACCTATACACCGTTATAGTAAAATCGATATAATTATTTGAAACTTTCTACATAACAAATTTCTACATTCAATTTTTAGAAATTATGTTCAAGTTGAATTAAAATAAGACTTCAGAACTACACAATATTTTTGGAGTAAAGTTCTGTTTTAGCATATAATTAAAACTGATACTTTACTAAAAACAGTTAGGAAATGTATTTATTGAAACAAAGCTTAGTAACATCTTACCATGAATACCAAAATCTGACAAGCTTTAGGGTTTTCACAAAGATAAATTAGTACTCACTTGTGTCCAACTCTTTGCAACGCCATGGACTGGAGCCCACCAGGCTCCTCTGTCCATGGGATTTTCCAGCAAGAATACTGGAAAATACATTTCCTTCTCCACACAGAAATATATTGGTGTACTTTATTTTACATTTTAGTGAGAGTTGCCAAGAAATAAGCTTTATTACCATTATGGGAAAAAAACACATTTATACAGTCTGAACTGAACATTTACATTGGATTTAGTTGTAGAAGTTTTCCCCCATTTCATTTTTCCATATTTACACATGCACTATAAGACTTTTAAAAGTGAGAAAACTCTCATTTTAAGATGTAATAACATCCAATATCTAGCAATTATGACCTTACTTTATAAAGTATCAAAGTGCTTTGCATTTTCAAAAATGTGTTTTTTTAACTCCTTTTGTCTCTTTAACAAGCATATTAGCCCCAAATCATTCTTTGTAGTATTAAGCTGCCTACGTATTATTTAAATTCCAACATTTACACTTACATGATTGCATGTATTTTCAATAGTGATTCTTTTATCGCACACCGAGAAAGTATGCGACAGATGATGAGAAGTTTTTCTGAACCTTTTGGAAGAGACATGCTCAGCATCTCTGATAGGAGAGGAAGAGCTCGTAACCGTATGGGACATGAGGATGAAGAAAATTCCTTGACTGTAAGTTCTGTATTTTAAAGATAGTGAAGAAAAGTATTACAGAAGAATTTATCTCTGATGATAGGATAGGATTAATGTTATAGAAATAACCGTTATACACAGGGAAGGACCTGTTGAAAAAGGAGAATCCTTTGACAATGAAGTGTTAACTGTATAGAACTGCACTGTGATACCAAAACTTTTAGCACCATAGGGTTATATATTATAAGCCAAACTTAAGACATTCTTTTCCATGTGAACCATGTAAGGAAGAAAAACCATGATAAGGTTTTTCTCACCTTATCATTTACTCGCATGTCTTAAATTAGGACAGGCATGGAAATAACCTTGCATAAAGCACTTTTTCTTCTCGCTTTAAAATAGCATCCAAAACTGTAGTATAATGCTTTTTATCTACTGGACCAGGAAAACCCAATCTACTCCTTGGCTACCTTGGACCCTCAAAACTTAGATTAACTTTTAAAAGTTAATTTAAAAGTTAATCAGAAGCCTTGTAGAACTACAGTATATGTTCAGAAGTCTTGTCTGAGAGCAAAACTAAAAGGTTACAAACAAACAACAAAAATCTCAGGACATTTTTATACCTTCAGTTTAGTTCAGTTCAGTCTCTCAGTCATGTCCGACTCTTTGCGACCCCATGAATCGCAGCACGCCAGGCCTCCCTGTCCATCACCAACTCCCAGAGTTCACTCAGACTCACGTCCATCGAGTCAGTGATGCCATCCAGCCATATACCTTAGCTGTTTTCTGCTTATTTGTGTTGCTTTTTCAGCCTCAAGAATGGCAGTTCTAGAACAACAAATCCACAGGAGTTTCTAAAACATAAATCTCTACAGTTCAAATGTAGAGCTTTGGACCTCAGTAAACATTTTTTAATGTATTTCTTTTTAATTGAAGGATAATTGCCTTACAATACTGTGTTGGTTTCTGCCATACATCAGCATGAATCAGCCACAGGTTTACATATGTTGTCCCCTCCCTCGTGGCACTGTCTCCCTCTTCCCACCCCATTCCTCCCCCTCTCGGTTGTTGCAGAGCCCCAGATTGAGTTCCCTGAGTCATACAACAAATCCCCACTGGCTATCTGTTTCACATATGGTAATGTATATGTTCGCATGCTACTCTCAATAAACATTTTTAATTGGTCAGTTGGGAAACTTCCAGTACCTTCCAAAGAAATACTTTCATATTTTTTATTTGCAATAATGTTGTTAGAGCAAAATGTTTCAAATACTCCTAAAAGTTTGATGGATAAAATTACATTTGCCATTTAAATGAAAGTAATCTTCACATTCTTTTTCACATACACATTATTCCTATATATATATATTAATTTCATTCCAATTATTTTTAAATTTGTTAATGTGGTCATTATGTTATTTTTTTACTTTTAGGGCTATAAATTTCCATAAAAGTCTAAAATTAAGCCCAAAGGAAAAAACTGTCAAAGAGAGCAGAAATATCAACTATGACATTCTTAAATTTTATCTTTCACATGAGCATTGAAGTATTTTATATATCTGTTATAAACATAGCAAAGAAAGAGTAGGGCTGTACATACTGCTTTATATTATTTGCATGCATAAATGAGCTGCTGGTAGCCTTTGTGCAAAAAGTAGGAGGTGACGATTTTATTCCCTTGTAAGCACAGAAAGGAGATCTGTTTATAATGCAGCTGTGAAGTTCTTAGTGAGGATGCCTAAGCTGTAACTCTGCTGGTTATCCATTAGAAGAAGAAATGTTTTTTTCCTGAGTACCTGTGCTTAAAACATCTGAATGTTTAATGAGCTGGAATAAGAAATATATAACCAATAGGTAAATTTATTTGAAACTGTAGTTTATCTGATTCATAACTTAGAACGATTTGTATTTTAGCTTGCCTCATATTTGTCTTGCCAGTGCGGCTTGAAATCAAGTTTTGGGGAACCAAA
The DNA here is from genome assembly GCF_003369695.1 of Bos indicus x Bos taurus. Lineage (NCBI taxonomy): Eukaryota > Metazoa > Chordata > Mammalia > Artiodactyla > Bovidae > Bos > Bos indicus x Bos taurus. The sequence goes on along the minus strand of NC_040076.1, from coordinate 108,355,124 downwards.
AAGACCACATAGCTGAACTAATATGGTTGCATAAATGTGAGGATTAAATAAGGAAAGTCAAGTAAGAAAACAATTCTGAATACAAAAGAAGGCCCAGAGCAATCAATATTTGAATGAAAAACTAAAATAGTTGCTACCAAGTCCAGTTTCTAGTGGCATAAATTAACTTTTGTCTAAGATGATGAGATCATTGGCCTTATTATTAATCAAATCCCTAACAATTATACAGTGCAAGTGGCAAATAGATACAAGGGATTAGCTCTAATAGAGTGCCTGAAGAACTATGGACAGAGGTTCGTGACATTGTACAGGAGGCAGTGATCAAGACCATCCCCAAGAAAAAGAAACGCAAAAAGGCAAAACAATTGTCTGAGAGGAAGGCCTTACAAATAGCCGAGAAAAGAAGAGAAGCGAAAAGCAAAGGAGAAAAGGAAAGGTATACCCATTGGGATGCAGAGTTCCAAAGAATAGCAAGGAGAAATAAGAAAGCCTTCCTCAGTGATCAATGCAAAGAAAGAGGAAAACAATAGAATGGGAGACTAGAGATGTCTTCAAGAAAATCAGAGATACCAAGGGAACGTTTCATGCAAAGATGGGCTCAATAAAGGACAGAAATGGTATGGACCTAACAGAAGCAGAAGATATTAAGAAGAGGTGGCAAGAATACACAGAAGAACTATACAAAAAAGATCTTCATGACCCAGATAATCACAATGGTGTGATCATTCACCTAGAGCCAGACATCCTGGAATGTGAAATCAAGTGGGCCTTAGGAAGCATCCCTACGAACAAAGCTAGTGGAGGTGATGGAATTCCAATTGAGCTATTTCAAATCCTGAAAGATGATGCTGTGAAAGTGCTGCACTCAGTATTCCAGCAAATTTGGAAAATTCAGCAGTGGCCACAGGACTAGAAAAGGTCAGTTTTCATTCCAATCCCAAAGAAAGGCAATGCCAAAGAATGTTCAAACTACAGCGCAGTTGTACTCATCTCACCCGCTAGGAAATAATGCTCAAAATTCTCAAAGCCAGGCTTCAACAGCATGTGAACAGTATGAGAACTTCCAGATGTTCAAGCTGGATTTAGAAAAGGCATAGGAACCAGAGATCAAATTGCCAACACCCGTTGGATCATTGAAAAAGCAAGTGAGTTCCAGAAAAACATCTATTTCTGCTTTATCGACTATACCAAAACCTTTGACTGTGTGGATCACAACAAACTAGAAAATATAAAGGGATGGGAATACCAGACCACCTTACCTGCCTCCTGCGAAACCTGTATGCAGGTCAAGAAGCAACAGTTAAAACCAGACGTGGAACAATAGACTGGTTCCATATAGGGAAAGGAGTAAATCAAGGTTGTATATTGTCACCCTGCTTATTTAACTTATATGCAGAGTATATCATGCGAAATGCCGGGCTGGATGAAGCATAAGCTGGAATCAAGAAATATCAATAACCTCCGATACTCAGATGACACTGCCCTTATGGCAGAAAGTGAAGAACTAAAGAGCCTCTTGATGAAAGTGAAAGAGGAGAGTGAAAAAGTTGGCTAAAACTCAACATTCAGAAAACTAAGATCATGGCATCCGGTCCTATCACTTCATGGCAAATAGATGGGGAAAACAATGGAAACAGTGAGAGACTTTGTTTTTCTGGGCTCCAGAATCACTACAGTCATGAAATTAAAAGACGCTTGCTCCTTGGAAGAAAAGCTATGACCAACCTAGACAGCATATTAAAAAGCAGAGACATTACTTTGCCAGCAAAAGCCTGTCTAGTCAAATCTGTGGTTTTTACAGTAGTCATATATGGATGTGAGAATTGGACTATCAGGAAAGCTGAGCATCAAAGAATTGATACTTTTGAACTGTGGTGTTGGAGAAGACTTTTGAGGTCCCTTGGACTGCAAGGAGATCAAACCAGTCAATCCTAAAGGAAATCAACCCTGAATATTCATTGGAAGGACTGATGCTGAAACTGAAACTCCAATACTTTGGCTACTTGATGTGAAGGAGAGACTCACTGGAAAAGACCCTGATCCTGGGAAAGACTGAAGGCGGGAGGAGAAGGGGATGACAGAGGATGAGATGGTTGGATGGCATCACCAACTCAATGGACATGAGTTTGAGCAAGCTCCAAAAGTTGGTGATGGACAGGGAAGCCTGGCATGCTGCAGTCCATGGGATTGCAGAGTCAGACACGACTGAGCGAATGAACTGAACTGAAGATGATGAACCATAGGTGTCAGCTAAAATCTGTGTGTAGCATTATCCAATAGAATGCTCTGGACGATCTAAATGTTCTGAATCCACCCTGTCCAGTATGATTAGCCACATATGACTACTGGATGCTTGGGGCTGGTGCACTGAGATGACCCAGAGGGATGGTACGGGGAGGGAGGAGGGAGGGGGGTTCAGGAGGGGGAACACGTGTATACCTGAGGCAGATTCATGCTGATGTATGGCAAAACTAGTACAATATTGTAAAGTAATTAACCTCCAATTAAAATAAATAAATTTATATATAAGAAAAAAACCTTTGAAATGTGCCTAGTGCTACTGAGGAACTGAATTTTCAATTCGAATTATTTAAAATTAATTTTAAATAGCCACATGTAGGTTTTGACTACCTTAATGAAGGGTAGGATAATATTCAAAAAGAGTGCAAAGCTTTTAGCATTTTTAAAAAAACCAACACTGAGTAAAGGACACTAATCACCTACAGGTGAACCTATCATCTTATTTTTTTTTAATTTAATAATAATCTCTTTCAACAGTTTCCCAAGAGAAATTGCAGTACTCATCTACCTATTAAATAGAAAGTAAATGGTGATTTTACTATATCAGATTTAGACCAAACCATTTCATAAAACTTTGAATTTCATGGTGTTTTATATAGTAAATACTGCTAGGTAGTATTTACTTACCTCTCCCATCTAAAATCAAGTGGTATATATAATATTATATTCAATTACATTATATTGTATCAACTGTCTTAGAAAACTAACACCAGTGAGTTTTTTTTCCTTGTTTAAGCTATGAAAACTCTTTGCTAACCAAGAGTGCTGAGCATTGCCCTAGGGCAGTTGAAGGGCAGTAGTAATTTTTAAATATAGGAATTTCATATGGTTCAGTAGGTTTTCCAAGAAACATTCAGCTTCTTTTTAACCAAAACTCTTCTTTTCCTCTGAATGAGTTATACTGGTGAGATATGGCTCTCCTTTGTGTGATACATTTGACATGTTTATGTCTCAGTATGAAAGATTTATGTAAAAGCAAAAAAAACTAAATACATTAATTAAAAGAAAACAAACAAACAACAGTAACAACAAAAGACCTCTATCCCAACTTGACTTTTCTAAGTCAGTGTCCTATAATTGCATATGAAAGTAGGAATGAAAATTAGAAATTGACTATAGAAGATGGACAAATCAGCTGCCTAGTTTGAAAGCAGCACAGCTAAGTAGAGTAGGCTTTTTGAGCATGCTAGCTGTTCTAATTGAACTTTTTAATAATAATTTACACAAAGATTTTTTTTTCTCTTTTTGTGAAGTTATAAATTTTAAAATGAATATTTTGATTAAGTAGTGAGTAATATGCTGATGCTTTTAAGCATAGTGGATGAAAATTTATATTTCAAATATATACTTGATAACCCTTTTCTTTATTTTTTGCCCATTGGCATTTGTCATCTTTCTCAGCCCTATTATGAGGGAAAATAGAGATTCCTACAAAAGTAGGAAAGGCATCAGTTACGCCATTTCTTTGTACTATTAGCTTTTTCTTCAGTTCATGATTTCTTTATTGGGATGTTTTTAAGCCAGTATCTGTAAGTTTATTTCATTAGTTTGTAATTAGTTTGTAATTCAAGATATAACACATGACCATCTGACAGATTGTGAGATGGTGCCAGAGTCAATGTAAAATCTGTTTTTCCTTTCAGTTAAAAGAAACAATGAGGAATTTTACTGGTGTACAAATACACTTTGGAGATTACTGTTTTAATTTATTATAAAATTTAAACACAGTTTTCTCTAGTTTTTTGACATAACTTACACAGGGAAAAAATTATCACTGAATGATGGTATAATTTTGTATATACCTTTTACCGAGAAACTCAAAATTTATTTTCAACAACTTCCAAGTAATGAAAGTTTTTAATTTATATATGTATCTAAAAATTTATTTTTATTATTCCATCTATTACGCTTAACATTCTTTTTCCTATCAAAGACTAAATATCTTTAAACCTATATGCATGATCCTTTTGAATTCTGTATTTCTTATTCCATATTAGTTCTTAGGAGGTATCCATTAAATTTTTTGACCAATATCTCTTCTAAGCTTTTGAAATGTTATTAATATAGATACTTTTGATTTTTAATTGGTTTCAGGCAAGATTAAATGATTTTTTAAAAATATGGAATCCTTGAACAAAAGAAAGATGATATAATCTTAATCATTATACCTTATGTGTTAATTTTGGTGTGAATTTGCATTTTCTTTGAAAAATGTTTGTCTTAGTCCATAGCAATTACTTTCTCTTTAATAAATACTAGAGTAGTCTTATTTAAAAGAGATATGTGGTCTCCTTGTTTGTCGTCTTGTCTCATGTCAGACTCTATAATGAATAATAAGCAGATAACTTTAAATATATATATTGAGCTCTTTTTGATTAAACGGTTTTGTAATTTGGTTAGCTCTGAACTATGTGATTATGTAGTGTATTACTTTCTTTTTCAGAGATTGTTGTATAATAAATATACCAAAATTAATTGGATTTTTTTCTAGGCAATGAGTTCTCTTGTGCCTTTTGGCAGTTTTGGTGGTATGGTTCGTATCATAAGACACAAGCCATTTTAGCAATATTTTCTGACAATATTTTATTTCTCATTAGCTCAAGCATACTGAATCGGCATGCCATCTCACTTTCATAACAGCTTTTAGCATTTGTTACTGAAAACTTGTTTCGTGTGTTAAATTTGTCTTAGAATGTTTAGGCCTGTGTTTTGTGGAGTACCTCACGTCAACATAAAAAAAATCAGTTTTCCAAAAGAAAAAGTACATTTTGGTTGATGATGATTTACTTTATTTACAAAAGGGATCCCCGTAGTTGTGTTTAAAAGTTGGAGACTTCCACTTGCTTATGCTGACTTTTCAAAAAGTAAAAAAGCACCAAATTGAGGATAGACAAGCACATCTGGAAAAGCTCAGACTGACTGCTTTCTCTATCACTCTGTTGTCAGTTCAGTCATGCTTTCCTTTCCCATGTCCAAGCACTCTGCAGCCAGCTTTTTTCTCCCACCCGTTTTTCTCTGAGCCTTTGGTCCTCTTTTGCTGTGCTGCTAATTTCTAACACACTTAAAGGCAATCTGGGGAGTAGCAGAGAATAGCATCTCACCTTGGAGCACTTTCTATGCATCCATCTATACGCTCATGAAAAAGTTTTTTGAATTCTCTTGTGCTAGACTTTAGCCATTTCTTACCTTAAAATTTGCTTTATAAACTTTGTTCTTCCTAGTCAGAGTTTTTAGTGGGACAAGCAATGAAGGAAAAAAAAAACAGCTGTAGCACAGAGTTATCAGTCAAGTAATCAGGAAATTCAGCATGCTTTGGGCACACAGATAGAAAAAACCCTTTAGCCCAGACCTTTGGGTTGGTGGAGTGGAGGTCAGTTGGAGAAGACTCTTGAGCCTTAAGGATTAATAGGAATTAGCCAGGAAAAGCTGGGAAGGGAGAAGAGAGATCAACACAGAGGAAATAGCATGTGTAAAGACTGGGAGGTTAGGGAGCCCAAAGATATTTGGGGTTATTTGGCCCTAGCGTGTGAGTTGGAGAATAGGTATAGGTAAGGATGATGAGGTACCAGGGGGGACTTCTTTTGGCCCTGATAAGGACTGTGGACTTTAACAAAAGAGCAGGAGAAGCAATTTATGAGTTTTGGTCAAAATAGTATGAGAATCAGATTCTTATTTTTTGAAAAAGCATTGTCCCTGCAGGGAAGACAGGTATTAGAAGGGGCCAGAGTGGAGGCAGAGAGGCTAGGAGGCTGACAAAGTGTTCTGAGAAGTATGAGTGATAGATAGCTTCTACTCAAGTAATAGCTGTGGTGATAAAGAGAAATAATCTCTTTTGAGAGAGTTAAATAAGTAAATGGATAGCACTTGGCGATTCATTGGGTTGTTGGATCAGTAGAGAAGGGGAAGAAAAGTTTTATGCTTATTTTTCTGGCCTGAGGAATTAGATGAAAATGCCACTGAGCTAAGGAACAGAGCATTGAGGCAGTGCCAGTATGAGGGCAGGAGTGCTCAGAAAGATCATTTCAGGTCTGGGTGTTTTGCAGTTGAGGCATCTGTGGGCTGTTCAGGTTGATTTATCCAGTAAGCAGTTGGATATATGAGCTTGAACTGAGCTACAGATAATTAGTTCATTCATTCAGCAAATATTTATTGAGCCCTCCTATGCACCAGGAGTTGTTGCTAAAGTACTGGGAATAGGGTGATGAGTAAGACAGAGACGATAGCCCTGCCTTCACAGAGGTTATTTTCACAGAGTGGGAGGACAGACAATAAAGAACAAAATAATTCAGATAGTCAAAGTGCTTCTAAGTGCTCTGAAGGAGACGAAATGGGCAAATGATACAGGGACAGGTTCAGGTGGAGCAAAGATTAGACAGGTAACCTTTCGAAGGAGGTGATACTTGAATGATGAGAAGAAACTAACGATACTGAGTCAGGAGAGAACATTCTAGGCAGAGAGAAGAGCAGCTGTACAAAGTTCCTGAAGGCCTCGAAAGCCCACTGGAATCTCAGCTCTAATTTGTACCTCCCCTTTTTGTCAAGGCGTTGGGCCACCCGCATAACAAGTACAGAAACATCTTTTAGTGGCTGACAGTGAATTGAGAAGAGACAAAATATACCCAAAACATGTGATCTTTTTTACCTCACTTTTCTTAGGCTAGCTCTTTAGCCTCTCTTGAATTATCTCTTAAACAGCATTGATTTTCAGTGTAACGCTGAAACAAACAATTCACAATATTTCTGGAATTGTGTTGAATCTCTGAAATGCGGATTAATTCTGTTGCTGTCCTTTGCAACCTAAGTGTGAAAGTTGCTCAGTTGTGTCCGACTCTTTGTGACCCCGTGGACTATACAGTCCATGGAATTCTCCAGGCCAGAATACTGGAGTGGGTAGCCATTCCCTTCTCCAGGGGATCTTCCCAACCCAGGGATCAAACCGGGGTCTCCTGCATTGCAGGTAGATTCTTTTCCAGCTGAGCCACCAGCGAAGCCCAAGAATATGGGAGTGGGTAGCCTATCCCTTCTCCAGAGGATCTTCCCAACCCAGGAATCAAACTGGGGTCTCCTGCATTGCAGGTGGATTCTTTGTCAGCTGAGTTATCAGGGAAAGATGTATCATATTTCCTAAATGTGTCTTTGTTGTTCTGTACTATGGTTAGAAGGGAAGTGATGTGACAGTCGCTCAGTTGTGTCCAGTTCTTTGCGGTACCATGGACTACAGAGCCCACCAGGCTCTTCTGTCCATGGGATTCTCCAGGAGAATACTGGAGTAGGTTGCATTCCATTCTCCAGGGGATCTTTCTGACCCAGGGATCGAACCTGGATCTCCGGCATTGCAGGCAGATTTCTTTGTTACTGAGCCACAGGGGAAGCCCACAATGGTTAGTGCAGATTCTAAAGAGGAATTTGATTTTTCTATTTCCTATTGTATGTGAACGTGTTAGTCACTCAGTTGTGTCCAACTCTTTGCAATCCTATGGACTGTAGCCTTGTTCGATAGAATTCTCCAGGAAAGACTACTAAAGTGGGTTGCCATTAGCAATAAAAACCCAATAGAAGGCAGAAACGTAAACAGACCTTTGATAATTCTTTACTGAGTCCCAGAAGAGGGTACAAAGCAAAAGAATCTCCAGAAGGGCTGAAATAGCAGCACTGCTTAACAATGCCTTACATGTAGGAGTCAAAAGACTCCTCCTGCTTGAGCGAGGGAGTCCCTGGAACCAGAAACTCCTAACAGTAGGCAATGCTTTGGCTGACACACTAGAATATGTGCTTTGCTTTTTGATTCCTGGTGATCGTTCCAGTGATAAAACCTAAAATCAATAGGAGATTTTTCTGAGCAGTGTTTCTCTGCCTCGATGCTGCTACTTTCATGTTGGGCCAGATGACTTGTTGTGGGGAGCTGTCCTACATTCTTGTGCTTCGTAGGATATTTAACAGAATCCCTTGCCCCTGTCACTGCGTGCCAGTCATACACCCTCCTCAGTTGTGACAAACAAAAATGAGTGTAATGATTTAAAAATGTCCCTCTGGGGTAAAAATCACTCTTGGCTAAGAAACCACTGTTCCAGAGGAATTCTTAACTGTTCTTGGAGAGGAGCACACCTCATGCTTCAAGGGGATGCCCTACTGAGCAATCAGTGATAGGCCACAATTCCAAGACCTGTTAGTGGAATGATTCAACCTCCGTCACTTGGCACCAACTCTGATGGAAAGGCTTCCCTGGTGGCTCAATAAAGAGTCTGCCTGCAATGTGGAAGACCTGGGTTTGATCCCTGGGTTGGGAGGATCCCCTGGAGAAGGAAATGGCAACCCACCCCAGTACTTTTGCCTGGGAAATCCCATGGATGGAGGAGCCTGGTGGACTATAGTCCACAGGGTTCCAGAGTTGAACACGACTGAGCAACTAACACTAACGCTGATAGAAAGAGGGCTGGCTACTCTAGAGTCAGCTTCTCTGAGCCATGTGGTCCTGCTGGAGATGACACTGTTATCTTACACTCAGGTTTTATTTATTTGCCTGGTGGGATATACAGAGATAAGAAGGAAAAATTTGAAGACTAGTCTATGCTAAAGCTGTACCAGCCCAGAATATACCACTCAGTATTTAAATAGCAACCAAATTATGTTTTCAGCAAGTTGAATGATATGTATGTGTATATTTACCTGTTCTTGCATGTATATTCATGTGGATATATACACATGTATGTATGCATGTGTTTATAGTGTTACAGCTTCCTAACCATTTATATGCTGGCTGTCTAGGATTGTGTGTATGCTTCAAAGTGTTCTTTAACAAATCGCTTTCATTGTATAGTCCTTAAATTATTTTTGCCTGGTTGATCACTGCATGAGATCCCACAGCAAAAGTCAAGATAAAAAAAGAAATTCAGCTGTTTGGGGAAGGTGGATTTGCTTCTTTCGTGTTGTATTTATAGTTAATAACATACTTCCTAATGTCCTGTAGCATACAGATGTCAGCCCCTTTCAGGCAATGGACCGAATGATGTTAAATATGCGAAACAGTATGCAGGAATTACAAAGAAACTTTGTAAGTACTAAAAGATGGATGAGAATGTTGTTTTCCACTATTGGTACCCTATATTATAGTGGCTTTCAACCATTTTCTAACCATAGTCTCCAGAAACTAATAAATATATCTTAAATCATGACACTACTTGTGTACTGTATATATTATACACCTGAAATGAAAGTTTCATGAGAAAAGGATCATGCTGTTTACAGTGTCTATTGATATTTTCTATTTTATTTCATATTTTAAAAATCCTGGTCACAACCTATCAAAATGATCTCATAACCTACAAGTTTGATAAATAGCATTACTTAAATTTTCAAAATAAAAAATTCAACCTCAAAAATATTTATTCTGCTGAAGGTCACTGTTGTAATGAACATTTTATATGAGTTTAGATTTTTTATTATGTATAACTTGTCTACTTAAAAAAATTATAGCATCTAAGTTATTAAGTTTTAGTGTTTAAAAATAACTCAAAATAGAAATTTTAAGAATGATATTTAGAAACTGGATTAGAGTCATATAGTCTGAATACTTATAAACTAGTACTAATATTCTTACTTTTCTACTCATAACATTAATCATAATCAAAATAATAACTTGATTCAGTATGAAGACCAACCATATTATTTTGGTCATCCAGTTTGAAATCTAAGCACATCTTATAATGTCCAAATCTTGGACATTAGAAGTGTAGCATTGGTATCCACAGAAGGTATAAACTTCTTGGCATATGGTTAATTGGCTCAACATTGGCAAAATTGCTCACAAAAGTTAACCACTGACTATAAAAGTATCATGTGCTTCAAAGCATAACATCTATAAACTTAAGCCTTGAAGTCTTTGACCTCAAAGATTTGAGGAATTCGAAGTGAATCACTTGTTATTCATTATTCCTTACAAGAGGAGTGTGAATTGGTACCTAAAATGGAAGGAGGTTAGGGCCTTCATGGGGGTACCATTTGGATACATCATACTAACCATATACAGTATCTTTACTAGAACTTACAGCTAGTGTTGTTGCTTATTTGAATCTTCTGACATTAGTCTTCATATTTGACTGAACTCACTGGATATACAATTTATATTTATCTCCAGGGTCACCTTTCAATGGATCCAAATGGACATTCATTTAGTTCCTCCTCCGTGATGACTTATTCCAAAGTAGGAGATGAACCGCCAAAGGTTTTCCAGGCCTCAACACAAACCCGTAGGGCTCCAGGAGGAGTAAGTACTTTCTTGGAACTTTATAAAGTTATGGAATGATAGATCACCCATATCAAATTTTAGCTATTAAAACTTGACCTGGTACTGGTGCAGAAAAGAGAAGAGGGAAGGAAACACAAAGCAGAGTGAAAAGCAGTGAAGTTGACGGTAGTTTTTATCTTAAGGCATTCTTTGTCTCCCCCACTGCTAGTGGGGGAGATATGCAGGATCCATTCTGGACCTCTGCAATCAAGGGAACAGTGCAATAAAATGTGTCACACGAATTTCTGGTTTTTCAGTGCATATGAAAGTAATGTTTATTCTATTCTGTTGTTATTAAGTTTGCAACAGCATTATGTCTAAAAAAGCAATGTACTCACCATAATATAAAGGCTACCCACTCCAGTATTCTGGCCTGGAGAATTCTATGGACTATATATATAGTCCATGGGGTCGCCAAGAGTCGGACACGACGGGGCACCTTTCACTTTGGCTCACTTGTCTCCCCACCTACCTCCATTTGTGCGCCCGGGTGCTTTTTTATCTTTAATGTCTACTGATGTTTATTACCTTTACATGTTGACAAGGGAAGTAGACACTAAAGTCTTTGTTTCATGAAATAAATGTCTACAGTTAGTTTATATTTGAAGTAAATGAATTTTTTAACTCAAAATATTTCAAGAGTACAGACAGAACATAGAGAATAATATAAATACCCCATATTTCTGTAATCCAGTTTAGTGAAGTCATAATGCTTTTCTCTAAGTTGTCTTTTGTTCTCTTTTTAAGCAGAAATGCAGTTAAAATTTCCAATATGCTCCTCCCTCCTTGGTCCCTTTTCCCTTTCTCCCTCCCCAAAGAGAACCATTTTCTTATACAGGCATACCTCATTTTACTGGTCTTCGCTTTATTGCACTTCACAGATAAGTTGCATTTTTTGTAAACTGAAGGTTTGTGGCAATCCTGTGCTGTCAGGTCCTAGTTAGCAATTTTTAGCAATAAAGTGTTTTTATATTATGGTGTGTACATTGCTTTTTTAGACATAATGCTACTGCAAGCTTAATAACAACAGAATAGAATAAACATTACTTTTATATGCACAGGAAAACCAGAAATTCGTGTGACACATTTTATTGCACTATTTCCTTCATTGCAGAGGTCCAGAATGGATCCTGCACTATCTCTGAGGTATGTCTGTACCTGGAACTTACCACTTTTATGCATGCTTTTATGATTTCATTAGTTATGTATGCTCCATATACAATATAGTGAATCATTTTACAGGTTTCTAAACTTTGTATAAATGGTTTCCAAGCACACGTGACTTTGCTCTGCAACTAGACTTTGCTCAGTAATTGCTTCTGAGATTTGTTCAAGTTGATATGTGTAGCTCTGGTTTCTTTATTTTAACTTCTATATAATGTTCAAAATATGAATATACCACAGTTTTACAATCTCCTTTTCTAATAATAGATTATGTAGGTGTTTATAATTTCTCACTTATTCATCTTCATAGCTGTCTCCTTGTGAAGAAAGGGCTAGGAATACTATTGTTGGACTGGAGGAAGTGTGTGTCCTCATCCTCACCTAGAAATTACCAACTTTGTATCATGTAGGGTTTGAAACAGTTGACTCCTACAGATTTTGGTACCAGTTGCCACTTTTCCATTTATTCTATTTGTTAGTACTTATCCTAAAGAAAATTAGGGGTTGCCTGTCTAATGGGTGACTTAAATGAAAACAATATTTTAAGTCATTTCATGACTGCTGAATAATTAGTTGCCCTTACATGTATTCTTTTTTTAAATAATTATACTGGTTCTGCTTGTCCTAGACATTTTAATTTTAAGCAGGTCAGGAAATATCAGAGAATTATTACCATAATTTTACTACAAGTTGGTAGTGGAACTAAGTACCCATTATTTTTAGAGCAATATATTTATTTTCTTACCTGTATAGGTAAGTAGGTTGAGGAGTTTATATGCTATATTTATATAAATAATAACTAATTTTTATATTCTTCATTTTCACAGATAAAGGAAACCAGGAAAGCATTAAGAGATTCCGACAGTGGACTAGAAAAAATGGCTGTTGGTCATCACCTCCATGACCGAGCTCATGTCATTAAAAAGTCAAAGAACAACAAGACTGGAGATGAAGAGGTCAATCAAGAGTTCATCAATATGAATGAATGTAAGTTATCAGAAAAAATGGCATTCTTCCTCTTGAAGTTAAAATAGCAGCTGTACCAGTAGCACTTGGTGAGAATTTTTTTAATAGAAACATTTCATGTGATCTTTCAGGCAGTTTATGAATTGTATATGTAGGCAAGACATCATCAACATAGTAATAAAATTGTGGTTTCATTGTTTCATAGTAGATCTGTTTTTTCATAGTGATTTTTTAATGTTGAGTATCATTTATTTTTTGTTTTATACTTGGAAAATGGAATCTTTCGTTTTTTAGTAAAGCTGTCATTAGTAAAAACGAGTCTTTATATATTTGTGGTTATCAAAGAAGTATATTTGAAAAGCATAAAAAAGTACAAAGAGAGAAAATAAAATCATCCATAATTCCAACCCCAAATACTAGTATTAATGTTTTAGTATATATATTCCTAATAGTTTTATGTGTATATAAACATATAAACACACATGCTTTTCTTTTTCAAAATTAGTATTTTACCATCTATATAGTTTATATTGTGCTTATTTTAATTCCCAACTATAATTGTGAACAGCCATCTATGATGTTACTTTTTCAAAAACATTCTAAATGGTTACCTAAAAGTGATAATATATATGGATCAAGCTCATCTCTTCCACTTCCTATATTTCCTACTCATTCTTTAATGCATTCAATTCTTTCTAGTGTCCTAACTCTTCTCATTATAGTTTTTAAGTTATATTCATTTCCTGTTTTTAGAAAGTATTTTAAGTAAAACTGTTTTATAATAGTAAAGAGTTTTAATTATTGTTTCATTTTAGAGAAAGAAATTCTCTTCAGGTTGGAATTAGAGAAAATTATTCTTATGCAATGAGATGAAAGCCACAACATCTTAACCTTTCTTTAATTTTAACCTTTGCAATTTGGTAATATTTATATATATACAGAATACTTCACAATAATTAACATATTGAAGAAAATTTTGGCAAAGTAACATTGTTGTATAGGCAATCTGAAAGAACAAGTATTGTCATTTACTTATCATTATTATAGAATTTAGATTACCTACTTCATAGCAACATAAATTGGCAGATGAGTAACCTATCTTAGGAAACTGAAACAGAAACTTGTGGGGCCAAACTATGTAGTGAAATTGTGAGATTAATAGGAAGTGCTAGTCCCAGGAGGAGTGTCCTCCAAGTAGAGGAAAAGTGGGATGACTGTGAGATGACCCAGGAAAAAAGAAAGACTGTAAGTCAGTGTCACTGGGTCATGGGGTCCAGGGATAGAACAACATGATATCCAGGCAGGTTTGTGAAAAAACAACTCAGCAATAACCAAATTACCAGCAAGAATAGGAGAGGAACAAACAGAAAAGGAAGCATCACTCTGAGTCAAAGACCTCTATATTTGAAGCAGTTTCCTATCTCTAAGGTTAGGCCGTTGGAAACACCAGGGAACATGTAGGGAGCAAAGCAGTTACTGACAGTTGACACCTTACTACTTACCCTTTCATTTTGATATTTAATGTAGGTGATGCTCATGCTTTTGATGATGAGTGGCAAAATGAGATTCTGAAGTACCAGCCAAGGGGACAATGGCGCAATCTAGATAACTCTAGGATGCGAAGTGTTGCTCATGAGAATTCAGGATCCCGAGAACTTAAAAGAAGGTAAAAGTTATTTCTAATTAAATTGTGTTTTTTAAAAACAAATTAGAAGGAAAGTTATGTAATTTTACCTCTCTTATCAGGAAGTTTTGATTTATGACCAGGTGGCTTGTATCAATGTTTTGTGAAAGATGTAATAATTTTAAATTACATCCGAGTATTCCAACAGAAATTTAAATTTGTACCTGAAACCCAATAATATTTTAGGATTGTATGACTAGTAACTCACTAGCAAATTATGCTTTAGACAATAGGACTAAAATCCTCCTAAGGAAAAGTGATATACTATAATGCAGTTATTCTTATGCAACAGATTCTCATCTGGAGAGAGGAGGAGTTGTACATTTTGTACTCGGTAAAGAAACCGGTGTTGTACTAGGTAAAGAAACTGGTGTTGTACTAGGTAAAGATACTGGCGTTTAGGGATATGGTAAGGGGAGAGGGACTGTAGCTGAAAGGCTGAACAAAACTTCCCTAACAGATCAAAATTGAGCATTTAATGGCAAACATATTTTTAGATACTTATGTATTAAATAGTATGTTACAATATCTGTATTAGATATTCTGGAAGAATTTTTCAAAAACTTTAGCCTCATTTGGAATTATCTTTTGGAATAGATGTGAAAAACAAATATCCTTAACCAACTTTAAAGATGAGACTTGGACACGTTTAGTGTATATTCTAGAGTTACCATTTAATTTGGTTCTCTGGGGGAAAATTGAAAACACTACCTAATTCCTGTTGCCATTAGACTTAAGAGAGAGAGAGAGAGAGAGGCCTCACCAGGCCTCAAAACAGAAATCTGTTCTAGGCTATAAGAGAGTGGAGGATCGCTGCAGAAGGTGGAATGCTGCCCAGAACCAGCAAGCAACAAGTGGGTACCAAGTAAACCAGAAGCCTTGTGCAGAATTTTGTGTGCTAACATCTTTTATTTTAAAATACTTGTCTAGGAATTTAGAGCCCTAATGTTTTCCATAGAAAACTTGCTCCCCTATTAATTGTAAACCATAATTGTCTCCCTTTGAAAAGTTCATTGATAAAAACCTAACAGTGCTATAATCAAACCTAAGTTTGCCTGTGAGATTCAGGTCCCAGCTAGAGAAAAGCATGCTCCTTATAGTTGGTTTATAAATCTATAACCCGATCAGTGGCATTTTCTGTAAACCAGCACTGTCCAGCTGAACTTTCTGAAACGATTTTTTGCAGTGATGAAAACGTTATACATCTGTACTGTCTAGTATGGTAGCCACTAGCCCCACGTGGCTGTTGAATCACACTTGAAATGTCAGTGATGCAACCAAGGAACTGAATTTTGAAATTCTATGTTATTTTAATTAATTTAAATGTAAATAATGTGGCTAGTGGCTATGATGTTGGACAGCATGGTTCAAAGGTAAACAGTTAAATCTGTCTCAGGGAAGCAGCTGCTGCTCTCTTAAATGTTAAGTGAAATTGTCTGCCATATGTTTTTCAAAGCTATTACAGAACTCTTAAGATAAAACTCACCTTAAATTACAGTGGCCTTTATCAAGTTTGTGTTGATGTTTTAATGACCATTTAAAAATGATGTTAATGTTCATATGTATATTTCTTAGGGAGAAACATCATCAAAGTCCAGCCATTGAACATGGAAGAAGATCAAATGTTTTTGTGGACAAACTCAACATCAAAGGATCACCTGTGAAAATCAACAAAAAATAAATAGCATTGCATTTGATTTCTTTAGTTTTGATTATTTTAACAGAGAAAGTAATGGTGCTGGGTAATACACATAAGACCAATCTTTTGTTATTAAATCAGTACTGTTCTTAGCAACTTTCTTCTGAATGTTCTTGAAAGTGCTCGCTTTATATTGTCCCTACTTTAGGAATAAAACTTGAATCTTCAACAGTGCAAGCTGTTCTCTAACACTCTTTAAAACATAACATATGCTGATTTTGCTTTCATAATTATTTTTATATTGGTTATGTTTTCCCCTGTATATTCAAGATTGAACGTACAACTGTTCTATCATATAAAATTAGTTAAAATAAGTAAACTGCTCAAAAATAGTCCCAGTTTTTTAGCAACACTGTAATAGAGTGATGTTAATAAAGGTTAAAATTATTTAGCTCAAATTTTATAATGTGTTTATGTAGCCAGCCAGCTTAAAGAATTTTTAAAAATAAAGCAAAAACTATACTAGTACTCTTTATAAAAAGTTAGTTGTTATTTTGATGAAGGACATAAAGAATAAGCAAATAGTTCATTTTTGAAGAGATTTTAAATTGCTAATATACCTGAATTTTCTTCTTATCATTTCTTTATACAGTGTATTCTTTTTTTGTTCTGTATTACATTGTTAACACTCATCAGACTTTCCATTGACGTTTCTCTTTAACATCTTAAGGTAGCATATTTCTGTTCTCCTTTCTCACAGACAGCTTAATTTATCTCCATGGTTAAGATTCTAAAGTTGGATTGTCCTTGGAGAAACTCTGCTCAGCCTCTTTGTGACATTTAGAAAAATGCATTTGGTATTCTGCAAACCTTAATGATTGATTGTCTCAAAATTTCTTAGACAGGTGATGTGTGTGTTTGAGCAAGGTACTTAATAATTCAACTGTTCCCTTTTTAATTATACTATTTAAAAATTCAGCTCTTGAATTTTTTGTTCTAGAATTATAGCATTGATCTGTTTATATAAATTTAAGCATAAAGCTGATGAAAATATAAAATCTTAACTCTTTAAGTTTTTGTTGTTTCAAAGGGAGAAAAAAAGAACAAAGTCAACTAACACTCTATAATCCTAATATCTTCCTTTTTAAACTTTGGAATTAGAATTGTGTAATTATGCTTATACTCTTCTAATTTTCTGTATCATATCCTGTTAATATTAGTAGTTGTGTTTCATGCCTTTAGTCACTAAAATAAAATGCGAATGTGTCATCTCAGTTTTAGAATGGAAAATAATTGAGCATGTATCAGTTAAAGATGTTAAAATTTTCCTCTTATGAATAATGATTATACTAATAACATACTATTACACATTGGGAACTTATCATAAGGCATTGGTTTTAAATAATACGTTTGTGTAAATTCACTGGATAGATCAAAATCCAGTAGACACTGTAGTTATTCTCCTAAATTATTACACTGATTGTTAACTCAAATCATTGTATTCAAATATGAAACACACTTGAATAAATATTGTAGTTACAAGAGTATAACTTCCATGCATCATATAACAGAATTCATAGATGCCTTTTTCACCCCAATTTGTTCACTGGGGCAGTCATGTTAAAATTGATTTAAATATGTAATTCATCTTCTGCCACAGTGCTTCCTGCTACTGCTAAGTTGCTTCAGTCGTGTCCGACTCTCAGGCTCCCCCGTCCCTGGGATTCTCCAGGCAAGAATACTGGAGTGGGTTGCCAGTTCCTTCTCCAATGGATGAAAGTGAAAAGTAAAAGTGAAGTCGCTCAGTCGTGTCTGACTCTTCGCGACCCCATGGACTGCAGCCCACCAGGCTCCTCTGTCCATGGGATTTTCCTGGCGAGAGTACTGGAGTAGGGTGCCATTGCCTTCTCCAACAGTGCTTCCTAGGGGGCCATTTATAAAATATGTGACATCCAGAGATTAAATGTCAATTCTTTACGTTCACACACTACTGAAATTGACTTTTTCCAGAATTTATTTTTATCCTAATTCTGAAGTCAGTGAAAGTCACTCAGTCGTGTCTAACTCTTTGCAACACCATGGACTATACAGTCCATGGAATTCTCCAGGCCAGAATGCTGGAGTGGGTAGCCTTTCCCTTCTCCAGGGGATCTTCCCAACCCAGGGATTGAGCCCAGGTCTCCAGCATTGCAGGCAGATTCTTTACCAGTTGAACCACAAGGGAAGCCCATTCTGAAATCAACTAGTATAAAAACTATACTTGTAGTTTTTATATTATTTTTTCTTTATTGACAACCACTGATCTTCCCGGAAGTCTGTGTCTTTGGGGAATGTAAGGATATTAGCTGTTTGGTGAATGTGGCCTTGACAGTAAGGTCAAGTTGAGTACTTAGGTTCTTTGCTACTTTAGCGATTTTCCTGGTAACTCAGTCCCAGGGATAGATTTCCATTACTTACCTTTATGATTTCATTATCTATTACTGTCACCAGGCAGTGGCAGGAGCACATTAGTAGCAAATAGTGACTTGCTCATGGCAACGTGATGGTATTTGGATGTGGGGCCTTTGTAAGGTTATGAGGGTGGAGCCCTCCTGAATACAATTAAAGCCTTTGTAAAAGAGACCAACTCAGTGGACTTGAATTTGATCAAACTCTGGGAGATAGTGGAGGACGGACTGGCATGCTGCAGTCCATGGGATTGCAACGAGTGGGACATGACTTAGCAACTCAACAACAACAAAAAAGAGACCCTGGGTTTCCCTGGTGGTTTTGGCAGTAAAGAATCTGCCTACCAATGCATGAGATGTGGGTCTGATCCTTGGGTTGGGAAGATCCCCTGGGGGAGGAAATGTATTTTCCTGGAGTATTTCCCACTCCAGTATTCTTACCTGGGAAAATCCAATGGACAGAGGAGCCTGGCGGGCTGCAGTCCATGGGGTTGTGAAGGGTCAGACATGACTGAGCGACTAAACAACAAAAACAACAGATGAGACCCTGGACAGCTCACCTGTTCTTTCTGCCTTGTGCGCACACAGTGAGCAGTTGGCCGCCAGGAACCAGCAAGTTCCACACACTGTCACTGAATCTCCTGGAGCCTTGATCTCAGGCCTCCCACCCTGCAGAACTGTGTGAAATAAATTTCATATAGTCACCCAGTCTATGGTGCTTTTGTTATAGCAGACTGAATGGACTAAGACAGTAGTATTCAGCTAGTCAGGCTAGGATATTTTGGAGAGTCTACTGAGGTTTGACTAGACCCTCACTGCAGTAAATCAGGAACTTCATTGAATGTATCTTTATTCTATGTGCAACTACTTTAAATGTATGTGTATTTTTGGCCATTTTAAAATTTAAGTAATTTATAAAGTGTGAAAACTAGCTAGATGGTTTTTGGTTTTTGTCTTCCAGTTCTTTCTGTGGAGCAAACAAAAGTTTATTACTTTGGTTAAAAGTGGTGATTAATTAAAAAAAATTAAGAATATACTTGGTATAATAATTACAGAAAAATATGAATATAAATATACACACACAGGAAGAGTATGAATTTTTACTCTAGGAAATTTAGTTTGTTAAAATGGTAATTTCAAAAAGCAATTCCAAAAGTAACACACTTTTTTACTTAAATTATATCTTTAAATTAAAACCTTAATTGTATTACCATTTACATAACTATTATTTAATTTGTGTATTTTAAACAAATACAAAGGTTTATAAAGACTCAATTTTTGAAAGCCTACAAATAAAGTTTGCTTAAAAGTGTATTCAACATTAATGGATTTATTCATCAAAGTCAGTCCTTTACTACAAATTAACACATGATTGATATACAAAAAGTAAGTCCAAAATTCATCATCAAATCTATGGTTTTTCCTGTCTCTTGTAATTTACTCTGATTTCTATTTATTTGCACTTACTCATTTAACAAGTATTTATTGAGCACAGCAAGGAGTACAGCAATTAACAAAATCAAATCACTGTCTTTTTGGAGCAGTCCTCATCGGGGGAGTCAGACAATAGACAGTTGTGTAAAGTGTGTCTGGATCTAAGAAGAGCTCTGAAGGAAAACGAAGCAGTGCACAAACATAGGAAAGAGCTTGCTGTTTTAGAAGAGTTGGTCAGGAAACAGCTAATTGATAGAAGATATTTGAACAGAGAAGAAAGGGAAAGAGCCATGCCTGGATCAGGAGGAGAGCACTGGCTCTGGTTCTGTGAGGGTCGGCAAGGAGGTGGAGAGGAAAAAGCAAGTGAAGTAGGGCTACGCTGGCGTGGCTGCTCAAGCAAGGCTTTGTAGGTGCTTATTCTGAAGGTTATTATTTTTTTTTAATTTAGTTATTTAAATTTTTAAGGTAATGAAAAGCTTTCAGATTAAAAAATCCGTTATAAAAAATTTCAAGCCTACGCTAGAGATGACAGTGACTGATTCACTGGATGGGTGTTTTCAGCAGAAACATGACACCCTCACGCTTAAAAGGATCCCTTTTAGTGACTGTGAAGGAATAGACCGAGCAGCTGCAGGGCAGAAGCAGTAAGGTCAGGTAGGCTACGACAGTAAGTCCGTAGAGAGAGCAGTGCTTTGAGAGGTGGGGAGAAGGTGCAGATTCTGCATCCATTTTTTAACGTAATGCCCATAGTACATGCCGACTGACTAGAGCAGGAAAGTCAAAGGGGTTTAAAGTGACATTTTTGGTCCCGGCAACTCGAGGAATGGAGTTTCCGTTGAAACGAAGACTGCAGAAGAAGGTTTTGAGGGGAAGATCATTAGCTCCTATGCCTCCAAGAAATCGAAGTGGAATTTCAAGGATGCTATCTTCTATATGGACTAGACACATAATGTTTAACATCGAACAACGATGGAACGTCTTGAGAAAAATCACTTGTAGATATTTTATTATTTTCCCAAGTTTTTTACAGATCATATCCTGTAGATTATTTTTTCATATTTTGTAGTAGCATAAATAACTATTTTTAAATTTTAATTTTAAACACGATTATAAACATATTTCCACTTTGCTGTATAGGCAAAGCAAAATAAAGGCTGCTGCATCTTTCTGGCAGCATGCATAAAAAGCCTGATTAGCTACGCAAAGCGACTGCACTTTCTCTTCCCAGTCGGTAGAGGGCATCCGGGCAGCGGAGGACGCCGCTCTACTCTGAGATCCGGAAGCTTCTCCCTCTCTCTTTTTTTCTCTCCTCCCTCGTATCCTTCGCCCCGGAAGTGCTCTTCGGCACTGATTGCCGGCGTGACTTTGACCGCTTCCAGTAGTAGTGCTGGTTGCTGGACAGAGCCGGAGTCGAGGGACCTTCTCTCCTGTGCTGCGTTCGCCATGAGGTTGCTGGGAGCTGCCGCCGCCGCGGCTGTGGGCCGCGGGCCGCTCCCGCGGGTCCCCGCAGCCCTGGGCTGGCAGGGGAAGCAGGTAGTGGAGTCCGACGGGGTGAGACCGCACTACGGTCTGTCCCCGGGACCTTGCGGTGCGTCCGAGGCCAGGGGGGAAGCGACACCCTTCCCTCCCTGGCATCTCCTTACTGACAACTCCGAATGGACCTCAGTGTGAAAAGCCCCTTGGGTATCTGCACAGCTGCTGGTTATTAATGAGCAGCGCCTCTGTGCCGTGGGAGGTTGGGCGGCCTCCGGTTAAGCCTTGTGTTTTTGGTATACCTTAAAGACAAGAGGTAACTGGAGTGAAGATCAAGACAACTGAAAAATTAGTGTGTTCAGGGCTCGAACCCAGGGCTTCTGGCTCATTATCCAGTGCTCTTTTCAGTACAGAGTGTCATTGGGCTGAGTGCTGTCTATTTTAGCTGACCTGGTTTATTTGATTTGTAGCCTTACCTTCCCCGTACCTTTCTTTGGTTCTGTCTGCCTTTTGCGGGACGCGGGGAGAGGTCGCAGAGTGGACTAGCATTCAGTTCAGTCGCTCAGTCGTGTCTGACTCTTCGCGACCCCATGAACTGCGGCACGCCACACCTCCCTGTCCATCACCAACTCTCGGAGCCAGCCAAACTCATGTCCATTGAGTCGGTGATGCTATCCAGCCCTCATCCTCTGTCATCCCCTTCTTCTGCCCTCAATCTTTCCCAGCATCAGAGTCTTTGCAAATGAGTCAGCTCTTCACATCAGGTGGCCAAAGTATTGGAGTTTCAACTTCAACATCAGTCCTTCCAATGAACACCCAGGACTGATCTCCTTAAGGATAGACTGGTTGGATCTCCTTGCAGTTCAAGGAACTCTCAAGAGTCTTCTCCAACACCACAGTTCAAAAGCATCAATTCTTCGGCGCTCAGCTTTCTTCACAGTCCAACTCTCACATCCATACCTCACTACTGGAAAAACTATAGCCTTGAATTTTGTTGACAAAGTAATGTCTCTGCTTTTTAATATGCTATCTAGGTTGGTCATAACTTTCCTTCTAAGGAGTAAGCGTCTTTTAATTTCATGGCTGCAGTCGCCATCTGCAGTGATTTTGGAGCCCCCCAAAATAAAGTCAGCCACTGTTTCCACTGTTTCCCCATCTATTTGCCATGAATTGATGGGACTGGATGCCATGATCTTAGTTTTCTGAATGTTGAGCTTTAAGCCAACTTTTTCTCTCTCCTCTTTCACTTTCATCAAGAGGCTTTTTAGTTCCTCTTCACTTTCTGCCAAAAGGATGGTGTCATCTGCATATCTGAGGTTATTGATGTTTCTCCTGGCAATCTTGATTCCAGCTTGTACTTCCTCCAGCCCAGCGTTTCTCATGATGTACTCTGCATAGAAGTTAAATAAGCAGGGTGACAATATACAGCCTTGACATACTCCTTTTCCTATTTGGAACCAGTCTGTTGTTCCATGTCCAGTTCTGATTGTTGCTTCCTGACCTGCATTAGGAGTTGATCCTTTCCTGTCATGCAGAACTTTGCTTTGCTTGCTGATATCCCAGGAGTTTAATCAACTAAGTGCTGATCACCCAGATTCCATTTTACATCTTCTACTTCCCCTTATCTAGAAGTGGCTGCAGTGCATTTTGGATGTGCAGTCTTGTAGGGAGAGATTTATATTGTCTTGATTGCATAAAATGCAGAATTCCCCATCACCACTGGAGTAAAATAAAGTTGTTGTTGCTGTTTAAAAGTTATTGTTTCAGGGTAGAAGGAATTGGCAACCTTTTGTACACTACCTTGAACATATTGGCACCTCCACATACAGCTTAAAAATCCTCAAAAATCCTTGCTAGCTATGAATCTACAGTAAGAAGGAACAGGGGGAAATCAAAGTAAAATTTAGGGTGAAAACTATTTCCTATTAAAGCAGCTGTTGGGAACTGTCTTTCTGATTTTATCAGCCCCAGTGTATGTTTTAAGACCTGTGCCTTTTAGTAAAAATATCTGTCCATTTATATTTAATTAATTTGAATGTATTTTTTCTGAGTTTTTTTTTTTTTTCTTTACGAGTATGCTTTTCCTGTTCTCCCTTGCAATCTCTTCTTTGGTTATAGGAGTTGACAGTTGAGACATTCACTGTTTTGCCCTTTCAGGCTGTCTCCTATGCTATTTTGTGTTCATTGAGATTATAGTATGCTTTTCCTGTTCTCCCTTGCAATCTCTTCTTTGGTTATAGGAGTTGACAGTTGAGACATTCACTGTTTTGCCCTTTCAGGCTATCTCCTATGCTGTTTTGTGTTCATTGAGATTTCTTAGAGGAGAGATGTCCATTCAGCCCTTTCTAATTGTCCACTGTTATCTCATAAAAAGTGCACTGAATTGAGCTTTTATGTTTTCAGGCTAATTGGAAGATCTGCCGATGGTGTTCATCAGGGGTGATTCCTAATGAAAAAATACGAAATATCGGGATCTCAGCTCACATTGATTCTGGGAAAACGACATTAACAGAACGAGTGCTTTACTACACTGGCAGAATCGCAAAAATGCATGAGGTATGGGGTTCATGGTTGACTTCAGATTAGTTTGACCTTGGTTTTGATTGTTTTGTAAGGATTTAATAAACTTCACAATCCTGAAAGATTAAAAGGATCGTAACCCTGGAAATTTAATCAGTCACAAAGCGGATAGCTCAGGTTGGCTTGAAATGTTGCTCTGAGGAGTTTCTCTAGAAACCATCACTCTGGGTATCCTGAGTAGATTGTTTTTTTAAGAATGTTAAGTAAATCTGGGAAAACCGTAATTGAAAAAGACACGTGTACCCTAGAGTTCATCACAGTGCTATTTACAACAGCTAGGACTTGGAAGCAACCTTGATATGTCCATCAGCAGATGAGGAGAGAGAGAGAGAGAGAGACACACACACACACACACACACACGAATATTACCCAGGCATGAAGAGAGAGAGAGAGACACACACACACACACACACACGAATATTACCCAGGCATAAAAAAGAATGTTTTAGTGAGATGGAATCTGTTACATAGAGTGAAGTAAGTCAGAAAGAGAAAAGCAAATATTGTATATTAATGTATATATATGGAATCTAGAAAAATGGTTTTGATGAACCTATTTGCAGGGAAGGAATGGAAACGCAGACGTAGAGAATGGATTTGTGGACACAGTGGGGGACGAAGAGAATGGGATGAATGGAGAAAGTAGCATAGAGGTATATGCCCTGCCAGGTGCAAAATACATAGCTGGTGAAAAGTTACCATGTAACCAGGGACCCCAGCCTGGTGATCTGTGACCTCAAGGGGTGCAATGAGAAAGGGGAGGAAGGCTTAAGAGGGAGTGGGTGTATGTACAATTATGACTGATTCATGTTGATCTATGACAAACCAGTGCAACACTGTAGAGCAATTTTCCTCCAATTGAAAAAAAAACAGAATGTTAAGTCAATACGATATACCCCTAAGCAGCCGTAAAAATAATGTTTACATATGTTTTGGAGAGATGTTTATAATGTTAAGTGGGGAAAGGGTTTAAACTGATGATGTATTAGCCTACTAGTTAAAAATTACAGTTATCAGGAAAAAATTATTTTAGAAAATCTTGGCACTCTCCTGAAGGCATAACATATCCAGTAACTCAACTTTCCACTTACAAGTGTTACTTCAGATGAAGACCATCTTGTTAAATCACAGACTTTAGAAGCTGAATCCTTCCCACCCAGCCCTCAAAGTCCACAAGTAGCATAGAAGGGATATACCTGTTCCCTGCACACCTGCTCACAGACTGACACAAGGCAGGTAGAAGAAACGCGGCAGAGGGAGCCAGGGTGGCTTTTGAGACCAGGTGACGCTCAGTGGTAGCAGCTGCTGACAACAGCAGTGAAAAAAAGGGTTACTGTTAATAGAGGCCAAATACTGTAATCAGTTTTCAATTGCAATTTCCTGAGATGTGGTTTGACAGTTAAGTTTCTCTGTGTTCTGGTTCCTTCTGTAAAGATGTCTTCCCTTCTTGGAAGGCAGGGACAGAGAAATCTGAATTGCTTTGCTTGTGTTTAGGTGAAAGGTAAAGATGGAGTTGGTGCTGTCATGGATTCCATGGAACTAGAGAGACAAAGAGGAATCACTATTCAGTCAGCGGCCACATATACCATGTGGAAAGATGTCAATATCAACATCATAGATACTCCTGGTGAGTTGAGTTCTTGAGCCTTTTGGGCAGCAACACAGTTCTTTCCTCTCCTATGACCTAGCTCATTTTTTAATAACAAATAAAACTCCTAAAGTGTAACTGTGAATTCCCTATTAGAGAAATCTGAATGGCACCTAAAATACTTCATCTTTAAGTGGTTTCTTTGAAAAATAGTGCAAATAAATAGTGACTAGCAAGATTCCTCCCTTTTACACGTTGCTGCTGATCCCAGAGGTGCCCGTGCCCTAGCAGCTTTGGAGTTGGATTTTGTTGGGCCCCTGGACCTTGTGGTTGGTGAATGATATTGGTGGTTTAAAGAGTCCACATTCTAATTAGAAGACTTCCATAATGATCAGAGGTAGACTTTTACTTGTGCACGTTGTAAAAATTCAGACTGCTTTTTAAGACCCTCACACACTTGTCTGTCTGCTCAGGGCACGTGGACTTCACCATCGAAGTTGAGAGAGCCCTGAGAGTGCTGGATGGCGCGGTCCTGGTTCTCTGTGCCGTCGGAGGGGTGCAGTGCCAGACCATGACTGTTAACCGCCAGATGAGGCGCTACAATGTTCCGTTTCTCACTTTCATTAACAAACTGGACCGGGTGGGCTCCAACCCAGCCAGGGCCCTGCAGCAAATGAGGTACCGCACCTTAGAACAGAGCGGAGTTACGGTCTAGCTACCAGACCTAGCTAGGTGTACATCTAGAAACACCGTTAATTCAGTGTCATTAAGCTTTATCCTGAATTTTTTTTCCTTTTTAAAATTCACGTATGTGAATTACTTATCTTAGTAAATGGAACCCTGATGTCCATAGTTTAGTTTGTGATATGATTTTACCAACTACTTTCTCTGTATAATAGGAGAAATATGACTTAAATTTTTAGAGAAGTTGAAGGTGAATTCAGAACTCATCTGGTAATTTGTAGTGTTATAATTAGAGAAGTTATAATCTAGGATAGGTTGTAAAAGTACTTCATGTTTATTTAAACAAGCATAAAGGATTGCCTTCAGTTTTAACCTTTATTTGAGGAATTTTAATTTAATGCCTTAAATTGTCAATAGTATGCTTATTCGTTTCATCAGTTAATGTATTTGTTAGGATAGCAGCAGTCCTTCCTTTCTAGACATAACCCAGTGGTCTTGACATGATTTTACATTTTTCACAGTACGATGTACTTCACACAGCCTTTGAGAAGAGTCGATTGCCCTTTTTACCTTTGGTAGATCCGTAGATGGAGCCGTAGAGTTCCTACCCAAGTCTCCCGTGACTGAGCTCTTGGATGTAGGCAGTAAAGTCTGAGTCAGTGGAGAGACTAATGCGTCTCATGACAAGAGATGCGTGTTAGGGGACTTGAAGCGACGGTATTGCTGTGTGCTCTCTGATGGAGATGACATGTTTGAGAATATGCAAGTGAACCTTTTCTTTACTGGGTGTTTGTAATACTTTCTTGGTAAAATGAAATGTTTTCACTTTTTGTTCTAATTATATTTTACTTGTGGTTGGCAGTAAACGGGCTCTTTCCACCAAGTCTTCTTCTGAATTCCAGGCAGATTCTCTTTCAGCATTTATTTGACTATTTTGGTAGTCAAATACTGCTTTGCTCCACTCCCCTTTATCTGTTACCTCATCCTATGATTCCCATTAAATAGCTTTTGAAACTTCTGAATCTGACCTCTCTGTCTTGCTTTTTCTACCATACTTTCTCATACTTTCTGTTTCCTTCTCATTTTTCACTGGGTTATGAGAAAATTTTTGAGGTTAGTCTTCCAATTCACTTCTCTGGTATTCATCTGCTTCCCTTCTGTTATTTAGCCTGTTTTTTGTTCTTTTTAATCCCAGCAATTATGTAGTTCAGTTTCATATTAATAGAGGTGATTACTTCTTGAATCTTTACATTTTATTTTCTCTAGTAACTCTTTCCTTGGAAGTTAGTACTGTTTCTTGAACTCCCATCTCTTTCAAGCTGTTTGTTTCCTTCAAGTATTTGGTAGTTCTTAGTTATCTGGTCAGAGTTACAGACTAAACAGCATATGCCTACTTGAATGTGAATTCCTGCCAATGAGTGTAATTTCCGTTCTGTGGTTGTGCCTGATTGGGTGCACAGGCTGATGATGAGTGTCTAATAACCACCGTATGGATTTTCCCCCTAGGGAACTTCCTTTTCAGATAGCTGTACTTGGCTTCACTTGTATTAGCTGATCCAAGAAGGAGACGTGGACACAGTTATCCCACCATCCTTTAATTTCCTGGCCAACCACTCAGTGACCTGTCCTCTCCCTTCTGTGTCTGATTCAGGGTATTCCGGGCCAACCACTCAGTGACTTGTCTTCTCCCTTCTGTGTCTGATTCAGGGTATTCCGGGGATCTAATGGGAAAAACACTTATCTTACAGTTATCTTTGTTGCCTAAATAGGGTTGTGCTTCCTGAGCACAATGAATTTGTCAGTCTGTTCCCAGCTGCTTTGTACCTTTGGCTCTGACCTGCTAATCAGTTCCAAAGATCTGCCATTGATTTCTTTTTTTAATTTATTTTGTCAGTTCAAAGAAATTTGATGAAGAGAAAAAGGGGTAAACACGTATTTTTATTTTTCAGGTCTAAACTAAGTCATAATGCAGCGTTTGTACAATTGCCCATTGGTTTAGAGAGTGATTTTAAAGGTATTATAGATCTTATTGAGGAACGAGCCATCTATTTTGATGGAGACTTTGGGTAAGTGTTAAAAATATACTATTCAAATCTTATATTTTAAAAAAGTATCAAAGAGAAGGATATGGATGAGTGCTTTAAATATAAACTTTTTTGAAATGAGACTGAAAAAATGTCATTTAAGATGATTTTCTTTTAATGCATTTAATTCTGGTTACTTCCCATTTTGCTTAGCATTCAGTCCAAGGGGGAATATGTTGCTCTTTGGATGATATATGTATATCACACTGTGATATACATGGTATGGTGAAAGGCCTTCAGCTTAAACTAATGATGTAATATCTCTTTTTCTACTTTTATTCATTGATCTGTTCATTCGTTCTGTAGACTTTGTTGGAACAACTACTGTGTCATGAGTATTGTTATAAAAACTGGGAAGAAAGAAGGGATTATAAATACTTCTCTACTTACTTCATAGGATTACAAAGATAAAAAGATTAATGTGTAAAAGAAGTTACATATTCTTTTATGTAAATAAAAGAATGTTTGGGCAATACAAAAAGCAAATTGGTAACTTTTGACATGGTATTTGGTCCATCAACCAAGTTTTGAGAGACCTTTGCATACAAATCCCAGTGGTTATCAAACTGTGGCATTCAGAAAAATCACCTGGAAAAATGCACATATCCGGATCCACTAGCAGGGATTCTAACTCAGTAGCTATAGAGTGGAGCCTGGTATTTGCATTTCTGGAATGCTCCCAAGTGGTGCTCATGTTTCAGGTCCGAATGCCAGAGTTTGAATGGCACTAAATAGACAGTGTGGGGAGTTGTAAGTGATCCTTTGTTCTGAAGAGTCGCTCCGGAGCCTGGCAGTTTCTCCAAAGGTCCTTTCTAAGGGGTCCCTTCCTCTCTTTTGGAACTGAGATTACTAGTCTGGCAGGTGGATGAAAGCCATTGTGATCAGATAACTATAGAGTTTATCTTTATTGACCATCTTTTACGTAAGGAGAAGATCAAGCCCATTCAGTGGACAAGGCGTTTCTCTCACTTTTTGTTCCACGACTAAGTGATGACAACCGAGTTTACCTCTCACTCCTTAGAATGTAAGGGACAAGAATTTTTATCAGGTTTATTCGCTGCTATGTCCCCAGCCCTAGAACTGTCTGGTACAAAATAGGGACTCAAAAAATATTTTTAAGTAAATGATTACTTCGCTTGCCCAGAATTACCAGTGCGCACGTTTCTGTCCTCTAAAGTAGAGGTTTTTAAACTTTGTTGTGCATCAGAACCACAGGTGGAACTTCTTAATGTACCTGCGCCTTTTCCCAGCCCTAGACCACTGGGTATGTATATTTTGAAAGGAAGTTTCCGAAATGAAAGACAACCAGGGACCTTGCCAGGAAGGAAGAAATTAGATTCTGAAGGCTGTGAAGAGCCATTCTTTAGGATAATAAGAATTATTTTCTGACTGTTTGCGATTTGCTTCTCCCTTCCCCACCCCTTTTTTTTTTTCAGGAGTTTTTTTCTGAAAAGCTTGTTAATTGCTTGACCTTAGACTCCATTTTTAAAGAACTACTTTTAAAGTGTTCAGACTGACGTTTGTAAATACCGAGTATGTCCATTTCTCCATTGTGTGTATTTATTTGTGACTTTTAGCTATCTGGCCCCTGGAGGAATGGAGAATGGAGGTCAAGTTTGAAGAGTCTGTCATAATTAGTAAACTTTTTTTTTTAACTACAAAATGGAGTATTCTGTATTAAAAAAAAATTGTGTAATTGGATTTGTTATTAATGACCCAGATGAGTCAAATCTCTATCTTGCTTGTCAAAGACTGTGATATTCTGATTAATCTAATAGAATTTTCCAGTACAGTTGACCCTCGAACGGTGTAGAGATGAGAGGTGTCGATCCCTCATCCAGTCAAAAGTTCGAGTATAACTGTTGACTCCCCGCAAAACTTACCTACTAGTAACCTACTGTTGACTGGACACTATCAAAAATGAAAAGATAACGTGAAAAGAAATTCATATTTATTTACAGGTATAACAGTTCATGCATTGATAAGAAAGAAGCAGCAATGTATTGCTTTATGGTAGCCTAGTATAATTGGTGTAAAGTAGTAGCCTAGCCTAGTTATTATAAAATTGTTTATGGCATATGATATTATAATCATATTCCTAATACAGTATTGGAAATATTGTGACTTAAAAAAATTACCTGTGATGGTATGCAGTTTCTCTAATTCTGTGAGAGGCATACTGTATGGATGTAATTCTTTGAAAGCAAAGTTTTAAAACAGTAATTAAACTAATACATTTTTAATTTCATATTAAATATCACTTATTCCTACATAATGATACACTTCAGTACAAGTCTTGCAGACAATGTAATACACATATTTTTGCATGTTTATTGAAAACATCTTTGTATAAGTGGACCTGCACAGTTCAAACTTGTTTTGTTCACGGGTCAGCTATACTCATGGGCTTTGGAGTCAGTTTGGCTTTGAATTGTGTGTGGCTCATACATTTACTGGTAGTAGAACCTTGAGCAATTTGCTTTGCCTGTTTTAAATATTTTGTCCACTATTCCGTCTGAATTTTACAGATACATTTTTTTCTTATTTGTGATTTTAATGCAAAAATATCAGAGCTCTTATCTCAAAAAACATTTTGGCCATTAGTTTATCTTTTTCACTGATAACTTATATGTTTAATTGAATATTCTTTTTTCAAATTAATTTTTATTGGAGTAAAGTTAGTTACAACTTAATTGAATATTCTTAAAGTACCAAAATAAAACATTTCTTCTCTTAGTCAGATTGTTCGATACGGGGAAATTCCAGCAGAATTCAGGGCGGCGGCAGCAGACCACCGGCAGGAGCTGATTGAATGTGTTGCTAATTCAGATGAGCAACTTGGAGAGATGTTTCTGGAAGAAAAAACTCCCTCAATCTCAGATTTAAAGGCAGGTGCTCTCAAAATACATCTTATATGAACAAGAAAAAGAGGGTTTTTGGGGGGTTTTGTTTTTGTTTTTTTGTAGGGAAGGGACATGATGCTTTTATGTAGGGGTTTTATTAATGAAATCCGAGCAAAGTTGTTTAACATAATTGGTTCCTTCAAAAAAAGTGTGACATGGCATATTACTCTTTTTTTAAGTAGTGAGTTATATAAAATGGGAAAGGAATCAGTTTGTTCTAAGACAAAAGATACTTAAACAGTGAACCTCTTGAACCTATCTGTATCAAAGAGAAAAAAAAGATAACTATAAATGTACGCTGTTGACTATTTGGAAGGCCATAGATTTCTTTACTTAATTGTTCGACTCTTTAAAATGAACTGATCACCTGCCTAAGACTGGTATTCAGTTTTTAAATAGACAGTTCTCCACTGTTGTTGCTCAGTCGCCCAGTCTTGTTGCAAAGTTGTGAAGTCCGACTCTTTGCAACCCCATGGACTGCAGCACACCAGGCCTCCCTGTCCCTCACCATCTCCCAGAGTTTGCCCAAGTTCATGTTCAGTGCATCGGTGATGCCATCCGGCCATCTCATCCTCTGATGCCCTGTTCTCCTGCCTCAGTCTTTCCCTGCATCAGGGACTTTTCCAATGAGCTGTCTGTTTGCATCAGGTGACCAAAATACTTTAGCTTCAGCTTCAGCATCAGTCGTTCAAGTGAATTTTCAGGGTTGATCTCCCTTAACATTGACTGGTGTGATCTCCTTGCTGTCCAGAGGACTTTCACTAGTCTTCTCCAGCCCCACAGTTCGAAGGCATCAATTTTTTGGCATTCTGTGCTCTTTACCATTCAGCTCTCAGAACCACTGGGAAGACCATAGACTTAACTATACGGACCTTTGTCGGCAGAGTAACGTCTCTGCTTTCAACACACTGTCTAGGTTTGTCATCGATTTCCTGCCAAGAAGCAATTGTCCTATGATTTCATGGCTGCAGTCACTGTGTGCGGCGATTTTGGAGCCCAAGAAGAGGAAAACTGTCACTACTTCCACCTTTCCCCTTCTATTTGCCATGCAGTATGGGGCCAGATGCCATTATCTTAGTTTTTTTTTTTTTTAGTCTTAAGCCGGCTCTTTCACTGTCCTCCTTCACCCTCATCAAGAGGCTCTTTAGTTCTTCGCTTTCTGCCATTGGAGTGGTATCATCCCCACATTTGATGTTGTTGATGTTCCTCCCACCTATCTTGATTCCGGCTTGTAACTCATCCAGCCCAGCATTTCTCATGATGTGCTCAGCGTGTTGATTAAACAAACAGGGTGACAGCCCTGTCGTACTCCTTTCTCCATCTTGAACCAATCAGTTGTTCCATACAGGGTTCTAACTGTTGCTTCTTGACCCACCTACAGGTTTCTCAGGAGACAGGTAAGATGGTCTGGTATTCCCATCACTCTAAGAGATTTCCACAGTTTGTCATGATCCACACAGTCAAAGGTTTTAACGTAGTCGATGAAACAGAGATAGATGTTTTTCTGAAACTCCCTTGCTTTCTCTATAATCTGGGGAATGTTGGCAATTTGATCTCTAGTTCCTCTTCCTTTTCTAAACCCAGCTTGGACATCAGGAATTTCTTCGTTCACATAATGCTGAAGCCTGGCATGCAAGATTTTAAGCATGACTTTACTAGCATGGGAGATGAGTGCAATTGTCTAATGGTTAGCACATTCTTTGATACTACCCTTCTTGGGAATTGGGATGAGGATTTTCCAGTCCTGTGGCTACTACTGGATCTTCCAGATTGGCTGTCATAAAAACCTTGACGGTGTCATCCTTTAGGGATTTGAATAGTTCTGCTGGAATTTCATCGCATTCACTAGCTTTATTAACAGCAGGGCTTAAGGCCCGCTTGATTCGCACTCCAGAACGTCTGGTTCTGGGTGACTAACCACACCATTGTAATAATCTGGTCATTAAGATCGTCTTTATATAGTTCTTCTGTGTATTCTTTTCAGCTCTCCTTGATCTTCAGCATCTACTGGGTCTCTACCATTTTTATCCTTTATTGTGCCCATCTTTGGGCGGAATGCTCCCTTGATGTTTCCAGTTTTTCTGAAGAGATCTCTAGCCTTTCCCCATTTGTTGTTTCTTCTATTATTAAGCATGGTTCATTGAAGAAGGCCTTTTTGCCTCTTCTAGCTATTTTTTGGAACTCTGCGTTTGACTGGATGTACCTTTCCCTCATTCCCTTGCTTTTCACTTTTCACTTGTTCTTCCACTATTTATAAGGCCTCCTCAGACAACCACTTTGCCTTCTTGCTTTTCTTTTTCTTTGGGATGATCTTGTTTGCCACTTCCTGTGCAGTAGGGACCTCTGTCAGTGGTTCTTTAGGCATGCTGTTAATTAGATCTAGTTGCTTGAACCTGTTTGTTACCTCTACTGTGAATTCATACAGTATTTGATTTAAGTCATACCTGGCTGGCCTGTTGTTTTTCCTGGTTTTCTTTAGTTTACACCTGAATTTTGCTATGAGACACTGATGATCTGAGCCACAGTTAGCTCCACGTCTTGTTTTTGCTGACTGTATACAGTTTCTTCATCTTCAGTTATAAAGAATATAATCAGTTTGATTTCAGTATTGACTAATTTGGTGATGTCCATGTGTAAAGTCATCTCTTGTGTTGTTGAAAAAGGGTATTTGCTATGACTAGTGCATTCTCCTGGCAGAATTCAGTTAACCTTTGCCCTGCTTCATTTTGTTCTCCAAGGCCAAACTTGCCTGTTACTCCAGGTATATTTTGACTTCCTGCTTTTGCATTCCAATCCCCGATGGTGACTAGAACATCTGTTTTAGGTGTTAGTTCTAGAAGGTCTTCTAGGTCTTTGTAGAATTGATCAGCTTCAGCTTCTTCTGCATTGGTAGTAGGGGCATAGACTTTGATTACTGTGATGTTGAACGGCTTGCCTTGGAAACGAATTGAGATAATTCTGTCTTTTTTGGGGCTGTAGCCAAGTACTGTATTTCTACTCTTTGGTTGATTATGAAGACTACTCCGCTTCTTCTATGGGATTCTTGCCCACAGTAGTAGATATAATGGTCATCTGAATTAAATTCTCCCATTCCTGTCCATTTTAGTTCGCTGATTCCTAAGATGTCATTGTTTATTCACCATCTTCTGCTTGACCATGTCCAATTTTCCTTGATTCATGGACCTAACATTCCACGTTCCTATGCAATACTGTTCTTTGCAGCATGGGATTTTACTTTCATCACCAGACACATCCACAACTGAGTGTCATTTTTGCTTTGGCCCAGCCGCTTCATTCATTCTGAGGCTATCAGTAATTCTCCTCCACTCTCCCCAGCAGTGTCTTGGACACCTTCAGGCCTGGGGGACTCGTCTTTGGTGTCGTATCTTTTTGGCCTTTTATACAGTTGATGAGATTCTCACAGCAAGTGTCCTGGGCGGTTTCCCATTCCCTTCTCCAGTGGATCACGTTTTGTCAGAACTCTCTGATATGACCCGTCCATCTTGGGTGGCCCTGCACGGCGTGGCTCATAGCTTCATTGAGTTATTCAAGCCCCTTCACCACCAAGGTAGTGAGCCATGAAGGGGATACTTAAACAGCCAACCTCTTGGACATATCCTTATTAAAAAGAAAGAAGATAAACTAGAAATGTACACTGCTGACTATTTGGAAGGCCATATAGATTTCTTTACTTGATTGTTCAGCTCTTTAAAATGAAGAGAAATCACCTGCTTAAGACTGGTATTCAGTTTTTAAACAGACAGTTCTCCATAACAGAGAACAAATGGCTCAATAAGATGCTCAACATCACTAGTCATTAGGGAAGCAAATCAAAACCACAGTGAGATACCACTTTATTCATTAGGATGACTGTTACTTAAAAAGCAAAGTAACAAGTGTTGGTGAGGATTTAGAGAAATTGAAATCCTTGTGCATCGCTGGTGGGAATGTAAAATGATGCTTCTTCTGTGGAAAACAGTAGTGATTTCCCAAAAAAAAATTAAACCCAGAACTACCACGTTGTTTCATTCAGTTGCTAAGTTGTGTCCAATTCTTTGCGATCCCATGGACTGCAGCACACCAGGCTCCTGTGTCCTCCACTGTATACCAGAGTTTGCTCAGATTCATATCCAAGAACTACCATACGGTCCAGCAATTCCATTTCTATATATGCAAGAGAATTGAAAGCAAGGATCAGATATTTGCACACCAATGTTGACAGCAGCATGATTCACAGTAGCTCAGAGTTGGAAACAACTCAGTGCCAATCAGTGAATGAAGGACAAATAACAGTGGCGTGTTCATACAATGGGGTATTACTCAGCTTTAAAAAGGAACCAGATTCTAATACATGCTACAATATGGGTGAGTCTTAAGGATATCACGTTAAGTGGAATAAGCCGGACATAAAAGGACAAGTATTGTATGACTACACTTCTGTGGGATAGCCGGAACAGTCAAGTTTCTAGTAGGACAGTGGTTACCAGGGGCTGGGGGAGGGGAGAATGGGAAGTTTAATGGATCCAGAGTTTCAGTTTGAGGTGATAAAAAGTTTTGGAGACAGATAGTGGTGACAGCAATGTGAATGTACTTAATGCTACTGAACTGTACACTTAATGGTTAAAACAGTCAATTTTGTGATGTTTATGTTATCATAATAAAAAAAGACTGACACTTATTTTGCCAAACCACTTCATGCACTTAGCGGAGATCAGGTAAATAAACATTGTGTGTAATAAGTGCACTCAGGGAGTTTATAGATCAGGTGCACAAGGAAAGAACCCTATTGAAACTGAGATGCTTACTAACATATCTCAGCTTGAGTTCTGTACCATTCACAAAGGCCTTATCACCTCAGCTCTCTAATGACTAAAGAACTCCTTATAGGAAAGTATAGGTCTGGGCCTTAAATAAAGTTGAGCAGTGTATCCTAAGAACCACCAAAGAGAGGTCTTGATCTATTAAAAGGAATGTGTCAGGAGTCCCCAAGACCACTCCAGATTCTGTGATTCACTGGGAGTCAGGACTCAGCACGTAGTCACACTCATGGCTCTGGTGCATTACAGTGAGAGAGTACAGAGCGGAATCAGCAAAGGGAAAAGGCGTGTGAGGTAACGTCCAGAAGAAACCAGGTGTAAGCTTCCAGGCACTCTCAAGTGGAGTCTTGCCGTGCATGCCTGTGTCCTCGAGCAGCAAGTCGTGACTGTACCTGTGAAATGTCTACCAGAGAAGGTCATTAGAGACTCAGTGCTGGTTTCACTGGAGGCTGGTCACATAAGGCTTCCCTGGTAGGTTAGATGGTAAAGAATTAAACTGCAATGCAGGAGAGCTAGGATCAATCCCTGGGTTGGGAAGATCCCCCTGGAGAAGGGAATGGCTACCCACTCCAGTATTTTTGTATGGAGAATTCCATGGACAGAGGAGCCTGGCCAGCTACGATCCATGGGGTCAGAGTCAGGCATGACTGAGCGACACACTCACATAGACACACCCTGCCTAGCACATACCAATTTCCAGACTTCCAGAAGGAAAGCAGGTATTTAGCATACATCCCATTGTTTTTGCAGCAGTATAGGCACAGTGAGCCAGTCTTCCCAGCTGCTGGGAATCCCTTGACACCCAGATTCCCAGACGCCAGCCAGGGGCCAGCCTTGCAGGGGGCTTTCAGCGAGAGCGCTTTCAGTCCTGCTGTTCTCACTTTCTTCCAGGCTGCAGTGTACTTTAGCTTCTGTGTTGTCGTTGGATGTATCAGGCACAGTGGGAAGGCAGCAGTTTCCAAGTGTGAATGTGATTCTTAAAAAAGTAAGGGAAATTTGGGGTAAGAACATAGCTTTTGTTAGGCTGGTATAGGTTTAGCTTTAATTTCTCCTTTTTTCTATTCATCAACCACACTCATGTGTTTCTCTATTCAGTGGAAGTAAAGAAGGTGTGGTAAGATTCATTCATTCTTACTTTTGTATATAAGGGAGGGTTGGAATGTCAAAAATGTGACTTTGTGGCCTAAGGTAGCCTCAGTGGTTAGTGACCAAGCCGTTTCTGGTCCTAGAAAAAGCAAGTTTTTAAGAGAGTTTCTTTTTTCTTTTTTTTTTTTTTTAATGTTATTTTCCCAAATCTCCCCACCCTCTCCCTCTCCCTCTCCCACAGAGTCCATAAGACTGATCTATACATCGGTGTCTCTTTTGCTGTCTCGTACACAGGGTTATTATTTCCATCTTTCTAAATTCCATATATATGCGTTAGTATACTGTATTGGTGTTTTTCTTTCTGGCTTACTTCACTCTGTATAATAGGTTCCAGTTTCATCCATCTCATTAGAACTGATTCAAATGTATTCTTTTTAATGGCTGAGTAATACTCCATTGTGTATATGTACCACAGCTTTCTTATCCATTCATCTGCTGATGAACATCTAGGTTGCTTCCATGTCCTGGCTATTATAAACAGTGCTGCGATGAACATTGGGGTACATGTGTCTCTTTCAATTCTGGTTTCCTCAGTGTGTATGCCCAGCAGTGGGATTGCTGGATCATAAGGCAGTTCTATTTCCAGTTTTTTAAGGAATCTCCACACTGTTCTCCATAGTGGCTGTACTAGTTTGCATTCCCACCAACAGTGTAAGAGAGTTCCCTCTCTCCACACCCTCTCCAGCATTTATTGCTTGTAGACTTATGGATTGCAGCCATTCTGACTGGCGTGAAATGGTACCTCATAGTGGTTTTGATTTGCATTTCTCTGATAATGAGTGATATTGAGCATCTTTTCATGTGTTTGTTAGCCGTCTGTATGTCTTCTTTGGAGAAATGTCTATTTAGTTCTTTGGCCCATTTTTTGATTGGGTCATTTATTTTTCTGGAGTTGAGCTGTAGGAGTTGCTTGTATATTTTTGAGATTAGTTGTTTGTCAGTTGCTTCATTTGCTATTATTTTCTCCCATTCTGAAGGCTAATTGCTTTCATAACATGCTTATTTTCTTCTTTTTGTACTCCTTTTATTGTGCTCAGTTGTTATCCTAGTTTTCATTGTGATGTTTAGAAATTGTGGTTATAAATGTGTTGCTTTAAGCTTTGTGGAATATCTAGGCTTCTATTTTTCCTGAGGACTGAGAAATGACTATTCTGCTCCGTATTTCTGCTGCACCAACAACTGTGGTGGGTTGTGGCCATAGCACAGACTGCTGTTGGCCTCTTCCAGCCGCCAGAGCTAAAGCTCTACTGCCCCCTCTGAGGCCTGTAGCCAGTAGCCCCTGAGGAGCAAGGCTGGGGCACATGGATGGTGCTTGCACGAGAGGTTGGTACAAGATCAGGAGGTCGTTATTTACAGCCTGCTACTATCAGGACCCTTAATTTATGAGCAACTTGTACCGGTTTGGCTTCCCGTATGTATATCCTTTAAAAAAAGAAAACAAATTGGTTAATTGTTTTTTTAATAGATACTTTCATATGGTTTAAACATTTAAAAACTATATGAAGTTATACAGTAAGAAGTCTCTTACCTGGCTCTCATCTGCCCAGCACTCTGTGCTGTGCTTAGCTGCACAGTCGTGTCCAACTCTTTATGACCCCATGGACCCTGCCAGGCTCCTCTGTCCATGGGGATTCTCCAGGCAAGAATACTGGAGTGGATTGCCATGCCCTCCTGCAGGGAATCTTCCCAACCCAGGGATCAAACCCAGGTCTCCCGTATTGCAGGCAGATTCTTTTATGTCTGAGCCACTCTGGGCCCCATTCCTAAACTGGGTTGCCAGTTAATAGTTTCTGGTGTTTCTTTCCATAGATTTTTGTTTTGTTTTGTTTGCATATATGTTGCTTTTTCCTCTATTATACACAATTGTTAACATACCATTTACACTGTCCTGTGTGTATGTATATAGTTTTTTCTCCAAATTGAAAGTTAGTGACATTCTAAGGGTTGAAAGCAGTTACAGTGTTGAAAGTTAAATAGCCTTTTTCTTTCTATTTTTGGTGGGAGCAGGAGGGTATTTTGACCTTAAGTTGTAGAGAACCCTATTCCAGTCTCCACTAAAGCCAGTACTCCAAAGAGTATCAATTTATTTCATTCATTTGTTCCTTTGTAATTGATCTGAAACACAAAATGTAACTTTAAGATGAACTAATCATTATTATTTTTTTTTCTTTTGTAGCTTGCCATTCGAAGAGCTACTCTAAACAGGTCATTTACTCCTGTCTTTTTGGGAAGTGCCTTGAAAAACAAAGGAGTTCAGCCTCTTTTAGATGCTGTTTTAGAATACCTCCCGAATCCATCTGAAGTCCAGAATTATGCTATTCTCAATCAGGAGTAAGTCTTCGAAATTGATTCTTAGTCTATGCACAGAGAATTTAACATCTGTGCACTAGAAAAGAATTTAAGAATGGTTTTTGAAATTATGATGCATTTGTGGGTTTTTTCCAATAATTTATAAAAACCAATCTTTATTTGTGTTTGGGTAACAATTTTGGCATAAAGAAAAATATACCTTCCCATATCATATTCTATTTGTAAGTTAGAATATGGTTTGTTTCATTATCAAGATTTACATCATTAGAAGATTTTCTCATTTGGAACCAATTTTTTTTAATGTTATTTAAGAAACAAAAATTTTTTAAGCTTTCATTATTTTTTTCTGAGGTGCATTTTGTGTTTATTATTCTACTCTGGTCCTGTCGCAGTGCAGTATTGGCCAGAAGTTATTCTTGTTGATCCCATTCAGTGAAATTTCACTTAAGAATAAGCTCAGAAATGTTGAGTGCATGTGTGCTTTTCCTCAGGTAATATTCTGATGAAGCCAATAGTTATAAAAGAAATATCAAATGTTGCATCTCACAAATGTGTATGTCTTTTATTTTAAGTGACTCCCAAGAGAAAACAAAAATCTTAATGAACCCCAAAAGAGACAGTTCCCATCCATTTGTTGGCCTGGCTTTTAAACTGGAGGTAAGTTGCTTTCTAATGTATTTAACTGATGTATATAGAATTTTTCTTTTCTTTTAGGCTTTTATTCCTATTACAAAGTGACTCTTAGGAAAGATTTAGTTACAGATTTCTCCACTGTAAACTTACTTTGTCCCCTACCCTGTTCCATACTGACTCTAGAAGAAGGTTTCTATGCACAGCCCGCACTTAAGGGGTGGGGAATTACGTTCTTCCTCCATGAGGGGGCAGTGTCTCTGAGTTACGTGGGATTCTTCTGTAAGGACGAGTTGTCCTTTCTCTCCCATATTTATTTACGCAGTCATTTGTTTTTATCAGTCTGGACTTACATATATTTGTCTCATACTTTGAGTTAAAACCCAGTACTATGTTATTTATTTTACTGCCAGACTGACCAGTTTTCGCGGTTGGTGCTCTTTCAGGTGGCTTTTGTGTCCCTCAGATGTTCCCCAGTATTTTGCTTCTGTGAGCACTTCCTTACCTTCCAGGCTTACGTTGTATATTTCCTGCCGCAGCTCGAGAATCAGCCATTTGTCTAAGAGTCCTGGTTCCTTTTAATTGTGAATGGTATTAGGAACCAAGATTTGGGGACTGGGTATGCTTTTTGCTGTGGTGGTGTTGCTTCTGTGTATAATATTTTAAGGAGGAAAAGGGTAGATAAGTCGGAAGTGTTCAAGTGTGGTTATTTCTGGGATGGAATTATACTGGTGGGGGGCGGGGGGGTGCTTTTTCCTAGTTTTTATTTTTAAATTTTTACAGTACGATTTTTATTCTAAATCCAGAAAAAGTAATTTTAAGTTAAAAAGTAGAAATAACATTGCAGTGACAGTGTTTGTTTATTAGTAGTTTTGGCTGCGCTGGGACTTTGTTGGCTGTGTGCGAGCTTTCTCTAGTTACGGTGAGCAGGGCTACTCTGTCGCAGTACCTGGGCTCCTCATCGCCGTGGCTTCTCTTGTTGCAGAGCCCGGGCTCTAGGCACACTGTCAGTAGGTGCAGCGCACGGGCTTAGTTGCTCCACGGCGTGTGGAATCTTCCTGGACTAGGGATGAATCCCATGACCCCTGCATTGGCAGGCCAGTTCCCATCCGCTGTGCCGCCAGGGAAGTCCTAGGAATATTTTTCTTAGGATACCCAGAATGTGTTTCTTGAGTAAAAGATACAAGATATTTTAAATGTTTAATGGTATATATTGCCAGATTGCTTTCATATTTTTAGTTTCAGGTGAACAGGGAAGAGACTCAGCCATACATATTCATGTATCCATTCTTCCCCAAACTCCCCTCCCATACAGGCTGCCACATAACATAGAGCAGAGTTCCCTGTGCTAAACAGTAGGTCTTTATTGGTTATCCGTTTTAAATGTAGCAGTGTGTATATATCCATCCCAAACTCCTTAACCATCCCTTGCCCCAATCTTTTTCCCCATATCTTGCCTTAATTCTTAATAATAGAAAACATTTTTCCATAGAATCATTATGCAATTCTGTGTCCTCTTTTGTAATTCCCTCTTTATTTTTTTGTCCTTCCCTTTTTAAAATTAGAGTCAAAGTGTTTTACTTACTTGTATGAACCTTTCTCTAATAAAATAAAATAAAAAAAACAGTTTAAAATTTACATAGTCAAATATAGCAATCTTTGTCTTTTGTCATTTTTTCAATCTTCCTCTTTGATTATATTCTATAAA
This sequence comes from Bos indicus x Bos taurus, assembly GCF_003369695.1. Taxonomy (NCBI): domain Eukaryota; kingdom Metazoa; phylum Chordata; class Mammalia; order Artiodactyla; family Bovidae; genus Bos; species Bos indicus x Bos taurus. Next base: position 108,313,281 of record NC_040076.1, on the reverse strand, counting down.
TACTTACTTTTGTCTCTTCTGCTTTCTTGTGGGTTTTCTTTGTTTTTTTCATTGTTAATCCTATTGGATTTTGTTTTGCTGAATGTGGTGTTCAGATCTAAGTGAATTTCCTCTGCCTCCAAATAAAAGACCAATTGTACAGTTACCAGTTTTTGAACAGTGTTAAATTTTTTCATTGATTGTCATGTCTCCTTTTTTATCTATTGACTAATGAATTAAACATTTTAGATATTTATTCTATAAGGACTATTACTTTTAATATTTTGAAGTATTTAACGTGTTCTTATATCAGAGTTATTTTCTTTTTTTAGCTTTTCTTCTAAATATTAAAAATCACTAATAATATATTTAAAAAGTCCTCTTTGGAATTTTATTGCTATTGTGTTAAACCTAAATATTAATATGGGAAGAACTGGCAACTTTTAAATATTCAGGAGGAAATGATCCTGATTATTCATTTTATATTCAGTTACTTTACGGAATTCATATTTGTATATCTTTCCAGGTGATTATCAGTTTTTATAACATGTATAGTCTTTCCTTTCTAATATTTTTGTTGTCTTTCTAATATAATTTTACCTTATTTTTATATCTTACTGTATTAAACTGAACTTATGAAATAACTGGCTTATTATATAATTTTAAAACTTTTTCTAACAACTTTTTTCAGAGCAAACAAGTAGTGTCTTGGATTTTGATATCAGAAAGCACAAGAACCATTTAACTTTATTTAAAACTAGCATCAAAGTAGTTTATGGCAATAAGCTGAAACATATATATATAAGTTGTACTATTAAAACTGAGAGCAAGTATTTGAAGGTGATTGTGAAATTTTCCTCTTATTTTTGATTCCTGTCTCTTTTTCACTCTTTCTGTCCTTACCTAATGTTGACTTCTAGGCTGGTCGATTTGGCCAGTTAACGTACGTTCGCAATTATCAAGGAGAGTTGAAGAAAGGTGATAACATCTATAATACGAGGACGAGAAAGAAAGTGCGGGTGCAGCGACTGGTTCGCATGCATGCCGACATGATGGAGGTGAGTACCCGCGCTTCACTCTACAATCAGAAGTCTGTCTCATGCAGTTGAAATAGGTCTACTTTTTTGGTATCCTGAGCTCCACAAGAAAATCACTTTTAGTTGAATGTGTTTTCCTAGCTTCTTCCTTTTTAGTTAGGTGGGCTACATGTCTCATGTAGCACTTTGGTGTAGGCTAAATTAGCACATATTAAGAACACTTAATCTGTTCTAATAATGGTGGTATAAAACTACCACCATTTGTGACTTGGCTGTCTTTCCTCAGTGGCCAGGGTTAGGGAGAAGGGACAGCACTTTCCTCAAAAGCTAGCCTTGGAAAGAGTATAATAGGTTTTTAGTTTAGTAGATCTGCGGTTCTCAAAAGTAAATGAGAATAATAAATTTACACGTAACTTCCCATATTGCTCAGTGGATTTACTTCCTGAAATATGGAAATAGAATCAACCCCTAGAAGGGCTTTATTGGTGCTAGAACTCATCTAAAGATTTAAAACCTCTGAAGGCCTAGTCTGGGAGATAAACTTTGGCTTATGATCTGACTTCTTGAATTGGCTCTGAACCTGTCCTATCTTCTGTGGTCCACAGGGTTAAGCGTTGGCAGGAATACCAAGTACAGGAGATTGTCCTCTCCTTGCACTCTTTCCCAGTTTAGCTCTGTTATTCATAGAGAAATTTATTAGTCTAAGCAAAATCTTATGGTGGACATTTTTGGCATCCATAACTGTTGTATCTCCTGGAAAATGAATAGACAGTCTTTCAAAATTAGACATCGTTGTTTTTTGAAATAGGCAGCAGGGGGCAGGCTAGAGGGATTAGTGATTGTCACAGCTGTTTCATGGGCCAGAAGGCTCCCTATAGCTGTGTAACCATTAAAGCAAGACACGCGCACTTGCTCATTCACAGCCACAGCTGTTATGAATGAACTGTTACAGGACAAAGACTAGGAAGTTTAGAGGCCCCAGTGCTTTATTCTTAGATTTCCTGTGTTTTCTTAACTGCTTACATCTCCTGCCTTTGTTTTCAAAACTTCCTTTGCAAGTTTTCCGTGTATGCCTTTGTCATACACATTTGCTTGTTAGACAATGGCAGCACATACAGTACTACATACTTTTTAATTCTATAGGAATAACGTTAGAACCATGAGGCTCTGTGTTCTGTAGGTACTGCAGATCTCCAAGTACAGATGCCGTGTTCTGAGTTTCCATTTACAGTAGAATCTTGCCAGTTGAGATGTGGTTTAAATAAGAGCCCTGTTGAAGGTGTATCTTGCCACGGTTGATTGTTGGTATTGCATTGATTCTGTCTAATTCTTTGTGGAATTCATGGTGAGATTTGGGCATGTTTGTTTGTGCACAGTGTGATTATTATGCAGTTACTTTTTAGTGATTATGTACAGTTTTGAATTACTTGCAAGTATCATTTTGCATTATTTCTTTCTTTAGGATGTTGAGGAAGTGTTTGCTGGAGACATCTGTGCATTGTTTGGCATTGACTGTGCCAGTGGAGACACATTCACAAACAAAGATAATAGCGGCCTTTCTATGGTAAGTCATTTAACTTCAAAGCTGTTTATCACTTGCATTTCAAGAATGTATGTTTCAGTACTTCAGAAAAACAAGCACAGAAGTGTTCATTGAGTGCCACAGGTATCAAGTGTAGATTGGTTGTGGCTCATTTAATGTCAACTTAGCTAACTTACCTGATTTTTCTTAGTAAAATCATTCCACCATCCTCCAAGGTTTAGCATGGAGGGAAAATCTCCACTAGGTAACCTGGCCTGTGTGGCTGTGACTCCTCCCTGAGATCTGCCTCCCCATTGTGGGTGTACCCCTGATTGCTGTCACCATCATCAGGCTGGTCCCAGCCAAGTGCTCCTTCCTTAGTAACCCGGCAGCTGGAGAGAGGATGCCTCCCTCAGTCTCCTAGAGAACCATAAGAGCAGACTGTAACATTTAGGCTGGACTCCGGGGAATTGCATAACAGATTAGAACTGTGCTCTGCAGGCAGGATGCAACTAGAAGACTTCCTGCCTTTCAGTCCCCTTCACGCCCGCCCCCTTTTTGCCCCCACAGGAGGGCGGCTCTTCTACAGTATGACCGTGTGTTTATGAGGGTGCTTCCTCTCCTGAATTCAGTAAAGGAAGAATATGAGTACAAAGGGGATAGGAGCTTACAGTACGTTGTTTATATATAAGAACTTGTCCAGCCCTAACAGATGTCTCTGTAGTAGCTCCTATATCATATGATGAATTCTTAATTTTATAATTTAGCTTTTTTGTCTAAAGTATTCTCTGATGTCTGTGGTTTTACATGTGGAGTTAGGACACTACAAAAATCAGTTTCAATAAGTGGACTTTTTAGTAAGTATTAGTGATGAGACTTTCTCGAAACTTGTCATTAGCAGTATGAAGGGACTGGAGGTCGTGGGAAGCGCTCGAGCTTTGAAGCAAATAGACCTTGGTCAGAGCCTTATTTCTGCCCTGTGCTACTGCTGGCCCTTGACCAAGTTATTCATTTTTCTTGCCAACCCTTTAATTATTTTATTTGTAAAATGGGGATAATAAAATCCATCTGCCTCTCAGAGTTGTGACTGGTTAAAGGAGATATGGTATGTATGAAGAATCTAGTCCCTTTCTCTGCTTCTCTTATCAATGATTTCAGTATAACCTTTATTTATATAAATATATTCATAATTTAATGAAAAGTAGAGCAAGATATATTTTGTCTGCCTTAAAGATGTTGACTATAGTGTTTTTTCTGCTGTAAAGAACATTAAAATTAATCCATCTCTGACATATACAGTACTGTGTTTGAATTCTTGTCTGTTCTTTTAAAAATATTTTAGGAGTCAATTCATGTTCCTGATCCTGTCATTTCAATAGCAATGAAGCCGTCTAACAAGGTGGGAGTTTGATTTAGCACTTAGTAAATCACAGTAAAACCTTGAGCTCATTTTCACCTGTCTCCACAATGCATATGGTGTCTTGGGTTGACCATAAGCACTCTTATGGACTCTGTTTCCTTTTCTGGTATTCAAATCATCTTTTAAAGTTTACCAGTCTACTACTAGTAAGTACTCCTCAGAATATTTGAAGAAGTTGATGGTTTTAACATATTCATGAGACTGTGCTTTATAACTCTTACCATAGTAAAGGTATATCGTTGGCTCCAGAATGGTAAGTAACTTCCTAGATGCAGATCATAAGAGAGAGAAAAGAGGAAACCGGGGCATTTGTCTTAAATTGCAGAAAAACCTCACTGTAAAGAACATTAGAATATTGCATCAAGTACTTGCCTCATGGGTTATAGTACATCTCCACATCTATGGTAGTTACGTGGTAAACGTGATTATAACATGGAAGGCCTGCAAATAAGACTGTTCTGACTCACTTTCAGATATAACAGTCTTATGATTGTATTTCATGTCATTTAGCTTTTTAGCCAAAACTGCTTGAATAGGTTCTGTATTTGCATAACTTGTCACTGAAATTAGTCCTCACCTTGAACCATAATTGTTTAGTTCTTAAGTTGGTTATATTCACAACTGTCATGTTAATGTGCTATATTGAAATTAATTCATTTATGCATTGAGTGAACATTTTATGATCTCTTGTCATCCAGGTACTATCATTATAGAACATGTTCTGATTGATTGTCTTATGGATATATTAATGGCTACTGCTTCACCTGTTTTGAGGAACTTGAGATTTTCCTTCTCAAATTACAGAGAAGAGAATGTCGAGGTGGCAAGAAACATTCAATCACTCCATCTCAGAAATGTGAAGCAAGTCAAACCTTATATCTTACCACAGTGATACGCCAGTTTGTTCAAAGTTCTTTGCCAAATTGGTTGCTTTTCCCTTTGGAAGACAAAGGACTAGAAGTTAAAATATTCTTTATTCCTAAATTCAGAGTTTATGTAGACATTTTACTGTTGATAGTTCACAATAATGGATGGAAATCAAATGGATCAATATTCAAAAAGCTTTTTGGTGTCTCAGGGTTGTCTGCTTGCTGGAGTTAATACAAACCAAATAATGAAACCCTGCATAAAACCCTGAATCTCAGTAGTGGGGCAGCTTGTAAGTTGAGACCCTGGCCAATGCAGGGAAAAGGGAAAAGACTTTGGAGGTAGACTAACTTAAGATTCACTCCTAGTTAGCTGTGTGGCCTTGAGCAAGTCACTTGACTTGTCTGTACCTAGCTTCATCACCTGTAAAATGGGGATAATTCTACCTTGCAGCCTTGTGCTTAGAATTCCAGATAACATAAACAAAGCACAGTAACACCTCTTTAGCTACATATGTGGCTGTTAACACTGGTGATTCAGGGCTTGTTAATGTTCTATTGCTGCCATGAGAAATTAGCAAAAACTTAGTGGCTTAAAAACAGTACAAATGCATTACTTTACAGTTGTATAGGTCACAGTTCACAGTTCTTAATGGGATAAAATCAGGTATTGGTAAGATTGTGTTCCTTTCTTGGAGGCTCTGGGGGACAGTTTGGTTCCTTGCTTGCTTAGATTGTTGGCAGAATTCAGCTCCTCGTTGTGGGACTTGAGATTTCCGTGCTGTCATCTGAGGGCCATCCCTAGCTTCTAGAGGCTGCTCGTAGCCCCCTTTCTCCTGTCTTCAGTGCCAGCAGGAGTGAAATGAGCCCGTCATGCTTCAGATATCTCCTGTTATTTCCCACTTATCTCTCAACTGCTCTTCTTCATTCCTCTTCCATTTTTAAAGTCTCATGCAATTACACTGGACCTGTCCAGATTATTCATGATAATCTCCCCATCTGAAGAGTCTGTAACCTTAATCATATCCACAGAGTCCCTTTTATCAGGTAAGGTAACAGATTTGGGGGATGGGGCATGTCTTTAAAGAAGAACACCATTCTGCTTACCACATAAGGAATTAACATCTAAGGAGGATAGAGGTACATCAGACTACATCCAGGTAGATTATTTGGAAGTGGAGATGTCTCAGTGTGCATTTGCTGGTCTTAACTGTCCTCTTGAACCTAGAGTCTTGGTGACCATGCCGATTTCTTTGATTTAGGATTTCTAAACTGTAACACAGTTACAGTTGATGACAGCCTCAACCAGTCCTTTGGTTTAGGAATTCTAAACTGCAACACAGATTCTACTTTCTGTTTTGTGGGGAGTTTTCCACAAATGGAGAGATTTCGTCAATAGGAAAGGGCAGAGTTAAGTCTTAGGCTCTTGAATCTTGGTGTGAAAAGAAAATTGTGTAAGTTAGCTGTTCCTTGCTCTCTTGTGTGGTATCCAAGCTCATATATTAAAATAGCGTGAAGAACTTAAATGGTAGATCATTTTTATTTAACTGCCCATGTTTTTTATTTCATTCAGTCAGATTATTTTAACAGTTTCATTGCTTATCATGCTTAGTACAATGTATAATGTTTTTTGTTTTTTGTTTTTTTAAGAATGATCTGGAAAAATTTTCCAAAGGTATTGGCAGGTTTACAAGAGAAGATCCCACATTTAAAGTCCACTTTGACACTGACAGCAAAGAGACAATTGTATCTGGAATGGGAGAATTACACCTGGAAATCTATGCTCAGGTAGTGAATAACAAGTTCAAGTCACGTCATTTATGTCTGTGTTTTAAGAGTGTAAAAGTCAAGAATTCTCAGTCTAATGGTCGTAAACTAATAGTGGTTCTTCAGTCTTCACTCTGGTTTTATCCAGATGTGGTATACTGCATCTTCTACTGTCTGTTACTAATTAATTACTTTTGATCTCTAAATATTTTTATTTGTAAACCATTGCAGTCAGACCATCCATCCATACCTAGGTCATGGTTCTTTGGGTCAAGTATATCCCTGAGGTCTCAGCCTTAGGGGGACAACCTCAGGGAGAAACCGGCTGAGAAAGTTAGCCCACCAGTACTCACTCTCCAGACCGTTTCTTATCTGTTTTCTTCTCAAGTCAGTACTTGAAGATCAATATAAAATAGATAAACAAATGGGTAGATGGGAGACCCTTCTTTCCTAGGAAAGGTCTTATGTGTATATGAATGAGATCAAAATATATGACTTTTTTTTTTTAATATATCTGACTTACGATAAAAATTCTGGTTGTAATTGTATCTCTGAAGTTGAGATAGTAGAAAATTCTGACAATAGATCCATATACCATCCCAATAAATATGTAATAAAATGGAGCAAAGGTAAAGTTTTAGTAGATTAACCGGAGGTGAGTGTAAGTTAATTAGTCTAAATTAGAATTTGTTTATATAAAATCTGTAAAAGTTTGTAATGTATTTATCCTCATAAGGTACTTAAGTTATTTTAGATTTATTATTTGCTCATCATAACCTTCCCTGGTGCCTCAGATGGTAAAGCATCTGCCTGCAATGCAGGAAACCCCCGGGTTTGATCCCTGGGTTGGGAAAATTCCCTGAAGAAGGGAATGGCAACCCGCTCCAGTATTCTTGCCTGGAGAATCCCATGGACAGAGGAGCCTGATGGGCTACAGTCTGTGGGGTCACAAAGAGTCGGACATGACTGAGTGACTAACACTTTCACTTTTAAATGAATCCTGAGGTAATTAAGACTCTTAGGATTTTTCTAATATTATTTTTTAATTTAAATGTATCAAAAAAGATCTCTCTTGTTCTTTTTAGCGAATGGAAAGAGAATATGGCTGTCCTTGTATCACAGGAAAGCCAAAAGTTGCTTTCAGAGAGACTATTACGGCCCCTGTTCCGTAAGTATCCAACACGATGAAACAAGCAATGAGGCTGGAATTAAAAGGTTTTATTAGGGGTATACACGGCACCACTGCTGTTGATAAGACACTTGTACACTGTGATGCTCTTTATTATGGAAGCTATATAGTTCTGTACTGTAATCAGGCCATTTATAGATAATGACACTTTTGGGACTTGTCTAACCCCTTAAGCTAGATATCAGTGAAGACTGGTATACAGGTCATCGTTAACAAGCATGTTTACACTTAATCCAATGTTACGGTCTTCGTTTATTCCAATTGTGCTTCCTTTGGCAGACGGCTATTATGTTTTACTTTAGTACCATATTGTGGATGCCAGAGAACTTGCATTTGCCAAGGAATAATCTCCTGCAAGTAAAAGAAACTAATGCTGTGATAAAATTAATAAAAACATTTAGGAAAACAGTTGGATTTATATTGTTGGAGACAAAACAGTCCTCATAAAGATAGCATAAGACAAGTTAAATTGCTACAAGTGGTAATATACTTCAACCTGGTGCCTATTTGAATTTACATGAATTCTGATTTAGAGTCAAAATCAACAATGCATACACTGAGGCTACAAAGTGAGTCTCAATTTCCAAAGTGACATTAAATAATGGTAAATGATACTATACCTGAGATGCAATGTCATGAAGGAGAATAGTGTAGTCTAGCTCGATGAAGTCATCATTTCTTTGCTATAATAAAAAATAAAAACCTGGCATTTTAAACTTAGTATCATTGGCAAAAAGTATATTTTAATTTTAAAAATCAGTTTTCATTAGTAGATGATAATACTTAAGTAAAATTAAAAATTGAATGTTGTGGAATTCCTTGGTAGTCCAGTATTTAGGACTCCACGCATTCACTCCAGGGGGCATGGGTTCAATCCCTGGTCGGGAAACTAAGATTCTATGTGCCACACAGCACAGCCAAAAAAATTACAAACTGAATGTCATAATTTATTTGGCCTGGCAGAAAAACTATTCTCTTAGAAATAAGATTTCTTTCAAACTATGTTTTAAAATTGTTTTTTTTTTTTTTTTTCCGTTTCTTACTCTAAATCATTTACCCTTTCTGTTTTGCGTTTCTGAGTTGTGGAACTCATAACATTATAGTCTATAATTTGAACATTTTAGAACATTACAGTCGATAATTTGTCATTTAAATTCCTTAATATTTCCATTGCTCAAAAAAGCATCGTTTAAGGGATAAACAGCTGAAATGAGTGTTTACACTAAAGAAAACCAATTTTATAATAGAAATTCTCTTTTAAAAAACTGAAAATAATAAAATGTAATACTTGATTTTGTAACTAAAGCTTTGATCTATGCTGTCTACTGCTTTGGGCATCTAAAGTACACCATCAACTACACAGAAATATTGTATCTACATAGTTTCAAACCTTGATCATCAGAAATTTGCTGTACTTAAGGCTCTTAAATGCTTATAATGAGGCACTGAAAAATCCTGTGGCTCCTTTTGTTAACAGTAATTATAAAGATGGCCCCAGGATCGAATAAAACTATTCTCTCTTTATAGTCTCTTGAAACAATCCCTATTGACTATATCAATAAAGAAGCTCCTTTAAGGATAAGGTAAGATAGGCTCGATAAAGGACAGAGATGGTATGGACCTAACAAAAGCAGAAGATATTAAGCAGAGATGGCAAGAAACACAGAAGAACTATACAAAGAAGATCTTCACTACCAAGATAATCACGATGGTGTGATCACTCACCTAGAGCCAGACATCCTGGAATGTGAAGTCAAGTGGACCTTAGAAAGCATCACTACGAGCAAAGCTAGTGGAGGTGCTGGAATTCCGGTTGAGCTCTTTCAAATCCTGAAAGATGATGCTGTGAAAGTGCTGCACTCAATATGCCAGCAAATTTGGAAAACTCAGCAGTGACCACAGGACTGGAAAAGGTCAGTTTTCATTCCAATCCCAAAGAAAGGCAATGCCAAAGAATGCTCAAATTACCACACAATTGCAATCATCTCAAACGCTAGTAAAGTAATGCTCAAAATTCTCCAAGCCAGGCTTCAGCAATACATGAACTGTGAAATTCCTGATGTTCAAGCTGGTTTTAGAAAACGCAAAGGAACCAGACATTAAATTGCCAATATCCGCTGGATCATCGAAAAAGCAAGAGAGTTCCAGAAAAACATCGATTTCTGCTTTACTGACTATGCCAAAGCCTTTGACTGTGTGGATCACAATAAACTGTGGAAAATTCTGAAAGACATGGGAATACAAGACCATCTGACCTGCCTCTCGAGAAACCTATATGCAGGTCAAGAAGCAACAGTTAGAACTGGACATGGAACAAAGGACTGGTTCCAGATAGGAAAAGGAGTACGTCAGGGCTGTATATTGTCACCCTGCTTATTTAACTTCTATGCAGAGTACATCATGAGAAACGCTGGACTGGAAGAAGCACAAGCTGGAATCAAGATTGCTGGGAGAAATATCAATAACCTCAGATATGCAGATGACACTGCCCTTATGGCAGAAAGTGAAGAGGAACTAAAAAGCCTCTTGATGAAAGTGAAAGAGGAGAGTGAAAAAGTTGGCTTAAAGCTAAGCATTCAGAAAACGAAGATCATGGCATCTGGTCCCATCACTTCATAGGAAATAGATGGGGAAACAGTGAAAACAGTGTCAGACTTTATTTTTGGGGGGTCCAAAATCACTGCAGATGGTGATTGCAGCCATGAAATTAAATGACACTTAACTCCTTGGAAGGAGGGTTATGACCAACCTAGATAGCATGTTGAAAAGCAGAGACATTACTTTGTCAACAAAGGTCTGTCTAGTCAAGGCTATGGTTTTTCCAGTGGTCATGTATGGATGTGAGAGTTGGACTGTGAAGAAGGCTGAACACCGAAGAATTGATGCTTTTGAACTGTAGTGTTGGAGAAGACTTGAGAGTCCCTTGGACTGCAAGGAGATCCAACCAGTCCATTCTAAGGGAGATCAGCCCTGGGTATTCTTTGGAGGGAATGATGCTAAAGCTGAAACTCCAGTACTTTGGCCACCTCATGGGAAGAGTTGACTCATTGGAAAAGACCCTGCTGCTGGGAGGGATTGGGGGCAGGAGGAGAAGGGGACGACAGAGGATGAGGTGGCTGGATGGCATCACTGACTCGATGGACGTGAGTTTGAGTGAACTACAGGAGCTGGTGATGGACAGGGAGGCCTGGCGTGCTGCGATTCATGGGGTCGCAAAGAGTCGGACACGACTGAGCAACTGAACTGAACTGAACTGAAAGATCAGGAAGGTTACTTATGTGTGATCTAGCCCAAAGGTATCTGATAGGTAGTTGCAAAAGTTTGTGGAGTAAAGGTGCTCCAGCTTTCTTGCATTTTGTTATCAACAAACTGAGATAATCCAATGGAAAGTGCTTTTCTCTTACAGAATCTTTTTCTTGCATTCCATTAAATACTACTAGTTGATATATTTTTTTTTTTTTTCTTTTAAACCTCTTAATAAAGCTAAACTCAATTTGTTTTAATCTCTTTAAGGTCTAGAAAGAGGCAGTTTGGAGTAGTACTGTCAGACTTAAAGTACATGCTAGCAACAAACAAGATAGGCGGGCAGTTATGACTGGATGGGTTATCAAAGACAGTTGTTTGCAGCAAGCTTCACAGAGACTGAGATGCTAATATTTTATTTTGGCGGATCCAGGTGGGGAACGTGTCAACCCTCTATCTAGCTCTGGCACTAACATTTGAGGAGAGGAAAAAAGCAGAGGTAGTTTCAGTATCATATGATTATAGTAAGCAGAACACAAAACTTAGGTTGCCAAAGGAAATGATCTGTATTAAGCTGCACACAAAAACCATTGCCAAATTATAACTGAAGACTTCACTGGAAACTGCAGCTTCACCTTCTCCAGCCTTGGTAACTGACCTCTCCTTCAAATACTGAGTTCACTACTGAAAATACAGAATGACTGAAGGGGCACTAGTTACCCCATCATGAATTATGACACCTTTTGTAAATACTGAACCTATTTAGAGTGTATTTTATAGAAATTACTTACCACTTGCTTGACAGTTTGAATTTTTGCCATTTTATACCATGTATTTTCAGTAGAATTTTGCCATATTATATAACCACTGGCAACCCAGGCTAAATGTCGAACTGGCTTCATTTCTGGAGGTACATTTCCAAAACTGTCTGGTGAAGGAAATATTTATAGGATAAATGGAATTATTTTACATAGTGAAATATAAATATAAATTTTTATAATATAAATTTTAAAATATAAATTCTAAGTCATTTCTTACATTTCTTCAAATGTGTGCAGAAAGTAATTAAGCTATGTCTATAAAGTCCTAAGGCCTTTATTGTTGTTAGATTAGTAATGAATATTTTTGTGAAAGTCAGTTTATTTCCAGCATAATGTAAACATCTTAACAATTTTGAGCACAGGTAAATTGATACTGTTTTTAAAATTGAAAAAATATTTTCCTCTGCTATATATTTATATACCTGGAATATTTTGTGCGTCTAGTGGTTCCTTCATGGACTTGAGTCTTTGATAAAATGTGTTATCTTCTTCATCTGGGTTTTTCCCAATTTCTCCTTCAAATGTGAAGTTGACTTCTGGTGCAGTATCTTGTCCCGTTGGAGGGTACAGTACTTCAGCTGTGCAGTTCACTGTAACTTCCTGTTTGAAACATTTTGCAAAAGGTCTTTACATGTAGATGGACATCCATTACTAATTATTATTCTTTGAGATAGAACCTTTAAAGCATTGTCCCCCTATGGTATTACTTCAGACTGGACTTGAATGTGCCTATTTCAGAGGTATCTAATTCATGGTTGCCCAGTAATTTTCTTGAAGTGAACTCACTCCGTCGTGTCCGACTCTTTGCAACCCTGTGGACTGTAGCCTACCAGGCTTTTCATTCTATGGGATTTTCCAAGCAAGAGTACTGGAGTGGGTTGCCATTTCCTTCTCCAGGGGATCTTCCCAACCGAGGGATCGAACCCAGGTCTCCTGCATTATAGGCAGACGCTTTACCATCTGAGCCACTAGGGAAGTCAATTTTCTTAGAGGTAGCTAAAATAGGTAACTTAGTTTATAACTTATAAAGTCTCATAATCTTGTAAATTCGTTGAAAACTTTGACTGTATTTTAGTAGTAATGGGAAGTCCATCTCTAAGGCAGATTTTAGTCTGACTTTATTAAGTCATTCTATTCTTCTCTCCTCCTGAAATAACAGAAATTTTCTCAAACTCAGATTCTTCAATCTGTATCCAGATGTAAAATGAGAAGATTGTAGCATTGGTTCTGCTTTATAAAGATGAATATTCGTCTAGCAGCTCAGATGCCTTTTGGTGGATCTCTCTCTGTTAGCCTGTATCTCTTAGTTATGCTTAACAAATGGGCAAGCTTTTTAAAATTTCAAGATGGTTATTGTACAAGTGGCAGTTCCTTCCTTTTAAGTTTGTCTTGTTAATAATTAGATAGGTGTATAATTTTTAAAATTGTCCCTGCCCCATTACTGAAGGATTCTAATCTGAACACAGTGGTATCAGTTGGCCTTTCTGTTGCTGATAAATAACTAAAAGCACTTGCTTTCTTTAAATAAAAGAATGAGACAGAAATAAAAAACACCTAATGATGATTAGAGAGTTAATTATTTCACTTCTTCATATTATTCGCATAAATTCACACTGACCTATGCATATATAACATTTTCAAAGGAAATTTATTCATATTGAAGTATCTAGAGCCTCTTCTAAATAGCTCAATAGAAAACTAAGTGTATCTCAGAATACACAAAAAGTAAAAACTAACCCTTGTATGGTGATCTTTTTTTTTTTTTTTTTTTTTGAGGCAGGAATTTCACAACTTTTTCTCAAAAAAAAAACAACAACCCAAAAAACCAAATCAATCCTATGATTTGATCAGCAGAGGTGACCTGGAATGTAAGGAATCAAATTTTATTTCATAATAAAGGATATTTCACTTACTTTTTGGATAATTTCTTCCACAGAAAATTTAAGGCGGTACTTATGTCCTCTTCCTGGAATATCCTAAAATTAAGAAAATGTGTTTTTATAACAACATATAAAGTCTTTATATTGTTAGAGGAATCCATTCTCTTTTGATGGGGCCAGGGGAAGCTGACTGTTGGAGGTAAATGACTAAAGCCTTAGACCTTGAGCAAGGCATGTCACCGTGTGTGTGATGTCTAATTTAGCAGGTCTTCTAAGCAGGGTTATTTTGGATGAGAACAAGAGTGGGATAAAAGCATATATAATCGGTTATAATTCACTTTCAATCATCAGAGAACGCTGACATCTGGATCTGTGACCCTGAGTTCCACATAAGAAATTTTAACATTTTTAATTCTAAAGATGACAAATAGGATACCCACTGAAAAGATTTTTCATAAAGCCTCCAAACAGAATTCCACTTTGAGTCAGATTACTGCAAAGTGATTAGAGATGTTATACTGCTTTTACTTGTGTATTAGTGGACCTGCAGAATGAGACTTTAATAAATTTTATAACTAAGACAAACATTTAGGTACTTCACTTTTGAATCAAGATACAATTTGAAAGTTTATACCTAATTATGTTACCTGGTGTGGTTTTGAAATATGTACTCCCTGTCAGCTCTTACAGACTGTTGGAAGTTAAACTTCTGTCAGATCCATTAGATTTCAGTAAAATGGAAACAAGCTTAGTGGTTGCTAAGGTCTTAAGCATAGCACTTAATTTAACCCGTTAGCCAGAGAGAGCCCATCACCCACAGCAGTCAACAGCAGTTGTGTTTGGGTGGTGGAAGTGAAGCTTCAGCCCACAGTTCCTTCATTCTGACTTCGTTTTGGTTAAATGAACAATTGGTCTTAAAATTTAGGCAATGAATCTTAGGCAAGACCAGAGCTTTTGTTGGTCCATATTGGAGCAGTAGATGAGAAACGTGGTACCAGTTTTAAGAAACTTGAAAACTGTTCCTATAGGTTTCACTTGGGAAAAGGGGAGAAGCCGCCGCAAACTTAGAACATTTATCCATTTCCTTATAATAGTGCCCATAAAAACTGTATCAGTGTGTGTTTCCCTGTGAAAACAATAAACAGCCCCAGAGACTAGAGAAATGCCAGAAATACCAGCTTCTTTAGAGAGACGGCAGCAGTGAGACCCGAAACAGGCATGGTGTCGGGGAGTTGGGAGCAGACGAGCAGGGAGCGGAGGGAATGGAGGGAACGCTCGCCGGTGCCCGCACCGCCCTCTGCCTGACTCACCTCCAGGCTGGCTTGTTCGACTGTCTGCACCAGAAACAGCTTGTGGGGAGTCCCCTGCTGGTAGTTGATGCAGCTCTCTACCACCGAGGCCGCCCTGGCGGCCGGGTAGTGGGTCGGAGGGATTTCCATTCTTGCTGAGTGTTGGCTGGACTTGCGAGCGTCCGCGTCCCCGTCCCTGTCCCCGTCCTGCCTGCTGCTGGGTACCCCAGCCGGAAGAGTCCTCCCGCCGTCTTGGGGCTGGGCGTGGGCTGGGGCGGGGTCACCAGCTCCTTCCCGCTCTCTTCCTTCTTCCCTCCTTCCTATTCTGAAAGCAGCTGCCTGGGAGCTGGCTCCAGGCCAGGGCCCCTTGTGGAGCCCCGCCCTGATGCCGCCTGCAATTACTCTCCGGTTCCTGCACTGAGAGCCCCCTCCACCTTTAAGTGGGGGTAGGGAGGGAATCGGGGGTTGGGGGTGGGTTGTCCGGGACTACATCCTTCCTTCTACCAACCTTAACAGAAGTGCGGGGAGGGGCTTTCTGGCTTTTGCCTTACTGCAGCGTCGCCTCTGGGGCTTCGAGTTTCCCTCTCCGTGAAAAAAGTCTGGAGCAACTTCTTTATCCACCATCCACAGTGTCAGGCTCGGGGCAAAGTCCAGAGGAGCTCCTGGTAGTGAGTGATTGTGATTCCTTCTTTTCCCTCTCCTTTCCAGGAACGATCTTGCTCATCCCCAGCTTTCTGTGATGTTGGACTGGTTCTGCCCAAATCAGGGTTTGAAAGACTGCAAGCATAGCATTAATTTGGAGGATTATGTAATTTAGGGCAGGGGGATTTTAAAAGATACTTGGACCCTTCTCTTCCTTTGCTAATCTTAGAAAGACAAGATTTTGAGCACACCAGGCTTCAACTTTCTGGATCACTTTGAAAGAGGATTAAAACGTAGTTTAAAACCGAGTTTATACAAGGCACTGCATTTAAGTACTTCTGACAAAAGCATTTTTTAAAAGCTCCTTAAGGAAGCACAAACTTTTAGTAGTCAGTGCGTTCTTACTCTCCAGATCTCTTAATTACCTTTTTCTGTCACCTTTAAAGGCACTGTAGTCTAGACTGTTCTTAAGAAATGTTATTGAACTGGCAGCTAAGATTTGTTTTCTAAAGATATGTAACCAAACTGACACTGCAGCTTGTTGGCTTAGAAATAAAGATTCTTAGGTATTTTTCCCAAAATGGGTGTTGAAGGTTCTTTGGATAGATATATATGTTGTGTTGCTTTAAAAAAAAAAAAAAGTTAAAAATGTATTTGTATTGTGTTCTCCTCTTCAAATACCCTTTTAAATTTATTTATTAATAAAGTCTTTGGAGTAAATAGATTTTTTTTTTTTTAAGAATAGTAAGTAGTAAGGCATTCCCATCCTTTCTAGTTATATTAGCCAACAGCTGTCAAGTAACTAGAGAAAGGGTTTCCCTTCTTCTCTTCAGGCTTTTTCTGAAAAATTGAAAGCTGTTTTTCTTGTTTTGATGGAGGGGCCAGTGACTCATTTATCTAACAGCCAACCTCTTAGATAGTTGTTTGTGTGTGTGCTTAATAGCTGTGTGAATTATGTGCTCCTTTGATAGTGCCCAAGAAAGAGGGGTCAAATACATTCTGATTACATAGATCTTTTTGCTGAAAATGAAATTTTAAAGTTTCACATGCAGCTAGTTAACATCTCCTGTGTTATTACCAGTTAGAGTTGTGAGAAATACAATGTGTGAGCCCTCCAAAGTCATCAGTTTGAAGCTTTAAGAATGTAATTACCATCTCTGTAGATCAAGGCTAGTAATAGAGGTACTGGGTGACAGACAATATCAGGCGTTTATTTGCTAAAAACACACATACCAATTTAGGTTCTTTTAAAAATATAATTATTATATTATTGCTCAGTCATGTCTGACTCTTTGAACTGCATGGACTGTAAAGTGCCAGGCTCCTCTGTCTATGGAATTCTCCAGGCAAGAATATGGAATGGGTAGCTGTTTCCTTCTCCAGGGGATCTTCCCTACTCAGGGATCGAACCTAGGTCTCCCACATTGCAGACTGAGCCACAAGGGAAGCACATAGTAAAAACTTTAAGTTGCCTGTGTAGATGTTAAACTGCATTAAGAGAATCTTATCCCTATAGATTCCTTGAGGTCTTAGTTTCTTCATAAAATTTCATTAATGGTTAATCAAGAGATCATTATCCTCAAAGTTTAATAATTTATGAGTTACCTTGAAAGTAGCAAAATTATTATAAGTCTCTGCTGCTGCTAAGTCGCTTCAGTCATGTCCAACTCTGTGCGATCCCAGAGATGGCAGCTCACCAGGCTCCCCTGTTCCTGGGATTCTCCAGGCAAGAACACTGGAGTGGGTTGCCATTTCCTTCTCCAATTATAAGTCTCTGGGATCGTGCAAATTAATTATTGTTTTAAATAGCTATATGAAAATAAGTAAAAACACCTATGGCTTGCAACTTTGGTAAGACTATAATGTCAAAATAAATCTACAAAATAAGGTAAACAGTAAAACCAACACAATTCTAATTAACATTAACTTTTATGTGAGAGATGATGTTTTGCCAAAATGAAACTCTTTCACAGAAAGCCAGTGGTCTGACCACAAGAGCATGGATTCTTTTACCTTGAGCATGTGTATTCACTGCCTACCAAGTGATGTCTTAGTTCTTCCGCTTCTCTAAGCTCTAGGAAAATCTCTTCGTGCAGTGTCCTTATAAGGCTTTTGAGTTGAATGCATTATGTGTAAATCCGTTTACATTCTTACTGTCCTTCTAGAAGCATGTTTGATTGTTGGTCTTGGTGCAAATTCTGGCTCTGCCACTTAAGAGTTGCGTCACATTTGGCAAGTTACTTAGCTTCTCTGACCCTCAGGTTTCTCACCTGTAAAATAATGGTAAGAAAATAGTGCCTATTTCATGGGTCTGTGATGAAGAATAAGTACTAGAATCCATAAAAAGCGCTTAGCAAAAGCCTGGCACTTGCATCCTCTTACTTGGCATCCACTTGGTTATAAACTCAGCCAGGATCCCTGAAACTGCATGGATAACTCGTTTGTAAGCTGGTCTTCCAGGGCACTGCTGTCCATTGGAACTTTGTGCAGCAGTGGAAATGTTCTGGCGGTGCGCTGTCCCGGACAGCAGCCACTCTCCACACTGGCCTGTTGATCGTTTGCAATGTGACTGGTGCAACTAAGGAATTGAATTTTAAATTTTATTTAATTTTAATTAACTTCAATTAAATATCCATGGTTAGTGATTACCATATAAACAGCGCAGATCTAGAGTATGTTGTATGGATATTATTATTAAATTGAAAACAAAATTTACATTGTCTTGGAGAACGTGAGGACACCTAAGAATATGTCAGTGGACCCGTTTTGAAATCCCTTAGTAATTCTGTGGTGATTTGGCAGTTATTTCTCTTCTGCTGTCCTTCTTTTGGTTCTGATATCTGTTTACCTTTCAGCATTGTTTTCACCAGCCCATCCTGAAACTCTTGGCAACTGCAACATTATTTAAAGGCAATTCATCAGGCACATTCACACTTAGGCTTTCTATGAAAACTCATTCCAAGCTGACATCTCTTACTGAAATTGCTATTTACTTCTGCCAAACCATTCACAGATCTCTGTGCAGGAACAGATGTTCATTAATGTCCACTTACCTGCAGTTATCTGTAGACAACTTTGAAAGCAGCCAGCTTCTTCCATCTTATGGTCTTGAGGAAGCTTGCAGTTTAAAAGAAAAATGCCTTGCAGACAGTAGAAACTCATGAAATGTTTTTTGAGTGATATAGTAGCCTATATTTACATATATTTAATATGCATGCAAGATGCTTATGCCATCTTATTAATGTTGTCTTTAATAATTTGAAGTAAACACTGACCTGTGTCTATATATATATGTCTGTTTGGAGGATTTGACTTATGTTAATTGTGATGATTTTGCCATTAATCATTTTCAGGTGTTAGTTATCTTTCCTGAAACTCCCCTTTTTGTATTTTTTTAGTCCATAGTGTTCACGGAGAAGGCAATGGCACCCCACTCCAGTACTCTTGCCTGGAAAATCCCATGGGGGAGCCTGGTGGACTGCAGTCCATGGGGTCGCTAGGAGTCGGACATGACTGAGCGACTTCACTTTCACGCATTGGAGAAGGAAATGGCAACCCACTCCAGTGTTCTTGCCTGGAGAATCCCAGGGACGGGGGAGCCTGGTGGGCTGCCGTCTCTGGGGTCGCACAGAGTCGGACACGACTGAAGTGACTTAGCAGCAGCAGCAGTCCATAGTGTCCAAGTTGTAAAATCAAATAATTATCTGAATGAATTACTTGCATAACTCCTATTTTCAGATAACTGTCCTCAGAGAGATTCAGGACAGAATCCTGTGTCCCAGGGAAACAGAACCCTGTTTGCAAAAGAAAATGGGTAAGCTTTTTGGAATGTAGGTTAGAATAAGAACCTTCCACTGGCATTTTGTTTTAATGCTTTTACTTTCTACTTGTGAAATTCAGATAAATTAGCAGAATTAAAACCATGGATTACTTGATGGAGTACCCCACCTCTAAGTAAGAACAGAAAGGAGTGAATTCCTTTTTAAATAAATTCTATAATAAAATTTTATAGCAAGGCCATCCTATTTGAAGGAAGAAGTAAGATTGATGAGAAGTGGTTTTTCATTTCAGTTAGTAGGAGTTTATTTCATTTTGGTAATTACACTATGTTGATTTTTTTTTTCTTCTCATATTACTTTCAGGTTTGACTTTACACATAAAAAACAATCAGGTGGTGCAGGCCAGTTTGGAAAAGTGATAGGTGTACTGGAGCCTCTGGACCCAGAGAACTACACTAAGTTGGAGTTTTCCGATGAAACGTTTGGGTCGAATGTACCAAAGCAGTTTGTGCCTGCTGTGGAAAAGGTAAAAACAAACAAAGCCTTTATTGCATTGAAAAAAATAAAAAAGTGTATTAGATATCAAATCATATTGCTGTCATGTATTCTGTAGTTCATTTTTGTTCCAGTCCTGCTTCTTTATCTGATTAAGCTCTCCATCTGGTTTAGAATCATTAAGTTCAAGAGCTATAAATATAGGCTATGACAATGAGAGGAAATCATTCTGTCTCTGAATCATAGTTATTACATTTCTCTTGATAAGTTGAAACTACTTGATTGATTATAATTAGCAATTGAAATTTTCAGTAGTCGTTAGGGGTTTGTGAAAGTTTTACATGTAGTACCCTTGTAGTAGAATGGTCATGCGTTAAGATTCCCAGGACCTGCGTGTGTTGTTATCTCTGCTAATGATTAATATGGCCTTGCATAAATCACAGTGTTCAGAGCCAATTTCTTTTGTAAATTGAGCATACAGTACTTAATCCCGAACCCCTCACAAAATCGAAGATTGGATAAGACTCTGACATTTCTTTGGGAATTGTGAGGTGTTTTGCATATATAAGGGGTTATTTGTGTTTTGCTAGCTTTCTACATCACTGGCTTTAAGACTGTTGTAAACCTTTAGCAACTGTCTATTCATAAAGATTAAGGTTATTTTTTAAAAACTTTTAACTTAGAGGTCTTTATTAACAGATCATGATTTTGGTTTTAGTATTAATTGTGGTAGCAGTTTTTGTGATCATCCATTATACTTAATTTCAAAACAGTATTTTGTCATTCACACAAATAAATGTGTCATTCACACAAATTTAAATTATCTTTTACTCTCCAAGATTAACATAGGTGAAGGAAAGCTTAGATATTTTACAGCATTCAGAGTTTACAGTTTTGAAGTGTCAGAAATATATTGTACTACATGTGCAACTGTGTAACTAGAATTGTAGCAGCTCTGCAAGTATTTAATGAATGAAAAAGAACTGCACACATAGCAAATTGCACTCTTGAAATATGTCTAGTTTATTGTATATCAGTTATATCTCAGTAAAGCTGTGTCTTAAAAGAATTGCTTTGGAAAAATGAAATTAGTTTTTAATTTTAGTTCTAACATTGTGTAGCACAAAAATTATGATGTAGTGGTCTGCCAGTGAGTCAGAGCAGTAATAGGTATAGAGTAGGAGCTTAAGACACAGCTGTTGATAAGATGTCAGTTTTGATTAAAGTTTTACTTTAGGGAATTTCTTAGATTTGCCTTTCCTCTGTTTACGCCTTGTAAAATTAAGATCATGCTCAATCTACAATGTATCATGAGAGTTTAGTAATTCTTGAATATTAGGTTATGAGAAAGTGATGGCTAACACTCAGCATCGTTTTCAAACCATTTCATACCTTTAAGTAATAGACTGTTCCAAAGGATTGTTTATCTACATTCCACAATAATAAAGCTTAAATAGGCTGTTCAACTTTAAAGAAATTAAAAAAAAATTAAATATACATGAAAATGTTAAACTTCTGAATACTAAAATGTTTGAGGGTTTTTCTTAATGCATCTGCAAGTGAAGAGACACTCAAAAAGCTTATTCATTAACAGGGGTTTTTGGATGCCTGCGAGAAGGGCCCTTTGTCTGGTCACAAGCTCTCTGGGCTCCGGTTTGTTCTGCAAGATGGAGCACATCACATGGTGGATTCCAATGAAATCTCCTTCATCCGCGCAGGAGAAGGTGCTCTTAAACAAGGTAGCTGCGCCTGGCACCTGCCACATCGATGAGTCTGCTTCCCTAGTCGACCGTCAGAGCCACAGAGGGTGGCCTTGTGCTGCTTAGGTCTCCTCCCAACTCCCCCACTCCTTCTGCCCGCTTCCCCCTGGGGCAGTAGGCAGCACTCGAGGGAACAAGGTAGCTTCTGGACAGGTACTCATAGAATCGGTGTGAGGAAAGATTACTATGTTTTCTTTCTTACAAAACTAAGATCCTACTTTGTTCTCTTCAATTATCTGGTATTTTTCATATGTTTAAATTCATAGATAATCTGTAAGCTGTATTTTTAATAGAGAAGACAAATGCTTAGAATTTTAAGAAATATTTTAAACAAACATTAACTATAGTCATGCTGTTTTTAGTGATTTATTCAGATGTCAGAAAAATCTATAAATTTGTAAACAGTTTTTTCACATATGGCATTGTAGGCTTTTAGGCATTTGAAAGAATTCAGTAAACCTTATTCTCAGTGCAGATTTCTTACTAAACTGCTAAAATTGTCAACCTTTATCACAAGGATAATGTGTATTAAAACCCTGATGATACCAGAACCATAAACAACTGCAGGTGTATCTGACTGATTGCTTTTAAGAGAGAAAAGCAAATGACACAGCAGTTTGATATCAGGGTTATTCAACAAAAGAATTTTAAGTTATAACTGAAAGTCAGAAAATTCATTCTGTTTGTCATCTCTTCCATATCCATTAGATGATGATTCATTAGTTATGTCCATAAGTGTGTTTTCACAGAAAATGACATTATAATTCATAAAACATTTCATAAATATTTTTATCAAAGAAGGTCAAAATGGACAGCAGAAAATTCTAACACTTCATTTCCAGGCATTCAGAGAATCAGGATTTTATTGATTTTGTTTGAATTTTGGACTTGGTTGTTTTTAGTCTGTCTGCATCTGTGATCAGGTGTGGGGCAGTGGCTGGAGAAGGTTGCTTATTTCTTGACCAAGCCGCTAATTCCTTATTTTGCTTAATGGGAGCCATTAGTTGTTATTTCATTTCCTAGTTGTGAAAGAGGAAAAGAATCCTTCATTTTCTTTATGCCAGCTAGCTGTCTATTAAAAATGCAGTTGAAATCTATGATCTAGAAACTTTGTCAAAATCTGACAATTGTGTTAATAGGAAAAGGGAAATAAAGTCACAAAGTAAGATTTTATATTAGGCATGACGGAGAAGGAAATGGCAACCCACTCCATTATTTTTGCATAGAGAATCCTGTGGACAGAGGAGCCTGGTGGTCTGCCATCTGTGGGGTCACACAGAGTCGGACACGACTGAAGCAACTTAGCAGCAGCAGCAGCAGATTATAACACTTGCCTTTTGCCTTCAAAGGTGTTTAGTACTTTAATAAGTCTTAAATTGACAATTTAGTTGTAATCACTTTATATTTTTCTCAGCTTTATT
Organism: Bos indicus x Bos taurus; assembly: GCF_003369695.1. Classification (NCBI taxonomy): domain Eukaryota; kingdom Metazoa; phylum Chordata; class Mammalia; order Artiodactyla; family Bovidae; genus Bos; species Bos indicus x Bos taurus. Next base: position 108,290,171 of record NC_040076.1, on the reverse strand, counting down.
GAAGTGCAGTTGACAAAACTGAAATATTTTAAGTGATGATTTGATAAACATATGCATTGTGATACTTTTTGCATTGTGATACTTTTTTTAGTATAGTTAAGACAAATTAGAAATCACGAACTATTCTATCCTGGAAATAGGTAGCTTTCCTGGGTAGAGGTTACATAAAGCAAGATAATTGGTAGAATCAATAAAGAGCATCATGCTTTTCAGTTGTACCTATATGAAATATAAATAAATGTAGATTAGATGTCCATAATATACACATACGTATATCCATGAAAAAAATCTGTATGTCTATGATATTAATTAAACAGATATGTACCATTTAGTTTTTGAAGACTTCAGTGTGCAGATATTCGTCTGTGTGATTAATTGCCTGATAGGGAGGCAAAGGAAGAGCACTAGATGATCGTAGAACTGAGGCGTATTGTGGGGTTTTCGCCAGAAAAATACGTGCAAATGAACAGGGTGCTAGCATGAAAAATGAGTTACTTTGCTGTTTCATCATCTGATTCTTTTTTCTCCATGATTAAAAGATAAAAGTGTAAAAGAATAAAAAAAAAATTTGCTGGGCTCTTAAGAAAATCAGCTTTTCATACACATACCTACCTCCACTGATTATCATATAAGACTTTTAAGGTGGTAAATGTTGCTAATTGAGCTTAATATCAGATTAACTTATACTTTTGAACTATTCTATTATCAAAATTGGAAGAAAAATAGTTCATGTGCTCATATGTTTTTAATTTAAAAAGTGAAAACTGGAACTATATTCAGTCACAATTTAAACTTTATCCCTGAAATTAATCAGTGATATAACTAAAACTGAAACGTGAAATTAAATGTTCTTTCAGGGATTGGTTCACCCCATGGATGTTAACCGTTACCATCATTTTCTTTTCTTTTCTTAACTTTTCATGTTCTGCCCTGGTCTTAGTTGCAGCATGCAGGCTCTTTGATCTGCTTTGTAGCTGCAGGGTATTTTTAGTTGTGGCATGTGGGATCTTTAGTTGCGACATTCGAACTCTTAATTGTAGCATTCAAATTCTTAGATGCAGGATGTGGGATCTAGTTCCCTGATCAGGGATTGAAGCCAGACCCCTGCCTTGGGAGCGCAGAGTCTTAGCCACTGGACCACCAGGGAAGTCCCACCGTCATTTTCTTTGGCCAATATTTAGACCACTGTGCTTGGTCTCTCCACAGACATTTAATTTGTAGTTACTCTACAGGAGAAATAAAGGCCTACTCAGGATTACATAGCTCATTTTACTCATCATTGTCCCTTTTTTGATCTCCCGGGCTGAGTTTGAATCTGGCTCTTCTTCATACTTAACTGTGGACATGGGCATGTCCAGCTGCTTGCAGATAGTAATTCCACACTGTTAAATCAGAATGTACTTAAATATTGCACAGGCTTCCCAGGTGGTGCTAGTGGTAAAGAAGCTGACTGTCAGTGCAGGAGACATAAGAGACACAGGTTCGATCCCTGGGTCAGGAAGATCCCCTGGGGGATGGCACGACAGCCCACTCCAGTATTCTTGCCTGGAGAATTCCGTGGACAGAGGAAACTGTCAGGCTATAGTCCATGGGCTAACAAAGAGTCAGACACAACTGAAGTGACTTGCACACAACACACTTGCACATATGTGTTTGGGCATAGTGAAAGCTTATCCCTCCCCCCTTCATATTACCTTTGACCTGTTCCATGCCACCCATTCCCATATTTTTGTCTCAGAGAAGTCACAGTAACATTTATTGATGACTTTTGTGCTGTGTATTAATATTATGCTAAGTACATGAATTATCATATCTTCCACAGTGACTTGATAGTTGAGAAAACTGAGACTCAAGAGTAGTTAATCGAATGACCCAAGGCTACTTGTTAGTGGTGGAACTGAGAGTTAAACCCTCACCAGGGTCCTAGCCCTTGACCACCTCCTCTCAAAACTCTTTGGCACCCAGCATGGTGTTTTCAGCTTTATCCCTAGTGGACTGAAATAGAAACATTACCACCTCTGCCCACCACTTTAGACTTAAAGGTCTTGTGATGGATGGTGTGGATATTTTCACTTCCTGCTATTCTTCAGGAAAAATTGCTTTTAGGACTTGGCTGCCATGTGACTATTGAAAAATGGCAGGATGAATTAGCTCTGGAGTCTTGTCATTACGGAATGGGACAGAGAAAGCATGAAGAAAGGCAAGTGAATCAGAAGGTGGATTTGGGAAGAAAGAAGGAATTAAAAGGAGGGTGGGGGAATATGAAACAGAACTGGACAAGTTGCCCTCAACAGTTAAGGGAGGACTGTATACTTGGCCCCTTCTTTCCCTTTAGGATATGATGACTCTTTCACACTTTAGCTCTTTTATATTACTGACCTTTTGAAAACACTAGATAATATGTAACTAAATATGTCTGTTCACATCCCTCTTTCTGGGTCCCTCTGTGTGTGTGTGCTCAGTCATGTCTGAGTCTTTGCAACCCCATGTATAGCCCACCAGGCTCCTCTGTCTATGGGATTCTCCAGGCAAGAATACTGGAGTCAGTTGCCATGCCCTCCAGGGGATGTTCTCAGCCCAGGGATCAAACCTGCATCTCCTGTCTCTTGCATTGACAGGTGGGTTCTTTACCACTAGCACCACCTGGGTTCTACATTAGTTACATTTATTTAGAGCCAAGGACAGAGAAGGCGATGGCACCCCACTCCAGTACTCTTGCCTGGAAAATCCCATGGATGGAGGAGCCTAATGGGCTGCAGTCCATGGGGTCACGAAGAGTCAGACACGACTGAGCGACTTCACTTTCACTTTTCTCTTTCATGCATTGGAGAAGGAAATGGCAACCCACTCCAGTGGTCTTGCCTGGAGAATCCCAGGGACGGGGGAGCCTGGTGGACTGCCATCTATGGGGTCGCACAGAGTCGGACACGACTGAAGCGACTTAGCAGCAGCAGAGCCAAGAAAGCCCAGCCATTGTGGTAACCCAAGAAGTTACAAGAAATAGAGCTGCTTCCATAGTCTAGAATTTTTAGTCTAAACTGCTTTAGATGTCTACATAGAATTCTGCAGGGCCTCACTAATGACCCTGAGGAATCTGCAGAGCTCACTTATCCCTCTTTTGAAATCAAAACTCACTAATTAGGACTAATGAGTCAGAGGTAGGTCTGAGCTAAGATATGATTTGAACTAGAAAATATTTCAAAGAAATGCAAGTATATTAAATGGCTGTTCTAAGTATTGCACTTAAGTTAGTAGTATCTTTAGAACAAGTGGTTTAAGGAATATACAAGAATAATTGCTGACTAGTTTATTATAAACAGAATTAATGCTTGGGAAATTAATAATTTTTTGAAAAATTACATATTTGTCACCTTTTCGTGCTTTATTTATCTGGGGCCGTGCTGGCTCTCCGTTGCTGTGCGGGCTTTCTCTGGTTGCACTGAGGGGGCTGCTGTTGGTGTGTGCACGGGCTTCTCACTGCGGAGCTTCTCTTGCGGAGCGCGGCTGCAGGCTCAGCAGCTGCAGTAGGGCAGCGTGTGTTCTCAGCAGTTGTGGCCCACGGGCCTAGTTGTTCCGTGGCATTTGGAATCTTCCCAGATCAGATCAAACCTGCATCCCCTGCATTGGCAGGCAGATTCTTACCCACTGTACCACCAGGGACATCCTGCTTCAAGTCTTTAAAGATAATCCATCCAGTCTGAGGCTGAAGTATTATTCCACACTGTCATAATGTCCATATTAAATTTGAGTGTTGGAAGTTACATTCTCTCCACATGGTTACATTTGTCCCTTAAGCATCTGTTACAGTAAGAAGTATCCTGGTTACGTACTAAGTGGGACTAAAACAAAATAAGTGTGGACATTCACATTGGGGTACAGTGCTTAAATGGCCATTAGCCTCTCAGCCAGTGTCTTTATTTTGTTGGTAAAGAAGCTCAATACCTGGATTGATTGTGTTTTTCCAAAAGGCATGTCACTTATTAGAGGCAGAGTAGAAAGCAGAAACTTGTATTTCTAGCTCTCAATCAGGTATTGAAATTGTTTAGCCTAGACAGATCTCAGGCCTGACTTGATTATTGTCTCCAAGTGTAAATGTCTGCCAGGGACCAACAGGAAAGGGTTGATTTGCCGAGGTCAGAGACTCAACAGCTAGTGAGGATCTCAGAAAGAATCAGTGACCGTTAACTGCATAATTTAAGTGGGAAAGGACTTTACTGAATGTTGTTCTAAGACCCCTTTTATATTATTCTCTGCAACCTCATGATTTTTAAGGATAAAAATATGGTAATGGAAATACTAATATTAGAATTGAGTGTTGTCTTTCTGGAAATTCCATTTAAGAGTGGCTGCTACTGCTGCTAGAAAAATGAGTCCAGATCAAATATTTTAATCTTATCATTTTTGTGTGTACCTTTGGGAGAGTACTTTCCATCTCCCTTTTGTACATCTGGGTAAGGAAAGAGTTCCAGTTTGTTTAAAGATTAATAAAGCGATGTATTATTTATTTTTTTAAACTCCAGCCCTGGCAAATACAGCATTATGTATTCTTGAGCCCATTATGTCGGTGGAAGTTATAGCCCCAAATGAATTTCAGGGACCAGTGATTGCAGGAATTAACCGACGCCACGGGGTCATCACAGGACAAGATGGAATTGAGGACTATTTTACACTGTATGCAGACGTAAGTACTGCTAGTCACTGACAACCTTGCTTTTATTATCCACAGGAGAAAACCAGGATTAGCTTTTGTGTTTGGAAATTGTAGAGCAAATTGGCACATTTCCCTGGCTATTCAAGTGTTGAATTTGCGCTTATATATGTGTGTGTCAATTTCTATACTTTGCTGTTAGAGCATCTCTTTAAGTGTAAAAGGTAAAAATGAGATTCATTTCACGTACGCCTTTTGTATGTCATTTTCTTAGATGTACAATTACCCTTCTCCCTCATGATAGCTTTATTTACATAGCTGTTTTCTTATGTTCTAATTTACTAGGATATTTATCTCCTTTGCTTTACTTGACTTAAAGTTCATGGGAGAAAGGGTTTAGTCATATTACCTAAGGTCTCCTAGAAGACATTACTGTGGGCATATCATTGAGGAGTCCAGAGAAAAGATGTATTAATATTCACCTTTTCACAGAAGAAACACTTGAGTGCTTGAGCTGCAGCCGTGTGGAGTGGGGATGAGGGGGAAAGCTGTCAGTGGTGTCCATTCCGTGAAACTGAAAGATCAATTTGCTAGTTGTGACTGTCAAATGAAATTATCTTCAAATTGGGTTTCTATTCGCAATAAAACAAAAAAGTTTTTCTTTGACTTCTAATTCTTTTAAACCAAGAGTTACTAGTAGATACCTGAGTCTAAAGGAGTTAAATGGCTAAGGCTTCTGTGTTTTTCTCAAATATTTTCCAATAAGTAATGCTGAAGTATTTGCTGCTTGTTTTCAGGTCCCTCTGAATAATATGTTTGGTTATTCTACGGAACTTAGGTCATGCACAGAGGTAAGCAGGTGTTTAAATTTTACTTCAGTGCTCTTCAAGAGGTCATCCTACAAAATGATCATCTTTGTGAAATCTTGGCTGTGCATGAATTTCTTTACTTGATAGTTTTTGGAGGTCTGGTTTTTTAAAATCTTTTTGATTTTGTTTTGAATCCCCAGGGGAAGGGAGAATATACAATGGAGTATTGCAGATATCAGCCATGTTCACCAGCTACACAAGAAGAACTCATTAATAAGTATTTGGAAGCTACAGGTCAACTTCCTGTAAAAAAAGGAAAAGCCAAGAACTAATTTTTCTCACTTTGTTGACAAACTTTAACTGTATCTGCAAGTTTGGATACTTTAATGGATTCCAGTGGAATAAATTCAGACTGAAAACAAGTAACTTTAGAAGCCCTTCCTATATATTCAGGAGTTCCTATTATGTAAAGGTTAATTCTGTGTATATCTCAACTCTGTTGATTGGTTTTATACCGAAATAAAAAATATGGTTATTATCAAAATATATTTATTTGAGAGAGGAGACTTATTTCTGTTCTACTTATAAGCTTAGAACATATATAAACGTGCAGATTTTTCAGCATAAGAATTTTCAGTATACAGAAAAGCTGAAAACACAGTAGAAAGAACAGCCATATACCATCCGTCTAGACTGAACAGTGAGGTTTTGTTAAGAGTGTTTATCAGATAATAATTTGTCATATTTGCTGTTTGGTGTCCATCTGTGTCACATCCATTCTTTAAAAAAATATTGTTTTGCTGAATACTTGAAAGTGAATTGCATATATCATGATACTTCTTAGAGTGTCACTTTTTTTGTTTAAGAGTGGGGTTCTTTTGTGACAACCTGGATGGCCCTACATGGTATTATGCCAAGTGAAATAAGTTAAAGACAGATACTATATGATTTTACTTATATGTGGATCTAAAAATCAAAACAAATGAACAAACATGACAAAACTAAGTCTCATAGACGCAGAGAGCAGAGAAGTAGGTGGTGGTTAAAAGGGGCGGGGGGCGCAGTGAAATCGCTGACTGAGGTTAAAAGGCACAGACTTCCAGTTCTAAAATAAATGAGTCATGGGGATAAATTTTTTTTTTTTTTTAAACAAAAAAGGATTCCATATGATCTTAATGGAGAATGTTTTTCAGATTCTTCATTGGGGTATTAAAATGCTAGCTAAATTTCTAGCTGTTTTATATAGAGCTGATGGTATAAGTTTGTGGCTTATACACATTTGTAACTGCTTGTTTTCAGGGGTATAAATGTTGCTTTTTTACAGACCTGTGAGGCAAAAAACAGACCCTTGCATATGCTTGTCTGAGTTCATTTTAATGTTTCTACAGTTTGGAAATAATAAAATACTACTTACAGGGTTGTTGGGTAGTCTGTTTCATCCACGCAGTAAATGTTAGTTGAATTTGAGTCTGTTGGAATGTATCACATACTGTGTTGAGATTATGAAAGACAAATGCTAAGCTTTTGTTTCTAGGGTATATTGGACTTTGCCAGGAAGTTCTGCCATATTGTTCAGAATTGGCTCATCCAAAAAACAAGAATAAGATCTCATAGGAACCCATCCAAGACCAGAACCAACATCTTTTGTTGACTCAGTTTGGTTATAGTTGGTAAAGACCACATTACCAGCCAAAGTCTGCAGAAGGAAAAAATTAATGACAGCATTTATAAATAAGGGTTTCTTTTATCCTGCTCTTAGGATAATTGTTGGCTAATTTAAAGAAAGACAGTGTTATTTGCTTTGGAGAATGGTAGCAGCGCTAGACAGTAGAATCACCCTGATTCCCAACCCTGGCAGCAGGGCTGGGAATTAAAAATTCCTTGTGGAGCTTTAAAAAATATCCAGGCCAACCCTTAGGTACTGCTGCTTCTTTGGATCAAGAGCAAAGGTTTTCCAGCGTATTCTAATGTACAGGCACGGTTAAAGACCCCTGCAGTATCACAGGTACCTCTGAAACGTGAAATGTTCACGTGTGTCATATTGTTAATGTTTGTGTGGTGGTAGATTTTGGGCTGTTAGTTCTTAGCTTGGCAACTTTATCTGTAAGATACACAGTCGATTTTCTATTCTGCCTTCCTCCTCTCTCACTCTTACACTTAGGTTGTGAAGTCACTATACTGTCGCTGTGACGGCCGGGTCTTAGTTCCGGCACTCAGGATCTTTGGTCTTTGTTGTGGCTTGCAACTTTTAGTTGCAGCACATGGGATCAGTCCTCTGGCCAGGGAGCAAACCCAGGCCCCTTGCACTGGGAGCACAGAGTCTTAGCCACTGGACCACCAGGCAAGTCCCACTAAAATTTAATACTGAAGTTATAGAGTTTTTCATATTTTAATACTTTTGAAATATGGATGGGTCTTAAAGTTGATGCCAGTTAACCAAGGCAGCCTCCAGGTTACGCAGTAAATTGTGACATATAGGAAAAAATCCCTTTGTAGAAAACATCTACTTGCATTGCCAAAAGTGTGAATTTTTGAATTTGAGCTTTAATTGCTGCTTAAAATGTCTTCAAATAAAACTAATGCATCATTGAAATAGTTAATGTTTTCACAGGCAGTTTATTGTGGCATTCATTCATTTATCCATAAGTGCCAGGCAGCATGTTATGTGGTTGTAGCACTTTGAAAGTTAGGAAAGGTCACAGAACAGGTCATAGAATTTCCTAAGTTGAGAGAAATTAGTGTAATAAACTCATTATGTCATGAAGGACTCTCATTCGAGGGCCAACATAGAAACTTCCAAATGACTTTCAGAAGAACTTATTAACGTCTAACTATTCATAGCTCAAAACAAAACTATGAGTAGAATCAAATGGAATACAGGCAAAATCCTGGTGTTATCTTGTATGTCTTAAAATTCTTGAAAATTGGAAAGAGATTAGGAAGATGAATGTGATGCTGCCTGTAACTGTCATTGTGTCAGAGTGACTCAGAATTCTTTAGACTCTAAATGAAAAGAGGGCTTAGGGAATTTAGAGGTTTTCATTTTATGTCAAGGCAGATAAAGTAATTTTCCTCCATTGTTAGCTAGCAAAATCAAGTCAGCAATTACAGAGTTTGTGCTAGAAAAGATGTTCTAATGGTGATATTGAGAAACTTTTAGTAGGCTTAACTTTTGTGGATTGTGTAAATCTATAAATTAGGTAATTTTTTTGTATGTTGTAAGGGTAGAATTCACCTTTATAATCTATTTTATATGTGTGTGTTAGTCACTTAGTCGTGTCCAACTCTTTGTGATCCCATAGACTGTAGCCCGCCAGACCCCTCTGTCCATGGGATTCTCCAGGCAAGAACACTGGAGTGGATTGCTATTTCCTTCTCCAGGGGATCTTCCTGAACCAGGGATCGAACCCAGATCTCCTGCATTGCAGGCAGATTCTTTACCATCTGAGCCATAGGGAAGTCCACACACAGACCTCGCCCCACTGCCTTTTGCAATCACAGTGAGCCACACTGAAGTCCCTGAAATCTGTTAAAAGGTTACCTTAGATTCCTTACCTGGTTGGATTAAAGGTTACATTTGTGAGTCTAATCTCACTACTTAAAAATGCCTTTACAAGGATGAGAGGACTTAGACAGTTGAGACAAGAAAGATGAAACCCCTTTCTTAACATGACACTGAAAGTTTAGAAATCACAGGACACTGAATGTGCTCGCAATGCTCTTGGCACTTTTTTTTTTTGGTAAATATTTAGGAAACCAGTTAGAGGAGCTTACTACTTTATCTATCACTAGATTGTTTGAAATCTTAAAGTATTTTCTCTGCATTTGAAATCTTAAAGTATCTTCTCTGCATTATCATGTATGTTGGGGATCTGATGTTTTCTTTAAATGACTGTTTCCAATGCTTTGGAAAACTTATCATTCTTAAATCCAGTGGATGTTGAGAAGATGAATGCAAAGGGTTGGGGTTTTAAATGGAGCAGTACATAAACTGTACCTGCTAAAAAACAATAGTATAATTCCTCTTTTCTTTTGTAAGAGTCCATGTCTTTACATACTAGATAGAAGCAATTTAACAGTACACGTTAGTTGCCTGCAATATGTTAAAACTACTGAGAAATGCAGATTTAGAGATGCGACCATCAGTTTTGTTATAAATACTTATTAGTCCGGCTGTGGTATATACTAATTAACTAGATTTTATACTTCGGGGCTGAAACCCTGAGGAACCTGTGGGGTCACCGAGCAGAGTTCAGTATGCACCTATTCCCAGAGTTAAAAACTAAACCATACCCATCAAGAAATAAAAATCCCAATATATTTTAATGTTTGAATATTTATTTGTAATCACAGGCTTTCCTAAATTATTAGCTTGCCTTATACTTGGCTGTTTTACTAGAATAATGATTTAGGCTATTTAATGCAGAGTACAGTCATTTTGTTTAGAATGTGGTATAGACAGGTTTTTCTTGCTTTTCAGAAATTACTAAGCTCCGTCAGTGCCACAGCCGATCCTTCTTCAGTTCCAGAGGCCTCTTCTGGTGTCTGTCGCTCTTGGCAGTGGTACTTCACTTTCAGTGGTTTGCTGGGGTACCAGACCAAGTGAATACGGCAGGGGATAATTTCCTGGGGAACAAGAGTTCTAAAGATTATGATCTGCCAAAACTTCTGGTTTAAGCGATTCTATGTACCATTATGTTTTACCTGTGTTGAGAATTCATGGAGTAGAACAGTATAATCAAAATCAATTGCATCATCATTTGTTTTCTGGAAGAAGAAAAAAAGATTTAGTGCAACAGATAGGATAGGTTTATATTAGCTCAGAATTTGGAAGGCTCGTCTTACATAACTTCTTCAATGGGTGCCTTGAATCACCTGCCACCTCTTTGAGTCTAGCCTCATCTCCTTTGGTGCTATCCTACATCAAGATGTAGAAGTCATGGATTCTTACTGTTTTGCCACCAAGTCAGGAAAATCTAGTAAGATCTTTCTATCACTTTTTCTCTCTAATACTTACAGGTTTTCATGGAGACTAAGGTCTATGAGGATAGGGAGAATCTGTTGATACTCATATATGCACCTCAAGCTGATATGTAGACCTGCTATGCCAGGCAGTTAAGACAAGGGCAGGGCAACCAGGATTTCTCGAAGGCCACTGTGGCCAAGTACTGTGCTAGGCATTTATTTCATACATTTTCTCATGGAATTCTCCCATCCTGCAAGAATATGTATTATGGTAGTGGTAGTCACTCAGTAGTGTCCGACTCTTTGCAACCCCATGGACTGTAGCCCACCAGGCTCCTCTGTCCATGGGGTTTTCCAGGTAAGAGTCCTGGAGTGGGTTGCCGTTCCTTTCTCCAGAGGATCTTCCCAACCCAGGGATCAAACCTGGGTCTCCTGCTTTGCAAGCAGATTCTTTACCATCTGAGCAACCAGGTAAGCCCTAGTTTTATAGGGAAGGTAACGTGAGGTTACAGCTAGTAGGTGATAAATGGGGATTCAAACCCAGATAAATCTATGGACTCCATCACCCACATCCTTCATGTTTTACCACACTGCTTCTAAAATCAGCACATTTTCCAGGTAAGCAGGCAGTCTCCCACATCTCTTTTAGTCATTTGATTTTTATAAATGTTATGAGTGACTAAATCAATTTCCTGTATTTTGACAGTAACTGCTTGGGCTACAAAAGAGCTTATCCCTTTAGTTAAAAAAAAAAAAAAGGGAAGAAATATTTAAACTAATTTGGATTGTGATTTTAATCCACCAGGCTTTCGTTGAGACTATTTAAGAATATGAAAAAGCAAAAACAAAAAGGGCTTGATACTACATTCTGTCTTCCCTTTGCTTAAACTGTTGAAGATTTTTTACAAGCCATGAAATTTCCATCAGGTGGAGAAAGGGAGGGAGGGATAAGGTAAAAAAAGTGGGCCTGGATCAATCACAAATTGACTGCTTTTCTGTGATGCTTTTCATCATTGGGTAGGTTTGCCTTCTGCCTCGCAGCATACCCATGAATGGTAAAAGCACATATCCAAAAGACAGACTGCACAGTCAGAGAATTCCTAAGAGAACATGTAGAGTCTCTTTTCTACAAAGGAACAGCTTCTGGAGGCCCCAGTTGTCAGTTGGGCATTGCTGGCTTTGGGGTTGGAGTTAGCCTGTTTGACTCATTTGGTGGCGATCTTGACCTTGGGCTCTATTGACACAGCTGGCTGCTGTGCTGCGTAATTCTTGTCTCAGACTTCTGTGCTGCCTGCACGATTTCTCGAGATCTGTTTACCATATATTTCTACAGCTAAAAAAATTGGTCTGGGGGGTTCAGGATGAAGATTTTTTACAAGCCATGAAATTTCCATCAGGTCGAGAAAGGGAGGGAGGGATAAGGGAAAAAGAGTGGGCCTGGATCAATCACAGAACACATGTACACCCATGGCTGATTCATGTCAGTGTATGGCAAAAACCACTACAATACCGTAAAGTAATTAGCCTCCAATTTAAATAAATTAATTTAAAAAAAAAACTGGTCTTATATGTATGTTTTCAGGGCAGTGCCTCTTTGTTTTTGAAAATAGCATTTCTGAAGGAAAGTGGCAATCTCCAGATTTATGGCAAAACGGGAAAAGGCCTGAAATAAACAATGGCATTCCAATTAATCCAGTTAATAATCCAAACAAAAATTTGGGTTATTGTAATGCTTGGACACTCTCTACATTTAATTAAATAAAGTGATTGAAATTAGGCTTATTAAAGAACTGCAGCCCAGACAAGGCACATCCATGAACCTGGCAAAGTATCCAGGGTGCACTGCCCATACCTAGGGCTCTGTCTGCCAGGAAGCCATCATTTTTAATATTATTCAGAAATAATCCCTTAGTTTTGTTGAAATCACATATGTCAAAACCTTAGTCCAAACTGATGACCTACTGTCACATTTTCTGATAATTCAGCACCGTAATCTTCCTAGAGACAGACTGAAGTGTTTGGTTTCCTTACTCATGACCCACCCTACCCGCTACTGCCCTGCTCACCTCTAAAAAAGGAATGATCCCTGGCAGAACCAGGGTGGTTTTAGTAGAGAATAGGTAGGCTTAGGTTGAAGGCAATGGCACCCCACTCCAGCACTCTTGCCTGGAAAATCCCATGGACGGAGGAGCCTGGAAGGCTTCAGTCCATGGGGTCGCCAAGAGTTGGACACGACTGAGCGACTTCACTTTCACTTTTCACTTTCATGCATTGGAGAAGGAAATGGCAACCCACTCCAGTGTTCTTGCCTGGAGAATCCCAGGGACGGGGGAGCCTGGTGGGCTGCCGTCTATGGGGTTGCACAGAGTCGGACACGACTGAAGCGACTTAGCAGCAGGCTTAGGTTATTAGTATATGCTATGAAAACTTTTTTAATTGAGTGTAGTTCATTTACAGTGTTGCTAGTTTCTGTGTATAGCCAGGTGACTCAGTTATACATGGATATACATATTCTTCTTCCTATGTTGCAGTAGGTCCTTGTTGGTTATTTTATATATAGTTTGTATCTGCTAATTTACCCCTCTCCTACCCCTTTCCCCTTTGGTAACCATAAGTTTGTTTTCTATGTGAGTCTTTCTGTTTCATAAATAAGTTCATTTGTATCATATTTTAGATTCGTCATATAAGTGATATTGTATGGTATTTGACTGACTTCACTTAGTATGATAATCTCTGGGTCCATCCATGAAGCTGCCAATGGCACAATTTCATTTCTTTTTTATGACTAATACTGTGTATCTATACTACATCCTCTTTATCTATTCATCTGTTGATGGACATTTTAGGTTGCTTCCATGTCTTGGCTATATTGTAAATAATGCTGCTGTGAGCATGAGTATCTTTTTGGATGATGGTTTTCTCAGGATATATGTCCAGGGGTGGAACTGCTGGATCATATGGTAATTCTATTTTTAGTTTTCTATTCCTTAGTTTTCTAAGGAACCTCCATACTGTTTTCCATAGTGGCTGAATCAACTTACATTCCCACCAACAGTTTTAGGAGGTTTCCTTTTCTCTAAATCTCCAGAATTTCTATTTGTAGACATTTGAAATGTGATGGCCATTCTGAGAAGTGTGTGGTGGTTTCTCACTGTAGTTTTAATTTGCATTTCTGTAATAAACTAGCAAGATCAGTCCTGGGTGTTCATTGGAAGGACTGATGCTGAAGCTGAAACTCCAGTACTTTGGCCACCTCATGTGAAGAGTTGACTCATTGGAAAAGACCCTGATGCTGGGAGGGATTGGGGTCAGGAGGAAGAGGGGACAACAGAGGATGAGATGGCTGGATGGCATCACCAACTCGATGGACATGAATTTGAGTGAACTCTGGGAGTTGGTGATGGACAGGGAGGCCTGGCGTGCTGTGATTCATGGGGTCGCAAAGAGTGGGACACGACTGAGCGACTGAACTGATTGAGCGTCTCTTCATGTGCCTGTTGGCCATCTGCATGTCCTCCTTGGAGAAATGTCTATTTACCTCTTTTGCTTATATTTTGGGGGTCTGTTTTTTTTTTTTTTTTATATTGAGTTATATGAACTGTTTGTACATTTTAGAAATGAAGCCCTTGTCAGTTGCATTATTTGCAAATATTTTCTCCCATTCCATAGGTTGTCATTTTGTTTATGGTTTCCTTTGCTATGCAAAGCTTTTAAGTTTGATTAGGTCCCAATTGTTTATTTTTGCTTTTATTTCTGTTGCCTTGGGAGACTGACTGAAGAAATTTTTGCTACAACTTTTATCAGAGGATGTTTTGCCTGCATTCTTTTCAAGGAATTTTATGGTGTCATGTTTTACATTTAGGTCAATAGTGGTTTTCTTAGCGGAATAAAAAAGGTAAGTAAGATGGTTTCTGTAATATACTGTTGTTGGCCAATGGGGGCCTCTAGTTAGGGTGAAGACCTGTACTGACTGACTGACTGCTACTGGTTAGGTAGTTTGAGGTGCCGACAATAGCTAGTACTAATATCATTTGGAACAATGCTAGAAAAGTAACAGCCTTTAATGTGAATTGAGAAAAGTATAGCTAAGGATGTCAGTAGGTCTGTATCTTTTTTTTTCTCCCTGGTCAACAGATATTTCCACTGCCCTTGGTTTGGTCCTCATGGTCTGAGAATGACATCTGTTCTTCAGTTGTAAGGCAGTAACTGCCAGGAAGATGGGTCTTATATTTGTAGTTCGGCTTTCTTAGCCCACTTTCTCTCAGGCTGTGTTTGCTTGAGGCTGTGAGTTTCTAAAGCTGCACTTCCTTACACAATTGGATTAAAAGGTGAGTTCATCCCTGAGTGTACAGATAGTAATTCCCACCCAGAAAGCTTTCAGTAAAACTATAACCCTTGTAGTTTCCTGAGCTACCTTGGGCCACGGGGCCCCTCCAGTCACTCCTTGCTTCTCTGTCTTGGCTTTGTCAGCCCTGCCTTCCTGGCTATAGTCTCCTAGGGACAGTCCCGAGACTTTCTGATCTTGGTGACTTTTAAAAAAAAAAATGTTGCTTGTTTTGCTTCTTGCTGGTTTTGTTTTGTTTTTTTTTCTGAAAGATCACAAAAATCTTTAGTGGCTACCGAATAGAATTTGAAAATCTATGAGGGTTAGTGCATACTTTTCTTTAAGAGAACTCTAATCTTGGAAGCTAAGCTAACAAGTGTCTTGCCCAGTTAGTACTTGGATGGGAGACTGCCTGTAAAAATAAGATAGCTCTGATCTGAAATGTGGACTTCCCAGGTGACTCAGTGGTAAAGAATCCACCTGCCAATGCAAGAGACATGAGTTCAATCCCTGGGTTAGGAAGATTCCCCTAGAGAAATTAATGGCAACTCACTCCAGTATTCTTCCCTGGAGAATTCCATGGACAGAGGCACCTGGCAGGGTACAGTCCATGGAGTCACAAAAGAGTCAGACATAACTCAATAAAGCAACAACAATCTGAAACGCTATCAACCTTAAACCAAATTTCCAAGTTGCTTCAGTATTGAAGCTAACATAAATCTAAATAAGTTTGTTAATCTTCATTTCATAGTCCTAAGAGAAGTGATTTGCCTCAGGTGACCCAGCGAGCAGTTGCACATTCAATTATTATTTATCTAAAATACCACAGAGTAAAAATCTAAAACTACTCAGTGACCATTCTCCCCCTGTGTTTGATCTCCCTAACCCTACAGTTATATTTGTCCCCACTTTCCCACTTTGTAGGCTGGTTAAAGGATATTGAGGGACAGATGATAGACATCAAGACTGGCTAGAATGAGCCAGAAATGGAGCTGCTGTTTTTGAACCACAGCAAAAACTGGTGGTGACTTTGGTGATGTGAGATACACAAATGCAAAAAATGGAAAACACTGCCATTAAAAGACACTAATTTTTCTGTTTTGTCTCTGTTACTCTCTTCCTATTGAGTTTTCCTCTGACACTCATTAAAATTATTTATATTACTTTGACACCATTTTCTACACTAAACAAAAAATTTCCCCTAACTTCTCAGTTAAAGTCTTGTGTTGAGGATATGACTGTCTTGATAAATGAGAGAAAGTGACCTAACGAAAGATTTAGTGCTGTATCCAGACCCCTAATGTAACAACTCTCAGTTAAATGGTCATCTCTATTAAAAAGTGCTCTATAGGGGAAAGAAATGTGTTCATTTCAATAAGTAAAGAAAATACATTTCAAACAGTTGTCCACTTTACAAGTGACCTTTGAAAGGCACACCAAGCTCTTACTGGCATTAATAATGCTGACTGGATGCTGGGCAAATCCTTGTCCTCAGAAGATACTCACTGAGCAATCCACAGCGAATCCACTGCTTCACCCACCCGAGAAGAAAATGATTTTTAGAAATCTGTACTTAAAGTTGGCTCAGTTGCCTCTTGCAGAATAGTTGATATTGTTTACTCTGGAAATGCCCCTCTGCTTCCTGCACATCATAATTGGCTGAGAAAACCTCACCTCAGCCTTCTCCATGTCCACACCCAGTAATCGTTCAGTTGTATCCAACTCTGCGAACCCAAGGACTGTAGCCCACCACGCTCCTCTGTCCATGGGATTCTCCAGGCAAGAATACTGGAGTGGTTGCCATTTCTTCCTCAGGGATCAAACCCGGATCTCTTGCATCACAGGCAGATTCTTTACCATCTGAGCCACCAGAGAACACCCAACCAGCTGAGGAAGACTGGCCCTACTTTCAGTTCATGACCACAGACCTAGGGCCTGCAGAGCTGTGTGATGCTCAAATCCACAACTCCCCCTCAACCCCCACAAACACACACACACACCCCATCACCTCCTGTCTCATCCTTGCTCTCAGCTGGTGACTTTCCCTCATTTTTCACTGAGAAGAGACAGAATAGAACTTCCACAAGCTGCCACATGACATCAGCCCTCCCAGCAGCATCTGTGCCACACCTGTCTGCATTTCTCCAGGTGAACCCTGTGCCCTTGACCAAGGTCTTCTCCTGGATTGACCTTATCCTCTCTATATCTCTCCAAAGATACTAACTCCATCAAGTCTTCCTTCTCTTCCCTACAGTTCTCCTTCACCCCTCTCTACTGGATTTTTCTCATCAACATACAAATATGTTGCTAAACCTCCCCACCTGAAAATACAACAGAAAACCCATGTGACCCACCCTCCAGTACCAGTCTCTTTTTTAAAAAATTCCCCTTTATAGCTAAATTCCTTGAGACAAGGAGTGTCCATTTCCATTCCCATTCTTTCCTTACCCTGCTCCAGTCAAGATTTCACCCACACTGTGCCAGTGAGACAACTCTTGATAAGCTTGCCAACTGCCTATATCAAATGGCCAATTCTTGGTCCTCATCTTCCTTGACTTCCCAGGAAAATTTGAAACAATCAGCCCTCATCCTTGAAAGACTTTATTTCCTATTGTCTCCAACTTCTAAAGTTAGAAGTGTTCCAGGACTCAGTCCTTACATGACCTTTGTCTACATCCATTTTCTGATCTCATCCACTCTTGTGGCTTTAAAAGCCTTCTGTGTTGTGTTTGGCCTTGAAGTATAAAATGAAGCAGGGCAAAGGCTAACAGTGTTGCCAAGAGAACGCACTGGTCATAGGAAACACCCTCTTCCAACAACACAAGAAGACTCTACACATGGACATCACCAGATGGTCAATACCGAAATCAGACTGATTATATTCTTTGCAGCCAAAGATGAAGAAGCTCTATACAGTCAGCAAAAACAAAACCGGGAGCTGACTGTGGCTCAGATCATAAACTTCTTATTGTAAAATTCAGACTTCAATTGAAGAAAGTAGGGAAAACTACTAGGCCATTCAGATATGACCTACATCAAATCCTTATGATTATACAGTACAAGTGGCAAATAGATTCAAGGGATTAGACCTGCTAGACAGAGTGCATGAAGAACTATGGATGGAGGTTCATAACACTGTACAGGAGGCAGTGATCAAAACCATCCCCAAGAAAAAGAAATGCAAAAAGGCAAAAGAGTTGCCTGAGGAGGCCTTACAAATAGCTGAGAAAAGAAGAGAAGCAAAAGACAAATGAGAAAAGGAAAGATACATCCATCTGAATGCAGAGTTCCAAAGAATAGCAAGGAGAGATAAGAAAGGCATCCTAAGTGAACAATGCAAAGAAATAGAGGAAAACAATAGGAGACTAGAGATCTCTTCAAGAAAATTCGAGATACCAAGGGAATAGTTCATGCAAAGATGGGCACAATAAAGGAATGAAATGGTATGGACCTAACAGAAGCAGATATTAAGAAGAGGTGGCAAGAATACACAGAACTATACAAAAAAAAAGATCTTCACGACCCAGATAATCACGATGGTGTGATCGCTCACCTAGAGCCTGACATCCTGGAATGTGAAGTCAAGTGGGCCTTAGGAAGCATCACTACAAACAAAGCTAGTGGAGGTGATGGAATTCCAGTTGAGCTATTTCAGATCCTAAAAGATGATGGTGTTAAAATGCTGCCCTCAGTATGCCAGCAAATTTGGAAAACTCAGCAGTGGCCACAGGACTGGAAAAGGTCAGTTTTCATTCCAATATCAAAGAAGGACAATGCCAAAGAATGTTCAAACTACCTCACAATTGCCCTCACTTCACAGGCTAGCAAAGTAATGCTCAAAATTCTCCAAGCCAGGCTTCAACAGTACATGAACCGAGAACTTCCAGATGTTCAAGCTGGATTTAGAAAAGGCAGAGGACCAAGAAATCAAATCGCCAACATTCACTGCATCATAGAAAAAGCAAGAGGATTTCAGAAAAACATCTACTACTGCTTCACTGACTACGCTGAAGTTTTTATGTGGATCACAACAACAAACTGGAAAATTCTTAACAAGATGGAAATACCAGACCACCTTACCTGCCTCCTGAGAAATCTGTATGCAGGCCAAGAAGCAACAGTTAGAACCAGACATGGAACAATGGACTGGTTCCAAATTGGGAAAGGAGTACGTCAAGGCTGTATCTTGTCACCCTGCTTATGTAACTTATATGCAGAGTACATCGAAATGTTGGGATGAATGAAGCACAAGCTGGAATCAAGATTGCTGAGAGAAATATCAACAACCTCAGATACACAGATGATACCAGTCTTATGGAGGAAAGTGAAGAGGAACTAAAGAGCCTCTTGATGAAGGTGAAAAAGGAAAGTGGAAAAATTAACTTAAAACTTAACATTCAAAAAATGAAAATCATGGCATTTGGTCCCATCACTTCATGGCAAATAGAGAAACAATGGAAACAGTGACAGACTTTATTTTCTAAGGCTCCAAAATCACTGCAGATGGTGACTGTAGCCATGAAATTAAAAGACACTGGCTCCTGGGAAGAAAAGCTATGACAAACCTAGACAGCATATTAAAAAGCAGAGACATTACTTTGCCAACAAAGTTCCATCTAGTCAAAGTCTAGGCAAAGTCTGCTGGTAACTTGCACCAGGGTTATAAATTTGGGTACAAGTTTGGGTAGAAATTAGCTTGATTTGGGGCATTCCAAATTCCAAATAGAGAATTTGGACAGTCCTCTGAACGTAAGAGTCTGAAGTTCAGGGGAGAGGTCTGGGTTGGTGTCAACAGCAACGTTGCTGTTTCGTCGCTCAGTTGTGTCTGATTCTGCGACCCCATGGACTGCAGCACGCCAGGCTTCCCTGTCCTTCACCATCTGAAGATGAGAACATGAGTTTGAGCAAGCTCAAACAAGACTCATGCTTGAGCAAGACTCAGGCTGAGTCTTTTCTTTCGGTGTGCTCCAGTCCATGGGGTCGCAGAATCAGACACAACTGAGCGACTAAACAGCCACGTTGCTGTTGACACCAACCCAGACCTCTCCCCTGAACTTCAGACTCTTACGTTCAGAGGACTATCCAAATTCTCTGTTTGGAATTTAGAATGCCCCAAATCAAGCTAATTTCTACCCAAGTCTGTTCCTCTGTAAATGAAAAGTAGCCTTCCCGTTATTCACGCCAAATCTAAGAATCATCCTCAACTTTTCTCACTGTCGTACATTCCACATTCAGCCCATAAGCAAATACTGTTAGTCCGTCTTCAAAATCCAAACGCTTCTCACCACCTCCACAGCTGCCGCCCTGGTGCAAGTTACCAGCAGACTTTGCCTAGGTCACTGCAATACTCTCTTGTTCTGCCGGCTTCCACCCTTGTCTGTCTAGTCTGTTCTCAACACAGCAGCCAAAATGATCCAATCTGAAAGTCAGATTGTCACTCTTCTGCTAAAAAGTCCTATAGTAAGTAAATGACAAGGTCCTTCTGATGGCCTCCCAGGCCTTGTGTGGACTCATCCAGCCCATCAGCCACACTGCTGCCTCGGGTCCCTCTGCCTGAAACCCCGTCTCATCTGGAGGCATGGCTCGCTCTCACTTCTCTTGGACCTCTGCTCAAATTAGAGGGGCCTTACTTTAGACCAAAGTATAATTCTCTCAATGCCCCACATTCCCTTCTCCCTACTTTATTTTTCTCCATAGCCCTTATCACCATTTGATACACATTTTCTTATTTATCAGTTCACTATCTTCTCTCACTAGAATTAGTCCCAATACAGATAGCTACATTTGAGTCTTTTGTTCATTGCTATATCCTCAGTTCCCCAAACAGTACCTGACATTCACAGATTTATTGAGTGAATGAAATGCAGTTAAAACTCTTGCCACAAATCTAGAAATTCATATTAATTTTTTCTAAGAACATTGCACTGGTTGTACCCCTTGGGTTACAAGTTAATTTTTTGTTTTTCTTACCCACTGCTTGACACTGCTAATCTGTGACATGTAGTAGTGTAGAAACGGTGTTGACTTCTGCCACATCACATAAGAGCTGCCCAGAAAAGCTAGGTCCCAGATGGGTCTCAGAGATGGAGCAATATATCCATGACTGTCTGAAGGAACAAAAAAAGTGCATTCATGTTAAGACATTTATAGGACAAAAGTTTAGAAGTTTCAGTAGTCAAACAGGACTCGTATCTGTGTCTACAGTGTATAGAGGTTTACAAGCTTCAGCTTGCCTGGTAAGTAAAGCTACTATAAAACAGTTTAAGGGCTACTTGCTGTATTACATAAATGCACACTAAGAGCTGTAATGATTAATCTAAAAATCCTCAATCTCTTAATTAGATGGGAATATCTATCATTATATTCTCCACATCACTTTCTACTTTGGTTCTACAGTGAGTGTGCTGGTCTTTACCAATCTAGCGAATGTCTTTGTCCTTCTCTGATCCTAGGCGTTAAAGCCAATCAGTGGCAGCATCTGTCACTTTTTTTGACCAAATGAAAAAAATCAAGTGGGTTTTTCCTGTGGTATTGTTTTTGGAACTGTAATCTTTTAAATTCAGCATTTATTTTTTTTTAAATTACTTAATATCAGATACTGGGATAGGTAGGGAAACAATGACTAATTATCTTTTGTGACTTTTAGGAACTCTAATTTTAGCAAGTTATTTATGAGCTGTTCATGGACCATCCTTTATGTAGTTTGAAAGAGAGATTCCTGGTCTGTATTAAAGCCCAATAATAATTTAATATGTGAGGAATACTAACAGCTCACTTAGGAAATGAACCCTTCTTGGTAAAATAATCTTTTGCATAAATTCTGCTCTGTGTTGGTAGAACTTGATTGATTTACAACAGTATCAGCTCAGAAGGCATTCACTGATTGCCTGGGTGCTGTGGGCAATAGAGAGAGAGACCCTACCTCCTCTTGTTGACAGTGTAGAAAGGCAGCTGACACCTTTCTTAAGAGAGGGAAGATTAGAGAGGAGAGGAGGGCACAGGGAACGGGGAGATTTCTTTGGGCTGAAGAAGTTGGGGAAAATGTCACAGAGATGAGATTTGAGCTAAGCCTTGAATTCTTGTGTGTGTGTGTGTGCGCACACACGCATGTGAGACAGAGTGACAGACTTCCTTCCTCTTACAGTGCCACTCTGGGTTTAAATCTCGAGATAAATTAACCACAGAAGAAAAATCAGTTATACAAAATACTGCGAATAGTGAGAGCAACCGAATTTGTGTCCAGCGTGAATTCATTAGCATCGATGCAGAGTCACTTTGGACTTTAGCTGGTTATTCCCCAGTCTTTTATATGTAACATATTGGGCTCAGCTATAGGAAGTTTATGAACTTATCAGAAAAGGTGAAAGTTTTACTCATAATGAAAACTAGACAATTACTTTTTAGGGGAAAAACAGTGCAGAGCAAGGATATCATAAAATGGATTAGATCTTCTCACTCACCAATTGTAGAGAAAACTGCTCAACAGTCAAAAACCCTGGGTTAATTAAATAATGGGATCTGCTGAGAGTTGAATTGCCTTCTCCAACATGGATTTTGATTCACTTTATCCAAAACCAAACCTTTTCAGTTATAAGTAGATAATTTTATATATACAGGCTATAAATAGCACCATTAAATGTCTCTGCTGAATTTAAAGTGACAAGAGAACTTGTAGATTTCATTGATGAAAACGTGCACTCTATTAAATTATTTGAATCTTCATAGCAACACGTGGAGAAGGCAATGGCAACCCACTCCAGTACTCTCGCCTGGGACTACAGACCCTAGGGACTGTAGCCCACCAGGCTCTTCTGTCCATGGGATTCTCCAGGCAAGAAGCCTGGAGTGGGTTGCCATTTCCTTCTCCAGGGGATCTTCCTGACCCAAGGGTCGAACCTGCGTCTCTTATGTCTCCTGCATTGGCAGGTGGGTTCTTTACCACTAGCGCCACTTGGGAAGCCCCCTTTTCTTCCCATTTGCACTTAGCCAAGCAGGGGATCAATCCCTAAAAAACTAGATTGTAAGCATTAGTCAGTGGCCCCCTTATTGCAGGCAGTTAAATATAAGCAAATTCTACTACAGTATGAGATTCTGATTCTTTGGAACAGGATTTAATCCAAGTTGTCAGAGACCTATAATGAGAACGATCCAAGCTCTGCATTTGAGAAGCACAAAGAGCAGGATCCTACCTCCAGGTCTGTCAGAACACTCGGCCCCTGTAATGGAGGGACACATACGCAGTAATGAATGGGGACCGCAGGGCCTCCACGCTGAAACGGGCCTCTCACAGCCTCCGGGCAAATGAGCAGGCTGAGAGAGTGACACAGGGAGCACTGTGGTGGTCAGATGTCAAGTCTAATGCCTAAGTGCAGGTGCAGAGATGACTTTGCAGTTTTGGAAATTGGATTTGCCAGTAAGTGCTGAGTCTCTGAGTACCAGAGCAAATGCGCTCTGCTTCACTTCAGCTGAGTCACTGGAGAGGCAAGGTTCATTTCTCAGAAGAGACGGCACCACTGCCCATTATTAGCTCTGGATAAAATGAGATCAGCTCGACTCCACTACAGCCTCCCAGCAAGGCCCCGAGACAGTCGGCTCGCCCAGCCCTGGTGCAGAACGCGATGCTGGGCATAGCCAAGGCCCTTGATGGGGTCTCATCACTTTAAGTTCCCAAAGCCACCACCAGAAACCTCTAGAAACGTCTCCTTGGCTCCTGGACTCAACCCTGAAAACTGCACTTCTGTGTGTGGGTCCTGTTACAAAGACCTCCACCTCTTTTGGAGTCGAGCTCTTGCCCTGCCCATGTCTGGGGTGGAAGTGGGCAGGCACAGATAGTTCCTGATGGAGTCACTATCTTGTACTGGAGGAGAAGAACCAGAAAAGGATACTTCTGAATTTTGTTTAAATAATGAGGTAAACCACCTTCTGTCATTAAAGTGCCATTTGGGAAATAAATTTTCAGATAATCATTCTTCTTGAGATTTAGTAATGACACTCATTCCTGAATATAGAAATTCCAGAGATGGGTATATACCAGGAATGCTGACTGCATTCAAGGGGCTTTTAAGTTGCTTCATGAGCTTGTAGAGCTGGTAATCCTCTTCCTGTCTCCTCTCCTTCTTAACGAGCTGAGTACATGTCACATTAACGGCTGGTCTGGGTTTCTCATTCCTGAAAAATACTTGAGCAGAACATTTTCCCAGACGTTTCTCACCTTCCTGAAATAAAGATTTTGGAATTAAAAAGGATGGTTCCTCATCACTTCGCACCCACCCCAACATACAAACACAAGACCGGGGAGCTCCCTGTACATGGCAGGTATGCCCTGGCCTGCATATGTAATGGTCTGCTTTGTAGAGTGTGGTTTTGGGGCTCACACTGAACACAACAATCTTCGCCTTTGCTGTCTTTTAAATTCCTGCTTTCTGATGGTGCCCTTAGGAAAGAAGGCTGGGCCTTTTCCAAAGAAATACTCACTGACAGCTGTGAGTGCTGCTCAACTCAAAACTCTAGGACAGGTACTTTGCTCTCTGGGACCAATGTAATGCTCAGTTGGAGCTCAAGCTTGCAAACTTTGACCAAGAGGAAGCTGATCTCCATGAACACAAGTGACAATACCATCATGCTGCCAGATGAATTTGGTCCTCCTACTCCAATTTTACAGATTAAGACTCACGTTTAAAGAGGAACCTCCTCCATGTGTCACAGCTAGTAGGTAAGTGGTCAGCCAGGACCTGAGCTGTATCTGATGCTGGGGCCCTAGCTCTGTGAGAGCCCCAAGATCTAATCTGGAAGAAGGAGAAGCACAAACCACCCCAGTGGTGCTGCTCCAACTACCCACGTGACTGAGGGCTGTCGGCTTATACTCACATTGAAACCTGGACACACTGAGTGTTCTGGGATCTCCCCCAGAGACACGTGGAGCTGGGTAGCTGGATGCTTTAAGTAGACGTCAAGTGCACGACTCATTTCTGGGACAGTTCTTTACTCTTTTAGGTCACTGATTCCTTAATCTAACAATAAAAGCCAAGGAACTGCTTCCCAGAAAAATGTATGTTCATTCAAACCATCCACTGGGTCTTTGATTTGAGGAAGTTCATGGCCCGAGTTAACTCCTGTAACAACTTGGTCAGTTGACCAAGTTCTTTTCCCTTTTACAGTCATTTGAACTGGGCAGAGTCCCAGTTAAAACAACCAGAAAAAAAAAAGCCCACAAACAAATTGTAATCAAGATTAGATTTACCTAATAAGCTCCCCCTCCTAGAACTAAAGCCCAAAACCCCACAAAAACTGCAATAGGCTTTCCTAATCATCAGTGCCATGCAGCGAAATGGTGAAGGGAGCATTCCAGAAGAGGCTTATCAAGGGCAAAAGACAGGGCTGGCACGTGGGCTCTTGATGTCAAAGCTATTTCCAAGGCAGCAGAAACGAAATGGGTGTTGTCCTCTTTTATTTTTCTCCCCCTCCACCCAGTTGGCCCCACAGAATCAAAGCAGTTGCCTGAAGATGAAAGAACTCTCCTCAGCCCCTCATCAGCTCCCCATGCCCTTCAGAGAAGCACAGCAGGTCAAAATAATCTAGTAGTCATTTTCCCTTTCGCTTTAACTGAACACCTCCACTGGCAACACAGAAACCAAAAGCACCCTCCTTATGCTTTAAGAAAATGTTAATTCTTAGGTTAATAAGCAAAGTTGGTGTACTGTTGTCTGGTCAGCTCTGAATACTGCGAAGCTTTCTTCCAGAAGCCTCCACTGGAGGGGCCCTGCCTTCTCTGAAGCGCTGCCTCCCTGAGACACCTTGGTGCTGCCTGCCCACCCTTGCTGCCCTGACTCAGAGCCACATAGAGGGATTTGGCTGCTCCCTCCACCCAGGTTCTGGTTGATGCCTCCCAGCTCGGCCCAGCCCTGGGAAGTTCATCCAGCTCTGATTTCTGTCTGAATCTCCTGTTTACTCTCTTCTTGACAGCAGAGGAAAGGAAACTTGGAGAATCATGGCCTGCTGGGTCACAACTGGAGAGGCTGAAGGTGCCTGCGGCGTGACAGGCTGCTCTGGGTTACAGAATACCTCTGTTCAGGGCAGCTCCCGGAGATGGTCTCCTGCTACGCCAGTCCACTAACGAGAAATGTCACCAGCTGACAGGAAAAGAGCAGGCTGACATTTAGAAGTGAGTCACTCCAGGGATTCTGAGATGTGAGGGAGGGGCAGCAGATGCTAGGGTGCGAAACACTTGCCTAACGACAAAGATGGCTGTGTGGACTGTTAAAAGCAACCCTGTTTAAGGTCATGAAGTTGTCCTGCCAAGCTCTAGTCTTCGATTCTTGAGAACAAATAGAAAATGAAGCATGACGGGAAAACACACACACACAGGTAAATCTCCAGGCCTCTATATACAGGTTTGATCAAAAAGTCTGTTCATCTATTATGGAAAACTCCAAATGAACTTCTTGGCCAATCCAATATTAAGATTCTCAGTTAAAAAAAAAATCCATAAAAGTTGCTAATGGGACACTTCACGAACCATGGCAGCTTACCTCTGCACTGTAGAATTCTGTGGTAAACACCAGGTCAAATTTATATTCCTTCTTCTGATTAACCTGAAACACAGAAATGGAATTTTAGCCAAGTGCAAGTTCTGTTAATGGAAATCAAACCTGAATATTCATTGGAAGGACTGATTATGAAGTTGAAGCTTCAATATTTGGCCACCTGATGCAAAAAGTCAACTGATTGATAAAGTCCCTGATGCTGGGAAAGATTGAAGGCAGGAGGAGAAGGAGACAACAGAGGACGAGATGGTTGGATGGCATCACCAACTCAATGGACACGAGTTTGAGCAAGCTCCGGGAGAGGTGAAGGACAGGGAAGCCTGGCGTGCTGCAGTCCATGGAATCACGAACAGTCAGACAAGACTCAGCAACGGAACAACAACAACCGCTTACTCCTTGGGATAACATGACGTGCAAGTGGAAGCTGTAGCACTTACACCTGAATAAAATCGATTTTTTTTTTTTAACCAGGAGAAAAGATCTCAAATTTTGGTCTGGTTATGCCACTCTGCTTGCTGATTTGACAGCTGCTTACAAACAGGAAGGTTGAGAGGGGGAAACTGGTCCTGACACTAGAAGTTGGCTTTGTGGGAGCAGCTAGATGAGAAACAGATGTGAGCACACAGGGTTGAGGAGAGGGTTCCTTCCTTCCCCAACCATCGGTGCCCCTCCATGCCCTGTGCTGGGCACCGGGCCTCAGCAGCTCCCCCTCCTGCCACTTACAGTTGAAAACAGGATCCGGCGACAAAGATGCACCCAGTAATAAATGATGGGTTTTCAGATGGTGGTAAGTGAAGAGACAGTGGTAGTTAAGGAAGGCGTCTGGGGGAGGAGCCCTCAGCTGAGGTCAAAGGGACAGTGCGGAAGCAGCACCCAGACGCAGGGTGCGCAGAGTGGATCTACACGAGAGGCCTGAGGTGGGAGAGCTCTGTGATGGGCTGAGCCTGGGGCAGGGTGAGTTACCACGGCAATCATGGTCTCCACTTTGGAGCTTTCACGAGTAGGCATGCTTCTAAACTTTGGAAATGCATATTTAGCCTTTTTAAACCTTTGAACTGATTCCAATGCAGAGCTTTAGAGAATACATGTCCATATCACTGAAGACCATTAGACTGTTCAGAAGAACTTTGTTATTGGCCATCATTTTTTTTTAAAGAGCACAATGATCATTCAGTAAAAGGAATGTTTTCTAGAGAAGAAAAGGAGCTTCTGCCACCCGGAGCTGAAGTTATTCCACACAGTGTTAAGTTATTCAGGAAACAGCCATTTCCCTTTCGTGGGAGGTGGGGGTGAGGCGGAAACACAGCCGCACGGGATCTTAGTTCCCCAACCAGGGATCGAACTCAGGTCCCCCTGCAGTGGAAGCAGAGTCTTAACCACTGGACAACCAGGGAATTCCCTCCGTTTCCTGTGAACTTCAGCCCAGGAACACAAAAACCAAGCATGGTTATTTTAAGTAGACAAGATATCATCCATTTCTATCACAGAGTTTAAAAAAAAATAAATTCTGGGAAACTGGAGAATGGAGAGTGAGGATTCTATGGCAATTGTTTATATAAGGAATATTTAAATGTGTGGATGTATAGATATTGCTGGGGGTCAAGGGGCACCCAGAGCCCATGCATGAGAGCTGTTTGCTTAGGGCTCATTTTCAATCTCGAAACAAGTTCTGGTGGAAGCTGAAACACTGATTTCATTAGATATTCATACAAATTACAAAATTCATACACACGTGTCTGTCTTCTCAGCCATTCACTGTTGGCCACCTGGTATGCCAGGCACCAGGGAGATACAAGGAAATTAAACATCCTGTCCAGCCTGACTGGAAACTTGCGCCCTGTGTGGAAAGGGTACATCAACAGCCACGCAGTGCAGCTCTCCTATGCGGCCAGAGCGGCATGTATGCTGGGCGCTTGCTCTAGGGAGGCTTTCTAGAGCAAAGGGGAGCCAGGCAAAGAAGTGGGAAGGGAGGGCAGGGGCTGGCGTTTCAGGGAAGGCTGCAAAGCTAGGGAAAAGGCTGTCTGGGGATGTTGGCGCAAGGTCACGAAAGCATTTTTTGTAAAGAGGACTTGGAACTTGATCCCAAAGTATGTGGGAACCCCAGTAAAGTAAACATATTGCAGCGCTCCGGCTGTTGTGCAGAGTAAAGCGCGACAGAGTTTAGATGGTGCCTTGGTCAGGGTAAAAGTCCAGTGCTCACTATTTGTATTGTTATTAAAACCTGTTCAAACCCACAGCTAACATCATACTCAATAGCGAAAAGCTAAAAGCATTTCCTCTAAGATCAGGAACAAGACAAAGCTGTCCACTCTCGCCACATTTATTCAACATAGTTTTGGAAGTCCTAGCCACAGCAATCTGAGAAGAAAAAAATTAGAGGAATACAAATTGGAAAAGAAGTAAAACTGTCACTGTTTGTGGATGACATGATACTATACACAGAAAATCCTAAAGACGCCACCAGAAAATGACTAGAGCTCATCAGTGAATTTGGTAAAGTTTCAGGATACATGGAAATTCTCTGACGGTCCAGTGGTAGGGATTTGTGCCTTCACTGCAGAGGGCCCAGGTTCAATCCCTGGTTGGGGAACTAAGATCCTACAAGTCACATACGGTGGCACACCATCCCTCCCCGAAAAGCTGCAGTATACAATACACAGAAATCTTGCATTTCTACACACTAACAATGAAAGATCAAAAAAATAAGGAAACTATCCTAATCACAACTGCATCAATGCAATCCCTATCAATTACCAATGGCATTTTTCATAGAACAAAAATTTTTGTAATTTGTAGGGAAACACAAATGACCTTGAATAGCAAAGCAATCCTGAGAAAGAAAAATGGAGCTGGAGGAATCAGGCTCCCTGATCTGAAACTACACTACAGGTACCTTCCCTGGTGGTCCAGTGGTTAGGAATCCACCTTCCAGGGCAGGGGACAAGCGTTCAATTGCTGGTCGGGAAACTGGGATCCCACATGCTGTGGAGCAACTAAGCCTATGCACTGCAGCTACTGAGCCCACATGCCACAGCTCGAAAAGCCCACACAGAATTAAAAGAATTAATCTTCAAAATGCACAAGCAGCTCATATAGCTCAATATCAAAAAAAACAAACAGCTCAACCAAAAACTGGGCAGAAGATCTAAATAGACATTTCTCCAAAGAAGACATACAGATGGCCAAAAAGCACATGAAAAGATGCTCAATGTTGTTAATTATTAGAGACACGCAAATGAGTGTTCACCTCACACTGGTCGGAATGGCCATCATCAAAAAGTCTACAAACAATAAATGCTGGAGAGGGTATGGAGAAAAGGAAACCCACCTGTAAATGTTGGTGGGAATATAAACTGGTGCAGCCACTATGGAGAACAGTATAGGGATTCCTATAAAAACCAAAAACAGAACTACCATATGACCCAGCAATCCCACTACTGGGCATATACCCAGAGAAAACCCTAATCTGAAAAATACCTGCACCTCAGTGTTCACTGCAGCACTGTTTACAAAGCGACCTCAATGTCCATCAACAGAGGAATGGGGAAGACGTGGCACATACACACAGTGGACTACTACTCAGCCATGAACAGAAGGAAATACTATCATTCACTGCAACGGGGATGGACCTAGAGATCGCCATACTGAGTGAAGTAAGTCAGGGAAAAACAAATATCATACGATATTGCTTGTATGTGGAATCTAAAAAATGATCAAAATGAACCTATTTACAAAACAGAAATAGTCACAGATGTAGACAACAAGCTTATGGTCACCAAAGGGCACATGAGGAGAGAGGGATAATCTGGGAGACTGAGACTGACGTATTCATACTACTATATATAACTAATAAGAACCTACTGTGCAGCACATGGAATTCTTCCCAATACTCTATAATCACCTACAGGAGAAAGGAAGTTTAAAAAGAGTGGATATATGCATATGTATAACTGATTTTCTGTGCTATATGGCAGAAGCTAACACAACATTGTAAATCAACTATACTCCAATAAAAATTAACCGAAAAAAATCACATCAGGGAGAGCTAGAACTGTGCTGGGAAGTAGGGTCTGGCCCAAGGATGAGACTATGGAAGGCTGAGATCCAGACTCCATTTAGCTTGTGCTGCACTCAATATGCCAGCAAATTTGGAAAACTCAGCATTGGCCACAGGACCGGGAAAGGTCAGTTTTCATTCCAATCCCAAAGAATGTGTAAACTACCCCACAACTGCACTCATTTCACATGCTAGCAAGGTAATGCTCAAAATCCTTCAAGCTAGTCTTCAACAGTATGTGAACTGAGAACATCCAGATGTACAAGCTGGGTTTAGACAAGGCAGAGGAACCAGAGATCAAATTGCCAACATCTGTTGGATCATAGAAAAGGCAAGGGAATTCCAGAAAAACATCTACTTCTGCTTTATTGACTATGGTAAAGCCTTTGACTGTGTGGATCACGACAAACTGTGGAAAATTCTTAACAGAGATGGGAATACCCGACCACCTTACCTGCTTCCTGAGAAAGCTGCATGCAGGTCAAGAAGTAACAGTTAGAACCGGATATGGAACAACAGACCGCTTCAAACATCAGCCTAGTGTGCTACGGTTCATGGGGTGACACAGTCAGCCATGACCAAGCGACTGAAAAACAACAGCTTGTTTTTACTTTGGTTTTCTCCTGTCTGGAGCTTGCAGAGAACGAGCAAGGCTGTATATTGTCACCGTGCTTATTTAACTTATATGCAGAGTACATCATGCGAAATGCTGGGCTGAATGAAGCACAAGCTGGAATCAAGATTGCCGGAGAAATATCAATAACCTGAGATACGCAGATGACACCATGCTTATGGCAGAAAGCAAAGAGGATCTAAAGAGCTTCTTGATGAAAGTGAAAGAGGAGAGTGAAAAAGATGGCTTAAAACTCAACATTCAAAAAACTAAGATTATGGCAGCCAGTCCCATCACTTCATGACAAATAGGTAGGGGAAAAAAATGGAAACAGTGACAAGATTTTATTTTCTTGGACTCCAAAATCACTGCAGATGGTGACTGCAGCCATGAAACTAAGACACTGGCTCCTTGGAAGAAAAGCTATGACAAACCTAGACACTGTATTAAAAAGTGGAGACATTACTTTGCCAACAAAGGTCTATAGTCAAAGGTTTGGTTTTTCCAGAAGTCATGTATGGAAAAGTTGGACCATAAAGAAGGCTGAGCGGCAAAGAATTGATGTTTTCAAACTGTGGTGTCGGAGAAGACTCTTGAGAGTCCCTTGGACTGCAAGGAGATCCAACCAGTCCATCCCAAAGGAAATCAGTCCTGAATATTCACTGGAAGGACTGATGCTGAATCTGATGCTACAATACTTTGGCCACCTGATGCAAAGAGCTGACTCACTGGAAAAGACCCTGATGCTGGGAAAGATCGAGGGCAGGAAGAAAAGGGGACTACAGAGGATGAGATGGTTGGATGGCATCATCAACTCAATGGACAATAGTTTGAGCAAACTCTGGGAGATAGTGAAGGACAGGGAAGCCTGCAGTGCTGCAGTTCATGGGGTCACGAAGAGTCAGACACAACTGAGCAACTGAAAAACAACCATTTCTTTTTACTTTGGTTTTCTCCTGCCTGGAGCTCACAGAGAACCGTTAAAGAGTATAAATGGGACCTGCATGAAGGTAGCTGAACAAGGTGCCCCATACATCTGTCTCCAAGTCTCCTCAACACCTGACCTGAGTTAGAAGAACACATAGAACACTCCCCTAAGCCACGCGGACACCAACAGCTGAGACTCACAGAGGCAGCAGTTCCGTGTGCTGGCAGGTCTAAGGCTTGACCTGCTTGCTGCGCCAGCCCTGTAGACCTCCCACCTGCTCCACGCATGGCCTAGGAGTCTGCCCTTCACCTCCACTCAGGGGTCTGGGGTCAGCCCCCTTCACAGGAGTCAGGATGCCCCTCAGGCTGCTATCTGGGGGTCAGCACCACAGGTGCTAAGAAGAGGAGAGGTCAGCAGAGTTGGTGGTACCACCTTCATGCTCCAGGACATGGAAGAAGGCCAGGAAGCAGCTGGATGTCATAAAAGGAGATTCAGTGGAGGTGGTGGTTGAAGCCGTGGCATTTCCTGTCATACCCCCGGGAAGGTAATACTGAGAATAATCTTAAGGACCACCCACCTTTCCATAACTAATAAACTGGACACACTTGTTTGCTATCCACAGAAATTCACAAAAGCCTGCTATAACCTTGATATAATTGTGCATATTTCAAATAGAGTACTTAAGATATTATTTAACTCTGTAATTTTTTTTTGAAAACACATGGAGGCTAAATGAGGAGCGGTTACAGAGTCCAAGCTCGCTCTGCTCACCATAAGATGAGTCAGTGAATCCTAGACGAGGTGTTGGGATCAGGAAGGGATTTTATTCAGGAGCCGGCTGACTGAGAAGATGGCAGGCTAGCATCTCAAAATAACCATCTTTTGGGGCCTGGCTGGCAGGTTCTTTTATGGATCAGAGATGGGGGGCCGGGGGGAGATGAGGAAACAAAGTAAAAAGCTATTCAATCCTTGTAAATGTGCCCTGGAATGGCAAGCCTCGGGCAGGGCCATGTTTTTGCCTCACTTCCTTCACAGGTGGGCGGCTCAGGTTACTTCCCTGAGGCAGACCACCATATATGCTTATAACAATAAAAGCTGCAAAATAAAGGTTAAAGTCGCAAGAGCAGATCCAGAGTAAATTCAAAATTAACCCTTCCCAGTTACAGCATCAGTACCTACTCTTTGCGGGGAAAGAAACACCTGGAGTTACCAAGGCTGTGAGCTGAGTCAGGATGGAGCTGTCCTTTTGAAGAGTAATTTTCCTTCCCGATTTGCTAATCAGGCACTCTTAAGAACATCAGCAAGAACATCTACATTTTGTCCCAAACAGGATTTTTATATTTGTGGTTGTACTTTATCATTTATCAAGACTCAGTCCCTTTATCTCCCCTAAAGCCCTCTCCCGGCTCCCTTCCTCTG
Source organism: Bos indicus x Bos taurus (assembly GCF_003369695.1). NCBI lineage: Eukaryota > Metazoa > Chordata > Mammalia > Artiodactyla > Bovidae > Bos > Bos indicus x Bos taurus. The sequence goes on along the minus strand of NC_040076.1, from coordinate 108,256,865 downwards.
AGTCACCAGTTCCTCTGAGGCCACGTGGCTGGTTCTCCAGAGATAATAAGGTGGCAGCCTTGGAAGACCAGTCAGGGCCATCTGGGGTAAGTGTCTCACGCTCCTCAGGCCACTTTAGGGCTGTGTATTCCCTTGGCTGTCTCTGATTAAACTATCCTGTGATGAAGAGGTCTCTGTAGTTCAACATGCACCCCAGGAGTTCCTAACGTGAAACAGGGCTGGGAGCAGGAGGACAGGGAAGAGACTGTCACAGCTGCCCTCAGGGCAGTCAGGGCACAGGAGAAGGACTTCAAATAGTTCACGGTACAGCTGATTATGTGGTCATGGATGACTTAGGAGCTATGAAAGGATAACTGGAGAAGTGATCTAGTCTGGGGGCCAGAAAAGTGACATTTAAGCTGAACTCTGAAGTTAGGAAGGAATTAACTTTGGGGATGTCAGAATCATGGTATGTATGGACATGTTCATTCGTGTCTGACTCTTTGAGACCCCACGGGTTGTAGCTCACCAGGCTCCTCTGTCCATGAGATTTCCCAGGCAAGAATACTGGATAGCCATTCCGTTCTCCAGGGGACCTTCCTGACCCAGGGATCAAACCTGCCACGTTGTAAAGCAGATTCTTTACCATCTGTGCCATCTGGGAAGCAGGATGACTGTGAGTGGCTGGCAAACATTCCACAGGGAAGGATGTGGGATGAACCAAGGTGGGGATGGCAGAAATGCAGGGAAGTGTATGGTGGACAGATGTGGATGTGAACTCGCAGGCCAACATGGTCAGCCAAATACATTATTCAAGGTCAGAAATAATCACTAGAATTCACAGTTTGTGTTAGGACAACGTTATTAAATCTACCATCATTTAAAGGATGCTTATATTTATAGAACAATAACATATACCCTCTAGGGCCTGTGCTGGGTGTGGCTCTAAGCATATCACATGTCTTACCTGGGTTAACAGAGCTCTGAAGGCCTGAACACAAGTGAGTAATTATGAGACGCAGCTAAAGAAGCAGGGAGGGACCACTGCGCAACTGTGACATTGGCAATGAATGAGAAAGTGCATAAGGCCAACCTGTTGGCCAGGGCTGGGGGTTCATGGCTGGTGGGAGGTAGCCCGGTGCAGCCCGGCTGGGGGGCAGTCTGAATGACTCAGTCAAATCAAGATTATGCATGCTTTTATGATCCAATAACTACTTCCAGGTGTGTATCCCAGAGAAACGGTGATACTGTAACAGGGGACTTATGGGAGGATGCTCCTTGAGGCATTCTGTGTGCGGTGGGAAGTTGGAGATGATCTGCTGTGCCTCCCTGGGGGGTAGGCAGGTAGAATGGGGGTGCTACACAGAAGGGAAGGAGGAGAAGGGGGAGACAGAGGATGAGCTAGTTGGGCGGCATCACCGACTCGATGGACGTGAGTTTGAGCAAACTCCAGGAGATAGTGAAGGACAGGGAAGCCTGGCATGCTGCAGTCCATGGGGTCATAAAAACTGGACACAACTTAGCAACTGAACAACCACCACAGATTACAGCGGGGAGAGGTAGCCAACTAGCCATACTTAGAGCAACTAAGAGAGACCCTCAAGGCAGGAAGTGAAAACAGCAGACACAGGAAAATGCACAGCATACCACTTACGAAAATGTTTTAAATAAAAATTTGCACACACAGCAACAGTATCTCTCATAAGAACACTTACAGAGACTTCCCTGGTAGTCCAGTGACTGACTCAGTGTTCCCAATGCAGGGGGCATGCGGTTTGATCCCTGGTCAGGGAACTAGATCCCACAGGCTGCAACGAAGACCTGACGCAATCAAATTAAAGAGAAGAAAACAAAGACAGAAGAAGATACATCAGCCCTTCTCCAAGTTCCCCAAGGGAGGGGGATGAATGGTGTAGACAAAGAGAGTCGCCTACCTATCAGTAAACAAAAAATACTGCAGCCATAAAGCCCCTACAGTGAGCCCTGAGGGGGATTCAGGAAGGAGAAAAGCAGGACACTGGCCCTAAATAGTTGAGGTGTCTATCAAAGGAATGATTTCAATGAGCCCAGACTCCTGCATCTTCCTATACATATACAAGCTCTAAACTCTAACTTGAAATGTCTGTATTTGTGAATAACAGTAATCTTGTAATCTTTGGATATTTGACATTTTCCCCCCCAGAAAAAACTCCTACATCTCCAGGCTCCTCCCTCACCTCTTTGAAACAGCCCCTCAGCACAATCTGAGAGGCTGTATCCTGGGCTATAGTCCTCAGTGAGTCCACCAAAGAAAACAAACTTCTCAACTCTTAGGTTATGTATTTCTTCAGTTGACAGATCTGGTGGCCAATGAAGGGACCCAGGGCAGGCTTCTCTGCTTCACCAGGATCCGGAGCCGAGGTAGCAGCAGTGGCCTCTTAGTCCAGCCTGCCTCCTCAGAGAGAGTCGCAGTGAAAACGACAAGAAGAGGAGTGAGTTTTTTTTTCTTTCCCTTTCCTGACAACAAAGAAGACTAAGCACAACAGTGACCAGGCCTGAACATCCCCTAGCTTTTTTTTTTTTTTTTTTTTTACTTTAACTGCTAACTCTGCGGGTCTGCAAATAAGTTTGCTTTTCTGCCTTCTAACTCTGCAGTGGTGCTGTGTCAGCTGTGCTTAGCCACTGTGCTGTGACTGTGCTTAGTCACTCAGTCGTGTCCAACTCTTTGTGACCCCATGGACTGCAGCCCTCCAGGCTCCTCTGTCCTTGGGAATTTTGAACAAGGCAAGAATACTGGAATGGGCTGCCATGCCTCCTCCAGGGGATCTTCCCAACCCAGGGATCAAACTCAGGTCTTCTGCATTGCTGGCAGATTCTTTGCCATCTGAACCACCAGGGAAGCCCAATAATACTGGCATGGGTAGCCTATCCCTTCTCCAGGGGATCTTCCTGACCCAGGAATCGAATCGGGGTTTCCCTCATTGCAGGTGGATTCTTTACAAGTTGAGCTACCAGGGAAGCCCCTGCAGGAGCTATACTTCACACCTATTTTCCTTTGGCTCTATGCTAAATGCATCCTGGACCTGGTGTTTACCCCTACAACCCTCTTCCCCTTATAGTTCCTCTTTTTACAGAAGGCCACAGAGCCAGCCAACCGCCAGACTCAGTGACTGGGTTACTGACGCAGACTACGACTGTCTTTGAAACAATGCAAGAGGAAACAATCACGATGCTAACCCTTTTGTTCCTCACCGCCGACTCCTGACTGCGAGCCCTCATCTTACATAAGCCCCTAGACTCCTCATAGCGCAGGCTGCGGGGGAGGGGGGCGCACAGATCTTGAGGCATAAGCCTACTGCGTTCCCCTCTCCACCGGCTGAGAATTAAAGCCACCTTTCTACTTCCTCGAAGCTCTGTCTCTGTATCTTTTGTTTGGCTTCAGTGGGCAGAGAAAGCTAAGATTCTGGCCGGCAACAAGAGTACAGACAAATGTGGGTGAATCTCTCCTGGCTTGTAGCTCTCCCAGCAGTGGCTGAGGGTCCTAAGTTTTACTCGGTGGTGTTAACCTCCTCTTGCCTCCAAGATTATCCTGAAAACTTAGTTTCAAGAAGAGGTACTTGGGTTATCCTCAGTTGAAAGACACTCAGTAGGGTTGGACTATGTAATTAGGTGGGAAGCTCGCCTGTTGTTTTAACTTGGATTGGCTATTTTAATAGAGTTTTTCAGAATAAAATTGAAGATATCTCATGAGAGCTTTCAGCTCCAAGGAAGGAGATCTCCCAGTGGGCTTTCTCAGGCAATTGAGAAACTTGTGGGAGTGCTGGAAGCACGTCCTCATACCATGCAGCTGTCCCTATAGGGAAACCCACACATTTTAATTAAAAACTTGCTCTGCCAGGGATGAGCCTACGAGCTGGCCACTCAGCGACCGGAGCACTCAGAGTGGTCTTACACTACCAGAAGGAGAAACTGAGACACGTGAGAGCTGGATCGACTCTGGGGTGACATCTAGCGGAGTTAAGCTTGCAAACGGCACACAGGTCCGCGACAGGATTGCCACTAGCATTTTATCTGGGCAAACTGACTTTACAACGGGGACCAAAGCTTTCAAAACAAAAGAGCAATAGATGGCCAGCCTCCAACTAACACCCCAGCCAGGTTCATGTACAACACATATGGAAATTTAGACTTGCAAATACTCACTTGACTGGAAGAACTATACTAGGAGCTCTCAACCCAAAATGGTCAAATTGGGGCTCTTTTAACATTCTGAAACTCATTTTTAAGTGTGTATGCAGCTAGAAAGAGCCTACTCGATAAAATATCTTTTCAGAATTCAGAAACAAAAGCCCTTCTAGGAGAAACTTGCATTTCTCTCCCTGTGTCTTTAAGATGTAAATGCTCTACCTGATTTTCTTAAGCGTGTGTGTGTGTGTGTGTGTGTGTGTGTTGGCAGTTTGGTCTCTACCATCTGGAAGGTACACATATGGTGCACAACTGGCAACCCACGGAATAGACTGGGGTTCTGAGAAGACTTCGTCTGGCTGAGGCAACTCTCAGGGGCTTTTGTCACCCTAAGCTTTGTTGCATCTACCTGTACATCAAAGATCTTTCCTTTCTTAGACTTTCAGTTGTGTCTGACTCTTTGCCATCCATGGACTGTAGCCCACCAGGTTCCTCTGTCTGTGGAATTCTCCAGACAATACTGGAGTGGGTTGTCATTCCCTTCTCCAGGGGGGGCTTCCTGACCCAGGTAGTCTATAGGGACAAACTAAAATGGATATAGAAAGCTGTAGAAGAATTGTAGAAAGGCTGCTCTGACAAAGTTATTCTGTGCATGGTTCCGTTTGGATTGAATTTAATTAGGTAAGTAAATTTTGTTGTTGAGGGTGGGCTGGTGCAAGACTAGAGTTTGATTTTCTCTCTCTTTTATGAGAATAGAGTTTTCTTATGAACTATTTTTGGTTACAGATTGTGAGTTGCTCTGCCTTCTACATGATCTGTCATTTGCCTTAAATATCTTTTATTGTCTCTTTAGTTGAGTGAATAAGCATTGCTTCTGTGACCTATGATCCTATTTGATCAAGTGTTTAAAAACTTGACATTTTTAAAAAAAAGAACAAACTTCCCAAGTATCAAATTCTAATTAAGATTCTTTTGACCCCCAGCTAACTTTGGGATGTTTCAAAGGACCCCTGAAGCGTCCCGGAGAGATGAATTAGGTTTATCTGGCATGTTAAATTACATGGGTAGCACCATCAACTAAGTGTAGCAAAACCTTCTTATTTTATGGGTGAAAGTCAGTAATGTAGTCATTCCAAAAGTTATACAGAATTCCTAAAAATCTGATGTGCCCTAATACACTGTTATCAGTTATAATTCTAGTCATTATCTTTTAAAGGTTGTTCACCACAAAAGTAAGTTTCTTGTCAATTATATTGTGAACAGATCTTTAACCATGCCATTTTAAGTCTTTTGTCATTTATAGACAATCATTGTTTTACTCTAATGCTTTTACAAAATGAGGATTTTCAAGAGGATTCATAAAAAGAGCTTTTTGACAAATTTGTTTCTGATAACTTTGAGATCATACCACTGAACTCAGTAAGAAATTACAAAACTCTAATGGAAAACCTGATGACTTCATACAAATCAACTGGAATTACACAGAACTGAACGAATTGATAAATATGATTTACAATTTTATGACTTCTGAAATATTCTGATTTTTAATGTTTGTTTTCCAGAAAATCTTTCCTCTTATACTCTTTTTTATCTACAACAAGCTGATAAAATATACCTTTGTAAACAAAGGTGAAATATTTATCTTTTTCTCTCTACATGATCCTTCCAAAATTTGGCTTATCCAGCTGGCTCCCCTGTGAACTTGATGGCTTATTGCGACCAGATTACAACTAGTTACACTAATCATTGTTTTAATTTTTTCTCTTGCTGTTTTCAAATTATTTATGCCTTGTGTCTTTCTCTGCTGTATTTTATTAATGTTACTAGCTGTATTACCTATATTCTATTTCACAAGACTATTGTCTCTCTCATTACCCAATGTACAACCAGGCCACTGAAAAAAATTAATGATGGCTAAATGTCTTGAGGCAATTGATCACATATATAACTCTATATAAAATAACTGTAACAGTAAAATTCTAGATATGGGAAGAAGCAACAAGGGAAAACATTTCCTGGATGATAACTGACTAGTAAAACGGGCAATTCCGAGGATTTTAGATAATCAACAGGGCCTTGTCCAAAAAATTTAGCACACTGAGTAGCCTATCAACAGAATCCTCATCTGATCTAGGAATGAGCTTTCCTAGAGCCATGGGACAAACTGGTCATGAAATGCCTCCCAACTGTTGGTCAATTTAGGACCAAGAACAGGCACTGTGGACAAAGAATGCTGCCTGCCATTTCAGTAAACAAAGAATACTGCAGCCTTAAGACCCCAAAAGTGGACCCTGAGAGGAAACCAGGAGGGGAAAAACAGGATATTGCTCCTAGATAGTTAAGATGTTTATCAAAGGAATGATTTCAATGATCCCAGACTCCTGCATCTTCCCATACATAGAAAAGCACTAAAATCATTAACTTGAGGTCTCTGTTTTAGTGATCAGCAGTAATCTTTGGATGTTCAACCAAATATTTGTTTGTTCTTTTCCAGCAAAAACTCCTACATCTCCTAGCTCTTCCCTTACGTCTTTGGAACAGTCCCTCAGAGCAATCTGAGAAGCTGTATCTGGACTACAGTCCTCAGTAAGTCCACCGAATAAAACAAACCTCTCAACTTCCAGGTTCTGCTTTTGTTTGTTTGTTTGTTTTTTCAGTTGACAATGGGAAAGGGGATAAAAAAGAATAACCAATCATCAGAGAGGGGTCTCCAGGGAGCAAAGGTAATGAGGGTATTACTCCCTCAGCTTTGTGCCTGGGACCAACAAGTGCAAGAAGTCAAGTCCAAAGTAACTTGGTACGGATGTCTCCACCCTGGATCTTAAACTTCTGCTTTTGACCTGCATATTGGTGTGATCAGATCTGTGCGTGCAATAAACTGCTCACTGTCGTGATTTTGAATCTAGAGGCTCTGCACCTGGGATGCAGCCGAGGTCTCAAGTTCAGGTGGTCCTCCCTACACTTAGAGCACGTGTTGCTACACGTGGTACGTGGTACAAAGCACGTGGTTCAAAGCTAATCCATTCATTAAAAGATGTTTTTTTTAAAGCTGAACCTTTTTTAAGAGCCAGGTCTGTCGGGAAGGGGACAGGCAGGTCTGGCTTCCCTGATGTGAGGCGTGTTCCCACAGAGAGGATCTCAGGGCTCTGTTCCTCCCATCATCACGCTGCCAAAACTGCCCATCTGCGAACAGATTAGGAAGCTCCACAACCCTCTCTTAAAGCATGGCCTGGGGCACAGCACCTCATTCTAATCTTTTCCAGAATGAGGCTTTTTATATCAACAACAAATCAGTAAACAAAGCAATTGACCGTGTGGCTGTATAACCTGAAGGAATGAATTGGCAACTCTTTGCTACAGATTTCTAATTACATATAAAAGAGGACTTATTTACTATAGCCTAGAAGTAAATGCTTGTAGTCATGGACCACCAATGATGTGGTTCATGTTCTAACCAGTTTTTTTGTGTGTTCTGTAGATTTTTCTTGGTTTCTTGGTTTTTGTCCCCAAAGGCCATGAACAAGGATAGTCCCCCGCAGCCGCCCTCTCTCAGGACAGGCTCCTTAGAAAAGTGACTAGCACTTTGATTTGGGGCAATCCTGGTGGCTCAGATGGTAATTATCTGCCTGCAATGCGGGAGATGCAGAGTCGATCTCTGGGTTGGGAAGATGCCCTGAAGAAGGGAATGGCAACCCACTCCAGTATTCTGGCCTGGAGAATTCCATGGACAGAGGAGCCGGGGGGGCTGCAGTCCACGGGATGAGACACGACTGAGAGACTAACACTTTTCTTCACTTGGAGTCATCTGGGAGGGAAACAGGCCACTTTAAAAGTCCTGTTTAATAAAGTGTACCAGAGAATGCCTTCAAAGTACAACTCATCTCACTAGGTATTTTTTTATAAACAAAAAAATGCTCCTCAAATATCTATCAAAATGTCAAGCATTTATTCAGAGATTGTGTATAAAGCATCCTGCTAGCCACTGGGCAGCATCATGATAAAAGCTACAAAATACATGTCAAATATCCTGAACTCTCACTACATGCTTCATGTGGCTCAACACAGTGCCCAGGAAGTACTTAACACAGCACAAGAGTCCTTTCAGGGAAATACTGATCTTATCCCCATTTAAGGATGAAGACGGAGGCACTTGCCCAAAGTTAAGGAATTACACCAAGTCCCAGAGGTACTAAGTAGTGAAGCCTGGCTCCAGACCCCTGTTCTTCCCTTGAATAGCGCAGAGGTTACACATATAGACCCAGTCACTCCCCTTAAGAGAGGACAGAAGGAAAGCTGCCTGGGGTATGTGTGGGAAGTGTGTGTGCATGAGGTATGAGAAAGGGAGGGAGGGACAGAGAGACTGACAGAGTTGGACTGTCAATAATCATGCTTCCTGTAGACAAGACAGTGAAGACCTTCTGGAAGGGAGACGGCCAGGCAGGGTATTTCTGTTTCCTACGGCTGCTGTAATGAAGTACCACAAACTTTGTGCCTTAACAGGACAGACATGAACTCTTTCACAGCTCTGAAGGCTACAAGTCCAAAATTAAGGTGTTGTCTAGTCCCTCTGAGGCTCTGGATAGAATCCCCTCTTGTCTCTCTGAGTTTCTGGTGGTGGCAGGCAAACCTTGGTGTTCTTGGCTTGCAGCTATATCACTCCAGTCTCTGCTTCTGTCTTTAAATGGTGTTCTTCTCTATCTTCACATGACCTTCTGATAAGGTCATCAGTCACTGGGTTTAAGGCGCATGCTAACCCAATATAGCCTTATCTTAATTACATCTGCAAAGACTCTGTTATTTCCAAGTAAGGTTGTAATCACAGATAGAGGGGTTAAGACTTCAACACAGCTTTTTTGTGGGCACAATAACCCACAGAAGTATGAAAGTGAGGATCATCCAGGACTCTGGAAGGAGGCCCTGTATACACCCTTTCAGGCAAGGCTGAAGTGGGCACTTGAGTCAGTGCAGCACATGAACAGGAATCTCCAGGAGGAGGAGGGAATGGAGACGACCTGGGAGAGAGAGGGTGAGGGCCCTCAGGACAGGAAGAGAGGTGAGCAGCCAGGCTGGGGAGACCAGCAAGTTAGTGATGGGGATACTTGGAGTGGAGGTTACCATGATGGGTGGGGCCAGGTTAGAGAAGGTGTCTTCAGGGACTTTATTTTAGAGCAATGGGTCTCAAACTTGAGCTGGAACAGAATCTCCGGGAGGGCGTGCTAATGAAGACACTGGCCCCACCAGTGTCTTATGGGGCCACTCCAGTTCTGATTCAGTAAACCAGGGGCGGGGCCGAAGCCCCTGCATTTTCACCAGTTCCAGGGGATGCTGTGGCTGCTGGTCCAGGGACCACACTTTGAGAACTCTCTGGCACTGAAGTTCAGAAGGAGGGACAGGAAGTAAACACCAGAGGTGGTCACTAGAAGACAGATGACCAGGGGATGAAGGACATGACCATCATTTCTCTCCGAAGGCCTGAGGAGTTTCCTATCATGAGACTGAATGAAATGGAGGAGTGTTATCGTAAATTCTGATCCACCTGGGGTCTCTGGCAAATCAGGTCATGATGCCTTACAAAGTTCAGGGGACAGGTATACCCTCTCTTTCAGGGGATGCAACTGATAAACTCCATGATGACATAGGATGTACTGTTTTTCAAGCAGGGATATTTGGAGTAGGTAGTCTGGATTAAAAAGAAATGAATGGATTATGGTTGTCCTAAGGGTTAAAGGAGATAAGTTTATTTTATTATTGATATATTTATTTATTTAGGCTGCACTGGGTTTTAGTCGCAGCATGTAGGATCTTCAACCTTTGCTGCGGTATGTAGAGTCTAGCTCCCTGACCAAGGATTGAATCTGGGTCCCCTACACTGGAAACTCAGAGTCTTATCCATTGCACCACCAGTACACGCATGTGTGCTAAGTCACTTCAGTCGTGTCTGACTCTTTGCCACCCTAAGGACGGCAGCCCGCCAGGCTCCTCTATCCACAGGATTCTCCAGGCAAAAATACTGGAGTGGGTTGCGATTTTCTTTCTAACACAGGATCAAACCTGAGTCTCTTACATCTCCTGCATTGGCAGGTGGGTTCTTTACCACTAGCACCACCTGGGGAGTCCCTAGACCACCAGGCAAGTCCCTAAAATTGTTTTTGAAGAAAATTCACTCCTTTGCTTCCTGCTGCACGGGTAGCTACTTGGCCATGTAATACAATTTATATTCAGAAGTTAAAAATCACACATTCCAAAAGCAACTCCACTAAGTTGTGTCTCATTTCTCAGTAAAAAGCTGTTTCTGTAAAACACAAAGCTTTTGTTTTCATGTCAGTGGGATCAAAGATGTTTCCTCCAGCACATGTCCACACTATCATTATATTAGATACTATACAATGCTTGCTTGCTTAAAAGTCACTGAAATATGGGATGTGAGTATTGAATGTAAAACTGAGGAACCTAATAAGGGATGGAGAATAGGTGTTTATTATTCTAAGAGCACATTTTAAAAACCTAACATCCCCTTTAAACTCAATCAAATCCAACAAAAACCTGGGCAAACTGAGGAGCAGGGCAGGTACCCAGAGAAATCTTGCTGCCAGCTGCTGTAGGGGCTGCAAAAATGCCGTGACTCTGGGAGTCTCCAAAGACACAATTCTGCCCAAAACTCACCTCTACAAAGAAAACTCTTAGGAACTGCCTGGCTGTCCAATGGTTAGGAATCCCCACTTCCACTGAAGGGGGTGTGGGTTCGACCCCTAGTTGGGGAACTAAGATCCTACATGCCATGCGGTGTGGCCAAAAAAAAGAAGAAAGAAAAAGAAAACTCTACGTTTCAGGGAAAGACTGTCTCATGTTTTTCCCCTCTGCCATTGGTTTCCAGGCACAGTCCCTTCATGCGGCCTTAGAGCCGGCAGTGATAGCCTTAAACTTCATGTCCCACACCGAGGGGGTGGGCGGCGGGGACAGGCCAGTTGTTGAGAGCTCAAAGCTGATGCTGATCTCCCCTCGGGAGCACAGTGAGCTTCAGTGACCTAACAGACTCAGCTTCTAAATGTCCCCTCCAGCCTTCACGTTTGGTAAGAAAACATAAATGTCATGCCATTCCAGGAAAAGCAAACTTCTTCATTTTATAAGGTTAGTTTTATGAGTCAGGCTTAGTTGGAGACAAGTAAACAACTCATTTGTGGATAAAAATTGCTGCGCTGCACTTATGTTCTGGACAGGGAGAACATTAGTGTATTACATTATACCCTGGAGTTATTTCATTGCATTTTCCTTCTCTCGGGCAATGCCTGATAAGGTGAATGCAACATATGGAGCAAAAGTCAGTGACCTTCAGATCAGGCCCTATCCTCCTGTGGGGATGAAGGAGATCTCTGCCTTGGACACTCTCAGGCTAAGGGGTAGTGGAGAGAGACAGGAAGACTACTGTTGTGTTAATCTGTTTGGTCAGCTCTGGGTATGAGTTCTTGACCCTCCCCAAAGAGCTGGGGAGTGGTCAGAGGCAGTGTTCCCCTCTGGCCTAGGATGGGGCTCCTCAGGAAAGGCTGATTGTGAGAGGGATTCGAGTTGTTGTAGGCAGGTTGGGAATGGGTTGGGTCCTGGCCTGGCCTCCTCCTGTTCCAGGTGCCCAGTGGTCCCAACACCCCTCCAGCTGCCTTTGTTTTCATCTAATTTTAATATCTTAATTACTATGTTTTACATATTTAAATATTTTTCTTTTGGGGTTTGTAGTCAGAAAACTTCAAGGATATAATCATTAAATATTAGACTTGGAGACTTTCAACTTCTTGCCAACACAGAATTGACTGACACTTGATTATTCAGCATTTGGCTGAAGATGGGGAAATCAGCACCTCCTAAGGCACTTCTTCAGAGAAGGTGATGGCACCCTACTCCAGTACTCTTGCCTGGAAAATCCCATGGATGGAGGAGCCTGGTAGGCTGCAGTCCATGGGGTCGCTAAGAGTCGGACACGACTGAACTGACTTAGCAGCAGCAGGGCACTTCTTTCTATTGTCTTTAGCAGGTCCCTTCGTCAGTACAGGGGAAGAGATAAAGAGAAGGGATGCCCTCCACCCTGTAGAAGCTGACACATGTGCAGGGCAGGAGCACAAAGCAGCCTACAGTCAGGTGCCAGTCAAGACAGAGTATGAAGGGCAGGCGTACTGGGGGGTGAGGTTGTTACTGGGGCTGCAGAGATCAGCCAGAGCTGCCCTTTCTTGAGCAGAGTCACGTGTCTGGCAGTGTGGCAAGTACTTGCATCAGCTCACAGTCACCCAGAAGCTGGGTGTGGTGGGCTGAGGAGTGGCCCCCAAAGAGGTCCACATCCTAATCTCTTGAACCTCTGAACATGTTACAAGGCAGAGGGGACGTGGCCAGTACGATCAGGTTAAGGACCCTGAGCTGGACAGAGTATCCTGGCTGATCCAGGTGGGCCCAGTGTACTCACATGGGTCCTTACAAGTGTTATCATCAGCTGCTGCCTGCTGGCTATGAAGATGGAGGATGGACAGTGAGCCAAAGAGTGAAGGCAACCTTCAGAAGCTGGAAAAAGCAAGGAAATGGATTCTTCCCTAGAATTTCCAGAGGAAACACAGCCCTTTCAACACCTAGATCTTAGCCCAGAAGACTGATTTCAGTCTTCTGACCTCCAGAATCGTAAGAGAATGAATTTGTGGGAGTTGTTTTTTCCTACAAAGATTGTGGTCATTTGTCACAGCAGTGAAATCAATAGATACAAAATTACTTGTGATCCTTCCTAGTGTTCTGTGTGGACACCTCCCTTGGGGCCATCCAGATTGGGACACATCATCTACACAACTACGGTACAAGGCTCTTTTCCAACTCAACTTGACTGGCCAGAGGCGTCCTGAACGATTCTAAGAAGTAACCCAAAGTGGAGAAGTGCTACTGCTACTATGGGACTAACTCTGTGCAAACCTCTTAAACTGGGGACCATCACAAAGGCGAATAAACGCCAAGCCTGCAGAAGTGCGAAAGAATTTCTAGGTGATTCATGCTGATGCTCTGAGATCAAGGGTCGGGTGGGATTTGGGAGACTGTGTGTGTGTGTGTGTGTGTGTGTGTGTGTGTGTGTGTGTATTCAACATTCTGTGTCTCTTTAAGATCAGTCACTTTAGGGCTATTTACATTCTGTCTCCAGCAGAACCACCTAGGTTGTTCAGGAAGAGCATGCCACCAAGCCAGACTCCTGGTGGTTAAATTCATGACAGTGATCTTTATTTGGGGCCAAGACTAACTCTCTGTGATCACACGCATCCTTGGCTCTGACACCCTGTGTGGCAAGATGAGTGGAAATGTTGTGGGCTGGTAAAAAAAAAGTGTGTGATTCAAAAGCAACTTCTTACAAGCTGGTTAAAAGCATTCTTACTTGCCAGCTCACTTGTAGCTGGCTCAGATGACTGAAGGACGAGGCCGGGAAGGCCAAGGCTAGATTTAACCTCAGGGCCTTTTTCACTTCGGTGCTGGACCCAAACTCTGCAGTCAGAGCCTGCAGGCTAGGTGGGCGCTGTGGGCGGGGGGTGGGGGAAGGAGGGCAGAGACATGGGGGGCACTGGTGCCATCTCAGCAGGTGCAGTGCCCTGGAAGGTCTCTGTTCTGTGCTTTCTGGATTGTTATGTTTCATTAACACAGCAGAGGGCGCTGAGGAGCACCACCTTCACCCTGCCAATAGCTATCCCCCTGTGGTTCTTTCACGGGGGCTGTAAAAGCACTGAGAAGCCTTCCTTGTGTGAAAGGAGAGATTTTTTCACTTTAGGGTTTTATTACATATCTTTCCCCTCCATATTCATTGCAGCCTTCTTCATTCTCCAGTTTTTCTTTTCTATGGTCTGCTTGATGCATTGCTTTTCTATTCTTGTGAACTATCACCTCTGAATTATTGACATTAATGGAGAGAAGACTTCAAGGAGAACAGTAATTAGATGAATTATGCTGTATTAAAGTGCTTTATAGATTGAAAAGGGATAAAGGAAGAAGCTTTTTCTTAGTATACTAGGCGCTCTCCCAGCTGTCTTGTCGGCTCAATGGACAGGCTTTGTTCTGCCCATACACTGGGGTTGGTGGGGGCACACAGCAGCCAGTCCACCTGTGGGGAGGGGGAGGGATGATCAACAGAAGTCAGCTAGCTGGTTTGCTCTGAAACTTGCCTGTGTCAGGTGTACCCATTACCTAGCTGCAAAATTGTTAAGTAAACTTGTGAAGAGTAGGCAGGAAAAAACGTAAGTCCACAAAATCCAAGTTAAATACTGTAAAAAGAATTGATAAAGCCTCTAAAAACTCTTGCTGGTTAACTGGGTATGAGTGAATCAGGGTTAGGCAAGAAAAGTCAGAAGTAAAAGGAGAGGATTGTGAACTGTATTCTTTGCAAGTGCTTCTGCCATCATACATAAACAAAAGTGAAAGTCACAGATGCCCATTATGGGTGGATCTTCTTGCTTGAAAGACTGCAAGGAGTGTCCATTAATGTCCTTCACGCTACACCAAAAGACAGATGATAGTTTTATATTTGCTGATTTTCATTTAAATTGAAGCAGTTAAGGTTTGGGCATAATTCCCCCCGCCTTACCTCTGGTCAAATGTTTTGATTAATGTTTCCAATCAGGTCGTGGCCTGGTCCTCTGAGCAATCCTCAAATAAAGGCTGATTTCAAATGGGTTGCCTTTGTTCTTAAGTCTGTGCACACAAAGATCTCACCAGTCTTCCTAAATGCCAGGGAAAGGCTGGCTTCTCACCAGCTGCCTGGGGCAGGGACTAGTGGTCGTAGGTCTTACAAGTGTCCTGAGCGTGCTTGCCTCACTGTAGGGGACAGCCCCAGGTGGTCAGAAGTAGGCTTATCCAGGGTACCCTGGGTAGCACAGGAGCTCTCAACACCACAACCTTCCATGCTCTGGGGCCTGCGGCATCAGAGAAACAGGAGCCTTCTGGTCATGGAAGGGTAGTGTACGGTTGGGAAAGAGAGGTCATCAGACAGGGGCAGTGAGGGATGCCTGTGTCCCTCACTATGACTCTCTCCTTACAATCTCTCCTTATAATCAGTAAACAAAACAGAATACTCACAAGTGGTTTCACCAGCTAGTTCTGACTTGAGAATCTCAATACTTCTTTGCATTTACTACCATCGCGGGTGGCCAGACAGTAAAGAATCTGCCTGCAATGCAGGAGACCCAGGTTTGATCCCTGGGTCAGGAAGATCCCCTGGAGAAGGGAATGGCAACCCACTCCATTATTCTTACCTGGAGAATTCCACGGACAGCCATGTGGAGGCAAAGAGTGGGACAGACTGGTGACTAACACTTTCACTACCATAGCTGTTACTGCATTTTACCACTAGAGGGCAATAGTGTTCCTAAAATAAGGGATTCGACCAGAACCAAAAAATCACTTAGAATTAAGAAATTTCAGAGCTGGAAGAGGTCTTAAAAATCATCTGGTTCACAGGCTTTCAATTTTTTTTCAACTGAAATGCACAAGAACTGCATACTTCATAATGAACCATTTCCTACATGTATGTTCGCAATCTTTTGAGGCACTACTTACCTTTACTCTGCAATGCACACTAAACAATTTGTATTCCCAATTGTTTCATTAAACACAAACAAAAAACAACTGAAACCACTAAACAGATGTCATAACCCACCAGTGTGCCATTAGCTTGAAAAACCCTGATTTGGTCCCAGTCTCTCATCTACTAAGGGACACAATAACCCAGAGGATGGAGAAGGATGCTACCAGCTATACTTCTCTCACTCACCCAGCCACCTGCTAAACTCAGAGTCAGTCCTGGAGGAACTCAGCACTTATTCTACCAATGCACTGACTGGATAAAGTAGTTGAGAGTCTATCATTTTCCACCTCTTGTCAATGATACAACTGCTCATGTAATTGAAGCAGAAATTCTTTGCATTAAAGGTCTCTTCTCATTCAAGTAGTTTCAATCAATCAAGTGATTTCAATCAAGCAATTTCATTGAATTTCCATAGAAACTGAAACCACTTTAGTCTCTTGTGAGTCTTGGCCCTGAAAGTCACTAAGTTCTCTTCCTTGGCTCCCTGATGTTAAAACATTTATAATCATTTTGGGAGGAAATGTAAAGGTAAACCAGAAGATCACAGCAATGTATCCTTTCTTAGGGTCATTGCTCTGTGTTCTTCTACTTAACTCCTCCTCCCTTTCATGCATATCTAATTTATTGATTATCCCCTGGGATTTTTTAGGCCAAAAAGGAGCATCCCTTTAAACTTCAGGACTATATTATTACAGATGAAAAGAGTAACTGAGCTCTCTGGATAAGAAAGGAAAAATTTTCTTCACTCACTTGGATTTTGAGAGCTAGTTTATTTTGTGAAAAATGCCACAAATTTTATTTTTTTTTAAAAGGGGGTATCCAGCAAAGTCCTACTGTATAGCACAGGGACCTCTGCTCAATGTTATATGGCATCCTGGATGGGAGGATGCCATACATGTACATGGATGCCATACATGTATGTACGTGTATGGCTGAGTCCCTCTGCTGTTCACCTGAAACTATCACAGCTTTGTTAATCAGCACTCCAATCTAAAATAAAAAGATTTTAAAATTATATAAATAAAAAATAAGGGGATAACTAAATGCATGAAAATGCAAATTATTTTATTATTCAATTATTTAATGGTCAGAAGGAAGAAAAACTTTTCTGAGGCTGAAAAATTCCTGGTGCACTTTAGAAATCTGAGCTTGGCTTTCTGTAGAGAAACCTTCCCACTGATAAACAGGGAGCAAATCTCCAGGCGGGGAGTGGGGGTGTGGGGGGGCTGCTGTTCGGGCTCTGGGACGTGGCTACTCTCCACTTTGATAGAAAGTTCTCAAGTTCTATTCCCTCACTTGTCTGCTGGGAAGTGGGGGGCGGGGGGGAGTTAAACTGAACCTCCTTGAGATAGCAAAGTCTGTTACAAGTGACAAGCGCAGGTTGCCTTTTTCTAGGGGAAAAAAAAATGCTTTCACCAGTCAATAAATCTAGCCAAACTGGGTGCAGGGTTAAGTCTTTGAAGAACCAAGGCGTTCTCTTCCAAATGGCGTTCTCACACCCCCAACACCACGTCTAGAACTATCTTAAAAGTTCAACTGCCACTCCTTAAAATTTTCTCTTTATCCTCTTCATTAAACTCTAGCTTCTTCAATGATGAGTCTACAGGCTTTGTGGAATATTGGGGGTTGCTGGAAAGAGCATCGTTACTTTGGGGACAAAGTGTAGTTCTGTAACTTTCGTAGTCATCTTCTACTTGAAAAAGCAACGTAGCTCCACGGACACAAAATGATACCTACAGCCTTGAAATCAGCAACCAAACAACGAGCTGCCAAATTCTCATTCATTCCGTTTACAAACACAACAGCCCTGGGTCATTCACTCTTATTAGATTAAAGCAGACGCCAGGATTAAGAAGGTTCCTGGCCAGGCCAACGCGTAAACTGCAATATTATCCTAAACCCATTTGACAAGGGAACGTCCACGGTTCGGCGTGGGAACTGGCTTGGATTTTGAAAAACCCTGTCCAGAACTGACTCTCAAGCCACTGGTGGGTCGTGCATTCGGCGACCACCTCATAGCAACCAACTCTGGAAAGACCAAGCCTGGCCTTTAGGGCCTGTTCCTGTGGACCTGTTTCCCAGGTATGGGAGCTACCCTGTGAAAATTCTTTAGGTCCTTGTAAATGTCACAAAGAACAAGTCCGCTTTCCGCGGATTCTGCGCCCCGACGGGCCCTTCCAAGCGCGGGAGCTGTTCCGGGCTGTCTCCGCACCTGGCGCATACCGTTCTCGCCGGCGAGCCCCAGCACGGGCGCGCGCATACGGCAGTCACCGCCCACGCGGCTGGCGGCCGGTCCCCGCGCGCGCCCCCCGTGCTGCTCGGGTACTCACCCACGAGCGGCCGTCCAGCACATTCGCCAGCACCTGAAGGGCGCTGGGCGAGGCGGCGCGGAAGTTGAAGAAGTGCAGCGCCGCGCGCGCCGCCTGCGAGAGGAGCCGGCTCGAGGGCTCCGCGTCCTGGAGCCACCCGGAGTCCTCGGGGCCCCCGGACGCCGCCGCCCCCTGGAGGGCGAGCAGCAGTAGCAGCGGAACCGCGAGCCGCTGGGCTGCGGGGCGCGTGTCCCCCGGCCGGGGAGCGGAAAGCGGTTGCCTGCGGAGCTGCATGGACGCGGGTTGGCGCGGCGCTCGACCGGTGCGAGCTTCGGGTAGGCGGCGCCGGCGCTTGAGGAAATAAGGCCGGGCGGGCCCCTCCCCCCCGCCCCCAGGGCGGCCCGCTGGAGGGCGTCCGGGTCCCTCTCGGCTTTTCCCGCAACCCCTGGGCCCCTCCGCCCCGCCCCACTCCGCCCGAGCTCCAGCTGCCCCGGCTCGGTACCCGGACGCGGCGGCGCCTCCGCGGCGCGGGGCGGGGATGTCTGGCCGGGGCCGCGCGGGCAGGGGGACAAGGGGCAGTGGAGACTTCTCTCTCCAGGGAGCGCGGCCAGGTCGGCGCCACCCCGCGCCCACAACCTAGCTCGGGGACCTGGTTTCTGGCTGCGGTTGGTGTGATTTCGAAGCCCTCAGGGTTTCACAGCAAACCTGCTTCAGTTGTTCAAGGCTTGGAGCTTATTTCCCAGAAGAAGAAATTGGAAACGGGTGGAGAACAGGACGTGACGCTGGCATTGATGGGGGTCCTTATAGTACAATGACTTTGAAGTGAGCCAGATACCCAGAGAATTGGGGCTGGAGAGGGGGCTGCGGTGGTAAGCTGATAAGAACCTAGAGGCCCCACTGGACTTGGAAACGTTGATAACCGTGGTGGAGCGCAGATGGGCGTGGAAACCAGAGTCCGGCGAAGTGAGGCATGGATTGGGCTGTAGTTCTGTGGAGGCAGCAAGGGTTGACGACTCTTTTTAGACACATGGCAGTGAAGGAAGAGATGGCCATTGTTCTTAAGCCACAGACAGAAAGCCCAGGAGAACTCGGAATTAGAGGCACTCCCAGCACCCGTTCTCCCACCTGTCTTGAGTTTGTTCAGGGGTCTGCCCCTCCCCAACACTCGCTGACCCCATCCCTACCGAGGAGCCGAAGAAAGTCCCTTCTCCTTGCTGGTTACTGGTTGAAGCCCCACATAAAAAGAATCTGGATAAGATATGCGTGGGGGAAGGCTTGGGTGGGGGTGCGCGACATGGGGACGCCATCTTTGAAAACATCTTTCCTCCCCGACTTCTTCGTTTGGATGTTGTCCGTCTCGGCCCGTCTTTTCTCCAAGGTATTCATGGAACACTCATCCTGCTAGGCCTGAGGGAAGTGAGGAGGGGGCAATCTGTAAGTCTCCATGCTCCTGGAGCACACCTTCTAGGCAGGCGGAGACCAAGAGGCAAGGGAATGAACCCTTTGTTGCGTGCAGTTACACGCTGTGGAGAAAAAGTAAACCTGAAAGAGGATGGGGAGTTGGTTATAATTTAAAATAGCGTAGTCAAAGCAGACCTCACTGAGAAAGTAATGTTTAAGTAAGGACCTGAAGGAGAGATGAGAGAGCCAGGTGGACACTGGAGGTCGAGGGGACCGCAAGTGCAGAGGCCCCGAGGCCAGAGTCCACTGGATGTGTGAAGAAGTGCGAGCAGATGCAGCTGGAGGGAGAGGACAAGGAGAAGACAACTGAACGCCAGGTCTGAGGGACAATGGGAAGACGGGCAGAGCATGTATATTGTGTCTGGGTGTGCCCCATGTAAGTGCGCCCCTATCTTGCCAACAGTCTCGCGATGAAGCCCATCTGAAGAATGGCTGAGCAGAGGAGAGATGAGGAGCCCGGGTTCCTGATGACGTTGAGCACCCAAATCGGCTGATCCTGGAGCTCATTTCTTATGTTCACTGAAGCTGGAGGTTCCGTTTCTTGCCTTCAGAGGCAGCCTAACACAAATAATTATCTTCTTAGAACATCTTCTCCAAGGGGTTATCATGGTAGGTTTCTTGAGAAGTTATCACTTCCAGGTTTTATAAAGACTAAATTTTCCTTATTTTATTTCAGTGCTTCACCCCCAGTGGGTGCTGGGCAGCTTTCAACTGCGGGAAAACTCAT
The DNA here is from genome assembly GCF_003369695.1 of Bos indicus x Bos taurus. Classification (NCBI taxonomy): domain Eukaryota; kingdom Metazoa; phylum Chordata; class Mammalia; order Artiodactyla; family Bovidae; genus Bos; species Bos indicus x Bos taurus. The sequence continues at coordinate 108,236,641 of NC_040076.1, read as the reverse complement.
CAACGTTGTGGACTCTGCAGTGGTGTGGAGTCGGGTGTCTCCCTGATGGTTTGAAGGATTCAGCCTTTCTCCATCCTTCTGCACAGCTCTCCTCAGCTGTTTGGCTTTTTGTCCATAGACTCACCTGTAGCTCCATGATTATCGAATGGCTGTCACAGCTCCAGACACAGCTCCAGGCTTGATCCCTGCACTGGGAAGATCCCCTGGAGAAGGGAATGGCAACCTACTCTAATATTCTTGCCTAAGAAGAAATAGTCACACGAGGGAACAAGCATAGCTGCCTGAGTACAGAGAACTCTTCCAAGGTCAGCTGTTTATAATAGTGGTAGTAACTACACTCGGGCCAGATTGGTCAGGAACACACATTTCAAAAGTTAATTACACTATTCACTTTATTAACAGATTTTCTAGAACAGAAGATTCCCTTGATTGAGAAATGTGTGTGTGTCCTTTGTCCATTTATCTGTGAGATTGTTGAATTTCTAATTGATTTATAGAAGTTCTTTAAACACTAAGGAATGGGGCTTCCCTGGTGGCTCAGATGGTAAAGAATCTGCTTGAAATGCAGGAGACTCAGGTTTGATCCCTGGGTTGGGAAGATCTCCTGGAGAAGGGAATGGCTACCCACTCCAGTACTCTTGCCTGGAGAATCTTATGGACAGAGGAGACTGGAGAGCTAAGTCCACAGGGTCGCAAAGAGTCAGACATAATTAAGCAATTTTTTAATTGAGCGATTTTCACTTGCAGGCCAAGATGTGTCACAAGAATCACTAATATTTTTTCCCCTAAGTTTCTACACTGTGTGTGTGTTGTTCCTTGTTGCCAGATGCCATGTGCGCGGGCAATGTTAACGGCGCACTATGTGTGCCAAAGGGCCTGAACTTGTGTCGCAGGGCTGATCCCCCCCCCCGGCCTCCCTGGTGTTGTGGGAGGACTGCCCTGCAGGCAGGGAGGAAAGTCTTAGCCAGTGGGACTGGCCACCCCACCTCCCCCCACCCCCCGCCAAGAATGTCCCCTATGTCATGTTTGTGTGTGTGTGTTAGCTCAATCATGGCCAACTCTTTGCAACCCTAAGGACAGTAGCCCTCCAGGCTTCTCTGTCCATGGAATTCTCCAGGCAAGAATCTTGGAGTGGGTTGCTATTTTCTTCTTCTAGTTCCTTAATCATTGCTCAGGTGATTGTGAGCATTTTTATAATGGAGAATTTGGCTTGTGTTTAAGAAATATATTGGTATAAATCATCATATATGTACTTAGATATAATTTTATGAAAAGATTCAGAAGGAAAATTGATATAATATTTTTCCAGGCTATTTGTAATGTCAATCAAAATTAGCAATTCATGTACCCACTGACCCAGCAAACCTACCTCTATAGCTTATAGAAATGATATATCCACACTGTACACAGAGATGTATGAGAATGTTTCTCTCTTATGTAGGTTGTAAATTCATTTTACAGATGTCTCATTTTCTGCTCTCCACCCCAGAACAATGTCTGGCATACCATAAGCATCAGTACAAATTTTAGGAAAGAATGAAGAGTAAAAGCTGGAAAAATCTAAGTCTCATGGCTGAATAATTATGGTACCTCCATCTAGTGGGATACTCTACCACCATTAAGGAATGAGATCCAGGCGTGTAGATCTCTAAGGTATAATGTTAACAGACAGCAAGGTGTAGGGTAGGGCAAATTGTATGCTACTGTTTGTTTAAAATAATATACATAATAAATTCAGCAGAGTACTGATAGTGCTGCAAGATAAGATTTTATGGTTCAAATTATATATTATGTCAATCAGACTGTTTTGTTCTCAGGGTTTCCAATATTCTGCTTTTATTACAAAAAGCATCTGAACTTCAGACGTCTCTAATGATGTATTACCTGGCATACTGCCACTGAAGCTGTGTAACCACTGTCTTAATGATCTAACTAAATCTCCTCATAATGTAATTAAAAGAGGTGAACATTTTCCCACTTTGGAATACTAGTTACCAAAACTGTCACAGTGTTAAAGTAAAAATGATTCCTTTCTCCTTTTGCATTTCAATTAAAAAGCACATGCATGAGAGAAAGTTGAAAACAAAAAGGGCAACTTTATGCTATATGTTAGGTCAGTGCTCAAGTCCACAGACTACGTTTAAAGGTAAACTTCCTGGTTCTGGTCCTCTAGTAAAAATGGAACTAATGAACCAACTTCATAATTATCAGGAAATACATGTTAGCTATTCATTCATAATCAAATCTTTCAATGATTTCTAAGACTCTTTTGGTATCCTGTTTTGGTTGAGCTAGTTCAGGAGACACACTGGTTGAAAAAGGATTGAGAAAACATGTTTTAAGGTTGGAAGGTCCATCTTTGAAAAATAAAGATTTAAATATAGCCCTTGAAAAGGTTATTTAACCCAGAATTGCTGGACATGACAAGTAGACAGAAAAAAAGAGTCATGTTTAAATGCATAAATAAAAAACTGTTGGTAGGTTTTTCAAAACGGAAGTAATTCTTCCAACTCAAAGACATCTGCTGAAAGTCGAAGTTATCCTACTACATGATTCATATTATTTCTAACATCCAGAACTAAATATTTGATTTTTATATGTTTGTTTATTTTATGATGTTACTGTTAAATTTTTATTATCAACCTGAAAAAAAAAAAGAAACAAACTATATAAACATAAGCATGCATGTTTGCTAAGTCGCTTCAGTCATGTCCAACTCTTTGTGACCCCATGGACTGTAGCCTGCTAGGCTCCTCTGTCCAAGGGATTCTCCAAGCAAGAATACTGGAGTGGGTTGCCATGATATGAGTATATACAGAAATGTGGATACAGGCAAAGATGTCTGAACAAGTTTATAAGAAAATAGCAATAACGGGATGGGGGACAAGAGTGTGAGAAACTCTTTACTATATAATCTTTTGCAGTGTTTTTTAACATGTATTACCCATTCTAAGTAAATAAATGAAATTCTGTGTATGAGTGCCTTTCCTATCAGTTCCTTCATCACCATTCCTACAGGGACATTACAATTCTATTAATATCACTCAGCACAGCCAGAGCAAGCATGACCTCAGCTTATAGATGCAGTTTGCACTTGTCTTCCTCCATCTGCACCTCACCTTTCAACACTCTTCTGTCTTTGGCCCAGTCACGTTTCCCCTCATTAGACTATCCAGGACAGGAGCCAAAGAGCTAATTCATACTGTGGTGTAAATGACTGCCACAGTTCACTGCCTTGCTTCTTTCAGGGGTTTTGCCATTTTAATAGGGGCAGAGTCTTGAGCCAGGAGACCCGAGTTCTGATTGAACAGACTGCAGGATGGGCAGCTGTTCATTGTCCAAGTCGAGGTATTCAGCAGCCCTGGGCACCTGCCCTGCCCCTTCCTGTCCCTTTGAGTGGTAAGAGGCAAGAGAGCTAAGTGGGAGGGCTTTGAGAGGCATTAACTGTTGATTCCCCTCTTCCAGGAAGGAGGAGCTGGGATGTGCCTTCCCTGCGGGTAGCTAAACACAGGCTTGCTGAAGTGCCTTTACAGCAGCCTGAGGGGCCTGGGCTGTGATGTGCAGAGAAGAGCAAGGTGACCCTACTGCCATGGCCATCCCCAGCTCTCCCAGCTTGTAGAGGGTGTGTATGAGGACTCAGGAGCCAGTTCCACGAGCTACAGGCCCCCCGTTCTTTATCCAAGCCCCAAGAATACACCTAAGAACAGGTGGAGTCAGGTGGGCATTCAGCCAGAGGAGCTGTCACCTGAGGTTACAGAAGCTGGAAGAGCTCTGTTTCTCTACAGATCCAGCCCAGAATACTGTCCAGATTCTCCACCCTGGGATCCCTAGGACAATGGGGGGTTTGTAAATTAATTGTTAATGAAACTTTCAGTTTGACTTTTGACCAGCAGTCTCTTACTGACTTATTAGTAAATACTAACATGTTTCTGTGAAAATGTCATCAAATAAAATGGAGGAAAACATCTTTTGTAGCTAAGAAAAGCAAAAGGACAAAAAAGGCTGGGGTCTCCCAGCAGGGACTCCTCTTCCTCTGGGTGATGCTGCTCTGATCTTCGTCATTCCCTGCCCTTCCCCAATGCTGCTGAACATGCTTCACTCCACCTTCACACCCCTGGGCGTGTGTGGGTTTCGGCATAGACTCGGGGACCTATTTGGGCATGTGCTGGGCTGCATCCTGCAGGCCTGCAAGCCTTGGAGCTGCCCAGCCATGAGACGGAAGAAAGAGCCTGAATACAGAGAGCAAGACATCAGGGGTTATCAGATAGCAGAGCTTATCTAAGTCTGAAGCCTTATGTCCTGGAGAGACACCCCCTACCCCATACGGCAGACAGGACACGGCTGTAGTCTTGCTATGGGGAAGAGGAAAAAAAAGAGGTTGACGCTTACATGGGGAATTAACATCAAGTTGGCTCATCAGTTACCAGGGAAACCAGTGGCTGGGACAAGGGGCAAGCACGCAGACAGTTATTGATTGGGCCTTATGATTAAAGAGACTAGATAGTGATATGAGAGAAGCAGGAACTGGTCAAGCAGGGGATGGACAGAGAGCAGGAGAGCAGCCATCTTGAACAGCCTGACCACACAGAGTGAATCATGAAGAGCTGCTGATGGGGTCTTGGAGAGGAGCTCTTGTGCTCTTCTAAGACACCATGTTCTTCCCTCTCTTGCTGTGACTTTGAGAAGAAGCCATGGCCCCGGAAGCTGTTGGTGCCATCTTGCCATCCTCAGGAGAGTGGGAGTCAGGATGAAGGCAGAGAGGAGGCATAGAAAGAAGCCAGGTCCTTGAGACATTACTGACCTGCTGGCTCGTGATCTTCCTGAAGCCTGCCCTATCCAGACCTTTCAGTTATAGGAACCAGTGAGTCAACTTTATTGTTTAAGCTAACTGAAGCATGATTTTGCTGTCCCAGTTGAAAAATTTCTAATGGATTGCTGAGGCAGGTACTACTGGCAGGAACCAAAGAGCTCTAAGGCTGCCCCATGGGGGTCTGCTCATGCCAGGCCAGGGAACACCTGACCTCCCTCCGACCTGAGAAGACAGTATTGGCAGATTCCACCAACACTGGGATAAACCAGGTGGTGAAGGGAGACCCTCTCCCCCAACAACTCCCTACCTCTCCAGCTATGGGAGCCAGGCCAGGCTTTGAGCCGGGAGGAGAAGTGACTGTTCCTAGGCTGGACAGCAGTCAGCTGCACTGCCTCAGGCTCTCCTCTAAGAAGAGCAGGCTCAGGAGGAATGGGAGGGAGGAAAGACCCTGGGGAAGAGAAGGAACCCCTAAGATAGAGACTGGAATCCAGGCTGTGGCTCAGAGTAGGATCCATGAGCACTGCTGGGGCAGATGGGGTATCTCGAGTATCCTTAATGATAATGTTTTCTTCCCCGTGGAGGCCTGGGGAGCAAAGTTGACTTCAGGGACAGTAAAGATGAAAACCCCCAATTTATCAATTTATACACAAGTGACCCGCCTGCCAATGCAGGAGCTGTAAATATACGGGTTGGATCCCTGAGTTGGGAAGATCTCCTGGAGTAGGAAATGGCAACCCACTCCAGTATTCTTGCCTAGGAAATCCCATGGACAGAGGAGCCTGGCAGGTTTTGGGGAGCTATGGGGTCGCAAAGAATTGCACATGACTGAAGCGACTTAGCTCACACACACACATGATGTAAAACCCCAACTGCTCCTTTCTGGATCCTGACATTCGCCCAGACCGTCTCTAGGACAGTCAGAAGCTGCTAACAGTAGAAGGGAGCTTGGGGAAAGAGGGGCGTATTCAAACTGTACGTCTTTGGTTCGTTTCTATTCCATTTGCAGACAGCACAGAGGCTCAGAGCTCAGACTTGGAGCTAGGCTGCCCGGTGTGAGGAGCAGCTGCACCAGTGTGAGCTGAGGCCAATTGTTTCACCCCGACCCCAGGCCTTGGGGGTATGACCTCCCTCACAGGGTTGTCAGTGAGGCTCCTGGGCACTAATATCTACACACACGTAAGGCATTTCACAGTAATGGCTGTGATTGTGATTATTATTTACTTTAAAAATTGAGGTGTAATCTTGAAACTAATGCAATCAGCTGTGAAATTTTCACAAATGATGTAGAGAGATCAGATCAGATCAGTCGCTCAGTCGTGTCCGACTCTTTGTGAACTCATGAATCGCAACACGCCAGTCCTCCCTGTCCATCACCAACTCCCGGAGTTCACTCAGACTCACGTCCATCGAGTCAATGATGCCATCCAGGCATCTCATGCTCTGTCATCCCCTTCTCCTCCTGCCCCCAATCCCTCCCAGCATCAGAGTATTTTCCAATGAGTCAACTCTTCGCATGAGGTGGCCAAAGTACTGGAGTTGCAGCTTTAGCAATAGCAGGGTCTAAAAACTGCTGGGTCATTAAATAAAATTTCAGCTATTACTTTTGGCCTCCTTTTTCTTATCTTTTATTGGAGCTACTGACATTGAGTCTATATTCCTTTTTTATTCTTCTCCCTGGTATCAGTGAATGTTGGTGGAATTGGAAGAATATGCATAATCAATCCTTGGCTACTGAAAGCTGCTTCATCATAGTTCAGTTCAATTCAGGTGTGACTGAGATGCTCCTATCTGCAGCCCTGGAACTAGGAACGCTTGTGGAGAAAATTCAGCTCACCTGGTTCTTTGGGTTCGATCTTGTATGCTCCAAGTGACCTCTTCACTTCTGTTTGGGTTCACCCTGCAAACCTCCACATTTTCCATGCTGTGTCGGTGGTCCACAGTGTCTCTCCTGAGACCCCTGGAGGGAGATGCTTTGCTGGTGGTGGAAAGAACAGAGCCTTGGGTCACTCCATCTGCTGTCCTAGACTTGTGGCTTCCTCATTTCTCCCTTGAGGGTGCCAGGGACTTGTGGGGGACTCACCATGTCCTACACAGGGGCTCATAAGCTACCTGAGGTTCATACTGGCTGCAGTGAGTCCCCAGAGAGGGCATTTTGCTTTGGGAACAAGAGAAGGGTTGGAGCTTTCCATGTTGTGCCCACACCCCCCCAGACTCTCAAGGACAATGCAGAGGCTACAGTGCCCATGACCCTAGATATAGGTCTAGGCTGTGGTGGGACAGCTAATAGTTGTTTTCTGAATCTCTGAGGATAAGGAGAGAGCATTTCTAGCCTGAATCCAGTGAGGCTGAGTTCTTTGAGATACACAACTGGAGACTAGTTTTCTTCTAAAAGAGATGTGATAGGAAACAAAGGGCTTGCATTTATTCCTGTTACCAAAGGAAAGATTTCCCATGATGTAGTTTAGGTAAAGACTGATGTGGATGTTTGGAAGCCTTGAAATCCAAATGAATAAAACTGACACTATCCAATAGAATTTTCTGATGAAAATGTTCTATGTTTACACAATCCAGTATGGTAGCCACAAGCTACAGGTGACTATTTAGTGCTTGAAATGGGGGTAGTGTAGTTGAAGAACTGAATTTTAAAGGATATTTAATTTTGATTGATTTAAATATGCATAGTCACTAGTGGCTGGTGATGATCACTTTAGACACACAGTTATAGACAACTGACTTTCACTACAGTAATGATTTGGGGAAAGAAAGTAGCATTTTTGAGAGTTGTATTTCAAACACAGTGGTGGATGGTTTCTGTAACAAAATTATCTCATTCAATCCCCACAATTTAGAGGGATAAACTGGGGGCCAGAGAGAGGTGACTGGCCCAAGGTGGCATCCTTAGAGGGCTCAAGGGAAGGGTTCAGCCCTGGGTCTGGTCCATTCTTTCTCCAAGCACCATCCTGTATGCTCTATAATCAGAGAGACTCAAGATGGACTGGAGGGGGTTATCTTACAGCAACAAAGCTAATTAAGGCCAGAAAACACAACTTTGTGGTTACGGAAGTTGGGATTATCTTAAGAGAAGAATACTGAGGGAACCAATCAGTCTTTAGTATTTAGTTTTTGGAGGAGAATAGCAGGCTGCCTCTCTCACCACTACTGAAAGTGGCACTTAATTCTGGCTACAAAGAGCATACAGGAAAAGGTTTTAAAGCCTTACCTCTGTCACGGGGGCACTTCTTTCCACATCTCAGTGAGCCTGAGTGGATTTCAGGTCCCCATGGGCCAACTCTGGTCCAGGACGAACTCAAGCCTTGGGGCACTGTGAGTAGCATTTAGACTAACCAGAAACTGGTGGCTTCTGAAGCAAAAGCCTGTATTCAGATCATCTATAGATCTCAAAACTGATGTTAACAAAAGCACGCAGTGTGAACAGCCTCTCTGCTCAACCACTCTTGATATGGAGTTATTGCCAAGCTTCAGCAGATGAATAGAATTGTGAGGAAACTCTCTGCTCCACTCAACTGTGGGCAGGAAACAATTCCTTAAAAATCCACCATGAAACTAAAAGTAATTTAGATTGTATAGCTTTGAGGAAAAAAACTTCTCTTGCAAAGATTTGAAAAGAGAGTTTGACATGTAATTGACAACAGATGGATTATTTTTTAATGAAATGAACATGGTCAGTACTGCATGTATTGGATGTTGCAGTTTTCCAAAGTAAGCCGTCATTTTTGGCATGTCACTTGAGTTAAGAACACAGCATCATCGTAGACCAATTATACATATTCTGGTGAACTTGGCATGGCATTTTGTTTTCCCATCACTCACTTAAAACAGGATGTCTGCCATTCTGAGAATGAATTAAAATTCTATTTGGTGATCTGTACACTGTGATGTGAAATAAATTATGAACTGGGACTGCTTTGATGTTCCAAGCAAAAAATATATAAAGCTTGAAATTGTAAAGTTTACATGATGCTGTATTAATTACAGAGTGAAATAAAGGATTTGGAAGTTTGTTTTTTCTTTTTTTCTGGTAGCAATACTTAGAATTTTAGGTTCTTCCAAGAAAAAATCCCCAGTAGTTGTTAATATTTGTATACCATAATTTTCCTGGAGCAAGTGACCTATGAAACTCTGTTTATGGCACTAATGTTTACCAATCAAACTTGCACAGAGTATGTTATCAGGGAAATCAACTCTGCATACCACGGAGGAAGGCCTATGCCCAGCCATGGCAGTCTAGATAACAGGACAGTGTGTTAGAAATCTCACGTTCTGCTTTTCTTTCCCTCCTTACCATTCTTTCCATGGGTTCATTACAGGGCATGAGTCTAATAAAACAAAGTGCTGATAAGTAAATCACCTGAGTAATACGTATAGGACAGTCTCCTACACCATCTGTATACATAGAGGTTGGTGTTCTTTGGAATGTGATGAAGCAGTTTGTGAATCTTTAAGGTAGGAAACCATTCAAGACAGGCTGGGTCTGTGGTGGGTTTAGAAGAGTCGGCAGGTTGGGAGAACATCAAGGGGCAGGCTGTCCAGGCAGAAGGGGAGGCCTGAGCCAGCAAACGAGGGGCAGCAGTAGGGCCACCTGGAGTAAAGTAAACAGCTGGAAGACCTGGTGGCCTGGAAATGGGATTTGTTCTTGGAGGTTCCTCAGAACTTCTGTACACCTAGGCTGAAAAAAGCATACAAGTTGGGTCATATGAATATTTGTTTTGGAAACAGATGTTTTTTGGAAATGGTTTTCATTGGTAACAGAATTATGAATAGGTTTTAGGATTAGGAGGTCCTGTTGCTGGCTAGCATGAGATTCTTATCTTTTGATTCTTACAGGACTAGCAAGTACAGTCTAGTGCACAGGGCTATGGTCTGAGAGGAGGAGGGAGGAGGTCTAGTCCCAGCTTCACCACCCAGACTGACTTCAGTCTCTTCTATGTAAAATGCCTGGTGTGGGAGGAAGGAGATGATAATCAGAGGGAACTGCCAGTTTGGAACACAGGAGGTTGTACTCTAGCTGTGCCCACTCAGTGCAGGGAGACTTGCTAATTGTCTTTTCCTGGGACTAACCTCAGTGACATCTCCCCACCTTCTACAAGAAGCTCAGTGCCCTCTTATGAGCATGCATATTTTAGGTATGAAAAAAATCCAAATGTCCCCCAAATCAATGATTTAATGGCTATTCCTATCATCTGAATTAAACAAAACAATTGAATGGAGATGACTCAGATTTGAAATGGTCAATAAGCTGATGTAGCAGTCAGGAGAGGCTAGGATTCACTGCAATAATGAATATGCTGTAATCTCAGGGCTTAAAATAGCAAAGGCTTATTTGTTGTTCCCATGTAAGTCCATTACTGGTTAGCTGGGAGCCCAGCCCATATCACTGGTTCCAGGAGTGGGCTGCCATATCTGCTTCCTCAGGTGCCGGCTCCTGGATGGGGCTGAGGGGGCAAGAGAGCAAGGACAACTGTCCTCAGGTTCTTGAAGTTCCTGCTGGAAGTGACATTCACTTCTGCTCACCTTGTATGGGCCAAAGCACATCCGATGGCTGGGCCTAACTTCTTCAGAGGGTGGGAAGGTACAATACCATTATGTTCCCCAGGAGATGGGGAGCTAGAAGTATTTGCATGCATGCTTAGTCACTTGGTCATGTCCGACTCTTTGCAACCCCATGGATTGTAGCCCTCCAGGCTCCTCTGTCCATGGAGATTCTCCAGGCAAGAATACTGGAGTGGGTGGCCATGTCCACCTCCTCAAGGGGATCTTCCCAACCCAGGGATCAAACTCAGGAATCCTGCCACTACAGGTGGATTCTTTACCATCTGAGCCACCATGGAAGCCTGAAGTATTTGGAACGGCATGAATGCCTGGCACAACAGAAGTGCCAGGCATGGCCCAGCTTTATCACAAGTCTTTTGGTAACATTATTGGTCTGCTATGCTGCCCTAACAAAGTGCCACAGGCTGGGTGGATGAAATAGCAAAACAATTTTTCTCCCACTTCTGATGGCTAGACGTCTGAGATGAAGATTTGGCAGCATTGGCTTCTTCTGATGCCTCTCTTCTTGGTTTGTGGGCGGCTGTCTTCTCCTGGTGTCCTCACATGGTCTTCCCTCTGTGCACGTCGGTGTCCTAATCTCTTCTTATAAGGACACCAGTCATATAGGACTAGGGCCCATCTCAATGACTTCACTTTACCTTGGTACCTCTATTTGGGGGAGCACAATTCACCCCTTAACAGATACATAAAAACTGGGGCCTATCTCATGCATTGCGGCTATGACAATACTAGGAGCATGCAAAACTTTTTTTATTTTTGGTTGTGCTGGGTCTTCACTGCTTTGAGCAGAGGCTACTCTCTGTTGCAGTCCAAGGGCTTCTCACTGCAGGGACTTCTCTCGTTGCAGAGCTCGGGCTCTAGAGCACATGGACTTCAGTAATTGTGGCACAGGGGCTCCGTACTTCTGGTTCTCTGGCTTTAGAGCACAGACTCAGCAGCCATGGTGCACAGGCTTAGTGTCTTTGTGGCATGTGGGATCTTCCTGGAACAGGGATCGAGCCCCTGACTCCTGCATTGGCAGGTGGATTCTTTACCACTGAGCCACCAGGGAAGCAAAACTTTTTGATACATCTTATTCCTATACTTGGTGCCGAAACCCTAATGAAATAAATTTCTGCAAACAAGTCATTACTTGCTATGACCTTTAAGACAGATGCTGTGATTAGGATTTAAAAGTTAAAAGAAATTTAAATTCAATGGCAGGCCTATAGCGAAAGCTTTCCTAATTCATCTCATATCCTATATTCTTTCTGAACTTAGACTGTACAGAGTGCAGAAGACTGATTTAATTTTTTTAAGTGTTCGATACCTTTTTCTTTTTTTAATGTACCTTTATTATTTTTTTGGACTGTGCTGGATCTTTGCTGCTGCACGTGGGTTACTCTCTAGCTGTGGTATGCAGGCTTCTTCTTGTGGTGGCTTCTCTTGTTGCAGAGCAGGGGCTCTAGGCACACAGGCTTCAGTAGTTGTGGTGCTCGGGTTTAGTTGCTTCACAGCATGTGGGATCTTCCTGGACCAGGCATTGAACCTGTGTCTTCTGCATTGGCAGGCAGATTCTTTACCACGGGAGCACCAGGGAAGTCCTGATTTAATTTTTTACTGTAATTTTCTTGTGATCTCTATATGGTAGAAAATCACAGACCAGTTAACTGTTTTTGAATATTTCCCTGCTATTAGCCATTGATCCAGGCTAGTGATTCTGAAACTTGCCCATATAGCAGAATCCCAGGAGGTCTGGGATGTACCTGAGGGTTTGCATTTCTAACAAGTCCCCAGGTGGTGCTGTTCCAGGTCCGGGGACTAGACTGCAAGGAAGGCTGGTGTAGAAATCTGCAGCTGGGATGGTAAACACCATCTTCACATGCTTCCTCATCTGGGTACCTGTATGGTTCATGCAGGTACACACGCTGGCACCTTCTAGGCACAAGTAGGCAAGCGAGTCAGAATTGTGAATCATCTGACCAGGACAAGCTCTTTTGTATTCTTAGTCTCTGTATAAACCATGTACTATTATTACTCACTCTGCACCAGGCCTGCCTCCTCTTGGCTCACTTTTCAGTCACTTTATTTTTGTTTTTTAGAACAGAGGGTTCTAGTAGAACATTCTTTGTAACAGTTATGCTAATTCCACCAGTTTTGAAAAAGAAAAAAAGACTTACCCAATCCTTTTTCCATTTCCAACCGGTGCTGTTTTCATAAACAAAATTCCCCGGGCCCAGGGTTAACTGTGACCAGTTCTGCTTTGGGGGATCATGGAACTTCCTGCTAAGACATGACACTCACTCTCTTCTTGACCTCCTTGCCCTCTGTTGGGCTGCAGACTCCGGCCCTGCCACTAGGAATGGTGATGTTTTAGTTCCCCAAGGAGTGGTGATGGCCAGGGAGGTGACAAGTGTACATGCCCAGAGCAGGTGGCTGAGGCAGGCCTGTTCTCTGCCTTCCCAATATCCGTTGTCCTTTTCTTCCTTACTAACTGGACCCCAGTATTGTTCGGGGTGGCAATGTGTCCCCTAAATACCATGGTAATGCCCTTGCAGCCAACAGTGGCTGTGTGATCCAGTACTGACCAATGACATCCAAGGAGCTTCTGTGTGGGACTTCCAGGGAATGGCTTTTTAGATGGGTCTGGCTCAGCTGGGGTGCTCTTATCCCTTTCCTTTTCCTTTTTTTCCTTCCTAGAATGCAGATGCAAGACTTGGAGTTGTAGCAGCCACTTTGCTACAAGAGCTGCACACGGAGGAAGCTGGAGCAGGAAGAAAGAAGGGACCTGCCTCTTTAATGACTTCCCTGCAGCTGCTGATCTCCAGACTTCCTCTTCTGTGAGAAAACAAACCCCTTGCTCAGCAGGGCCTCCGTCAGGTTTCTGGTTACTCAGTTACCCACAAGGGCTCTGCTTCGGGCAGTGTGGTAGCTGGGAAGGAAAAGAAGTGGTTGAAGGAGGACAGGAGTGTGCTCCCTGCTGCTGTCACAGTAATGAGAAGTGGTGACCACCATTTCCTGAGCACTAACTATAGCTCAAGCATGATGCCAAGCCCTGGACACAGATTACCATGGAGTTGAAAGGAATCCTGAGCTTTATCCAGCCTCACCCTTTCCCCTGAGGATGCCAGACTTGGAAGGAGGGTGGGGTTGGACAACTTACATGGGAGCTGGGAGCTGAGCATTCTGTATATAAAGAAAAATCATGTCTCTCACTTTCCAAATGTATCAAGACACTGTTGTGATTAATATAATAGTATAGGGACTTCCCTGGTGGTCCAGTGGTTGAGAATTTGCCTGCCAATGAGGGGACATGGGTTTGAGCCCTGGGCCAGGAAGATCCCATGTGCTGTGGAGCAACAAAGCCTGTGTGCCACAAAAACTGAAGTCTGTGTGCCCCAGAGCCCATGCTCCACAAAGAGAAGCCACAGCAATGACAGGCACCACAACGAAGAGTGGCCCCTGCTTGCTGCAACTAGAGAAAAGCCTGTGCACAGCAGCGAGGACCCAGCACAGCCAATAGATAGATAATAAGAAACAACATAGACAACAGAATAATATATATTAATATGTAAAATAATATATATTAACATGTCATATATTATCTATAACATATATAATAATATATATTGATATAATAAAAGCATTGCTAAATGCAGAGGTTGTGGCCATGATGAATTTTCTTGGGTGTGTATGTGTGTGTTTAAAGGGTTTTCATACCCCAGGGTTATGAACCCCTCCTCATGCAGACCTGCCCTGTGCCGCTCCTTCTCTGAGAAAGCCCCCTGGGAACCTCAGGGCCTTCCTTACCTTGAGTTCAGCTCTGACTCTGGGTAGCTCGTACCAGTGATCTGGTCCACTTGAGGGCAGCTGAGAATAAACCCTTCTGAATATTTGGAGGTCAGAGGTCTCATATGTCTGGAGAAGGCAATGGCACCCCACTCCAGTACTCTTGCCTGGAAAATCCCATGGACGGAGGAGCCTGGTAGGCTGCAGTCCATGCTAAGGGTCGGACATGACTGAGTGACTTCACTTTCACTTTTCACTTTCATGCACTGGAGAAGGAAATGGCAACCCACTCCAGTGTTCTTGCCTGGAGAATCCCAGGGACGGGGGAGCCTGGTGGGCTGCCATCTATGGGGTCGCACAGAGTTGGACACGACTGAAGCGACTTAGCAGCAGCAGCAGTCATATGTCTTCGCACCTCTTCCCTCATTGTCACCTTGATCTAGACTGACAGTTTATCCTGGTTTGCCTGGGATTATCCCAGTTTTGAAACTGAAAGCTCTGTCTGGAAACCTTCTCAGACCTGGGCAAATCAGTATGTTTAATCCCTTAACCTGTAACTGTCTACACTTCTTCAGGTTAAGCAGCATGTTTCCTAAAATGTTTGCAGTAGAATGAGGTGTTTACATCTCCTTGCATCCTGACTCTGCTCTCGGGCACACTCTCCAGCTTGTCAATGTTGCTTATAAAATCAGCACCTGGAACCAAAGACAACAGTCAGTGTTGAGTTTGGCGGACTTGTCTGTCAATGCCATCAGTTTGTAACCAGTTGTACCACCATTGGCTCCTAATTGCAAGTGTGATTAAGGAAAACCATAGAGTTTATGTCTCTCAAGTCCAGTTTCCCCAGTCACACCCTGGATTTGGCAGTTGGCTTTTTTGACCTAATGGAAGTTTGTTTTTTCATTTATTTAACATTTTGGCTTGGGCCCAGGCCTCATTCTTGTTCAGGTGATGTGACTTGTGAGCCTGCAGCCTGTCTTACTGGTGGTCTTAGCCCTGTATGTGCCTTCTAAACATTTGGTAAACACTTCTTCAACACTCTCATCCAGGACTCTGGACAAAACACACCATCGAGACACCCTTTTAGATGGATATGCTGTCAGTCAACAATCTGAAGTTTTCTTGTTGAGCCACCTAGGAATCCATCTCATTGTTTTTTGGCCTGTGGGGGTAATCACAGGGATTTAGAGCACAAACTCCTGAAAAATAAAGATCCGTGGGGGGATGAAGCCTTTCCCAGAAAGGATAGGGTGTCACTGGTCAACCCCATTCTAATGAGCACAGACAGTTGAAGCACTGACCCTATAATTTTGTGGGTGGTTTACTCCCCACAAATCCACAATGGTTGACTGACTCCCTTTGGCCACTCACAGGTCTCTGTGTCAACTCCTCTCAGCAACAATTATTTAGCAAACTCCTGGAGAGTTCAGATTGATTTGCTAACTATTCCAAGGTTTTATTCTGTCACATGAAGACATTGGTGCAGTAGGATACACTTTGACAGGTATCCTTTTAGAACTTGTGTTTTAACTTTTCTGTTCCTCTACCTGTTTCTGTGACCTTAATTACAACTGAGTTAAGGCCTACAGATAAATGCCCAGGTCTTAAATGTGCAGTTCCATGAGTTTTGACAAATGTATGGATCCGTACTACCAGCATCCCAATCAAGATACAGAGCTTGTCCATCACCACAGGCAGGTTCCCTCCCTCACCCTTCACACAGTCTAAGGCTCTACCACTGCAACAGATCTTAGACACCATTCTAACATAATTAGGGTAGAATAAATATCCTACAGCAAACATGATCTGAATGTCCTTCCTACATTCAACTGTCCCTACAGTTTAGAATGTCCCTCCCTCTACCGGCGGCAAGGTACCAAGTGTTTACTACATCTTGTCCCCATAATTCCCGTTGCTAAAACAAGCAGTTACATACATCATAACAGCTAAAGCCTTTATTCTGTGTTGTAACTTGTGGTATGTAACAAACACATGTGTAAAACTGAACCTAAATGGGGACAATCTGCCTGGACATGAGTGTCATTGGGTATGGAAGGACCAATGGCATGGTCACTGGCTGGCTGGATTAACCCTTGGGGCCTGCAGCCAGGAGAGGTGCACACAGGGGAGGGTGCTGGCTGGCCCCCACCACTGGTCTGCGTTGGCTGCTGTTTAAGGAGCCCCGCATTTGAAGTGCATTGCTGACTGCTGCAACCCATACACCTGCGTGTGCCTGGGAAATGTGAGTGATTGGTGGGGCCCGACTTTGCAAATAATGAAGCTTTCGTTTGTTGCCAGAGGTGAACTGGCCCATTCACCCTAAGTGGACAGAAGAAAACTTGGAAATTCTGCCTCATAAGGAGTGTTCACATTTATTATGATGGTGACCTCAGGAAAACTCTGGAATATTCTTTTTAAGTCTGATGCAAATTATGTTTTAGGAATCCTACCTCAGGTTCAGCTTTGGTGTTTTTGGCCTCCCATGGTTAAGTGCTATTCAGATCACTGGGCAGCAACAAAGAAACATTAGCAGTGATGTCAATAACAACCACCACCCTCATGACAACAGTAGCAACCGTTTACTGTTTGCTTATGTGCTGGAAGTTGTGCTGAGGAGCTTATGTAAATCATATTGATTAATTCCCATGGCTGCACCATTTATAGATGAAGTAACTGGAGTCAGACAGGTTAGGTAATTTACCTAATAGGGCTGCTGCTAAGCTGCTGCTAAGTCGCTTCAGTCGTGTCCGACTCTGTGACCCCATAGACGGCAGCCCACCAGGCTCCGCCGTCCCTGGGATTCTCCAGGCAAGAGTACTGGAGTGGGGTGCCATTTCCTTCTCCAATGCATGAAAGTGAAAAGTGACAGTGAAGTCGCTCAGTCGTGTCTGACTCTTAGCGACCCCATGGACTACAGCCTACCAGGCTCCTCCATCCATGGGATTTTCCAGGCAAGAGTACTGGAGTGAGGTGCCATTGCCTTCTCCACCTAATAGGGCTACACCATGTTAACAGCAGCATTTATACCAGTTCTACCAGCAGAGAACAGATGGCAAACTTACACTGGGCGAATGGAAGTGAGTGTAAATAAGGTGTGGACAGGCTTTAGGGAAACCATAAGGGCTCCGAACAGTGGGGCACTTGTGCCCCTAAGTCAGTAGAGAGGAGGAAGCTGGAGACAGTGAGGCTGTGTGCAGAGGGCTCTTTCAGGAGCTGTGGTCTTTGGTTGGGAGTCACTGTCAGTCACAGGGCATCCACAGATACAGGGAGAATGCGTGCCCTGACCTCACAGCACTTGCCTATCTCCACTTCCTGGGCTCTCCACTGATAAACCCAATGGAAGCAGGAGGTGGAGACCCATTGGTGTAGTCAAGTATTTATACTGAAAATTTCTTCGCTCAGTCTATGGCATGTTTTTTTCACTTCATGTATGTTGACGTTTGTTCTACATATATTTTACACTTCAGTGTAGTCAGATTTAGCTTTTCTTTCATGGTTTGTACTTTTATATCTTATTTAAGGAATTCCTGTCCTACTCCAATATCTTAAAAATAGGCTCTTACCTTCTTCCACAGATGTTAAGATGTTGTTTTCCACATCAGGTCTTTGGCATCCATAATTTTGTATGTGTGTGTGTAAAACAGTGATTTTTTTCCCTCCAAAGCAATTGACAGTTGTCCCAGCATCATTCACTGGTCTAAACTGTAATATCACCTTTGCCATGAATGGAATTTTCACGTAAGGACACGCACATGGATGTGTTCCTTGGTTGATTTGCCTACCTGGGCTTGTTATTTTATAAATACCTGGCACTCATTATGTTAGTGTCTCCAGCCTTCTTAGTAAGTCACATTATCCGGAAGTGTGAGTCCCTATCTCCTTCTCTTCCTCCTCATTCTTCAATTTTTTTAGCTGTACTATTCCTTTTGTTACTTGCTAATATTTTGAGAATGAACTTGACAAGTTCCAGGAAAAAAAAGTTGTTGAGGTTTTGTTTGAAACTGCATTGCATTTATTGACTAACTTGGAGAGAACTGACTTATTTAAAATATTGAATTTTGAGGAATTCCCTGGTGGTTCAGTGGTTGAGACTTGGTGCTTTTACTGCTGAGGGCCTGGGTTCCATCCCTGGTCAGAGAACTAAGATCCCACAAGCCATGCAGCCCAGCCAAAAAACCCCAGGAAAATGAACAAAAATATTAAGTTTTGCCATTTGTGACTGTGGTAGATGTATCTACTTGTTGTGGTGTCCTTTCTTTTTTAAAAAATATTTATTTTTAATTGGAGGATAATTGCTTTATAATATTGTGTTGGTTTCTGCCATACATCAACATGGATCAGCCATAGGTCTACATATGTCTCCTCCCTCTTGAAGCTCCCTCTCACCTCTCATCCCCTCACCCCTCTAGGTGGTCACAGAGCACTGGTGTGAGCTCCCTGAATCATGTCAGCAAATTCTGACTGGCTATCTATTTTACATATGGTAACACGTATGTCTCCACGCTACTCTCTCAATCTGTCCCACCCTCTCCTTCCCCCATTGTGTCCACAATCTGTTCCCTATGTCTGTCTCTGTCTCCACTGCTGCTCTGCTAAAATTTCATCAGTACCATCTTTCTAGATCCCATCAGTTCAGTTCAATCGCTCAGTCGTGTCTGACTCTTTGCGACCCCATGAATCACAGCACACCAGGCCTCCCTGTCCATCACCATCTCCGGAGTTCACTCAGACTCATGTCCATCGAGTCGGTGATGCCATCCAGCCATCTCATCCTCTGTCGTCCCCTTTTCCTCCTGCTCCCAATCCCTCCCAGCATCAGAGTCTTTTCCAGTGAGTCAACTCTTCACATGAGGTGGCCAAAGTACTGGAGTTTCAGCTTTAGCATCAGTCCTTCCAAAGAACACCCAGGGCTGATCTCCTTCAGAATGGACTGGTTGGATCTCCTTGCAGTCCAAGGGACTCTCAAGAGTCTTCTTCAACACCACAGTTCAAAAGCATCAGTTCTTCGGCGCTCAGCTTTATTCATAGTCCAACTCTCACATCCATACATGACCACTGGTAAAACCATAGCCTTGACTAGACGGACCTTTGTTGGCAAAGTAATGTCTTTGCTTTTGAATATGCTATCTAGGTTGGTCATAACTTTTCTTCCAAGGAGTAAGCATCTTTTAATTTTGAATTAATATATGACATTTGTTTTTCTCTTTCTGACTTACTTCACTCTGTATAATAGGCTCTAGATTCATCCATCACATTAGAACTGACTGAAATGTGTTCCTTTTATGGCTGAGTAATATTTCATTGTGTATATGTACCACAGCTTCTTTATTCATTCATCTGTCGATGGACATCCAGGTTGCTTCCATGTTCTAGCTATTGTAAATAGTGCTGCAATGAACATTGGGGGTACATGTGCCTTTTTCAGTTATGGTTTTCTTAGGGTATATGCCCAGTATTGGAATTGTTGGGTCATATGGGAGTTTTATTCTAGTTTTTTAAGGACTCTCCATACTGTTCTCCATAGTGGCTGTATCAATTTACATTCCCACCAACAGTGCAAGAGGGTTCCCTTTTCTCCACACTCTCTTCAGCATTTATTGTTTGTAGATTTTTTGATGATGGCCATGCTGGTCAGTTTGAGGTGATACCTCATTGTATTTTTATTTGCATTTCTCTAATAATTAGCAATGTTGAACATCTTTTCATGTGTTTATTAGCTATCTGTATGTCTTTTTTTGCTAGATAGACTGTAGCCCGCCAGGTTCCTCTGTCCATAGAATTCTCTAGGCAAGAACGCTGGAGTGGGTTGCCATTCTCTTCTCCAGGGGATCTTCTTGACCCAGGGATCAAACCCACATCTCCTGCATTGCAGGTAGATTCTTTACTGTCTGAGCCACCAGGTAAAATTTGGGAAAGGAATACATCAAGGCTGTGTATTGTCATCCTGGTTAATTAACTTATATCCAGAGTACATCACACAAAATGCTGGGCTGGATGAAGCACAAGCTGGAATCAAGGTTGCAGGGAGAAATATCAGTAACCTCAGATGCAGATGACACCACCCTAATGGTAGAAAGCAAAGAAAGCGAAGATGAACTAAAGAGCCTCTTGATGAAGTTGAAAGAGGAGAGTGAAAAACCTGGCTTAAAACTCAACTTAAAAAAAACTAAGATCATGGCATCTGGTCCCATCACTTCATGGCAAATAGATGGGGAAACAATGGAAACAGTGACAGACTTGGGCTGTCACTGTTCTTGGGCTCCAAAATTACTAGCCATGAAATTAAAAGATGCTTGCTCCTTGAAATAAAAGCTATGACAAACCTAGACAGTGTATTACAAAGCAGAGATATCACTCTTCTGACAACGGTCTGTCTAGTCAAAGCTGTGATTTTTACAATAGTCATGTACAGATGTGAGAGCTGGACCATAAAGAAAGCTGAGCACCAAAGAATTGATACTTTTGAACTATGGTGCTGGAGAAGATTCTTGAGAGTCCTTTGGACAGCAAGAAGATCAAACCAGTCAATAGAAAAGGAAATCAACCCTGAATATTTACTGAAAGGACTGATACTGAAGCTCCAATATTTTGGCCACCTGATGCTAGGAAAGACTGAGGGCAGGAGGAGAAGAGGGCAACAGAGGATGAGATGGTTGGATGGCATCAATGACTCAATGGACATGAGTTTGAGCAAACTCTGGGAGATAGTGAAGGACAGGGAAGCCTGGTGTGCTGCAGTCCATGGGGTTGCAAAGAGTTGTACATGACTGAGTGACTGAACAACAACATCTTCTTTGGAGAAATGTCTGTTTAGCTCTTCTGCCCACTATTTGATTGGGTTGTTTGTTTTTATGGTATTGAGCTGCAGGAGCTGCTTGTATATTTTGGAGATTAATCCTTTGTCAGTTGTTTCATTTGCTATTATTTTCTCCCATTCTAAGGGTTGTCTTTTCACCTTGTTTATGACTTCCTTTGCTGTGTAAAAGCTTTTGGGTTTAATTAGGCCCCACTTGTTTATTTTTGTTTTTATTTCTCTAAGAGGTGGATCATAGAGGATCTTGTGATTTATATCAAAGAGTGTTCTGCCTATGTTTTAAACCTCTGAGAGTTTTATAGTTTTTGGTCTTACATTTAGGCCTTTAATCTATTTTAAGTTTATGTTTGTGTATGGTGTTAGGAAGTGTTCTAATTTCATTCTTTTACACATAGCTGTTCAGTTTTCCCAACACCACTTATTGAAGAGAATGCATCTTTGCTCCACTGTATATTCTTGCCTCCTTTGTCAAAGATAAGGTGCCCATAGGTGCATGGGTTTATCTCTGGGTTTTCTATCTTGTTGCATTGATCTATATTTCTCTTTTTGTGTTGATGTCCTTTCATGTCCTTCATTATAATTTGATAATTTCCTCTGGATCATAAACTGTTTTTGTTAGAATATTTTCCTAGTTAAATACCTGGTAGTTTTGTTTTGTATTGAGATTGGAAACTTCTTTTTAAATACATTTTCATGAAATGATTCTTGTCTAAATACTTTTGATTTTTCATCTGTTGATCTTATATTTAGTAACCTGTTAAAATGTCATATTAGGTATAATACTTTAAAATAATCACTTGGATTTTCTGTGTTGTGGTAGGCAAAAGTTTAAGAAAGTCTCCAAGATCATTAGGTTTTCACCTTCTGGTATTTGCACCCCCTATAATCCCCTCCACTAAGTGTGGCAGAACCAGTGAATATGGTGGAATAGTCACTCCCTTGAACAGGTTATTTTATATGGCAAAGATGATGGGACAACATTCACTCGCATTATTTTTGTATCACAAAAGACTCAGTCTTAGCCCATGGAAAAGAAAGATTCTCCTGGTTGCTTTGAGTAAGTACGCTGTCATGGATTGGGGCATGTAGCAAGGGACTACAGGCAGCTTCTGGGAGCTGAGAGCAGCCCCCAGATGATCAAGGAAATGGAAACCTCAGTCCTACAACCACAAGGAATTTAATTCTGCCAACAACCACATGAGCATGGAAGTGGACCCTGAGCTCCAGCTGAGAATAGAAACAAGGAGCCACCTTGATTTCTACCATCTGAGATCCTGGGCAGAGAACAGAATTCTACCCAACTATAAGATGATAAATGTGTGCTGCTTGAAGCTGCTATACTTGTGGTAACTTGTTACCCTGCAACAGAAAACAAATACAAACACAAACAATATATATTATCTGCAACTAATGGCAAGCTTTTTTTCTTCCTTTCCAAACAGTATACATTGCATAGTGGTCTCTGGTCTTATCTTGAGGGCTAAGATCTTGGGTTAAATAGAAGAACTGATACTGAAAATCCTTGAATTTTTCTTAATTTTGAAGAAACCCTTCTAATGTTTCATCTTTAAGTATAATGCTTGCTGTAATTTTTTGGAGGACATCTTTTATGAGGTCTAAGCTTTCTCTTCTATTCCTACTTTGCTAAGAGTTTATTTTCTAATTATAAATGGGCTTTACAGTTATTAAATGAGTCTTCTATGTCTATGGAAATAATTATGTATTTTCCTTTTTTAACATGTTAAACTGGCTCCTACATTGATAGATTTTCTTAAGCTAAACATTGTTTCATTCTGGCAATGAATCTTAATTTTTTCCTTAAGTTTCAATAGATTGCTGGATTCAGTCTGTTAACATCTTATTTAAAGATTTTTATTATCTTCAAATATTCGGTAAAACAAATGTAATGCCATCAAGGATTGTTTTTTTTTTTTTTTAATAGACTTTTTCTTATAAAGAGCATTTTTAGGTTCATAGCAAAATTGAGCAGAAAGTATTAACAGAGTTCTCATAAACTCCCTGTCTCTCCCCACCCTCCCTCCTCATCAACATCTTCCACAGAGTGGTACATTTGTTACAATTGATGAATCTACACTGACACATCATTATCTCCAAAAGTCCATAGTTCACATTAGGTTTCACTCTTGCTGTTGTACATTCTGTGGGTTTTAACAAATGTATCGTGTTAGGCACCATTATAGTATCATGTAGAGTACTTTCACTGCTCTAAAAATCCCATGACCTAATTCATCCCTTCTACCTCCAAGCCCTGGGAACCACTCATCTTTTTACTGTCTGCATAGTTTTGCCTTTTCCAGAATGTCACACAGTTGAAATCACACAGCATGCAGCCTTTTCAAACTGGCTTTGTTCACTTAGTAATTCATATTTAAGTTTCTCCCACGTCTTTTCATGACCTGATAGCTCATTTCTTTTTAATGCTGAGTAATATTCCATTGTCTGCATTACCACAGTTCATCCATTCACCTACTGAAGAACATCTTGGTTGCTTCTAGGTTTTGATAATTATGAATAAAGCTGCTATAAACATCTGTGTGCAGGGTTTTGTGTGGACATAAGTTTTCAAGTCCTTTATGTAAATACTAAGGGCTGTGATTGCTGGATTGTAGTCTGTTTAGTTTTGTAAGAAATTTCCAAACTGTCTTCCCAAGTTACTGTACCATTTTAAAGGATCATTGCATCCTTTTAGTGGCTGAATTCTTTTTTTAAATTACTGATTCAACTCATTTTTAAAGTTTATAGATTTTTACAGGCTTCTAAAATTCATTTGATTTTTCTGTATTTTTTTAGAAAATTATCTACTGCATCTAATTATTGTCCTATTGTGCATAGCATTCTTATACAAAATTTTAAAAATTCCTATACTTATATTTAATTTCCATTTTTAGTATTATTGATCTGTGCCTTTTCTTGTTTATTATTGACCAATTTTGGAGAGTTTTATCCATTTTACAGGTCTATAAAGAGTCAGCCTTTCATTTTATTAAACCTAGTGAGTTAGATTTATTTATTTCATTCACTTTTGTTTTTACATTTATTACTTCTACTTTATTATTTTTATGACTTCTTGAACTGAATGCTTTAGATCATTAGTTAAATTTTTCTTCTTTTCTACTATATTTGATTTTTTTCTCTAAGCATTGTTGCATTCCACATATAGAATGGCATCCATTTCTAAATACTTTATAATTTTTATAATGATTTATTCTTTAACTCATGAAATAATTAGGAAATTATTTCTTATTGTCCAAATACATTGATTTATTTTTAAAATTTGTTTTTGATTGAATTTTTTCATGGTACTGAGATTCCTTTTGCTGTTGTTCAGTGGTCAATTTTTGTAATTATTCAATTTTTATAAATGTTTCAAGTGTGACAGGACAAAAATATGTTTCTAATGTTGGGTACATGGTTGGATTATCCCAAATTTTTGAACTCTTAATTCTTTTCTGGTATCCTTACAGGGAAGTCTTCCTATTCTTAAACCCAAGGACTTTTTAGGTCCTAGACTAGCTCTTGGTTTAACTATTTGGATCAGGATTCCTGTGCTCTGGAAATAATGTAAATGTGACTCCCATGCCTATGAATGGAGTAAGCCTGGGGATTTGATTTCACATGAAAGACTTACTTTTCTTTACACACAGCAGCAGGCAGATGACAAACTTTCTGGATGCCCATAGTCCTTGGGGAAACATTTGCTTTTACAGGTATAGTTTTTCTAGCCCTTTTCTCATGGAAGGATTCACAGAGAGTTACAAACCTTATGCTGCATTTATTAGAGAGTTGAGAGGTGAATCTCTCAGTGAACACTTGGTCAGATGATACAGAAGTGTCAATTACAAAGGGGAAAATATATATATATATGTGTGTGTGTATATATATATATATATATATATAAAACAGTAGGCACTTAGGTTTTCGTTGTAGTGTCTATTCTAGCACCTATTTCCAACACTACTTTTGAGCTTGATAGAAAGACTTCAATCATATACAATATTTTAAAATTATCTTTTAAAAAATTCTATTGAATTGGCTGCAGCTACTCACTGGGTTGCTCAGCTCTCTCAGCTAACTAATTCTGGTACTTGAGAAATTAGGAACTAAAAGGATTTATTTATTGTCTGTTTGTGTTGCTGTCAACAGAAACTGAGATCAGCTCTGACTAAGATTTGCTGTGTACACAGTGGTTTAAGAATTTTCCTTCTGCTTTTACACAAAATAGATCTCATAGTATGTGGGGCAGAGAGTTTCCAATTTTCTCAGCTACTCATTACCTACTGAGCTGATTATAGTATTCTTGAATCAGCATCGCTATAGACAGAAGGCCACTGAAAACTTTAGTAAACCCCAGTTTGGGGGTATAATCACTCTGAATGAAGAAACCTAAGTAACTAAAGTGGAGGAACTATGGTTGGGATGAGATAAAAGGGGTAGTAAGCAGAAAACGAGTGAGGCCGGGAAGCCAGGAGGAGCCAGGCACTCTCAAGTCGAGACTGTGATCCTTAAAGCCGGTGCTTTGGTGGAGAGGCAGCCTCAAGTGCATCAAGTGGACAACCCCTTCCAGGAACCATGAAGGATCACAGCCCTGGTCAGCAATGTCCAGGATTTCTATTCCTTTAGTTACTCTGGTACCCAAAGGACATGGCTACTAAAACATAAGTCCTGGCACTAGTCTCATCAGTTATCATAGCCTTTTAATGTATTTAATATTTGGCAGAGCTGATTCGTCCTTACAATTTCTTCCAAAGTTGCCTTTTCCATGGCACCTCTGGAGAAGTTGAGAAGAAAAACCACTTCAAATAAAGGAATTAAGCTAGACGTGAGGATGGCTTATTTCGGGGAACAGAGGGCATAGCATCCATCAACTACACAGAGAGCTTGTGAAGAATGAGCAAGATGCTGCATTTGGATGATCTTTACTTCCCAGAACATTAGTCAGAGGGAGAGTACATGAAAACAAAGAGAAATTTTCCTGGTCTGTTAGGGAACTTAAAGATTTAAGTGGCATTTGACTAGACTTCTTGGGCAGGGAAAAATCTTGAACTGTAGAAAAATTTAGAAAGCTTAGTTATCTTGACTAGCCTGCTTAACACATTTGCCTAATACTTTATTAGTATAACTGAATCCCCACAAGCTTTTGCACAGCAAAGGAAACCATAAAAAAATGAAAAGACAACCTACAGAAGAGGTTGAAAATATTTGTAAATGATATGACAGACAAAAGCTTAATCTCCAAAATATACAAACAGCTCATACAACCCAACTGAAAAACGGGCTGCTGCTGCTGCTGCTGCTGTGTCGCTTCAGTCGTGTCCGACTCTGTGCAACCCCATAGACGGCAGCCCACCAGGCTCCCCCGTCCCTGGGATTCTCCAGGCAAGAACACTGGAGAGGGTTGCCATTTCCTTCTCCATGAAAAATGGGCAGAAAACCTTAATAGACATTTCTTTAAAGAAGACATACAGATGGCCAATAGGCACATGAAAAGATGTTTAGCATCACTAATTACTAGAGAAATGCAAATCAAAACTATAATGAGTTACCATTTCACACCAGATAGAATGGCCATGATTAAAAAGTCTAAAAATAACAAATGCTGGACAGGATGTGGAGAAAAGGGAACCCTCCTACACTGTTGGTGGGAATGTAAGTTTGTGTGACCACTATGGAAAACAGTATGGAGGTTCCTCAGAAAACTAAAAATAGAAATACCATATGATCCCAAAATCCCACTACTGGGACTATACCCAGACAAAACTATAATTCAAAAAGATACACGTATTTTTTTGTTCACAGCAGCACTGTTCACAATAACCAAAACATGGGAACAACTAAATGTCCATCAACAAATGAATGGATTAAGGCGATATGGTACATATATACAATGAAATACTACTCAGCCATAAGAAAGAAGCAAGCAATGACATTTGCAGCAACATGGATGCAACTGGAGATTATTATACTGAGTGAAGTAAGTCAGAAAAAGACAAATATCATAGGATATCACTTCTATGTGGAATCTAAAATATGGCACAAATGAATTGATCTACAAAACAGAAACAGACTCACAGATACAGAGAATAGACTTACAGTGGCCAAGGAGGAGCAGGAAAGGGAGAGAGACGGATTGGTAGTTTGGGACTGGTAGATGCAAAATATTACATTTAAAATGGATAAAAAAACAAGGTTCTAATGTATAGTACTGGGAGCTATACTGAATATCCCATGACAAACCATAATGGAAAAGAATATAGGAATGTCTATATGTGTCTAACTGAGTCACTTCGCTGTACAGTAGAGATTGGCACAACATTGTAAATCAACTAAAAAAAAAAAAAAAAAAAAAAAACCCGAAAACCCAAGTCCTTTTTAGCACCAAGAATCTGTGATGATTTTCTTTCACTTTGAAGGATGGAGATACATGAATTGAAGTAATGAAAATACAATTAAATCCTAGAGGGTAAGATGAGAAATTTGCATGCTGGTTGTACCCTCTGCTGGAGGGGTGGGCAGTGAGTCCAAATCTTACATTTATACAAGATGGGACACCATTTATTCATGCGTGAAGCATTCATTGAGTGCCTTTGAGGTACCTGTGCCAGGCATTAGGAAACACCACTGTGAACAAAACAGACATAGGCTTTGCCCTTGTGGGGATCACAACTTTAATGGAGGAGGAAGATGTCATGCATGTGCCAACATAATTGCACACTGTGATAAATTATTGAGGGGAAGATACTTGGTGCTGGGAGAGGCAAATTTGTCTGGGGTAGGAAATTCACGGGGGAGTAGACTTTTAGGCTGAGATCTGAAGTAGGAGTGTGAGACAGGGCAGGAGGGAGGGGAGGGGAGAGAAGTCCTGGAAGAAGGAACAGAGCCTGTACAGAGCTCGATGTAGCAAAGTGCCCTCATGGAATGCCTCAGGAGCTTATAGAAGGCTGGTGCGCAGGAGCTGGAAGTGGAGGAAATTGGTGGAGAAATGGGCCTGAAGACCCTGTGAGGACAACATGGTCTTTGTTCTAAGACTGATATGAGGCCTGAATGTTTCAGCAGAGGCCTGATAGGATCAGAAGTGTCTGGAAAGGGTCACCCTGGCTGCCCTGCTGTGAACATACGGGAACAGGCAGAGGCAGAAGGCAGAGGCAGAACACCCTCAGTGAGGAGGGTGTTCCTGTAACCCCCACTCGTGCTGGTGCCTCCCCCCCCCCCGGTCTGTCCCCCAGGACCTCAGGTTACATGATGTTTGTAATAGTGACTTCTCTTAGCAACTTGGTGCCCTGGGCCTACAGTGGGGCTTTGGGGAGCTTCTCAGGTTTCAAAAGCACCCTAGGAAGACTAAATATTGTTGTTAGCAACCCAAGCGGCCTGAGGCCTCCTAATCAGAACCACCACATCCTGCTGTACCCGGTTGCTCTCTGGTGGCGCCCTGCTGAGTTCTCTTCAACCCCAACTCCAGTGTGCCTGAGAACCCAAGCCTACAGAACTAGAGGGGGAATGGCTTTGGGCCACAGTTTGAGCAGTCTTAATCCTTAATGAGATTCATCTCTATTTTCCTCCTTACTGACCTGCAGAATTTTGCTTACATCATTTGGGAATTAATTGTGAATTCTGAGTCAATGTCCATGTAAACTGATAGGCTGTCTTTCAAATCTTAATAGAAGTGAAGGGATTTTTCTCTGGTGGAACTTTTTCGTGGAACTATTATTTTTTGTACTGTTAATTTTTCACCACAAAAAAATAAATGGTACCAACAAAATAATATGGTATCAACCTTTTGGAAACTAAACGTAGTTTTAAGGAATCTGAATAAGATTTAGGTCTGCATGTATTGCTACATCTTGGATTCGGCAATCGAAATAGTTTATTTGGGGACACATTGTATTTAAAAAGTACTTTGTTCTTCTCTAAATAGAAGAGAGGGGTTCTTATCCTATCAAAAGAGATCAGATCTGCTCAGTTCACCATCCTGGAGCCTGTGGAAGTCTGCCAGTAACAGGACTTCTAAAGAAGTAACTGTCGGGGAGGCTGTGGTCTGGGGTCATTTTTGTCGGCTACAAGCGTGGTCTCTGCAACCGGAGGGAGCACATGGCTCTTCTTAAAATTGAAGGCATTTATGGCCCAAATGAACCTGAACTCTATTTGGGCAAGAGATCGAGGCACAAAGCACAACAGAGTGACTTCTGGTGGCAAACCAAACAGAGGAATCTGGAGCACGGTAACTTGTGGTGCCCATGGAAACAGTAGCAGGTCCTGCTAAGCACAGACTTCCTGCTAACAGACTTCACTGCACATAGAATTATATGATACTGTATCCCTCAAAGATTTAAACTAAACTGGTTCTCTTGAAAAACAAAAAATACCATATTCTGACGTGCTGGAAGGGCCAGGTGATGGAATGCAGAATTTTGAAGTGGGGGCAACACCTAGAGTCCTTCCTCCACCTGCTCCTCCTCCCTGGTGTGTCACTGGTGGGCTGCCCCGCCCTCCCCAGGTGGCCCTTTGTGGTCCCTCTGGGGTGTCCCATCTAATCATCATGGGAAAAGTCAAAGTCACTCTTGGAGAGAAAACTAGATAAAAACGTTAAGCAGCTGAAGGTGAAGACAGTGAGAGACTACCATGAATTTTTTGAAGATTTGTTAAAAGATGCTCCATCTACAAGCTGGAGATCCAGGGGAGTTAGTCATGTGGCTCCAGTCCAAGCACTTGAGAAGACGGAATGTTCCGGCTGAAGACAGGCAGAGGGAGCGAATTCTCCCTCACCCCACCCTTTGTTCTACATAGGAGTCCGATGGACTGGGTGAGGTCCACCCGCACGAGGGAGGGCTATCTGCTTGACTCAGTCTGCAGACTCGGAATGTTAATCTCATCCAGAAACACCCTCACAGACATATCCAGGAATAATGTTTAACCAAAAATCTGGGCACACCATGACCCAGTCAAGTTGACACATAAAATCAATCCATCACACTGTGATATCTTTTTAAGGCAAAAAAAAAAAAAAAAAAAGTTATAGAAAGTATAAAAGGTAAGCTTTCATCTGGGTAAAATATACACACAGGTTCATACAGATACACCCTACAGGTGGGTGACTGCACTAGCTCTTGTTAGCCGCAAGCCCGTGACACAGGGCGGGGGTGCGGGGGCTGTCATGACGTAGGAGTAAATTGTGTGTATTCACACACACATTTTTTTCTTTTTTTTGGCTGCACCATGTGGCATGCAGGATATTCCCCAACCAAGGTCCAACCCATGCCCCCTGCATTGGGAGTGTGGAGTCTTAACCACCAGACCACCAGGTAAATCCCATACACGTATTTTTAAAATACAAAATTTACGAGATGTATAGTGTCATCTTGATCAGCTATGCAGGGTGGTATAAAATGGGGTATATGTGAAAATGAATGGAAAATTTCCATGAGGATACACAGGAAGTTGTCAACCATCCTTTTTTCTTGATAACAGAAAGCTGGAGACTGGGAAGCAATGTAAAGAGATTTTACTTTTTATTTTATATACTTCTATTTTGTTTAAACATGTCAGCCCATGAACGCATTCCCTTTTAAATGACAATTTCTTTGAAATGTGTGTGTGTGTGTGTGTGTGTGTGTGTAGTTTTGCTGGTCACTAGTGCAATAGGCTCCTCTTATGTGATGGGTGGAGGCACACCTACTGACAGCTTGAACTTGGGTTACCCTGAACGGGTCAGCTTTGTGGTCAGTTTTGGGTGGACCTATTTAAACTAGAGTACTCCAAAAAAGTGCCAGGTGAAACACTTCACACCCATTAGGATGCCTACATGCTAAATCGATTCAGCTGTGTACAACTCTGTGCAACCCTTTGGACTGTAGCCCACCAGGCTCCTCTGTCCATGGGGTTCTCCAGGCACAAATACTGGAATGGGTTGTGATGCCCTCCTCCAGGGGATCTTCCCAACCCACCCATTAGGATGGCTACTATCAAAAAGATAGAAAATAGATGTTGGTGAGGATGTGGAGAAACTAGAACACTTGTTCACTGTTGGTAAGATTGTAAAATGGTGCAGCCACTGTGGAAAACAGTGTGGGGGCTCCTCAAAAAATTAAAAATAAAATTACTCTATGATCCAGCAATGCCACTTCTGAGGACATACCCAAAAGAACTGAAATCAGGGTCTTGAAGAGACATTTATACATCTGTGTTCATAGCAGCATTATTTATCATAGCTAAAAAGTGGAAGCAACCCAAGTCTCCATCAATGGATCTATTTCCAAATATAGTCACATTCTGAAATATTGGGAGTTAGACTTCAACATATGAATTTGGGGACATGATTCAACTCAAAAACACCTGCTCTGCTGCTAAATCCAACATACACTTTCCCACCCTTATTTTGCTTAATCCGTCAGCATCACTGGACAAAGATATCTACCTCCATCTACAACTCTTTTCCTATCTTGCTTCCCTGACTCCACACTCATGGTTTTTCTCCCATCTCTCTGGCTGCCTCCTTTCAATCTGTGCCATAGACTCTTCTTCCTTTGTCTTGCCTTTAAATGCTGGGGCTCCTAAGGTTTTGATTTTGTTTTCTCCTCTCTGACACATTCTTACCCATTTCCACAGCTTTCACTACCTTTCTGTGCTGATGCCATCCAAATCCCTGTTTTCAGCCCAGCTCCTCTGCAGAGCTCTAGACCCAAATACAGTGTCCATCCAAGGGACATTTATCTGTGCTGGATTTCCTACAGGTAACTTGAATTCAACAGGTTAAACCTGAACCATCATCTTCCCACCAAACCTGCTCTTTCTGTGAGCACCAGCTCAGGGAAGAGCACCTTCATTGACTCCCTTGCTCATTCTAGAAGCCTGAAGCTTCATCTTGATGTCTTCTCTGTCATCCACCGTATCTTTTTCCCTCCTACATATAAATTCCACCTCTTAAAAGGCTCAAATTCTGCTGCTTCTCTTCATCACCACTGCCACTCTTCTGGCTTGAATCACCATCTGATGTTTCTAAAATGCAAATATGACTATGCCCCCTCTCACTCCCAGCTAAAAGGTACTTCAGTGACTTCCCATTTCTCTCAGAATAAAGCCCACACTGCCTAACTTGATGCCTCTGTGATCGTACCCCTGCTTGCCACACCCTCCTTCATCTGCAGCATCTTTGTATTTTTCTAATTTTTAAAAAACTTCTACTTGGCTGAGCTGGCATGCAGGCTCTTAGTTGAGGCATGTGGGATCTAGTTCCCTGACCGGAGAATGAACCCAGGCCCACTGTATTGGAAGCATGCAGTCTTAACTGCTGGCCCACTAGGGAAGTCCCCAACTGCAGCTTCCTGTGCCCCATCATACTCTCTGTTCCAGGTTTACCCAAATACAACCCAACATCTCTCATCTATGGGCTGTTTCCCTCCTGGGAACTCTCCTTGCCCTCCTTGGCCTGGTTTTAGCTCCTAGTGATCATTCTCTGGTTGTCTGGGCCATATGTCCCTTTATGTAGCCCTGTAAGACTCTACAACTTCCAGCTCCTCCATGAGACTTCAAGTCCCTTGAAAGCAGAAATGTGTCTGTCTTGTTTACCACTGACACATAGTAGGTACTCAGCCTGCACAACCAGTATCCTTATATGGAGCATGGCTGGAACAGGGTTTCTGAGGACTTTTTTCCCACGACTTCTAAGGTAACTTCCCACGCTTTCTGCCAACACAGATTTTCCTCCACCACAAGCCACACTAGAGACCCTGTGCAGTTCATGGACAATGGCAGCTGGAACCCTGCCCTCCTAGAGCTGGCCTCACATAGGAGATTATTTGAAAAGAGCCAGAAGAGAGGACTTTTTCCCTGCACTTGAGACACGGAACCACTAGATTCATCAGCAAACATGAGCTCCCAGGTCATCCTGAAACAAAATAGAGTCTATGCAAGCTCGTGGGATGGATAAGTGGATTTAAACACACTACAAAATAGAACCCTCTGACACTCTCTCTTGTGGCAGGATACACTTAGGGCCATCAGATGCTAGGTTTTTAAATTTTTCATTCATTTAAAAATCTTCATGGAGGGACTTCTCTATGCCAGGCTCCATTTTAGACATACGGGGTTAGAACTGAGCACTCCAACACATGTACATGGAACCAGATTCCTAGAAGTGACCACCCCATGGAATTCAAGAGCCTTAAGATTATGCCTGTTCTAGTTATCTTATTTCCCAAAGTCAGGGATTTTAAACGTCAAGGGCATGCCTTTTGCTAAAAAGGAATATTTGCAAAACTTAGAGTATTGCTCCTCCAGATATTTTTCCAGGAGTAAATAAAGGCAAAGTAACTGGAATTAAAGAAACAATGACACGATACCTGGAAGTCTCAACAAGTGGAATGTGAGACCAAGAATTCTCCTTAACTGGGATATTCCTCGTAGAATGAGCAAGGGGCTGTTCTGATGTGAACTAGTATGTCTGGCATTGGACCTGCTTTATTCCTGAGGACATAAGAGTGGAGATACAGACTTCCAGAATTAGAAAACACCAAAAGAAGGGGTCTAGACTAGTGAAAGTTCTTTTAGCTACTCCTGAATGACGATTTAATCCTTGTCCCAGTGGGAAGAAATGGGGGAAATCCAGATGGGGGAAATCAATGGACATCTTAAGTCAAGGAGTGAGCAGAACAGGCAGTCAACTTGTAGTCTCCCCACTGCCCTCCTGGCAGAAAGGAAAGACTGGAGAGTTTTCAGCACCAGAGAAACTGTTATTTCTCTGCCTTAGAGTGAAAACCTTAAGGTAAACATGAGGATGCTTGTGGGAAGCCAACCAAATTTGCACTGTGTTGACTTTTGTCTTCCTTTCTTTCCGTCCTCGGTGTGAATTCTTGGGAAAGACTAGGGATTCTGCAGCCAGAGTCAGCCAAGTCCCCCCTCCCTGCGCCATGCCCTCCCTCAGTTTATGGGTTCAAGTCTCACTGCAACTTCTTCCTTTGCACCCACTGCTCAACTGTCTGAGGCCATAAGTTTCAATTTTCCTCTCTTCCCATGTTGCCTCTCCAAACAGCTAGTACTGTATTTGAAGGCAGGAGTGTCCCTTGCATATTAGAGATGCCCACTTCATATACTGTCAGAATACACAATAGGCCATTAGGCTGCTGAGTGAGTCAAAGAAGCGCTAGAGGCAACAGTGTTGGTCCTAACATTTGTTAAGTGTTTATGATGTATGAAAAATAGTGGGGTTTTCTTTCATTGTTTGCTCATTCATTCTTTCATTCATTCAAACGTGTGCTGAGTGCCTGTATGTCGGGTGACTAGTGAAGACACTCCAGGGTCTCCATATGAACCAGAGACACAGATGCGAGAGGCTCGGGGGAACAGAACCTCTGAGCAGACCCGCCCACCTGTGTGTGGCCCTGGCACCTTCCTTATTTGTTATGATGCTTTTGACTTAGAAAAAAAAGATAAAACCAAGTTCAAATGAAGTTCATTGTGTGTGTTTGTTTGCTTACCTAAGAGTTTACACTTGGCAATCCTCAAGGGAGGACTTTGGCTGAACCCAGGGAATCAGTGGGGAAAGAATCACAAAGTTTGGGACTTGTTGACCAGAAAATTCCCTGTGGTCTGACAGATCACCGTTTCCCACACAGCCCTCTTCATCAGAGAGATGACGGTCTCACTTTCAACTGGCTCTGCTGCTGCTTCTGGATTTTCCTTCCATGTGCCTAAATCAGAGGCTTCTGTATTTATTGACTGACTTTTCAGATTTCGCTATAACCTCTTGACTTGCTGCTGTGAAAGATAAGGATGTGGCACTCTTGTTCTGCCCATTCTGCCAATGGAACTGTATCGTAATTTTTTATTAAATCAATGTCAAGGGAAACACTGTGGTGATTACTGGAAATATTTTTCCCAGCTCAGGCAAACCGATAATGTTTCCTTTGTAATGCAACTTTTCTCCCTGGAGTTCAAAATTATCTTAAGATTTATAACTATTCCTAATGTTCTTTCAACTCTTTGCCAGAATTGTTAATCTCCATTTAAGTCAAATGTGTCAGGTAATCTGTTGATTTTTTTTACTGGTTTATTTATTTTGGCTGTGTGGCACGCGAGATCTTAGTTCCCTGACCAGGTATTGAATCCGTGCCCCTTGCATTGGAAGCAGGAAGTCTTAGCCACTGGACCATCAGGAAAGTCCCTTGATTTTTTTCTTTTAAAAAATATAGCCCAGCTGGAGCCTGCTGTCCTTCTGCTTTGATGTGTTATCCAACTCTCCTGGGTTGAATCCATTTCTTGAATCCTATGTCTTCTCTTTCCCTGGTTTATCCCCTCATTTTGGTGAAGTACATCCTCTAGTAGCTTCCCAGTAAGGCCTGCTTGAATTCTATAAAATTTTTGAATATTTTCCCCTGTTTTTATAGGAACTGATAACTCATTTTATTCTGTAAGTAGCATTTTTTCATTGGTGCGATTATCTTCCATTACCTCTCTGAGGATAATAAGATTTTTCTGAAAGTTTATGCTGTTCTTTGCGCTGCCTTAATTTCCTCTGAATTTCTATGTCTGATTAGGATTCCCAATAATCATTGTGTATAAGTCTTTTCTTTGAGTTCACTTACCCTAAAGAGGAACATTCTAACCTGCTGCCTCAGATGTACAAGTTGGGCCACAAGATTCACAGAGGCAGTGGAAAAAAGAGTCGCTGGTGGTTCTCCCCATTCATTCAGCATCCTGAGCTGCCCTTAATCTCCTTCTCCGATGTGTTTTCTGTTGAAGTCGATGTCTGGTGGGTGGGGTAGAGAAGTGACTAGGGGTCCCCCTGCTTTTAGTCAAGCCTCTTAACTCTCACCCCACCTCCTTAGATGTTCCTGGTGCCTCCAATCCTGTGCCTTTCAGGGGGCTGCCCTATGGGGCCAATCTGTTTGCTTTCTGCCTCCTCTCTGCAACTCATGCCTGGTCTCTAAGTCATTCCTTACTTCCTACCTGCTTTCCAGTTTCCAAAATTTTATTCACATCTTTTCAATTCTTTTTCCATTTTTCTTTTTAGCTTTGTCCTTGAAGAGTTTGTTGCCTTGAACAAAATCTTTATATTGTAATGAGGTTTTGAGATGGGATGAAGGCAAAAGAGGCTGTTTAATACACCATGTTGACTTGGATGGTTGCTTCATCTTTCAATGCGGAAAAAGTGCTTAAAATATTCTTGGAAAATCCCACCAAGTTTGAGAAAGTTGTTAAATCATCACATCTCTAGGTCCAATTCACAACCCTTATTGAGCTGTCTGCCATGTAGAAGGTGAGGAGTTCCTGCCAGTTGACTATCTGAATGAATAAATGAATCAGGTGTTCACTGGTAGTACTACTGACTCTTTCGGAAGTTAAAGGACTCTGGAAACCCAGAAGGGAGGAGAGCACAGTAGGTTCAAGTGAGTTCAGGAATACTGGTTCCACCTGGGAAGCTTCTAGCAGATCTCTGAAGATCGTTCCAGAACTAACTGAATCCTGTTCTTGGGAACTTGGTCCCAAGTTGCTTCAATGAAGCAAATGCCCACCTCCAGCCTTCTTGTTACAAGAGAAAAAGAAACCTCTGTTGTCTAAGGCACTGCAAAGCATATTCTTTTTTGCTGTTTGCAACCGAAAGCATTCCTAACAGATATGTGGGGATTGTGAGAGTCCTGAAACATGAAAGTGGAAAGGGTGTGTGGAAAGAGTTCAGCAACCATCTCCAGGGATGCGTAGCTACCAAAAGCCTCCCAGGAGGAAGGGTACTGATCAGGAGCCCTCTCAGGTGCTCCCCAGGTTCCCAGTGCTTACCTGCTCCTCCTTGCTCTTCCCCTCACCCCACCCAGCAGACCTACTCTGGTCTCCCTGGGAGGCACTGGGCTGCAGTTGTCTGGCCAGTCCTCTAGTCTCTCTCTTCTTGTTTTACGTTTCTCCACATGCTTTGTGCCCTAAGCCTAAAGCTGTTTTGGAGTCACCAATCTCAACATGACTATTCTTGGCTCTTTTCAATCATTTTCTATCAACTTTATTCTTCCACAAGGTCACTTGGTCACTGTACAAGGAAGCAGGGAAAGAAAAATCCACAGAGTAATATCAATAACCTCAGATATGCAGATGACACCACCCTTATGGCAGAAAGTGAAGAGGAACTAAAAAGCCTTTTGATGAAAGCGAAAGAGGAGAGTGAAAAAGTTGGCTTAAAGCTCAACATTCAGAAAACGAAGATCATGGCATCTGGTCCCATCACTTCATGGGAAATAGACGGGGACACAGTGGAAACAGTGTTAGACTTCATTTTTCTGGGCTCCAAAATCACTGTAGATGGTGACTGCAGCCATGAAATTAAAAGATGCTTACTCCTTGGAAGGAAAGTTATGACCAACCTAGATAGCATATTCAAAAGCAGAGACATTACTTTGCCAACAAAGGTCTGTCTAGTCAAGGCTATGGTTTTTCCAGTGGTCATGTATGGATGTGAGAGTTGGACTGTGAAGAAAGCTGA
This sequence comes from Bos indicus x Bos taurus, assembly GCF_003369695.1. Classification (NCBI taxonomy): domain Eukaryota; kingdom Metazoa; phylum Chordata; class Mammalia; order Artiodactyla; family Bovidae; genus Bos; species Bos indicus x Bos taurus. The sequence goes on along the minus strand of NC_040076.1, from coordinate 108,199,201 downwards.
GCACCAAAGAATTGATGCTTTTGAACTGTGGTGTTGGAGAAGACTCTTGAGAATCCCTTGGACTGCAAGGAGATCCAACCAGTCCATTCTAGAGGAGATCAGCCCTGGGTGTTCTTTGGAAGGACTGATGCTGAAGCTGAAACTCCAGTACTTTGGCCACATCATGTGAAGAGTTGACTCATTGGAAAAGACTCTGATGCTGGGAGGGATTGGGGGCAGGAGGAGAAGGGGACGACAGAGGATGAGATGGCTGGATGGCATCACTGACTCGATGGACGTGAGTTTGAGTGAACTCTGGGTGATGGTGATGGACAGGGAGGCCTGGCGTGCTGCGATTCATGGGGTCGCAAAGAGTCGGACACGACTGAGCAACTGAACTGAACTGAACTGAACTGAATATCTCAAGGTAACCTCTTGCTATGTTTTTTGATAACAACCTACCCATTGTTGCATTCACCTCTCCAGCCCTACCCTCAGCAAGAGAGGCTGGAGTTACTTCCCAAACCACTGGAAGCAGATTCTGTGGGAGCCTGCAGAGATGGCAGAGATACAGGTAGTTCTGGAAAGAGGTCAGTGGCTGGAAACCCAGGGAGTTCTCCCAGAACTAAAAAGAATTAAGGGGGTCCTTTTTCCTGGAGGAAGAGGAAGTGGGTGAACTCCAGGGCCAAAGCCCTATGTCAGGGAGGCAATGAGAGAGGTGACACTTCAAAGGAATGGTACACATTCCTTTATGGTTAAATGTAGCAGAGTAATATTCCATTCCTAGAGAAAGGAATTCTACTGCAGAGATTACTACCTCTGACCTGAGATTCTGCCCTAAGTAGACACTGTATGTTATGGTGGCAGGCACCAGGTGATTCTGCAGATCCAATAGAGAGAGTTAAATGATCTTCATGAAACAAAAGGTCTCGGGGCAGAAATTAGTGATGATGTGAGGAACTAAATGATGAGCTCCTTGCTGGGGAGGAAACCAGCATTTTAAAATTCTCTCCATGTTTACAATCCTTCGGACCATATTTCTGGAGCACTTCACTGCTCTAAGTGTCTGAGAAGGACTCCTGAGGGACCAGGTACCAAGATGCAGCTGCAGATTATGGTTAGCCTTTGACAACAAGATTAGTAGCTAGAGGATCCCAAGGCAGGACAGTCAGGAAGGGGCAACCACTGGAGAGTGAGCCCCATCCCTCCCACGTGCTTAGTGAGCCCTCTCAAAAACATCTCCAGGCACTTCAAGTAAAACACTATGTGTTTATTATGTCATCAAGTGAGACTGTTGCATTCCATCTGTGTTTTTCTAAATGAATTCTAATCAGCGTCAGCAGATCACCTGACTGTCCCTACAGCAACTTCAAGGCCAACCAGTGCTCAGGAAAGTCAGGTGCTTTGCAATAATGAGTTCACAATTAGAAGTGACTTGTTTTTCAGATCAGTTTCCAATTTGATTAGTGACTTTTCTCAGTGGATTTCAGAGCTGTAAATTTTTCATCTTTTATACTTTGAAGCTAAGGCTAAGTTACTCTGTGTGTAAGCATTTGAGACTGTGCTGTTTTTCTGTTGGACTGACCCTCTGGTCATTGTAAAGTGTCCTGTTTTCTGTTGGGTGGTGCTTCCTGCCTCACAATTTGTCTGGTATTAGGACAGCTCCCCCAGCTCCGTGTGGTGAACATCTGCATGATGACTAATCCTCTCAATTTCAACCTTTCTGTGTTCCTATATTTAAAACCTGTTTTTCAAAATCCAGTATTATGGTTGTAGCTTTTTACTTGGATTAGTCAGCCTTCTTGATATAGTTTATATTATATTTATATTAGTTCTTGATATAGTTGGATTTTCAATGACTATCTTACTGTTTTCTAATTAACCCACCTGCTTTATGTTCCATTTAAAGTTTCTCCCTTCCTTCTTTTGAATGACTAAAACATTTTTTATCATTCCATTTTACCTCTTTATTGACTTGTCACAGATTTTTTTATTTAGTGTTTTTATGTCTTGAGTATTGGCTTCTCGTGGCTCAGACAGTAAAGAATCTGCCTGCAATGCAGGAGACCCAGGTTCAATCCCTGGATCGGGAAGATCCCCTGGAGAAGGGAATGGCAACCCACTCCAGTATTCTTGCCTGGGAAATCCCATGGACAGAGAAGCCTGGCGGGCTACAGTCCATGGGATCACAAAAGAGTCGGACACAGCTCAGCGACTAACACTACCACTACTACTATGACTTCAGGGCTGATCTCTAGCTACATTATAAGGCACTACCTTCCATTCCAGGTTCCAAAGGGTGAAGAGAAAAAGTAGCAAACTTTCTGAATGCTAAGAGGTGGGCAATAGGTGGTTTAAGCTTAGAAATTAATGGCTGGATGGATAAATAAAAATGGAAGGCTGAACTAGGTCATTCTTTGAAAGAATTCATGGGATACATGGTTTTACAACAGAAGACACCACATTTGCAACATAGAAAAACACCTTCAGTCAACTCTTTTATATTTATTTTCTGGTTTTGATCCAATGAAAGTGAAAGTTGCTCAGTCGTGTCCAACTCTTTGCAACCCTATGGACTACACAGTTCATGGAAATCTCCATGCCAGAATACTGGAGTGGGTAGCCGTTCCCTTCTCAAGGGGATCTTCCCAACCCAGGGATCAAACCCAAGTCTCCCACATTGCAAGCTGATTCTTTACTAGTTGAGCCACCAGAGAAGCCCAAGAATACTGGAGTGGGTAGCCTATCCCTTCTCCAGAAGATCTTTGCGATCCAGGAATCAAACCGGGGTCTCCTGCATTTCAGGATTCTTTACCAGCTAAGCTACCAGGGAACCCAATATCCAACTGCTATTGGAAATTCATACTGGATAACCCATGAGTATCTTAAATTCAGTGTATCCTCCTTCACTGCCCTGGCTCCCTTCTCTGCACGCTATCTCAGCAATAGTGCCACCTCCTACCAGGTTGCCAAGCCGAGAACCTAGGCATCCATCAGCTTCGACTTCCCCCTCTTTCTCATCTCTTTTATCAGCAACTCTGACTGCCTCTGCATCTTGAAGGCCCCTCACATCGATCACACCTCTCCACACTGTCACCGCCCCTACCCGCTCTTTTGTATCGCACACCCGCAGAACACTGCCTGATGACTCAATTTGCTACATGAATGCTCACAGAAGCAACAGTTTAGGACAACTACCACCCTTTTGCCATATCAATTAGCCTCTTTTCAGATAGTAAAGAGCCCACAAGGGGTTGAGGGGGAGGCGGAGACCTGCTAGGCAGGAAGGACTCCTAACAAAGAGCATTACAAAGGATCTAATGATTTCACTCCCAGTGAGTCCCATACTAGCCAGTAAGTGCTTCTCTTCTCAGATTAGGAAACAGAAATGCTCTCCTTGGAGGTCATAGTGACCTAAGTGAGTAAAACTCTGAAAGCCAGTTTTCAATTCCCAAGTGTACTGACTATCTGGAATTTTCAGGGGACTTGATGGATCAGAGTAATGCAAAAAAGCAAGACCTCCAGCCCCAGGGTTTTATGGCATCTATAAAACATGTTTTACAGTTTCTGCTCAATTTTATGCTGTTAAGCTAAACATTTGATATCATATGGCACTTTAAGCACATTGATTTATGGTAAGTCAGCAATTGCATCTGTAATAAAAAACCCAAAGTATGGGTTTTAAAAGTAATCTACTGTATTTATTATTGACATAAACGGTTACCTGCAGTCCATTTGAACATCATCTTAGATTTAACTCGTGTATTAAAGATATTATGTTTCCCACTCAGCAAGGTCATTGCCAAGGTGAAAACTATATATGGTTGGAAATGAAAAAGATCAAATGCGTAATGATAAATATTTTTCAAATAAATGATATATAGGATTTCATCTTTCTATATTCCTGATTAATAATCACATTCTGTTTATTTTTTACACTCACCTCTTTCCCCCAGCCCCCAAGTCCAGCAGCCACTAATCTTTTCTTCATCTCTATAGGTTTTTTATTTCAAGAATGCTGTGTAAATGAAATCAGGCAGTTTGTAAACTTTTGAGACTGACTTTTTTCCCCATTCAATATAACTCCCTTGAGGTCTGTTTAGTTTTCTGTGGGTTGTCTGGTGCTTATTTTGGCAGCATGGATACAACAAGGGTGGCATAATTCAGTTAATTTGAAAACTACTAAAATACAAACCAAAGTAAGAGTGTCTAAGTTCAAAGTAATTTCATAACAGGGAAATAATTTAGTCCATTTTAATGAAGGAAAAATGTTAATTTCTAGACAGTGTTAGAGCAAGTTTGGACAAAAATGCATTTAGTTAATTTAAGAGGTGTCTGGCAGCATATTTAAAAAACAAAACCCAAAAAAACCTGATATCCCTAAGGCTAATTTAAGAGATGTTTTAAACATCACATTGTATACCTTAAATAAATACAATTTTAATTTGTCAATCACATCAAAATTAAGCTGGGGAGAAAAATAAGGAAACTGAAGCACAAGGAGGTGAAGCTGACTTTTCCAAGGTGACAGAGAAGTCTGTGGTAGTGTTAGCTGCTCAGTCATGTCCAACTCTGCAACCCCATGGACTGTAGCCCATCAGGCTCCTCTGTCCATGGGATTCTCCAGGCAAGTATACTGGAGTAGGTAGCCATTCCCTTCTCCAGGAGATCTTTCCAACCTGGGTTTCCTTCATTGCAGGCAGATTCTTTACCATCTGAGCCACCAGGGAAACCCACGTCAGTGGTAGGATTAGGCTAGAAACAGCTTCATCTGTGAGCCAAGAAGGAGTGTCTGACAAGATCCAGCAGGCCTGGGAGTCACAGTTCTTTTAGAGGGAAAAATGAATGAGCAGCCTTTCTCCTTATCTCTGTTTCTCCTATGTCATCTTGCCCTGGTAGCTTCTTTTGTAGTTTCTTCTTTCTCAAGAGACCTGGGCTGCCATAGCTTGCTTCATCTGGAGAGGGGTTGGGGACTATACCCGGTCCCTTCTCTGGTAGGTGACTTTACCTTACACGGGACATTGCTGGTTAGACATTGGCCAGGATTACAACTGCTCAGAACTGTGTCATTAGTGCATTATTAGGCATTATTTCACTCCTTTCCAGGTTAGTTGACTGGAATTGAGAAGACCTAAAATTAGCCAGGAGCATCAATAGTAATAATCCCTTATGTATTCACAAGTCTTCCCCAGCTATTAAAGTATATTCCTCCATATAGTATCAACTGGTTATTGCTTAAAACCACTAAATTTGGGGTAGTTTCTATAACCAAAAAAAAAAGATAAAACGATTAATTTTGTCCAATAATAAAAAGACAATCCAATTAAAAATGAGCAAAGGATCTGAATAGATATTTCTCTAGAGAAGATTTACAAAGTCTAATCAGCACATGAGAAGATTTCCAATATCATCAGCCATCAGAAAACACAAAGCAAAGAAATATGACTTCACACACACCCACTAGGATGGCTATCATGAAAAAGACAAGACAATAACAAGTATTGGAAAGGATGTGGAGAATGAAATCCCTAGTGAGAACTAAAGACATACGTCCACAAGAACTTGTATAAGAATACTCATAGCAGCTTCATTCATAATCGCCAAAAAGTGGAAACAATTCCAGTGTCTATCAAGTGATGAAGAGAGAAAAAAAAAATGTGTATTCACACAATGGACTATTATTTGACATTTACAAGGAATGAAATACTGATACATGCTACAACATAGATGAAACTTGAAAACATTTTATAAGACAAAAGGAGCTAATCATAATATACCACATGTGTAATTCCTTTTAAATGAAATGTTCCAAATAGGCAAATCTACAGAGAAAAATCTTGGGACAGAGGATAAGACTGTCAGATAGCATCACTGACTCAATGAACATGAATCTCAGCAAACTCTGGGAGATAATGAAGGACAGGGAAGCCTGGCATGCAACAGTCCATGGGGTCTCAAAGAGTCGGACATGACTAAGTGACTGAACAATAACAACAGAGGCTGAAAACATATTAGTGGTTTCTGAAGGCTGGGTGGATGGGGGACTCTAAGGGGTAATGAAAAATGAAAGGTAATGGGTATAGGGTTTCCTTCTGGAGTGTGGAAATGTGCTAAAATTAGATGGTGGTGATAGTCACACAACTCTATGAATATACTGGGGTGGCCAAAATGTCTGGGCTTTTCTGAAAAGCCCTGGTGTTACAGAAAAACCTGAACTTTTTGGCCAACCCAATACTGAAATGCATGGAATTTTACTTATTAAATGGTTGAATTGATGGGATATGAGTGGTATCTCAATGAAGAAAATAAAAATGAAACCACAGACTGGGAAACATTATTTACAAAATATAATCTGATTTAAAAAGTAACAAGTCAAATACATATTACAACTAAATATTGGGAACACAAACACCTCTATTTAAAAAAATAGGACAAAGATCTGAATAGACAGTTCACCAAAGAAGATACATGAATGCTAAATAAACATAAAAAATTGTTCAATCAACATCATTAGTCATCAGGGAAATGTAAAGTGAAACTAGCCAGCGCTATTACTACATATCCATTAGAATGGCTAAAATCAAAGAGAAAAAACCTGACAGTATATAGTGTCCATGAGCATGTGGTAATACTGGATCTTTCATACATTTCTGTGGGAATGCAAAAAGGCACAGCCAGTTTGCATAGTAGTTTGGCAGTTTCTTAAAAACTTACATATATACTTACCATTCCACTGACCAAGCCTACACATAGGTATTCACTCAAGAGAAATAAACAATTTATGTTTTTACGAAGACTTATGCATGATTGTCCTTAGCAATTTTATTCATAATAGCTCAAACTGGAAGGAACTCAAGGTTTCATCAATAAGCGACTACACAGACAAACCATTCTAAATCCCCTCAATGCAAGAAAAGAACTAACTACCAGAGCATACAATATGGATGCAGTGCAGATGGTTTGTTACGTAAAAGAAGAGAGACCACAATGACTATATATTCTCTGATTCCACTTATATCCCAGGGATTGAACCCGGGTCTCCTGCCTTGCAGGCAGATGCTTTAACCTCTGAGCCACCAGGGAAGCCCATATAAAAATCTAGAGAAGGCAAACTGTAATGGAGGGAATCAGATCAGGGGATGTCTGGGGATAAGTGTAGAGGAAAGGATTAACTGTAATGGACCAAGAAGGAATTTTTGGGGGTGATGTCTATTTTATGTTGTGATTTGGGCAGTGGTTACATAATAATATACATTTCTCATGAATTACTGACTTGTACAATGACAAAGTACACATTTTACTGAATGTAAATCATACCTCTATAAAGGTTGACTACATTTTTTAGACAAAAATCAAAGAAACATGTGGTTTATGGAAGTAGGGAATTACTACAGGCTGAAATGTTTGTTTTCCCCCTCAAACTCAAGGTTAAAACCCAATCCCCAATGTGATTATTAGAAGGTAGAGCCTTTGGGAGGTGGAATTAGTGCCCTTAGAAGCCAGTGAGCTCCTTCATCCCTTCTGCCACATATGATGCAGGAAAAAATAAACAAACCAGAAAGCAGGCTCTCACCAGATACAACTCCAGCTGGCACCCAGATACTGGAATGGTCAGCCTCCAGAACTGTGAGATATACATTTCTGTAATTTTTAAGCTACTCAGGCTATGGCGCTCTGTTTTAGCAGTCTGAATGGACTAAAACAGGAATAACAAGGGATTATTGTTGATAACAAACTGAAATCCACCACATGAGTCAGTCCTTATGTGAGGCATGTACAGATAGAAGTTAGGGTTCTTAATTCCTAGAACAGGGATCGAGCCACTCTACCATGTGTTCAGTTCTTTTTAGTTTGTATAATATCGCCTGATATGAATCCAAAGCACTGTGAAAATGAGAGAAACATGAAGGAGTTTTAAAACCAAATATGTTGACCTTATGACACGATTCCTGGATGGTGCCCTCCGAGGAGGGGCATGTTCCAGGATTAGAGTGAATGTAGACATTCTAGGAATCAGTGAACTAAAATGGACTGGAATGGGTGAATTTAACTCAGATGACCATTATATCTATTACTGTGGGCAGGAATCCCTCAGAAGAAATGGAGTAGCCATCATGGTCAACAAGAGTCTGAAATGCAGTACTTGGATGCAATCTCAAAAACGACAGAATGATCTCTGTTCATTTCCAAGGCAAACCATTCAATATCACAGTAATCCAAGTCTATGCCCCAACCAGTAACGCTGAAGAAGCTGAAGTTGAACGGTCCTATGAAGACCTACAAGACCTTTTAGAACTAATGTCCTTTTCATTATAGGGGACTGGAATGCAAAAGGAGGAAGTCAAGAAACACCTCGAGTAACAGGCAAATTTGGCCTTGGAATACGGAATGAAGCAGGGCAAAGACTAATAGAGTTTTGCCAAGAGAATGCACTGGTCACAGCAAACACCCTCCTCCAACAACACAAGAGAAGACTCTATACATGGACATCACCAGATGGTCAACACCGAAATCAGATTGATTATATTCTTTGCAGCCAAAGATGGAGAAGCTCTATACAGTCAACAAAAACAAAAGCAGGAGCTGACTGTGGCTCAGATCATGAACTCCTTATTACCAAATTCAGACTTAAATTGAAGAAAGTAGGGAAAACCACTAGACTATTCAGGTATGACCTAAATCAAATCCCTTATGATTATACAGTGGAAGTGAGAAATAGATTTAAGGGCCTCGATCTGATAGATAGAGTGCCTGATGAACTATGGACTGAGGTTCGTGACATTGTACAGGAGACAGGGATCAAGACCATCCCCATGGAAAAGAAATGCAAAAAAGCAAAATGGCTGTCTGGGGAGGCCTTACAAATAGCTGTGAAAAGAAGAGAACGAAAAGTAAAGGAGAAAAGGAAAGATATGAGCATCTGAATGCAGAGTTCCAAAGAATAGCAAGAAGAGATAAGAAAGCCTTCCTCAGCGATCAATACAAAGAAATAGAGGAAAACAACAGAATGGGAAAGACTAGAGATCTCTTCAAGAATATTAGAGATACCAAGGGAACATTTCATGCAAAGATGGGTTCGATAAAGGACAGAAATGGTATGGACCTAACAGAAGCAGAAGATATTAAGAAGAGGTGGCAAGAATACAAAGAACTGTACAAAAAAAATCTTCAAGACCCAGATAATCATGATGGTGTGATCACTCATCTAGAGCCAGACATCCTGGAAGGTGAAGTCAAGTGGGCCTTAGAAAGCATCACTACGAACAAAGCTAGTGGAGGTGATGGAATTCCAGTTGAGCTATTTCAAATCCAGATAGATGATGTTATGAAAGTGCTGCACTCAATATGCCAGCAAATTTGGAAAACTCAGCAGTGGCCACAGGACTGGAAAAGGTCAGTTTTCATTCCAATACCAAAGAAAGGCAATGCCAAAGAATGCTCAAACTACCACACAATTGCACTCATCTCACATGCTAGTAAAGTAATGCTCAAAATTCTCCAAGCCAGGCTTCAGCAATACGTGAACTGTGAACTTCCTGATGTTCAAGCTGGTTTTAGAAAAGGCAGAGGAACCAGAGATCAAATTGCCAACATCCACTGGATCATGGAAAAAGCAAGAGAGTATCAGAAAAACATCTATTTCTGTTTTATTGACTATGCCAAAGCCTTTGACTGTGTTGATCACAATAAACTGTGGAAAATTCTGAAAGAGATGGGAATACCAGACCACTTGACCTGTCTTGAGAAAAAAAAAAAAAAGAGAGAGAAATGTGTATGCAGGTCAGGAAGCAACAGTTAGAACTGGACATGGAACAACAGACTGGTTCCAAATAGGAAAAGGAGTATGTCAAGGCTGTACATTATCACCCTGGTTATTTAACTTATATGCAGAGTACATCATGAGAAACACTGGACTGGAAGAAACACAAGCTGGAATGAAGATTGCCGGGAGAAATATCAATAACCTCAGATATGCAGATGACACCACCCTTATGGCAGAAAGTGAAGAGGAACTAAAAAGCCTCTTGATGAAGGTGAAAGTGGAGAGTGAAAAAGTTGGCTTAAAGCTCAACATTCAGAAAACGAAGATCATGGCATCTGGTCCCATCACTTCATGGGAAATAGATGCGGAAACAGTGGAAACAGTGTCAGACTTCATTTTTTTGGGCTCCAAAAATCACTACAGATGGTGACTGCAGCCATGAAATTAAAAGATGCTTACTCCTTGGAAGGAAAGTTATGACCAACCTAGATAGCATATTCAAAAGCAGAGATGTTACTTTGCCAACAAAGGTCCGTCTAGTCAAGGCTATGGTTTTTCCTATGGTCATGTATGGATGTGAGAGTTGGACTGTGAAGAAGGCTGAGCACTGAAGAATTGATGCTTTTGAACTGTGGTGTTGGAGAAGACTCTTGAGAGTCCCTTGGACTGCAAGGAGATCCAACCAGTCCATTCTGAAGGAGATCAGCCCTAGGATTTCTTTGGAGGGAATGTTGCTGAAGCTGAAACTCCAGTACTTTGGCCACCTCATGCAAAGAGTTGACTCATTGGAAAAGACTCTGATGCTGGGAGGGATTGAGGGCAGGAGGAGAAGGGGATGACAGAGGATGAGATGTCTGGATGGCATCACTGACTCAATGGACGTGAGTCTGAGTGAACTCCGGGAGTTGGTGATGGACCAGGAGGCCTGGCGTGCTGTGATTCATGGAGTCGCAAAGAGTCGGACAGGACTGAGTGACTGAACTGAAGTGAACCCTGAGGCAGGGATCTTGGGGGTGGAGAAAAGTATTAACATGAGGGTCTGAGACTGCTATCCTGGAGCCCTTGGCTGGCATCTGGGAACTTGGATTTGGAGAAGGATCCTAAAACCCTTATGAGAATGCCTCACTGTGCCTAAACTGTGCAAATAATGTGGGTTGTGCTTTCCTTCTGGAATTAGGCCACAGGCCAGGGAGAGGGTATCTCTGTGACCACCTCTCAGGAAAGACACTGGTGAGACTTTGCTGGTGGTTCAGAGGCTAAAACTGAGCTCCCAATGTAGGGAGCCCAGGTTTGATCCCTGGCTAAGGAACTAGATCCCACATGCCACAACTAAGAGTTAGAATGCCACAATGAAGATCAAAGATCCTGTGTGCTGCAACTAAGACCCAGTGCAGCCAAAAAAAAAAAAAAAAAAAGACAGAGACAGAGACACTGGGCACTGAGTTTCTCAAGAGCTCCCCTGGCAGATGGCATTTCTCACATGCTTTAACAACTTGTTGCTGGGGGAAGGAACAACATCCCGTTTGACTCACTGGGAAAGAATTCTTAGGAGCATGTTCCTGGTCCTCTGGACTTCATCCTACATGCCTCTTCCCTTTGCTGAGTTGGCTCTGTGTCCTCTAGCTATAATCAGTCATGACCACAAGTACAACTATATGCTGAGTTTTATGAATCCTTCTACAGAATCATTGAACCTGGGGGTGATCCTGGAGGCCTTAACACAAGAGGTGATCCCAGGAGACACAAAGAAGGGCAGAGATGATGGCCTTAAAGGCATATACTGTCAAATAAGTTACCTAAGTGCACAAATGGGGCAAAATTCTTCTGGGGAACTTGGAACAAGTGTAGAACAAGCACGTATGTGGCAAGGGGGATGTGATATTTATCCACCAACTCCTGAGTTGGTATTAATTGTCTGGAACTTCCAGCCTACCCTGTGTATGGGCCCAGTGGGCACTGGTGGGTGGGGGGAGGCCACAGCCAGCCCTGAAGGCAAGAGCTGCATCTGGAAGCTGGGCTTGCACGTGCAGAAATGCTATGTGCCTGCAGAGGATAAGGTGGGCTGCTTCCGCCACAGCCCCTGAAAGGCATTAAATGAAACATGAAGTAGGGCTATTGCCCCGTCTTTCCCAAGCTGCTCATCGCCTTCTCCAGGAACACAAGGAGGGTGGATTACTTGTGCCTTATTCCCACCAGAGGGAATTCCCACGAGGGCTTCCCACGAGAGGCCGCCCCAGGGCACCATGGGCACAGGGAGAGGTTGTCTTATCTATTGAAGACAGAGATGTGGTCCTTCTTCTTCCCTCTCTGCCCTCAAGTCCTAGGCATAGGAAGCCCTGCTTTGGTTTACTATTTTGTGTTTCACCTCTTTACTCAGTCTGATGAACAGGTCAGCAAGAGGCCTTCCCACCCACAGAAGGGGCAGTTCCTCCATCAGGCTGCACACTGATGGGTTCTCTCTCTGTCTGGGTATTGTGTGCATCCACTGGGGCTGATCCGCCCTGCTTGCTCTTGGTGGAGTTCCCACACTCCCCAGAGCGCTCTGGCTTACTTAACAGTTTTCTCATTCTGTCTTTTTCTACTTAGATGGCTAGAAGTTCATCATCCATAACATGGGGATATTAAGAGTACCTACCTCAGAGAGTTGCTGTGAGTATTATGTCAGATATCACAAGTAAAGTGCTTCAAACAGTGCCTGGTACACAGGAAACACACAATTGAGTTAACTATTATTAATTATAACCAGGGGCTTGCAGGTGGTAAAGAACCCGCCTGCTAATGCAGGAAACCTAAGAGATACTGGTTCGATCCTTGGGTCAGGAAGATCCTCTGGAGGAGGGCAAGGCAACCTACTCTGGTATTCTTGCCTGGTGAATCCCACAGACAGAGGAGCCTGGTGGGCTCTAATCCAGAGAGTTGCAAACAGTCAGAAACGACTGAAGCGACTGAGCACACACATCTATAACTAATCGGCAGATGTGTATTTCTTGGAAGAAATAGAATGCCCAGATTGCTTCAACCTGCTGATTGCAATGCATCAGCACACTAGAATGATGATGGATTCTTCAGCAACGCTCAGCCAATTTTCAATTTCAGCTTTCGCAAAACTGTCAGAAGTTTTAGGTAAAACACTATTCCTCTCAAACAGCAGTGAGTGATTTACATGTTCAGCTCCTAAAATCAAGGTTGCTAGGCAAACTGAGTGAAATTCCTGCTCAAGGAATGGAAGGTAATAAAGTGGGAACTCTCCTAAGTTCACTGTCACCCTCTACTATCCACACACTTTAATCTTTTCTAAAAAAAAAAAAAAAAAAAGCCCAATATTTACAGAACTGATTTGAAAACTCTTTCCATAACCATCTGTGGGAAGAACAGAGAGGCCACGGCCAGAAAAGTTACAATGCTTAAATGAGAAACACACAGAAGCCACAGGGCCTCACGAGCAGAATGAGACAGACAGCCCCATGGTCGCACGTGATGAACAGCAAATGCTTAGCAAGCACAGTGGAAGGAAGAGGACGATCTGAGAACTCCCTCATGAAGACTGCACTTCTGGTGACCTTGGAAAAAGAGTCTAAGCAAGAACCCCAGATGGCCTGGCAACTGGAACAAAGACTCAAACAGGATGAAGCCAGCAGGTCACAACGGGTGGCAGGACTTGCCCTGTGTGGAGGGAGAGATTCAGAATGGAGGCGACCTCTCAGCCACACCTGGCTAAGGTCTGTCATCCTGCGGGATCTAACTATGGATGTCAGAACTCAGTGTGCATCATCTGTTGTCAGTTTTATTAACCGTGATTATGTTCACTGAATACTGAGCTTATACCAGAATGAGGAGTTGGGCTAAACCAACGAGGGTTTGTGGTCTTTAAGACTCTCAGAACCTTTTGTGAGGTATCCTAATTTGTGTATGCTACCATTTTTCTGCTGGGACTCTCCTGATAAAATATCTTTAAAAATAACAAGTTCATTTAATTAATTTTGATAACAAATATGCCTGATTGATGATGATGAACACAGCTCTAATCTCTAAAGTTAACTTTTTCTTTCTCTTGGATTTGAAAATGACCTGGTTTTCTGAAGTAAACAATGATGAATATTAAAGAAGAATGATAATGAATATTAAAGAGCAACAATAATTAATATTAAAATGCCACAGGCTAGATAAGATTTTTCTTTCCCTTTAATGCAAAAAGTAACCAGTTCAAGGATCCTCCAGTTCTTAAGATCAATCTTCAGTTCAGTCAGTTCAGTTCACTCAGTCATGTCCAACTCTTTTCAACCCCATGGACTGTAGCACACCAGGTTTCCCTGTCCATCACCAACTCCTGAAGTCTGTTCAAACTCATCTATCGAGTTGGTAATGCCATCCAACCATCTTATCCTCTGTTGTCCCCTTCTCCTCCCACTTTCAATCTTTCCCAGCATCAGGGTCTTTTCCAATGAGTCAGTTCTTCACATCAGGTGGCCAAAGTACTAGAGCTTCAGCATCAGCATCAGTCCTTCCAATGAATATTCAGGACTGATTTCCTTTATGATTGACTGGTTGGGTCTCCTTGCAGTCCAAGGGACTCTCAAGAGTCTTCTCTAACACCACAGTTCAAAAGCATCAATTCTTCAGTGCTCAACTTTCTTTATGGTCCAACTCTCACAACCATACATGACTACTGGAAAAACCATAGCTTTGACTAGATAGACTTTTGTTGGCAAAGTAATGTCTCTGCTTCTTAATATGCTGTCTAGGTTAGTCATAGCTTTTCTCTCAAGGAGAAACTGTCTTTTATTTTCATGGCTGCAGTTACCGTCTGCAGTGATTTTGGAGCCCAAGAAAATAGTCTGTCACTGTTTCCATTGTTTCCCCATCTGCTTGCCATGAAATGATGAGACCAGATGCCATGATCTTAGTTTTTTGAATGTTGAGTTTTAAGCCAGCTTTTTTGCTCTCCTCTTTCACCTTCATCAAGTGGCTCTTTAGGTCCTCTTCGCTTTCTGCCATAAAAGTCATGTCATCTGTGTATCTGAGGTTATTCATACTTCCCCTGGCAATCTTGATTCCAGCTTGTGCTTCATCCAGTCTGGCATTTTGCATGATGTACTCTGCATAGAAGTTAAATAAGCAGGGTGACAATATTCTGCCTTGACATATTTCTTTTCTAAATTGGAACCAGTCTGTTGTTCCATGTTCAATTCTAACTGGTGATTTTTGACCTGCATACAGGTTTCTCAGGAGGCAGGTAAGGTGGTCTGGTATTCCCATCTCTTGAAGAATTTCCACAGTTTGTTGTGATCCACATAGTCAAAGGCTTTAGCATAATCAATGAAGCAGAAGTAGATGCTTTTCTGGAATTCTCTTGCTTTTTCTATGATCCAATGGATGCTGGCAATTTGATCTCTGGTTCCTCTGCCTTTTCTAAATACAGCTTGAACATCTGGAAGTTCTCGGTTCACAAACTGTTGAAGCCTAGGTTGGAGAATTTTGAGCATTACTTTGCTAGCGTGTGATATGAGTGCAACTGTGTGGCAGTTTGAAGATTCTTTGGCATTGCCTTTGAGATTGGAATGAAAACTGATCTTGCCAATTAAAAAATGCATAAATGCTTTAGGAATTAATTTAAAGATGGATTTTATGAAGGTAGTGTTAGGAGAGAGACTGCAAGAGTTAAGAGGTTTTCATTTCATGTTTGGAGACTGTCCATTGCTCTGGGCTGGAGAGGGGTCTGTAGAAGTGCAGGTAAACACCCTCCTTCTAGTTCCCTCACAGGACATTTCAGCAAGGACAAAAATGCCAAACTGTTAATGTTTACATACACCAAAGAGCCACACGATCAAGGTTTAGTTCTCATTGCTCATTAATTTTGTCCTTACTTTGGCTGATTTTAGGTATCAGCTCACATCTATCACACAGTTTAAATCAGAACATGCTGATTTTAGCCCTTCAAAAAGTTCCCTCCCATTAAGCATATTAATCTTAGGCTTTTCAAAAATAACTTGTTCCTTGGAAAGTCTTGCATTGTTTATCTAATGAACACATGGAGTGGATTTTTAAAGAGAGCTATTGTCCTATTCCTTAAAGTAGTACAAGGGTGACATCCACTGGCCAAATAGCTTTACTGACAAGTGACAAAAAAAGAGAACATGCCAAAACAGATGCTCTACATAGTTGAATGTTGTTCAGTTGCTAAGTCATGTCGACTCTTTTGTGACTGTAGCCCACCAGTCTCCTCTGTACTTGGGATTTTCCAGGCAAGAATACTGGAGTGGGTTGCCATTTCCTTCTCCAGAAGATCTTCCCTACCCAGGGATTGAACCGGCGTCTCCTGCATTGGCAGGCAGTTTCTTTACTACTGAGCCACATAGGTGAATACATCTATCCAAAAGCAAATATATTCAAATTAAAAAAATTATATCTACTATTGTATATACTTCTTAACATTATTTTTACAAATCTATGCTGCATATGCCAACTCACACTGGCAAAAATTCAAAACCTTGACAATGTACTCTCTTGGTCAGGCTGTGGGAAAAAAAGGTATTTTCTCTTTTTTTGGTTCTTTTTTTTTTTTTTACTTTACAATATTGTATGGGTTTTGCCATACATTGACATGAATTAGCCATGGGTGTACATGTGTTCCCCATCCTGAACCCCCCTTCCCCCTTCCTCCCCGTACCATCCCTCTGGGTCATCCCAGTGCACCAGCCCCGAGCATCCTGGATCATGCATCAAACCTGGACTGGCAATTTGTTTCACATATGATACAATACATGTTTCAATGCCATTCTCCCAAATCATCCCACCCTTGCCCTCTCCCACAGAGTCCAAAAGACTGTTCTATACATCTGTGTCTTTTTTGCTGTCTCGCATACAGGGTTATTGTTACCATCTTTCTAAATTCCATATATATGCGTTAGTATACTGTATTGGTGTTTTTCTTTCTGGCATACTTCACTCTGTATAATAGGCTCCAGTTTCATCCACCTCATTAGAACTGATTCAAATGTATTCTTTTTAATGGCTAAGTAATACTCCATTGTGTATATGTACCACAGCTTTCTTAGCCACTCGTCTGCTGATGGACATCTAGGTTTCTTCCATGTCATGGCTATTACAACAGTGCTTCAATGAACACTGGGGTACATGTGTCTCTTTCAATTCTGGTTTCCTCAGTGTGTATGCCCAGAAGTGGGATTGCTGGGTCTATGGCAATTTTATTTCCAGTTTTTTAAGGAATCTCCACACTGTTCTCCATAGTAGCTGTACTAGTTTGCATTCCCACCAACAGTGCAAGAGGGTTCCCTTTTCTCCACACCCTCTCCAGCATTTATTGCTTGTAGACTTTTGGATAGCAGCCATTCTGACTGGAGTGAAATGATACCTCATTGTGGTTTTGATTTGCATTTCTCTGATAATGAGTGATTTGAGCATCTTTTCATGTGTTTGTTAATCATCTGTATGTCTGGAGAAATTTCTGTTTAGTTCTTTGGCCCATTTTTTGATAGGGTCGTTTATTTTTCTGGAATTGACCTGCAGGAGTTGCTTATATATTTTTGAGATTAATTCTTTGTCAGCTTATAGTTTCCTTTGTTGTGCAAAAGCTTTTAAGTTTAATTGGGTTCCATTTGTTTATTTTTGCTTTTATTTCCAGTATTCCGAGAGGTGGGTCATAGAGGATCCCGCTGTGATGTATGTCAGAGAGTGTTTTGCCTATTTTCTCCTCTAGGAGTTTTATAGTTTCTGGTCTTAAGTTTAGATCTTTAATCCATTTTGAGTTTATTTTTGTGCATGGTGTTAGAAAGTGTTCTAGTTTCATTCTTTTACAAGTGGTTGACCAGTTTCCCCAGCACCACTTGTTAAAGAGATGTCTTTTCTCCATTGTATATTCTTGCCTCCTTTGTCAAAGATAAGGTGTCCATAGGTGCGTGGATTTATCTCTGGGCTTTCTATTTTGTTCCATTGATCTATATTTCTGTCTTTGTGCCAGTACCATACTGTCTTGATGACGGTGGCTTTGTAGTAGAGCCTGAAGTCAGGCAGGTTGATTCCTCTAGTTCCATTCTTCTTTCTCAAGATTGCTTAGGCTATTCGAGGTTTTTTGTATTTCCATACAAATTGTGAAATTATTTGTTCTAGCTCTGTGAAAAATACCGTTGGTAGCTTGATAGGGATTGCATTGAATCTATAGATTGCTTTGGGTAGTATACTCATTTTCACTATATTGATTCTTCTGACCCATGAACACGGTATATTTCTCCATCTATTAGTATCCTCTTTGATTTCTTTCACCAGTGTTTTATACTTTTCTATATAGGTCTTTAGTTTCTTTAGGTAGATATATTCCTAAGTATTTTATTCTTTTAATTGCAATGGTGAATGGAATTGTTTCCTTAATTTCTCTTTCCATTTTCTCATTATTAGTGTATAGGAATGCAAGGGATTTCTGTGTGTTGATTTTATATCCTGCAACTTTACTATATTCATTGATTAGTTCTAGTAATTTTCTGGTGGAGTCTTTAGGGTTTTCTATGTAGAGGATCATGTCATCTGCAAACAGTGAGAGTTTTATTTCTTCTTTTCCAATTTGGATTCCTTTTATTTCTTTTTCTGCTCTGACTGCTGTGGCCAAAACTTCCAAAACTATGTTAAATAGTAGTGGTGAGAGTGGGCACCCTTGTCTTGTTCCTGACTTTAGGGGAAATGCTTTCAATTTTTCACCATTGGGATAATGTTTGCTGTGGGTTTGTCATATATAGCTTTTATTATGTTGAGGTATGTTCCTTCTATTCCTGCTTTCTGGAGGGTTTTTATCATCTGCATCTTCTCTGCATCTATTGAGATAATCATATGGTTTTTATTTTTCAATTTGTTATGTGGTGTATTACATTGATTGATTTGCAGATATTGAAGAATCCTTGCATCCCTGGGAGAAAGCCCACTTAGTCATGGTGTATGATCTTTTTAATGTGTTGTTGGATTCTGATTGCTAGAATTTTGTTAAGGATTTTTGCATCTATGTTCATCAGTGATATTGGCCTGTAGTTTTCTTTTTTTGTGGCATCTTTGTCAGGTTTTGGTATTAGGGTGATGGTGGCCTCATAGAATGACTTTGGAAATTTACCTTCCTCTGCAATTTTCTGGAATTTGAGTAGGACAGATGTTAGCTCTTCTCTAAATTTTTGGTAGAATTCAGCTGTGAAGCCGTCTGGACCTGGGCTTTTGTTTGCTGGAAGATTTCTGATTACAGTTTCAATTTCCATGCTTGTGATGGGTCTGTTAAGATTTTCTGTTTCTTCCTGGTTTCATTTTGGAAAGTTGTACTTTTCTAAGAATTTGTCCATTTCTTCCAAGTTGTCCATTCTATTGGCATATAGTTGCTGATAGTAGTCTCTTATGATCCTTTGTATTTCTGTGTTGTCTGTTGTGATCTCTCCATTTTTATTTATAATTTTATTGATTTGATTTCTCTCCCTTTGTTTTTTGATGAGTCTGGCTAATGGTTTGTCAATTTTATTTATCCTCTCAAAGAACCAGCTTTTGGCTTTGTTGATTTTTGGCTATGGTCTCTTTTTCTTCTTTTGCATTTTTTCTGCCCTAATTTTTAAGATTTCTTTCCTTCTACTAACTCTGATGCTGCTGCTGCTGCTAAGTCGCTTCAGTCGTGTCCGACTATGTGTGACCCCATAGACGGCAGCCCACCAGGCTCCCCCGTCCCTGAGATTCTCCAGGCAAGAACACTGGAGTGGGTTGCCATTTCCTTCTCCAATGCATGAAAGTGAAAAGTGAAAGTGAGGGTTCTTTATTTCTTCCTTTTCTAGTTGCTTTAGGTGTAGAGTTAGGTTATTTATTTGACTTTTTTCTTGTTTCTTGAGGTATGCCTGTACTGCTATGAACCTTCCCATTAGCACTGCTTTTACAGTGTCCCATAGGTTTTGGGTTAGAAAACGAAGATCATGGCATCTGGTCCCACCACTTCATGGGAAATAGATGGGGAAACAGTGGAAACACTGTCAGACTTTATTTTTGGGGGCTCCAAAATCACTACAGATGATGACTGCAGCCATGAAATTAAAAGATGCTTACTCCTTGGAAGGAAAGTTATGACCAACCTAGATAGCATATTCAAAAGCAGAGACATTACTTTGCCAACAAATGTTCATCTAGTCAAGGCTATGGTTTTTCCTGTGGTCATGTATGGATGTGAGAGTTGGACTGTGAAGAAGGCTGAGCGCCAAAGAATTGATGCTTTTGAACTGTGGTGTTGGAGAAGACTCTTGAGAATCCCTTGGACTGCAAGGAGATCCAACCAGTCCATTCTGAAGGAGATCAGCCCTGGGATTTCTTTGGAAGGAATGATGCTAAAGCGGAAACTCCAGTACTTTGGCCACCTCATGCAAAGAGTTGATTCATTGGAAAAGACCCTGATGCTGGGAGGGATTAGGGGCAGGAGGAGAAGGGGATGACAGAGGATGAGATGGCTGGATGGCATTACTGACTCGATGGACGTAGTCTGAGTGAACTCCGGGAGTTGGTGATGGACAGGGAGGCCTGGCGTGCTGCGATTCATGGGGTCGCAAAGAGTTGGACATGACTGAGCGACTGATCTGATCTGATCTGATCTGATAGGTTTTGGGTTGTGTTAATTTCATTTTCCTTCATTTCTACGCATATTTTCATTTCTTTTTTTATTTCTTCTGTGATTTGTTGGTTATTCAGCAGCATGTTGTTCAGCCTCCATATGTTGGAATTTTTAATAGTTTTTCTCCTGTAATTGAGATCTAATCTTACTGCATTGTGGTCAGAAAAGATGCTTGGAATGATTTCAATTTTTTTGAATTTACCAAGGCTAGATTTATGGCCCAGGATGTGATCTATCCTGGAGAAGGTTCCGTGTGGGTCTTGAGAAAAAGGTGAAATTCATTGTTTTGGGGTGAAATGTCCTATAGATGTCTATTAGGTCTAACTCTTCTATTGTATCATTTAAAGTTTGTGTTTCCTTGTTAATTTTCTGTTTAGTTGATCTATCCATAGGTGTGAGTGGGGTATTAAAGGCTCCCACTATTATTGTGTTATTGTTAATTTCCCCTTTCATACTTGTTAGCATTTGTCTTACATATTGTGGTGCTCCTATGTTGGGTGCACATACATTTATAATTATTGTATCTTCTTGGATTGATCCTTTGATCATTATATAGTGTCCGTCTTTGTCTCTTTTCACAGCCTTTGTTTTAAAGTCTATTTTATCTGATATGAGTATTGCTACTCCTGCTTTCTTTTGGTCTCTATTTGCATGGAATATCTTTTTCCAGCCCTTCACTTTCAGTCTGTATGTGTCTCTTGTTTCGAGGTGGGTCTCTTGTAGACAACATATATAGGGGTCTTGTTTTTGTGTCCAGCTAGTCTTTGTCTTTTGGTTGGGGCATTCAACCCATTTACATTTAAGGTAATTATTGATAAGTATGATCCCATTGCCATTTACTGCCAGAGTCCAGCTCTGGCAGCCAGGGAATCAGCCTGAAGGGGTGAGTGGTGTCGGCAGACGATGATGTAGCCTCTGACTCATAGTACGGAACTACACGTTTATTTCAAGCTTATATACTTTGACAAAAACATTAGGTCAGAGGTTTGACATTTTCAGTTTCCCCCACCCAGATTTATTGTCTCCAGAAATCATTGTTGCCCTACAAACAGAGTTCCTGTTTCAGCGATTCTCTCAGAATTGTCTTTACTATCTATTATCTACTTTCTCTTATGTGTCCTATACTTGTGATTACATTGTAACTCATGCCACATTCCTCAGTTTATTTCTTATCTTTCTGAATCTTGTTTTCCCCTAGCATCTTAAGATCACTATCTCCTAAAAAGGCTTCTATTCTTAATTATTCCTAAACCCCAAACTCAGCAAACTTCCTTTGCCATAAATATTTCCCTCACAAACAGGTCTCAGAAAACAATCCTTCCCATGGCCTCAAGCTGCAGCCTACATGCTCATCCTGGGACATTTTTTGTAAAGATCCAGAATAAATGTCAATGGTTACTTTATAGATTATTTTCTGGGCACAACTGCAGAAGGCTTTGCGCTTTCTCATGCTTCTCTCAAGCACCTTAACATTCTTTCCACCCAACTCAACCGAAGAAAGGAAAGAACAAGTCAGAATTACAAGGCCTAACTCTTTCATCCTGGGGCCATGCCTGCGAGATGAGAAGGAGTTGGGGCCGTGCCTCCATTTTGTCAGTAATGCCTAACATGGCTCCCGACAATTTACTTTACTGTTTGGGGTTTGAGTTTATACACCCTTTCTGTGTTTCCTATCTAGAGAAGATCCTTTAGCATTTGTTGGAGAGCTGGTTTGGTGGTGCTGAATTCTCTCAGCTTTTGCTTGTCTGTAAATCTTTTGATTTCTGCTTCATATTTGAATGAGATCCTTGCTGGGTACAGTAATCTGGGCTGTAGGTTATTTTCTTTCATCACTTTAAGTATGTCCTGCCATTCCTTCCTGACCTGAAGAGTTTCTATTGAAAGATCAGCTGTTATCCTTATGGGAATCCCCTTGTGTGTTATTTGTTGTTTTTCCCTTGCTGCTTTTAATATTTGTTCTTTGTGTTTGATCCTTGTTAATTTGATTAATATGTGTCTTGGGGTGTTTCACCTTGGGTTTAACCTGTTTTGGACTCTCTGGGTTTCTTGGACTTGGGTGATTATTTCCTTCCCCATTTTAGGGAAGTTTTCAACTATTAACTCCTCAAGTATTTTCTCATGGTCTTTCTTTTTGTCTTCTTCTTCTGGGACTCCTATGATTCGAATATTGAGGCATTTAACATTGTCCCAGAGGTCTCTGAGATTGTCCTCATTTCTTTTAATTCGTTTTTCTTTTTTCCTCTCTGTTTCATTTATTTCTACTATTCTATCTTCTACCTCACTTATCCTATCTTCTGCCTCCATTATTCTATTGTTGATTCCCTCCAGAGTGTTTTTGATCTCATTTATTGCATTATTCACTATATATTGACTCTTTTTTATTTCTTCTAGGTCCTTGTTAAACCTTTCTTGCATCTTCTCGATCCTTGTCTCCAGGCTATTTATCTGTAACTCCATTTTGTTTTCAAGATTTTGGATCATTTTCACTATCATTATTCGGAATTCTTTATCAGGTAGATTCCCTATCTCTTCCTCTTTTGTTTGGTTTGGTGAGCATTTATCCTGTTCCTTTACCTGCTGGGTATTTCTCTGCCTTTTCATCTTGTTTACCTTGCTGTGTTTGGGGTGGCCTTTCTGTATTCTGGTAGTTTGTGGAGTTCTCTTTATTGTGGAGGTTCCTCGTTGTGGGTGGGGTTGGACAGGTGGCTTGTCAAGGTTTCCTGGTTAGGGAAGCTTGTGTTGGTATTCTTGTGGGTGGAGCTGGTTTCTTCTCTCTGGAGTGCAATGAAGTGTCCAGTAATGAGTTATGAGATGTTAATGGGTTTGGAGTGACTTTGGGCAGCCTGTATATTGAAGCTCAGGGCTATGTTCCTATGTTGCTGGAGAATCTGCATGGTATGTCTTGCTCTGGAACTTGTTGGTCCTTGGGCGGTGCTTGGTTTCACTGTAGGTATGGAGGCGTTTGATGAGCTCCTGCCAATTAATGTTCCCTGGAATCAGGAATTTTCTGGTGTTCTCAGGATTTGGACTTAAGCCTCCTGCCTCTGGTTTTCAGTCTTATTCTTAAACAGTAGCCTCAAGACTTCTCCATCTGTCACTGCCAAGGAGGTTCCCTCTGTTTTAGCTTCTTCTGTTTGCTGGTCTCTTCTGTGTCTAATTTCCACCCTGACAGAAGGGGGCGGTGGTGGACACCTTTTTAGGCTCACTTGTTCAGAAGTGCTGTGGGGAGGGAGGAACACTGCAAAGAAGTAACACTGGCCTGTGCGCACAGTGTCTCGTCCACACTGGGTTTGTCCCTGTTCACGGTGCGTGTGCTTTCCCTGTCTACACTGCTTAGGCTCTAGGTTGTTCTGCTGGGAACTGTCTGAGGCCGGCCCTGGGTTGCATGCACTTCCCAGGTCTAAGCTGCTCAGGTTCAGGTACTCGGGTACTCCACAAAGGCACAGACTCAATTGGGCCTGCGTTTTGTGCCCTTCCCAGGTCCATGCTGCTCAGGTGACCAGGTGTTTGGTGAGTGCGGTCGCTGCAACTTATCGCCTCCCCCATCCCTGCCGCTCGGTTTTCTGGGTGTACAACTGGCGCACCTTCTCAGGCGGATGTCGACTGTCCAGAATCCCAAGAAGTCTTGGTTAGCAATGAAGCCTGTTTGCAGTTTGGTAGATGATGCCTCTCTGGGGCCGCGAGGGGGATGGGCTGGTCTGCAGCCGGCTAGCTCTGCTCAGTCCTTTGTTCTGTGAGCGGGCCTGGTGGTGTCTTAGGTTAGGGCTTTTTGGGGGTAGCTATCCCACATTCTGGTTTGCTTTCTTAAGTTAGTTCCCTCAGATTGCCCTCGGGGCATTCAGGCTCGGTCCTTACTCTAAGCAATGCAGCCCGTGCCTCCCTGCCCAGCCCCCGCTTGCTAGTGGCGGATGCGGGTGTCTGCACTTGGGCATATAATCTGTGGGGTTTAATTATTTATTTTTCCTCCCAGTTATGTTGCCCTCTGAGGTTCCAAGGCTCACCACAGACTAGCTGGTGAGAGTGTTTCCTGGTGTTTGGAAACTTCTTTCCTTTTTAAGACTCCATTCCAAGGATGGATCTCCGTCCCTACCTCTTTTGTCTCTCTTTTTATCTTTTATATTTTTTCCTACCTTCTTTCAAAGACAATGGGCTGCTTTTCTGGGTGCCTGATGTCCTCTGCCAGCATTCAGAAGTTGTCTTGTGGAATTTACTCAGCTTTCAAATGTTCTTTTGATGACTTTGTGGGGGAGAAAGTGGTCTCCCCATTCTACTCCTCTGCCATCTTAGGACTGCCTCTCGAAAACAGGTATTTTCACGACACAAAATGTTACAAACCCTTTAAAGGGAAATTGGGCAACATCCAACAGAACCATGTATGCATTTATCTGTTGACCCAGCAATCCCACTTTAGACTGAGACACCTCTGACAATATAAAATACATATGCATGAAGTTATTTATTGTGACATGATTTATAATTGCAAAATATTGAATATTTAATAAATGCCCCAATATAGGAGAGTGGCTGAATAAATGATGGTGCATACATATAACACAGCGCTATGCAGGTAAGAGAAAGAAAAGAAAGATTAAGATCTATATGAACTGATATGGAGAGTTTTTCAGGATAGATTATTAGGCAGAGAGAAACCACTCAATGACTGACATAGATAACAATACTGTTGTTTTTTTAACCTAAGCCAGGAGATAATTAAAAATTTTATTGTACTATAAATGTATGGTGAATCAGGCATGGTAGAGATGGATGAGAAAGGCATTTCAAGTCAGATATGATACCTGTGATACTTGTCTTTGTCTTTCATGGGCCAGCTACCAGATATATACACTGAAACAATCTATCAGGGGCAGTCATTTCTACAGATAGATACAGATGTACATATATCTATATGTATAGGTAGAGATATATACACACATATATATATAGGTAGATAGCTATCTGAAACAGATAATTAAAATATGTGGGTTTACATGTATGAATTGAATCATACATTGACTCTGCACTATTTACAGACAAATCATGCTTGAACAGATGACAATAGGTGAACCAGAATCTAGTAAGATTGTTTAATTCAAGATTTTACACTGATCTGTTTAACATGGGTGTGTGCCGACTTAAATTTCAAGATTAGAGTAGGGAAGATTAACTGCTTCCCAGGTTGTAAAATCTGCCATTGCTTCTGTAGAGGTATGCTCATATTTCTCTTTCTATCATTGTTCTTCCAGCAAGCTGGTTACTGAAATTTAATCTAATCTAATCTAATCTAATCTAATTTAATTTTGTCTCATCCTTTTCTCTTTCCTCATCTCACTTTGAATTTCAGAGGCAGTTTTATTGTATGGTTTTGCAATAGTACTCATTTTATAGTATTCTATTTCTTTCTTCTATTAAAATTGTAGTTTTCTTAACATTTTTCCTTAAAAAAAGAAAAACACCAACCAACCATGGTACTGCAGGAACTGGGAGCTGGAGTGCCTGGGCACTCACAGGAAACTCTGGATGGAGCACAGAAGGACTGGAGGGGGAAACCCTTTCCATCTGAGATGTCTCTCCTTTGCCATCTACTGACAAAACTTAACTGGGGCCACTTGGCAAAGGAAGCATATTTAAATTATCACAGAAGAGGGAGAAAGGATGAGCTAGAGGTCAGACAGTAAATCTGTAACGGGCATAAGGAGTGTCCACACACATGTCCTATGGCTGTTCCTCTATCAGCTTAATTCTTTCTTAATATATTTGCTCATCCTTTGTCTTTCTCTTTCTCAACATGTAATTCATAAGTATGTGAACATATTTCATTGTTCATATTCATATATACACACACATATGTGTGTGTGTGTGTATATATATATATATATATATATATATAAAACCAAGAGAGGGAGAGTTCCTTTGTATTTTTTCAATTAGAAGATGTAATATTACTTATTCTTTCATCCGTTATTAAGGAGGAAAAATACAATGATTTTTGCAATTAGACAATAACACAGACTTCCACAACTATAGTAGACAAACAGGCAGATAAATATATAGACATATGGATGAATGAATATAGACACATAAAGAGAAAAACAGAAATAAGTTGAAAGAAGAATTCATACACAGATAACATGTAGTAAGAGAGAGATGTGTGTGCTTAGTCACTCAGTTGTGTCCAACTCTTTGCAACCTTTTGAACTATAGTCCACCAGGTTACTCTGTCCATGGGATTTTCAGGCAAGAATACTGGAATGGGTTGTCATTTCCTTCTCCATGGAATCTTCCCAACCCAGGGATTGAATCTGCATCTCCTGTGTCTCCTGCATTGTAGGCAGATTCTAACTTTATTAAAAATTGAAGTCTGAAGGGCATAAATTTAACCATTGGTATTAGAAATTTGGGGCAACTGTGGATGGCATCTCATAAGGCATTGTACATATCTTTGTTACCCATAAGCCAGCCTTTTCTCTTCTTCATCCTGACAAATTCACCAGTTTAGTATCTTTGGGGCAGGTCCCATCTCTTCAATTGGTTTTCAAAACAGATAGTAATGTGTCAGTCTGGGGGTCTGTGTATGAATGGAAACACATATATTTACTCTTACACTTTACACTCAAGTACTTAGAGCTCTAACAGTCATGCTGGGATCAGAGGCTCTGAGCTCTAAGGTGTAAGAACTTCCCCCTTCCCATTTTTCACTCTTCCCACTGGGGAACCTTGTGTGCTCCTGTACTGGCGCACTCAGATTTACTTTCTAAAGCAGCTTTTTCAAGGGGCTGGTTTTGGTGTTGTCTTATTTGTTTGTTTTTATCTTTTCCTCCTCATTTCTAAGGTCTGTATTACGTATCTTTTTAGTTTTTTTTGGTCATATTGCCTCATATATTTTTTATACTTTCATCGAATTTTACATTAAAACAAATTTAAAAAAAATTTTTAGGCTGTGCCACAAGGCATGTGGGATCTTGATTTCCCAATGAAGGATTGAACCTGTGCCCCCTGCAGTGGAAGCTCAGAGTTTTAACCACTGGACCATCAGGGAAGTCCCAATTTTTGCATTTTTAATGAATTTTTTCATTCAGTGGAATAGTCATATATAGAAATAATGTAATATATTTTACAATCCCTTTCAGACCTGGGTTCAATCCCTGGGTTGGGAAGATCTCCTGGAGAAGGAAATGGCAACCTACTCCAGTATTCTTGCCTGGAAAATCCCATGGACGGAGGAGCCTGGTGGGCTACAGTCCATGGGGTCACAAAGAGTCAAACACGACTGAGCGACCTCACTTTCACTTTTGTTCCTTCTTTTAGCCATAGGTTTGAAGTAAGTTATATAGTACATTACTGTTTAATCTTTGTTCACTCACTAATTTGTATTGCAACAAACTGCTCCTTCAAGACTCAAGTTTGCCATAAACAAATGAGGAAAACAATAAAATTATTCCATTGGAAGTGTGTAAAATAGATCTAAATAGTTCTTGTGTATTTTGCTATACAATTAAAAGCATTATTTATTGAGCATGCAAACATTTGTTCAGACCTTTAAAAAAAAGTTTGGCTGCAGAGGGTCTGACCCATAAAGACTGCTCTTTGGCTTTAATTATTTTAGATTCAAGGCTTTGTTCCCAAAAGACATTAAGACTAGTATTTTTTGTTCATATTTTTTTTCCGTATGAGGACACGGACATGCTTAAAAATTCCACTGTTACTTCGATATCCCAATAAAGTATGCAAGTCACAAATATGATTTTTACTGATGGAAAGTTCAGCTCAGTCGCTCAGTCGTATCCGACTCTGCAACCCCATGAACCGCAGCAAGCCAGGCCTCCCTGTCCATCACCAACTCCCAGAGTTTACCCAAACCCATGTCCATCAAGTCGGTGATGCCATCCAACCATCTCATCCTCTGTCATCCCTTCTCCTCCCGCCCTCAATCTTTCCCACCATCAGGATCTTTTCAAATGAGTCAGCTCTTCGAATCAGGTGGCCAAAGTATTGCAGTTTCAGCTTCAGCATCAGTCCTTCCAATGAACACCCAAGACTGATTTCCTTTAGGATGGACTGGTTGGATCTCCTTGCAGTCCAAGGGACTCTCAAGAGTCTTCTCCAACACCACAGTTCAAAAGCACCAATTCTTCGGTGTTCAGCTTTCTTTATAGTCCAACTCTCACAT
The DNA here is from genome assembly GCF_003369695.1 of Bos indicus x Bos taurus. Taxonomy (NCBI): domain Eukaryota; kingdom Metazoa; phylum Chordata; class Mammalia; order Artiodactyla; family Bovidae; genus Bos; species Bos indicus x Bos taurus. The sequence continues at coordinate 108,170,662 of NC_040076.1, read as the reverse complement.
CCATATATGACTACTGGAAAAACCATAGCCTTGACTAGACGGACCTTTGTTGACAAAGTAATGTCTCTGCTTTTTAATACGCTGTCTAGGTTGGTCACAACTTTCCTTCCAAGGAGTAAGCGTCTTTTAATTAACTGATGGGAAAATTATGTTGCTAAAATCCAAAATAAGCCTAAATCATTTAGGCTTATGATTATAGTCATATAGTATGACTATAGTCACATGGTATCTTTCCTTATTGCAAAAGCACTTGTGTTTCAAGAGACTTTTAAAATTATGCTTTATGAGGACATCATTTCAAGCTTATGTCATGCTATTTTTCCTTTTAAATGAGTGGATTTTATATTTTGGGCAGAGGAAGTAGATATTCAGAGCGGACTTCCTTGCAAATATATTGCTGAGAGAAATGTTAACAAATGAACAGGAACATTACCTGAGTCCCAGAGCTGAGAGGTGAAAAGCTTGGTCCACACCAGTGACAGTCAAAGGCAAGGTACCAGGCAAAATGTGTGAAAGACATAGATTCTCAGGTCATGGTTGCTAATGCCAAAAGAAAAGTTAAAGGAAAAGAAAGTATTTAAAGAATGATTAGTAGGTGAACTAGCCAAGGCTACCCAGACCTTCTAGTGGATGCCTTTTCATGATCTGGGCCATGAGCTTTGTCAATTAAATACCAAAATGTAAGGGCAATCTTATCTTATAAGTATATCTTATACTACACTACTTCCCAGGAGGTGCAGGTTCCATCCTTTGTTCAGGAAGATCCCCTGGAGTAGGAATAGCAACCCACTCCAGTATTCTTGCCTGGGGAATCCCATGGACAGAGGAGTCTGGCGGGCTACAGTCCATGGGGCTGCAAATAGTTGGACACAACTGAGCACGCGCACACACACACACACACACACACACACACACACATACTACTAAAACACATATTTTTTTCTTTTAAAATTGGTACCTCATTCAAGAATCTACAGAATTTTCATTCTGATTATATAAACTTGACCAGAGACTATAAAATATCCATTATGAGTTGATAAATGGAAAAGTCAGACTTAAACTCTAGCTCCAGGATTTAAATCAATTTAAAAATTATTTTTGCCAGACATCTAACACTTTCATTCACACACGTTCAATTTTGAATCTCTAAGTCTTTGCATATGATGTTGCTTCTGCCTGAAAAACCTTCACTCTCCTCCTCCTCAACCTTCTCCATTCTTTGAGATCAAGTTCACTTATCACTCCTCCTGGACTCCCAAGTAGAACCTCACACTCCTCTCTCTTGTCCCACGTTAGAAGCTCACCCTGCTAGTGAAGAGGTGGGGCTGGGGCAGATCCTGGCAGGAAGACACTGAAGAGGACCAAGTGGTTTCCAGCTGGGCTTCTGAGTAGGAGGGAGACAGTGAAAAGTTCTGACTCACACAGCCCTCAGGATGAGTGGTAGGAAGTAAAAGTAGGTGAAGGCTGAATCTAGAGCTTTGATTTTTGAGAGAACCCTACCCTCTTCTCTGCCTACAGGGCTAACTTTGCTCCAGAGGCTGCAGCCATCTCCACACCAATGAAACCAGCTGGTCAACCCAATGGCCTTTGATCCCAGCCAGATGATAAAATCTACACCTATATCCTCATTCCTATTTTTCTATCACTTGGTAATTGTAAGTGATTTGCTTGACTTATAAGAGGTCAAGGAAGATAGAATGAGCATGTTTATTGTGTGGGCAGGAATGGGTTTTTCCAAGTCCATATACTTTTCTTGTTACACCTTGAGCTGGAGCAACTCTCCTTGAGTTTAATGACGTCGTCCCTCCACTTTAGTGTTTTTTCAAGCTGGGTCCTGTACAAGGTGTTTTAAATACCAGAACGCACAAGGCACTCAGGGCAGGTCAATGTCTGGTAGACATCATTTTAGACTTCCATGAAAGTAAGACTAGTTCACAGAATTCCCATATATCCTATACCCAGACCCCCTAAATGTTAATGTTTTTAACATTTTATTTATTTTCCTCCCTCTGCATGCATACATACATACATACATACACATGTGTAAGCATGCACACATACACATTTTTTGAAAGTACTTGAAAGTAAGTTGCAGGTTAAGTTGGTACTAAATATTTCAGTGTGTTTTCTAAAATGATGTATTTTCTCTCTCATAACCACAGTGTGATAGATGGTCAAAATAAAGCAAGTGACACTGACTGGGTATAAATTATCTAATCATAGGCCTTATGTGGATTTTGTCAACTGACCTGATAATGCTCCTTACAACTGAAGAAATTCTGGATCACACGTAGTCAGTGATCATGTCCCTTTAGTCTGCTTTAATCAGGAACAGATCCTTAGTCTCTCATGACATTGACATTTTGAAGGTGTACTGGGTAGTTATTTTGTAAAATGTCTCTTGATTTGGGTTTGTCTGGCGTTTCCTCATGATTAGATCTGGGCATGAGCTTTGGTAGGGCTACTACAGGGCTATGTCCATTTCAGTGCATAATATCAGCAGGCACATGATGTCAGTTTATCTCAGTACTGGTAATATTAACTTTATCACTTGGTTAAGGTGGTGTGCACCTACCTACCTACCCACCCACACAGCTTTCCCTTACAAAGAGTACATAACAACTCCAGTTTTGTTGTTTTTAGTTCACATATTGGATGGTTGTCTCATTATCTTTTGACAGACCAAAGCCCAAAATGAACCAAAAAGATCATTCTGACTTGCTGTGTGGTCAACATATCATAGAAATCAAAGAGTGGAAGTAGGAAGCCCAGTTAAGGCTGTCGAAATCTTGTGTGAGAAGCAAATCCTCAGAGTCACGAAAAAAAATTTTTTTTTTACACTAAAAAAGTGTATGAAAAAATACACCATAAACATAGTCAAAGGAAATTATCTCACAAACAGCCAGTTTCATCAGTGACAGAAAGTAAAGGACTCATCTGAAAATATAAAAAAGCATATGAAGAGAATTCCTAGAATATGTGACTATTAATCATATAAAGAGGTTGAACCTGCAACTTGAACAGAAATGCAATTTGAGACAACACTATGAGAACTGTTTTTCACTTATTAGATTTGCAAACACCAAAATTCTGATCACAAGGTTGATTAGGGATAGTGCTGGTGGAGTATAAACTGGTATGACTTTAATCAGAACAATCTGACACTATGTAGCAGAAGAACTAAAGAGCCTCTTGATGAAAGTGAAAGAGGAGAGTTAAAAGTTGGCTTAAAGCTCAACATTCAGAAAACTAAGATCATGGCATCCAGTCCCATCACTTCATGGCAAATAGAAGGGCAAACAGTGGCTGACTATTTTGGGGGGCTCCGAAATCACTGCAGATGGTGACTGTAGCCATGAAATTAAAGGACGCTTACTCCTTGGAAGGGAAGTTATGACCAACCTAGACAGTATATTAAAAAGCAGAGAGATTACTTTGTCAACAAAGGTCTGTCTAGTCAAGGCTATGGTTTTTCCAGTAGTCATGTATGGATGTGAGAGTTGGACTATAAAGAAAGCTGAGCGCCAAAGAATTGATGCTTTTGAACTGTGGTGTTGGAGAAGACTCTTGAGAGTCCCTTGGACTGCAAGGAGATCCAACCAGTCCATCCTAAAGATCAGTCCTGGGTGTTCATTGGAAGGACTGATGTTGAAGCTGAAACTCCAATACTTTGGCTACCTGATGTGAAGAGCTGACTCATCTGAAAAGACCCTGATGCTGGGAAAGATTGAGGGCAGGAGGAGAAGGGGACGACAGAGGATAAGATGGTTGGATGGCATCACTGACTCAATGGACATGAGTTTGGGTGAACTCCAGGAGTTGGTGATGGACAGGGTGTCCTGGTGTGCTGCGGTTCATGGGGTTGCAAAGAGTTGGACATGACTGAGCAACTGAGCTAAACTGAGCAGTATTTTAAAAGTATACCCCTTTGTCCCAGCAATCTACTTTCAAGAATTTATCCTACAGGTAAATGTGAAATGAACATTGTTTAGGCAATTCACAGCAGGACTGTGTACAGAAGTTTGGAAACAACTTAAGTGTCCATCAATAGAGGACTTGCTAAGTATAACATATTTATAGGACAGAATCCTTTGCATCTGTTACACAAAATGAAGCCATTCTCTTTGTTATATTGTTCTGTTGAAAGAAAAAAAAAACTGTGGGATATCTCTGGAAAGATACAAAGGAATCTAGAAAAGGTGATTGCTTCCCAGAAGAACTGGGGAGAGGGAGGCAGAAAAGTCTTGCCTTGAGCTCAATTCTCTTCGGTACTGTTTGAATGTCATACTAGGTATGTTTCTCATGAAAAAATGAGCAAAATTTAAAAAAGAATTTAAACATCTGTTGCAGTACACCATTTCAAGCATCAGTCTTTTAAGAACAGTAGTGGTGGAGCTCATGCATGGATTCAGGATATGTTTTGGAGGGAAGCTGACAACTCCAAAGGTGGGGAGTAGATATTGGCACTGAAGTAAGTAAGCCGTTAGGATGAATGTTAGGCTCGTGGCTGGCAACATGTGGAGAGATGTGCCATTTACTTTGCTGGGGGAGCAGCTAGGGAGGAACAGGTAGAATGTGTGAGAGAACTCAAGGATTCTGCTTTGGACATGTAAGATTTGAAATGCCTACTAGTTATCCATGCAGAGATGTTATATAGGCAGTTGAAATAGGAGTCATTGTTTAAGAAAGGAGTCTGGAATAGAGATTATTTAGAATGCATCAGCGTATAAATCAGCACCAATAGAAATATGTAAGCCACACACATAATTTAAAGTTTTCTAGCTGTCAGATTAAAAAGTCAAAGCAGGTGAAATTAACTTTAACATTCTACTTAACCCAATATACATAAATATTATTAATTCAAAATGTAATCAGTATAAAAATTAATGAGATTTTCTTTTTGGTTGCATCTTGAGGCTTGTGGGATCTTAGTTCCCCAACCAGGGATCGAACCTGTGTTCCCTGCAGTGGAAGTGTGGAGTCCTAACCACTGGACCGCCAGGGAATTCCCAGAGAGATAGATTTTTTTTTCATACTGTTTTGAAATCTGGTATTTTATACTTATCAGTTCAGTTCAGTCGCTCAGTCATGTCCAACTCTTTGCGACCCTATGAATTACAGGATGCCAGGCCTCCCTGTCCATCACCAACTCCCGGAGTTCACTCAAACTCATGTCCATCGAGTTGGTGATTATAGCACATCTCAAATAGGACTAGCCACATTTCAAGTATCAACTTGTCACATGTGGTGATGACTACCAATTGGACAGTACAGAACAGTGCTGATATTTAAAGCTATGGAACTGCAGGAGTGGAGGAGAGTCCAGGACTGGATTCGGGAGCACTTGATCAGGTAGAAGAGGAGGAGCTGACAAATGAGATAGCAAATGAGAGCCCACTAAACCAGCAGGAAAACAAGGCAAGAGTATGTCAAAGGAGCCATGAAGAAGGGGCTGTCAACCGCATCAACTGATGTTGAGAAGTGGAGTTAAGACAGGGAGAGAAGTGACCACTGAGATTGGGAAGATGGCATTGTTAATAATCTTGGCAAGACAGCTTTATTAGACTGGGGGCTCCGCCTTCGGAGCTGGAGAATGGGAGGTGCAAGGTGGAGTCGTCTTGTGCAGACATCTCAAAGGCAACATGTTCCAAACTGATCTCTCTTCTCTGGCATCCTCCCCCACTCCCCTCTCCCTGTATTCTGATCTCTCTACTGGGGAGCCCACGCTAGAAACCTGGGAGAGGTTCTCAAGTCCAGCCTTTCTCTCAGACCTTATAAGCTATTATTCACAAAGTCATCCATTTCACCTGTGAAACACTTCGTCTGTTTCCCTTGTCTGCAGACAAGTTGCTTCAGTCCTGTCTGACGCTTTTCGACTCTATGATGGACTGCAGCCCACCTGCCGCCTCTATCCATGGAATTCTCCAGGCAAGAATACTTAATGGAGTGGTTTGCCATTCACTCCTCCAGGGTATCTTCACAACCCAGGGATCGATTTCACGTCTCTGCAGTCTCCTGCATTGGCAGGCAGGTGCTTTACCACTAGCGCCACCTGGGAAGCCCATTTTCCTTGCTCCATCCTTATTTCCCCAGGATAGGCCCTCATCACCTCTAATCTTCCTAATATTTAGTAATCCTCATTGTTATTCAACCTCTAGCTTTGTCACCCTCAAGAGTTCTGTCATGAAGCTTGGCACCACCACAGGTCTGGCGTCCTTGCTGCTCTGCTAGAAATTTCTACCTTGCATGGCTCCTCATGAAACAAGCTTTGTTGTTCCTACTCTGGAGTTCCCTCTCTCATTCCCAGATCAACTCACTCACTCACTCACTCACTCACACACTCAGTTGTTCCATGCTTGCATCTTTATTATCCGTAACGCTCCCCTCACCTCTATAACCCACCCCTTCATAAAGAACCAAGACTGACTCATTGTTATTAACTCTAGTTTAGGTATGAACTTTAAGGATCTTTAGTACTCCTCACCCCCTCCGCCGTCACTTCCCCCTACAGTTGGTTAAACGGTACACTTACTCTCCGTTTCCCAAACGCCTTGCCCTGACTTTCCGCTAGAATTCAGTGCTCATTTCAGCCGCAGTTCTCACTACACTCATTCATTCACCATACTGTTCTCTAAGGTATCAGTTTCTGTCGCTCTCTGCAACTAAACTGTGAACTCTTTGAGGTCCGAGAGCTTGTCACATTCCACTTAGTTTTCCCAGTACCTGAAACGTAACTTGACTCATCATAAGGTGCTCAATCAAGGTGTGTTATTAAGAGCAGCCAAAGAAGCTGCGGAGAGTAATGCCGAGAGGAGCGCTGCGCGCGTTCTCGCCTCCTTCGCGCAGGTGGGATCGCGCAGGAGGAGCCTGGCGTCGGGCCGGAGGGGAGGCCAGCACTTTCTCCGGAGGAGCGGCGTGGAGTCGGCAGTGGGAGCAAGGCAGGAAACGAGAGAACAGCGCGGTCTGCGGAGGAAGGGTAGAGGACCCCCAACTATAAAGTTGCGAGTGAAGAACTCACGCTGCTATTACCCTCCAAGCCCCTCCGGCCCGGCCTACCGAGTGACCACGCCCACTCACGTGAGCGTAGCCCTGCGTGATCTGCTGCGGCGTCACGTGAGCGGCCGCGGTCACGTGGGCACAGTTTGCTCTGGGCTCCCGCAGCGGCTTCCTCCTGGAGTTGCACTCGCTGTCATCTCTCGGTCTCCCGCGGGCTCGATGGAGGACGAGGAGGAGGAAGCGAGGGCGCTGCTGCCAGGCGGCTCGGACGAGGCGGGCAGAGAAACCCGGGCTCCCCCCGCTGCCTCCGGGGCGCTGCAGGCCCTCTGCGACCCCAGTCACCTAGCGCACCGGCTTGTGGTTCTATTGCTGATGTGCTTCCTTGGCTTCGGTGAGCCGGCCGGCCTGGTGGGGTGGGAGTGGTAATTAAGGAATTCCAGAGTCTCGGAGTTGCGTTGAACTCCTAGGTCCTCCCGCCCTTTTTTCCCTCCCTTCGCGACCCCACTGTTGCTGGCTATTCAGTGTCCCGAAGGTGGGGGGTCAGGGGACTGAGCTGAGCAACCTTTGTCCCACTCATTTGCTCTCGAAAGAAGTTCCAAAAGCTAGCAATTTGCCTTCTGGGACTATAGATATGAGAGAATCCCTAGATGTCAAGGTTCCTCTCATGACACTTTGTTTAGAGGGAATGCAGAAAGATGTAATCCCCTCCCCCAAAGAAGCCTCCAAAAATACTTTAAAGTATTTAAAGAATACTTTAAATTTTTTGATTGAAAAATTCGTTGGCAGTCGTTTGTTTCTCTTCCTCTTTGGTAAAAGGTATGAGTGTGTCTTGTTGATTGCGTCAGTGGGTAGATGTATTCTCGTCCTCTCTAGTACCCTCCGCTCTGCTAATGTGAAGCAGTCATACTGGACTGGACTTGTGCTGTTTGGTTTCAGTTACGAAATTTGGTGACTGTGAAAGCAGTTTCTGGAGATAATTTTTAAAATATCTGCTTATTATGTCCCAGCAACTAATTTTTCCAGTAACATTCTATGTCAGTATCAGCTTGGTGTGAAAGTAATAATGTATTTTTCGTGGACTCGCTGGATTTGGTGTAATCAACAGGTTTATGGTGGATACCTTTATGCTACTGCTGGAATAAATAAGAAGGCATGGAGGCTGCTTTGGGCTTTAAGTTTCTTTGTACCTCTTTCTGTTCCCTCTCTTCTCACTTTGTGGAAAGATGGTGCCCATTCATTAACTTTGAAGCCTGACATTGATATTCCTTTGATATGATATGATTCCTTTGACATTGATATGCCATTAAAACAGGATTCATGAAGTTCTGAGTTTAGGAACAAAAAATCAAGAACAACACAAGACACTTAAAATTGCCCCTACTTTAACAATGTATATTTAGTGATTTTTATGTTTACCTTCAGTGGGTTTCAGAAGCCAGAGGCATAACTTTTCTAATGACAGTTTTATTTCTTTTGAACTGGTGGTTTCTCATGTATACTTCTAGACAGAGTTAGTGGAGAAACAGAGGCAACATTATCTTGTGGCCTATCAAAACTCTTGTTGATTTTATTACTATAAAAAGTCCGACCTCTCTCCACTTCTTTCTTTCTGACCCTCCAGAAGATGTTACTATGTTTTAATCTAACCTTTTAGAACTCTATTTTATTCTTCTTCATTCCTGGCTGTGTATTTGCTGAGTTATTTGATCTTGGATACTGTTTGTGGAATTAGAATTCTTATTTTGAAAACAGATCTAGTCAGAGTAGTTAAACTCCATTCCTGTGTGCTCAAGTGGTGGCTTTAGGTAACATTACTAGGAAACTGCTGAGGATGTTTTTGACGTGTGTGTGTGTGTGTGTGTGTGTGTGTGTGTGTGTGTGTGTTGGTAGCTTTAAGGAAAATATAGCTGTTTCATGAAGATGCTAATAAAACAATAGACATAGGAAACAGGATGAAAGTAAGGTGGAAAACGGCTTCCCTGGTGGCTCATCTGGTAAAGAATCTGCCTGCAATGTGGGAGACCTGGGTTTGATCCCTGGGTTGGAAAGATCCCCTGTAGAAGGGAATGGCAACCCACTCCAGCGTTCTGGCCTGGAGAACTCCCTGGACTGTGTAGTCCATGGGGTGGCAGAGAGTCAGACACAGCTGAGTGACTTTCACTTTCAAGGTGGAAAAACAGTTGTTGATTAACTTCTTAATCCAGGTTCCCAGTATTTGCTGTGTATGCAGGCTGATAATTTGTAAATAACTTGGTATGTTTTCTCTGGGTTATTTGGCTGCAACTGAGTATTATTGGACAAGGAAGCAGTCCAAAAAAGTTTCCTAGTATACTTTAATTTCCTAGTATAAACATTTAAAATCACCATTGGAGTAGTAATTGCAACTTGAAACTTTTATATGGAAAGTATTACTAAAAAGAAATTTGCTTTTCCCTTTTCTAGGCAGCTACTTTTGCTATGATAATCCTGCTGCCCTTCAGATTCAAGTTAAACGGGTAAGTTGACTTTTCACCTTTGTTTCTTTTGTTGTCTCTCTGGAGCAGATACACTGCTGAAGCATCAGCTCTCAGATTGCATGGTCTGAAACATTGTCTAATGAATCCATTTGAACATCTGTTGTCACCAAATCTGTGTAGGCAAGGAGTATTCTTGACTTGGAATGAGTGGCCACAGAGAATTCATTTATGGCACTTATGACTTTATATTGTTTCATACCTTAGATAAATAACTACTATTTCTACAGTGCAGCCCAAAAAGTATTGCAAATTTTTGTTGGCATTTCTCTCTCCCACTGTGTAATCATCAGAATGACAGATGATTTGGTAGGAGAGCATTTTGCTTTCTTAAATATGTTATTGTTATTTCATTTTTAAAATGTGGATACTGATTCCAGAGGATTGTCCGTGTCGGTATTTTTGATATTTAAAGTTTCCTATGTATTTAGATTTTTTTTTTCCTTTGTAAGTTTTTTTTTTTTTATTTGATTCATTAGATAGGGAGAAATACACAGATTGGCCATTTACATTCTAGAGTGAATGAGAAAGACCAAGAATTAGTGAGGTGGGGGGAAAGGATATGCTAAAGACTGTCCTTTTTCATGTGAGTGAAGCCCCACAGCAGGTAGTACACAGGGAATAGAAATGTAGAAGATACAGGCGGATGTAGGCAGAGGTGATCCCCATAGGGCAAGAGCTGAGGGACGCTGAGCCCCACGGACTGCAGATGCAAGAAGTTCCCAGGTGGGGCCGTTTTTCTGGAGGTAGAGGCCAAAACTGTTAGTAACAGTAAATGATTAAGAAATGCCTCCACTACCAGAAAGAATGATTTGATTGTTAGTTGCTACACTTAACTGCTTTGAAAAAAATTGTTCTGTTTTCTTTCCATATAGGATATGCAGGTGAATACCACGAAATTCATGCTGCTGTATGCCTGGTATTCTTGGCCCAATGTAGTTTTGTGTTTCTTTGGTGGCTTTTTGATAGACCGAGTGTTTGGAATACGGTAAGCTTGGGAAAAATCTCACTTGTGGGTAAATATGATTATTAAGAAAACACAAAACTAGATTAAGTATTTCTAGGAAGAATTTATAGGAAGAACTGAATAAACTTGTGTATTGAGTGTGTTAATGTGCATTTGTTTGTGTGTGTGTGTAATTTTGGTTTTTGAAACTTGGTTGGTATTTCAGTTAAATGCTGCTCATGGCATATGGTAACTCAGTTATCTAAAGGTCAGTTATGCCCTCACTTGGAATCAGCAAGCCAGGTTCTGATTTCTGTTGCTGCCACTTGCTCAGCTTCTTAGTTCTTCTGAGCTGTTCCTAGATTCCTGAGCCTCAGTTTCCTCATTGGTAAAACATGGATAGTATTTCCTGCCTTGCAAGGTGGTTATAAGGATTGAGGGAGATGGGTGCACAGTATTTGGCAGGTATTTACTGTTTACCTCTCCCAGCCCCAGTGAGCTTTTCTCTTCTGCCTTTCTTTAGGCATTAAACTTTTTGTGACCACTCCAGTTAGATGCTGAGGAAGGCATCACATTATTAGCTTTGTCAGTTTTCATTCTGATGATTGTGTGCTGTTTGTGGAGACATTAGGAGGGATGTAGTCTGGAATATTTTCAGAAGGCAGAGGGCAAAATGACGATAGGCTTTCCAGCCATGTGTGGTGAAAAAGAAGAAACTATATGTGTTTAAGCTTGGGGACTAACTTTTAAACACTTTGATGAGTGTATAAAGGAGGACTTTAATTTGCTTCATCTAAAGGGGTAGAGTTTGCTTGAACTTGAAGGAAACAGATGCCATTTATGAGTGATGAAGATTTTGCTTGATCAGGATAACAGGAGAGGCCATGAGTTGTTTTGGGAAAACTTTCAGTAGACTGTGGTATTACCATTTCACAAGGATTTTTGGAGGGACTTGGGTTTCAGAAAGATGGTTTACTCATATAATCTTTAATGACTCTCCTAATACTGGTATTTTATTACTCTGGGGAAACATTAATGAGCTATTCAGAGTATGGAATGTTAGAGTAAGCAGATTGATATCATTTCTCATGGTCCCTGTTTTTCCTTTTAAAAATAGCTATTAGTTATACAGAATTAACGGAGAAGGCAATGGCAACCCACTCCAGTACTCTTGCCTGGAAAATCCCATGGATGACGGAGCCTGGTGGGCTGCTGTCTATCGGGTCGCACAGAGTAGGACACGACTGAAGTGACTTAGCAGCAGCAGCAGCATACAGAATTAAAACCACTTAAAAATTGTTTAATATAGAATTCCTTGGAATCAACCCTAAACTCAAGAAAAAATTTGTGAAGAATGTCCATTTTTAAATGGGAACCCTGGGAACTTCTTGAAGATTATTTAACAAGTTTTGTTTAAGAGATGATAATGGCTTAAACAAACATGCCCTTACCAAAGCCTCTGGAATCCCTTTGGGATTAGAGACCTCTATGGATTAGCATTCAGTCTCGGAAAGCTGCTGATTTCAGAGGCCAGCCATAACTTCATTTTTCTTCCTTTGGAGGGAATGCAGAGGAGTCCCAAGAAATCCAAAGTGAATTATTCCTGAAGGATTTGGTGATAAACTCTTAATTCCCTCTCTCTCTCTCTTTCTGACAGATGGGGCACCATCATTTTTAGTTGCTTTGTTTGCATTGGGCAGGTAAGACAAATGGTTCACTGATTACTGTGAACACTGTCTGTTGAATTCTTGTCTGCTTCCACCAGCGTGGATGTGTTTGGTGAAAGCCTAACTTAAGCAGAGTTCACAAATGCCCATGTGACATAATGCACAGTCCATTTTAAGCCTTGAGACAGATGAACATTGGTACTTAAATTTCACAGATTTACTAAGAAGAAATACTAAAATCATTGTAGAAGTTGTGTTTCATCTTATGTTACTTATTTTGGATTCCTTGAATTTTCTTTTTCATTGATCCTACATTATATTCCATGTTACAGGTTGTTTTTGCCCTGGGTGGAATATTTAATGCTTTTTGGCTGATGGAATTGGGAAGGTTTGTGTTTGGGTAAGTTATGCATAATTTCATTTGTCTTAACAAATTACTGTTTTGGGGGCTTCCCAGGTGGCTCAGTGGTAAAGAATCCGCCTGCAGTATAGGAGAATTGTAGGAGATATGAGTTTGGTCCCTGGGTGGAGATGATCGTCTGGAGGTAGAAATGGCAACCAACTCCAGTATTCTTGCCTGGAAAATTGCATGGGCAGAGGAGCCTAGTGGGCTATAGTCCATGGAGCAAAGCATTGGACACGACTGAGCGCCTGAACACATGCACACATTACTGTTCATTTATCAATTTATTAAAGATTTGCCAAAATATATTATTGTATATTCTGGAGAATTACTTCAAATCCTTGATATCTACCTCTCTTTCTCTCTTTCTCTCTCTCTCTCTCTATATGTGTGTGTGTGTGTGCGCGCGTATATATACACACAGAGACACACACAACTGCTCAATTGTTGTCTTAATTTCCTTTACAGTAAGCAACAATTTTGAGTGGTAATAGTTAATTCTGTATAGGGTTTGAATATTAAATAGTTTTCCAGAGATGATGTTTTTCTTAGGTGTTTTGCTTTTCTGTTGTATTGAAGACTGTGATTTAAACCTCATGTAGAGAAGTATGCTATGCTATGCTATGCTAAGTCACTTCAGTCGTGTCCGACTCTGTGTGACCCCATAGACGGCAGCCACCGGGCTCCCCCGTCCCTGGGATTCTCCAGGCAAGAACACTGGAGTGGGTTGGCATTTCCTTCTCCAATGCATGAAAGTGAAAAGTGAAAGCGAAGTTGCTCAGTCGTGTCCGACTCTTAGTGACCCCATGGACTGCAGCCTACCAGGCTCCTCCATCCATGGGATTTTCCAGGCAAGAGTACTGGAGTGGGGTGCCATTGCCTTCTCCGGTAGAGAAGTGTAGAACGTCAATTTCTAGCTTGGTGATTAATGGACATTTTGCTGTTTCTTAGTGGGTAATGTGTAGGTCCTTTTGAATCATGTTGAAAAGGCTTTAATGAGCAGATTACTAAAAGACCAATAGCTCTCAGTGAATTTCAGTGTCTGTTCTGTAAGCTCATTCTCAATTCAGCCTTGGGCTTCCTGCCTGGAGGGATGCAGACAACCTAACTTACGCTTTTTACAGGTACCAGGGACACGTAGCCATAGGTGACACATCCCCAAAAGTGCTCTAAGTGAGGAAGAAGGGAAAAATGGTTTATTAAAATGTGAAAGGGACTCAGAGATAGATGTGTGATCAGAAATGGCCATCCATATAGGATTTGGATTCATAGAAGAGGAGAAATATTTTTAGATGAGGACAGTGGTGAGGAGGACTCAGTGTTTGGATGCAGAGAAGAGGAATCTCTTACCTGAAGGTCAATATTTAGAACCTGCAGAAGGAAAATTAAAATCTGGAAAGTAGAAGAATGTCAAATATGGAAGATACTGCCTAAAAAGTGTGAATCTATGTGTTTTCACAAAGTATGGACCACTCTTCCCAGATGAACATTTTATACAGTGAAGATGATGATGTGGTAGCTCAAACTCCTTTTATTGCCAGGCAGGGTTGTCATTGCAGTGTATTAAATTACCTGTACTTAAACGCAGGTTTGTGTGCCAGGTGCACAGTGAGGTTCAGTGAAATGTAGGAGTTTAGAGCAGAGAAGGGTATGTTGCAGGGCTATGCAAGGAGACGAGGTGGCTCATGCCCTAAAAAGCTTCATGCTCCTGGAAGGGTTTAGGCAAAGCATTTTAAAAGATAGACGAAGCGGGGATGTCTCAGGGTACCTGATCAGCTCGTGTACAATTCTGTTATTGGCTGATGATGGGTGGTTATGATGGGAGGCAGTAGGGTGATGTCACAGGGGTTAACTCTATCAGTCCTTAGGCTCCCGGAGGCCTGGGCTGTGTGCTCATGGTCATCAAGTAGTTCTTTTGGTGGGGGCAGTTTTCACATCTGCAGCACAACTCAGGAAATTCATACCAAATACTATTATCTGTGTCCTTCAGAGAGGAGCTGCAGCAGAGCATACGGGCAAAGGCCTGTCGCAGGAAGGCCCCACAGATCCTGCTGGGTTACAAAAGAACCCTTACATCTTGGACTTTGTGCGTCAGGAATTTGGACTGGGTACAGTGTGAACAGTGTGTCTGTGCCCCTGACATCTGGAGCCTGGACTGGGGTGACTTGAGGACTGGCACTGCTGACCAGAGCACCTACGTTTAGCCTCTCTGTGGCTTGGCTTTCTCATACTGCGGTGGACTCAGGGTCGTTGGCCTTTGTACACAGTGGCTCAGGGTTCTAAGTGTCAACGTTTGAGTGAAAAGGCAGATACCCCCTTTTATATCCCAGCCCCACTTCCACCGCCTTCTCCTCGTTGAAGCAATCACAAGTCCATCTAGATTCAGAGGAGGAGTGTAGACACTACCTCTTGACGGGATGAGTGTCAAAATTTTACACCTGCTGCATTGCTAACTGTGGTATTTCTTTTAAAAGCTGTGACTTTTCTTTCCTTGTTTTAGGATTGGTGGGGAGTCCTTAGCAGTTGCCCAGAATACATACGCTGTGAGCTGGTTTAAAGGCAAAGAATTAAACTTGGTGTTTGGACTCCAGCTTAGCATGGCAAGAATTGTAAGTATGACAGATAACAAAGCCAAATAGGAAGCAAACGATTGACTCTTGTAACCATGTCTTAAAGATTACAGGATGAAATATATTTCTGTATAAGTTGTGTTGATTTTTTATATATTTTTCTAGACCGTAATGTACCATTTACCTTTAGTGAAGGCATTTCTAATCTTATTTCACCTAAGAGGAAGCAGTTTCAAATGCTAATTGAGCATTCCTTAGTTCAGAGATTCTGAGCATTGGGACAGACGGATTGCAGAGGTTTTATTCTCTAACTTCTTTACCCATTTTCGGCATTACTGCAGTGAACGTCTTTATGTATGGTCATCCAGGCTCTGCTTGCACATTTCTAGTGATAAGAAGCTCTCACTCATCTACTACAGTTAACTTTTTGTTTTTTAAACAAATTCTCAAAGTCGTGTCACTATATAAAAAGCATCCAAATACATTATTTTTATTATTATTTGTTTACTTGGCTGCCCTGGGTCTTAGTTGTGGCATATGGGTTCTTTACTTGCAGCACATGGGATCTTAGTTCCCCAGCCAGGGATCGAACCTGGGTCCCCTGCATTGGGAGCATGGAGTCTTAGCCACTGGACTACCAAGGAAGTTCCAACTATGATTAACTTAGTAAAGCCCAGTCTCCTATAGAGATGAGATCTGCCTGCACAAGTAGCTTTTACTGGTTGTTGGATTTTTGCCTTCCAGCGAGTATTTATTTTCTCTGTCAGGCACTAGCATTTTGCTTACGAAGACGGATCTGAAGGTCTTGGTCAGACATATTCATTTGCTGTGCTTGTCTAAACCATGTGGCCTGGGTTTCAGTTCCCTGACTGTGATGCTCCCGCCTCTCTGGACTTCACTATTGGTGCTCATGTTCCTTCCAGTATTTGGAACCTGGAAATGATCACGGTGTCTCATATTAGGTTGTCTGGTAGAGGGTACCCAGGGGAGCGACATTCAGTTCAGTTCAGTCACTCAGTCGTGTCCGACTCTTTGTGACCCCATGAATCGCAGCACGCCAGGCCTCCCTGTCCATCACCAACTCCTGAAGTTCACCCAAACTCATGTCCATCAAGTCGGTGATGCCATCCAGCCATCTCATCCTCTGTTGTCCCCTTCTCCTGTCCCCAATCCCTCCCAGCATCAGGGTCTTTTCCAATGAGTCAACTCTTCGCATGAGGTGGCCAAAGTACTGGAGTTTCAGTGTTAGCATCATTCCTTCCAAAGAACACCCAGGACCGATCTCGTTTAGAATGGACTGGCTGGATCTCCTTGCAGTCCAAGGGACTCTCAAGAGTCTTCTCCAACACCACAGTTCAAAAGCATCAATTCTTCGGCGCTCAGCTTTCTTCACAGTCCAACTCTCACATCCATACATGACCACAGGAAAAACCATAGCCTTGACTAGACGGACCTTTGTTGGCAAAGTAATGTCTCTGCTTTTCAATCTAGGTTGGTCATAACTTTCCTCCCAAGGAGTAAGTGTCTTTTAATTTCATGGCTGCAGTCACCATCTGCAGTGATTTTGGAGCCCCAAAAAATAAAGTCTGACACTGTTTCCACTGTTTCCCCTTCTATTTCCCATGAAATGATGGGACCTGCCATGATCTTCGTTTTCTGAATGTTGAGCTTTAAGCCAGCTTTTTCCCTCTCCTCTTTCACTTTCATCAAGAGGCTCTTTACTTCTTCACTTTCTGCCATAAGGGTGGTGTCATCTGCATATCTGAGGTTATTGATATTTCTCCCGGCAATCTTCATTCCAGCTTGTGCTTCTTCCAGTCCAGCGTTTCTCATGATGTACTCTGCATATAAGTTAAATAAGCAGGGTGACGATATACAGCCTTGACGTACTCCTTTTCCTATTTGGAACCAGTCTGTTGTCCCATGTCTGGTTCTAACTGTTGCTTCCTGACCTGCATATAGGTTTCTCAAGAGGCAAATCAGGTGGTCTGGTATTCCCATCTCTTTCAGAATTTTCCACAGTTTATTGTGATCCACACAGTCAGAGGCTTTGGCAAGTTGTTATAAACTCAACCTGAAAGGTGCTTTGGCCATCCCAAACCCTGTTCAGTTTTTTTTTCTCATAAACTCCTACGAATAGAGGTTTTTAAAAAGATTCTTGCCATTAAAAGTCAAGATTTTAAAGACTGTAAATGGCATGAAAATCCTTGGAACATAGTCTTAGGGAAGTAATCCAGTACAAAAAAATGCAGTACAAATGAAATATTTTTAATGTAATGCTTCATCTTATGAGATATATTACACTTATGTGTGTTGTATATATATAAAACATGTCTAATTTTTGTACACGTAGGCTTTTTCTAGTTTTCCAATATTATAAATAGAGCTGTTGTGCAGCAACATTCCAAAACTTGTCTATATCTCTGATTGTTTCCTGAGGCTAGATTGCGCAGAATGGAATTATTACTGAGTCAGAGGGTTTGTTTGGGTTTCTTAGGACTGTTGAGACATATTTCTGCCTTATCTTTTCAGAGATGTTTCTATCTCTGTCTTTGCGATATGAGAGGATCCTTCTTACTGTAGCTTTGATACTGCAGGCTATTATTTTTAAAAAGTCATTTTGTCAATTGGATAGGAAACACCCAAGTATTATTTTAATTTTTTTACCTTTGATAACTAGTGTGGTTTTCCACGTTTTCTAAATTTTATCCACAGGGACATTCTGGGTGCTTCATAATGTATCTTGGGCAAATCAAGACATGTCTGTAGCAGTTGGTGGATCTCATCATCCAGTAACTCCTAAAAGAAGGAAATAGGAGCAGTTGAGCAAGACTCATTCTCATTGATGCACTGTGATTACTAGTGATCTTCGGGTTCTTTCCTTTGTGGCCACAAACTAGTTAATAATCCATTCACCTTCATCCTGAGGAGCCCTAAGTTTCTCAAAAGGTGTCTCAGGCTTCTGTGATGCAGGGCTTATCAGATGGTAAGGGACCTGAGCTGGACGTGGAGTGAAGCAGAGCTCAGGCAGCCACCTCTGCAATAGCGAGGGTGGCTCGATTCTGGTCTGGATGGTGGATTTAGGGTCCTTGTGAGACTTGTGAGACCAGAGGAGTCCATCACAGAGGTGCTGGGATAGATGGAAGTTCAGTCTTTTTTTGTGTCTCTCATGTCCCTGCACTTACTCAGAAGAATTGTGGCAGTTCTGGCTTTACCTTGTCATGATTTTTTTGTTGGCTGAGTTGAGAGTTTGTCTGATTTTAAACACTTAGGCTATTACCATTACCCTTCAGTCAGTGGACTTCTCAGTTCTATTATTTTTCATGCCTTACCTGGGGGTTGGAAGTCCAGCAGCCTTTGGTTCTTCTTTGTTACTTTTAAAATGTCCTTATTTTGAGAAATATTTATTAAGTACTTGCTAAGCCAGATCACGTTAGGCATTTTAGATTTAAAGGGTTATTAAGACAATATGTCTTTAAGAGGCTTGTATTTTTGATGATATTGAGGAAAGTTTCCGGTAGGTCTTCATTTATACCTTCATGTTCATCTGAGTAGTGCCACTGGCTACCGTTTTGTGAGAAATAGCCATTTGTGCGATTTGCTGCGAGAATCTGGTTGAGGACCCATTCGTTTCTCAGTCTCCAGTGTCTGACCTTAGCAGTAGTGTTTAGGACACTTCCTTGATTTCTTCTCTTGGCTTCAAGGACCCCACAGTCTCATCATTTTCTTCTTGCTCCTGTACCTCTTTTTGCTGCGTCCATCTCAGTCTTCTCAACCTGTAATGTGGGCTGGGTCATCGGACACCTTCTCATTTCTTTTGACACTTAACTTCCTTGGTAATTGTATCTGGTTTTGAAGTTTTAAATAGCATATCTTTGCTCCTGAAGTTGTATTGTCCAGGCCTATCCTTTGAATTCCATCCCTTATGTGTAGCTTTCCTGCTGACATTTCCATGTGGATGTCTCGTAGGCGTATCAGACTCAACACAGCCAAAGCCCAGTTCTTGCCATTCCACCTACCATCACCCAAACCAGCTCATGCTAAAGGTTTCTCATTTTCATTTATGAACAGCTTTTATCTTCCAGTTTCTCAGGCAAAAACTTTGATGTCACTGTGAACCACTCCTTACCACTCGCTCAACTCTCTACCTATTTTCCAGCAGCAAATCCTGTCAGCTTTACCATCAGAATGTACCTGTAATCTGATCGCTTCTCATTGTGTCCTCTGCCAGTCTCCCCAGTCCGAGACCGTCATCCCTCTTCTTCATTATGGCAGCCTCCCCCAGCCAATGTCCTGGCTTCTGTGTCATCCTCATTTGTAGGGTGTTTTGAGTATAGCAGCCAGAGTGAGTGTTAAAATGTAAGGAATTGTACCAGTTCTCTACTTAGAATCCCAGTGGCTTCCCATCTCACTCAGTAAAAGCCAGAAGTTCTTTTATTACCAGTAGCCTGCCTTGCCCCCAGTTCCTCCCTGAGGACCTCATCTCTTCTGTGTCTCCTTCGCAGACACTGCTCTAGACTTTTGGGGCCAGGTCACTGGCTGTTCTTCGGTCTGGAGTGCTGTGCTTTTCCCCTGGGCAGTCTCACAGCTTCCTTCAAGTTCTTAATCCACAGTCACATCTCAGCAAGGTGTCCACTCCTTTCTATTCTCCTTCCATCCTTTATTTTTTGCTTATTTTTTAAAGGAAACATGTATTGCTATTTGATATGGGCTTCGCAGGTAGCTCAGTGGTAAAGAATCAGTCTGCAGTGCAAGAGACTTGTAGGAGACTCGAGTTCAATCCTTGGGTTGGGAAAATCCCCTGGAAAAAGAAATGGCAACCCACTCCAGTAACCTTGCCTGGGAAATCCCATGGACAGAGGAGCCTGGCAGGCTATAGTCCATGGGGCCACAGAGAGTCAGACACGACTGAGCACGCCATGCCAAGGACAATCAGAGGATGGATTTTTTCCCCAGATGTCACTATCAGGAAAAGCTGTGCTTTTTCTGAGCCAAAGTTTATTATTGTCTTGGGTACCCTGTAAATTTGGTAACTTGTGTTTTATTTTTGTTTGGGCTACTAGGAAGTTTTAGATGTACTGTGCTGTTTTGAATACTAGCATTTTCTATAAGTTGCCATTTTTGTGTAGTAATCTTAGCTGTGGCTTTATCTTAGGTTGTTATTTTTCCTTGTAGTGTTTTTTTTTTTTTTTTTTATAATTATCTGTTTTTTAATGATCCCTATTATACCTATTTCTCTAAGCTACTCACATCTTTTTTTTTTTTCAAGCAGGACAGATACAAATGAAAATTATGATTTTTTTTCTTTCTCTTCCAGGGAAGCACAGTAAACATGAACCTCATGGGATGGCTATATTCTAAGGTTGAAGCTTCATTGGGTTCTGCTGGTCACACAACCCTTGGGGTCACACTTATGATCGGTTAGTGAATCCTGAAGTCCCACGTTTTGCCTCTTTTGAAAGCTTGTTACACAAAGGGGTGTGACAGAGAGGGGAACCCGGCTTAGACCACGTGCTTATGGTTGTGCCTGCACGATTCACTAGTTCTTGGACCTGATTAGACACAGTGAACATAGTAACGTCATTCATCCCATTTGTGTTTTTATTTCCACTTTCTTAAAATGAGGATCTTGTCCCGTGTGTGCTGTTGTGATGAGCAAATGAGAGTATATGTGAGAACTTGGAAAGCAGTCAGGGAGTTTATACCTCCCTGTAAGGTGTTCGTTAATAGTCTGTAGCAAAAGGGAGAATTGTTGCCTTTGATCAAATTCAGTTTGCTTATGGAACTTACATTTTGTAGATGTCAGAGGTGATAGGATGTGATTAGAAACCTACCAGGTTGGGAGCCCAGAGTCTGGATTCTGGTCCTGACTCATCTTTGACAAGGAAGTTAACCTCCATGTCTTAGTTTTCTGTAGAAGTGTGGCTGTTTGCCTAAGCCATATAGATCACTTCTGGCACCAGGGTCTGTTGGCTAAGGCTGGGTTGTGCTGGTTGCCAGCTGGGTCAGTGAGAAGCGGATGAGGCTTCAGAGAACTCACCAGCTGTGTCTCTCTGTGTGGTAAATTTGTCTAACTGAGCCCCATGGGGTATGGAGAACTGCTTGCAGAGCCCTAGGGAGACTTGCGGGTGGTGAGCTGCAGGCTCTGTACCATCTTTTATTCCTTATAATTCCTTGGTACAGGATGGTAAAGGGAGGACTGTTCTGTGCTTAGTTGCTCAGTCATGTCTGACTCTTTGCAACCCCATGGACTGTAGCCCCCGCCAGGCTCCTCTGTCCATGGAGATTCTCCAGGCAAGAATGCTGGAATGGGTTGCTATATCCTCCTCCAGGGCATCTTCCTGACCCAGGGATCAAACCCAGGTCTCCCTCATTGCAGGCAGATCTTTACGATCTGAGCCACCAGGGAAGCCCAAGAATACTGGAGTGGTTAGCCTGTCCCTTCTCCAGGAGATCTTCCCAACCCAGGAATTGAACTGGGGGGTAGTGAGAGGTAATGCTAGACTGGCAGCTTGTTTCTAGAGACCCCTCCTCCCTTCCCCTCCCTCTCAAATCCTTTGCCTCTCAAATGCTTTTTCTTACTCAAAAATGCTCTTCAGTACTCTTTCTAGTTCCCTCCATGATGAAGAATTTGATAATACATTTTAAAGAATTTTAGAGCCAGGAAGGATCTGTGCCATCAAGTCAAAGCTTCTTATTTTACAGATGGGAAAATTGAAGCTCAGAGAGGTTAAATTCCTTGCTCAAGATCAGTCAGCTTGTTAGTGCCAGAAGCAGAACTCAGGTCTCCTGACTCTGCAGTCTTTCATATGTCATATTGCATCAGCCAATTAAAGATTCATTAGCTTTACTAAACTTCTGTTTATTAAAATCTTGAGAAGCATAAACTTTCTTCACTCTCTATCCTGGTTCACTTTAATGATATGAGTCAGCATTGGTGACTAATGCTGATTGCACGGAGGAGAGAGTGGGCTGTGCTGTGGGAGGACTGGTGCCCTTGGGGGCGCCACGAGGTGGGGGCAGGGGCTAGACTTGGGAAGGGGTCAGAAGAAACATGAACTGGTGCCCTTGGGGCCACCATGGGGTGGGAGTTAGACTTGGGAAGGGGTTAGAACTAACTTGAGCTGGTTGGTACCCTTGGGGTCGCCACGGGGCGGGAGCAGGGGTTAGACTCGGGAAGGGGTCAGAAGAACATGAGCCGATCATAGGATCAGACTTTGCTTTTGCAATTCTATCCTCTTCCCCTGCCCCAGTATCCATCAATAATGGGTGCTTAGACTGAATTAAGAAATTCGGACTAATTTGCTAGCTGGTCATCAGCTTTCTTTAATCTGTATTCTGATTATAAGACTAGACTAGTTTGTTCTAGCCTTTCTAATCTCCAACCTTCTCCTGGGAAATAATTAATGTATAGTAATAGCAACTGTTACGTGTTGAGTGGTTCCCATATGCATTTACTTTCCTTCTGTCCTGATTTAGTAATTGTAGTTTTTTCGTATATGCCTCCAGATGCCATCCCTTTCCGTGGCTAAGTTTTCTGCTGTTAATATAATGTGCTGCCTTTTAGGAACCTTCAGTCTGGTTCTGTAAAAAATCTCTCTCTTTTTATAGGGGGTATAACATGCATTCTTTCACTTGTCTGTGCCTTGGCCCTTGCTTACTTGGATCAGAGAGCGGAACGAATCCTTCATAAAGAACAAGGGAAAACAGGTTAGTCTGAATGCAAGAAAACTTAGGCTTTTGGGAATTATGGCCTTTTTGAGATAATTTACAGTGAGGTAAGTTCTTAATAGTAATGTTGTAAACCCAGCGAAGCTTATTAATACATGCTTATTAAATCTTTTTCTTCCACTTAAATTTTAAAAAAAATTTTATATTGATGTATATTCAGTTTAAATCTTTTATTTCCAAATCTATTTCCACTTGTCTAAAGTTTTGGATATGTTTTTTTCCCCTGTAAGTGATTTTGGCAGAATTTACCTTCTTGATTGTACTTTGTATATTTTCAAAGTGATAAGTGTTCCTGGAGGAGAGGAAGAAGGTAGATACTAATCTTAGATTTTATATTTTTCTATTGTCTTTTAAAATTATCCCCAAAGCTGTGTTCTAGTAATTTACTGAGAAAAGTTTTTTTTTTTTTTAACTGAACTGCAAAAGTTAATCAGGTGATAAAAGAAAAAGAATCTTGACTTAGAAATGCAGAATTGCACTGACAGCATCTTTCTTGTCTCCTCTCAGGAGAAGTGATAAAGTTAACTGACGTGAAGGACTTCTCCTTACCCCTGTGGCTTATATTTATCATCTGTGTCTGCTATTATGTCGCCATCTTCCCTTTCATTGGACTTGGAAAGTAAGTAATTTCTAGCCTTCCATTTTTGTTCGCTAAATTATGAGAATTTAATCATATAAGTGTAAATTTTTAAGCTGTAAATTTTTGTTAGTATGTTGTTAGTATGTTCATAGAAATTGTTTTACATCCTGGGATACAACTGTTTTTCTTAGCTTGAGGTTTGTTTGCTCAGTCACTCAGTTGTGTCCGACTCTTTTGCGACTCTGTGGACTGTAGTCCGCCAAGCTCCTCTGTCCGTGGGATTCTCTAGGCAAGAATACTATAGTGGGTTGCCATGCCCTCCTCCAGGGGATCATCCTGATCTAGGGATAAAATCCACTTCTCTTGCATCTCCTGCATTGACAGGCAGATTCTTTACTACTGAGCCACCCAGGAAGCCGTAGCTTAAGGCTTAGTATTGGTTTAATTCTTGTACCAGGTTTTTGAGGAAATACCTAAGTACAGTTTTTGATTCGTGATACTGATTTATTTTAATGCTTGATTTTGGATTTGTATTCTTTGTTTCCTCTTTATTCTTTTGCTAGGAAGTCTCTTACTGAGAATGGAGATGGTGCATTAGCTCATAGTGACGAGGCACATCTGCATTTGTTAGACTGCAGTTCTACCAGACTCCAATTCAGGGTTTAAGTCAAATTCTTTGCTTTATCTCCTACCTCCTCTATGTTTTTGTAGGCACCTACTTAAACAGAGTGGGCTACTCTTGTGCCTCAGTTGGTAAAGGATGTGCCTGCAATGCAGGAGACCTGGGTTCTATCCCTGGGTTGGGAAGATCCCCTGGAGAAGGGAAAGGCTACCCACTCCAGTATTCTGGCCTGGAGAATTCCATGGACTGTATGTATAGTCCATGGGGTTGCAGAGAGTCAGACACGACTGAGCAATTTTCCCTGTCACTTAAACAGAGCAGTGTGTGAGTGTGTGTTTGTGGAGAAACGTCTTTGTAATCATAATCCTTAAATTCAGTCTTTCATTTTACAGTTTGAGAAAGGAACCTTATACATTATTATTATATAGCAAAGGATGCATCCAGTATTATTTTTAAGAAAAAGAAGCCATCTTGGTTTCATATAGTAATATATTTGGGTTTCTGAAAATTTGTGTGTATTATTTTCTGTATATGTAAAAGAGGAAAAATTAGGCATCAGTGTATTTTATTTAGTTGGTCAAGTACTTACATAAATACTAAAGCTTTAGCCCGTTGCTCAAAGATGAATATCAAATAAGATGGGAAAACAGTTCAGAAAGAAGGGGAAGTTGACTATTTTATTCAGTATTATTTTGCTTTTATTTTTACAAAAACAGAATAATTCTCTCTAAAGGGTTTATTTTTTTCCCCCCTCTCTATTTTAGAGTTTTCTTTACAGAGAAATTTGGATTTTCCTCCCAGGCAGCCAGTGCTATTAACAGGTATTCCATTAATTCTGTGAATGCTTACTGTGTGCTTAGTGTGGGTCTTTAGTTATAATCCCGTGTTAGAGCCAGAAAAGATTTATGTGAGCTAACGTCTATAGTGTGAAACCAAGTCTGTCTTGGGTCTTGATCCTGAAAATGGCCATCTTTACATTCATGGAAAACCAGCGAAGTCTTGGATCACTTTTATATCTTTATATTTCTATTTACTGATGACCATTTTAGAAGAATGTTAAATGAGCTAGGAATTTTAGAATTAAGGACTTTTGGATTTTTTTTTTTTTTTGCTGTGATATCTTTTATTAAGTATCTTTTGTATTTTCTGGGCAGTGTCGTATATGTAATATCAGCTCCCATGTCCCCAATATTTGGGCTTCTGGTGGATAAAACAGGAAAGAACATCATCTGGGTTTTGTGTGCAGTGGTGACCACACTTGCTTCCCACATCATGCTGGCCTTCACACTGTGGAACCCCTGGATTGCAATGGTAATGTGGCTGCTGACACCGCGGGGCTCGGGGAGGACTGTACAGCACGTAGCAGAAGCCCTGCTCGGTCTCTGATCGCAGTGCTCGTGATAGTGGGGCAGACAGACTTGATGTCCGTTTCCACAGGATAACTATTTTTAAAGTATATAAATAATAGTCATCAATACATAAAGTCTTTTTGATTTCATTTGGCTGTATAGTACTCTCAATGCTAATGGAGAATTTGAAATAAAACAGTCGTATAAAAGCCAAAATGCCTATTAGTTCCATTTACTTTTCATTAAGAAAAGTCATTCCATCATTTAGCCCCAGCATCTATGATTTTACATTTTTTGGTCTCTGACTCTAAGTAGGTCAAAGAGTAATGATGAATTCATCAAGTTTTTGTTATTCATCAAAAATGTCATTTTTTAAGGCCACAGGCTGAAGTGCTATATTTCTTAACTGTTAATAAAAGAATATTGTGAATATATCTATTTGTGCCCTTGGTGAGAAGTCTGTGGGATGGATTCCTAGAAGTAGAAATGCTAGAGCAGAGGTTTTGCACGCTGAACATCTTGGTGGATGCTGTGAAGCCTCTGCTGTAATAACTTTCTACCCATTTAGGACTTTACCAATAATATATGAATGTGTTTGTTTTTTTTATTAATAGTGTCCTCGCTATGTTGGACACTGGCATTGTTTTAATTGTTGCCAATTTGATAGAGATAAATGATGAGTGATCTTATTTTAACTTAAATCATAAAGTCTCTTCTTTAATTGGAGAAAAAGTTAGCAGTAGGTGCTGTTTAATGAGCAGTGATTGTTACTGGTTCTATGCTTGGCTCTCTAGATGGGTGGTGATGACCCAGAGGTAAGATAATAGACTACTGGCATAATGTTACCATGATTGCTTAATTTGTAATTCCTAATGAATACTGGAAAATTAGCTTTCCTGAGACATTGGTAATGACTTTTTGCAAATTAGCTTTATTTTCTTACTTGGTGTATTTTGTCACTGGAGGAATACTGTTAGAGAGGGGCCAGGACCTTTCTGTATTGAATGTGAATTTTTAGCCTAATTATTTTGTAACGCAATTTGTGTGGATATGCATGTGTCAGTTATTATGTCACTGTTGCTAATCTGCATCAAAGGAAAATCACCTTTTGGTAAATATAAGCGTTTTTTACTCTTTTCTGTGTTGCTCTCTGTAGTGTCTCCTGGGACTCTCCTACTCATTACTTGCCTGTGCCTTGTGGCCAATGGTGGCGTTTGTAGTTCCTGAACATCAACTGGGAACTGCATATGGCTTGTAAGTGTTTGCACATGGATCATATAATGTCTCTCCCTGCTGTGTCAATTTAATTATCTTATAAAAATCCAGACCTCTTGAATCTAGTCATCTTCAGGCTTTTGGGACAGCTCTGAACCTCGAAATAAGCAGAAAAGTCCGTTAATCTATTTGTGTTATTATTGTGGCAAAAAAATGCACCAAGCCCCTAATAGGAGAACTAGCGATAAGCCACCCCGTAAAAGGGCATTGCTTGCTGACCATCCTGCTGCCTGTTTATCTGTAGACTTCTCAGTGAGACACTGCGTCCCTGTCCTCTCTGGTGGAAAAGGCCAAAGCGGGGAACCACATCTATGGTTGGCATTCGCTTAGCCCTTTGTCTCCTTCAGCAGGAAGGTGTCATGTTCATCCTGCCCTTGCTGAGGCAGATTCCCTTACCTGTGAGCCTAAAGTTAAGTAGTGGAAACAGTCATGGAAAAAAAAAAAATCTAATCAGATCATTCTTGGTTAAAACATCTCTTAGCATTAATAATATGTGGTTTATAGATACAATTATTTATAGTGACTTGCTTTTTGTGTATGATGACTTTAGAATTGATATATATATTTTTTTGATTTCTTAAATTGTAGCATGCAGTCCATTCAGAATCTTGGGTTGGCGGTCATTTCCATCATTGCTGGAATGATCCTGGATACTCGGGGATACTTGTTTTTAGAAGTTTTCTTCATTGCCTGTGTTTCCTGTAAGTGCGCCACCTGGCAACATTTAGTTTCTTCTAATATGTGACAGAATGTCCTTGTTTATTGGAGAAGGAGATGGAAGCCTGCTCCAGTATTCTTGCCTGGAGAATCCCATGGACAGAAGAACCTGAAGGGGTCCTGGCAGGCTACCGTCCATGCAGTTGCAGAATCAGACATGACTGAAGTGACTTAGCATGCGCACGTTGTCATTTATACTTGAAGGTTTTTGTTACTGTTCTTTTCCCCGCTTTTAAAAACCAAATCCCTAAAGTGTTGCACTCAGATTTGCCTAATTCTTAGCCTATGCATCTGTTTCCCAGCTAGTGATTTTTTTTTTTCTTTTGGTAGTACTATTTTTTTGATCTCTCAGTTTTTAAAATTATTTTTAATTGGAGATAATTGTTTTACAGTGTTTTGTTGGTTTCTGCCGTATAGCTGTGTGAAGCAACCATAAGTATACATATGTCC
This sequence comes from Bos indicus x Bos taurus, assembly GCF_003369695.1. Classification (NCBI taxonomy): domain Eukaryota; kingdom Metazoa; phylum Chordata; class Mammalia; order Artiodactyla; family Bovidae; genus Bos; species Bos indicus x Bos taurus. Next base: position 108,142,843 of record NC_040076.1, on the reverse strand, counting down.
CCTCCCTCTTGAACCTCCTTCCCCCAAAACCCACAGAGCACGAGGCTGAGCTCCCTGTGTTACACAGCAGCTTCCTCCTCCAGCTAGTGACTTTTCAGTTCTGTGAAGAGTCATCGGCACTTTTCAGGAGATTCCTATCCATAAAGGTAGCAGTGGAGTCTACTTTCTGTTCTGTTCTAAATATTTGTTCTTTTTACTGGTAAACGTTATGTTATACAGTGCAAAGAAGAATGTAGTACAGATACATGTTACAGCGTGAATGAACATTAAAAACATTCTCAGTGAAAAAAGTTACACAGAAAAAGTCACCCAGATTCCATACTCATCTTGTCTGTTTCATAAAGACTTAATTTTTTTTTTTAAACAAAACACTTTCCCCTTTAGAGTAGATCCATTTGAAGGGTCCTGAGTATGTCCCTAGTGTGAAGATGTGGACATTAGTGTGGCTTAGGGCTGAACACTCATGATTTATTCATTAGTCTGTTTTGAATTGTTTTTATTGTTAGTCCTGTTATTTAATTTTACCAATAAATCATTTATTTAATGATTCATTGGTTAAAAATAGGAAGCATTAGGAAACTGCTGAAACTGCAAACATAAATCAGTATTTTTCCACTGATGTGTTCACCTTACACATAAATTGTGTTCATCTGAAGAAAATGTCACATAACATACCAAGATGTCTTTTATCCTTCAGTAAGTTGTATTTAAAATGGTATACTCCAGTGGTAATTTTATCTGACTTCATTTACAGGAATAAAGACTATGGTGTGGTATTTGCAGATGATTGCTATGACTAGCCTGAATGCATTTTATTATCTCAAAATTAGCAGAAATTAGCACATCACATTTTAAAAAATATATAATTTCTTCTTAAATAGTGGGCTGTATATGAATTAATAGACTTCCCTGGTCTGGTGGCTTGGATGGTAAAGAATCCACCCATCTTCCAGATCCCTGGGTCAGGAAGGTCTCATGGAGAAGGAAATGGCAACCCAGTCCAGCATTCTTGCCTGGGAAATGCCATGGACAGATGAGCCAGGCGGGCTACATACAATCCATGGGGTTGCAGTTATGATTACATAGGAACCATTGGGGAAAAGCACAGGTATTTAAGGATCCTATGTTTTTTTCACTTCCAGTGTCCCTTTTATCTGTCGTCCTACTCTACATGGTGAATCATGCCCAAGGTAAGAGAAATTGAGGTATTTTTAAAATTAATTTATTTTTTAATTGAAGGCTAATTGCTTTATAGAATTTTATTATTTTCAGCCAAATATCGACCACAGTGGACAATTGTTTGGGGCCCTTGGATTGTCTCCATGCCCCTGTAGAGGCCAGTGCTTTAGTTCATGTAATAACATTCTGTTTATAGTGTTGAAACACATTTTCCTTCATAGCATATAATTATGTGTTCTGGACCCTCACATTTATTTATTAAAATTGTTGTTCTGTTCTTGCTGGTCAGTTCAGTTTAAGTTTTGTGTTAGATGTTATTTTTTTATTATCATAAAGAAGTATAACTTTTTAAAAAAGTAACCTGAAGTCCTTCCTATATACTTAAAGTATAATTGTGATGACTGTTGTAGCCTGTGTCTTATATTTTTAAAAAATGAAAAGTGAACATATTTTTGGCTGAAGTTTGCATTTTAAGGTTGAAAGTGTTTGGTAACAGAATGAGAAATTACAGGTTTTTTTCATTTGCTTATATTTGTTTTTGTATTTTTTGTCCTTAATAAAATTTTTATATTACCTTTATTAATTTGTCTAAACTGGCTTACCCACTAAGGGTTGTCATGTATTTAGAAAGATGACTATATATGATGTTTAAATAATTTTAGGTCATTTCTTTTAATGTCTCTTAATTTTCACTACTTATTAATAGTACAGTGTCCCCAAACCTTGAGCAATACATAAGTCCAAATTTCTTAAAAAATGCTAACATTAAGGAGTGATTATTTGTATCATATAAGGATTCTTAAAAAACACTTTTTCCCTCTTGGGACGTTTTCAGGAGATAAACTATTTTTCACCTTCTGCAGCTTTTTTTGTTACTTTAAGATGTATGTGTGCATGTGCAAATTGGCATGTGCGTGTTTGAATTTTACTTCTGATAGTTAACATTGAAAAAATTCCACACTTGTATGTATTTTAGGTGGGAACCTAAATTATTCTGCCAAAAAAAGGGAAGAAATGAAACTTTCTCATGAAGAGTAAGTATTGAAAGAGAAAAGTCTTTATTTTTAAAATCTTGACGCATTAGCAGTTTATTTCAAGATTGGGTTTAGACTTTTAAGAAATTAGTCTCTTGAGTTTTGAGAGCTAACAGTTACCTTTGGGACTACTGTAACATAATTCTTGTTTGTATTAGAAAATTTTTAAAGGGTGGATATCAAAGATTAAAATAAAATGAAGGGAATAAAAAGCAAATTGGGCTTTAACTTTCCTTCTGAGAGAAGAGAGAGAGGCCTGCAGTATTTATAATTTATTGGAGGAAAGGGCTTTGTCCTCACTTCCTGTGCTAGGCTTACCCTTTCATTCTTTCTCGTATTTTCTTTTTCTTAACTAATTATTGTTGTTCAGTTGCTCAGTTGTGTCTGACTTTTTGTGATGGTTGAAATAATCTTTTACTATCTAGTTGAGATCAGATCAGATCAGTCGCTCAGTCGTGTCCAACTCTTTGTGACCCCATGAATCGCAGCACGCCAGTCCTCCCTGTCCATCACCAACTCCCGGAGTTCACTGAGACTCATGTCCATCGAGTCGGTGATGCCATCCAGCCATCTCGTCCTCTGTCGTCCCCTTCTCCTCCTGCCCCCAAATCCCTCCCAGCATCAGAGGCTTTTCCAATGAGTCAACTCTTCGCATGAGGTGGCCAAAGTACTGGATAAGATAAGATAGTTGATATTAACTAGTTAGGATCATCTTTTATTTCCTCCTGGTACTAACATGCTATTCTGTATTCTCTTACTTGGAACAGATTAAAGTATATAGTGTGGAATTGAAGTTAAATCAGTTTTTTCCATGAGTGTATGCTGAACCATAGTAGTGACTATTTTTTTTTTTGAACTTTTTATTTTACACTGGGATACAACCAATTAACAATGTTGTGATAGTTTCCGGTCAACAGTGAAGGGACCCAGCCATAAATATACAAGCATCCGTTCTCTTTTAACCGTCCTCTCATCCAGGCTGCCACATAACACTGAGCAGTTTGATGTGCTATACAGTAGTTCCTTGGTGGTTATGCATCTTAAACACAGCCATGTGTACCTGTCCATCCCAAACTCCCTAACTGTCCCTACCCGGCCCAGCAGCCATGTTTGTTTTCTAAGTCTGTGAGTTTATCTGTGTCCTGTAAGTTTATTTGCATAATTTCTTTTTAGATTCCACATATAAGGGATGTCATGCAGTGCTTCTCTTTCTCTGTCTGACCTACTTCACTCAGCATGACACACTCTAGTTCCATCCTTGTTGCTGCAAATGGCATTATTTCATTCCTTTTAATGACTGAGTAATATTCCATTGTATATATGACCACATCTGCTTTATCCATTCCTCTGTCAGTGGACATTTAGGTTGTTTCCATGTCTTGGCTATTGGAAACAATGCTGCAGTGATCACTGGGGTGCATGTATCCTTTTGGATCATGTTTTTCTCTGGATATATGCCCAGGAGTGGGATTGCAGGGTCATATGGTAGCTCTGTTTTTAGTTTTTTTAGAAGTGTCTCCATATTGATCTTCATAGTGGCTATACCAATTTACATTCCCACCAATAGTATAGGAGGGTTTCTCTCTACACCCTCCCCAGTATTTATTTATTGTTTGTGGATTTTTTGATGATAGCCATTCTGGTGGGTGTGAGGTGATGTCTCATTGTAGTTTTGATTTGCATTTCTCTCATAATTATTGATATTGATAATTATTGATGTTGAATATCTTTTCATGTACCTAATGGCCATCTGTATGTCTTCTTTGGAGAAATGTCTATTTAGGTCTTCTGCCCATTTTTTGATTGGGTTGTTTATTTTGATGCTGTTAAGCATCATAAGCTGTTTGCAAATTTTGGAGACTAATCCCTTATGAGTCACATCATTTGCAAATACTTTCTCCTGATGATTCTTTTTCTTGTTATTTCTAGTTTTTTAGATATTGAATTTTTTATGATTTAAAAAATTTATTTGTAAATATATACCGTGTAAGTTTTATGAATTTTGAGTAGGCTGAAATAGGATAGAACAAGGCTGTGTTTTCTGGAGATTGATTCTTGCTTGTCTCAAATTCCTTTTTTTTCTGGCCACACCTTGAGGCTTGTGGGATCTTGGTTCCCCAACCAGGGATTGAACCTAGGGCCTCAACAGTGAAAGTGTGGAGTCCTCCCAGTGGACTGCCAGGGAACTCCCTCAAATTCCCTTTTAACATAATAATTCTACTTCTATAAATAGTTGTTGTTTTTAAAATCATGTTTTAGAAGGATTTTTAAAGTCAGAGATACTCAACATTGTCATATGTTAAGTGAACAAAAGGTAAAAATGCAAATATATCCTAATTTTATTCAAGAAAAAGTATGCAAGCATATGTATTTCTTAAATCCATTACTTGTATATAATGGAAAAAAGGCTGAAAGAAAAATCCCCAAATATTACCAATTCCATTTGAATGGTAGAGTTAGAAGAGTTTATTTTTTTTCTTGGCTTTTCTATTCTTTCTGAATTTTCTACATTGATCCTGTGTTACTTTTATGGTCAAAAGGAGTGAAAAGATTATCCAGCAAAATGTGTAACTTAATACTTGACACTGCATGTTTTTTATAGTGGTTATGGTTTTCATTTTGTAATGATGGGGTTTTGTGGGTTTTTTCCCTTCCCTTTTTTGATAATGTATTATATTGTGTTTTACAGATGAGAAGTTTAAATGACTGTGTCATGAGATTGGGCTGCACACATCACTGGTTTGAAAACCTCCATTTTTTTAAAAAAAATTTAGAGTTTAGTCATTAGGAAAAATAATAGTTTGGAGAGATTTTATATTTATATTTTGAATATACCTATTGTAAAGCATAACTGTGAGGACTGTGTCTTCTGTATTGCTGAAAAATTCTGCTTTGGAATAGGCTTATCAGTGGTGACGTTTGCAAAATTGCACCTGGTACATGCAGGTGATTTTGAGTAAGGACAGTAAATAATGGAAATCTTTGGATATTGTATTGACATAATTTTCACAAAATCTATTTAAGGATTTGGCCTTTTTTTTTTTTGATCTTAAAGCAAAAAAAAAAGCTTTTGAAGTGATAGAAAGGATGTTTTATATAGAATAAATAATGGCATTTTAATAGGCATTCCCTTTTGTAATAGGGGATATTTGAAACATACTTTAATGAAGTCTCATTTCCACATATAGCAGATTGTTTTCTCTCTTTAGTTATGAGAGCTTGCTGACCCTTTTGAGCTTCTGTATTTATCTGTTACTGAGAACCCTAATCCCTTAGGGACATGATTTTGTGGTACAAACTTTTTGTATGATTTTTCCTATAGTCCAGTTAATTACTAAAAGTTATGTAACTATAAATTATGATAATTGTATATCTACACAGATAAATAAAAGCGCTGCAAAAGAAATACTTGATGTCTTTAACTTTTGACTTAAAAAACATTAAAACACTGATTTTAACTCTTTATTTATGGGGAAAATTATTTATATAAAAAGGAAATCTAAGTTGGAATACAGAAAATTTGCCTAGTTACCGTCATTGAAAGATTATGGGAGTAGTTTTTCCTCCAGAGTAGGACCTTAAGTAACATTTATGTCTTTTGCATTAAATAAAATATGGATATGAAATTTTTCTGACAAACTGAAACACTCTTTAGCTTACCTGGTGGTCAAATAGTTAAGAATCTGCCTGCAGTGCAGGAGACAGGTTCAATCCCTGGGTCAGGAAGAATCCCTGGAGAAGGAAATGGCAATCTACTCCAGTATTCTTACCTGGACAGTTCCATGGACAGAGGAGCCTGGTGGGCTACACAGTCCATAGGAATTACAAGGAGTCAGACACAACTGAGTGATTAACACTGGTCTTGTCATATTATATATTAAAGTCAAGGAATTTTTGTGTATTGCATTCTCTGGACATGCAGATATTTTAGACAACATTTAACATATTTAGCTGATTATATTGTTGGATGTACATGGCATAACATCGTAAGTTTAAAATTCCTAGAACAGCTTGAAAGTGTATTATGTAGGGTAGGTTTATTCAGTACATCCATTTTTCTGGTTTACTGTATCATTACTCAGTTGTTATTTCTTTAAGCTTTGACTGCCATATGACCGTTCTAGTCCATGGCTTCTGAAAGTTGGCCTTATCAGTTGGGAAAAGCTGCACTGGGGCTCAAGTTTCTGTTGTAAATTCTGTGAAACCAGGTTGTAGAGAATCTTGGATTAAAATAGTCTTAAGAAAAGGGAGCAGCATGGACGGAGCCCCTGAGAAGGGATGGAACATGACCAATTAAAAAAACGTAAGCTGCTCGCTGCAGCTGAGGCACAGAGGAAGTGTAAGGGGCTGCCGGACCACACACGCCCTGCACAGCAGCAGACTTGCCTTCTTTGTAGAGTCTGGTTCAGTTTCCCAAGGAAACTCCGATTATTTCCAGGTTCTATGTCTTACCATGTTCAGGCAGTTTTTAACCATTCAAAGCAGACCCTATCTGCTCTGAGTAAATATTAATAAATATTTAAATAGTAAATAATCAGGACAAAAGGAGAATTCCTCTCCCCCTTCCGCACCCCAGTAGAGCCCAGACTTTGTAGGGTACAGTGGACAGGAGTTGAGAGAGAGAAGTGGGAGGAGGGTGAGAGAGGAGAAAAGATATGCAAGGTACCAGTTCAAGGTTGTTGAACTGGCAGCAACAGAGCTGGGAGAGCAGGGATGAGGGAATCAGCTGCAAGGGGAATTGGCTGCAAGGGGAGCAGGGCTTATGTGAGTGGCAGGAAGCCTGGCCTGAGATGTGGAGGTGTGGGGAGGTGCGCCTGGACACGGGCCGTCTCCAAGTTCAGAGTCATTGCTCAGGGGCTGGAGTGAGAGTGTCAGAGAAGTAAGTGTCCTCTTTGGGTTCTGATGGGGTTGTGGAGGTGCAGTCCAGGCTTGGGGGAGAGGAGAGGCAAGGAATGGGCCATATTTAATGGAGATTTAAAAATATTTCCCATGACTTTTATTTTCTATGAATTTTAATGGATTACATGAATTTAATGGTTCTGTGAATTTTAATGGATGCAGATTTGTGTTTGGCTACCACAATTAGAATACAGAACAAACAGTTCTTTAATGAACATTTCAAAGGAAAAATGTAACATTTTAAGATAACATACGTGTGTTCTCTTCACTTAAGAGTTATTTTAGAAAGTTTTGGGTTATTTTCCAGCACTTGGATTTTTTTTTAAATGTCTTTTTAGTCTGATGACTATAAAGTTTTTATAAACATGTAACTTAAATTAATATGCTGTATCCTGTAGACTGTAGTATTTCACCTCTTAACGTCTCTGAAATTGGAATGTGTCTTTGACAGCATCTTATGATTCAAAGAAATAAAGTGGTGAGGAAAACCCAAGCGTAATACTGTAACAATAGATGATACTTCATGATATGCACAGACTTCTGTATCATCATTCATTTCTGGGAGCACTGACCCTAAGGCTCTTTACTAGAGGTGGTGATTCAGAAATGTGGAAATTGTGGACCATCTTCCACACATTGATGAGTGAGAGAAACAGACAAAAGATCAGTGATTCTGAGATAGTGATACGGTGCAAAGAGCACTGTCATAGAGCAATGACTAATGCTCTAGAATACTTCTGAGATTCCCAGAGGAAGATGGTCTTTGAGCTGCATGACAAAGGATGAATAAAATGACTTACCTAAGGAGTGGAGGAGCGAGGTATGAATGAGGAGGACAAGAGTTTCTAGAGATAATCTTGGAACCTGCTGATTGATGAAGATGGAGTGAAGGAGGCAAATGTAGAGTTCAGGTTGGAAGCTTTTTTTTTTTTAATGTGGACCACTTTTAAAGTCTTTATTGAATTTGTTACAACATTGCATCTGTTTTATGTATTTTGGCTTTTTGGCCCAAAGACATGTGAGATCTTACCTCCCCAAGCAGGGATTGAATTCATACCCCCTGCATTGGAAGGTGAAGTCCCAACCACTGAATCACCAGTGAAATCCCAGGTTGGAAGCTTTGATAGGAGACAAGATTGATGAAGGACTGTTGTTGTATGTTCAGCATTTTGATCTTAAGCCTGAAGGCAGATGGGCGCTTTTGGAAGATACATATATTGGGAATTAAGATTTACATCTTACAAAGATGACTGTAGAAGCAGAAGGAAGGGAATGAATTAGAGCTTGCGGGGAACAAATCTGGGGTCAGAGAATGATAAATCGATTGGAGCATCACGAGAAGTGATGGAATTTGAACCAAAGCAGTGGTGGAGCAGATGAAAAGGAGAAAACACGGTCCTGTGATGCTAGGGAGGCCGATCTGACCATGTGATCATGACAGTTTGAAGTGTGGGAAGAGGCTGGAGTTAAGCACAACCCCTAGATCTCTGGCTTGGATGGATGGTGCCATTGAGCTGAAAGCAGGTTTGGGAGGAAAACGATTTCAGTTTTGACTTTATGGAACTTGCCATGCCCGAGGAACTGTTGTATGGACAAGAGCATGGGTTTGGAATGCAAGAGGCTTTCCCTGGAGAGGGGTTTGCGGGTCATCATTGGGGCCCTCAGGGAGTCGGTGAGGTTGTCCAGGAGGAGAGTGGGGTAGAATAGAAGAGTGCAGGGGCGGGACCCTGGGGCCACCCACCCACACTTACAGGGTGGAAGCAGGAGAGGGGGCAGTGTGTGCAATCAGTTTAATGAGGAAGTGGGTGGCAGTGACAAATGCCATGGAAGCCCAAGCAGGATAGGGCATGACCATTTGGTTTGTAACTGGAAACCATTGGTGTGTTGTAAAGAGCAGTTAGAATGCAGTGGGATGGTGAGATGGGCAGTAGCCAACTTGCGATGATTTGGCACTATGAATTCAAGGTGGAAATTGCAATAAAAAGCATAGCCTACTCTTGCAAGAAACTAGGCTATAAAAGGAGAGACCATAAGGAGTGTTCAGCGACTGTGTCTTTGATTGTTGGGTTAATGCTTTCTAAAGGTCTCATGGCTAATGTGTTTTTCTACCTGTGGAGTGGAACTTTCTCAGACTCAACGATTCTTTAATTTGCTTGAAGTGGCACTTTTTGCTTTTTGTTCATGATTTAACACTATAAAAATGCCCAGCTAGAGCTTGCTGCAGGAATATGAGTTCCATCTTATCATGGAATTCTTGAGGCCATTACTTTTGACGTTGTTCGGTACATTAACAAACAAACAAACAGAAAACATTAACAAAACAAAAAGTTGAGAAGTTGAAATATTAAGGAGATTGAGCTTGTTTACAAAAAAGTAAAAGACAATGAGAATACGCAACTTTATAAGCTTAGGTTATGCTTAATTGTAAACAACTTGATGAAAAATCTCCCTTCTTTATTGTCCTTGAAATACAGGCTAAAAAGTGAGAATGCTTGCAGGTATAGTGTGTCCTGGAATTGCTTTGAATTGCAGTTGGTGAGTGTGAGAACAAATAAATCCCAAACGATTTGTGATTTAGTTTTATAGGCACACACTCATAAACTGGATTCAGGCAGTAATTCTGGAAAGCATACACAGGAGAATTATTTGCTGTATGTTCATTTACTCCACACAGATTTAGCGAGTACCCATATGTTGAAATCTCTGCTGGATCCGGCAGGATAGGAAATAAGGGGACTTAAATAATGCTGCTCATACTTGGTGAAAGGGAGATGTGGACAAGGGGTCAGAGAAGAGAGAAAGCCTTCTTTTTTTTAATATTGATTTTTATTATTTATTTATTTGACTGCACCAGGTCTTAGGTGCAGCATGTGGATCTAGTTCCCTAACCAGGGATCAGACCAGGGCCCCCTGCCTTGGGAGTGTAGAGTCTTAGCCACTGGACCACCAGGGAAGTCCCGAGAAAGGGCCTTTTGATGTGTGATCAGGGGAGGCTTCTTGGAAGAGGTGGCATTTGAACTGTATGCTGAGAGACCACTGTTCATTCTCTTTGGCATGTCTATTTCATGTGATACCCTTGACTACTCTCTTTCTTGAAACTGCCTTGGTTTGGTTTTCCCACACTATTATCAGCACCATCTACTGCCTCTGTGTTCCCTGTCAACCCTTTTTATGGTTCCTGTATCTCCTAGGTCCTTTGTTCTTTCTCTTCCCTTCTTCCTCAGAGATATAATTGCTATCTGCAGCTTGGAAGAGTTGCCTGAATAGATAACTCTAAACCCAGAGCTTGAGCCTAAACTTTCTCTGACCCTCCATCCTACATTTCCAACTTGAGGCCTCACTGGCGGCTCACATTTCAGTCGTCTGAACTCTCCCTCACGATGCACAGCCTGTGCCTTCCCTCCTTTACTTCCTCCCTTTTGCTTTCCTACTGAGCGACTATTGAGTGTCCCTGTGTGCTTGGTGCTAGTTGATCATTCTTTTGATTCCTCAGGCTTGGAGTCTCAGAGTCTGTTTTTTTCTGTCCCCCTTACCAGCTATGTCTCAATAATTTATTTCACTCTTTTTCATTCTTTCCAGTGTGTTTTGAAATCTTTCTGGTTCTACTAAAAGATTTTAGTTCTTCATGCCCTTTATCTGTATCTTGGATCACTGCAGTGGCCTCATAAATGGTGATCACCTTCCTCTACCTCCTCTTCATCATCAGCATCACCATTGCTTACTGAGCATCCATTATGTTTGGAATGTTGCTCAGTTCAGTTCAGTTGCTCAGTCGTGTCTGACTCTTTGCAACCCTATGGACTGCAGTACACCAGGCTTCCCTGTCCATCACCAACTCCCAGGGCTTGCTCAAACTCATGTCTATTGAGTCAGTGATGCCATCGAACCAGCTCATCCTCTGTCATTCCCCTCTCCTCCTAGGAATGTTGCTAGGGTACCATGGTCTATACGTTGAAAAATGGAGTAGAAGGAGAGACAAAACAGACCTGAATGATAAAGAAGTCCATCACCAACTCCAAGGCGATAGGCCCAGAGGCTGAGTCAGCAGTGCAGTGAGATCAGAGGAAGTGGACCCCAAGATCTGGGGAGATGAGTATCTAGGCATGTGGAGAAGGTTTGGGGCAGGGTGTTGAGTGGTGGATGGTGGCCCTCTGGTGAACATGTGAGAGGTGGACACCCATATGATGTGGTATAAGACCTGTGAGTTGAAAAGTTCATCTAGGCCTGGACTGTGATGGATCTAGTAGACCAGGATGAGCTATTTGGTCTTTATCCTATAGAAGCAAGTTTGTAGGGAGGGAATGGACAGAAATAGGGAGAGTGTGATCTATGAAAAGTGTTAAGAATTACCTGGAGATGGTGTGTAGGCTGACTTTGAAGCCAGTTAGGAGATATCACAGAAGTCTTCTGTAACATTTTGTTTCTTATCTCTAAACACAAGACTGCCAGATTAAGTTTCTCAGTCGAAGTTTTGATCCTGTGACCCTCCTGCTCAGATGTTCCTTGAGAAGCAGTTCTTTTTCTGGCTTTGGGGTAGCCTTTGTAATCACACTTCAGCCCTTCCAGCATTGTCTCTGCCTCCTACCCTTCAGTAACCAACCATTGGCCCCCACACAAATTTTCCATTCTCTCCAATGCTTGAGAAATTCTAACTGCAGTTTCACCCAGCTTTCAGCATACACGTGACACCTTTCATGACCCCCGAAGCCCCTGCCCCCTGACAAAGCTTCCCTCATACTTACACTGTGTTGTTTGCTTTAAATTAATCACCAACTGACATTACTTTTTTCTGTAGCTGCTGAAGTTGTTAATTAGTGCTCATATTGTTTGTCTGGGTTTGTTTTTCCAACAGTCTGTAACCTCCTCAAGAGCTGGCACCGTGCTTGCCCCTTGTAGGTGGCTACAGCCATTACATTTGCATCCAGTACTGTCCCAGTGCTGGTATTTCAAACATGATGATATTTGCTGACCTTCAGTTTTGTTTTAACCTGTCCAAGCAGCCAGGCAGATTACACAGATGCTCAGAGCCCAGGGTGATAACACATTTGAGGACCCAAGCTTTCACCAGGGTGGTGGCATTGAATGGGGAGATTGAGAAAGAACTTTCGTTCGTTTTAGTCTCCTCGTTCCCTGGTGTTGATGGGTGTTTGCTAACCAAAGGGGAGTCAGGAATATCCCCTTGACTTTTGTTGAGCAGTGGGTTCCCAGCTCCCCTTTGAATGGAGCCCTTTCTCTAAAGGGGAATAGTCTATTTCGATTCTTATATCTTGAGATAACTACCCTTGAAAACTAGGATATGATGACAACTAGGTGAAACTTTCTTGATCCCAGTGATAGAGAAGTAAGTTAAAAGTGGATGCTTATTCTTTGCTATTAGATAGGTCAAAAGATTCTGCAGAAGCAAAATTAGCATTATATGGATCAGAGAAATAATTGTAAGCACATAAGTTAGCAAGGACTTAACACTGGAAAAGTTTGGCCAGGGGTATAAAGCACTTGGACTTCCCTAGTGGCTCAGATGGTAAAGAATCTGCAATGCAGGAGACCCGGGTTTGATCCTTGGATTGGGAACATCCTCTGGAGAAGGGAATGGCTACTCCAGTATTCTTGCCTTGAGAATTTCATGGACAAAGGAGCCTGGCTAGCTACAATCCGTGGAGTTGCAAAGAGTCCGACACGATTGAGTGACTAACACTTATTTACAAACTATTTGCTTTTTAGATAAAAGTGATGCATCCTGAAAATTCTAGATTAGTTTTCTTTCCATTTCCAGGGTTGGCAGGTTGGTGGGCATTAGAAATAATGTCTAAGTGGGATGTAGGATGGCTTTAAGCGTTTACTGGGGAGCCAACTCTCTAGGAATGTTAAACCTTGCTCATTTGTAAGAGGTAATAGTCGGGACTGTAGGTCAGCTGAGTGTTTCCTTTGTGTTTGTGAGAAGAAAGGGACAAAAAGTAATAATATAAGCAAGACAACTGAGAGAATATTCAAAAGAGCAAACAGTTTTAAGCTCTCTCAGCTACTATAGAAGCCCTTATTTATATAGAAACAGCTGACCTGCTAATTAGAAAACATCCTTGCCTATTCATTAAACTAATTATCTGAAGGAATTCTGCTAGGCAACACTTAGTCTAGTTCTAATTATTGTGTGCCCTTGAAAGCAATAAATGGCACTTTTAGAATAAAATTTTTTAATTTAGACATGTATGTGGTTTACTCAGACGTTCCCTGTAAATAGAGTCGGGGTAGTAATGAGGGGTTACACTTTAGCTTTTATGAAAAAGGCTTATCACTTCTTCATAGAGACATTATAATGAATTATTAAATCATGCATGTTTAGACCTGAGAGCTCCTTGGAGATCATTATTATTTAAATATAAGAGGTTTTTGTTTTTTTTTAAAAAGATCTTTTCTGTTTTTGTGTTACTTTTTTTTTTTTTTTAAGAAGATGAGCATCATCTTGTGATTTAAGACAGTGGTAGAATTTTCTGTCATAAACTGAGACATTATGTTCACATGTGGATAAGGTGGATCATCATTTCTGCAGCCACTTTACCTTGCAGAGCCTTTTCTGACCTTAATCAGAACGCTGGTTAAGAAGCATAGTAAAAGAGCACATCCTGTGTACCGGGGGTCCCCCACCTCTAGAATCTAATGCCTGATGATCTGAGGTAGAGCCGATGTTATAGAAATAAAGTGCACAATAAATGCACATGAATCACCGTGAAACCATCCCTTCCTACCCCTGCTCCATGGAAAAACTGACTTCCATGAAACCAGTCTCTGATGCCAAAAAGGTTGGGGACCGCTACAGTTGTCTTCAGGTTACAGCAGTTATGTAAACAGGTGAGCTGGTACTGTCAACGAAAACTCAGCCAGCTCTTGATGAGTATTGGGATTGGGCCATCTGCTTCAATCTTAGGGCTGTGTTCCTCAGAGCCAGTGCCTGGGTTCAAAGCTCCCGTCCAGCACTATGATTTGGGCGTTCTCCAGCTGGGTGACCTTGGATAAGCTACTTTAAGCTCTGTGTTTCAGTTTCCTGATCTGTCAGAGGGGCTAACAATAGCTCCTGCCTCCAGGGACTGTTGGGAGGATTAAATGAGTTATTTCTTATAAAGTGCTCTTACATATTAAGGGCTCCATCTATCCAGCCAGCTGCCCACTTCTTCATTCAGCCCCTATTGTACTCCACTGTGTGCTGGGCCCTGCTGTGGAGGCTGCTGTTAGGGGACAGCACTCAGATGAGGTCCCTGTCCTATTGGAGCCTCCATTCTAGGGGGAAGAGACCATGAATAAGTAAACGAACAAGTCCAGGTCCTAATAAGTGTTACAATAATGACAACAAATCGGGAAATATAATAGAGATTGATTTCGGGGGAGAGAGGTTAACATTGGCTAGGGTGGCAGGAGTGACCAGAAGGTGTCGTGTGAGCTGAAATCTGAATGATGAAAGATAAATGTCAGCTTCATTAAGAACGTTTTCCTTTGTGTTGGTAGCTCTTTCCATATTCTTATTTTAAAATCACTTAGCATCAAAATTAAAATCCTTTTAGGACACCACTAGGAGCCCTAGTGGGGGTCTCTCTCCCACTAGCTCGTGACTCTGTTCAGACAAGTCATTGTCAGCATCTTGGAGCTTTCCCCCTGAACTTCATCTTGGCAGGACCCAGACCTGCCCACCCCTAGGTGGGCAAGAGACAGCCCAGAGTCTCTGTCCCTTGGCTCCAGCTGGGTGCTCACCCACCTTGTTGTGCCCCAGTTCCTGGAAGAGCCTGACTCTGTTCCCACCTGACAGAAAGTAGAGGACTGGGTTGAGGCAGCTGCTCAGGCTCACCAGAGGCCTCCATACCTTGTAGGCCAGGCTGACCACTGTCAGGAGCTGGCAGTTGCCTGAGGACAGGAAGCGGAGTGTGAAGTAGAGGGAGCGCGAGATGTGGAAGGGCACGAAGCAGAGGGCGAAGAGGCCACACACCAGCAAAATGGTCCGGATGGACTTGGCCCGGGTTGCACCACCCACCCTCGTGAGGGTCTCCACTGGTGTGGCCAGGCTCCTGACCATCAGTGAGTAGCACACCAAGATAACCAAGGAGGGCAGGACAAAGCTGGACAACATCAGGACCATGCTGTAGACGAAAAACTTGTCAAAGTGATCCGCACTGGTCGTGTCGTAGCAGATCATCTGGCCGTCGATGTCGTCTGTGTGAGAGAAGATCAGAGTGGGCAGCAGCTGGATGACCACCAGAGCCCACGTGGCGGTGGCGCCCAGCAGGGCATGCCGGCGGGTCCGGTAGGGCAGGGAGCGCAGTGGGTGGCACACGCCCAGGAAGCGGTGCACGGAGATGCAGGTCAGCAGCAGGACGCTGCTGTAGAGGTTGGCGTAGAACAGGAAGCGCACCAGCTTGCAGAGCAGCTCCCCGAAGGGCCAGGTGTCCTCCAGGGAGTAGGTGACGATGAGGAAGGGCAGTGTCGATATATATAGCAGATCTGCCACCATCAGGTTCGCCAGGTAGATGGTGGCACAGCTCCAGCGCTTGGTTTGGCGCCAGGAGAGCCACAGGACGGCGCCATTCAGGGGCAGCCCCAGCACAAAGATGATGCTGTAGGTCAGGGAGAGGTAGACTTGCTTGTAGTGCTCCGAGAGATGGCAGGATCTTCCTTCCTCTGAGATATTGGTGTCCAGCTTCTCCATCTCCCCAGGGGAGCACAGCTCTTCCTGCTTCTCCTTCCCCTCGGAAGAAATGGAGTGGCTAGCAGAGCATCACAGCCTCAGCTGAGTGTTAGTTTCTGCCTTGACTTGGCATTAACTCCTAAAGTCTGGTCAGAGTCCTTGTTTGAGAGAGACCAGTGCTAGTAAAAAAAAAAAAGCTTACACCAAGGGCAAAGCAGATTTTAAAGGAGGGCTTTTCAACTTACCAGGTCCACAGGGCCTCCCTTACCCTGACTTGTGTGCTCTTGGGTCCAGGCTGGGTTGATAGGAAGCTCGGATACACATGTGGCAGGAAAAGGTGCTGCTGTCATTTAAGCAGGGCATACCACCTCCAGCGCTGTGACTTGTTCTTTGGCTAGACTACTTTGCATAGAGTTAGGAAACCTCCAAAAGGACCTCTTCCAGCCGAAGATGATGGTGCATCCGTAGAGGGCAGTATTTCCTGCAACCTGGCCCTAACCCCACCCACATGCCTTGGTGGGAGTGGAAAGTGATCCTTGGGGGTTAGGGAGGATTAGGGAAAGCATGGGTTTTGCCTACAGGCTCTGTGAGAGGATTTTGATTTGTATCTCTTTCAAGATTTATTAACTGCGTATTTGAATCCCGAGGCTGATTTGCTTGTTAAACACCCCAGCATCCCGGACATCCAAGAAAACACATCTGAGCTGTAAAGCCAGGTGCAGCTTCTTTCTTACCCTCATCCCTGCTGACAAAGCAGATCCAACAGGCAGAGCCACAGAGCTGAGGCAGCTGTGTGTGGAGCCCGATGCATTGGGAAATCAGCCAGCACAAGACCTACAGGGGTGCCTGAGATGAAGCCTGAACTTTCCAAGAAGTTGATTTCTAGGGGTTCATCTTCAGAAAGACAAGTTAATACAGGGAAAGAGGGAAAAGCATACATTGGGTACTTTGGGGGTAAACTGTAACATATAGGTCTTTACTCACAGCAGAAGGAACGGGGACCTCGTGCATTCTATCGGTCAACAAGCACTTATGGAGCATCTGTTGGTCAGGCACTATGGAGAAAAGATGGGTACAGCACTTGCTCTCCAGGCTCTCATAATCTGGTGGGGAAGACCAGCAGATACAGCTGATTGCATTGCATTGTGGGAAATGGTCACCGAGCGCTGCAAAAACCAGCAGGGTGCTGAGGGAGTCGAGTGAAGACTTGGGTTGGGTGCCACGGGAGCTGCTTGGGAGAACCGAGAGGAGCTTGCTGGGAAAGAAGGGTGAAGGGCATTTGAGGGATGGGGTTGGAGGCATAGCACATGCACGGAGACAGAGCTGAAGAGTCCTGGCATGGCGGGATGACCTGTGTGGGGGCGGAACTCCAAGGATGCGTTAAGAAGGGTGGATGTGCTTAAGCAGGACAGTGGCGGGTAAGGCAGTGTGGGAGGAAGGCCCGGCAGCAGCCCAGAAGCGAGCCTGGAGCAGTCAGACTGTAAGGGGGCCCAGGCAGTGCCTGCAGGTGAGAGATGCTCGGGACCCCAGCGAGACCATGTGGGTTGATGAGGAGAGAGGACCTGACCCAGAGGCACTGCTGAGGCAGGCACAATGGGACCCATTGGACATGGGGTGTGAGCCAGAGGAGGAGTTGAGAGTATACCTGAGGCTGGAGTTGCGGGGGTGGGGGAGGCCAGTGCCTGAGCTGAAGCCTGAAGCTTGAAGGCTGGGACCGATGTTCTGAGGCAAGGGGCTTGTTGACTGACTTTAACATGATGTTCTGAGGCAAGGGGCTTGTTGACTGACTTTAACATCCGCCTGACTGGAGGAGCAAAGCTTTTTGGCTGGGTGAGTATTCATAGAAAGAATGATATTTTCATTCATTTTGTCCTCTATCATCTTCCACATGGAGGGCTGGCCAATGCTTAGTTACTTTCAGCAAAGCTGCCTTCCCAGCGCGGTGTGGGCTCTCAGGGGGATGCTGAGGAGTGGCACCGGCCTGGTTCAGTGCTGGCTCGGGCCTGCCGGTTCACACTGTGATTTCGTTTAGTCTTCTGAGCAACCTTGCGGATGAAGCACTAGCTCTATTTTACTGTGAGGAAGCCTGGAGTCAGAGGAGACACCCCTGCAGGGCTGGCTAGGCCCTCCAGTGTGGAGGGCTTGCTCCTGAGGCGGGCTGTGGGCTTCTGCCCCCTCACGACTGTGGTAAGAAGCCCTCCAATCCCAGCTCGGCAGGGACTGTGAGTACAGTGTGAAGGAGCAAGTCATCTTCTCTCTCTGAGCCATGGTCTTCACAGCTGTAACTTGGTGAGGTTGCTGGGAGAATCAGCTGGAAGAAAGGCACACAGTGTGTCATAAGGGGGTGACCCAACAGGTTCTGGTTCTGTTCCCACCGTTCCTTTTCCTCCTCCTAGAGACTACGTTGCTCTGACTAAGCTCTTTGGCTTATGTGGGAGGGTGAGCGGGTGAGTCTGGCATTACCACTTCATAACAGACAAGGTCACTTTTCTTTCTGGCTATGACCTTCTGCTGTGGTCTGAAATGTGTCACCTACAAATTCATATGTGTGTGCTCAGTCGCTTCAGTCTTTTTGACTCTTTGTGTCCCTGTGTCCCACCAGGCTTCTCTGTCCATGAGGATTCTCCAGGCAGGAATACTGGAGTGGGTTGCCACGTCCTCCTCCAGGGGATCTTCCCAACCCAGGGATTGAACCCATGTCTCTATGTCTACCTGCATTGGCAGGTGGGGTCTTTACCACCAGCACCACCTGGGAAGCCCTTACTGGAGGGACAGCTGTTTAAGTGAGAGGTTGACCATCCTTAGTCAAGGCATCTGGTAAGAGAACTACACAATGTTTGGACCAGTGCATCATGTAGGCTGCTATCATGGAGAAAGGAAGGAGCAAAATGCAGACTATAATGGGTTAATTCACTCGCCAAAATCTGGGATGATGTTGAGCACCTCCTTCTTGAAGCCGCTTTTCTAGCCTCTGCAATCCCCTGACTTTTCTCCTGTCTCTCTAGAACTAGCTTCCTCCATTCATTGGGAAGCAGCATTGAAGGGCTATGCAGCTGTTCATAGCAAAAGTGGAAAGACCTAGAATTGAAGAGAAACAGGCTGGGGTTTTATGGAAGAGAATTTGGGGGACAGTTTTCATGATGAATGAAATTCTCAGGAGAAGAGACACCCTCACTTCTAAAAAGTGAGTGTGTCATGCGTTTTCTCCTCTTTGTCGCCATTTCTTCAAGACCTTTCAAAAAGACTGATATGATTAGGGTTGGAATTTGTTTCACTGTTGGACTCAGTGGGGATAAGGGCCTTGAGGAAATAATGAAGTGATCATCCTGAATGGGTTAGATGGGTCCCAGGTCTTCAGCCCAGAGTTCTTCCCATTGTGAGTCTCCAAGAGCCTGGTCCTGTTTCTGGCTCCCTGCTAAACAGGAGCCTTGGGTAATCATCCATGGAGCAATGACCTCTGAGTACCATGATGGATATATTTCCATGGGAATCAGTCAGTCCAGTTGCTCAGTCTTGTCCAACTCTTTGTGACCCCATGGACTGCAGCATGCCAGGCTTCCCTGTCCATCACTAACTCCCGGAGCTTGCTCAAACTTACGTCCGTCAAGTCTGTGATGCCATCCAACCATCTCATCCTCTGTTGTCCCCTTCTCCTCCTGCCTTCAATCTTTCCCAGCATCAGGGTCTTTTCCAATGAGTTAGTTCTTTGCATCAGGTGGCCAAAGTATTGGAGTTTCAGCTTCAGCATCAGTCCTTTCAATGAATATTCAGGACTGATTTCCTTTAGGATTGACTGGTTGGATCTCCTTGTAGTCCAAGGGACTCTCAAGAGTCTTCTCCAACACCACAGTTCAAAAGCATCAATTCTTTGGCGCTCAACTTTCTTTATAGTCAAACTCTCACATCCATACATGCCTACTGGAAAAACCATAACTTTGGCTAGATGGACCTTTGTTGGCAAAGTAATGTCTCTGCTTTTTAATATGCTGTCTATGTTGATCATAGCTTTTCTTCCAAGGAGCAAGTGTCTTTTATTTTCATGGCTGCAGTCACCATCTTCAGTGATTTTGGAGCTAAAATAATAAAATCTGTCATTGTTCCCATTGTTTCCCCATCTATTTTCCATAAAGTGATATTCCAATCCCAAAGAAAGGCAATGCCAAAGAATGCTCAAACTACTGCACAATTGCACTCATCTCACACGCTAGTAAAGTAATGCTCAAAATTCCAAGCCAGGCTTCAGCAATATGTGAACCATGAACTTCCAGATGTTCATTCTGGTTTTAGAAAAGGCAGAGGAACCAGAGATCAAATTGCCAACATCCGCTGGATCATGGAAAAAGCAAGAGAGTTCCAGAAATACATCTATTTTTGCGTTATTGACTATTGCAAAGCCTTTGACTATGTGGATCACAATAAACTGTGGAAAATTGTGAAAGAGATGGGAATACCAGACCATCTGACCTGCCTCTTGAGAAACCTGTATGCAGGTCAGGAAGCAACAGTTAGAACTGGACATGGAACAACAGACTGGTTCCAAATAGGAAAAGGAGTATGTCAAGGCTGTATATTGTTAGCCTGCTTATGCAGAGTACATCATGAGAAACACTGGACTGGAAGAAGCACAAACTGGAATCAAGATTGCCGGGGAAAATATCAGTATGCAGATGACACCACCGTTATGGCAGAAAGTGAAGAGGAACTAAAAAGCTTCTTGATGAAAGTGAAAGAGGAGAGTGAAAAAGTTGGCTTAAAGCTCAGCATTCAGAAAACGAAGATCATGGCATCTGGGGAAACAGTGGAAACAGTGTCAGACTTTTTTTGGGGGGGAGGCTCCAAAATCACTACAGATGGTGATTGCAGCCATGAAATTAAAAGATGCTTACTCCTTGGGAGGAAAGTTATGAGCAACCTAGATAGTGTATTGAAAAGCAGAGACATTACTTTGCCAATAAAGGTCCGTCTAGTCAAGGCTGTGGTTTTTCCAGTGGTCATGTATGGATGTGAGAGTTGGACTGTGAAGAAAGCTGAGCACTGAAGAATTGATGCTTTTGAACTGTGGTGTTGGAGAAGACTCTTTTTTTTTTTTAAATATAAATTTATTTATTTTAATTAGAAAGGTGGTAACGATGACCCTGTATGCAAGACAGCAAAAGAGAAGACTCTTGAGAGTCCCTTGGACTGCAAGGAGATCCAACCAGTCCATTCTGAAGGAGATCAGTCCTGGGTGTTCTTTGGAAGGACTGATGCTAAAGCTGAAACTGCAGTACTTTGGCCACCTCATGCAAAGAAGTGACTCATTGAAAAAGACTCTGATGCTGGGAGGGATTGAGGGCAGGAGGAGAAGGGGACGACAGAGGATGAGATGGCTGGATGGCATCACCGACTCAATGGACATGAGTTTGGGTGAACTCTGGGAGTTGGTGATGGACAGGGAGGCCTGGCGTGCTGCAATTCATGGGGTCGCAAAGACTTGGACGCGACTGAGCGACTGAACTGAACTGATGGGACCAGGTGCCATGATCTTAGTTTTCTGAATGCTGAATTTTAAGCCAACTTTTTCATTCTCCTCTTTCACTTTCATCAAGAGGCTCTTTAGTTCTTCTTCTTCCATGGGAATAGGGAAGTCTTTAACATTTTCATGGTTGAAATAGTTACCACTACCCAGAGAAATGACTCAGCCCAGATAAAGAAAGGGCTCTTCTTTCTCCTTTAACAAGTATCTATAAGATACGTACTTCAAGAGTTCAGAAAAGGGAAAAGTTATGAATAAATTTGAATAACAATGAAGTATTACTGCTTTCAGTTCTGGAGGAATGGTTGTTGAAGTGGGAAAATAAAATCTCCCTTAAAAAAATTTTTGGGCCAAAGAAGTGGACATTTCTTTTTTCCATTTTTGAATGCCACTCTTGTATTCTACATGTGTTTAATCTATACATTGATTTTAATATTTTACCTCTATCTAGAGACCTTTCTTAGAGAAGTGGAGCTACTTAACAGAGTCTTATAAGTGCTTTCAGACAGTAAATTTGTTTTTACAAGTTACTCTGAAAAACTGTTGATAAATAGATGCATTTCTTTAGGATTTTTATTTTTAATACAATTTTAAAAGGTTACACTCCATTAAGAGTTCCACATACTGGCTGTGTTCCCCGTGTTGTAGAGTAGATCCCTGAGCTTGTCTTACACCCCGTAGTTTCTCCCTCCCGCTCTCCACCCCTATGATGCCCCCTCCCACAATGGTGTGCAAAATAGTATGGCCGTTTCTCAAAAAGCTGCTGTGGGGAACTTCCCTGGTGGCCCAGTGGTTAAGACTCTGTGCTTCCACTGAAGGGGGCGGTGGTTTGATCCACTGTTGGGGAACTAAGATGCCACATGCTGCATGGTGCAACCAAATAAAAGCTAATGTAGTGTATGCACTACTTAATTTATAAAGATTTCTTAATTTATAAAGATGAATTAGAAATTTATTTTTCATATTCACAACATAATTTGTCTTTCAATAAGTTTTCAAAATGGGGCCCCAAGGTACATTTAATTAGATGGTGGATTACAGGAGTTAGTAGTTTGAATTACTTTTCCTGTGTTTCAAATCCACTAGATAGTTTGGTGTTATTTGGCCAATGAACCACTAGGTGGCGATGAAGACTGACAGACAGTTTATAATTTTTTCCCTCCAAATGAAAGCAGGTATTGGGATTGGTTTTAGGTCCAGGCCTAGTAGTTGTGCATGGATATAATTCATTGAGGACATACAGAAAATCCCACCTGCTAAACCACCTCCTACTGGTCTTTTATCTAAAGTTACTATGTTAGGTTTCCACAATAAAATGGTGTGTTGCAATCAGCTGAAAGCAGCCTTGCTGAGATTGAGTTATAAAAAGATCTTGTGAGATAGGCATGGCCGGAATTAATTCCCCCATTTTCAGTTTGGTTCAGTTCAGTCACTCAGTCATGTCCGACTCTTTGCAACCCCATGGACTGCAACACACCAGGCTTCCCTGTTCATCACCAACTCCCGGAGCTTGCTTAAACTCATGTCCATCAAGTTGGTGATGCCATCCAACCATCTCATCCTCTGTTGTCCCCTTCTCCTCCTGTCTTCAGTCTTTCCCAGCATTAGGGTCTTTTCCAGTGAGTCAGTTCTTCACCATCTGCAGTGATTTTGGAGCCCAAAAAAATAAAGTCTGTCACTGTTTCCATTGTTTCCCTATCTATTTGCCATGAAGTGATAAGACCGAATGCCATGATCTTAGTTTTTTGAATGTTGAGTTTTCACCATTTTACAGCTGAGCAAACTGAGGTGCAGTGGAAGTCCTATCTCTGATGTTTTGGGGAAAGCCTGGGCTTCCTTTTCAAAGCAGAGATAGCAAATTCCCAGGTTTCCAGAGGGTTTCTTTCTTTTTTTTTTAAAGCTACCTTCCCCCATCTCACCCACCTAATCACATAATAAAGAAAGAAGGGAAATAGAAAAGCAGGTCATTCCTGAAGTCACTAGAAGTAGTGCCTTTTATAGGTGACAGAGTATAAGTGTTACTCACTCAGTCATGTCTGACTCTGTGCGACCCCATGGACTGTAGCCCACCAGGCTCCTCTGTCCGTGGAATTCTCCAGGCAAGAATACTGGAATGGGTTGCCATTTCCTTCTCTAGGGGATCTTTCTGACCCAGAGATTGAACCCAGGTCTCCTGCATTGCAGAACCCTAGCTCAAAAAACATGATCTGGAGATAATGGTAAAGAGAGAGAGGACAGATCTGAGTTTTAAAAAACTTTCAAGAGACTTCCCTAGTAGTCCAGTGGTTAAGACTTCACCTTTCAATTCAGGGGGTGCAGGTTCCATCCCTGGTCAGGGAGTTATGATACTACATGCCTCATGGCCAAAAAATCAAAACATTAAACGGAAATAATATTGTGACAAATTCAATAAAGACTTTAAAAATGGTCATCAAAAAAGAAAAAAATCTTGAAGAAAACCTCAAGTATGAGACCTAGATAGCAACCCAGTTTTAAACTATACCTTGAGTCTTAAGATAAAAGGTGCTGATTAGCCTTTTAATAATTTTGTATTATATTTTTGCAGTGTGGGCTTGTGCCTGCTGTGTACCTAGATCTCTTTTCCATGTGTGAATTGTCCACAAACATAAGAAGGCAAGGGCTTTTATTTTTTCACAAGGAAAAGCAAATTGGATCCTTTAAATAATTTAGAAGAATATCTAGAGACGGTGAGTACTTAATTTCAATAATTATATAGCAGCTTGCACATTTTTGTTTTCTATTGACAAGGATCTGACAAAATTGGCAGCTTCAAATTAGTGTAAACACAGGGAGTGATTGGGAAGCATTGTTCTGACATTGTATTGTCACAACAGAGAAGGTGGCTGCTCTGAAACTGATGTTACTGTCTGGAAAAATAATCACCACTGAAGAAGTAAAAATACAAAAGGGTAATACCACCCCGTCAATGACTTTGAAATCAGATTTTTTTTTTTTTTTACATTAATGATGCAATAAAAATAGCTATAAAGTCCTGTGGCTCTGGAAGTCCATCATTTCCTCTGGAGTCATGACCCTGAAAGGAGATCTTTAGGAAACTTTTACCTTTTCGTTTCATCTGGCATCAAAGATCTTTAAACGCATCACGACTGAGTCTTTGCCTATGTGCTGTGTGCAGAAATGTAGAAAGCTGCTTTGGTTTGGGGCAAGAGAGGAGATCAGTGGCAGAGCCTGCGGCTCAAGAACTAGTGGTAAAGTTGCCCAAGGCATCGGCAGAGTAGAGAACTTGTATCTTGGGACCCTGCCTTCATTCACTCTTACCCTCAGGCATCACGCTCCTCTTACAGCTTCCCTAAAGGGCTGTTTACAGCACTAACAGGCTGATGGATGTGCGGTCCACTGTCGGAGCCTTTCCTGTTGCTAGGGTGTTGCTAGGGCGGGGTGGGGGGTGTGGAGGGAGGAATCCGCAATGGCTCTGGACTCTGGGCAGGAGAAGGGAGAAGGAGGAGGATGTGGTACCTTCGTGTTTGGGAGAGCAACTCCAGGGAGCAGGGGTGAGGGACAAGGGGAGTGACCTGGTGAAAGAAGGACCTGCCTTTGTCCGCTCGTACCCTCTGGCATAAGACTTTCTCACTGAACCCTATTTTTTTTTTGCCTATGAGGTGTTCTTCCTCTCCACATGCTCTGTGCTGCTTCTATGTGGGAGAGGGGCTCCTGCTGCATCTGGACCTGCTTCTTTGTGTGAAGTGATTCTTGTAGTTTCTTCTTGGTCGTTTTTTTTTTTCCTATTGAGTTGTCTGTCCTTTTGTTACTGCGTTTTAGGAGTTCTTTACGTATTTTGGATAAAAATGTTTTCTGTTACTCATGTTATAAGTCTTTGTATTCCTACTCCAGCTTTCCTGGACTTCTCCAATTAGCATATGAAAGCCATCCCCATTTAGATCTAATTGATTTTTCCTACTGAAGGGTTTAATGTTTGTGTGTGTGTGTGTGTGTGTCTAAGAAACACAGAATGGCATGACTGGATTAGATGATGTGCAGAGAGTGGAGACAGAGAAGGCAATGGCACCCCACTCCAGTATTCTTGCCTGGAAAATCCCATGGACGGAGGAGCCTGGTGGGCTGCCATCTATGGGGTCACACAGAGTCAGACAGGACTGAAGTGACTTAGCAGCAGCAGCAGAGAGTGGAGAGCGGGGAGCATTGGAGACAGGTGGAGGGTGTTTGCTCTAGTCCAAGAGGGACATCATGGTAGCTTTGACCTGAGTGGTGAGGGTGTACACCCTCACCCAGAGAGCTCTGGGTGTATTCAGTGGATATTTAGGAGCGAAATGAATGTGAGTTTTTGGTGAATTAATTATTGGGGAAAGTGAAAGTGAAGTGGCTCAGTCATGTCTGACTCTTTGCGACCCCATGGACCATAGCCTACCAGGATCTTCTGTCCATGGGATTTTCCAAGCAAGAGTACAGGGGTGGGTTGCCATTTCCTTCTCCAGGGTATCTTCCCGATCTAGGGATCGAACCCAGGTCTCCCGAATCATAGGCAGACGCTTTACTGTCTGAGCCTCCAGGGAAGTCCTAAATATTGGGGAGGAGCTAGTGAATTAAATATGAGAGGGGACCTGATGACTACCCCTACTGCTGCTGCTAAGTCACTTCAGTCGTGTCTGACTCTGTGCGACCCCATAGATGGCAGCCCACCAGGCTCCCCCATCCCTGGGATTCTCCAGGCAAGAACACTGGAGCGGGTTGCCATTTCCTTCTCCAATGCATGAAAGTGAAAAAATAAAGTGAAGTCGCTCAGTCGTGTCCGACTCCTAGCGACCCCATGGACTGCAGCCCACCAGGCCCCTTTGTCCATGGGATTTGCCAGGCAAGAGTGCTGGAGTGGGGTGCCATTGCCTTCTCCGACGACTACCCCTAGTGACCTCTTTTTCTGCTGCTCTAACCGACACTTCACCCTTTTCTTTTTTTCCTCTGTTTTGTTGCTTTTCTGTTCAGTTCCTGCTTCCTCCTTGCTTCCTCTGACTCAGCTTTCCCTCCGGGCTTCCTTTGCCTTCCATCACTGCTGCAGATGGCTAACTCTGCCCATGGAAACATGGGAATTTTCCTCAAGAGACTCTGATTGGCCCAGGTGGTCACCATTATTCCTGTTTGGATAGGACTGCCACACCAGGCCTCTGGCACGCTGTGGGTCTGCACACCTGCTGGCTGCCTGGGTGGCTCCTTCATGGTGCCCAGGGGCTGCTGGGATGCGATCATGGAGTAGGAGCAGGCCACACTTGATGGATGCACACCAATGGTTGCTGTTTCTGGGGAGGCTTTGAGAAAGATGATTCCCCCTCAGAAGAGGGCTGTGAGCAGCTGGCACTTGGCATGTTCTGTCAGTACAGAAGAGTGTTAGAAGAAAAGATACACTTAAGAGAATGGATTTTCTTTTTCACTAAACCCAATTTTCTTTAATAATGTCTATATTGTGAACTTGCTTTCTAAAATGCATATTTATAACAGAAACTTACCATGACTCTTTAAAGTGATTGTCGATAGCAAACGTAATATTTGAAGGTGGTCTCCAACACAGAGAGTTTCATTTATTAATAGTATACCAGTCAGAGATTTGACTCAGAAATATTTTGTTCGTGCATAAACTATATATTTGAATTGACAGTCCTATTAATGATGGAATGCAGATATGTATGTTTATGGTAAAAGAGCCAACTGGATTTTTTTTGAACATTATATGCAAGGTGTATGAAAAACAGGAGTCACAGAGAGTAAAATCAGGCCTTGATGTCATGTTCAGTAAAACATGTCAGAGGTGAGGGCTCAGAAAGTGCCATAGTGAAATATGAGGGGAAGGTGTGGAGTTGCAAGGGGTTTCATTTAAACACAAGGCTCACGTATTAATATTTTCATTGATTTATTTTCATGCCAATATGTTCTGACATAAATATGGTGATCTATAATGTATCGACCATAAAAGTCAACATTATTTTTAAAGCTGACTCAGGGAAATAAAACCTCATTGTTAGTGCTGATATATACGGTATGTTACTCTGTTGAAAACTTAACCTCTCCTATCCTGTTCCTGATTGAGCTAAATAAGAATGCGTTTTAATAGCCACTGACCTTTGTTGCCTGTTTTGCTTCCTGGACAATGTTCGGTTTGCAATGGGGCAGGCCCATGGCATGAAATCAAGAAAGGAAAAGTGAAAGTGAAATTCGCTCAGTCGTGTCCGACTCTTTGCAGCCCCATGGACTATACAGTCCATGAAATTCTCCAGGCCAAAATACTGGAGTGGGCAGCCTTTCCCTTCTCCAGGGGATCTTCCCAACCCAGGGATCGAACCCAAGTCTCCCACATTGCAGGTGGATTCTTTACCAGCTGAGCCACAAAGGAAGCCCAAGAATACTAGAGTGGGTAGCCTGTCCCTTCTCCACCAGATCTTCCTGACCCAGGAATGGAACCAGAATCTCCTGCATTGCAGGCAGATTCTTTACCAACTGAGCTTCTAGGGAAGCCCGAAGAGCGGAAGACTTTGCCAATATTTTTTCCTTTTAGAGGTTCAAAAGGCCTATGAAACTCCCCTGGCCAGATATTATGGAGCCATAAATTGTGTCTTCTATATGAGACCAACGATGAGAATAGAAGCAGAGTAAAGAAAGAAAGAAAGTCACTCAGTCATGTTCAACTCTTTGTGACCCCATGGACTGTAGCCTACCAGGCTCTTCCGTCCATGGGATTTTCCAGGCAAGGATACTGGAGTGGGTTGCCATTTCCTTCTCCAGGGGATCTTCCCAACCCAGGGATTGAACCCGGGTCTCCCGCATTGTAGGCAGACGCTTTACCATCTGACCCACCACAGAAGCAGAGTGGACAACCCCAAACAGGACATGTGAGTACAGTGTCAGCCGTGTATGGTCACAGAGAAGAGACTCTAGTATTCCGGAGGCAGGGAACACACCCCAGTGCTCTGCCCAAGCCAACCACATCCGTGATGTGACTTTCAGTGAAATGATATTATGAAATAGACAGCAACCAAGGAGAATTTAGCTTAGCAGCATTGGAGAGAATGCTAATGGAACCTGGGTACGTTTGGATGACTTGTTCTTCCACTAAGTTTCAGAACAGAACAAGTGTGCTGAATTTCAACAAAATACTGAGAAATTTAGAAATACTGAGAGTTTTAGAGCTAGAGGGACCCTGGGTATGAAGCAGGGGTAATCACCTGATAGATGAGGCAGCTGTTACACCCCAGAGATTAAGTGAGCAGGTTGCCCAAGGAGACACAGCTGGTTAGTGGCTGCCATATCTGAGGTCCAGATCTCCTGGTTCTCCGTCCAGGGCTCCTTCTGCTCCATTTTATCCACTAGAAGCTGTGACTGATAATACACATTCTTGGAGGATATTCCACAGAGCCACCCGGAGCTAGTTTCCAATGTGCCACTGCACCAAAACTGATCTTGTCAAAGCTCTTGATAGCCACCAAGTTGCCAGATTCTCTGGACTTGACAAGTATTCTGACTTGATTTAAACTTCTTATTGTATTGCAGTTCAGTACTCCTTGAAGTGTCTTGTGTCTTGCTTTCTCCATTAGTTAAAACTTAATTGCTGGTGAGAACGGTGACAAAGCTAAACGATAATTTATTGGCTCGTATAATCACTGTTGGAGAAGGCAATGGCACCCCACTCCAGCACTCTTGCCTGGAGAGTCCCATGGACGGAGGAGCCTTGTAGGCTGCCGTCCATGGGGTCACTAAGAGTCGGACATGACTGAGCGACTTCACTTTGACTTTTCACTTTCATGCATTGGAGAAGGCAATAGCAACCCACTCCAGTGTTCTTGCCTAGAGAATCCCAGGGATGCGGGAGCCTGGTGGGCTGTTGTCTCTGGGGTTGCACAGAGTAGGACATGACTGAAGCGACTTAGCAGCAGCAGTAACATAATCACTGTCCTGGTGATGCTGGTTTTAGACATGGTCTGATTCAGGAGTTCAGATAGAGTTACTAAGACTGCTTTCTTTATATGTATTTCTTGGTTCCATTTTCTCCAAATTGGCTCCATTCTCAAACATATTCTCCCCTCATACTGACAAGATGGCTGCCATAAACTCCACTCTCTTATTTAATTATGTTGAACTCTGGCAAGAAAAATTATGCCTCAGCCAGGAAGTCCTGGGATTAGCAGTAATTGGTCCTGTTGTCTTATCCTAGGCTCAGTGTCCATTCCTGAACCAACCACTATGGCCAGGGGATGGAAGGCATTGATTGGCTCAGGCTGGGGTTAAATGCTCCACCTAAGAGACAGCTGGGTTCACCCCAATCCCATGTGTTAGAGGAAAGGGTGGTTCCCCTAAAACATATCTGAGGTCCTATTATCACAAGAAAGGGAGTTCCCTGGTGGCTCAGACGATAACAGCGTCTGTCTACAATGTGGGAGACCTGGGTTCGATCCCTGGGTTGGGAAGATCCCCTGAGGAGAAGGAAATGGCAATCCACTCCAGGACTATTGCCTGGAAAATCCAATGGACGGAGGAGCCTGGTAGGCTGCAGTCCATGGGGTCCCAAAGAGTCAGACACGACTGAGCGACTTCACTTTCACTTTTCACTTTACCACAAGAAATGGACTGACTCTGGGACAGCAAAAACAGCAAATGCCCAGAGCAGTTTTTCTGATACCACACTTTCCTAATATGCCTCCGACTTCACTCTTTTCAGTCTCGCTCACTGTGTCACTCACCTCAACTGGATCCCTAATGTTGAATATCCCTGTGGCCAAGCTCCAGAGCTTCCCCCCTTGTATGACTGTACTGTTCTCAAGGCAATTTCATCCAGTCCATAGTGAAAGGAGAAGTTGGGCATAGCCCAGAGCACTTTGAGAAAACCTTGGCTCACACAGGGTATTGAAATGGTAGGCCAGGGAATATAATGAGAAATAGTACTTAATGGGAAATTTTGAGAGGAAGGAAGATTGTTGACACAAGTGTATCTGAGAAGGCAAAGCATCGAGTTACTCCTTATCCTTTGCTCTGAACATAAGGGATAAGGTATGAGAATATTTAGAAGTAGTTACCATGAAGGCATGGGGCTTCCCAGGTGGTGCTAGTGGTAAAGAGCCCTCTTGCCAACGCAGGACACATTAGAAAAGTGAGTTTGATCCCTGGGTCTGGAAGATCCCCTGGAGGAGGGCACGGCAACCCACGCCAATATTCTTGCCTGGAGAATCCCATGGATGGAGGAGCCTGGCAGGATGCAGTCCATAGGGTCGCAAAGAAATGGGACTGAAGTGACTTTGCACGCACCATGCACCATAAAGGCACAAAGCATCAAGTGTATTAGCCAGGTGGGTTAAAAATCTTGTTAAAGTTAGATCTATAAATACTTGCTTTTCTCCCTGTGAAACTAAATTTCTGCCTGGGTTGCTTGCTGAGAAGGTAAAGAATTCACCTGGAATATTTCCCTTCCTTATTATACGGGTTTATTGTAATCATCTATGGTCTACAATCTTTAACCTCGAGGCTATGGTAACTGCAAAGCTTGTTTTACGTATTTGTTCTGGGGAATTCCATTTATTCACTATATATCTGTTGTAAGAAATTGTATATATTAGAATATGTTTGGGTAGGAGATAGAATTTATATATCTAAGCAGTCATGTGCCCACCAGCCCTGTTAATGACTTCACTCACTTTGTCCCATGACTCTGTTTCTACATAAATTCATAAACCCAGCTTCTAGTCAGGAACCATTAAAGCCCTTTGTTTTGGCTTTCTTGTTGTAGAGTTTATCTGAGGAAAGTATATTTGTGTTCTAAAAGAATAATTTCTAAACAATATATGAAGCTTGTTTTCTTCTCACCATCCATGTCTTGATAACTCCTTCTCCATACCCACAGCTCTGTTCAGTGCCCTGAGCTCCACACTTGTATATCCAGTTGTCCACTTGGCACTACCTGGATATTTTAGGTAGATTTTACTAATCTACTGTGGCCAAGACTGAACTTCTAATTTCCTCATTTTTCCCCTACCAAATCTGCCTCTCTGCTGAACACTCTATCATTTCAGTAAATGGCACTGTTTTATATCTAGTCGTTCAAACAAAATCCCAGAAATCATTCTTCATTCTTCTCTTTTCCTTTTCCCCACACCAGTCCATCACTAAGTCTTACCAGGTATCTATCACACCATCCACCATTGCCTACTCACTGCCACCACCCTGGTGTTTGCACTGGGATCTTTTGTCCACTTCAACTGTACCCGTCACTTGTCTTCTTGCCTCCTCTTACCCACTGCATGCACAGCAGTCAGAATTATCTGCATGAAGCAGAAATCAGACTCTGTGCCCTTCTAAAGGTATTCTATTGCCTTCCTGTTGTCCTTCAGAATAACCCCAAATGTCTTCCCAGAGACCATAAAGTCCTGTGTGGTCTTGTCCCTTCTCTACACTTCAATCTCATCTCATCCTCTCTACTCCCTAGTTATGGGGCTGTAGCCACACTTGCAATGTGTCCGTTGGGCTATGGGTGTGCAACAGGAGAAAACTCTCTCTCTCTCACACACATACACACACATACACACACCACATCACACCCTGATTGGTGTCATCAAAGCCTAGGAACTATTCAGAAGAGAGGTAGCCACAGAGGCCAGGAGCAGATGCAGTCTATTATGGTAGGACTTTTTCCTCTATGCCAGTCCCCCCATGGCATGTCTGCACAGAACAGGACAGGGGCCTGCTGTGTCTAAGTAAGCAGCCAGATTTTGGCTGTACCTCAAGTCTTTTACACATAGGACTCACTTCAAAACTTAACCTAACCTTCTGTGTACTGTGTCCTTTGGTTTTCCAGGTTTGAACCAAATTCAGCATCAGCAAAGCCACATTATCACGTTGACGGAGAGTCAATATTCAGTTAAGCCTGAAAAATGTCTGCTTCTTGCCTTAAAGCGTCTGGATAGCCTGTTTACCCATGGTTCATTCCTTGACTCTCATTCATTTGGATTATTCTCATGCTGAATTTGGTTCCCAGACTCAAGTCACAACCTCACTTCCCTGAAGGCCTGTCTGCCCCCTGCACACATCACGCTTGTCCATGCCCCAGAGTGTTTACAATCCCTGCCCCAACTGCTTGGAGCACACTTTCCCAGTTTTTTCTCTGTATGACCAAATTCATCTCATCCTTCAGATCTTAGCTAAAATATCATGTTCTAAGAAGGCTTTTTACCATCTAAAACAATTTGGGCTGTAATTTCTTCCTACAGCACCTAATTTACTTTCCATATTTTTTACAATATCTTTATTACTTTGCTTGGTTTTTGTCTGTATGCCACGAAAATATACGTTAATTGAGGTCAGGAAACTTGTCTGTCTTGTTCTTTTTTTTTTTTTAAATTATTTACTTATTTTTGGCTGTGCTGGGTCTTTGTTTCTGTGCGGGCTTCTCTAGTGGCAATAAATGGGGGCTACTCTCTAGTAGCTTCCCTGGTGGCTCAGACGGTAAAGCATCTGCCTGCAATGCAGGAGCCCTGGGTTCAATTCCTGGGTTGGGAAGATCCCCTGGAGAAGGAAATGGCAATCCACTCCAGCACTCTTGCCTGGAAAATCGCATGGACGGAGGAGCCTGATAAGCCACAGTCCATGGGGTCGCAAAGAGTTGGACACGACTGAGCGACTTCACTTCACTTCACTTCACTTCACTCTCTAGTTGCATGGGCCTCTCACTGCAGTGGCTCCTCTTGTGGCAAAGCACAGGCTCTGGGCACACAGGCTTCAGTAATTGTGGCACATGGGCTTAGTTGCTCCAAGACATGTGGAGTTTTTCCAGACCAGAGATCAAACCCATTTCCCTTGCACTGACAGGCAGATTCCTTTCCACTGTACCACCAGGGAAGTCTTGTTCTTTTTTATATCCTTAGGCTTAACAGCACTTTGTACATAGTTGGCACTCAACAGATCTTAGCTGAATGATGGAGTGGGCTGGGTACTGTCCCTGAAGGGAGGGAGACAAGTGACTTGCTTTGCTGAGGGCCATACTGCCTCTCTTACCCCAGCAGGGTGGATTTCATTGCTGAGTTCATACAGATGATGACAGGCTAGCCTCTGAGACAGTGTTTGTTGGGGAACCACCCTCATGGATGGGCACAGAGAAAAGTAGCTTGAGCCTTCAGCCCCCAAAGTCTTGGCTTTTCGTGTGTTGAATTTCTCAATGGCCCATACTCTTCAGCCTCCTTTCTAGAAGCCATCAGTGATGATATAGAACATCATGAAAAGTACCTATTAATGATCCCATAGCCAACTTTCCACACTGCTCTTGGAA
The DNA here is from genome assembly GCF_003369695.1 of Bos indicus x Bos taurus. Taxonomy (NCBI): domain Eukaryota; kingdom Metazoa; phylum Chordata; class Mammalia; order Artiodactyla; family Bovidae; genus Bos; species Bos indicus x Bos taurus. Next base: position 108,109,256 of record NC_040076.1, on the reverse strand, counting down.
ATTCTGTACAATGTGAAAGTAAATACATAAAAGAAAAAAAAGAATGCATTATGACTTGTCTTCATCTCCAAAAACAGTTATGAGGTTGGTCTTGCTACTCACAATTTTATATGAGTTGTTTTGTGATGACTGACCATTTTTGTGATTTTCAGTTTGTTGGTAACTGTGTCAGTCAGCTTTCATTAGGTGATGTTGCAATAACAAAGAATCCTGAACTCCTAATGACTTAAAACAGCAAAGATTTGCTTCTCATTCTCCATGTGCCAGTGTGAGTAAGTGTCAGGTCTTCCCCATGTCTCTTCCTCATCTTGGGATCTAGGCTGAGGGAATGGCCCTTGTCTGGGACATGTTTGTCCTATAGCAGAGGGAAGAAAAGAAAGAGAGGAAATATGCAATGCCCTTTAAAGCTTCTGCTTAGAAAGTTACGCTTCAATTCTGCTTGCATGTCATTGGCCAAAGCACATCATGTAGTCAAGCCTGGCATCAGTGGGCCAGAAGGCAGAGCAAGTGATTGAGAATGTTAATATAATCTTCCGCAGGAAGTTTCTAATGATCAGAAAGTACTGTTCCTGAAAATTTTTGGCAAACTTCTAGTAATGAAAATTTAATAAAGAATGAATATTTTAAATTGTCATCATGTATTAACAGTATATGAAAAGCCACATAATGCAAGACAAAGCCCAGGATATAGAGAATTTGGAGTCTGTAAACCAATAGTTACTGAGTACCTCAACAAGGCATTTAGTATCACTGGACTTCCATTTCTTTAAAACATAGGGTTTAAATGAGAGGATCTCCAGTTTCATTGTAAATAAAAAACATCCATGTTCCACCAGCTCCAGGTACATGCCAAGTGGTATATCTGGGTGGCAGTATTGGTAGTGTTGAGGGTGTGATTTTCGGGGTCTCTTTGGGCTGTTAGAAAGCGTTGCTCTGCATTTTGTAGGCAGGTGGGGAGATAAAAGACTTTCACCCTTAGTCAGCCTTAGAGGGAATGAATTTTGTACTTAATTTCTTCCCACTGAAGCCTTGCCACTTGCCCACATGGGACTGCTGTTCAGTTTAGAAGGGTTTTTCACTCTCAATTCACTTAGCCAAAGGGCAAGTTCTGACAAGGTAGCTGTTTGAGTTTTCTTGATGAGTGATGATGAAAAAAGCAGCACTAGGAAGTGAATGGAAATCCTGACTCCAGCCTGGTCCAAGATTATTAGTTTTGGGAAAGAAAAAAATTAGGAAAGAAAAATAAGATCTTGAAAAATCTCATCGATCTATAGATAATTATATATAATTCTTCATGTTGGATGAGCCTCAGGGGTTTGGGAAACTTATTCAGTGACATGCTAACCTGAACATGTCGGATTTTTATTTCTCTTGGTTCATCTATTGCCGTTTTTCTTTGCTATTTAGGTCTACTTGGCATATATCTTAAATTAGAAATGCATAGCTCTTTCAACCAGATTTTCAGTTTAGATCAGACCCTGCAGAGCTTCAGCCACTCAATTAAAAACTTGACTAAGTTCTGGTTGACCTCTAAATGCCCATTCTTCATCTCTACAAAATTAATTTCATTTATTTTTGAATATGTGTCCTGAAAATGGTGGCTTTGAACTATTCCCTGTAACCTAAACATGTCACTGTCATTGTCGTCACTACTAACAATTAAAATATTAGTTCAACTTAGTGGACTACCTTCCTGTAATGTGTTAAAACATTTTACATAAACATTGTCCCTCAGAGAAGCTCTCACACATGTGCATCAGGAGATAGAAAAATGCAGGGATGCTCACTGCAGTTATTGTTTGAGTTCAGGAAAAAAAGAATGTCTAAATATTCAGCAATAGGAGAACTGATCAATGTATTGTGCCATAATCATACAGGATTCATGCAGCAGTTAAAGTGAATGAACTAGAACAACATGTATCACTATGAAAATATCTCAAAAACATGTTGGGTCAAAAAAGGCAAGTGGCACAATTATACATACAGTATGAAACCACTTCAAGTTTAAAAACCTGAAAGACTCCAAATTATATATAGGTATACATATTTATATAAGTAAAATGTAAAAGAAGGATACACAATAATTTCAAAATAATTGCCCTCTTTGGGGAAATTAGTTTTTGTCTATAACTTGTTTTATTTATCAAAAATAAGATCTCATAAAAGCAAAAAAACAAATCAAATATTATTAGATATTAACCTTGGCAAAATCTTGCTGGTAGGCATGGGGGTATCTGTTATTGTTTTTTTAATGCATTTTGGTATATGGGAAATAATATTAAAACAGTCATTCCCTTTCTCCATTTTCCCCTTTTTTTCTCATATCAACTTCAGAGAGGTATCATAGAATTGCATGTGGAAAGCAACCTCTAGAAGATGGGTAATCTTCATGGGGTTTTGAGAAGGTGATTTCTTTGTTTTTAATTTAAAATGATCACCTCAAACTTAGATTCAAGATAGGTTTTGAAAAAGATCTGGACACTCAGGCCCTTTTCATTCATAATGATTTTTTTTTTGGGTGTCCTTGAGCCCCTTCCCTTGCTTCTGGCAGCCCTGTGCTCAAAATCCTCCTGTAGCCACCTGCTGTCCTCAGAATGAAGACCAGGTGGCCTGTAGCATCCAGCCCCAGGCATCTCCCCTGCCTCTTGGACTTCTGTCTCTTCTTCTCGCCCACCAGGTCTTCACAGGGCAGTGGCTTTTGCCTGTCTTCCTGTTGCCCCTCATCCCCCTTCAGCCCCCAGGCTCCAGGTGCTTCTTCAAGGATCTCTTCCCTGAGCCCCTCACTAGGGTCTGTGTTTTTCTCATTTTCTACTGGTTCCCCTGTGCTGGGCATATGCTCCATACGTATTTATTAACTCTCATTAACTAACTTGAAATTAGAATTGGAGAGAGTAAATGAATCATGTGACACTCTTAACACCCGTTATCCCTGTTTACAAATGGAGATGTCTATTTATTCTTGCCTCATTTTTTTGCTATACATAAGACATTAACAGGCATACAGTTATCTTACCAGACTTAACAGAAATTCCTATCATGTTCTTTGCACATATTTAAATTTAGTATTACTTAGTGACAGCAACAGAAAGCTGTTGCCTCATGAATTAAGTTTTAGAAGTTATTTTTAAGTCAGTTACCTGTAAAGTAGACAATCTGTCCTCCAAATCAAGAGCATCTTTTGTTAATAAAGATTCCTAGGATTTTCTTTTGAGTTTAATATCAGTATTAGCATGCACTATGCATGGGAAGAAAGTTACTGAAACACATTCCAGGTAAAGCATGCTTGTTTTAAACTAAAGGCTTTAATTATGGAAGTAAGGATAATTTTTTTGATAGTTTCATTGTATCAGGCAGTCCCTTAGAAAGAATTCATTGGGTGGTGTTTGAGTCAGAATCCTCTGATCTTAATAATGCAAGTGAAAATTTAAGTAGTGTCTTTGAGTAAGGGGCTGGAGTCTGCAGATCTTAATAGGGTATATCTAATAACATGTTAATAACTCACAAATTGTCGGTTTTGGACTACAGACCCAGAGTGAAAGGGCCTTCATAAATTATGCATGTCTGACAAATAGGTGATACATTTTTCAAATCACAGTTTAAAAAAAAAAAGTTCTTCAGAATCAAGTCTGCTCTGTGGAGATAATTAAAGAAAATCAATGTGTGTTTATTGATAGATATTTGACTTGAAAACACATTTTCCACACTCGCTCAGACAGTGAGGCACCCGAGCTTCAAGTCCAGTTCTCTGGGGTGGGAGGCTTGAGTATGCTGGGTGTGGTCCTCTTGACTCCGCACACGGATTCTTGTCTTGGTCCTTGCCTGACCCTAACCCTTACAGAGCTGAGGACAATTGACTTGACTTCCTATCTCTGTCTCTTTTCCTGAGTGAGAGAGTATAACTGTGTTTTAGTTTCACTGGGACCACGAGAGGCTTAATTCATCAATGTTGGTAAAGTGCTAGGAAGATGAGAAGTGCTGTGTCCATTCTAAGCAGCATTATTGATTCAGTTTTTTCCTTGTGGTTAATATAAAATTCTCCACATATTAGATAATGGCTCAGCATTGCATAAACAGCCAAGAATTGCTGGCAGAAGAGATGTGGCCTGTGTTTTCCCCTAGGAAAATTGATGTCTGTAAAATGCCTTTGCTTTCTCTCAAAAGACATTATTATTTGATTTAAACTGATTATATTGGTACTGTATTTTTATTTGCCTATCAGTGTATTTTCTTTTATTTGCTTGTTTTGGTTTGCTTTTTCAGTAACTATTGGTGATAATGTTGAACCTAGTAAATGCTTTATACTGTGGAAGGTCTGGATTGGTAAATATTTTGCTTATCCATTTTAGATAATCCTGTTTGTCAAATAATAAGGAGGATACATGGAGAAGGCAATGGCAACCCACTCCAGTACTCTTGCCTAGAAAATCCCATGGACAGAGGAGCGTGGTAGGCTACAGTCCATGGGGTCGCTAAGAGTCAGAAAAGACTGAGCGACTTCAATTTCACTTTTTACTTTCATGCATTGGAGAAGGAAATGGCAACCCACTCCAGTGTTCTTGCCTGGAGAATCCCAGGGACAGAGCCTGTTGGGCTGCCATCTATAGGGTCGCACAGAGTTGGACACGACTGAAGCAACTTAGCAGCAGCAAGGAGGCTACATACATACATACATACATGTGTGTGGATATATGTATATGTGTATCTATATATGTAGCATGTTTGTGTATATATACAAAGAAATATAAAATGGTAATTTGCATTATCCATAATGTATAATCCTGTTCATTAAATAACAGACTATAGGTGTGTATGCATATGTAATACACATGTATGTATGTATACATAATACACACATATAAATATATCAACTTTATGCTAATATGCTTAACATGTCTGTATTATTATTCTACTAAAATAATGTAACATAAGCAACTACTAATTATGACATTTAGCTAATTCAGCATTCTTTAAAATATTTTAGGAATTGCACTCCTAAAATACTTTTCACAGGCATTTAAAAAGCATATGAAGAATTTAGACTAGTTACTTTATCGTTATAATTTAAAGAAATGGTGTGATGTAGTTGAATTATCTAGCTTATTATTCATCAGAGTTGGTTCTGGATCACTTTTCCAAATTCCAAACACACCCTCACAAGATAGAGGATTCAGCACCATTGGTTACTGAAAAAGAGAACATGCAGTGGGCTCTGAAGATGGCTCTTCATATGAAGACTCTTCTTTGTTACATGGGGTCTGGTTTGTTTGTTTAAACAAAATTCTGTTTCTAATGGTATCACAATCATGGCTTTTAGAAAGCATCTTTCCATGATACATACTGGAAAAAGAAATCAGTTTCATTATCTTATGGTCACACTATTTGTGTGGAGCTCAGCCGTGAAAATCATCTCCGTAAACACCACAAAGATTTATAAGAATTTGCTTGTTTCATTTGTTACTCATCAGTTCTTTTCCTACATCATTTATTGGATGCTTGGTATGTATTAGATGCCTTGAAACACATTAAAGAGTAGAAGACAGCCCTTATTCTTAAGGAAGTTGTGATCTGGTTGAGTCAAAGAAAATGCCCTAGAAACAAGAGATTAAATAAACATTTATGGACAGAGGCTAGTAGGTATCCCCCCACATCTGCTCCTTCCGAACAGAATTCCAGTTTTTAGTTGGCCACCCAGGGTAAAGATGCCTCTCTCAGTTTCCCTTGCCAGTGCCAAGGGCCAGTGCCAAATCTGGACCGTCCTGGGTAAGAAGTTTCTAGAACCTCCTTTATATGTTGGTTATGCCTCCTTCAGCCTTTCTTTTTCGTGTTTTCTTCTTGCTCACTGGATGTGAATGTAATTGCGGGGGCTTCCGTGACCGTGCTGGACCACACAGATGAGGGCTGCACCCTAGGAATGGCGGAGCAGAGTCTGAGGGCGACTGGGGGCCCGGCATTTACGGGACTGCCACACGGCCCTGGGCAGCTACCCCTGGGCTTCTCTGTGAAAGACCAATAAACTGCCACCTGTCTATTATTTTAGGTGTCTGATACTTCCAGGTACTTGTAATCCCGACAGGCACTTTCAACAAAGTGTGTTTTAGGTGTGGAGGGGATAATATACAGTGAGTAATCAGAATGGGGAAGTGCCAAGAGAGGCTTCTGAGAAGAATATGCTATGCCAGCATGATTCTTCTCTCACCTGCTCCTTATTTTTTCTATCTCACCATTTCCTGAACGTGACACTTTCTCTCAACACTTTCTCTCGTCCTTACCTTTCCCTTCTGCAATGCTTTCTCTATGTACCTTCCTTCCTGTCTAGTTAATTTTATAATTATATTAAATTATATAATCCACATAAGCAGTTAACACAGTTAATTAAACTATGTAAACACACAGTACATTTAGCTGTTATTCTCATTGTTATTACTGACCTGCTCAAATCTGGCTTCTGTTCTGAAACCTCTCTCAAGATTCTTTCCGCTTCCCCATTTTATCAGAAACAACTATCCTCTTAGTGTCCTAATACCAGGCACTGAGCAGTACTCCAGAAACCCTAGTGTTGAGGGAAGTGGCTGGCTAGTTACTTGTGTAGCTACTGCTCAAGAGGAATGGGGTGCGGGGCGGTTGCCGGCTCTTCTACATTCCTTCTCCTTTGCCTTCTGGCGGCTTCTTTGTCATTGTGTCCCCTCCCCATCCCGATGCCTCTGTTTCTATGGCTAGTTCTTCATGTTCAATAGCAACACAGCTTCAACTCTGCTTTAGCTCTGCCAACATTATAACCTCTGCTGTTTGGAGCGTCAGGGACGTAGTGGCAAGCAGATCAGAGTGTGGGGCTGAGAGCAGGCAAGCTGTGCTGGCAAGATTAGCCCACCTCCTTTTGTGATAACCATGGGGCCGGCATTGTAGGACCAACAGTGTTACGCTGCGCTTTGATTTCCAGGTGTTTCTGCTCAGATGGGATTGCTCTGCCAACATGATAGATGTGAGGGGCTGCGTCTCAGCTACAACCATGCTCAGCTGTACTCAGGCATCCTTCTGGCACTTTCCCACCTCCAGCCTGTGGGGGCTGGGGGCACAGTCACGCAGGTGTCTGTGCATCTGACCATGGATGGCACGAGCCAGCATTATTCTGGTGTCTGGGTTGGGCTTGTACATAGACTTCTTGCATTGTCTGTGGGAGTTCAGACACATGAAAAAAAAAGGCCCTGTTGAGAATAATGAGGGCCCTGATGCTGATGGGATGAGGCAGTTTCACTCCAGATGGTGGTCTTTAGCAAAAGAAACGGGTGCTGCCAGACTTGAGGTTTTCAGTCACTGAAGAAGAATGACTGGTTGAGGATCATTTACACAGTCCCTCCCTTTTTCTTGGCTTGGTCTCTGTTTAGAGAACCAAGTGAAGAGGTCTGTCCAGCTTCCTCCTGTTGGTGCTGCCATACTGATGTTGCCTGGCTTTTGTACCACGTTCCACAGTGGTATGTCCCTGAGGCCAGCATACGCCGGGGCCATATTTCATAGTAATTGTCTGTTTCATTGAGACCCTTTTAATCTTAGCTTATTTCCCCAACAGGGCAAATTCTTACCTCCTTATTCAAAAACTTTCTTCTGATAATAGGTGATTACAATATGGCCCTACATCTAAGCCCATCCACCCATGATATCCAATGAGCAAAATTCCCCAGGTGAATACTTTCTATTACTTTTTTTTTTTTAAATGAAGAGGTTGGGGAAATTGAACTCTAATATTTCTTTCTGTGCTAAGGTTTTTAAAGTTTTGTTTTATTGAGTTAATGCATAGTTTTAAATACAGTTAGCCCAGACCTCCAATATGAAAAACAGCATAACTTGTGTTTAGTGAAAAGTAGCAGTTGAAAAGGAGAATTGAAAGTATTTCTGGAATTGTTAAACTGGAAAATATCTTTAAAGAAATTTGCAGCATACAGTGGGTAAGGAACAACCTAATAGCTGATATATAAACTAAAGGTATCTTATGTTTTTCTCTGGGTTTTTAAAAAAAACCTGGAGTAAGTAGGATTTACAGACGGAGGAAAACCTGGCTTCCAAATACTGAGGAAAATGTTCTTGAGTTTCATTGCTTACATATCATTGCTTTGCACAGGAGAAATTTAACGATTTTCCAAACAGCTCTAGTGTTTCATCAGGACAGACTACTCACAAAGAATCCTTCCCCTCTCTCTCTTTTTTATAATACTTTTATTTTATTTATTTATTTTTGGCTGTGCTGGGCCTTCAGTTGCTGCGTGGGCTTTTCTCTGGTTGTGGTAAGCACTGGCTCCTCTCCTTGTGGCGAGCACGCTTCTTACTGGGTGGCTTCTCTTGTAGAGCACGGGCTCTTTGCTCCAGAGCTCCAGCTGTCAGGCCCACCAGCTCTAGGGCACAGGCTCAGTAGGTGTGGCCCAGGGGCTTAGTTGCTCCAGGGCATGTGGGATCTTCCCAGAGCAGGGATTGAACCCCTGTTTCCTGCACTGGCAGGCGGCTTCTTTACCACTGAGCCTCCAGGGAAGCCCTCCTCTGTCTTTTATTTACTGAAACAGAGAGATGAAAGGAACTAACCATTTTTCCTTGCAGAGTGAAAGCCCCTCCCCACGAGGTTGGTACCTGGAGGCTTAGCAGCCTTGGGGAAACCTACGCAGCACAAAGCATTGTGGGAGCACAACAGGGGCTGCTTCCGGGAGCTCAGGTTGAGATGTGCCCTCTCCAGCAAGGAGAAATCTGGTGCCAACAGCTGCCTTGGAAGAAGTTAAAGGCCTTAGAACCTCCCGTGTGCCCATTTCTCTGGACGACATACTCCAGGATGAAAGGCAGGTGACTTGAGTTTCTGTTCTAAAACGTGGGGTCCCTCCGATCTGATGTGGTGTTGCGGTCAGGCGTGGAATGAAAGTGGTATTCCGAGGACTGTTCTCTGTTGGATGCCGAAGCTCCCCAGATTGCAGTGCAGTTTGGAAAGCAAGACTCCAAGGCGCCTGGGTTAGCTTTGCCTGTACAGGTATAACCACTGGAGATGATTGCTTTTGTACTGCCTGTGCTCATCTTTAAAGAGACCTGAATCCCAAAGGTTGAGGGGATTGGGAAATGGCAGATAGGCTGATAGTTCTTTGTTAGGAAGCCAGGTGACTGAGGCTCACGTACGCAGCTGTCAGCAGTTTGTCATCCTGCCTCAAAATCTAGGAACCTGGAGGCAGGAGATAACGGTGCCATGTAATTGTTTTTGTTCAGTGGCTAAGTCCTGTCTGATTCTTTGTGACCTCATGGACTGTAGCCCACTGGCCTCCCCTGTGCCTGGGATTTCCCAGGCAAGAATACTGGAGTGGGTTACCATTTCCTTCTCTGGGGGATCTTCCTGACCCAGGGATCGAACCTGGATCCCCACGTACTCCAGCATTGGCAGGCAGATTTTTTACCACTGAACCATCAGGGAAGCCAGTGGTACCACGTTGGTCAGAGCTAAATGCTGGTCAGTTGCTTTCTCAGAGCATGGAAAAATGGTGTTCTGGTTAGTCTTCTCAGCACCTCTCCTTGGGAATTGTTAGGTCTGGTTTACAGGCGGAATGTCTTTTGTGTATGTGGGTGTGTAGGACAGGAGAAAATGGCTAAAAAAATGGCCTTCTCAGCATACTTATTAGCTTTTTCTCCACCTACCTCCTGGGTAGGTACAAAGAGAAATGGCAGCTACAGGATGGCATGTGGCTCACAGACTTATTTTATTTGACCTGTAGAGGTTTTAACATTGGGGGAGGGGGATTAGTTCCTACTTAATAAGAGGGAGAGTTCACATAAAAATGATTTCCACTTTCTCCTAAAGAGTTGGTTTTTGTCTCAGGACAGTCAGCTGCTGCTCCTGCTGCTAAGTCTCTTCAGTCGTCGACTCTGTGCGACCCCATAGACGGCAGCCCACCAGGCTCCCCCGTCCCTGGGGTTCTCCAGGCAAGAACACTGGAGTGGGTTGTCATTTCCTTCTCCAATGCATGAAACTGAAAAGTGAAAGTAAAGTCGCTCAATTGTGTCCGACTCCTATCGACCCTATGGACTACAGCCTACCAGGCTCCTCCGTCCATGGGATTTTCCAGGCAAGAGTACTGGAGTGGGGTGCCATTGCCTTCTCCGGGACAGTCAGCTAGCCCTAGGCAATGGCTGCCTCTCTGAGTGGAGGCATCTGCTCCCTGTTCACCGTGGCTCACGTTTTTCCAAGGTGAACTGTTTTTGACCTAGTTCACCGTGGCTCACGTTTTTTCATTATTTGCTTGGCCCTAGATGGCATCTGAGTGTGAGAGCCTCAAGTGCCACAGCCTTCCTCCCTGCTCCCACCCTTTCTAGTGTCCTCTGTGCCAGCCCTGCTCTCTCAGGAGCTCCCTCCGTGAGCCTGTCCTCCTGTCTCACCTGTGCAGATCCTGTGCGGCAGCCCTCTGTCCTCTTCTTGGGGAGGAGCTCCACGCTTGTGTTGCTCTGTAGACTTCACCACAGATGAAGGTGAAAGAACTGGGAAGCTGAGTCCTGACTGGGACTCTGTTGGCACATCCCAGCCTGCTGGGTACAGGGCTTGGCTCTGAGTGCTGTGGCACGTGGGTCTGGCCCTGCATCCTTTGCGCTGCCCCTGAACTCCCTGGAGGTGAACTTGACTACAGCCTGAAGTCAAGGACAGAGAAGTATTTTTTTTTTTTTTTAACTCCTTTTGGAGAACCGTGGGGCCTCTTCATGATAGAAGTTATAATAACACAATTACACACATATATATAATGTGTGTATATATATACCTTCTTGTAAATCAGTCCTTTACACTCAACCATGACCTGCTAAAGTAGGGATAAATTATTGCTCCTGTTTTGCAGATAAGCTCCAGAGAAGGCTCAGAGCACCTGCCCCAGATCTCAGTCACTCATCCCAGCAGGGACACAGAAGCCCATGTTGGTTTTTGTTTTTTTATCTGCACAGTGCAAGGCCACACTTTTAAGCTTGAATGTTTCTATATATATGTAAATGTCTGTAGTCACAGCTTAGCACAAGAAAACATCAGGGTTACTACTCACATTCACTCTATCATTCAATAGGCCTTTAAGAACTTCAGTAGGAAAAATCCCCAATACTCCTTATACCTGTAAATTCCTCAGTTAAGCTTTCAGTATCCTAAACTATTAGATATTAAAAATAAACACATTTTTAGTAACATAAAAAGGTCTTGGCACTTCTAAATATTTAGAAATTTGCAAGCCTACCAGCGCCCTTTTTACTATATCTGTATACTGTTCTTTCGGAGAAGGCAATGGCACCCCACTCCAGTACTCTTGCCTGGAAAATCCCATGGATGGAGGAGCCTGGTAGGCTGCAGTCCATGGGGTCGCTGAGAGTCAGACATGACTGAGCGACTTCACTTTCACTTTTCACTTTCATGCATTGGAGAAGGAAATAGCACCCACTCCAGTGTTCTTGCCTGGAGAATCCCAGGGACGGGGGAACCTGGTAGGCTGCCGTCCAAGGGGTTACACAGAGTCGGACACGACTGAAGTGACTTAGCAGCAGCAGCAGCAGCATACTGTTCTTTAAATTTTTTTTAAATTTTAATTTTTTTGGAGTATAATTGATTTATAATGTGTTAGTTTGGGGTCTACAGCAGAGTGATTCAGTTATACATATAATCATTATTTTTTAGATTCTTTTCTCATATGAGTTAGGATCATATTATTACATTCTTAAAAATTTACATTTAGATTGACAAATGTTAAAAATATCAACTTAAATTTGAATAAAAAATGTTAAAGAATCCATTAGTCACATATTAAACAATAGTAAAAATGAGTTTCATATGCTAGTTGTATTTTTAAATGTCCATGAAAATAATATCTGATTAGTAATTTCATTTTAAAGTTTGTCTATAAATTGGTTAAAATTGTGGCACATTTGCCACCTTTTGGGAAACCTGCTTCTGATGAAAAAAAACATAAATTGTGGCTCTTCATGTCACCAGCAAGCCTCCCGGGCTCAGTGTTGGAAATGTATAATATATAATACAGCAGACATAGAACAAAACTACTGGGGGACTTGGGCACATCTGGGCAGTTGTTACAATCTGTTGGGTCTTCCTAGGATTTCATATGGTGATGGGCAAAGCTAGTGCATTGGTGGATATGGGATGTGCTGGGTACATGTAATGACTCATCCTTGCGGTGAGCCTGCCCCAAAGGCTGGTGAACTGCTTTCTTCATCTGGCTTTATGTTCATGGCTGTCTGATAACCTCCAAGAGCTCACAAAAGGAATTGTCATGCAAATATTTAATTTCTCTAATCCAGAATGTTAAACTTGATTGGTTTAAGAGATGGTAGGGAAGTATTCTTCATGTTTTGAGCATTGAGTTTAAATGCACTTTAGAGTTAGAGCACTGATTCATTTATTTTGTATACTTAGACTTTGAACATTTGAACTCAAGTAAATTTATGTATGTCGTAAACTACTTATTAATTTGAATAAAAGGTCCTGATCATGTTTTAAAAATAGATTTCAAGTACTGAAGAAAAAGTGAGAAAATTTTTATGTATTTATTTAAAAATATCTGAACACTGAAAGCAACATTAAAACCATTAATAATCCTTGTAGTTAATGTGCTTTGGAATTCACAATAGATCTCACAGTCTTCTGAAGCACTGACTTTATTGAATTATCCATGTGGTTCATATTGTTAATGGAAGGTGGGGCCGCCTTACAAGATTCAGATCCAGAAAATATGAGCTTGGGAGATGCCCTCTGGGCTACTTGGAGAGAATAAGACTCGGATAGCTCAAAATGTGGTATATATTAGCTTGATCCTTTGAAGACCAACAAAATAATCATTGTAAACATTTCTTAATACAGTTTTTGAAAAGCTTGCATTGTTATTTAAATATGTTACCCATTATAATAGCCATTGTGGTCTTCTAAAAATAATTTGGAGTTTGGAATTCATTATATTTTTTAAAGTGTATGCATTCAGTTCAGAATAGCTCTCTGAGGATATGCTCTGCATATAAATACCAGGCTGCAGACAGGGCTTAGATTAATGGACCATGGAGGGTTATTTTATGGAGAGTTTAAGTGTGTATTATTGTTGTTTCTAAATTGTATTAATAATAATATCCTACACATGTCCAGCATGTGTATGACATTTTACTGGTCTTAGAGGGTCACTGCATACATTATCTCATTTGTTTTTCGCAACAACCCTGGGAGGGAAGTGGGATGGCATCAGGTGTTGACACTGAAGTCCTTTGGTTGAGATAAAGTCCTGGTAATATTGGGAAGAAAAAGATGCTATAGAAACACAAGCATTCTTTTTATTGTGTTTTTGACCAGTGTGGTAACAAGTGTTCAGATTGACTTTGGACATTCAGTCTCCAAGGAGAGATCCTATCTCGTCATTTCTTCCAGGAGGGGGAAAAAAGAGCAAAATGTGTGAGTACTCTCTTAGAGGAAAAACTGCAAGATTAAGGGAGTAAACTACCTTTTACTTCATAGAAGTTAGCACTGAACCCTTGAATTCCCCATTGAGTACTTACATATACTCTTGTTTAAAACACATTTCTGTACCCTTTCTGTGCCATTCATGGTGAAATCTGGAGAATCAAGTATGTAGAGGTTGTCAGAGGAAACAATTTATTGTTATAGTCAGTAGTGATTCAGTCTGGACTTATGTGTTGTTTATGAAATATTTTGAGCTTTCCTGTTTTACCAACAGCAGCATGGGAACTCAGAGACAGTGGTATACTGATAGCTGAGCTGGAGTAGTGAACCCAGGACTGTAGAATCCTGGAATCTGTGCAGAGAAATATTTAAATAATTTATCATAATGATTATTTCTATCAGATATAACTCCAGGATTAAATGCTAATTTTATATGACTTACATAAAGGGGAATTATTACTGCAGTTACTTTTAAAGAGCTCCCTGGGTTTGCCAGGAGTATTTGAATTAACAGTAAATTGTGCACCATTACTTATTAATGGGGTCCAGCTGATTTATTGGTGGTCTGTCTGGCAATTAGCCATTCTGTATAGTGTCTTCTGTTTGGCCATTACTTTTTCACTATTGAGTGCAAGCTCAGGGATGAGCACCTTGAACCAATGGGGAAGTCTGCCTGTCAACCTAATAGGGCCTTGCATCATCTTAATGGTGAGTTATGATCTGTCTTGAAGGATATTTGGACACACTTAATATCTTTTGGATGACAACCATTGGAGGCATAGATGAAAGTACATGTTGTCATTGAACCACTAAAAATCTTTACTCAGTTACCAGATAGCCATTATATTATATGAATCTCTTTAGAATATTTCTTTTATTAAAAAAATTATACAGGTGTTTTTAGCTTCTGTGGCACTTGTAGAATGAAATGCTGTGAGCAAACTGTAGCACAGCAAGTTATGGCTGGCAGTATTTATTTGCAAGTGTCACTTTGGGGTGCCTAATTTGTCCTCAGGAGAAATATTTTTTGCTCAGCTTGCAAAATGTTGTAATAAAAATTGGTGATTGATGTTGATTATAAGATTAAATGGCTGGGCCACAGTGGCCAATGTCATAAATCAAAGCAGCTCAAAGTTGTGATTGGCCACTAGAGGAGGTTCTAAGTGGGAGCCTTTTTTTTTTTCTTTAACGAATCAATATATTTCAGGTCTTTATAACATTGACTCCTGAACTTCATTGAAACTGTATTAAAAACATCATTTTACAGTGCTTTTAATAAATTTTAATACAACCTGGTTTTGCCTATCTAAGCATGCAGGGAAGCTATGAGGCTTCCCTCATAGCTCAGTTGGTGAAGAATCTGCCTGCCATGCAGGAGACCAGGGTCTGATTCCTGGGTTGGGAAGATCCCCTGGAGAAGGAAATGGCAACCCATTCCAGTATTCTTGCCTGGAGAATCCCATGGACAGAGGAGTCTGGCAGAGACTCAGTCACAAGAGTCGGACATGACTGAGTGACTAACACTTTCACTTTTTTCAAGCATGCGGTAGTGGAAGAAAATACATGAAAATTCTCTTCTTAGTGGGAAGGCAGTTTAAGAATTAGTGAGGGTGTAGGAGCTGCTAAACCCAAGCTCATCGCCCGATTCTTTGATTGAAGAGTTTTATATTTGGTTGCCTCACATTAATTTCTCCTTCCTAACAAATTCCTTGGAGGGTATGTTGTCTATAGTCTGATGCCATCCTTCAGTGTCCTGGGGGCCATCCCCGCTCTGACACAGCTCCCCGCTGGAATTGGACTCTGGAGTAGAGGGAAGAACACTGGGAAAGCTGGGTATGATCAGAATGTTCTGGTCACTCCCATTTTCTGGCCATCATAGTGACAACTGAGCGATACTTGTTTTCCAAGTCTATTTCTCCTATCTTTGACAATTCTGGGAGCTCCATGATAGCATCCCAATAAATCCCCCTTTGACTAAACCAGAAGTGGTTTCTCTTGCATGACACTAAAACTGGGCATCTGTAAACATACAGGAAACAGAGGATTTCTGATTGGGACTGAATATATATTCATTCAGTTATTAATTCAATTATTCACCAAATATTTATTGAGTACCTAATATATATGTTAGGCACTCTTCTCAACAACTTGGGAAGCAGCAGTGAATAAAGCAAAAATCTGTGCTTTCATGAAATTTGCATTCTAATGGAGGGAGATATATAAAAATCAAGGTAAGTTAAATATATGTGTCTATCATATATGTAAATATATAATATGTAGGCCATGGTGATAAGTGCTATACATATGTACAATATTTCTCTTATTAGTTCTTTCCTTGTTAAAATTCCTTGAATCAGGTAGGCCTGTTCAGAGGTGGCTGATGATCTAGAATGACCTATACTGAGGTTTTGTCTGTCTCTTGAACTTTGCTCCAACACATTTCTGCATAGCTCTCAAAGGGAAGTCAGCTGGAGTCTGAGCTGCGTGTCTGTACAAAACAGAGAGCTGGAGAAAGGGGACTGGGGTGAGATAAGGCAATGGCAGGAGTTGAGTGAGGGCTTTAGCCTTGAGGCTGAAATTCTTCCTTCTGGGGCTCTGCCTGGATTTAAGCAGTAGGATTGAATCAAGAATGCAAGGCTGGGGCTTGGGCAGGTGGTCTGGAGCACGAATACAAACTGATTTACGTGTGGGGAGGAGGAGTCTGGGTCAGAGATGTGAGGAAGTATCACAGGACTATGTGAGACAGAGCAGGGTAGCAGCAAGTGGAGGGACCTAAAAAAACAGTCTGTGAGGGAAGGGCAGGAAGTATTGCTGTGGTGAAGGAGGTGGCCAGCACCTTCTTCATTTAGTAGGCAGATATCAAGTGAGGGGACCAGAGTGGTATCTGGAATAATGACCTAAAAGAGCGGGGAGGGATGTGGTGGTGCTGCATTCAGAATTTTAGAATACAGCACATTTCTTTTCCCCATGAGGTCGGGAACGTGGCAAAGCATCCAGCCCAATGTTAGCAACGGGTTAGTGGAAAGCCATATATCAGGCCTGTCCCCTCACTAGGTGAGAGGTATCAAGGCCTAAATGCCAGCAATGGAAGTCTGGAGCCCCAGCAGATCTGTAGGATGACAGAATATGAACACAGAAGATCTTGGGAGGCTAGAAAGAAGGTCTGGGTTTCATAGGGATGAGCTGAAGGTCAGTTTTGGGGTTTAGAAAACCAGATGCGTGGCACAGAATGAGGGAGAGATGGCCTTCCAGCAGCATGAATCAGAAAGCAGCGTGACTGTGCTTGCCTTCAACCTTGGCCTGCATTTTTAGGAGAATAATACTCAGAAAGAGAAAGGTGATTGTTTTTTTCCTACAGTGTATTGAAGACGGAACACCTGGAACAAGCATTCTGGTGCCAATATTCTGAAAGAATTAGAGTGGGACTCACTCAGGAGTGAATAACTGAAAGGATGAAAAGACCAGAAACCATTGTATATGTGAAATGATTGGAGGAACTTTGGATATTTAGACTGGAAAACAGGCTCAGGGGGTATATGAGAGCTGTTTTCAAATATTTGTCTCATGGAAATGGTTTTGGGCTTCTATTTGCTTCAGAAGCATCAACTGATTAATGTGGGGGCATAGAGTCGGACATGACTGAGCAACTAACACTTTCACAGTTTCTGATAAGAGGTCCACAGATTGGATGATTAGCCTCACAATGGGCTCAGTCTGGGTGGGATAGTCACATGATGCCTTTTAGCCAGGTAAGGGTGGAGGGAGGCATCCAAGGGCTTTTCAACCCTTTTGTGATTTGGCTCTGTTAATAAACAGTATACTGGACAAGTAGCACAGAACTTAAAGAACCAAACACGTACATGTAATATAGAACTGTTGGTAATTTATTTTCTTCACTTTTGCTTGATGTTTATAGCTCTGTTAATATAACCCTGGTCTAAAAACCTTAGCCTCAACGTTACAGCCACTTCTTGAATCTACTCTTGGTGCAGATGTCCTTCGTGGCTTTTTTTTAATACCAGTGTGGCTCCAAAATTTCTTTGTTGAGCTTCCGTGTTGTCACACTTATGACTATCTTAGTGAATTATTTCATTCACTGAATTTTTATATAGCCTGCTACTGAAGTCATTGTCTCATAGTTCTAATCTAGTTCCCATTAGAGTTTTCTTTCTGCTTCAACAGAAGCCAGAAGAAAGGGCGACTTCGCAGTGGTGGCTCCCCGGTCCCTGGCTTTCCCAATCAGTAGTATACTTTTTAAAGTTCCTATTCATGACTGAGAGAACATCTCCTCCCTTCCATCTTGCTGGGTTCTCCTTGAAATTTGCAGCTAGCTTAAGTACATTGGTTAAACGTATTCATTAACCACTTCACTGAAGCTCAAACTCATAAACTTGGTTCAGAACACAAACAACTTTCTTTTGCAGGGGTAGTATCTCTTTCCAGTAACAAATCCTAGTAACCAGGGTTTAGATTCCCAAATTATTTCAGAAGGAATGTAAAAGGTTATTTGGGCAAAACCATAAAAATATTTCACCCCAATATATTATTTCTCCTGGATTATATTCTTGACTTTTTATCAGGAGCCCCGGGGGACTGAACCCAAAGCAATAACAGTGGGGTGATTTTCTAGAATCAATGGCACCCCACTCCAGTACTCTTGCCTGGAAAATCCTGTGGACGGAGGAGCCTGGTAGGCTGCAGTCCATGGGGTTGCTAAAAGTCGGATACGACTGAGTGACTTTCCTTTCACTTTTCACTTTCATGCATTGGAGAAGGAAATGGCGACCCACTTCAGTGTTCTTGCCTGGAGAATCCCAGGGATGGGGGAGCCTGGTGAGCTGCCATCTATGGGGTCGCACAGAGTCGGACATGACTGAAGTGACTTAGCAGCAGCAGAAGTGTTATAAAAGGTTTCAGGAGGGAGGGTTCTATTGTCCTTCAAATAGCACTTTGGGGTTGGTGTTTACCCATTTTAGATCTTATTTAGAGTCCCAGCTATTAATAAAGTAAAAACCCTACTCCCCATAGTTCCTGAACCAAATAAGAGAAAGCCACAAGGAAACCTCAACGGGCCTGTGGCTCTACAGAAATAGAAGTTATGTCAGTTGAGAAAATGTAAGGAGCAAAGGCTTTTCTTTTCTTAGAACTGAACCGCTAGTCGATCTGGCAACAGTATACTCCAGCTAGAAATAAACACATTTATCTTTTATCGCTGAGAACAAGAAAGAAATCCCAGACTGCTGGAAACAGCTTTTCTCCCACCACAGGAGCTTGCCATGTAGGTTAATCTGCCTGGCATTTCTGAGAACCAGTTTTGTATAAGAGCTGCACTGGGCAGGGTGGGGCTGGGAAGGTGAGTCAAGCCAGATTGGTCCTGAAAGAGTGCTCTTCACCCATGACTTTGGCATTGTGTGGCTCTTCCAGAACCCAGAGATAGTGAGAGGGAGGTCTTGGTATCAATTCAGTAGACCTCCTTTAAGCTCTGCATAAAGAGTAGGTCGGTGTCACTGGCGGCCTTGGTCTTCAGGGAATGGGACTGTTGGAGTCATCACAGCATTGGCCTGACAACAAACTGAAGTGGGCTTTCACTCAGTCTTGTACATCTTTTCTTTCAACGCACTAATTGTTCTCTGTGATTCTACACTGTTCTGACAAGATGGCAAATGGAAAATGTGCAAAGTAATTCAAATAAGTGTGTGGTTTCAGTTGTTATAGTCTATTGCCCTGAGCTGAATGCCATTTGAGGGGGAACCCAGAGAAGGGCTGCATTCAGGCATGGAGGACAGATAGTTTCTTGGTTGGTTTGTCTTTTATGACAAAAATTCAACTCAGGGAAATGACTGAAGAAAGAGAAACTTAGGGCTTTCCTTGGTAGTTCTTTCTCAGAACTTAAGGGATTCTGTGTTGTTTATGTCGAGGGTATTATCCATATATATAAACTGATTAGGAAGACTGTTGATATAAATCAATTTATACATGGTTTGTGTACAAGGTACGTTTTCCTCTTGTTGAAATAAAAGAGCATTGGACTGTTGGGCTTGTAAACATTCCTTTTAAATAAGACTATACATCTCTGAAATAATTTTCCTCAGACTAAATCTTTGGGAAATTAAATATTTGCCTATTTGGAAAGCCTGAAAAATATTTTGTTACAAATAGTTTACACTATTATTATTGTAGATGTAACAGTGCGCATCAAAAATATTTTAGAAAACAGAGACAACTGTGAAGAAAAGAGCAAATATTTTGCATTTTCATTAGGTTTAACTAATCTCTGAATATTTTCTTGTCTTTCCTTTTTCTTTTTTAAAATTAATGTGTAATGTGTGTCTGTGTGTTTACATAATTAGATTTATACTCTGCAGTGTTTTATATCATGATTTTTCTCACTTTCATTTCACTGAAGCTTGTAGAAATGTTTATTTTGAATGACTGCATACGATTTGATTTTGTATTTGGACCATAACTTATCCAGCCTACATACAGACATTTGGGTTTTCTCACATCTTTGGTGCACAGGACATTCAACTGCAACTTTATTGATTCCCCTAAGGTGGATTCCTTGAAGTTCTTTTTCAAGGACAACAAGGTATGATGCCATCTTTTAGGTTACTCTGGTACAAATGACAAATGTGGAACAGTTGAATTGAGGCAGATCTCATTTTTAGAGAAAGGGTATTATTTCTGGATGGTTTTCCTTCTTTCTTTTCTGATTGGGTTCTTGTGGTGCTAGAATTCCTTGGACTTTAGAACTAGGAAGACCAAGATTCAAATTCTAGCTCTGTGACTTTTTAGCTACTTGATGTAACTAATAAATTACTTGATGTAACTCCCTTGTGTAGTGCCCTCATCCATAAACTAGAGTCAGTGGTAGGTTTTCAGTGAGGGTTAAGTGCCTGTCTCTTATGCTTGTTCCCTTTTCAAGGAGTATTCAGAGCTAAAGAAGATGTGAAATCAGTTGGATGATGAAGGTAACAAATGTTCTTACTGAGTCATATGTAGCTTGAGATACCAGTTTCACACCATTTAAAATGTATTCTAACATGAAAATCCACAATAGATAGGGATCAAAATAATATATTATTTATTTATTTGGAAAAAAAATCAAAGAATTAAATAATTAGAAAAATAAACTTACTAATAAACACATCAATTTACTACATATTTCTTTCAGTGGGTGGTTGAGTCTCTGGAAATGATGAGACACAAAATTGTGTGAAGAACAATCAGAATCCTTCCCTTTGGGCTGTTTGGGTCATTGTTATGACAAGGCACACGTTGGTGAACTATATTACAAAATCATAAAACTGATGGTAATATAGTCACAAGAAAGAAAGTAGTATGAATGATCTCATTCATTGAATGAGATCTGAATGATCTCATTTTTTCATAATAAATACTTGATATTTTGGAGGTTAGAAGTCGTAAACCTGTTAACTGATAACTTGAGGATTAATTGAGAAAATCTTACAAATCTACTGAAAATGCATAAAGAATAATTAAAATGCACAATATTGCAAATATTCTTTCCTAGTGATTCCAATCTACTCTAGCCTAAGTAATGAAACACTTTTTTTTTTTCCTTTCCTAATTAAGCTTCATAAATTTACTGTACTGACAAGAGACAAAGCCTTTTAAAAGGAAAAAAAAAGGCTTAGTAGTTAGAGATTGTAGAAGTGTGGTATTTTTACCCATGAGAAAGAGACTTAACCATGGACAGGAAGAAAAATACCAGCATCAGCCCTTTAGCTCTCAATCTGTAACTTTCTTAATCACTTAAAGGTATGGTATTTTTAAAAAGATAGTTTAAAGTTTGAATTAAATGTGATAAATACTGAATTCCTCTGAGCAGAATAAGTTGTTTCAAAATATATAAGGATTAGCACACTTTTATCTGAAAATAGGTTTTATCCTTAAATATATTAAACTGTATGATGAACATTTCCTCTGAAAGATATTGCTGGATCCGTGAGCATCCAACCAGGAGTCAGAAACCACATCATAATTTGAGCAGGGGCTTCCTGGATAGTTCAAATGGTAAAGAATCTGACTGCAACACAGGAGACCTGGGTTTGATCCCTGGGTTGGGAGGGTCCCCTGGAGGAGGGCATGGCAACCCACTCCAGTATTCTTACCTGGAGAATCTCATGGACAGAGGATCCTGACAGGCTACATACAGTCCATGGGGTCACAAAGAGTCAGACGTGACTGAGTGATTAACACTTTCTTTCACTTTCAATTTGAGCTGGACAAGTTGAATATAATTATTAACTGTAATAGAGGTTTGGAGTCACAGGAAATTGGCTAGTAAGAAGTAAATAGAACTGAAGAATATGGGAATAGCAGATCTAAGGAATAATCACCACATCTAGGACTGAGATAGAACACTCAAGGAAGGCCTCACTTTACCCCAGGGCTGAGATACATACCTCATTGGAGAGGGCATGGCCGTGGCTGAGTATTTGCTGGAGAAGTCACTGAGGTGCTGTGCTGGCAGAACTTGCCTGAAGTCTGCCCTCTCAAATGCAGGGGGAATATCCATAGGAAGATGCCTTGCCTTGGAACTTGCCTCAAGACCGCCCAAGGGGAGGCTGGGGGAAGCCATTTGTGTGAAGATGCCTTGCTGGTGGTACTCCACCATGAAGCTGCCTGAAGGGGTGCTGGGGATGCTGCTGGCCACAGGGGACTGCTGGACGCTGTGGGCTACAAGAGCCGATGCTGGAGATGCTGCTTGTGCTCAGGAGCGGGTGCTGTGAGGCTATGTGATTGGAGGACTCTCACAAGAGGAGCTCGTCAGAACCAGAGATGGAACTGCTCCTCCTCCAGTGTACTTCCAGCAGTGTCAAGGGATGAAGGCTGTCATGCCAGCTGACAAAGAAGTACTTAAAATCTCGGTACCAGAGGAGTCATTCAAGTGTGAATCTGGAACCCAGGAGCAATACATTGATAATAACTACAGTCCAGCCCTTTGGCTAACTCAGCTTCCATATACACTCTTCTACACATATGAACTTGTGTACAACAGCAAAACAACTCTTCCTAAGGAGATACAGCTATCTTTTTACAGGTGAAAATGTTCTCCTCTTCCCCAAATGAGGAGACACACGCAATGATACATTGTCATTGTATTCATCACTGGCTAATATTAATTACTTGTAAAATTCTGTCAAGTCCCATTGAATACTTTGTTACTGACAAGCTAAATCATAAAGTTAACTTCCAAAAACATGTATATGAGATAAAGATGAGAAGGAAGTTGACGAAAATTGTTAGCATCTACAAATAAACACACACATATAGCAGGCAAGGAGAAAACATGTAAAGCTACAGCAGACCTTGATGTCTCTCTAATTGGTAATAAGATTGTAATTGATTCTTATTCCCATTCTTTTCCCATTGTCTTTATATTTCGTCTTCTTTCCTGTTAGAATGTCAGCTGGTTGAGATTCTTTATCTGTTGGAATAACCCACACCTTCCTGAAGGGTCTGAGTCCTCAGTTGTCCTGCATTTTTTTTTTTCTATAGTTTTCCATTAACCTTTACTGTTGTGCTTGGAAGTGCCCAACACTTTTGGGGTGAGAGACACCCCAAAGAATCTCCCATTTTCCAGAATAGTTCTCCTTGCACTCATTTGAAACAGCATCCTAATTTCTCCTTGGTAATTTCCCCTTTTCTTGTCAAAATAATTATCTTTTTATTTTTTCTGTTTGTTGGTTAGGTTGCATAGGCCTAAAATGGCCCAATCTCATCTTCCAATTCAGTGGAACCACTGAAAAGTTACAAGCTCATCTTCCAATTCGGTGGAGCCATTGTTGTGCCTCCTGATTGGAGTATCACCCCATTGGGAACTAAGACTTTCAAACTAGCAAAACTTGAGTCTTCCAGAACAGGAACCAACAGTTCTGGGAATGATTTGTTAGTTAACACTAAGCAGAACCACTCCCATGTCTACTTCTTGACTCCTGAATGTATTAATTTTGGCTATCAAGAAGATAGCACCATATAATTACCTGTGATTCAAAGCATATACTACATCCTGTAAGACAGAGCTCTCTTTCAGGATGCCGGGTCCTAACTTGTGTCATAACTGAACCTTCTGTAAGTTATTCCACCTTTAAACTAGCTAGTTCATTTCATGGGTCTGAACCTATTGCTACACTTACTTCTCTGTGAAATGATTTCATTGATCAGAAGCAGTGCTACAGAGAATATCATGATGATGGATAAAGTGTTCTATGAGTCTATGGATGGTGATGTTTAACTACTTTTTCACCAGGGAAGGCAAATCCATATCCACAATATATATTTATTGCAGTAAGGATAAATCTGTGACCCATTTACATTGGAGAGTCCAGTGCGATCAACTTGCCCCCTGGTGGTGATCTATCAAATGGTGCCATATCTGGGGATCAGTGCTGGTTTCAACTATTAACAGATTAGTCACACTTCACAGGTCATTTTTAGGGAAAGTCCTTGTCTTTGAGCTCTTGCATAGCCTCTGTAGCCACTTTGTTCATGGGCCCAGTGAGAAAATACTGGAGTGATGGAGGAAAGAGACTGACTGACATCCAGAGAGTGCATCATTTCATCCATCTGATTACTAGGACCTTCCTCTGCAGTGGATAAATATGGAGATTCACTGAAAGATGTATTCCTCAGTCACTGGTTATAAAGAAGCCACAGGCAAGAGACTGTGGGACTTGACAGAGAAAGAGGAGGCAACATAGATGATGCTGTGAAAGTGCTGCACTCAATGTGCCAGCAAATTTGGAAAACTCAGCAGTGGCCACAGGACTGGAAAAGGTCAGTTTTCATTCCAATCCCACAGGCAATGCCAAAGAATGGCAATGCCAAAGAATGCTCAAACTACTGCACAGTTGCACTTATCTCACATGCTAGTAAAGTAATCCTTAAAATTCTCCAAGCCAGACTTCAGCAATACATGAACTGTGAACTTCCAGATGTGCAAGCTGGATTTAGAAAAGGCAGAGGAACCAGAGATCAAATTGCCAACATCCGCTGAATCATGGAAAAAGCAAGAGAGTTCCAGAAAAACATTCATTTCTGCTTTATTGACTATGCCAAAGCCTTTGACTGTGTGGATCACAATAAACTGTGGAAAATTCTGAAAGAGATGGGAATACCAGACCACCTGACCTGACTCTTGAGAAACCTGTATGCAGGTCAGGAAGCAACAGTTAGAACTGGACATGGAACAACAGACTGGTTCCAAATAGGGAAAGGAGTACATCAAGGCTGTATATTGTCACCCTGCTTATTTAACTTATATGCAGAGTACATCATGAGAAACACTGGGCTAGAGGAAGCACAAGCTGGAATCAAGATTGCTGGGAGAAATATCAATAACAGATATGCAGATGACACCACCCTTATGGCACAAAGTGAAGAAGAACTAAAGAGCCTCTTGATGAAAGTGAAAGAGGAGAGGGAAAAAGTTGGCTTAAAGCTCAACATTCAGAAAACTAAGATCATGGCATCCGGTCCCATCACTTCATGGGAAATAGATGGGGAAACAGTGGAAACAGTGGCTGACTTTATTTTTGGGGGCTCCAGAATCACTGCAGATGGTGATTGCAGCCATGAAATTAAAAGACTCTTACTCCTTGAAGGGAAAGTTATGACCAATTTAGACAGCATATTAAAAAGCAGGGACATTACTTTGTCAACAAAGGTCCGTCTAGTCAAGGCTATGGTTTTTCCTGTGGTCGTGTATGGATGTGAGAGTTGGACTATAAAGAAAGCTGAGCACCGAAGAATTGATGCTTTTGAACTGTGGTGTTGGAGAAGACTCTTGAGAGTCCCTTGGACTGCAAGGAGATCCAACAGTCCATCCTAAAGGAGATCAGTCCTGAGTGTTCATCGGAAAGACTGATGTTGAAGCTGAAACTCCAATACTTTGGCCACCTGATGCGAAGAGCTGTCTCATCTGAAAAGACCATGATGCTAGGAAAGATTGAGGGCAAGAAGGGAACGGGACTGCAGAAGATGAGATGGTTGGATAACATCACCGACTCAATGGACATAGGTTTGGGTGGACTCTGGGAGTTGGTGATGGACAGGGAGGCCTGGCGTGCTGCGGTTCATGGGGTCGCAAAGAGTCAGACATGACTGAGCAGCTGAACTGAACTGATAGCTAGACTTGTGTTGAAAAAACCTGAATGACAGTCATGCAACTTGTGGAGAACACTGCACTATTAACCAGCGTCAGAGGGGGACTCCAACTGTGTGGATGATAGCAAAGGTCATCGTGATGCCATCCACCAGAAAGAGAAGTCCAACACTTGTGCCCACTGCATCCTGGTATCAGAGTCACTGAGGAAAGTACAACATGGTCAAGCACTAGATGGAATAATTTTTTTTTTTTTACATGGAGAAGAGACAAAGCAAGATCCACCCCAGCAGTGTGCACAGGTCCCTCATGGCTAGTGTGTGCCCTGGCAGTTAGTTGCACACAGGGCAGTTGGTCTATGCACACCCCTCTCATGCTGCAGCAGAGGGACCTCTCTCCTCCCAGTTTCCAGGACGTCTGAGATACTGAAAGCTGGGGCCATGCCCGAGGGCCACTGATCCACACGCTTAAACAGAACAAAGGGGTAACACACTGAGTCTGAAATAGGAAGAGATATTCCCACACAGGGCAGCGATCCCAGGCTGTGTGGGCTCTTTCCATCTTGGTAGGAATGCGTTCTAGACCCAAGGTCCATCTTACATGGCTGTGTAGGGGTCAGAAGGCTGTGTGTTTGAGACTACCTTTCTCAATACATCTTTCTCCTGCCTTCCAAACCTGCTTGATTTTAGTCTTTCATTCCCATTTTATGATAGACTGCTATTGAACATACCTGCTGCTGCTGCTGAGTCGCTTCAGATGTGTCTGACTCTTTGCAACCCCATAGATGGCAGCCCACCAGGTTTCTCCATCCCTGGGATTCTCCAGGCAAGAACACTGGAGTGGGTTGCCATTTCCTGCTCCAATGCATGCATGCATGCTAAGTCACTTCAGTTGTGTCCAACTCAGTGCGACCCTATGGACAGCAGCCCATCAGGCCCCTCTGTCCACTGGATCTTCTAGGCAAGAATACTGGAATGGGTTGCTGTTTCCTTCTCCACGCTGAAGATACCTAGCTGATGGCTGTAAGATACTCATTTCATCAGGCCTCATGGTCACCTGTTATTCCATAGTTAGGAGTTCAATCTCTATCTAGGTCTAGTGGCAAAACCAGATGTGTTTCTTAGAAGGAAAATAGTTATTTACAGAAGAGAACATAATTCGTTTCCGTAATCCTAGCAGTCTGCATTGTGAGTCTCCAATTTGTACTTAACCAGAAGCTCTAAAAAGTGTCCATATTTGCCACACTGATTTCCAGGTGTCATTGAATCTGCTGGATAATAAAGATGGAGTGGTAAAGAGGCTTGTACTTCAACCTGAACTTACTGCAAAGCCTTCTCTTGCTCTGGTCCCACTTGACTTTGGGAGACTTGTGGATGACTGTCTGGAAGTGTTAAAATGGCACCCTGAAGTGTGGTATATTTTGCTACCAAAAGGCCTCCCAAGCATCGTGCCTTTCACTGGGTGGTAGGGGAAGTGAAGTAGGGGAGGTACAAATCAAGCAGGTTTGGAAGGCAGGAGAAAGATGTGTTGAGAAAGGTAGTCTCAAACACACAGCCTTCTGACCCCTACACAGCCATGTAAGATGGACCTTGGGTCTAGAACGCATTCCTACCAAGATGGAAAGAGCCCACACAGCCTGGGATCGCTGCCCTGTGTGGGAATATCTCTTCCTATTTCAGGGTGGTAGGGGAAGTGCGGGAAGTTACCTCTTTTCAGTTGACGTGTAGTTGATTTACAGTATTAGTTTTAGGTGTACAACATAGTGATTCAGTATTTTTGCAGTTTATACTCCATTGAAAGTTGTTATAAGATAATGGCTATAATTCCCTGAGCTATATGATATATCCTATTCTTTATTTTATATATAGTAGTTTGTATCACTTAATTCTGTACCCCTAATTTGTCCCTCTTCTCTTCATTCTCCCCTTTTGGTAACCACTAGTTTGTTTTCTGTATCTGTGAGTCTATTTCTCAATTGCTATATACATTCACTTGTATTATTTTTTAGATTCTTCGTGTAAGTGATATAATACAGTATTTGCCATCCTCTGTCGGACTTATTTCACCAAGCATAATATTCTCTAGGTCCATATCAGATCAGATCAGATCAGTCGCTCAGTTGTGTCCGACTCTTTTCGACCCCATGAATCACAGCACACCAGGCCTCCCTGTCCATCACCAACTCCCAGAGTTCACCCAGACTCACATCCATCGAGTCAGCAATGCCATCCAGCCATCTCATCCTCTGTCGTCCCCTTCTCCTCCTGCCCAATCCCTCCCAGCATCAGTCTTTTCCAGTGAGTCAACAATTCGCATGAGGTGGCCAAAGTACTGGAGTTTCAGCTTTAGCATCAGTCCTTCCAAAGAAGTCCCAGGGCTGATCTCCTTCAGAATGGACTGGTTGGATCTCCTCGAAGTCCAAGGGACTCTCAAGTCTTCTCCAACACCACAGTTCAAATGCATCAATTCTTCGGTGCTCAGATTTCTTCACAGTCCAACTCTCACATCAATACATGACCACAGGAAAAACCATAGCCTTGACTAGCCGGACCTTTGTTGGCAAAGTAATGTCTCTGCTTTTAAATATGCTATCTAGGTTGGTCATATACATTGATGCAAATGGCAGAATTTCATCCTTTTTTTTTTTATAGCTGAGTAATGGTCGCCTATATATATATATATATATTACTGTTTTTATATATATATAATATATATATATTACTGTTTATATATATATATACTGTTTTTATGGGTGTATATATATATTACTGTTTAATATTTCATCCTTTTTTTATGGGTATATATATATATATATTACTGTTTAATATTTCATCCTTTTTTTTATAGCTGAGTAATGGTTGCCTATATATATATATATATTACTGTTTGTATATATATATAATATGTATATATTACTGTTTATATATATACTGTTTTTATGGGTATATATATATATTACTGTTTTTATATATATATATACTGTTTATATATATATATTATGTATATAATATATATATATTACTGTTTATATATATAATATATATATATTACTGTTTTTATATATATATATAAAAACAGTAACTTATCAGAAACTTATTTTTAATCTTAGAGGAAATACCTTGACTTGCTTCAGACCATTAAGCCCATAGAAACTTCACTGAGGTTGGGGTGGGGTAGAGTGGGGCTGAAATTTTGTGGAGGTCATCTTCCATATGTCTTATGAAAATGTTAAGTACTGTTCCTTCCTGCTCATGAGTTCTCATCAGCATAGTCTTGTCAGTGTAGCAGTAAAATTAGTAGTTGTGGCTCAGCTGGTAAAGAATCCACCTGCAATGCGGGAGACTCGGGTTTGATCCCTGGGTTGGGAAGATCCCCTGGAGAAGGGATAGGCTACCCACTCCAGTATTCTGGCCTGGAGAGTCCTGTGGACTGTATAGTCCATGGCATCACAAAGAGTTGGACATGACTGAGTGACTTTCACTTCACTTCACTTCAGGACAATCAAGCTCTCTACAAGTTATGTTAGAGTAGAGAATAAGAAAATTGATATACTGTATACTCCTGAAGCAAGATTGTGAGGGCATAGTGTTTTCACTGTGAGGCAGAAACAAACTACTTCTGGTGGCCCTTGCAAATTACTATGAGAAAAAGGCATTAGTTATATTCTATGTGCTGGAGGACATGTTTATTTGCTCTAGTTAGGATATTACATCTGGGTCAACCGCTGCAGCTCTAGTCACCGTTTGATTAAGACTGTAATAATCCACAGTCAGTTTTCCAAAACCCATCTGATTTATGCAGAGGCCAAATTGGTGAGTTAAAGGAGCATATGACAGGTATCAGTATTCTTGCCTCTTTCAAGATTTTGATGGTGGCAGTCATCTCTAAAATTTCCCCAGGTTTTACTATCTTGGCAGGTAGAGGACATCCTGGTAACTTTCACCCCATAGAGATTCTTCCAGTTTCCAAGTGTGTCTATTCCAATTATACATTCAGAAACTGGGGAATAACTGAAAAGTAGGTTCAGAGCCCAACTGGGCCTACTGTGATTTAGAGTTGATGTAAAATTCCATTTATCATGTGACCATTGTGAGCCCCACTTATTCACAATGATAATTTTGGCTTCTAGAAATGAGTGTCAGTTCAAAGCCAGTGTCTAGTAATCTGTGAAAAATTTAGGTAGTTATTTTTCTTTCCCTCCATTGTATAGACACCTCGTAAATAGCTCCACGTCCTTTAGGGAAGATTTAGAGGAATAGCTGCAGTGTGAACTGTGTGGTTTCTTTTTTTTTAAAAAACGTATTTATTTATTTATTTGGCTGCATTGGGATCTTTGATCTTAGTTGCATGTGGGATGTTTGGTTGTGGCACATGGGATCTAGTTCCCTGACCAGGGATTGAACCTGGGCCCCCTAACCCTTTCTCTGGGAGTGGGGAGTCCTAGCCACTGGACCACCAGGGAAGTCCTTGTGGTTTCTTTTGAGGCAGATTCCATTACAAATTTAAATAGCTAGGAATAATATGCAAAGATTAACATGTCTTTACCTGAAAGTCAATTTTATTGGTTAATTTATTGAATAACATGGTGAACATTTCCTCCAAAAGATATGGTACAGGAGAAAAACACTTACCTGACTTTCCAGCTGAAATTAAGTTCTGGGCCATTTCAAGGGCATCATCACTCAAACCCTGGCTCTTTGCAGACTTGAGGAGTAATATTTATAATGACCCAGAGCTGATATTAGAAACAATAAACGAAAGCCAAGAGAATCATTCTCTCAGAGTCCAGAAAGCAGCTGATTATTATGACAAAGGTCTTTGCAGCCGACAAAGGTCTTTGCAGCCAGCAAAGGTCAACTTGTCACCTTTGCTGTAGCTGCAGATCCTTCTCAGTGAGTTACCTTTGAGAAGTAACTTAAGGCAATAGACCAAGCATGTGCTTCCTGACTGTCTGAAAAGACAGCAGTAATGGACTTAGACATTTAAAACATAAAGGAAGGTGAGCAAGATGCTCCACAATTTTGCTAACTTAGACAAAAACTCAAATCCACACTTGATCCCTAAACCCCGTCGAAAAGTGTAGATTTAATTGTCCATCTTATTGCCTATTTTCCTAGTTCTACAGATAATACCTAGATAGCTTGAGGGTCATTCTTTTCTTTCTGAATATACATTGTTACTGCTAATGAGCAGGGGTGTGGCTCAAAGCAGACTAGAAGCAAAGAGTTTTGGAGAAACTGCAAACTAGAAAACCTGATGAATAATTGACAGGTTAGTAGCCCACACAAGCGCCACTTAGAAGCCTGCTTCAGCAAGGACCGAGGGCGCTGCATTACTTTGCTGGGAGCAAAAGCAACCTCTGAAATTACGTGCTGGAAGCTTTCACAGTTCAAACTGGGCTGCCCATTAGAGAGAATACTTATTTAAAATAGCTCATTTGAAATCTTTGTTGCCAGGGTTCATTTGCCCACTGCCTCCTTCAAGGATAATCTCATTTCTACTTTCAGATAACTTCAGAACCATAGGTTTCTCCTGTTCTTTTCTCTAATCTAATAGTAGATATTAATGCTTATTAAATATTTTATCTGATTAAAGCTTATATCTGGCTTGCTTTTTAAAACTGCTTCCAGGTATTTAGAAATAGTAAATATATGATGCATTACTATCATTTTTCCCCTCTGTGTCGGTCTCTGACCATGATTACTAATTGGAAAAAAAGAAATGAACCAAAAACAAAACTAGGAAAATGAATTCTATGACATGCCAATTAGAAGCACGTTTATAGTTTTAGGAACCAGGATCATATTAGAGTATTATGACATATAGCTTTAGTTATCAGCTTCTATTACTTTTGAAAATGATAAACATACAAAGATAGTTTTCTGTATTTAATTTTTCTCTTAATCTGTTCCAGGTAAATGTCTATATAATTTCTACCCATAATGTATGGTATAACTTTCAAGTTATTCCTTATGTTGGTGTATTCATTTCAGATTCATATATTCGACAACTTTTGAACCTATCTCAATATTTTTCACTGACTCTTCAAAGTTCATTATTGTTCTAAGGTCACATATAATTCTATCTTGAGGAATTCCTTCTTTTTGCCTTAGTAATATATAGTATGGTCATTTGAAACTTTTGGGGTGGGGCATTTCACTATAGTATAAATTGTCCCATTGCTGCTTACTTATGAAAATGTCCTAGTATTCACAATTACAAAGTACCGTAAAATGCCATTTACCTAGCTCCAGGAAAAAAATCGGGATTTATTCTGAGGAACTCTGATGCATGTGTAAGGGTCTCTCTCCGTAAGGAGAATAGTCTTCAGGCAATAAATGATAAAACATAGTTGAGTGCAAGGAGAGCCAAAGATATATGTATATTTTGGTATGAGACCACCTTTCCGCTACATGGAATTGGACGTGTCTCTGCGTGTATGTGCTCAGTCATTCAATCATGTCTGAGTCTTCTGTAACCCCTTGGACCCTTAGCCCACCAGACTCCTCTGGCCATAGGATCTTCCAGGCAAGAATACTAGAGTGGGTTGCCATTTCCTTCTCCAGGGCATTTTCCTGACTCAAAGATCAAAGCCTCATCTCCTGCATTGGCAGGTGGATCCTTTACCACTGAGCCACCAAGGAAACCCATCTTGGGTCTAGGTTCAAGCAAATGGCATCCTTAGTGAAGAATAAACCTGCACAGGTGAGCTGTTGGCTGGAGAAGACTTGGGCAAACATCTTGATTTCTGGGGTGGAAGGTGGTAGATTCTGAGCAGAGTAGAACCAGTATAGGTTCCTAAGATGCCAGTCCAGGTTCAATGCATGATACTGGATGCTTGGGGCTAGTGCACTGGGACGACCCAGAGGGATGGTATGGGAAGGGAGGAGGGAGGAGGGTTCAGGATGGGGAACACATGTATACCTGTGGCGGATTCATTTTGATATTTGGCAAAACTAATACAATTATGTAAAGTTTAAAAATAAAATAAAATTAAAAAAAAAAGAAATTTGTGATAACCAAATAAACAAAACATTGGCTAGCTATTGGGGGTGGTTTCAGTTAGGTTGAACCATATCTAATTGTTGATATTGGAAGATTTTAGACCTGGCAAAAATGGCAGTTTCATAACATTCAACCCATTAAATAATGTGTTTTGATTTTTAAATTATTTATTTATTTGCTTACTTTCTGGCTGCGCCCTGTGGCATGTGGAATCTTGGTTCCCCAACCAGGGATGGAATGCTCGCCCCCTGCAGTGGACACACAGAGTCTTAACCGCTTGACGGTCAGTGAAGTCCCCTGTGTTTTGATTTCAACAAAGCATTTTTAGAAGCCTTCCAAGAGTGAGATGATGAAATATAACCAAGATTAGATGCTTCAGCCCTAGAGTATGGATAATGACTCAGTGTCACCTTGACCGGAGCCAAGGGCTCCAACCTTGGCTCCAGCCTGCTTAATGTTTTCATCAGTGTCTTAGGTCAAGATGACACTGAACAAAGCAGACTTATTAAATTTAGAGGGAACATGAATTGAGAAGTATAACTATTGTTGAGTTTAGACTGCAAACGACCTCAACTAACTCAATCTCAAGGCTGATTCAAAAATTAAGTAAACAGCAATGGATGGAGTTTCCTGAATTTAAGTTTGTTTAGTTCATTAGCCCTTTTTGAATTCCTGCCATGTGCTAGACACATTTCAGGTACTGGTCATACAGTCAGGAACAAACCTGCCAGGGTCTGCTTGCAAGTATGGGTTAAAAAAAAGAGACAAAAACCAAACTACCTCTTACCTAGGAGAAGGAAATGGCAACCCACTCCAGTAGTCTTGCCTGGAGAATCCCATGGACAGAGGAGCCTGGTGGGCTATAGTCCATGGGGTCACAAGAGTTGGACATGTCTTGACAACTAAACCACCACCACCTCTTACCTAAGTAGGGAAAGAAAGATCTTCAATACTGTAGGTTCTTGTGAAACAAATCTGAAGGTTTTTGATAACAGGAGCTTCAATACCGCAAACCTTCTGGGTGTGTTAGGAACTGCACCAAAATTGTCAATCAAGCATGCAGTGTATTTGCTAATAGCAAAAGAACTAATGAAAGCTTAGGATTTGTTGTCATAAATGCAATGTTCAGCCCTTTGGAAGTGACTGGCAAACAGTTTTCTGGGCCTTTCAGATGACCACAGGGGCTATTCAGAGGTGGGGTGATAGGGAGGGATAACATATTTTGGCAAACTAGAGTGTACCTAGACAAGGGGAATCAGGGTGCCAAAAGTTCTAGCAGTCATGCATTTAATTTTTAATGATTTAAATTTAATTTAACGATTGTCTTCAAATAGTTGAAGTGCTGGCAAGTAGACAAGGAAGGAAGCTTATTCTTTTTGTTGCTCTACTTTGTGGAAATGCATAAAGTAATGGAACTTTCAGGGAGAGAAACTTTTATTTTTATTTTGGTTTAGTAATGACACTACAAGGAGATCAAACCAGTCAATCCTAAAGTAAATCAACCCTGAATATTCATTGGAAGGACTGATGCTGAAGCTAAGGCTCCAATACTTTGGCTACCTCAGGCAAAGAACTGACTCCTTAGAAAAGACCCTGATGCTGAGAAAGATTGAAGGCAAGAAGAGAAGGAGATGGCAGAAGATGAGATGATTGGATGGCATTACCGACTTGATGGACATGAGTTTGAGCAAGCTCCGGGAGATGGTGAAGGACTGGGAAGCCTGGTGTGCTGCAGTCCATGGGGTTGCAGAGTCAGACATGATGTGCAACTGAATGACAATGATGAATGACACTTCTCAGATATAGAAACTGTCCTTTAGTGGAGCACATGGTGCTTGAGGTAGTTGGGCATCCTGCCTCCAAGTATTTGACCAGAGACTGGATAATTCTTGGCCAGGGACAGTAAGATAGCATTCCTGCACTGGAGGAGAATGCAGAGCGATGCCCTGGGCTGTATCTCCAGCTTCATGTCTCTGATTCCTGTGGTGTGTTTGCCTGTGTTTATGTGACATTGTGAATACTGTGTAGGTTTTCTTTTCTCCTCAAAGGAAAAAGACAAGTCTAAGTTGGAGTTAGAGAGTAGGTTACCTCCATTCGTAGGGGGTTTCCCTGGTGGCTCAGGTGGTAAAGAATCTACCTGCAGTGTGGGAGGCCTGGGTTGGATCCCTGGGTCAGGAATGATCCCTTGGAGAAGAGAATGGCTACCCACTCCAGTATTCTTGTCTGGAGAATCCCATGGACAGAGGAGCCTGGCGGGCTATAGTAGAGTTGGAGAGTCACTTAAAAGCAGGCATAGAAATACTAGGAATGGTGAAAAATGCTCAAAAAAGGCTGCTCCAGCTGGCTTAGGGCTAGCACCAAAACTGGGAGCAGGAAAGTCACCAGTAGAAGAAGGTGAGACTTTTACTCCAGTTACCACTTCTAGACCCTGCAGGGAAGAGTTGGGTGTTACTTAAGATTCTCTTGGTTGCAAGAGACAGAAACGCCAACTCAAATTTTCTTTAACTAAAAAGAGACTTATTGACTCATGTAACTGAAAAGTCCAGCACTCAATCTGACTTTAGGCGTGGTTCTGTCCAGTTGCTCCAACCATCTCCTTCCTTCCTTTGCTTTTGTTTTCATCTGTATGGCTTGTACCTGCCATCTAGAAGGGTGTCTGATAGGGTAGATAGCCAACAAAAATTTGCTGAAGGCACACATGAATGAGCCCTCCAGCTTGGCAACCCCAGGTAAAGTCCCCATAGTCAAAGTTCCAGAGGGACTCCAGTGCGTGACTTCAAAACTATCACTGGTGATAGGGAAGGTGAAACACACTGATTGATCAGACCATTGGGCTGAACCGATTTAGGTCTGGGAGTCAGCAATAATCTGGTTACATGTTATTTTCCACATTTCCTATGGAATCATTAAAGAAAGAGGGAAGGCCCTCTTTTTCTTTTGTATCCCCATAGAGGCTAGTTCTCGGAGAAGGCAATGGCACCCCACTCCAGTACTCTTGCCTGGAAAATCCCATGGACGGAGGAGCCTGGTAGGCTGCAGTCCATGGGGTTGCTAAGAGTCGGACGCGACTGAGCGACTTCACTTTGACTTTTCACTTTCATGCATTGGAGAAGGAAATGGCAACCCACTCCAGTGTTCTTGCCTGAAGGATCCCAGGGACGGGGGAGCCTGGTGGGCTGCCGTCTATGGGGTCACACAGAATTGGACACGACTGAAGCGACTTAGCAGCAGCAGCAGCAGCAGCAGCAGCAGCAGCAGCAGAGGCTAGTTCTAAGTGCACTGTTTTTATTTGACAAGCGTGTATTCTTTTCCGCTAACCAGAATGGCTCTTAATAAGCCAAGGTGCTGAAATAAGTGCTTTCCAGGTGGCTCTAGTGGTAAAGAACCCACATGCTGATGCAGGAGACATAAGAGATGAGGGTACGATCCCTGGGTCGGGAAGATACCCTGGAAGAGGAAGTGGCAACCCACTCCAGTGTTCTTGCCTGGAGAATCCCATGGACAGAGGAATTTGGTGGGCTGCAAAGAGTCAGACACGGCTGAAGCGACTGGGCACACACACACATGGCATAGTAACTGAATTGTGGCATATCCTTTGAAAATTGCAAAAAAAAAATTGAATGAATTCAGAATTTGATATATTGCTTCCAATTAATTTTTATGTGCCCAAATCTAAGTGATAAATAGGAATTTTGAATTCATCCTACCTAGTCACCACAGAAAGTTATCCTTTCTGCTTTCCACTTTAATCATGTCATTAAAAGATTAAATTGAAAAAAAAAGATTAAATTGAATGAATATTTCCTGCAACAGGAATAATCTTCATGGAAAAGCTTGCTTATCTTTCCATCAGGGCTATCTGAATTCTAGCCCTGGAGCAGAATTATTAAAATATTCTTTCACCCAAATTTTAGCTCCTTTATAATCAGGGCCTGCCTCGAAGGCCAGTGCTGTTCTGCTTATCAGCAGTGGGGCTGTGCTGCACAGATACAGGAAAGTGTGAATGAACTCAGGAAGATAAAGGGGGCATTACAAGTAGAGTGAACTCAGCAGTGGCCACAGGACTGGAAAAGGTCAGTTTTCATTCATTTCATTCATTCATTTCTTTCCCAAAGAAAGGCAATACCAAAGAATGCTCAAACTACCACACAATTGCATTCATCTCACATGCCAGCAAAGTAATGCTCAAAATTCTCCAAGCCAGGCTTCAACAGTATGTGAACTGTGAACTTCCAGATGTTCAAGCTGGATTTGGAAAAGGCAGAGGAACCAGAGATCAAATTTCCAACGTCTGTTGGATCATGGAAAAAGCAAGAGAGTTCCAGAAAAACATCTACTTCTGCTTTATTGACTATGCCAAAGCCTTTGACTGTGTGGATCACAACAAACTGTGGAAGATTCTGACAGAGATGGGAATAGCAGACCACCTGACCTGCCTCTTGAGAAACCTATATGCAGGTCAGGAAGCAACAGTTAGAACTGGACACAGAACAACAGACTATTTCCAAATAGGAAAAGGAGTACGACAAGGCTGTATATTGTCACCCTGCTTATTTAACTTATATGCAAAGTACATCATGAGAAATGCCAGGCTGGATGAAGCACAAGCTGAGATCAAGATTGCTGGGATATCAATAACCTCAGATATGACACCATCCTTATGGCAGAAAGTGAAGAAAGTGAAGAACTAAAGAGCCTCTTGATGAAAGTGAATGAAGTGAGTGAAAAAGTTGTCTTAAAACTCAACATTCAGAAAACTAACTTCATGACATCCAGTCCCATCACTTCATGGGAATTAGATGGGGAATTAATGGAAACAGTGACCAACTTAATTTTTCTGGGCTCCAAAATCACTGTAGATGGTAACTGCAGCCATGAAATTAAAAGATGCTTGCTCCTTGGAAGAAAGGCTATGACCAACATAGACAGCATATTAAAAAGCAGAGACATTACTTTGCCAAAAGAAGTCTGTCTAGTCAAGGCTATGGTTTCTCCAGTAGTCATATATGGATGTGTGAGTTGGACTATAAAGAAAGATAATCACTGAAGAATTGATGCTTTCGAACTGTGGTGTTGGAGAAGACTCTTGAGAGTCCCTTGGACTTCAAGGAGATCCAACCAGTCCATCCTAAAGGAAATCAGTCCTGAATATTCATTGGAAGGACTGATGTTAAAGCTGAAACTCCAGTACTCTGGCCACTTGATGTGATGAACTGACTCATTGGAAAAGACCTTGATGCTGGGAAAGATTGAAGGCAGAAGGAGATGGGGATGACAGAAGATGAGCTAGTTGGATGGCATCACCAGCTCGATGGACAGGAGTTTGAGTAAGCTTCAGGAGTTAGTGATGGACTGGGCAGCCTGGTGTGCTATAGTCCATGAGGTCACAAAGAGTCGGAGATGACTGAGCGACTGAACTGAACTGAAGGGAACTAAGATACTGCATGCTGTGCAGTGTGGCCAAAAAAAGAAAAAAAAGACATCCACCTTTACTGAGGGCTCAGTTATTAGGATAAGAAAAAAAAAAAAAAAAAAACAAACCTAAGAGCAATAACTGGAAACAGGCCTGTCATTATTGTATAGGCAGACCTGGTATTAGAGTGAGCATCAGCAGAGACTGCCTTGGTAAGTATAACTCTAGCATTCAGAATGTACAGGTATTAAACATTGTTGTGCTTGTGTATATACTTATCTTTTGTTATAAGTCTTGTCTTTCTCTGTCAGCCTCTCAGAATTAAGATCAGATAACTGCAGAATGAGAATGAGGATAGTGTTGTACTGCAGTTTAACCAGAGCAGATTGGGAGAGATTACGAGTGCTGTCTCATCTATATTCTGACTTTACGTGATGGCTACAGGAGTTACTGTTCCTCTTACCCTATTATGTCAGGTGATGTATGTGGTGAAGCATATGTAAAATGAACTCCTTGAGTATATTGTATTTTGCAACTAAATGGAAAAATCTTAAATATTTAAATATCTGAACATTTTCTGTTAAAAAAGTCTAAATAGCTAAAGGACATCTGGACCACTACTACCAAAAGATTGAACAGTTTAAAGGCATGTCTAGTGACTTCTTGTTGGTTTGACAAATAATCTTACTTTAAGGAGGCTAGAGGTCTGTCTAGGAGATTGACTGAGTGAATTGCTTGTTCAAACCTTCCACTTTTCTGCTTGTAGCATTTAGTTACTGCCATCAAATGACACTTTCCACTTGAGGAAATCATAGCTTAGTGCCTTCAGAATCTCTGCAATAACCCCTTGGGTATTCAAATACTTTACCTAGCTTGGATTTTAAGCTTCAGGTGCAATAGGCGGAAAAAAGCAAATGGAACATTGTATAAGATTGAACATTTCTTCCCCCTAACCAGCCTCTCTTTAAAGATTTTTACTGTAATTCTGAAATTAGATACATCATGGAAAATTTTAGTTAATATAAAACACTCTTATGAACCACAGTTTAATTTTTGATTTAGATACTCACCTTCCTCATATAGACTATAACTAGTAAATCACGATTTGAAACTTCAGTGATCTACTAAATTGTGCTAAATAAGGAAAATTTAGTAAATATTCTTTAACATTCATTTTGCTTCATAACTTGTATTCAGTTGTGGCTTTCTGATGTCAACCTGATGGACTTTTGCATAATTTGGGTGCCTATGCATCTTTTAGAAGGAAGATATGCTTTTTAGAATGTCTGAATGTTGATTGGCATTATGTTGTGACCAGAGAGGTTAATGTTCACTTAGAATTTCACCCAGTTGAGTAAGGGTCCTGGTTGGCAGACTTTATTTATGTATTAACATTGAGGATGGATCCTTGCAGATAATGGATTGGGAGCATTATGAAAGCTCTACCCAGAAGTCTCTCCCATTTCTAAGGTGCTTGAAATTCCACTTTATGATATTTATTATTTTGGGTTAAGAATTGTTTTCTTTGGCTAATCCTCTTTTAAAACTATAAACTTTAGTAGAAAGTAGTTTCTCCTAATTGTCTTTGCTCTGTGTTATGGAAGCATGTGTCATCTTGTTATTTTAGCACTCAAAAATGAAGAAAAAGTATGCAAAATGAGCTTTGATAAAGATAAATTCAGGTTCCTTCAAAGTTTTTGGTAATGGTCAATCTTGATGTGTGAAAGAGATCTTTTTCATAAACTGTCTTTCTTATCTTTTCCAATTAGTTCTATTTTTTGATTAACGAGTATAATAGGTTAATCATACAGACCCTATGGACTGTAGCCCACCAGGGTCTTCTGTCCATAGGATTCTCCAGGCAAAAACACTGGAGTGGGTTGCCATTTCCTCCTGTAGGGGATCTTCCCGACCCAGGGATCGAACCAGAGTCTCTTAACGTCTCCTGCATTGGCAGGCAGGTTCTTTACCACTAGCACCACCTGGGGAGTCCATATAACAGGTTATAAAACAGTAAATACAAAACCAGGGTGATTCCAGTTTTGTCCCCCCCTGCCAAACAAACAAAAAAAAAGAATAAAACAGGTTACAAATACTGCTTGTTAAAGCAGTTTGATCCCATTCCCCCTCCCCGCCTCCCTGCCCCCCTGCCATTTTTTTGCAAATAAAACAAAGTAAAACCTTATCTAGGGACAGGTTTATTGAGCTTTGAATTAATAGTAATGGAAATACTAGTGATAAAAAAACTGTACTAGTTAAAAGTACCTTTTCTAAAATAATTGAAAGTGTGTACTTCTTAGAAGACCTCTTGTCTTTTGGCCGTCACTCTATGATAGTAACCAATTTTCTGGTAGAGAACAGTTGATGAAAATAGCTTTAATTGGTGTCTTGACAGAGATGGCTGTGAATTGAAGTTTGAGGCACTGAGGGATAATGATACTCTTATCTCTGGCTTGTTGGGGGGAGAATGACACTGTGGTGGGCTTTTGATGGCGGTTGAGGTGAGGGTAGGGTTCATGGGAGTGTGATGTCTGTGGTTAGTGATTAGAGACAAAGTCATGTCTAATGCTGGCTTTTATTGTCTGGAATATCTTTCTGGACACTAGAAAGATGAGAGGGTAATTTGCTCACTGATAAACTGATGCTGCACAGACTTTGTTTGAAATAAGGAAAGATCAGCTACATAATTGAGTAAAATGTAAGTTTATGTAAGAGCAGCTGTAGATAGTAAAGATTAAAAAAAATGTTTTCATTGTTAAATGTATCTAATTTTGACTGGTTCAGTTTTTTCACTGTGATTTTGGATGGACCATGACTGCCTTTTCCTGTCATTGTTGCCTGCATGCTTAGAACAGACCCTGGAGAGACAAGCACCAGAAGGTTTGTGGTGTTATCTCTGAATAGAAGCATTATGGGTGATTTTTATTGTCTTGTTTTCTGTTTTTCTCTAGTTTCTAAATTTCCTGTCATGAACATTATTTTTGTAGTATATGAAATAAAAGGCTGTAGCAGTAACAGTATTTTGATCTTTGATCTCTGGACATGAACATGTTGAATCCAATTCTGCCAGCTGAGGAGGCTACTTCCTTCACAAAATTGAACTAGTTGGAAAACAGAATTACATTCTTCATAAATGTGTCAAATCCCTCTCCACTACTCTAATTGCTTCCCTAAAGACCTGAAACTGTTAAATTATCAAATGCTTAATTTACTGCAGCGAGTAATTTACTTACCATGTAGGGTTATAGCAAACAAACATGCCTTATAATTTGTATTAGAAATCTGGCTCTTTTATGAAAGACCACCCCACTGGAAGTCTGATTTAGGATTTTAAACCAACCAACAAATAATCAGAAACATTTAAAAGGGGAGAGAAGGTTTATATTAAGAAATTTGAATTTCGATGCAAGTGAGTTGCATTAACTTAGTTTTGAAAACTGATTGAAAACCTGCTTTCAGCTCACCGTTAGATGTTTGTGTGGTCTCAATTTTTAAAAATACAGATCGAAGTCTTATTCTTACTTAGGCAAGATTCTGTCACATTTTTAAGAGTAGGTACACACATATATGAGCATATCTTTTAAATATTTTAATCATAATTTATTCACATCCTGCGTAATTTTAGAAAAGGATTTGATGTGTCTTAGATCTACTTCCTATGGAAAGAAATGAGTTGTTTTGCTTCTTCAAACATAACTGCATTTAGCTTATTCTTATGCACGTACCACAGCTTTTATTTACTAGTTTTAAGTATAAATAGCCAGCAGTAGGATTACTAGGTCAAATCCTAGCATATTGGGTTGAATTGTGACTATATCTGTTCACACAGGAGAGTCTGAGAGTATGTTCCTCTGAGACTTGCTGTGCTTGCTGTCTGTTTTGCTTTTCTGCTTGTGCAATCTAATCACTGATCTCAGTGATAAATAAATAAATAAATAAATCTCTTTTATTTAATTTGCATTTTTGGACAAGTGGTGAGAATGAGCATCTCTTCTGAGACCATTGTTCTTTTGCCACTTAACCTAGGCATACATAGCCTTTATCCATTTCTCGATCCATTGCTTTTTCTTCTTATCAACATGTAGGAGCCTTCTGGATTTTATGAATAATAACCTTTTATTGGCCATCTGGGTTGCAGTCTTTTATGCTGCATCTAATTTGTTTTTTTAATAGTATCTTTTACTAAAGTAAATTGTTTAATTTCTGTTTTCAGGTATTTTCTTTTGTGGTTTTTAGATTTCCTGCCCAGGTTAGAAAGGTTTCTTCTACTCCCAGTTCATAAACATATCTTCAAACATTATTTTTTATATTTTAAATTAAGCCATTATTTTTATATGCAAATATTGAATTCATTTGGAATTTTTTTAGAGTTGTGTGAGGTAGAAGTCCACCTTTTTTCCCCCAGGTGCATAACCAGTTATGCCAGCACTATTTATAAATAAATCACCTTTTTCTATTTATATTTCCATGCTGACTTTATTCCACTTCAAGTGCTTATGCATATTGAAGAGATAATTAAAACACAAGTCCCGAAATACTTTATCCATCCAATTGGCTAATGCAATTT
The DNA here is from genome assembly GCF_003369695.1 of Bos indicus x Bos taurus. Lineage (NCBI taxonomy): Eukaryota > Metazoa > Chordata > Mammalia > Artiodactyla > Bovidae > Bos > Bos indicus x Bos taurus. Next base: position 108,066,700 of record NC_040076.1, on the reverse strand, counting down.
AATGATGCATGAGATGGTTTTTTTAAACAGTTTTCATATGTGAAAATAGGCAGTTCAGTTCAGTCGCTCAGTTGTGTCCGACTCTTTGCAACCCCATGAACTGCAGCACACCAGACCTCTCTGTCCATCACCAACTCCCGGAGTCCACCCAAACCCATGTCCATTGAGTCAATGATGCCATCCCACCATCTCATCCTCTGTCCTCCTCTTCTCCTCCTGCCCTCAATCTTTCCCAGTATCAGGGTCTTTTCAAATGAGTCAGCTCTCCGCATCAGGTGGCCAAAGTATTGGAGTTTCAGCTTCAACATTAGTCCTACCAATGAACAGCCAGGACTGATCTCCTTTAGGATGGACTGGTTGGATCTCCTTGCAGTCCAAGGGACTCTCAAGATTCTTATTCAACACCACAGTTCAAAAGCATCAATTCTTCAGTGCTCAGCTTTCTTTATAGTCCAACTCTCTCATCCATACCTGACCACTATGGAAAAACCATAGCCTTGACTAGACGGACCTTTGTTGACAAAGTAATGTCTCTGCTTTTTAATATGCTGTCTAGGTTGGTCATAACTTTCCTTCCAAGGAGTAAGTGTCTTTTAATTTCATGGCTGCATTCACCATCTGCAGTGATTCTGGAGCCCAGAAAAATTAAGTCAGCCACTGTTTCCACTGTTTCCCTATCTATTTGCCATGAAGTGTGCATTTAGGCACACCCTCCCAGTATGACACCAACACCGTCTTTTACCAATTACCTTTGTAATTTGAATAATGCATGTTGTTCACTGCTTTTTATTCCTGTACTTTCTGAATTGTAGTTAGTTCAGGAAAGGTATTTTTTACTGCTGGACATTGTGGGCATAGTAGCCCATGCAGCTTTTAAATCATAAATTTTTGTTGACACTCTATGAGTTGTAAACTACAAAATTCATCATCTAAACACAGTAAGGAAGGGAGTTAGTGTATATTTACTGTTTATATATTTCTTTAATTTAGCTTTATGCAGGTTCATCAGATATATGGTACACAGTCAATTCACTTTTGGTTTAATGCTGTTTTATGATATATATCTATGGCAGTTCAAGTAAATGAAGTTATATTGGCAGTTTTTCCAGACATAAATATAACTAAAAGTCATGAGATTTTATATAGTAATCAAGGTTTTTAAATGGGGAACCCTTATTTAATGGAATATTCTTGATCTTCTCATTTAAGATTTAATGGAGATTGTCCCTCAGATTTACATATTTATGAAAGTAAATGTGTCAATTAGTCAGTCATGTCTAACTCTTTGTCATCCCATGGACTGAGCTCTCCCATGGAATTCTCCAGGCAAGAATACTGGAGTGGGTTGCCATGCCCTTCTCCAGGGGATCTTTCGACCCGGGGGTTGAACCCAGGTCTCCTGCATTGCAGTCAGATTCTTTACTGTCTGAGCCACCAGGAAACCCTTACATATTTTTCTATGTCCTTAAATAAATCAAGAAATTAACTAGATACATATAGGATCTTTTTACGATAACTTACAATCTTAATTTTCTCTTTTTCTTTACTTTTGAAGATAACCCAAATAACAATGTAATTAAATTATTTTTGATTATCTATTTTATCCTGAAGAACTCAGGAAAAAACAAGATTGAAAACATGGCCAAGACTCAAAGTGAACATAAAGGGCGGTAGCTAGATTTTGGCTCTCCTCCTGGCATGATGCTCAGTGGTGTTTCTGAATAAAGACATGTCTTCTTACCCCTGCATCCTTGTTCTGAGCCCTTGCAGTGATCATCACTGCTGCTCAGAGACAATCAGCTCTCTTCATTCACAAGAAAGGGATGCTGACATGTATCCCCATCCAACATAGATTCATGTAGTGGTAGGCTCCTTTCTGATTCTGGGGAAAATTTGGGGATTATGTAGAAAGGGCATTGTTGTCCTTAGCATTCATTTCTTTTTAGGAAAGATAGAGGAATAGGGGAAAGTGTGCAGCATCAAGTTGTGAGTAAATAATACCTGTTACTCATTGATGATGCTCCCTAATCCCAATTGCCTTCCCAGAGGAGGCAAAAAGTGAAGGCTTTCCACATGATGGCAATAAAGCTAAACATTGAGGTCGTTAATTGTCAAATAGTGTCTTGGGCCCAATATTAACAACTACTGTTTTAAATTCTTGAGTAAAGGTGCACATCCTGGGAAGAGGGCAGAGTGGCTGAATATGAATAAAGGGAGATGGATAAGAATTACAATTAGGCTTGATATTTAGAGTTTTGTAAAACAACAACAACAACACAGTAGAGAAAATTCATTACTGTTGGGAAGAATTCCATGTAGGGCTTATACTCTTTTTATGACTGTTCCAATTGGAATAACAGTTTGTAACCTAATTAATATTTTCATTCATCCATTTATTCAACAAGATTTTGTTAAGCTCATACTTCATGCCAGACACTATAGATCCTGGAATTACAAAAAGTCTGTCTTCTTAGGTCTTTTTTGTCTAATTTGAATACAAAAGCTGTAAAAGTGTAGTTTGCTAAAAAAAGGGTTTACTTAAATTTATTCAGTGTTCCAAAAGAGATTTAAGGAGGCTCAAAAATTATTTTAATTAGCTTCAGTGTGAATTATATTTGAATTATTTAAGTCCCATTCATCACAAGCAATGCAGACTGCTGTTCTAAACTTCCAGGCATTTATGCTTGCCATCTAGTGAGATGAATAATGAAAACTGATACAGGATCTTAAAAATACAGAGAAGAAAAAAAGTCTTTGTCCTGACACTATATCTCCCAGTAACAGATATTATTATATGGCTAAGCATGAAGTCTATAATTGAGATATCTTTTAAAGTTTACTTTTTGGATAGATAATGTAAGTACATGCCACACAATTCTTGATATAAAATGGCATACAATAAAAAATGTTTCCTCACCCTCTCTCCCAGTTATCTAGCTTTGCTTGCTCCAGTGGTGATTGCATTTTGGCTCTGTTCTTTCTGAGATAGTTTATGCATTTTGCAAACATAGGGGCTTTTGTGTATATATTAATTTGTACATAAATGATAGTATGCTACTATATAATGTTTGTTCCTTACTTATTTTAAAAAAAGATTTACTTGTTTATTTATTCTTATTTTATTTTTGGTTGTGGTGGGTTTTCGTTGCTGCACAGAGGCTTTCTCTAGCTGTGGTGAGAGCTACTCTCCATTTGGTGTGCGGGTTTCTCACTGTGCTGGCTTCTCTTGTTGTGGGGCGTGGGCTCTAGGCGCACGGGCTTCAGCAGTTGTGATGTGAGGACTCCGTAGTTGTGGCACACAGGCTTGGTTGCTCCATGGCACGTGGGATGTTCCCAGACCAGGGACTGAGCCAGTGTCCCTTGCAATGCAAGGTAGATTCTTAATCACTGTACCACCAGGGAAGTCCTGTACTTTCAGTTCAGTTCAGTTCAGTTGCTCAGTCGTGTCCAACTCTTTGTGACCCCATGAACTGCAGCATGCCAGGCCTCCCTGTCCATCACCAACTCCTGGAGTCCACCCAAACCCATATCCATCGAGTCGGTGATGCCATCCAACCATCTCATCCTCTGTCCTCCCCTTCTCCTCCTGCCCTCAATCTTTCCCAGCATCAGGGTCTTTTCAAATGAGTCAGCTCTCTGCATCAGATGGTCAAAGTATTGGAGTTTCAGCTTCAACATCAGTCCTTCCAATGAACAGCCAGGACTGATCTCCTTAAGGATGCACTGGTTGGATCTCCTTGCAGTCCAAGGGACTCTCAAGAGGCTTCTCCAACACCACAGTTCAAAAGCATCAATTCTTCGGCGCTCAGCTTTCTTCACAGTCCAACTCTCACATCTATACATGACCACTGGAAAAACCATAGCCTTGACTAGACAGACCTTTGTTGGCAAAGTAACGTCTCTGCTTTTAAATATGCTCTCTAGGTTGGTCATAACTTTCCTTCCAAGGAGCAAGCGTTTTTTAATTTCATGGCTGCAGTCACCATATGCAGTGATTTTGGATCCAAGAAAAATAAAGTCAGCCACTGTTTCCACTGTTTCCCCATCTATTTCCCGTGAAGTGATGGGACCAGATGCCATGATCTTCGTTTTCTGAATGTTGAGCTTTAAGCCAACTTTTTCACTCTCCTCTTTCACTTTCATCAAGAGGCTATTTAGTTCTTCACTTTCTACCATAAGGATGGTGTCATCTGCATATCTGAGGTTATTGATATTTCTCCAGGCAATCTTGATTCCAGCTTGTGCTTCTTCCAGCCCAGCGTTTCTCATGATGTACTCTGCATAGAAGTTAAATAAACAGGGTGACAATATACAGCCTTAACATACTCCTTTCCTATTTGGAACCAGTCTGTTGTTCCATGTCCAGTTCTAACTGTTGCTTCCTGACCTGCATACAGGTTTCTCAAGAGGCGGGTCAGGTGGTCTGGTATTCCCATCTCTTTCAGAATTGTCCACAGTTTATTGTGATCCACACAGTCAAAGGCTATGGCATAGTCAATAAAGCAGAAATAGATGTTTTTCTGGAACTCTCTTGCTTTTTTGATGATCCAGCAGATGTTGGCAATTTGATCTCTGGTTCCTCTGCCTTTTCTAAAACCAGCTTGAACATCTGGAAGTTCATGGTTCACATATTGCTGAAGCCTGGCTTGGAGAATTTTGAGCATTACTTTACTAGCATGTACCTTCCTCTTTTGTTTATTTGTTTAATATATCTTGAAGACCATTCCTGAGCTGGACATGTAATGCTATCCCATTTAAAAAACTGGTTTCATCATATTTCATTGTAAGAATAAACTAGAATTTATGAATACTTACTGTTGCTGCTGCTGCTTAGTTGCTTCAGGCGTGTCTGACTCTGGTGCTACCCTGGGAACTGTAGCCCACCAGGCTCCTCTGTCCATGGGATTCTCCAGGCAAGAATACTGGAATGGCTTGCCATTCGCTCCTCCAGGGGAATCTTCCCAACCCAGGGATTAAACCCGGGTCTCCTGCATTGCAGGCAGATTCTTTACTGCTGGGCCACCAGGGAATCCCATTAGTATTTACTAGTTACCTATTATTGGTAGACATTTAGGTTGTTTTTATCTTTTCCTTCTCTAAAAGAAAATTTCAATAAAATCCCTATATAAACATTCTACATGTAAATAACTAAAAATAGAGATACTGAGTCAAAGAGTACACTTTAAATTTGCTGGATATTGCCAAATTGTCCTACATGTTTATATTGTGTCAGTTTACAATCTAATAGCTCTTCCCACACTGTTTTCAGCCCTCTGTGTTTCCAAATATTTTGATCTTTGTCTAGCTAATCAGTTAAACAGCATCTCTTTTTAATTTGCATTTATTTTATAACAAATGAGGTTGACTATCTTTTCACATGTTTAAGATCAATTCATATTTCTTTTGTAGGGAGGTTCCTATTCTCTGCTGTTTCTATTGGTTTATTGAGCTTTTAAATTGTTTGTAGGAACTCCTTATTAAAGAAATCAATTATTTGTCTGGCATATGGGTTGCAAATGTTTTTCTACAATTTGTCATTTTAAAAACTTTTTTTAACAGCTTAAATTTTAAATATTGGTCAGATTCATTGCTCCTTCCCTTTTATTGTTTCTCGATTTTGTATCATACTTAGAAAGACCATACTGACTCTGAGTTAGAAAACATTCTCCTGGGTTTTCTTCTAATGCTTTTATGATTTGATATTTTAGATTTACACCTTTGATCCATTTAGAATTAATCTTATTAGAAGGTATGAGGTAATGACCCCGCGTTCTTATCTTGGTCTCACACCACAGTCCTTTGTAAGATGGCTTTAGAATAGCGTGAGGAGTTTGATGGCAGTGAGAGCAGGTGGAAAAGCACCCTGGAGGATCCAAGTGATGAATTCTGGCACTTTCCTTTGCCTGAGCTATTTCTCCCTCCTTTTTCTCCTTGCTCCCACCTGTGCTGCTTTTGATTTTTGCTGATAATTCCTGGATATCCCTACAAGGGTCTCCTACCTTTCTCCCTATTGGAAGAAAGGAGTGAGGATGAGGAGGTATAGAACATGCAGATGTCTATGTGGTAAGGCCTTGACAAAGCTGGAACTAAAACCAAGGTGCATATAAGGCTAGATGGTGCATATTATTTGACATTTAAACTTCTTGGGCCTTTGAGTAGAAGCTGACTTCCTGGGGAGGTCACAGAAATACTGTTTGAGATTGAAGACCACCTATATTTTTCAAGTCATTTCGCTGTGGATCCGAACAGGTGCTTACCATAGGGCATTGTTTACAAGTTGATACAACATATACTTAATGAATATGCTCGTGTCTCTACGTGTAGATGTATTGTTTATCAATACCCATTACTTGTTTTGTGGATTTTTATTCTTTGCATAGATTTAGTGAATAGGAACTCTGAAGTCAGCATGGAGGCTGACATTATTTTTCTTGTGGAACTTTCTTAGGAAGGCATAGATGATTTTTTAAGCAAATTATTTGAAGGAAGTTTGATAGGAAGCATGACATCTAGGAAGCTGGAACAGGCGCCAGGCTTAGTTCACTTTTCTCTTCTCTTGGCAGACCCCCTCCTTTTCAACCCCATGCTCAGTTTCTCATCCCTTTGAATCTGTACACTTCAACATTTCTGACCTTTGTAATGTCTACCCTCCAAATTATTAAACACATTCAAGCTCCTCATTACAAAACAAGGATGTAAACCAGCCTCTTCTCAGCCTTTCCAGGCCCCCTTTGAACTAGCACTCTTATCCAGAGGCTCTTATCCTCTCTTATCCTCCTTCATATCCCAAATTTCTTGAAGGATTAGTCCTCTCTTGCTACTTTCACTAGTTCACTCCTCAGTGCACTGCTATACAGGTTCACCACTATCATACCATTTATATGACTCTTGTTTGGGTCAACAGTGACATCATCTAGTTGCCAGATCCATTGGGTGTTTTCCCAGTCTCTGTTATTACGGAACATCTCTGCTGGATTTGGGCATTTGGCACTACTCATCCCTTGACTTCTTCCTGTCTTTCTCTGGGGGGTCTCAAAGATCCTTTTTCTTTGAGGGTTTTTTTTTCAAAGTTGGTGTGCTGCTGCTAAGTCGCTTCAGTCGTGTCCGACTCTGTGTGACCCCATAGATGGCAGCCCACCAGGCTCCCCTGTCCCTAGGATTCTCTAGGCAAGAACACTGGAGTGGGTTGCCATTTCCTTTTCTAACGCATGAAAGTGAAAAGTGAAAGTAAAGTTGCTCAGTCATGTCTGACTCTTTGTGACCCCATTGACTGCAGTCTACCAGGCTCCTCCATCCATGGGATTTTCTAGGCAAGAGTACTGGAGTGGGGTGCCATTGCCTTCTCCTCAAAGTTGGTATAAGTAAGTGAAAATCACTTAGTCGTGTCTGACTCTTCACGATCCTATGAACTGTATAGCCTACCAGGCTCCTCTGTCCATGGAATTCTCCAGGAAAGAATACTGGAGTGGGTTGCCATTCCCTTCTCCAGGGGATCTTCCAGACCCAGGGATCGAACCCAGGTCTCCTGTTTTGCAGGCAGATTCTTTACAATCTGAGCCACCAGGAAGCCCCTTCTTTTTCCTCTTACCATTTCTTAAATACCAGGTGGTCCCCAAGGTTCTGACGTCAGCCATTGTTTTTACTGCTTCACATACTCCCTGTGAGTCACACCATGCTCCTTTTGGGACTAACTGTTGTATGATTGGAAACAATTCCTCTGGTCTTTATATTCCAGCAGACTTCTACCCTGACTCCTAGATTAAAAAAACACAGCCCCTTCTTGGGGCCCCATAGGTTCCCAAACCCAGATGATGGTTGGATTCATCATCTACATTTACATTAGCTCCTCCTCCTCTGACTCAGCAGCATCACCTTTCATTCAGTTGTCAAGAAGAACCCCAAGCCAGAGGCCATATTGCTGCTCCTGTTTTCTTCAGCCTTATATACAGTGAAACACCAACTTCTGGCAGTTTTAGCTTCTCTTTTACTTATTCCCTCTCCTCTGATGCAGCCCAGGTCTTTAGCCTCTCTTACCTGGACTATTTTTAATTGAGTACTTTGATTCTGGTCAGAGTCATTTTTTTTCATAAAGTTCCTAGAAGTATTTCTTAAAAATATATAATTGACCTTTGAATAACATGAACTTGACTCATATAGGTTTACTTATGCACAGTTATTTTTTCAATAGTAAATATACTACAGTACTACACGGTCTGTGGTTGGTTGAATTTGGGGATGTAGAAAAATGGAGGATATGGAGTACAGACTATGTAAATTATACATGGACTAGTCCCCCACATTATATCTTACTAGGTCACTCCTTTTTGGTTGCTCCTTGTTGCTTGTGGGATAAGGCCAGTCTTTGGATAGTATCAAAGGACCCTCTAATCTCACCTGCCTACCTCTCCATCTGTCTCTTTCTACTTCTCTTGCACTTTTTTTCACATTCCACAGTGCTGTAGTTCTCAGGCCTATGTTCGTTTAGTCTTTGTTCCTTTGTTCAGACTGTCCCCTCAGACCATCCCCCTCATTGCATGAAGTGATGTTTGCTCTCTCCTAGGACAGCTCAGGTGCCTCAATCTGGGGAAAGTCTTGCTTTCTGTTTAAGTAGCCTTCATGCTGCTGCTGCTAAGTCACTTCAGTCATGTCCGACTCTGTGTGACCCCATAGACGGCAGCCTGCCAGGCTGCCCCGTCCCTGGGATTCTCCAGGCAAGAACACTGGAGTGGGTTGCCATTTCCTTCTCCAATGCATGAAAGTGAAAAGTGAAAGTGAAGTCGCTCAGTTGTGTCCAACTCTTAGCGACCCCATGGACTGCAGCCTACCAGGCTCCTCCACCCATGGGATTTTCCAGGCTAGGAGGTTCAAAATACTCAGTGCCTATGCACTTATCCAACTCCTTTATGTCTTCTAACTAATTAATGTTTAAACATCTCTCCCCCTCTACTGGACTTAAGGGCAGGGATAAGTAGTTCCACCTTGTATCTCTTGTGCTGCATGCGAAACTTAACATATATTTTAACTCAGTCAATGCTTATTAAAATAATCTTGAATGAATGAAATTCAACAATTGTTTGTACAAAGATAAGCATGACATTGTTGAGTTAGAAAATATCTCAGGAAGAATCTTTTATTAAACCATATATAAATACAGATTTGCATCCTTGCTTATATTTATCAAGATTCTGAAGCAGAGAACTTTAGAGAAGTCTACATTCCTATGCCTTTCCATTTTCCACTGGTCTGATTTTCTTTGAAATTGTGGTGGTTGGAGACTCTTAAACATACTTGCATCCTCTTACTGGGATCTACTTAAAGACAGAGATTAAGAGAGGAATATTGGAAAATGTAGATGGGGACATTTAAATGGCTTCTTTAAAATCTGCTTTCAAAGCTGTTCTAAACAATTTTGATAAAAAATTTAACCAGTTTTTTTGAACATCTGGTAGGCACAAATAGCTTACTCTATTACAAGGTGATATTACTTGAAGGAAAGGACATGGCAAGTGTGGTGCCTTTATGTGAATTTCTCTGTGGAGCAGTTATTCTGTAGCATGGCCCCACTCTTGAATTAGTGTGTTGCCAGTAGAGTCCCTTTAAACACTATGTTTATTGGTTGACACTATAATAACAGCACTGCATGCCCAGTGGCTGATACAGGGTCTTTGATCATTGTTCCATATTACTAAGACTTCATCCACACTCAATTAATCATCCGGCATAGTCAACTGCATTAGGAAATGAGGGCCAGCTTTTGTTCAGCAATGCACTTGATAAGTTCAATCTTCTAAACTTGGATCTAGGTGATGATGTGGCTAGTCTGTGTTCAAGTGGAGAATAATTTATTGTGAATTTTGGCGTGCAATTTCACCCTTGCTGGTCCAGAAACTCATTACATGGTGGAGGTGATTGCTAATCAAGATTTCTGGGCTCTGCTCTCTCCCTAATAAGTCTTCTCACCCCTCCCACTCTCTGTATCTTTATCCTAATTTTCAGCTGCTATCAGCGTGGAGCCACATGTAATAAGTAAAAAAATATTAGGGAGGGTTATGTGGTATTTTAAAATATTAGGGAATAGTTGTAAATCATGTAAATGATTTTCCTTTGTTTGGATTTTCTAATTATGACATCTCTGTAATGGGAATGTCTGAATCTGAGGCATTGGGGTATTAAAATGGTCCATTATCTAGACACCCATCTTTCCATTGGTATACAAATGCTTGAAAGGTACCTTATCGTGCCTATTCCATAGCCATCCATTCCTGGAACCATGACAAAGGAGAACAGGGTAGAGTCTAGTTGGTATGAAACTGTGTCTGTGGCTGACATGGCACTTGTAACTGGTATGGAGTATTTCCAGGACATTGAGAGTCAAAGGGAGAGAGAGGATGGATGAAATGACATTGAGGGGAACCACATGGGAAGAATGTTACATATGTTTTTACTTTTAATTATTTCATAATAATTGTTATTAGAAAACAAAAATTGCAATGTGGTTTGTAATTTTGATACTTAAATTCATTAAAATGAAATTGACAGCAGTTAATTAATACTTCTCCCCCCAATAGTAGCATTTATACTTTTGTATATTTGGCACAAGTATTACTCCTTTTATGATCATATTAAACAGCTATTCATTTTGCAGATTATAGAGTGTGATTATTCTTTATACTTGGAGGGTTTTGCTGTTGTTTTGATACCTGTGTTTTAGCAAAGTGTGAAGGAACAATATCACATGTAAATAATGGGTGATGGTATAGTTCCTAATGTTAGCTGTGTACCAAAATGTATATTATTATATTTTCATAATTTATTTTTAAATGCCTCCAGGGAAGGTTGCTGTTTAAAGAAATCCTTAGTGAAGGTTTTTATAAAGCAAATTCTCACTCCCTAATCAGGATGTTTATGTATTGGGTTTGCTTAAAGCAATGGATTCAGTTATATGTAAAATTCAAACAGAGTTTTAGAATCCAACAGAAAGCAGTTATGGATTGTGGATAAGTCCCAAGGTAAAGTTATTTTACTTTTATTCTCAGTGAGATTTTATTGCACATTCAGAGTGGCTTTTTCCACACCAGAAGTTTATATAATATTGTATAACCTTTACCTTTCAGTAAAGAAATCTGAAGTTGAGGGTCTACTTAGATGAGTATACGTTGTCCCCTCTAGCTCTCTAGGCCTGGGCAGTGGCTCCTGTATACATAGGGCTGTGTGGCCTGTGCTGTGGGGCTGAGCAGAGCCCAGTGTGGCTGTAAGCCTGTGACCTGCTGGGCTTCTCCCTCTACATCCAGGAGCAGTGTTCCAGTTGTGGCTGCTCCGAGTTCAGATCTGAAGTCATAAAATATTCAGGATGTTTTCTTTTCTCAAATTGAAATGATGTTTGCTCCATGTTTTGCTCAACCTTGTGGAGAGATGTGCAGGTCAGAAGCCAAAACCGTGTCCAGCTTCACTCAGGAAAACCTGTGCTGTGTCCTCCGATTGGCACTTCCCTTGGTTTAATGCACTTCCTTAAAATACTTTGACTTTGTGTGGATTTCTGGCTCCAAATCACAACTAAAAATAAATAGATCTACTTTATTTATTTTTTTTTATTATTATAATTAATTTTTAATTGGAGGATAATTGCATTACAATATTATGTTGGTTTCTGCCATACCTCAATATGAATTAGCCATAGGTATATATACATCCCCTCCCTCTTGACAGTTTTAAATCTTATGACTGTTCTTTCTGGTGATTACCTATACATCGCTTAACAATATTAATTGTTATTTCTTTCTATTTTTAGTAATTATTTATGGCTGTGCTGGGTCTTCACTGATGCACAGGCTTTTCTCTAGTTGCGGTGCACAAGCTTCTTGTCGCGGCGGCTTCTCTTGTGGAGCACGGGCTCTAGGGCATGTGGGCTTCAGTAGCTGTGGCTCCCGGGCTCTAGAGCACAGGCTCAATAGTTGTGGCTCGTGGGCTTAGGTTGCTTTGTGGCCTGTGGGATCTTCTCAGATCAGGGATCGAGCCTGTGTCTCCTGCACTGGCAGCTGAATTCTTTACCACTGAGCCACCAGGGAAGCCCTAATTGCTTTTTCTTGATTTATCTGTTTTAAACATGATCAACTTCCTTTCAAGACACATGAAGATGTAGCTTATATATGCCATTCTTATGTCCCATCTCATGTCCTCCTCAAAGGGTTCCTATACATTTAATTTTTAATTCTATACATTTAATTCCTGTACATTTAATTTTTAATTCTGTTACCATTTACCTTTGTAACTTTTATATATATTTTTTTAATTAATTTTATTCTATTCTCAAACTTTACATAATTGTATTAGTTCTGCCAAACATCAAAATGAATCCACCACGGGTATACATGTGTTCCCCATCCTGAACCCCCCTCCCTCCTCCCTCCCCACACCATCCCTCTGGGTCGTCCCAGTGCACCAGCCCCAAGCATCCAGTATCGTGCATTGAACCTGGACTGGCATCTCGTTTCATACATGATATTTTACAGTTTTTTTTTTTTTTTAAAAAAGGAAACTCAATCCACAGTGTGCACACAAATGACTCTCTCAGCGAGCCAGCTGACAGTCCTGTCAGGCGCTTGTTACGTTTGTAGGTGGCTGATTCCACCTCATTTGGCGTTTGGTGAAATGTCATCACACCTGTGGCAGGCCAGGTGCCCTCATATCAGGCACGTTGGTAGAGCTTATTTCCGGTAGGGTCAAGATGGCCTTGCCTCCCTCTCTCTGAGCTCCTTACCCAAGCTTCATTGTGGTCACATTTGAAGATTTTGCTAGAGTTTAGAAAAAAAACTGATTTTTATGTGTGATCCTATAGAGCTCAGAGAGCCACAGATACACAGGGGTGTGTGTGTGTGTGTGTGTGTGTGTGTGTGTATGTACCAGCTGACAGTGTTTGATTGTCTTAGGATAAGACAATATGATTTATGCAATATTAGTAAGTACTAATACTTAACATTACTCAATTGCTATTTCAATATTACTTATATATGTATGTATAGATAGATGATTTATAAAACAGAAAAAAAACACACTGACAAAATAGTGGACAATTTAAATGGGAAGAAGAAAATAACAATTTAAAGGCAATGTGGTCCCTTTTTAGTGGACTTTGCCAGATGATGTGGAGAGCAGTGACCTAGGTTCCTAGCCCCTCAGGACCAGCCTGGCAGGAAGTTTGCAGAGAATATAGGTGTCCTTCCTGGATAAGGTCCCTTCCCTCTAATTCAGGTGGAATGAGAAAGCTGACTTCAGGTTGACACATGGCAGTTTAAAAATCTATGGAGAAATTTTCTCTAAAACAAGAGTTGCTATCCCGAGTTTTGAGTTCATGTATGGAATTAGGGCTCTCTGACCCTTGAAATTATATTCAAACTTTTTAGATATTTATATGTGTGCCTATTTCTGGGGACAGGTTTGTATTTGTGTATATATTTCTGGGAATGGTTCTGTACTTTTTATCAGATTCTCAAAGTGAAGTGTGAATACTCCCAAGCTGGTCAACCATGTCCTAAACCTTTTAGGATTTTAGATCATGAGGATGGTAGCTTGTATTGTTGTTCACATCTTTTCACTGCACCTCCCTGTTGGCCCTTTCTCACAGGAGGTTTAGGGTCCCTCTACACTGATGAATTGGTCATGTGACTTACTTTAGCCAATGAAATGTGAGTGGAAGTGATACACGCCACTCTGAGAACCATTGAGTGGTTCTATTGTTACTCTCTTAACTCTGCCACAAAACTTACATGTCCTTGAGAGGGGCTGTGCCTACTGCCTGGCTGGGGGTAAAGATGCCAGAGCTGAAGCTGACTCTTGAACATGTTTCATGAGGGGAGAAATAGACCATGTTGTTTTAAGTCATTGAGATTTGGGTTTTTATTTTTGCTGCTGGTAGCATTAGTTAGTCTGAGCTGACTGATCCAAGTGGCAGCCTGAATTACATTCAGAATCCAACAGGGCACACTGGAGAGCCCTCGTTTAGTGAGCTGCCTGTGGTTTGGCACATTTAGAAGAGACACATTTTCCTATAGATTCTGTGTGGTCCTTCAGGGTTTCCCCATGGAGTCAGAAATAAGACCTCAGCCCTGTAGTTAGTCTATTAAGAGCTAGAGAGTTCATTTTGTTGAACCAGAATCCTTTTCCTCTGGAGCAAGAGAGCCACTCTGGGCCTGTTTCTTCTCTCTGACCCACAACTAGTGTGTGCAGCAAAGAATTACTGATGTGAGGTGTGTCTGAGGTCAGGAACAGCTCTCTGAAGCATAACGCAAGCCACCTAACACACTAGGTATGAACATATTGAAAGATAATGGGGTGCATATCATTTGTGGTGCAAAGTACAGTACAGATTCATTTTCTAAAATGCTCCCGTACTCCAGGCATGACAAGGATGAGGAATAGGTGTTACCACAGTAGAGCAGAGTGAAAGGCCACCACGAAAGAAAACAGATTTCAGAGGTGGCTCGTAAACAAAGTACTACCTTCCAGAAAATAAAGAAGCCATCCATTACCCACACAAAGTGCATAATAATAAGGACAAACGCTTCATCACCTCATATGTGACGTCTAGCGGTCAGAACTCGCACAGAGGAAACACTGCAGAACCTCGCACTTGAGTCAGAAGGGGCTGTGTTCGAATCAAAGAGCCACTGTGTCTTTGGAGAGATTCATTTTATTCCATACCCTAGATTCTTAACTATTGCACCCGTTAATCAGTTTCAGTTTTTAATAATCTTACTGTTTAAGAAATATTCTGTACTGATTATCCCTATTGACATAAAATGGGGAAAGTTGATGGGCAGCTCATAAAAGATCTGCCCTGAAGCTTTTTACTCAGTGGAAAATGATCTAGGAAACTATATCACTACAGTTACTAATACCCCAGGTGGAATAATAATTTCTTCCTAATCTAGTACATCTAAAAAAATGTTAAACTTCTTTTCATCACCGATTATAGACTTCATTTCCTTTCCTTTTCATTCATTCATTCATTTATTGCCTACTCTTTGCTGGGACTGTTCTTGAAGCTAGAGCTCAGCAACACTCTGCCCACAAGGTGGCTACATTCTAGTGGGAGAAGACAGAAATTAAGTACCAACAGCAAAAACAAAGCACTACATAGTATGTCAGGTGGAGATAAATACTCTGAAAATAATACAGCAGAATAAGAGGAGATAGAAAATTAGGGGCACAAGATGTTATTTTATACAGGATGATCAGGGCAGTTCTCATTGATTGCTGCTGCTGCTAAGTTGCTACAGTCATGTCCGACTCTGTGCGACCCCATAGAGACAGCAGCCCACCAGATTCCCCCACCCCTGGGATTCTCCAGGCAAGAACACTGGAGTGGGTTGCCATTTTCTTCTCCAATGCATGAAAGTGAAAAGTGAAAGTGAAGTCGTTCAGTCATGTCTGACTCTTAGCGACCCCATGGACTGCAGCCTACCAGGCTCCTCCGTCCATGGGGTTTTCTAGGCAAGAGTACTGGAGTGGGTTGCCATTGTCTCATTGATTGAGGGCATTTGAAAGTCCTGAGTGAAGTGAAGGACTCATCATGTACATGTCTGTTGGAAGAGTGGGGAGTTGGATTTATGTCTCATTTTACTCAGCTCTATTTCTGAGGAGTGGTATGTAAATTGGGTTTTATTTTTAAGTATATTATGGAAACTTGTTGTAACTTTTTTTCCCCCTAAGTGAATGTCTCTCTAGAATGAAGATCCTATTGGTAAAATAAGCAATTATGCCACAAAATTATTTGCATCATGAATACGAGTTTCCACACTGAATTCATTTTGAGTTGGTTACACATGTTTATGGTAAGATGTTATAGATAAATGATGGACAAGAAGAACAGTTTGAGTGAAAAATCTTGGATGTAGTTTTTTTTAAAGATACACCATTTTTTAAAAACTGTATAAGAGTAAGCAAGTCAACAGTGCTGCATGGCTGAGACTCATATTACCTCTTTGAATTAATAATCAGAATGCTGTATTATTAGCATATGCAAATCACAGAAATACTTTCAAAATATCTGGCAGCCCTTAGAAATGATTTCTGTTGTTGGGTTAGCATTCTTTTTGTACTTTTATGTACTCTGAGGATGTGCTGGAAATAAACATTTTTCCAAATAAATGAAGAAGTAACTCAGGCCTCAGGAGGATTATCACAATTTCCAAATATGTGTGTTTAAACCTGCAGATTTATGTTCTGCCTTTTAGTTTTACCCTTTGTGGATTCAGAGATTGTTTTGAAAAACAAAACAAAACAAAACAACAAAGCCTGTTAAGAATACAGTGAAAGTCACTCAGTCGTGTCTGACTCTTTGCGAGCCCATGGACTATACAGTCCATGGAATTCTCCAGGCCAAAATACTGGAGTGGGTAGCCTTTCCCTTCTCCAGAGGATCTTCCCAACCCAGGGATCAAACCCAGGGCTCCTGCATTGCAAGTGGATTCTTTATCAGCTTAGCCACCAGGGAAGCCTGTTAAGAATATAGTGAATCATAAAATTTTGTCATCAACTCATTTTATATATAATAAACTTTGACTTTATAACAGAAATTGCATGATGTGGTGATTGTGGTTCAAACCTTGGGGAGTGTAAGTGCCTTTGCTTACACTTTAGTGCCTTTGCTGTTTTAGAACATTTAGGTGGTTGTTAATTTGCAGAAGGGTACAACCGGTGTGAAGGTGAGCAATCAATGTAAGAAATCCTGTTCTTTACCTCCTTCATTCTGTGCAAGCTTCCCTTTACCTCCTTTTAGTAGGTATAGTAAATTTCCAATGCTGAAGAAGTAGAATTGATCCATCCTTTTAGCATTTATGGCCAGTGTCAGGATTGGGCATTTCTGGGGAAGTACTGTATGATACAGTTCATTTCTCTTCTTCCCTACCATAGAAGAGCACTCCGAATCAGTCAGATTGTTACCTCTTTCTATGACAAGTTTACTTTTTATAACCATCTTTCTTAGGGTTACCTGAGATGGTGTTTTTGCATATATTTTTTCTGTTGAGTTAAATAACACAGCTGTTACTTTTAATATGTAAAACATTTGTCTCTTCATGGCAGAATGGTATTGTATAAGCAAAGCACTTCATCTTTAATCTACAGGTGTATCTGACCAAGCTCTTTGTCTTCAGAAATGCTCCAACTTGGTTTCTTTCTCTTTTTTAAGAAATCTGTTTTCTATTTTCTCTTTGTCCCCTAAAGAGCTTATTCATTCATATCTATATCTAGGCCTTGAAATAGAACTTGGCAGTATTATAAAATCAATGGATCCTCTTTAGAGCATCAAACTCAATCCAAGCGGTTGAGGTTGAGGGGTCAAGCTTTTTTCCCAATTCCAGACAAGTAACTGGCTGCCTGTGCTCCCTCTCTTCAACCTTCTAGATGCTTGTTTTTGAAATGAGTTTTCTTCTTGCACTGCTGACTTCTCTACCTGCTGTCTTAGTTTCCTACAGCTGCTGTAACAAATTATTATAAATTGAGCAGCAGGAATTTATTTTCTCGCAGTTCTGAAAGTTAGAAGTCTGAAATCAAGGTGTCATCAGAGCTGTGCTCTCTGACAAGGCCCTAGGGAAGAATCTTTTCATGATGCTTCTAGCTTCTGGTGTGTTTTTCTGCAACCCTTGGGTTCCTTGTGCTGTAGATGTGTTGCTCCCACTTCTGCCTATTATCACTTGACATTCTCCTTGTGTATCTCTGTTTTCACAGGTATTCTTTTCTCTATATGTGCATGCTCAGTCACTCAATTGTGTCTGATTCTTTGAGGCCCTTTGAACTATAGCCCACCAGGGGTTACAATCCCTCTGTTGATGGGATTTTTCAGGCAAGGATACTGGAGTGGGTTATAATTTCCTCCTTCAGGGGATCTTCCTGACCCAACGATCAAACCTGCATCTCCTGCATTGCAGGCAGATTCTTTACTGCGGAACCATCAAGAGACGCCCTCTTTTCTTTGCATCTCTGTCCAAATTAAATGAAAGTCATTGGGTGAGGGCCCACCCCAATCCAGTAGGACCTCCTATTAACTTGATTATATCTATAAA
This sequence comes from Bos indicus x Bos taurus, assembly GCF_003369695.1. Taxonomy (NCBI): domain Eukaryota; kingdom Metazoa; phylum Chordata; class Mammalia; order Artiodactyla; family Bovidae; genus Bos; species Bos indicus x Bos taurus. The sequence continues at coordinate 108,048,638 of NC_040076.1, read as the reverse complement.
GACCCTGTTTAAACAAGGGTCCATTCTGAGGCTCTGGATGGGCATGTCTTTGTGGGGGACACTATTTAACATGCCCAGAGCTATTAGGCCCAGAGCATATTCATGGCCAAATATAATCAGTTCTAGTCTAAGATTTTTCTTTTGGTAAATATTTCAAATATATAGTGTATTTGTGTTCTTCTGTAAAGTTTTTGTTGAGATTTAACGTATATGCAGAAAAGTTCATACATTTTAAGTGAATAAATTTTTACAGAATGAAGTATAGCTATGTTACTACCATCAGGTCAAGAAATAGAGCATTACCAGCAACCCAGAAGCCTCCATCATTTCCCAGTCACTGTTACTCCAGAATGACCTCTATTATGACTTCTATCATCAGCATGGATGAGTTTTCCTTGTTTTCAAGCTTGGTATATGTGTATTTTTTTGTGTCTGGCTTTTTGGTCCAGTGTTATGACTGGGAATTTCATCCATGTTGTAGTATGTGATTGTGGTTTGTTCTTTCTCTTGGCTGCACAATATTCAATCCTATGGATATGCTACAACTATTTTCCCATGCTATTGCTCATAGATATTTGAATTACTTATGATTTTAAAAAATTACAAATAATACTTTGTGAATATTTTTGAGCATGTCTTTGGATGCACATACATATGTGTCCGTGTTAGATACATAGTCAGGATATGAATTCTTGTCAGATAAATGTATTCAAAAATCTCTGAGGCTGTGGTGTTTTTCTGTTAATGGTAGCTTTTGATTGAATATAATTTCTTAATTTTAATCAATTGATGCTGAATCTGATTTCCTTTAGGATTGACTGGTTTGATCTCCTTGCTGTCCAAGAGACTCTCAAGAGTCTTCTCTAGCACCACAGTTCAAAGGCATCAGTTCTTTAGCGCTCAGTCTTTTTATTGTCCAACTCTCACATCCATACATGACTACTAGAAAAACCAGAGCTTTAACCATATGGACCTTTGTTGACAAAATAGTGTCTCTGCTTTTAAATATGCTGTCTAGGGTGGTCATAGCTTTTCTTCCAAGGAGCAAGCATCTTTTAATTTCATGGCTGCAGTCACCATTCACAGTGATTTAGGAGCCCAAGAAAATAATGTCTGTCACTGTTTCCATTGTTTCTCCATCTATCTGCTATGAAGTGATGGGACCAGATGCCATGATCTTAGTTTTTTGAATGTTGAATTTTAAGCCAGCTTTTTCACTCTCGTCTTTCACTTTCATCAAAAGGCTTTTTAGTTCCTCTTCACTTTCTGCCATAAGGGTGGTGTCATCTGCATATTTGAGGTTATTGATATTTCTCCTGGCAATCTTGATTCCAGCTTCTGCTTCATCCTGCCTGGCATTTCGCATGATTTTTTTTTTTTTCCCCATATGGATAATTGATTTGGCTCCATTTATTGAAAGGATCATGCTTTCTCAGTTTTATTGAAAATAAAGTGATTGTATATGTGTGGATCAGTTCCTGGGCTTTCTAGTCTGTTCTGTTTAACTTTGTGCCAATACTATTTTGTTTTTATTACCATAGTTTTATAAGAAATCTGGATATCTCGTATTTTAAAATCTCCGAGTTTGCTATTTTTTTAAAAAAGAGTTTTAGCTATTCTTGGCTTTTTACATTTTGATAAAAATTTTGAATCAGCTTGTGAATTTCCAAAAGAAAATACCTATTAGAAATTTAATTTGGAGTTAATGAATATACAGATCAATTTGAAGATAATTGACATTTTTTATAATTCTGATTCTTCTAATCATTGGAAATGGTGTGTTTCTCTAATTCAGCGGTTAGCAGCCTTTTCCTGTGAAGCATCAGATAAGAAATACTTTAGGCTTTCTAGACAACATGCAGTCTCTGTCACATATTCTTATTCTCTTTCCTTTTAGGTTTACAACCTTTTAAAAATGGAAAATCCCTTCTTAGTTTATGTGCAGTACAAAAGCAGTTTGCTGTTTGTAGTTGCCACTCCTTGCTTTGTTAATTTAGATTTTGTTTAATATATCTTAATAATGCTTTATACTTTTCTATGTAGAGTTCTTGCATGTCTTTCATTATATTTAGTCTTGGCTATTTGTGATTTTTAACACTACTTTAAGGAGTATTTTCTTAAAAATCATTTTCCAATGTTTGTTTCTTGTATATAGAAATAAAATTGATTTTTGTATATTTACTATTTTCCAGTGATCTTGATAAATATATTAATTAATTATAATAGTTTATCTGAGATTCTTCCGGAGTTTCTACACATAAATAATGTCATGTGCTTAACTATAGATTTCTTTATTTTGATTTCCAAGCTTTAAGGCATTTATCATATAAGTGATGACTATGAACATCTTAATTTTTTCAAGAGGGCAGTTATATTATGTGGTTAATTATGGTATTAGCTATGGGACTTTTGTGGATACTTGTACCAGCTCAAACATGATTCCTTCTATTTCTAGTTTGCTAAGAGTTATTTTAAAATTGTTAATAAACATTGAATTCTAGCAAATATTATCTATTAAGATAATCATATGATTTTTCTCCTGTATAATGTGGTATATTATAATTTTCAAGTTATATTTTACTTTCAAAAATTAAACTAACCTTGCATTCCTAGGATAGACTCTATTTGATTATTGTATATTGTTTTTAAACATCTATATCTATATCATTACTTTGTGTATTTTCATGGCAGATTTGTGAGTAGTTTTTCCCCTTTTGAAATGCTTTTATGTTGCTTTGATGTGTAGCCTCTTTTCTGTTTTCTTTTTGTATTTTCTGAGACAGTTTGTAAAGTGAATGAAACTATCTTGGTCTCTCAAATCCAGCCAGGTTGCCAACTGAGTACCAGTGATTGACTGCAGTCAGCGTTATGTAGAGTAGCATAGTCTGAGCTTTGCCTGAATTCATGACTCACAGAAACATGAAATAGAATTATATGGTTATTGTTTTAATTTACTAAGTGCTTTAAAGCACTGGGTGTATGGAAGAATCTCATTGTAGTTTTAATTTACATTTTCAAAATAGAATAATGGTTCGAGAAACTTTTCATGTACTTCTCTGCCAGTCATACATCTTCCATGGTGAAATGTCTCTTCAAGTCTTTGGCCCACTGATTTTATTGGATCTTTCACTATTAATGAGTTTTGAGAGTTCTTTATATATTTTGGATACAAGTTCTTTATCAGGTGTTTTGCAAATATTTTTCTCCTGGTCTATTACTTGGCTCTTAATTTCCTTAACAGTATTTTACAAAGAGCAAAAGTTCTTAATTTTGGTGAAGTACAATTAATGAATTTTTTTCTTTTATGTTTTTTTTTTTTTTCTGTGCCTTGTTTAAGACATCTTTGCCTAACCAATGGTCACATTTTCTTTTTTCTTATGTAAATTTTATAGTTTTATTTTTAACATTGTGGTTGTGATCCATTTTGAGTTTTGATTTTTGTTTCTGATGTGAGACAAGATTTGAGGTTTATATCTTTGCATATGGATATGCCATTGTTCTAGTACCACTTATTGAAAACTGTCTTCTCTGCTTTGAATTACTGTGGAAAATGAATTGACAATATGTGTGTATACTATTCCTGGACTTTCTACTCTATTCCATTGATATGTATATCAGTCCTTATATTAATATCCACAGTGTCCAAATAACTGTAGTTTTATCATAAACTTTGCAATCAGGCTATGTACATCTTTCAACTTTGTCTTTCTGTTTCAAAATTGTTTTGTTACAACAACAAAAAATTGAGTATGTCTTCTGTTTCATGAAAATTTTATAATCAACTTGTGAAATAAAAAGTCCTGCTGGTATTTTGATATGGATTGTATTGAATCCATAGATCAATTGGGAAAGATTTGATATTGTAAAAATACTGAGTCTTCTGATCTGTGAACATGGCATCTTTGTTTATTAAAGGCATAATTGATTCTTTCAGCAGTGTTTTGTAGTTTTCAGTATACAGATCATGCGCACATTTTATTAAATGTATTTCTTAAGTATTTCATGTTTATTAATGCTATTGTAAATTCTTTTAAAATTATAATTTTCTGTTTTTAATTGAAGTATATATAGTTGATGTACAACATTATATGTTATAGGTTATTATAGTGATTTCTAATTTTAAAAAGTTTACTTCATTTATAGTTATTATAAAACTGTAATTTTTGGCTGTATTCCCTGTGTTTTGCAATATTTATTTATAGTTTATTTTATACATAATAGTTTGTACCTCTTATTTCCCCACCTTGATATTGCTCCTCCCCCATTCCCTTTCCTCACTGGTAACCATTGGTTTGTTCTCTATACCTGTGATTCTCCTTTTTTGTTATAGTCACTAGTTTGTTGTATTTTTTTAGATTCCACATATAAGTGATATCATTAATTACTTGCCTTTCTCTGTCTTATTTCACTTAACATGCTGCTGCTGCTAAGTCGCTTCAGTCGTGTCTGACTCTGTGCGACCCCATAGATGGCAGCCCATCAGGCTCCCCTGTCCCCGGGATTCTCCAGGCAAGAACGCTGGAGTGGGTTGCCATTTCCTTCTCCAATGCATGAAAGTGAAAAGTGGAAGTGAAGTCGCTCAGTCGTGTCTGACTTTTAGCGACCCCACGGACTGCAGCCTACCAGGCTCCTCTGTCCATGGGATTTTCCAGGCAGGAGTATTGGAGTGGGGTGCCATTGCCTTCTCCGTCACTTAACATAATACCCTCCAAATTACAATTTTAAGTCGTTCATTGATAGTATATAGAATGTTTGACTTATACTGACCTTGAATTATGTTACACTACTAAGCTCCCTTAATGATCCTAGTAAGTTTTTTTTTGTGGATTTCTTAGGATTTTTCACATAATTTTTACTTTCAACAGTCACAAGTATTTTTAAGAACTTAAAGGATACAAATGGTCTCTGTGCCCAGATACTTAACCATTTTTGTTGCTCTTTCATTCTTTAAGTCCTTTGTTTTCCTTTGGTTTTATTATTTCTTTTCATTCTGAAGAAATTTCTTAAGCATTTTTTTTTTTAATCAGGTGTGATGGCAACAAATTATCTTTGTTTTCCTTCACCTTAGAATGATTTTTATTTTTCCTTTATTCCTAAAAGATATTTCTGGTAGAATTTTGGGTTAAAAGTTATATTCTTTTAGTTCCTGAAAGATGTCTTTCCATTCCCTTCTAGCTTTCATGGCTTCTGATGAAAAATCTGTAGTCATTCAAACTGTTACTCCTCTGTACATGTGTCATTTTTTTTCTCTAGCTGCAGTTTGATTATGAAGTTTCTGGGCATGATTTCTTAATTTTATCTTGTTTGAGTCTCTTGAATCTGTAAGTCAGTATCCTTCCCCCAAAGCTCAAGTCTGCTCTTAATATTTTTCAGTGTTTTTTTTTTTTTTTTCTGTATGCTTTATGTTGGACAGTTTCTCTTGGTGTATCTGATATTATTTTCTTTGAAGTATCCCATTGACTGTTAACTCAATCCAGTGCTGTTTTCACCTCAGATTTTGTATTTTTCATCTAGAATATCTTCTGTTTCTCTGCTAATTGTATTAAATGGGCTTCCCTTGTGGCTTAGCTGGTAAAGAATCTGCCTGCAATATGGGAGACCTGGGTTCAATCCCTGGGTTAGGAAAATCTCCTGGAGAAGAGAACGGCTACCCACTCCAGTATTCTGGCCTGGAGAATTCCATGGACTATACAGTCCCTGGGGTTGCAAAGAGTTGGACATGACTGAGCGACTTCTGCTTTCACTTTTCCTTTACATCATGAAGTATATTCATAAGATTTATAACAGCTGCTTTTTCTGAAAATTTCTGCAAATATCTGTCATTTCTGGTTCTGTTTCTATTAGTTGGTAGAATTTTTCTGTTTATAGTTTGTGTTTTTCTTCTTTGCCACATGCCTGGAAGTGTTTGATTAGATTCCAGGCACTGAATTTTATTTTGTTCAATGTCAGATTTTGTTGTATTTCTTTAAAGAGTGTTGTCTTTACAGTTGCAGATCAGTTTGATCCCTTTGAAACTTGTGTTCAAGTTTTATTGTGGTAGGTCTGGAGCAGTCTTTATTCTAGGCTTAATTTATCCCCCACTGCTAAGACATGACTCTTGAATATTCTGCCTAATGTTCTCTATTTTATGAAGTTTATTCACTCTGAGTGATGAGAATGTGAGTTATTCCTACTATCGTGTGATTTCAGGGACATTTCCAACCTGTTTGGTTCAAGTAGTTCTATCCCTAGTCTCATAGAGTATTACTCCAGGCATGTGCAGATCAGTAATCAGCTACAGACTTGAGGGGACCCCTTTGATGATCTCTGGAGCATTTTTGCTTAGTGCCCTCTTCTCCAATATTCTGACCTACAGAATATGTCTCTTTAAATGAGAATACTATATTCTGTTTGAGTTTCCCCTCTGAACTACAGTTTTGAAACGTCTCCAGGAAGTAAACTGGGGCAATCAGAGCACTTATCTGATTATTTTCCTTCTCTGAGAGATCACAGAAATTGCCTCATTGCCTAGTACCTGAAAAATTGTTTTATGTAATTTCCCTACTTTTCTGATTGTTAATACTAGGGCAATCCCTGTAGTAATTGGTTCTTCATACATAAGTAAAATTCCAAAAGTAGACTTTTGAACATCTTTTGTGTACAGAGCCCTGGGTTGGAGTCACAGGTTAAATATTCTCCTAATTGTGTTAAAATGCATGCTGTGTTTATATATACCTCTTATAAGTTATCTGTTTATTTCCTTTCCCCTAGCCTCAAATTTGATACTTTCAACTTATTATTTCTATAAAATTGATTGTGTTTTAGTGTAAATGATGATAGATGCAAGTCAGAACTATTGAAGAACTTAGTTATCTTATAGCTGGACTATTGCAATAGACTCCTAACTGATCCTGATCTTTTCAGTCTCACTCTCTTCCATTCCTATCTCCTCAATATTTCCATAGTGATTTTTAAAGTATGTAATCTCCTGGATAGTTACGAACACCTGCTAACTCTCTCTTTGCTTCTACCTTGTCCCCCAGCCCCAGTCTGTTCTCAACCCAGCAGCCAGAATGATCCTTTTATAACAATTCAGATCAAGTTACTCTCCTGTGCCTATGTAAATCCTTCAGTGTTTCCTTAGTTCACTCAGAAAAAAAGTCAAAGTCCTTCAAGTTCTTTGAGACCCTACCTGATCTGACCCTGTCTGATCTTATCTCCAGCTCTTTCCCTCATTCTGTTCCAGCCACACCTCCATGCTGTTATATAGGTACATCAAGCAGGGTCCTGCCTTATGGCCTTTGAACTGATCGTCTTCTGTGCTTTGAATACTCTTCCTTCAGATTTCCTCACACTTAACTCCCTCAGCTCCTTCAGGTCTTTGGTGAAGTGTTACTTTCTCAGTGTTGCCTCCCTGGCCCTCCAATTAAATGATGGAATCTGACCCCTTGTCCTCTCTGCTTCAGCACGTTTGGTGTCTTACACTGCTCTAATTATTTCCACAATATTTATCAGCTTCTAACATCCTAGATAGTAAACACTTAGTTACTATGTTTAGAATCTGTTATCTCTTTCCCACTAGAATGTAAACTCTCTAAGGGCAGAGTTTGTTGTCTGTTTCACTCTCTGATGTATCCCCAGAACCTGGTACTTTTAGGTCTATAATAAATATTTGTTGAATGCATGTAAATCTGATATTCTTTAAATTTAGATGATTTAGATATTAATGAGCATCAGAAGGATAAAGCCTAAACTCTTCACAAAGCAGAGTACATTCTTCATGAGCACCTCCTCTTTGCTATGTCCATCGTTTTAGCTTCTCCATCCCTCCATTTCCTGCTGCTAAGTCGCTTCAGTCGTGTCCGACTCTGTGCGACCCCATAGATAGCAGCCCACCAGCCGTCCTGGTATTCTCCAGGCAAGAACACTGGAGTGGGTTGCCAGTTCCTTCTCCAATGCATGAAAGTGAAAAGTGAAAGTGAAGTTGCTCAATCGGGCCCGACTGTTAGCAACCGCATGGACTGCAGCCCACCAGGCTCCTCCATCCATGGGATTTTTCCACCCATACTTAATTAGTAATTCCTGAAATATTACTGGCTCTCTCACATTTCTTGGAAACATCTCAGGGAGCACCCATTGCTTTGTACTCACTTTATGGCATTATAACAATTTCATATTCAGATGTGAACAACCCAAATTTTATTGTCTAATTCACAGTAAAGCTTCTTCCCTCTTCCCTGCTAGGGACATCAGCTCAAGGACCTAGAGTAGGGAAGGGGATGTGGTTTTCTCTTTCATGCTCTATCCTTTCTCCTGTCTGTGCTTCTGTTCTCTCCAGAGTCCAATGAAGAGAGAGAGAGAAGGGGTGGAGTCTGTCATCAGTTGAGGTTGTAATCTAGTTGTTGGTGCCCTCTCTGAGGCAGATACTTTCCCCCTGTCATCAGGGACCTCTGAGATGCACAGCATGATGATACAGGTGACATCTCCCTGACTGATTTGCAGCAGAATGACCCACTTAGCACCTTTCTACTGGGATATTCTCATATTGGTAAAGCCTTCTTCAGCAGGATTCTTTCAAGATACCTTGAAAGAGATGCTGGATGTAAATATCGGCTATACAAATACAGGTCTGACATCTAAGGCATAATTGCCCATCCATTTTACTTTATAGCTGCTCTTCTGGTCCTGAATCCTGAATGTGAGGAAATTAGGTAGAATCTAAAGAATGAATCGAATTTGTGGACCTGACAGAGAAATAGAAATAGTTCCTCAGTGAGACTCAGTATGTGACTTCTGACTGGATAAAAGTTTCCGAACCTTGGTCTTTAACACTCAGATGAACAAGTAAGTATGTGCATAGTCATCCTACCACTGACTAGCTGTGAGGTAATGGCTACTTGATCTCTCTGGGACTCAGCTTCATCATCCATAAAGTGAGGCAGTTGAATTTTTAAGTTAATGTTTTATTTTAAGAGCCTATGATGCCCTTGGGCTTCCCTGATAGGTCAGTTGGTAAGGAATCTGCCTGCAATGCAGGAAACCCCGGTTCAATTCCTGGGTCAGGGAGAGCTGCTGGAGAAGGGATAGGCTACTCACTTCAGTATTCTTGGGCTTTCCTGGTGGCTCAGCTGGTAAAGAATCCACCTGCAATGTAGGAGATCTGGGTTTGATCCCTGGATTGGGAAGATCCCCTGGAGAAGGGAAAGGCTACCCACTCCAGTATTCTGGCCTGGAGAATTCCATGGACTGTATAGTCTATGGGGTCCCAAAGAGTTGGACACGACTGAGCAACTTTCAATTTGGATGATAGCAGACATGATGCCCTTTAATTCTCTGTTTCCCTTTCTATTTCTCGGATGTGTCGTGGAGATTAAGCTTTGCAAGGTTGAGCTCCATTACGTTACTCTTTCTACAGGATGGCAGTTCCAGCGCCATGAAGCATTGGTTTTGAAATTTATATTGAATTATTAATGAAATACCATTTGTAGACAGAAAGCTAGAACATAGTGGGGAGGCCAAGAAGCATGAAGATCTCAAATAGGGAACATCCCATTGTTTTCTCTGCCAGTGACTGGGTGGCCACCAGAGATGAAGGACAGGGGCTTGGCAGCGTGTACCAGGAATGCCTGCCACGGGTCTTGGAAAACAGAGGCTGCTCAGTAGAAGGGGGTGATATATCTTCCTGACAAAGCTCCTGCCAGGAGAGAATGCACATAACTCAGCCCCGAGCGTTGCTATGAGCTCTGCCAAATCCGACAGGCAGGTAACAAAACGCTGAAAAGAAAGTAATGTCAGTCCAGCCTAGCGACGACCAATACCGCACCTTAATTACCTTACCTAGTGACAAAAGCTTTTTATCAAGCTTGAAATAAAGTGGTTTTAAAGTCAGAAATTTATGTGCCAGCCAGTCAGAGGCTGTAATTTTGGGGGCATTGGTTTGAAGGCACATAAACTTAAATGAAAACAAATTGGAGAGCTAAGTAACTATACATATGCCCAATAGCTCCCTCGGTTCTGTCTTTGGTTTTTCTGATTTCCACACCATGCCCCTGCACCTGTGTTTCTGGTCAATTACAGCATGTCATCTAAGCCAAGATCTCACCCAGGAACCAAAGGGAAGATGTTCTACCTTTATTTATTCCATTTACTCAACAAATATTTATTGTATTTTGTGAGTACAGTAGAAAAGAAGGCTGAGGAGGCCTGGAGGAATTCGTTTCTTCAACAAGTATTTATTGAATACCTGATATGTACCAGATATTGACTGGGGAGCTAAGCATGGCGGTGAACAAGACAGTGGAGACCTCTTCTCCCATGAAACTCACACACATATAAATGAGAACACGTATAAATGAGAGAATAAATGACAGTAGTTGGAGGGGAGGATAGCAATGCTAGAAGAGACTGTAATGATCAGGGAGCAGAGCTCTAAATGGAGGGAGCAGCCTTTGCAAAAGCAGTAGAGCAGGAATAAACTTCACATGTATGGTAAATGGGGAAACAGGTCAGCATGAATGAAGAGGGAAGGAGTAGAAACAGACAAGATCAGAGAAGTAGGCTGGGGCTGGATTGAGAGGGGCCTGTGGGTCAGGTGAGGAGTGTGGATTTTATTCTAAGTACAGTGTGAGTCACCAGAGAGTTTTAGGAAGGGAACAATGATCTGACCAGCACTTTGTTGAGAGGGAAGGGGTGGAAAAGATTTTTGCAAAAGAAGAGACATTAATTACTTAACAGTTGTTTAATCAAAGACGGGTTTATTGAATTTTCCTCACGTGCCACATGCTGATGACAGAACAATGCATTGGACACACTGTGTCCTCAAGATGCTTGAGGGACAGTGGTGAAGCCAAGTGTAAAAGAACGACTGACAGTAGTGAGCCTTCCTGGGCCAAGTCACCTGTAGTCACTGCCATGGATATTAACAGTACATGGCTTCTTAAAGGAGGCTCTTCTGGATGTGGCTTTTAAATACAGAAATCACACTGAAGGCAAAAGGAGAAGAGGGCAGTAGAGGATGAGATGGCTGGATGGCATCACTGACTCAATGGACATGAATTTGAGCAAACTCCAGGAGGTGGTGAAGGACAGGGACGCCTGGCATGCTGCAATTCATGGGGTTACAAAGAGTTGGACACGACTGAATGACTAAACAACAACAACATCAGCAGATGATGGACATGCCACTGGGTGTGCTGTCCTAGAGATAACACAGTCTAAGAGGCACAGTGGAACTGCAAGTCATGAGACTGACTTCTCTTCTCTGTGTGGCTGCAAGGGGCAAGTGTTCCCAGGAATCTGGGCTTCACTTCCTCTATAAGAAAGAGCTGAAATAATTGCTCTGTAATGTCCCCTCCAGTTTTATCTGTAACTTAGAGGATGCCTTACCTTGATCATTCATTTTAGGCTGCTTTCTTGCCATAGTAATACAGAAGACTAACTTTGAACCCCAGTTAAGCAAAACATTATCCCTCACAAAAGAATTTCAGTCTTCTCATTAGTAGACCTAAATTGCACAAAATTGCACTCAGCTATGATTATATATTTTCAATTTCATCGAAGTATTTTTAGAAATTTGTTTTCTCTCTTGCATCTAAGTCCCTGCATCATCTCCTTGATGCTGCATCATGGCCTGAAAAGCTTACAGTGTTTGTTCTTGGGCCCTTTATATAAAAAAAGATCACTGACTCCTATTTTAAGGCTGGAATGTTGTGGAGTAGAGTTTCCTGGTTTGAGATCCCCATACCTGCCAGATGCTCAGTGGAGAAGATGATTCCATGGTCTCTGACAAGTGCTGAAGTAAGAAACAAATCCTTAACCACAATCAAATGAAGAAACAAACCCATTTCACTTTGTTTAATTCTGTGTTTCCAAATGTAAATGAAGTCAGACCTTTTATTAGGTAACAATCCTTAATTGCAGCTTACACCCTGGACCTGAGAAGATTCCCTCACCTCCAGCTCCTGTGTTCTGGCATGCACTTTTGATTTCACCCTGCCTGGCTGCAATGGCAGGGAAGTCTAGCTATATTTCATGTTACATAGTCTTCCCCTTTTGCTGGACCGACTTTGCAGCAAACTGAGGAGCTACACCAGCTGAAATGATACTTCTTCCTTCCAACCCTGGGAAATGCCCTTTCTAAGGCTTCATACTACATGCCAGTTGGATCAGTTCAGCCTCAGGATGAGGATATACAAATCTGTAGATGATGATGTTGTTGTTTAGTCACTCAGTCGTGTCCGACTCTTTGTGACCTCATGGACTGTAGCCCACCAGGCTCCTCTGTCCATGGGATTTCCAGGCAAGAATACTGGAATGGGTTGCCATTTCCTTCTCCAGGGGATCTTCCTGACCCAAGGTTTGAACCTGGATCTCCTGCATTGCATTGCAAAGGCAGATTCTTTACCACTGAACCACCAGGGAAGCCCATAGACGATGTAGAACACATGAAATGGCTTTGCCTGTTTGTGGTGAGGAGTTTGAGTTAAGACATAAGTGCTCTCTTGCCTGTTTTTTCTTGTGACTAACAGCACTCTGTCCAGCTTATTACGATCCCTAACTTTCCCTGTAGGACAGCTGCAACCAATATACAGCACCATGTGGCTCAGCCTATGTTGTGCAGGCCAGGCCCAGGCCCTGACTTCTCCTCACCCCCACCACAAGCATAACAATTTCAATAATAATAACTACCGTCTCTTCTGAACCTGTGAACCCCCTGGGTGGGCTTTGGTGCTGACCTTTGGCTGTGGTCAGAGTGATTTATGTAGCATCTGCAGGGTCAAACTCATCAAGGAGATTTTATCAGCAGCTGTCCAGCAACTGAGGCAGAGACATTGGTTAAATGAACAAGTAGGTGACTAAATGCTGTTCAGCTCTGGAGAGCTGTATCATGGTGGGCAGAGACTTGTGCAGTATAGGTGTTCTAGACTACTCTCTGTGCAAAGGATACTATATATAAGAGGAAATGGGGCAGGAAAATTGAATGGACATGGGTTTGAGTCCTAGATCTACCAACGAGGCAATGCATCACTTTTATCAAGTTCTTTAAGCTCTCTTGAGTGTTACTTGTCTCCCCTGTAAAATGGAGTAATAATACCTACCTTGCTGAATTCATGTGATGATGAGGCTATAGACAGGAATTAACCTGAAGGCTAGCATGGGTCTGGTACATGATAAAAACTCAATAGACTGCAGCCATGATTATGAGGTTATTAAGGGTGGGAAGCATCATCAGCCATCACTCCATCAAGTCCCCTCATTCTATCAATGAGGAGACTTGGTCAGTACAATTGTTAGTGGGAGAACACAGGTTTCCTTAGTCCTAACTCAGTGCTCTGTGTAGCACATTTCTCTCTTCAGTCGTTAGTTAATTGCTGAGGGGAAAGACCTCATTCTAACCTCGGATATTTCCTATAAATCTTGATTCTGCTTCGAGATCCAAAGTATGGGTGTGTGGCATCTAGTGTGCATGGGTTTTATAGTTTGACTTTTTAAGCACAAAGCACATTGTCTTCCAGAAACAGGGCCTCTCTCTTGTTGGTACTTCTCACATTGCCAGGCTGGAACTTGGGAACATTAGGCTCACGGATGCCTCGGACACATGACTGGGTGGCTTGATCATGCTCAGGGCTTAGAGGAGGTAAGATGCCCTAAAGCCAGGTGCTGCCTTGTAACCATACACCTGGCTGGAGTGGAGTTGACTGGGACTTGGTGGAGTGTTCAGAGGAACAGCTGGAGATGGCACTGATGAACAGGGAGGACAGAAGTAGAAGCAGCAGAGGGAAGAGAAGGACCAAGCTCTTGCCATGGGTTGGAGGGAGCAATTGTTTTCCTAAAAAAACCCAGTGTTATACCTGGTGTCTAGATTCCTTCTCAGGCAGACCCATGGAAATCCCATTAAACACAATCTAGTAATTCCAGTCTGGGAATTTACCCAAAGGAAATGAAAATACTAACTCCAAAGGTATTTGTACCCCCAAATTTATTGCAATTGCCAAGACGTGGAAGCAAGCTAAGTGTCCAAGAATGGATATGTGGTTCAGTAGTAAAGAATCCACCTGCCAATGCAGGAGACACAAGTTTGATCCCTAGATTGGAAAGATTCCCCCGGAGGAAGAAATGGCAACCCAATCCAATATTCTTGACTGGGAAATCCCATGGACAGAGGAGCCTGGCAGGGCACAGCTCATGGGGTGACAAAAGAGTTGGATGTGACTTATCAACTAAACAACAACAACTGGACACACACACACACACGATGGAATTCAGCCATAAAAAAGAAGGAAGCCTTGACATTTGCAGCATCATGGATGGAACTTGAGAGCACTATGCTAAGTGAAATAAGTCCGATAAAGAAAGGCAAATATCATATGATCTCATTTATATGTGGAATCTAAAAAATCAAAGACAAAAAAGCCCCCAAACTCCCCCATTACAGAGAACAGGCTGGTGGTTACCAGACTCAGGGGGAAAAGTTGAAGGTGGTCAAAAGTTACAAACTTCCAGTTATAAAATAAATTAGTCATGGGAATGCAATGTGGTGACTATAGTTAATAATACTGTGTGTATATTTGAAAGTTGCTAAGACAGTAGACGGAGAAGGCGATGGCACCCCACTCCAGTACTCTTGCCTGGAAAATCCCATGGATGGAGGAGCCTGGTAGGCTGCAGTCCATGAGGTCGCGAAGAGTCGGACATGATTGAGTGACTTCGCTTTCACTTTTCACTTTCATGCATTGGAGAAGGAAATGGCAACCCACTCCAGTGTTCTTGCCTGGAGAATCCCAGGGACAGGGGAGCCTGATGGGCTGCCGTCTATAGGGTCACACAGAGTTGGACATGACTGACGTGACTTAGCAGCAGCAGCAAGACAGTAGATCTTAAAACTCATCACGAGAAGTCTAGTTTGTTAACTAGACTTATTGTGGTAATTATTTGCAATACATACAAATATCAAATTATTATGTTATACACATGAAATAAATACATATTATATGTCAATTATATCTCAATTAAAAATTTCTACTAAATACGTAAAGAATATGAACTATAGTACTCCACAGCTGACTGTGCTACTTGGGTTCCTGTGACTGTAACTGGGTATCTACTTATCCAACATTATCATAAAATGAGCTACCACTAATTATTTTACTATAAAAATATCAAAAAATATTCTATAGAGTGTAAAATAAAGTCTCTTCCCTCACTCTGCCCCCCAAATAGTCCCACTTAGTTGAATTTTCTGCTGTTAACAGTTTCTTATGTATTTTTCAGATATTCATACTCTCTCTATATATACATATATATAATGTATATGTAGTATTAAAATGAAGAGAGTGAAAGTGTTAGTTGCTCATTCATGTCCAACTCTTTGTGACCCCATGGGCTGTAGCCCATTAGGCTGGGATTGTCCAGGCAAGAATACTGGAGTGGGTAGCCATTTCCTTCTCAAGGATATCTTCCCAACCCAGGAATCACATTTGAGTCCCCTGCATTGCAGGCAAATTCTTTACCATCTGAGCCACCAGGGAAGCCCATATATAGTATTGTTGTTGTTCAGTTGCTTAGTCATGTCCAACTCTTTGTGACCCATGGTCTGTAGCACGCCAGGCTTCCCTGTCCTTCACCATCTCCTGGGGCTTGCTCAGATTCATGTCCATTGAGTCAGTGATGCCATCCAACAATCTTGTCTTCTGTCATCCCCTTGTCTGCCTGCCTCAATCTTTCTGAGCATCAGGTCTTTTCTAACGAGTTGGCTCTTCACATCAGGTGGCCAAAGTATTGGAGCTTCAGCTTCAGCGTCAGTCCTTCCAATGAATATTCAGGATTGATTTCCTTTAGGATTGACTGTTTTGATCTTGCAGTCCAAGGGACTGTCAATAGTCTTCTCCAACACCACAGTTCAAAAGCATCAGTTCTTTGGTATTCAGGTGCCTTTATGGTCCAACTCTCACATCTATACATGACTACTGGAGAAGCCATAGCTTTGACTTGACGGATCTTTGTATAGTAGGTGCAAATTCCACAGGCATTGCAGAGGCACTGACATTTGATGTGCCACTGAAGACGGTAAAGAAAGCTGGGTAACTATCTGGGGCCGTGTCGGGGAGAGTGCCAGACTGAGGGACCATGAAGTGCAGAGTCCTGGGTTGGGATTGTGCCTGGTACATTTAAGGAACAGCAAAGAGGCTGTGGGTCTGGAGTGGAGGTGACAACAGGTGGAGAATACACAAGGCTTTGTAGGTCCTGGTTGGGACTTGGACTTTTACTCTGAGTGAAATGAGTTCCTCGAGCAGAGGAATGATGTGACCTGACTTACAGGGAGAAATATTTAGAGGCTCTTATGTAATAATCCAGGTGAGAGATGACAGTAGCCTGAACCTTGGTGATAGTGGAGTGGAAAAATGGTTGGATCCTAGACATGTTTTAGAGAAATACCTAAATAGTGTGATTTGTTGTTGACCTGGTGAGAATGAGCATGTAGGGCAGATTCCAGATGTGGTGGTGGAACAACTGGAAGGGTGGGGTTTTAAATTTACCATGGAGCCAATATTCAGAACCAAATGTGCTGGGCCATGGGTCTCTGCTCCCTCCTCCACATCTTGCCTCCTGGGCACCACATGGTCATGCATAACACTGTGATGTGGTAGACTTCTGTGTTTCAAGTCAAGGAACAAAATTTCACATTATTGCCTTCTATTAAGTTGGGGACTTTCTGGCCCAAATTGTTCCTAGTGTCTCAAAGTGTGTTATAGTGGCCATTTCTGGTAGGTAAGGAATCTGCCTGTAATGCAGGAGACCTGGATTCAGTTCCTGGGTTGGGGAGATCCCTTGGAGAAGGGAATAGCAACCCATTCCAGTATTCTTGCCTGGACAATCCCATAGACAGAGGAACCTGGTGAGTTGCAGTCCGTGGGGATCGCAAGGAGTTGGACTGAGTGACTAACACACACATGTATTTAAAAGATGCTTATTAGAACCCAGGTAGTTCATCCCTGGAACTCTGGACTCACTGGGAATGTCTGCGCTGGCCTGTTACTCTGGAGTCCTGCATTCCTGCTTTTGGTGACCGTACCCCTGGTGCCCTGAGTTTTACTGTGCTTTCCTGTCTGTCAATTACTTTCTGTGTCTTATAATGAACACATTGAAGATGAACATGCTATTTATAATCTTCTTCCTGGAGCCATTTCAATTAAAAGTTAATTAAATGTCTTCACATCATAATTTTAAAGTATTCTTTGAGTAATAGTGAGACGGTGTGAGAGCCGTAAGAATTCCCAAGTCTAAAATAAACTTATGCAAATACCTTTTCAAAATGCTACTTTATGCACAGACAGCATTACTTAAACATGATTAGTGCTTTTATGTCTTTATTAATTTTATTAATTAAAATATTTAACGGTGAGCTTGTGATTAGGGGTGCTCAGTGAAAGCATTCTTTAAGTGTTGGATTATAGGTTGACCCTTGTGCTTTAGAGCCGTGGTGCTCACATTTTGGTGGCTCTAGGGAAACACCTCAGGAGCTGATGAAGAAGACAGAGGCTCACTGAACTAGGGCCTGCGACTTGCCTATTTTTATTGTCTCCCACGTGATTCTGATACCCACCAAAGTGTGAGAACCACAACTTTAGAGTGTCAAGCTGCTTTAGTGTTTCAGGTCAATGACTCTGTGCTTGAAAAACTGGGGGGCAGATCTTTTGTGATCTGCCCAAGGGCACTCAGGTGCTTTAGGCATGATATCTTCCTCCCCACATTCCAGAGTGTGAGTATGTTTTTTACAATGTGACTGAAATTGACACAGGCCCCCAAAACTTCATGCCTAGGCATATTTCATACACTGTTTCCTTTGAAAACAAGCTGTGGAATTCTGGAGTTCCATTGATAAGACCTCAGGTATGTAGATTTATAGGCAATATATTGGCTTGTGCCAAAGCAAGACTCTCATTTCTCTGCTCAGTGCATCTCCTACTATGGCAGTGCTCAGTCAGTTTTTCTGCCAATGACCTCATGGTGGCTGTAAGCAGATGAGACTTGTGTGGACCAATTCAGGATTGAGTCTTCCCAAACCAGTGGTGGTGGGGGGATGCTCATCTATCGCAGGGAGGATGATATTTCTGTAGGGTTTGGGCCTTTTAGGTCTATATCTTATTTCTACTGTGGGCAAGAAAGATACTCTTGGGCTTCTCGATAGTAGTAATGGTTAATGAGTGAAGGAATGTTCCAAGTGCTTTATATTTATTATCTTAATTAATCCTCATAAATCCCACTGGTGCTAGTGCTTTGCTAAGTTGCTTCAGTCTTGTCCAACTGTGCCAACTATGGGCTATAGCCTGCCAGACTCGCCTGTTCATGGGATTTTCCAGGCAAGAGTACTAGAGTGGGTTGCCGTGTCCTCCTCCAGGGGAATCTTCCTGACCCAGGGATCGAACCCGAGTTTCTTCTCCTGCATTGGCAGCCAGATTCTTTATCACTAGTGCCACATGGGAAGCACTGTAAGTCCCACAGAAAGTTTGATATTATTTCTATTTTAAGGAAAAGGAAATGGAAGTACAGAGAACTTGCCCATGGCCACCTCAGCTAGTTGTGGACCCTAAGATCCAAAGCTAAGCCAGATTGTCTGGCTTCAAACTTTATCATTTTAACTATTATGCTCTGCTGTTTTCCAGTCTGACAGTATTTATGTTCCTTCTTTCTGTTATGTTGGCCTAGGAGTCATTGGTGAGAGTGACGCACAGATGGACACTCTAAAGGGCAGCCATGCAGGGTACTGAGGAATTCAGTGACAGACAGGACAGCAGAGAGCTCCTGGGCACCCTCCCTCACCTGCAGAATCAGAGCCAGCTGTGGATAGAGGCGGTGGTGGGGCTATACAGGGTAGCATTCAGCAGTAAGACTAAACTCACTCCTTACAGGTAACACCCATTCTGATTGGCAGTGCCATGGTACAACTGACATTGGGTGTTTTGAGTGTTGTTGCTTGTATATATCCTCCCTTAGAGCCATAACTGGCTTGGAGATAGTCCCCTTGATTATAATGGACCTTCTTCTAGTCCAGAAGGAGGAGAGGGTCAGCTGGCTACCAGGGCTGTTCAGATGGGGCTGGCAAATAGCAAACTAAAGGCCCCTGGGAAGCCCCTGGGTAATGGGGAGGGAATAGGTGGAGGATGGTAGAGGTGCAATGAATAGGATAGGTCTCATGATCCATGGCAGGATTTATAAAATTTGAGTAATATAAGGATTTATTTTCAAGGAAAAATACTACAGCATATTTCCAGTGGTAAAGGAAATTAGTCTTATTATAGTATTACTTAAATATATTCAAACAAAACTAATTACAAATTCCTCATGATTTTAGCTGTTGTACAACTATAAAACTGAAACATTTTAGGAAAACCAAATAAAAGCAAAAGTACATTAGCAATAATATTCCAATTAGTGGCACTAATTTAAAGTGATGGGTACTGTTGTTTTGCTGAAATAGCCACAACGCATTATTAATCCATGTACATGGCACTGACACTATAGGTTCTGTGGACATCATGGCCTCCACTTCATGTGTCATGGGATGGCTCAGTTATCCATTATCCAGCTCCACTTGTCTAGAGGAACAGCCATGTGGCTTTTGCTTGTACGGGGGCGGTGATGTCCTTTGACCTCCATTGAGTGCAAGGACACCACTGGCCTCTGACCAACTCCTTGGTGCCAACATGATCATGGTACCAAACCTGGATGCCAGTGTTGTATGGCTCTTCTTGGTGATAAAGGGATTTATTATACAAATGATAAAGAACATACATATTTTGATTTTTGTTGAGATGATTTGGGATTGCACTCCACTGAAATGTAAGCTGTCTTGAGAGCAGGGACTTTGATCTGCACTCTGCCATATTCTTGGTGCTGAGAGTAGTGCCAAGAATAGCTCTGTCCAATAGAAATTTAATATAGCCCATAAATATGAGCCACATATGTAATTTAATATTTTCTAGCTGCTACACTGAAACTGAAAAGAACAGATGAAATTAACTTTAGTAATATATTTTATTTAACCCAGTATATTTTATATGTAGTAATTTCAACATATAATGAGCATGCTGCTGCTCAGTCATGTCAGTCGTGTCCGACTCTGTGCGACCCCATAGACAGCAGCCCACTAGGCTCTGCCATCTCTGGGATTCTCCAGGCAAGAATACTGGAGTGGGTTGCCATTTCCTTCTCCAATGCATGAAAGTGAAAAGTGAAAGTGAAATTGCTCAGTCGTGCCCGACTCTTAGCAACCCCATGGACTGTAGCCTACCAGGCTCCTCGTTCCATGGGATTTTCCAGGCAAGAGTACTGGAGTGGGTTGCCATTGCCTTCTCTGATAATGAGCAAAAAAATTACTAATACAAGATTTTATATTTTTCTTTTTCTGTGAAGTCTTGTGTGTATTTTACATTCACAGCACATCTCAGACTAGCCATATTTCAAGTACTGGGTAGTCTCATGTAGCTAGAGGCTATCGTGTGGGATGTGCAGGTGTGGAAGATAGTAGGTGCTCAATAAACATGTTTTTAGAAAGAATATTTCTTGATGAGTTAAAGAACTTTTAGACATTCAGGATACTGTTTTCAGAAATGCTGGTGCTCCCTCTTATGTTACAGTGAGGCGGGGGAGTAGAAGAAGATGGGGCTCTAGGATTTTGCCTCTGCCTTGAATGATTAAGATATCCTCCTATCTGGTCTCACTGTGTCCAGCCTTGCTCCTGTAATTGTGCTCCCCAGGAGAACTTTTTCCTAGAATGAAAAGCCCAGCAAGTCACCCCCTTGTTTAATAACACTCCAGCGGCTTCTCTTAGACTTTAAAGGCCGAGTTCCTTACCTTGGATTGCAAGGCCCTGGATGATCTGGCCCTAGCCCTTTTCTCCAGAGTACCCTCTTCTGCTGCCCTCCTTGAGCCCCCTACTCCTGCCACACGGGGCTTCTCTCTCTCCTTTCACAAGGAAGGCAGGAAATACCTTCCCCTTGTGTCTTTGTTCATGCCACTTCCTATTCCTGTCACAGTCCTTCCTCCACGCTCCTTTCCCTGCTTATTTCCTGTATATCCATCAGGTACAGGTTAAAATGTCACTTCTTTCAGAAAGCCCTCCCTGAACCCGCTGTCCTGTCGGGCTCCCTGATTCCTGGTGCTCTGCACCAGTTGGACGTTCCTCCCTCTCATTTCTCGGAGCTGTGCCCCCTGCCCTCTGAGACCTGGAATAACTTAGGAAAGAATACAATCGATATGGATGAGGGAGGCCTGGGAGACTTTACTGTTGTCATAAAGTATGCCAAAAGTCTTGGAACAAAAGGAGCAGACATTTCCTACCTGATAAAAATATGCACTGTGGGCAAGGCTTAAATAAAATACAGAAATCCTATGCCTCATGGCAATCCCTTCCCTCTCCTCACTGCAAAGACCAGAGGATTTTTCTAGAGGGGCTCAGCCATCAAATGTAACCTTCCCTCAATTTCGAGATGTTGCTTATTGGAAAACTTATGACTCATCTGTCCTTGAGTGTTGAGGGTTCCTCCCAGGCCCTCCTCCTCCTCAATTAAAATGACTTCCATAGTAGTTATGCTTAGTGTCTGTATCAGCTAGACCAGTGATTCTGAACCAGAGAAGCATCTCAGAATCACTGGGGAGTTTTCCTGAAGTACAGCTGTCTAATATTCATCCTCCCCCAATTCCCCTCTAGACCAATGACTCAGACTCTCTCAGGATGGGGCCCAGGAATGCATATTGTGAACAGGCTTCTCAGCCAACTCCGATATTTAGTCTGTGGTGAAGAATCACTGAGCTGGAGTGCAAATCCCTGAGCTGGGATCCAAGAAAGCAAATAGTCTAAAACCAAAGCCATTTCAAGTTATAACGGGTGCTTTTTTAATGAGGTGCTCTAGGGTCTAAGGGCAGTGACATTTCCTACTCCAGGAGAGCAGTCTGGGAGAACCATTAGCCAAGGCAGAAATGGCATCCCGTAGGGAAGGTGGAAGAATGCCATACCTGAGTGATCAGGCTTTATCTGTTCCTTGTGCAGCTCATAATCTTAACTTTTTATTATTGCACAGCTGCCAGTTCAATTTTACAATGCAAATAAAAGTCTGACATGTTATGACACTTAGCATGTATTGTTCACTGTATCTATTAAGAGATGAAATAGTTTATTAAAAATTGTTCTTAAACCACATTCAAGTGCACATTGATAAGCATGTTAATATAGTAAAATCTGATATTCCATATTCCACTGGCCATGGGGCTGGAGACTGAGGATAAAATGTGGTGCTTCTGTGTTTGGGGACCTGGGTTAAAGGAAGCCGTCAGTGTTGATTCTCACAATATTTTTATTCATTCAATTGCTACTTATTAAGGCCCTGTATCAGGGTCCTGTTTCTAGCAATAAAAGAAGATCCAAACCTCTGCCCTGTGGAGCTTATGTTTTAGTGGAAGTGATAAAAACAAGCAAAATAAATAATTACTTACATTAACTATATAGTGATAGAGATATGGTAATCGCTAGGGAGAACAATAAAGCCTGAAAGGAGGATAGGAATTACTGCATGTGGAATGTTTTTTGAAAAAATTATTTACTTATTTTAATTGGAGAATAATTACTTTACAATGTTGTGATGGCCTCTGCCATACATCAACGTGAATCAGTCATAGGCATACTTGTGAGCCCTCCCTCCTGAGCACTGCTCCCCTTTCCCTCTCCCCATCCCTCCAGGTGGTCACAGAGCACTGGCTTTGGGTTCCTGTGTCATATATCAAACTCCCACTGGCTATCTGTTTTACATATGGTAATATATGTTTCCGTGCTGTTCTCTCAAATCATCCCACCCTCTGCTTCTTCCACTTCTCCATCCAAAAATCTGTTCTTTATGTCCATGTCTCCTTTGCTGCCCTGCATGTAGGATCATTGGTGCTATCTTTTTAGATTCTGTGAAAGTGAAAGTGAACCTCACTCAGTCGTGTCTGACTCTTTGTGACCCCATGGACTCTATAGTGCATGGAATTCTCCAGGCAAGAATTCCCTTCTTTCCCTTCTCCAGGGGGTCTCCCCAACCCAGGGATTGAACCCAGATCTCCCACATTGCAGGTGGATTCTTTTACCACCTGAGCCACAAGGGAAGCCCTTAGATTCCATATATATATGTGCATTAATATATAATCTTTGTCTTTATCTTTCTGACTTACTTCACTGTGTATAGACTCTAGGTTCATCCGCCTCATTATGCATTCAAATGCATTCCATTGTGTATGTACCACAACTTCCTTATCCAGTCATCTGACAATGGACATCTAGATTGCTTCCATGTCCAAGCTGTTGTAAATAGTGTTGCAGTTGCTGTGTGTGGATGGACAGAGGTGGTGGTGGTGGTGGTGATATTTGAGCACAGACCTGAAGGAGAAAAGGGGATGAACTATGCAGGTATCTGGGAGTAAAGTGTTCCATGTGGTACAGTAAGTGCAAAGGCCCTGAGACAGGCAGCAGCATATTTAGAGTGTCTTCAGAATCACCACACAGCGAGGCTGGTGTGGAGAGAAGAGGGAAAGCAGGTAGGAAATGAGGTTAGGGAGGTGACAAGGGGCTGCAGCAAGGAGTTTCACTCTTACTCTGAATGAGAGGAAAAGCCAGTGCTGGCGTTTGAGCTGACGTGTAGAAGAGACAGCTTAATTTCAGCAGGATCACTCTGGTGGTAGATGGAAACACCCTCTACAGGAACCAGGGTGAAGCAGGAAGAACCTTTAAGAAGCTGTTGCAATATCCCAGGTGGGTGATAGAAGTGGCTTGAATCAGGGTGGCAAAAGCAGAAGTGGGAGAAGGGGTTAGATTCTCGACATATTTTGGAGGAAGAGCAAGCAAGATTTGCTGAGCATGAATGCCAGAGAGAAAGAAAAGAGTTAAGGATGAGACAGACCCGTGACATGTGTGCACCTGGAGAGATGGAATGGCAGTTCACTGAGATGAGAAGGATCACGGGGAAGCAGGGCAGGACGGTGCCCAGAAATTCAGGAACTTGTTTTAGACCAGTTTACAAAAGCAAGTGGTGGTTCCCTTGCAGCACTGAGCTTGCTACTGTACACGGTTGCTGCTTCTGAAGTCTTAATGCTTCTTGTCACCTTACTAGCTCATGTCAAATGGCAACTTTTATTGGTCATATGCTTGTGAGAAAGGAATTAGGATGCTCCCAAATTTTGTTTACTGATATACAATTATTCCTTAAAAAGAAAAGTTTTTTAAAAAAAGTTTTCTTTAAACGTTATAGGATTAATTTCTTAACCCCTAATTTGACTCTTTTCTGTGTGTCTGATAAATAATTCGTCTTCCTTTTCAGAATGTCTGCTTCCAAGGAGCTGGATTAATTTCTCTCTTAAGTTGTTCCTTTTTAAAGAGAGTGACCCCACTCAGCTTTCTAACTTGTGAGAAACAGATTCACTCATGTTCCCCTTAGTGGTAAGAATTCATGGTAAAGATTCTGTAAAATCCTTTCTGGGAAGAAGGATTGGGGTGGGATTTTTTCTTGCTTGATTCATTATTATATTTTTTGCATATGTATATATATCATAGAAAGAATGTAAGATTGCAGTTGAATAAGTACATAAAATATAAACAAATATGTGAGCTCATAGTGACACTAAAAATGAAATAAAACTCATTGGTCACCATTGAAGGTTGCTAGGGTACCACCTCAATATTCTGAAAACAATAAAATAATAAAAACAATCTAGCAATTATCTGTCTTCCTTTTATACTGTACTTGAATCTAATCAATTGTTAAGGATTTGTTAAGGATTCCTTATAGAAGAATTGACCGAATTCAGACTTAAATTGAAGAAAGTAGGGAAAACCACTAGACCATTCAGGTATGACCTAAATCAAATCCCTTATGATTATACAGTGGAAGTGAGAAATAGATTTAAGGGCCTAGATCTGATCGATAGAGTGCCTGATGAACTATGGAATGAGGTTCGTGACATTGTACAGGAGGCAGGGATCAAGACCATCCCCATGGAAAAGAAATGCAAAAAAGCAAAATGGCTGTCTGGGGCAGTCTTACAAATAGCTGTGAAAAGAAGAGAAGCGAAAAGCAAAGGAGAAAAGGAAAGATATAAACATCTGAATGCAGAGTTCCAAAGAATAGCAAGAAGAGAAAAGAAAGCCTTCTTCAGCAATCAATGGAAAGAAATAGAGCAAAACAACAGAATGGGAAAGACTAGAGATCTCTTCAAGAAAATCAGAGATACCAAAGGAACATTTCATGCAAAGATGGGCTCGATAAAGGACAGAAATGGTATGGACCTAACAGAAGCAGAAGATATTAAGAAGAGATGGAAAGAATACACAGAAGAACAGTACAAAAAAGAGCTTCACGACCCAGATAATCATAATGGTGTGATCACTGACCTAGAGCCAGACATCCTGGAATGTGAAGTCAAGTGGGCCTTAGAAAGCCTCACTACGAATAAAGCTAGTGGAGGTGATGGAATTCCAGTTGAGCTATTCCAAATCCTGAAAGATGATGCTGTGAAAGTGCTGCACTCAATTTTGGAAATTTTGAAAACTCAGCAGTGGCCACAGGACTGGAAAAGGTCAGTTTTCATTCCAATCCCAAAGAAAGGCAATGCCAAAGAATGCTCAAACTACCGCACAATTGCACTCATCTCACACACTAGTAAAGTAATGCTTAAAATTCTCCAAGCCAGGCTTCACCTATATGTGAACCGTGAACTTCCTGATGTTCAAGCTGGTTTTAGAAAAGGCAGAGGAACCAGAGATCAAATTGCCAACATCCACTGGATCATGGAAAAAGCAAGAGAGTTCCAGAAAAACATCTATTTCTGCTTTATTGACTATGCCAAAGCCTTTGACTGTGTGGATCACAATAAACTGTGGAAAATTCTGAAAGAGATGGGAATACCAGACCACCTGATGTGCCTCTTAAGAAATTTGTATGCAGGTCAGGAAGCAACAGTTAGAACTGGACATGGAACAACAGACTGGTTCCAAATAGGAAAAGGAGTACGTCAAGGCTGTATATTATCACCCTGTTTATTTAACTTCTATGCAGAGTACATCATGAGAAACGCTGGAGTGGAAGAAATACAAGCTGGAATCAAGATTGCTGGGAGAAATATGAATAACCTCAGATATGCAGATGACACCACCCTTATGGCAGAAAGTGAAGAGGAACTAAAAAGCCTTTTGATGAAAGTGAAAGTGGAGAGTGAAAAAGTTGGCTTAAAGCTCAACATTCAGAAAACCAAGATCATGGCATCGGGTCCCATCACTTCATGGGAAATAGATGGGAAAATAGTGGAAACAGTGTCAGACTTTATTTTTTTTGGCTCCAAAATCACTGCAGATGGTGACTGCAGCCGTGAAATTAAAAGACGCTTACTCCTTGGAAGAAAAGTGATGACCAACCTAGATAGCATATTGAAGAGCAGAGATATTACTTTGCCAACAAAGGTTCGTCTAGTCAAGGCTATGGTTTTTCCTGTGGTCATGTATGGATGTGAGAGTTGGACTGTGAAGAAGGCTGAGCACCGAAGAATTGATGCTTTTGAACTGTGGTGTTGGAGAAGACTCTTGAGAGTCCCTTGGACTGCAAGGAGATCCAACCAGTCCATCCTAAAGGAGATCAGCCCTGGGATTTCTTTGGAAGGAATGCTGCTAAAGCTGAAACTCCAGTACTTTGGCCACGTCATGTGAAGAGTTGACTCATTGTAAAAGACTCTGATGCTGGGAGGGATTGGGGGCGGGAGGAGAAGGGGATGACAGAGGATGAGATGGCTGGATGGCATCACTGACTCGATGGACGTGAGTCTGAGTGAACTCCAGGAGTTGGTGATGGACAGGGAGGCCTGGCATGCTGGGATTCATGGCATTGCAAAGAGTCAGACACGACTGAGCGACTGATCTGATCTGATCTGATCTGATAGAAGAATTTCAGTGAAAATGAAGAAGGAATTATGAAACCATAAATAAATGGATCTAGGCCATGTTCATCAGTGGGTGGTAAAACCATTGTGGGAAAGGCAGATGTGGAACTTCATGATGGATGGGCCAGGCTGACAACACCTGAACCCACTGATCCGGCAATTTCAGCATGGCTCGAGGTTGGACACTTAAGGGGATAGGTGCATAGGGGTTCATTGTCTTACTCTATTTTTGTGATGTTTGAAACTTTTCATAGTAATACAGTTTTAAAAGACAAAAATATGTTTATATTATGCACACACAACACTTTGAACTACAAATAAGGTTATATTTTCTATATTGCTTGCACTTACCCACTGAACTGATTTTCTGTGGGTTCAATATTGTTCAATTTAACTGGTCTCTAGACTTTCATATAGGGTAACTTTGCTGAGAGCTTTTATTTATCAGGACTGGTAGTGAGTATAGGACATCAGTTATCAAGGACAAGCAAGTACTTTTCTTCCAAGACAGGCTTGCAAAGTGTACTGGCAGGGACCTCTTGAATCCTAAGAGATAAAAAAGAGAAACTTTAGGTGAGAAGTGTCAAGGAAGCAGAAGTATTTGAAACTGTTTTCCTGAGCAGAGAAGGGATTCACAGACTGTCCACGCTGCCTTTTGGCGTCTTTAACCTTGGAGCAGCTTGGAGAGTGGTGGGGGGTGGGGGCTGCTTCCTGACCGTGGGTCGAAAGCCTCCTCCTCAGTATCTCCAGCTGTGCTGGCAGTCAGTCAGCTTCAGCCTCTTTCCCCTGGGTTCCAGAACTCCAACCTCAGCAGTTCTTCCTGGAGAGTTTGAGTCTTTAGGTCTGCTGCCTGGCATCCCAGAGGGTATAACTGTGGCCAGACACACGGTGCTTCAGCAGTGGCCAGATATCTCAAGAGGCTGCTCTGCTGAGAGGTGTTTTGATGGGTAAATAGGGAGAACAGCCTGGTGTGTGTGGAAAGAGCATAAACTTTGGAGTCAGACACAGATTTGAATGGTGGTTCTTCATCAGCTGTGTGTCTGTGGGCAAACCAGTTAATCTCTCTGTGCTTCCATTTCACTCCTTTGTAAAATGCTATTCCTGCTTTCTGTGGCTGTGATAGGGCTCTGTGATCCTGTAAAAACTAAGCCCATGTCAGTGCCTGACACTTGGCAGGTAATTTAGGAATGTTCAGTCTCGATTTCTCTATTCTAAGACTAGGCTCTTAGAAGCTGTGCTACAGTGATTAGAGTTTAGGAGATGAAAGTGAGGGATCCTGGTTTGGGCCTCTGAGAGTCTGGGCTCTGTGGACTGAAAGCTGGTTTCTGAAACTGACAGGATCCAGGGTGAGGCTTCTCAGAGCCGAGGACCCTGCTTCCAGGAGGCACAGCATTTACCACTGCTTGCTGTCCTGCTGGCATCATTGTGTTTGCCTGTCTTAGCCAGGAAGCTCCAGGACGTTAGGGCCTGCAAGCCTCTTGCTGTCTGTGCTATCCTTCAATGCCTCATGTGCCACAGGGACTTTATACTGATCCGTACATGAGTGAATTAGTGTTCATGGACGCAAATACAAGTCAGAAAAAGGAAAACGCACCCTTAACCTAATCCCCCATTACTAACATTATGGGTTTTTATCCTTTCAGTCCTTACACTTATAATTTACAAAACTGGGGTCATATGGTTTAATAATCTGCTTTGTGAAAATGTTTTGACCATTTAAAAAATTTGTGTATGTTTTCCTATAAAATAATGACTACATAATAATCTTTGTATGTACATACTATGATTTTTATACTGGATGAATTCCTTGTCTTTAGACATTTAGGCAGTTTGTGCAGTATTTAGCTGATGTAAACAGCATTGTAATATTCTTTAAAAATTTTTATTTGTTTATTTTTGGCTATGTTGGGTCTTCCTGGCATTGTAATGAACATTCTTGCTGCCACAATCCTTGACCAAATAACTGATTGTTGTTGTTCAGTTGCTAAGTCATGTCGGATGCTTTGTGACCCCACGGACTGCAGCACGCCAGGCTTCCCTGTCCTTCACCATGTCCTGGAGTTTGCTCAAACATATATCCATTGAGTTGGTGATGCCATCCAACCATCTCATCCACTGTCGCCCCCTTCTCCTCCTGCCTTCAATCTTTCAAAGCACCAAGGTCTTTTCTAGTGAATTGGCTTTTAGCATCATGTATGGCAACCCACTCCAGTACTCTTGCCTGGAAAATGCCGTGGACAGAGGAGCCTGGTAGGCTGCAGTCAATGGGGTCGCAAAGAGTCCGGCACGACAGAGCGACTTCACTTTCACTTTTCACTTTCATGCATTGGAGAAGGAAATGGCAACCTACTCCAGTGTTCTTGCCTGGAGAATCCCGGGGAAGGGGAGCCTGGTGGGCTGCCGTCTATGGGGTCGCACAGAGTCGGACATGACTGAAGCGACTTAGCAGCAGCAGCCAAAGTATTGAAGCTTCAGCTTCAGCATCAGTCCTTCCAGTGAATGTTAGCTTTTCCATTTGAATACCAGTTTTATTTTACTTTTTTTTTTTGAGATAATTGTAGACGCACATGCAATTGTAAGAAATGATACAGACAGATCCTTCAGACCCTTCAGCCATTATCCCCCAGTAGTAGGAAAGTGTATTGTATTTCTGCAGAATAATATCATAATCAGGAAATTGACACTGATACAACCCCTCAATGCCTAGTTTAAGTTTTTTAGTTTGCCTTGGCCAGACAGATGTTGTAGACACTATTGGAGGCTCTAGCTTTGCATTTTCAAGCAAGTTTCTTTCTTCTTCAGTCAGCCACCCTCTTCTGCTTTCCCCCTCCCTCTCCTAGGTAGCCTGTCATTATGGCACTATTCTAGCTGTCTTTGTGCAGGTGTGTGAGCTCTAGATTCTTGGAATTCCAAGCACTGATGTTCCTTAGAGCCCCTGTGAAATAAGGTCAGAGACTATTTCTTCTTCTATCAATTTGTAGCCATCTCTTGGTTTCTACTCCTAATACCAGTGTAGGTAACAGCAGGGTATCAGAGCTGGCAGGAATAATAGATACAGTCTGCTGTCCATCAAATTCACTAATTAAGGTTACATTCCTTTGTTCTTATTTCAGAGTCTGTGTAGTCACATTTTATATACATATGAAAGTGTGTCTACGTTATATTAAGAAAATCTCACCTTACACACAAGTGAAATAGCACAAATTTCAAATAAAAAATATCAAGAATTGTGTAATTTCAAAACTAACATGCAGCTTGAGTGAAATAGTCACTGTGTTTACCTTTTGCTTCACCTTTTGCTTTAGCCCTGCAAATGGATGCACCCATCACGCTTTGTCAGAACAGGAACTTCTGCAAGTGATATTGGTGGCTGTTGTGCCTTTATCTGAAAAGGCACTGTTATAATTGAGTCTCTTTTTGTAATTGTAAAATAATGTCATACATGTATTTATTAGTGTCTTGGACAGATGCTGGTGCTAGCTCTGAAAATGTGCCTGAAAACCAGTAACTAGAAAGGAAGGGAGATGTGATAAAACTATTGAGACAAGCGTGTACTATGATACTCTGCTTTTAATTTCAGAGAGAGCATTTCCTGAAATATTATAGATAATGCCAAGGAAATAAAAGGCTGCATTAAAGGGAAATATGCTACTATGGTTGTAGATTTATGTGCCAGCATCTTCATACATTATATTTATTCCAATGGGAAAATTAGTTGTGAATTATGCAAGTTTTGATTTATGCGAGATCTTGACTAATTTATCCCTTACATAAAATACATCCCCCTATAGTACTGAATTTACTTTGTTCATGATTCACATGGTGTGTACATTTAAGATGGGAGTTTGAAACTTCTTAGTCCTAGTGGAATTGAATTTCTTATTTTTACAACTTATGAAATTTTTAAGTCAGTTGTTTGAAATTCAAGGATACATTTCTCAAAGAAACAGTCATTGCATAGGAACTCACATTTGTTGATTACCTACTATATTTGTGTTGGTGCTTTACATATTCTTTCTATTGGTACTTCAATAGAGCCCTTTCAATAACTCTGACATTCACCACCCTGAATTTGTAGAAGAAGCTTCCAAGAATCAGAGGTGAAGAAATGGGTCCTACAAAGATGAGAAGGCTAGGATTCAAGTATACATATGTCTGATGAATATTTGATGTATATACAAAACCTGTGTGTTGTCTGGGAGCATGGACTCTTGAGAAGTCAGTGTATGTCCGAAAAAATTGTAGGCAAAATTTTGTTGACCTGTGTATTCATTTTTCTGTGCAGAAGGCTCATGGCTTTCATCAAACATACAAGGGGTTTGTTAATCCCTTCTAGTGTTAAACACCCCAGAACCACACCAAAATCCCTCCTAAATGACCCACAGAGCCTTTTTTAACCCTCGCCACATATTAATCTTTGCAGTCAGCTATTTTAGGTGTTAATTAAACATTGATGTCTTTGGGAAAACATTTCACAGTATGCAGTGAAACAGGGTTTCTTTCTGCCCCACACTTCCTCTCAGAGGTTGGGGTGAAATCTCTTGGCTGCAGGACAAAACTCATGATAAGCCTCAAACCCCTTTTGCTCCTTGGGTTTCTAAGGGATCCCAGACCTGTCCTCCACATTTTGTTGGGCATCCATGCAAATGTACAAGACCACTAAAACAAGAATCCATCTGATTTCCTATTTGTTTCTCTCATGTGGCATTTTTTTTCACACATCAGTTCAGCTCAGTTCAGTCGCTCAGTTGTGTCCAACTCTTTGCGACTCCATGAACCACAGCATGCCGGGTCTCCCTGTCCATCACCAGCTCCTGGAGTTCACTCAAACCCATGTCCATTGAGTCGGTGATGCCATCTGACCATCTCATCCTCTGTCGTCCCCTTCTCCTCCTGTCCTCAATCTTTCCCAGCATCAGGGTCTTTTCAATTGAGTCAGCTCTTCACATCAGGTGGCCAAAGTATTGGAGTTTCAGCTTCAACATCAGTCCTTCCAACGTACACCCAGGACTGATCTCCTTTAGGATGGACTGGTTGGATCTCCTTGCAGTCCAAGGGACTCTCAAGAATCTTCTCCAACACCACACTTCAAAAGCATAAATTCTTCGGCGCTCAGCCTTCTTCACAGTCCAACTCTCACATCCATACATGACCACTGGGAAAACCATAGCCTTGACTAGACAGACCTTTGTTGGCAAAGTAATGCCTGCTTTTTAATATTCTGTCTAGGTTGGTCATAACTTTCCTTCCAAGGAGTAAGCGTCTTTTAATTTCATGGCTGCAGTCACCATCTGCAGTGATTTTGGATCCCAGAAAAATAAAGTCTGCCACTGTTTCCCCATTTATTTGAAGTGATGGAACCAGATGCCTTATGTTAGTTTTCTGAATGTTGAGCTTTAAGCCAACTTTTTCACTCTCCTCTTTCACTTTCATCAAGAGGCTTTTTAGTTCTTCTTCACTTTCTGCCACAAGGGTGGTGTCATCTGCATATCTGAGGTTATTGATATTTCTCCCAGCAATCTTGATTCCAGCTTGTGCTTCCTCCAGCCCAGCGTTTCTCATGTTGTACTCTGCATATAAGTTAAATAAGCAGGATGACAATATACAGCCTTGACGTCCTCCTTTTCCTATTTGGAGCCAGTCTGTTGTTCTTCACACATCATGTCTTAAAATGGTCATATTTATGCCTTATCTTCCTATTCAGTGACAAGTCTTCTGAGAGCAGGAGCATGTTTTGTTTATCTTGGGGTTTCCCAAGTGCCCTGGATCATGTATGACAGGGACAGAAAAGCACTGAAGTGTCAGATTCACAGGAATTTTTCTGTCCACATCCTGCTTTGCGTGGAGTCTTTGACTGATGTGGTGGCTCCTGGCCTTTGTGGGCTCGCTGTGGTAATGGAGCAGGGGAAGGCACAGAATAGCAATGGTGGAGGAGCAGATCAACTTCAACTGCTGCTGCTACTGCTGCTAAGTCGCTTTAGTTGTGTCCGACTCTGTGCAATCCCATAGACGGCAGCCCACCAGGCTCCCCCGTCCCTGGGATTCTCCAGGCAAGAACGCTGGAGTGGGTTGCCATTTCCTTCTCCAATGCATGAAAGTGAAAAGTGAAAGTGAAGTCGCTCAGTCGTGTCCGACTCTTAGCAGCCCCATGGACTGCAGCCTACCAGGCTCCTCTGTCCATGGGATTTTCCAGGCAAGAGTACTGGAGTGAGGTGCCATTGCCTTCTCCACAACTTCAACTACCTATGGGAAAAAAAGGAAACAACCAAGTGGCTTCAAGAAAGGTGAGGCTGATAAGAAATGAAGCTGAAGTTCAGTGTAGGCTTATTTGAAAGGAGAGTGAAGCGATGGGAGCTGTTCTGACAAGGGGCACTCTGGGGAGAGAGAGAGTAAAGATTGTGGAGAATTATTCTATGAACCTGTGTATCCCCCCCACCCTCCATCCCCATGTTTCTATCCAAACCCCCAAATCCCATGGATCTTCAAATCTTTGGGGCCTATGCTTCCTGTTATATTTCATTGCGTAGCTAGGTTCATGCTGATGGGAGACATGTAGATTTGTCAATTACACATCTCTTTTAAGAGCAGAGTAAATATAGAACAGTTGAGCAAATTGATTAGGTTGGGTTTTAGTAGAAATGCTTGCATGTTTTTCTTTTTTTCAAATTTCAAAACTTAATTATAGGGATATCCCTGGTGGTCTGGTGGTTAGGACTTTGCCTTCCAATGCAGGGGACATGGGGTTGATCCCTGGTCAGGCAACTAAGATCCCACATGCTGCTGCTGATGCTGCTAAGTCGCTTCAGTCATGTCTGACCCTGTGCGACCCCATAGACGGCAGCCCATCAGGCTCCCCTGTCCCTGGGATTCTCCTGGCAAGAACACTGGAGTGGGTTGCCACTTCCTTCTCCAATGCATGAAAGTGAAAAGTGAAAGTGAAGTCGCTCAGTCATGTCTGACTCTTAGCGACCCCATGGACTGCAGCCTACCAGGCTTCTCCATCCATGGGATTTTCCAGATCCCACATGACTTGAGGCCAAAAGAACCAAAACATAAAGCAGAAGCAATGTTGTAACAAATTCAATAAAGATTTTATAAATGATCCACATCAAAAAAAATCTTTAGAAAACTTAATTGTAGAACATAGCATTTTCATAAAATTTAAACAATGTTGAAGTATGTATAAAAACAAAGCTTCCTTTACCCTTCACGTCCCCCTCTCCTTTTCCCATCCCACATAGCCTCTGCTAATAATTTGGATTTGCTTATCAAACCTCTTTATGCAAAACTTGTCTTTCTATGGTGAAAGCACCACAGAGTTAGGAGAAGGAAAAATTCTCTTCTGGTAGTATGAAGTCTAAATAGTGACAGCCATAGAATTTCTTCACCCAGTTCGATCAGAAAAGGTAAGTGGTTCTTCCACTTGTATCTCCCTTGCAGGAAACCATCTGCATGAGTAGGTCTGAAATTCAGAGGGTGTGAACGCAGAACATCCTGTAAGGAAATCTCTTAAATCTTTGTTGCCTCTCCTGACCACATAGAAATTGCCTTTCCTTCTGTCATTCATTTGGATAAGCTACAGCTGCTCTTATGGCTGTTTTTTCTTCCTTTTTTTGTTTTACAGTGTCCTTTCAGTCAGAACATCTTAGCAAATGCTTTCCCTTGCTAAGCTTCCCAAGGCCATGTCAAATAAAGCACCAGGAACATCTGAAATAAAAACAGCATCCATCACAGTGTTGAGGCTGGCTGTAAATCAACACGTTCGTGAAGTTTACAAACCATGGTTGACACTCATCAGGGGCTGCCCACATACTGGGGTGCAGACTTCCTTACTGAGTGACACTCTTTGTAGTTGCCTAGCACTGTCCCTGAGGCCTTTATGGAAGTGCTCGTCTGTGCTCCTGTCTTGTTTCAGCTCACTGCCTACATCCTGGTGGGGTCTTACTCTGTGTCCTTGTTGTCGGTCCATTGAGCCTGCTGTGTCTTCCTGGAATGCTCTTACCCTGCTCTCCCTGTCCCCTACTCTCATGCCCTTTTTGCAGGGCCTGGCTTAATGTAATTCCCTCAGATCCCCCACATCAGGTTTATCTGCCTTTCCTATCTCTATGAAGTGTTTTGTACTTCATCCAACACTTAACACTTAGAACTTCTTGGTTGATGTCTCTTTTCCTTCCTAGGTGGCAGCCTTCTTGAGAGTCAGGACTGTGCCTGTCTCCCTCACAGCTGTATCACCAGTGTCTCGCCCAGAACTTGACACAGAAAAGGTGCTCAATAAATAAGTTATCAAGTCATGGAATGAGGTTAAGAACAAGGTTTTCTAAACTTAGTTAATCAGAGTCACCAGGAGAAACTTGGTTGCAGTACATATTTTGGGCTCTTTTACTGTGGAGATTCTGATAGAGAGTCTAGGGTTGGCTCCAGAAATGTGTGTTGTTTTAAGCACTAAATTTGTAATAATTTGTTATGCAGCATAGAAAACTTAACATAGTTAATAATAAATGAAATGATGCTGTGTAACAAATACCCCAAAATTCAATGCAAATTTAGGATGATAAGCATTTATTCTCATGCCCTCATTCTCATGCGGAGGTGTAGTATGGCATGGCCCATGTAAGCTGGGCTCAGTTGCTCGCTATGGGTTATGCTGAGGTCTACTCCACATATGCTGGGCCGAGGGGCAGCAGTTTCTCCTAATGGTGATCCACTGGTACTCAGGAACCAAGTCAAAATGTACAAATTCATCTAATGCTTATACTTGTGTCACATCCTTAACATTTCATTGACCAAAGCCAGTCACATGGCTTTCCAACATTTTCCTTTTCAATGGGAAATGAATTATCTTTCTGATCAATAATAAAAAATATAAAAATTTGTCTGGCCTCTTTGTTTTGTTTACAGTGCCCTCATGTATACTAGCTCATTCTAGTCTCCCTGAAATCTTATGAAGAAGGCAGAACTTTTTTTTAAATTTCATTTTCAGTTGAGGAGAGAAGGGCTCAGATGGGTTGAGATTCTAGCAATTGGATGGTTTCTGTCAGAGCTGTGACTATAAGGAAAGTCCTTTCCACTGCTCATCTAATGCTCTTCCCGTGGCAGGGATTTCCCTGGATATAGTCAATCTCTGTTAATAGTGCATAGCAACACTGTTAAGTGTTTCAAGAACCATGCAAGTATCTAAGCCATTCTGAATTGTCGCTCCCCTGAGTACCCTGCTCCCTCATTCCAGGCCTCTGTACTGGTCATTCCCTTGTGTGTAATGGTTTTCCCTGCTCCTCCTGACTCACAGTGCCCCATAACCTAACACCTCTACTTACTGTTCAGCTCTCTGATCTCAGCTTAAACTTCAAGAAGCCTTCCTTGGCTTGGGCTCTTTCTGTCTTCTCTCGTCATGCCCTGAACTTCTCTCTATTGTAGCAGTTAAATCACTGCATTAGTTACCTACCTGCCCCTTGGACTGTCCAGTGCCCTAAAGACAGTAGCTAAGCTATGCCTCCTTTTCACTGCCATGTGCTGCAGCACCTGGAACATAGTAGACAGTAAGCAGTGTTTGTTTATTGATTGACTAATGTTTTCTGCTTGTGGCCTCAAAAGTCACAGATGCTACTATTGATCTGTGAGTGACACCCTTCTCTAATGCTTTTATCTTGTTGTTTTACTTACTTTGCATAATCTGTCTTTATCCCCCCCCAATTATTAAATAAAACCTGGATGATTTTTTAGAGTAAATGGGCCCAACTAGCAATTTTTAAATAACTGTGAAGTCTCCTTGACAAAAATAGAATGGTGATGGGTGTGGCATGAAAGTTCAGTCATCCTGGTTCTTGGCAAAATCGTGGAGACATTTAGATATTTAGACTCCCCATTTTCAATAGCACTGTGGGAAGTCACCGTGCTTTTGAGAGGAGATTGACAAGGTCAAATGAGTGTTCTGGGGAGTTATTAATGGATGAGCAGAGGTGAATGAGGGATACCCAGGAGAAACTGCTATCCTACTGAGAAATCCTGTCAGCTTAGACCAGGGTGATGGTGGTAGGAAAGGAGAGGAGAGATAAATTCTGGTGCTGTGTGTTAAGTCACTTCAGTCATGTCTCTTTGTGACCCCATGGACACAGCCCACCAGGCTCCTCTGTCCATGGGGAGTCTCCAGGCAAGAATACTGAAGTGGGTTGCCACGCCTTCCTCCAGGGATCTTCCTGATCCAGGGATCGAACCTGCGTTTCTTACGTCTCCTGCATTGGCAGGTGGGTTCTTTACCACTTGGGCCACCTGGGAATCTCTAGAGAGGTTCTAGAAGTAATGAAACACACTTATGAGAGATTGGTGACTTTGGGGCAGAGATGTGAGATTCCTGCCTGCCTGAGGCATTTTGGGTTCTGCTCAAAAATAAGAAGCCCAATGCAGTAATCTGTGACCTAAAGAGGACAGCCCTCATGTGTCATGCAAACAGAATAGCCTTTGGAGTCAGAGATGAGTTACTTAACCTCTGTGAATTTCAGAATACACAATGAGGAAATAAAATGTCCCTCAAAATCAAATGAGATTGATATGTAAATATGATCAGTGGTTGGCAACCACCGTTAAACATTCTGCACTATAACCACCCCAACTTGTTTGTATCTATTAAAAGTCTACTCAGGGGTGAAATTGCCATCTTCCCTGACCACTCCCACCTGAATGGTTCCTGCCTTAATGCTTGGAGCATTATTATCTGTATCTGGCACATGGTGCCTTTTAAATTTGGTTTGTTTTGCTTTGTCTTCAGGAGCTGATTGAATTGATCATACTCCTCACACTTGATGGATTGGTCCAAGCGAGGCATTCTCTTGCTTTATTCCTTTTTATTTCTCTCTACCCCTCCAGCAAACCACTTCGGTGTGTTTTAGTGTATGTCTTTTTGTTCATATGTATGCTTGCAGAATGTCTCTTGTGGTTCTGGGGACATATATTTTTAATTTGCATAAGTGATAACTGTGTTCTACATCTCATTCTGTTTCTTTCCTTTTCCTCAGGACTGAATTTTAATGCTCCATTCCTGTTGCTATGGTGTGCTTCTAATTCATCACATTGACAGCTGCATACTATTCCATGCTGGGCATCCCTCACATTTTACTTATGCATTTTTCTGATGTCAGACCCCAGGGTGGCTCCAACTCCCTTTGTCACAAGTGATGCTGTGGTGAACATCCTTAAGTGTGTCCCTTTATGGCATTGGTTTTCAACTGGGGATGATTTTGCGTCTCCAGGGATATTTAGCAATTTCTGGAGACATACTTAGTTCTGACAAGTGGTGGAAGATGCTACTGGCCTCTGGTCAGTAGTGCTGTTAAACATCCTGCAATAACAGAACAGTTCCCCCAGCAAAGACAGGGTCCCAGCTGTCAGTAGTGCCGAGGCTGACAAACTACCTTATGGTCACCAGAGAGGATTTCTTAGGACAAATCCCAAGCATGGGCTTGTGAGTCGTGGTGTATGTACATTCTCAGTTTAAGCAGGTGGAAACAGATCAGGGCTCCTGCACAGGACTTCAATACCTCACATCGCTGCCAGTACTTGGATCACCCAGCTTTTGATTTTTCCAACCTAATGTGTATAAAATGAGATTTGTTGTTGTTTTAATTTTTCTGATTATTAAAGAATTAGCAACACATCTTGGGAGGCCAGAAGACCACATAATTGAGAAGCTGGGAACCTGCCGTTTTGCCTTTTATGAAATTTTTACCAATTACCTGGTCTCTCTGAGCATCAGTTTTTTTATTGATAAAATCTGGAATAAAAATAGTAACCTACTTATAGAGTTACTGTTATCCCATTATTATCTCATCATCATAATAAATGAGACAATAAAAGTTAAGCTTTGCCTGGCGCGTAGTTAGCACTAAATGAAAATGCTATTATTTTAATGATAATATAATATGATACCTTTCTTACTCAGATTATATACCTCCCAGTACTTGGCACATAAAAATGCTTCATACGGTGTCATTGAGTAAAGAGCCAAAGGCTGCAGGAAGAAGGGATAAGGGGAGGAGGAACAGGTACTCTTGTAACCTGGCCCACCTTCAAGCTGATGATTTATTGCTTCCACAGATGTTGTAAATCTCAGGGCAGCCAAATTCAAGGCTGCAAAAGACAACTCCATTCCTCTCATTTTCTGATGATGCACAGTCGCAAAGACAAGAGTCTACATCTTAAGGGCACTTTCTATTTATTAAATAAATGCCTACCAAGCTCCATGCGTTTCATATACAGATATATCATTCAGTTTTCATGACTGCCCTGTAAGGTAGATCTTTTTATCCCCATTTCACAGGAGCTTAGGTGGTCTGCCCAAGCCACCTCCCTCTTAAGTAGTGGAGGATTTGATGTTGGGACTTCTGGAGTCCACCTGTTCCCTCTAGTTGAATTTAGGTGAGCTCTCAGAGACTATGTGTTTTCTTAAACCTTTTTTATTGGAGTAGAGTCGATTTACAACATTATGTTAGTTTCTGCTGTGTGGCAAAGTGATTGTTATACATATTTCCATTATTTTTTAGATTCTTTTCTTATATAGGCCATTACAGAGTATTAGTACTCTTGCCTGGAAAATTCTGTGGACTAAGGAGCCTGGTAGGCTATAGTCCTTGGGGTTGTAAAAAGTCGGACACAACTGAGCGACTTCACTTCACAGAGTATTTAGTAGAGTTCCCTGTGCTGTACAGTAGCCCTTATTAATTATCTATGTTATATATATAGTAGTGTGTATATTGGAGAAGGAAATAGCAACCCACTCCATTATTCTTGCTTGGAAAATCCCATGGACAGAGGAGTGAGGTGGTTTATAGTCCATGGAGTTGCAAGAGTTAGACACAACTGAGCGACTAAACCACCACAGTGTATATCTGTCCATCCCAATCTCCCATTTTATCCCTCCCACCAATCTCCTGGTAACCATGTTTGTCTTCTACATCTGTGACTCCAGAAAACGTACTTTAGATGTGCAGTGGCTTCGGGAGTCCAACAGCTCATGTTCTCTCATTTAGTCACAGAGTCATCAGATGAGTCTGACTGTATGCAGGGGGTCTCTGGGGAACCTTGTACACTGAAACAAGGGTGTGAGAATTTCTGAGTGTTGTGTTACAGGTTCCTCTAATGGCTCCAGGCAAACAAAATACCACATGGTGTGTACTGGAGGCAGTGTTCTAATTCAGCTGTGGTTTGTGCAGCTAGGCAGATGATCTCTGAGCTGGGTCATGAAGCATCTCAGGCTCAATCCAAATGCCATAAGCAGTGTAGAAACTGAGCTGAATACTCTGCCCAATTTGTACCCTGATCTTCGAGTTCTCTTCACAATTGGATTTACAGAACATCTTCATAATTCTGATGGTCTGATGGAAATACTGTTTGCCTGATCTCCATAAAAACTGACTTCAGGAAAGGTTAATTCTGGGCTATAAAAGGACTAAATCTTTTCCTGAACAAGCTTATTTCCTGCCTAACAAATATAATGAGCTAATTAATAAACATGAGCTCAATTTGGCCACTCTTCTGAAGCCAGACAGTCTGATTTTTACTTCTGAGAGGCACAAAGGGACAAGGAGAGCTGCATTATTAAGTGCTAAGTGGAGTCACCTTCCTTTGTGCCTGGTTCCTTGTAACCGCTCCTCTTATTTAAAGGCCAGATGCTCAGATCTGACACCTGGAAAGTTGAGAACGTGGCAACAATACCAGAAGGAAAAAGTGGTACTTAATTACCTTCTTGCACCTATCAGTTCCACCAGGAAGGCAGGTCCCAGGATAATGATACTGACACCCTGAAACTGGTGTCTTTGTGCTTCTCTTTGATAGCTATAAAATGCGCTGACATGTTTCACTGCAAATTACTTCTTAAACCGTTAACCATAACCTAATAAAGAGACATTTTGACAGAATAAAATGGGAGAGGTTATTTTTGTATAATGAAAAAACATTTATGAGTTGATATAAAAATACAGTCTAAGTGACATAACTTTGCTCCAGCATCCAGCATGGATCAGGTGGGCTCCTCCTTAGAATGGATTCGGCATTTTTGAATCTTTTGTGATGTGATCCAGGAGGAACTGCAAGTTTGGTTTTAGCACAGGATTTTTTTTGTAAGACCCAAGTTGTAGAACGGCTCAAAATAGAGGTGTAAGGTGATAATGGAAACCTTCCAACTCAGAGCTGCCTAGGACAGGAGGACTTAAAAGCTGGAGGTGGGGGTGAATATTTGAGGGGTCTCTCAGTGAGGTTTTGAGTAGGTGGACTTTGTCTCAGAAGGGTTGGGCATCCTGGGCTCCCAGAGCCATCAGATACTCCACTTTGACAGCTGTTCTGTGTAGGGCAGGGCCATCCTAGGGTGTGTGCAACCCTGGGTGTGGGACCCTGACTATATAAACAAGTCTGATTAAAACTGTGTTACAGGATTCCTGGGCCCAGACTAGGTAAGTGACGTACTGAAGAAGATTTAGGATAAAGAGGGGGAAGCAGTGCTGGCTTGCTGCTGCTATGTCACTTCAGTTGTGTCCAACTCTGCGCGACCTCATAGACGGCAGCCCACCAAGCTCCCCCGTCCCTGGGATTCTCCAGGCAAGAACACTGGAGTGGGTTGCCATTTCCTTCTCCAATGCATGAAAGTGAAAAGTGAAAGTGAAGTCACTCAGTCGTGCCTGACCCTCAGTGACCCCATGGACTGCAGCCTTCCAGATTCCTCCATCCATGGGATTTTCCAGGCAAAAGTACTGGAGTGGGGTGCCATTGCCTTCTCTGAGTACTGGCTTAGGTGTTGGTAAATTGTCCAGTCATTGCCAGTGAACACCTGCGTGGTATCCAGGCTCTGTCTCTTCCTGTTCTCATCTGGAAGCCATCTCTTTGTGTTCTTTATTGTTAAATGCAGTCTTCCTGGCTAATTTCATAGCTCCCACAATCAGGAAAGTGTAGCAGCGTTATTGTTGCTCACACTGCTGTGCGTCATCGCACTCTGTCTGTATGAAACCCAAACCATCAGTGGAGGGGATAAGGGGGGATCCTGGGGGCAGAGTGAGCAGAGGGGCCCATGTGAGCAAGGGCTGTTCATTCTATATCTGGCAC
The DNA here is from genome assembly GCF_003369695.1 of Bos indicus x Bos taurus. Lineage (NCBI taxonomy): Eukaryota > Metazoa > Chordata > Mammalia > Artiodactyla > Bovidae > Bos > Bos indicus x Bos taurus. The sequence continues at coordinate 108,006,620 of NC_040076.1, read as the reverse complement.
AGCGTAGCACCAAGTGTCTGTGTCACTCGGGTCAAGTGAGGACACAAATTGGAAGGGCCTGATAGCCTCACAGAGTAATTGTCTTGAAGGCCCTGGGGATGGACACAGCCATGTGGGAAGTGGAGCCTGGCACAGGTAGTGTGGAGTCTGTGGGGATGGGCATTGGAGTGGGAAGGCCTATCTGCTAGCTGGCAGCGGGGTCACACATTATGGAAGACCCTTGCTGCCACCACTGCCATCCTTGGGTGCTGTACACTGGAGGTAGCACCCTGGTCAGAATACAGACAGGCAAGAACCAAAGCTAGAGCCCACACACTCGGCTCAGGACTGCTGTGACCCTTTGTAAGTGATGTGTCTGACCTGAGTGAGAGTCATCCCCTATCTGTATGTCAGCACTTTGCACGAACCAATCTTGTATTATCCCAAGAAAGAAACACTCTGCCAGCTAGGTCACTGTGTTGGAACTGGAGCTTCCCTAAGATGACAACTGGATTGCTGGAGCTTTCTGAATCACCTGCGGGGTTCTCTGTACAGAGCCTGGGGATAAACGATCCGGGAGTGCCCTGAAGGGGAGAGGTGGGAGCCATATGGTGCTGGTGCAGAGAGTGGCACTGCTGGCCCTGGCACGTCCCAGGCGGCAGAGGAAGGTGCTACTACTGAGTGATAGCCATCTAGGACCTGGTCCAGACCTCCAAATCATGGGGGACTCTGAGGCCCGGGTCTAACAGTGTACATGAACACAGCTGGAAGGAGACCAAGCACTGGGACCATTGCGAGGCCTGAGAAGGGCAGTGGCAAGAGTGGTCACCTTTCAGCCCGGCTGCTCTTTGCCCCACAGGCCGCCATGCCAAGCCCCGGGGTACTGTGATGCTCACGTGTTGCCCCAGCGTCTCTCTGACTCTGTGCTCTGGATCTGTGTATTTGTTTTTGGCTTTCTTCTTCTAGCAGTACCTAAGAAATTTGTGTTTGCTTCTTCCATTTTGCATATTCTTATTCTCATGATTGCATCTCCAGTTTCTTTTAAATAACTAGCTGTCTCCTCCAACTCTCAGCATGCATTGTTGGAGCAGGACTATAGTGGGCCAGATAATAGTTTTGGCTTTATGGTTTGCATAGCTTCTGTTGCAACTACTTGATTCTGACACGGGAGAGTGGAAGCCGCCATAGACGGTATGTAAATAAATGGGTATAGGTGTTCTCCAGTAAAGATATTTTTACAAAAACAGGCTGCATTTGGTCTTCAGGCCATAGTGTGCTGACCCTTGCCTGAGAATCTAGGGCCTAAAGCAATGGCTTTAAAACCTTTTTGAATGTGAGTCACAGAGAGCACATATTTTACCTTACTACTTTATTTACTATACACACACACACACTCACACACACACATATATAATTTAAATAAAAGTTTCATGAGGCTCTATTTTCTACTTTTAGTATACTCTGGTCTATCCCCTTCCCTTCCATTCTGTCTCATAGTTAAAACATGCTGCTGCTGCTGCTGCTGCTGCTAAGTCGCTTCAGTCGTGTCCGACTCTGTGCGACCCCATAGACAGCAGCCCACCAGGCTTCCCCTCCCTGGGATTCTCCAGGCAAGAACACTGGAGTGGGTTGCCATTTCCTTCTCCAATGCATGAAAGTGAAAAGTGAAAGTGAAGTCTCTCAGTCGTGTCCGACTCTTAGCGACCCCATGGACTGCAGCCTACCAGGCTCCTCCGTCCATGGGATTTTCTAGGCAAGAGTACTGGAGTGGGGTGCCATTGCCTTCTCCTAAAACATGCTAGTCCTGGTCCTGACTAATTTGATTTTATGACCTACTAAAAGTCACAACGCACCAATTTGAAAGACAATGCCCTAATGAGGTTGACCTCACTGAATGACCCAGGAGTGGGCATGTGGCAGTCAGCACATTCTGTTTCTTTCTACCCCGGGCCCTTCTCCCATCCTGCTAGCAAGGTATTCTGAGTTTATTTCCTTAGGGAAGCAATGGTCTACTGGTTTGCTTTGAGAGAAGAGTCAGTACTTGACTTTTGGCATATAGCCTAATTAAATGTAAAATTTGGAGACAAGGAAAAAGCATTTGAAGGGAAATGCTTTGCAGGGCCTAGTGTAAAATGAAATTGTAAGGGTCCTCATTAAAAACCAAGAATTCCTTGACGGACAGTCGAGCATTACACCAGGCAACCGGAGCCCTTCTAAGCACCAGGCCCTGTGTGGTTGTGTACTGTAAGCCAGCCCTGTGTGAAGACAACGTGGTGAGTGAGACGAAAGCTCCTATCCAAGCTGGGAGCAGGAAGGGAAAGGAGAGAATGCGAGGGGAGAGGAGAGGATGAAGGGTCTGGGCTGGAGTGATGTGTGGATCTGAGTTTATTCAAGTCTCTTGATCTCTCCCAGCTCCCATGGGCACTTCTGTGAGTGGAGCCTGAGTCAGTGCTCTGGGACCCCAGTGTACACCTGGGTGAACACTGTTTTTCCTGCATGGCTCAGCTGTCTCTGCAGTATCTGGTGGAGACTTCCCTTCTGCAGTAACGATGTACTGCTGTTAGCCTTGGCCATAGAGCAGGAGAGATGCCCTGGAGGTGTGGCTTAGCCCTCCTCTCATTTACCTCTTTGGCAACAGCCCTCTGACATTCCCAGATGCTGCTGTGCCCTGAGATGCAGGAGTGCCATGGCCATCTGGCGGAGGGGTACCTGCATTTGGACGGGTGGGGTTTGTGTTAGTTTGCCAGGGTAACCTTAAGACGATGTCACAGATTAGGTAACAGAATAACAGAAATGCATTGTCTCACAGTTCTAGGTGGCAGAAGCCCAAGATCAAGGTGTTGGTAGGACTGACTTTCTTCTGAGAAATTCAAGGAAGAATCTGTCCCATGTTGCTCTGGTTTCTGGTGGTTTGCTGGCGGTCTTGGGCATTCCTTGGTTTCTGCTGCATCAGCTCCATCCTGCCTTCATCTTTCACGAGGTTCTCCCTGTGTAAATGTATATGTCCGGATGTCCTCTTTTTATAAGGACACCCATCATAATGGATTGGGGGCTTACCCCATGCCAGTGTGACCTCATCTTATACCTACAATGACACCATTTCTGAATATAGTCACGTTCTGTGGTGCTGTGTGCTAAGACATCAGAGTATGAATTTTGGAGGGCATAATTCAGTCCATAAAAGGGCTAAAGGAAACCAGCTTGTCTTTCTCCTGAGCTGCTACAGTGGTGAAACATACTTCTATCAACACAGAACCGTAACCCTGGGAGAGGCTTGTGGCTTTGGGTTGTGTACCTGGCAGTTACTTACAGTCATCTTTTCCTTACCTACTTCCCACTGCTGAAGCTGCAGAAACCAGGTATTACCCAGGTTCTCAACTTTTGAGGCTTCCCTGGTGGCTCAGAGGTAAAGAATCCACCTACCAGTGCAGGAGATGCAGGTTCAGTCCCTGGGTGGAGAAGATCCCCGGAAAAGGAAATGGCAACCCCACTCCAGTACTCTTGCCTGGAGAATCCAATGGACAGAGGAGCCTGGCTGCCTATAGTCCATGGAGTTCCAAAGAGTTGGATATGACTGAGCAACTTAAACTACAGTAATAGCTTCCCCTTGCAGTTTGGAGTGGCTGTATGCCCTAGTTCTGGCTAATGATGTTTAAGAGGTGGTCTTTGTAAAGCTTTTCTTCCTGGGTGAAAGGCGAGAGAGGCCAGTGGAGAGGGATACTTTTCCTGTTCTTGGAATGTTGCTGTGTGAGATGGAGGCTTGGTGCTATTCTAGTTTTCTGCCACCATGAGGGAAAGACAAGCAGAGTCACAGAGTGTCACACCCAGCACTGTGACCTCCATGAGCCTCAGACCAAATAGAGGAAGTCTTCCTCTGCCCTGTGTGACATGTGAGGTGTTTGCTGCTGCTGCTAAGTCACTTCAGTTGTGTCTGACTCCACGTGACCCCATAGATAGCAGCCCACCAGGCTCCCCCGTCCATGGGATTCTCCAGGCAAGAACACTGGAGTGGGTTGCCACTTCCTTCTCCAATGGATGAAAGTGAAAGGGAAGTCGTTCAGTCGTGTCCGACTCTTAGCCACCCCATGGATTGCAGCCTACCAGGCTCCTCCGTCCATAGGATTTTCTAGGCAAGAGTACTGGAGTGGAGTGCCATTGCCTTCTCCGTGTGAGGTGTTTAAATGTCTATATTAAGACAGTGCTGGCTAGGTATCGCCACTTGCAGCCAACAATATGCCAACTTTTATAGAAGTTCTGCAAATATAGTTAAATAGATGAGATAAAATGATAAGTACTATCATTCCTCTCAAAGTTTTAGAGTGAATAACAGCAATTCAAAGACTTTACAAAGTTTTTTTAACCCCAGTGTTTCATAAATATTTGTAACTATGAGACTTGTCTTATCCATCCTCACTTTCTCTCCTTCTCCCTCTCTTCTTTCCTCCCTCTCTCTCCAAAGACATCTGTTGATGTAACCATTGTCTCTTTTAGTATAACATATCTTGATGGAGCTCATTTTGGAAAACGCTAAAACTATGGTATCAGACATACTCAAGCTCTTTGCTGAAGCCCAAGTTTCTGACTTTTTCCTGCCACCCACACCACCTCTGTAAATTACCACTCCCAGCACATCCGTCTTTGAAGAGCAGACAGCTCACTACCCTCACCCCACTATGTCTGGAGAAACAGAGCCACACACTTTGGCCCCCAACTTTGGGCAGATGGTTGACCACTGAGGGCCCCCTCGTGCCCCATGGGAGATCTTCCTAGATGAAGCAGTGACCTCTAATCAGATCATTTACCACCTCTCTCTGCTTCTATTAGAGACAAGCAGAAAAATGTGGGAGCCAGAGGCTGTGCTTAAACTGTCAGCTACAGAAGAGCCATTGTCACCCCGGAGCTGGTTGAGACTAAATTCAGGGAGAATGTATGTGCTTCCTCTCCAGGAGACAGAATGGAGCAGATGGCCTATTAGCCAGAAAGGAGTTTCATTAACATCAGCTGAAACAACTACAAAGAAGCAGCTTTGGTGAATACCACTTGCAGCTTCCAGGGGGACTTGGTTGCTTTTGAACAAAACCTCTACAACTTCCTGTCTTATGCTTTGTTGTTTCTGGGCTGGCGAGGTGGAGAATGAAGCCAGCTTATGCTGTGTTATATTTGTATTGCGTTCTTTGTGTATTACGTTCCACAAAGGCTTCCCTTGTGGGTCAGCTGGTAAAGAATCCGCCTGCAGTGCAGGAGACCTGGGTTCGATCCCTAGGTTGGGAAGATCCCCTGGGGAAGGGAAAAGCTACCCACTCCAGTATTCTGGCCTGGAGAATTCCATAGACTGTATAGTCCATGGGGTCCCAAAGAGTCGGACACGACTGAGGGACTTTGACTCCACGTGTATACAGTTGTTTTCATCTGGTCCCTATGGAAAGCTGTCTTTGCTCTCCCCTTATCACAAGAGGAAAATCTACCTTGTTTCACCCCCTAAATCCACAAAGGTTAGAATGTGCATCTTGTGAATTGCTTAATTCATTCAGGGGGTACCTTCATAAAGTCGAATATCTCAGTAACTGCAGAGTGAAATTCACACACCTAGCACAATGAAACACACTGAGTAGTGGAGAGTGACTCTTAGTTTGGAATTAGACCAAGCAGACCACTAATGCCAGGCCTCTTACAGGTGATTTTTCAGTAAGTGACTGGAGTTTTCTAAACCTCTCTGTCCTCGTTTGTAAAGTATGTGTCCTGACCACGCCATAGCATTGTTGTGTGGATTCCACAGAGAAGGCTGAGCTCCTCATCTTATTCTGTGTCTGTAACAAATGGCAACACACTCCAGTATTCTTGCCTGAGAAACCCATGGACAGAGGAGGCTGGTGGGCCACAGTCCATGGGTCTCAAAGAGTTGACATGGCTGAGTAACGAAGCACACACATTTGTAACATTGGGCCTGTTCCCTGGTGAGTCATAAATATGTAATTAATAAATGTTGAATGAAAGGAGGAATGAATAAGGGTTACTGTTTCTCATGGCACTTTCAAATATTACTCCTAGCAATTATAGATATAGTTATTTGGTTTGTGAAATGGCTTGTTTAATATTTTGACACTTGTTTAACTACAAAATGACATAGAAATATAATAATAACTATAATGTTAATTTTTTCTTTTAACACAGATTGTCCAGGATCTAGATAATTTAAATAGATGTTAGAAGATTATAGATTCCCTCTCTCAGGTTGTAGTCAAATGGTTGTCACAGTGTAGACTCAGACCAGTTTATGCCTTCTTGCCTGTCAAGGTGCTCTCTGTTTATGTTCAGCATATGGAAGTTACAGTGTGTATGCTGCTGCTGCTGCTAAGTCATGTCAGTCGTGTCCGACTCTGTGCGACCCCATAGACGGCAGCCCACTAGGCTCTCCCATCCCTGGGATTCTCCAGGCAAGAACACTGGAGTGGGTTGCCATTTCCTTCTCCAATGCATGAAAGTGAAAAGTGAAAGGGAAGTCGCTCAGTCATGTCTGACTCTTTGCGACCCCATGGACTGCAACCCACCAGGCTCCTCCATCCATGGGATTTTCCAGGTGAGAGTACTGGAGTGGGGTGCCATCACCTTCTCTGTACAGTGTGTATAAGAGCTTCCAAAGGTTAGGTTCAGAAGACAGTAGGGATAACAGAATAACTTTCAGGATATATGACTTCATACTTTTGAGGAGTGGTAATATTTCTTACTGACATGAAGGTGGAGGTTCTTGCCATTTATATATTAAGAAACATACTGAGCAAATATATATATTGAGCCAGGCATATATATATATATATATTAATATATATGTATAATAATATATATGTATATTGTGACGTGATGTATATTGTGATAATATATATGTATATTGTGACATGATGACCACAATAAGGTTAGTTACACATCACCTCACATAATTACCTTGTATGTGTGTGTGTTGAGAACATTTAAGATCTACTCTCCTGACAACTTTTAAGCACAGAACATAGTATTATTAATTATAATCAACATACTTCATGTTGTTGTTGCTGAGCTACTAAGTCATGTCTGAGTCTTTGTGACCTGCTGGACTGCAGCATGCCAGCTTTCTCTGTCCTTCACTATCTCTCAGAATTTGCTCACTCATGTCTATTAAACCCTTGATGTCATCCATCTCATCCTCTATCACCTACTTATGCTCCTGCCCTCAGTCTTTCCCAGCATCAGGGTCTTTTCCAGTGAGTCAGCTCTTCATATCAGATGGCCAAAGTGATACTACATGTTAGAGCCCTAGAACTTATTCATGTTATATCTGGAAGTTTGTATACTTTGTCCAACATCTCCCCATTTCCTCCAACCCCTGGGACCTGCTAACCACCATCCTACTCTCTGTTTCTATGAGTTTGGCTTTTTTAGATTTCACATGTAAGTGAGATCATAAAATATTTGTCCTTCTCTGCATTATTTCACTTAGTGCCCTCAGGGTCCATTTATGTTGTCACGAATGACAGGACTTTATTCTTTTTATAGTTGAGTAATATTCCATTGTGTGTGTGTGTGTGTGTATCACATTTGCTTTATCCATTCATTTGTTGATGGACGTTTAGATTCTTTCCATGTCTTGACTATTGTGAATAATGCTGCAATGAACATGGGAGTACATAAATCTCTTTGAAACACTAATTTGATTTCCTTTGGATGTATACCCAGAACTGGGATTGCTGGCTCTTATAGTACTTCTACTTTTAATTTTTTGAAGAACTTCCACTCTGTTTTCCACAGTGGAATTGGTGCATCAAGTTACATTCCCATCAACAGTGTACAAGGGTTCTCTTTTCTGCACATTCTCACCAACACTTATTATTTGTTGTCTTTTTGATAATAGCCATTTTCAAATGTTTGAGGTGATATCTCATAGTGGTTTTATCTTAACCGCAATGCGAACCTGTTGCCGAGTTTTTAACAGGGCTAAGATTTATGTTTTTTAAAGATTGTGTTGACTGATGTATGGAGAGTGAATTAGGGTCACGTGAGAGTGAACAGTTCAGAGGTTATTGCTATAAGTCAGATAGAGGATGATGGTGTTCTGGATGCAACAGATGAAGGTAGAGAAAAATGGAGGAATCTGAAATACTTTGGAGGCAGTATCTCTGACTGTTAGAGGAATTGAACATTTGGACAATGGAGGAGAAGATGGATGATAAAGATCTCCAGATTTGGGGCCTGAGAAACTGGTTGGATGGAGGAACTACTGGAGGAGTAGTAATTTGATGAGAAAGGTTAGATCTATAAACTCAGGGTAACTTTGCTTTCTTTTTCTTTTTTAATTAAGACTTAAATTTGTAGAGGAGTTTCAGGTTCACAGAAAAAATGGGGTGGTACATTTGTTGTGATTGGTGAACCGACACGGACACCACAGCATAATCACCCAAAGTTCATAATTTACATTAGGGCTTACTCTTGGTGTTATACAGTTTGTGGGTTTGGACAAATGTATAATGACATATATCCTTAATTATCAGACAGAGTATTTTCACTGTCTTACAAATCCTCTGTGTTCTGCCTGTTCACCCCCTGATGCTCCCCTTTTTATCTGCATTTCCACCTCCTACTGCCAACCACCTAATCTTTATACTGTGGCCATAGTTTTACTTTTCCTGAAATGTCATATAGTTGGAATAAAACAGTATGTAGTTTTTCAGACTGACATCTTTCACTTAGAAATATGCATTTAGTGCTGGAGAGGGTGTGGAGAAAAGGGAACCCTCTTACACTGTTGGTGAGAATGCAAACTGGTACAGCCACTATGGAAAAGAGTGTAGCGATTTCTTAAAAAAACTGGGAATAGAACTGCCATACGACCCAGCAATCCCACTGCTGGGCATACACCCCGAGGAAACCAGAATTGAAAGAGACACATGTACCCCAATGTTCACTGCAGCACTATTTACAATAGCTAGAACGTGGAAGAAACCTAGATATCCATCGGCAGATGAATGGATAAGGAAGTTGTGGTATATATACACAATGAAATATTCAGTTCAGTTCAGTCGCTCAGTCATGTCTGACTCTTTGCAACCCCATGAATTGCAGCACGCCAGGCCTCCCTGTCCATCACCAACTCCCGGAGTTCACTCAGACTCATGTCCATCGAGTCATTGATGCCATCCAGCCATCTCATCCTCTGCCGTCCCCTTCTCCTCCTGCCCTCAATCCCTCCCAGCATCAGAGTCTTTTCCAATGAGTCAACTCTTCGCATGAGGTGGCCAAAGGACTGGAGTTTCAGCTTTAGCATCATTCCTTCCAAAGAAATCCCAGGGCTGATCTCCTTCAGGATGGACTGGTTGAATCTCCTTGCAGTCCAAGGGACTCTCAAGAGTCTTCTCTAACACCACAGTTCAAAAGCATCAATTCTTCAGTGCTCAGCCTTCTTCACAGTCCAACTCTCACATCCATACATGACCACAGGAAAAACCATAGCCTTGACTAGACGGACCTTTGTTGGCAAAGTAATGTCTCTGCTTTTGAATATGCTATCTAGGTTGGTCATAACTTTCCTTCCAAGGAGTAAGCGTCTTTTAATTTCATGGATGCAAGCACCATCTGCAGTGATTTTGGAGCCCCCCCCCCCAAAAAAAAAAAGTCTGACACTGTTTCCACTGTTTCCCCATCTATTTCCCATGAAGTGATGGGACCCAATGCCATGATCTTGGTTTTCTGAATGTTGAGCTTTAAGCCAACTTTTTCACTCTCCACTTTCACTTTCATCAAGAGGCTTTTGAGTTCCTCTTCACTTTCTGCCATAAGGGTGGTGTCATCTGCATATCTGAGGTTATTGATATTGCTCCCAGCAATCTTGATTTCAGCTTGTGCTTCTTCCAGCCCAGGCTTTCTCATGATGTACTCTGCATATAAGTTAAATAAGCAGGGTGACAATATACAGCCTTGACATACTCCTTTTCCTATTTGGAACCAGTCTGTTGTTCCATGTCCAGTTCTAACTGTTGCTTCCTGACCTGCATACAAATTTCTCAAGAGGCACATCAGGTGGTCTGGTATTCCCATCTCTTTCAGAATTTTCCACAGTTTACTGTGATCCACACAGTCAAAGGCTTTGGCATAGTCAACAAAGCAGAAATAGATATTTTTCTGGAACTCTCTTGCTTTTTCCATGATCCAGTGGATGTTGGCAATTTGATCTCTGGTTCCTCTGCCTTTTCTGAATCCAGCTTGAACATCTGGAAGTTCACGGTTCACATATAGGTGAAGCCTGGCTTGGAGAATTTTAAGCATTACTTTACTAGCGTGTGAGATGAGTGCAATTGTGTGGTAGTTTGAGCATTCTTTGGCATTGCCTTTCTTTGGGATTGGAATGAACACTGACCTTTTCCAGTCCTGTGGCCACTGCTGAGTTTTCCAAATTTGCTGGCATATTGAGTGTAGCACTTGAACAGCATCATCTTTCAGGATTTGGAATAGCTCAACTGGAATTCTATCACCTCCACTAGCTTTGTTCGTAGTGATGCTTTCTAAGGCCCACTTGACTTCACATTCCAGGATGTCTGGCTCTAGGTCAGTGATCACACCATTGTGATTATCTGTGTCGTGAAGCTCTTTTTTGTATAGTTCTTCTGTGTATTCTTGCCATCTTTTCTTAATATCTTCTGCTTCTGTTAGGTCCATACCATTTCTGTCCTTTATCGAGCCCATCTTTGCATGAAATGTTCCCTTGGTATCTCTGATTTTCTTGAAGAGATCTCTAGTCTTTCCCATTCTGTTGTTTTGCTCTATTTCTTTGCATTGATCGCTGAAGAAGGCTTTCTTATCTCTTCTTGCTATTCTTTGGAACTCTGCATTCAGATGTTTATATCTTTCCTTTTCTGCTTTGATTTTCGCTTCTCTTCTTTTCACAGTTATTTGTAAGGCCTCCCCAGACAGCCATTTTGCTTTTTTGGATTTCTTTTCCATGGGGATGGTCTTGATTCCTGTCTCCTGTACAATGTCACGAACCTCATTCCATAGTTCATCAGGCACTCTATCTATCAGATCTAGGCCCTTAAATCTATTTCTCACTTCCACTGTGTAATCATAAGGGATTTGATTTAGGTCATACCTGAATGGTCTAGTGGTTTTCCCTACTTTCTTCAATTTAAGTCTGAATTTGGCAATAAGGAGTTCATGATCTGAGCCACAGTCAGCTCCTGGTCTTGTTTTTGTTGACTGTATAGAGCTTCTCCATCTTTGGCTGCAAAGAATATAATCAATCTGATTTTGGTGTTGACCATCTGGTGATGTCCATGTGTAGAGTCTTCTCTTGTGTTGTTGGAAAAGGTTGTTTGCTATGACCAGTGCATTTTCTTGGCAAAACCCTATTAGTCTTTGCCCTGCTTTATTCTGTATTCCAAGGCCAAATTTGCCTGTTACTCCAGGTGTTTCTTGACTTCCTACTTTTGCATTCCAAAAAAGGACATCTTTTTTGGGTGTTAGTTCTAAAAGGTCTTGTAGGTCTTCATAGAACCATTCAACTTCAGCTTCTTCAGCATTACTGGTTGGGGCATAGACTTGGATTACTGTGATATTGAATGGTTTTCCTTGGAAACGAACAGAGATCATTCTGTTGTTTTTGAGATTGCATCCAAGTACTGCATTTCCGACTCTTTTGTTGACCATGATGGCTACTCCATTTCTTCTGAGGGATTCCTGTCCACAGTAATAGATATAATGGTCATCTGAGTTAAATTCACCCATTCCAGTCCATTTGAGTTCGCTGATTCCTAGAATGTCGACATTCACTCTTGCCATCTCTTGTTTGACCACTTCCAATTTGCCTTGATTCATGGACCTGACATTCCAGGTTCCTCTGCAGTATTGCTCTTTATAGCATTAGACCTTGCTTCTATCACCAGTCACAGCCACAGCTGGGTATTGTTTTTGCTTCGGCTCCATCCCTTCATTCTTTCTGGAGTTATTTCTCCACTGATCTCCAGTAGCATATTGGGCACTTACTGACCTGGGGAGTTTCTCTTTCAGTATCCTATCATTTTGCCTTTTCATACTGTTCATGGGATTCTCAAGGCAAGAATACTGAAGTGGTTTGCCATTCCCTTCTCCAGTGGACCACATTTTGTCAGACCTCTCCACCATGACCCGCCCATCTTGGGTTGCCCCACGGGCATGGCTTAGTTTCACTGAGTTAGACAAGGCTGTGGTCGTAGTGTGATTAGATTGACTAGTTTTCTGTGAGTATGGTTTCAGTGTGTCTGCCCTCTGATGCCCATCTTGCAACACCTGCCCTCTGATGCCCTCTTGCAACACCTACCTCTTGGGCGTGGGGAATCTCTTCACAGCTGCTCCAGCAAAGTGCAGCCAATGCTCCTTACCTTGGATGAGAGGTATCTCCTCACTGCCGCCCTTCCTGACCTTCAACGTGGGATTGCTCCTCTAGGCCCTCCTGAGCCCATGCAGCCACGGTGTGGGGTTGCTCCTCCCTGCTGCAGTCCCTGGCCTCGGGCGTTGGGTAGCTCCTCCCACCCACCGCCCCTGACCTCGGTCGCGGGGTAACTCCTCTCATCGCCGCCCCTGACCTCGGAGGCTGGGTATTTCCTCTCGGCCACTCCCTCTGACCTCGGACGCAGGGTAGCTCCTCTCGGCTGCCACCCCCCTCCCCCGACCTCAGACGCGGGGTATCTCCTCTCGGCCGCCCACCCTGACCTCAGACGTGGAGTAGCTCCTTTCGGCCGTCCCTGCGTCGTCGCAGTCTAGAACTCGCGGCTGCTGCCCCTGACCTCGGACGTGGGGTAAGTCCTCTTGGCCACCGCCCTTCAGGCATGGGGTCCTCCCAGCTTCTGCCCCTGACCTGGGACATGGGGTAGCTCCTCTCGGCTGCTAGCGCGCCAGTCGCAGCCGCCTGCGCTTAGCGCGCCGGTGAAATATTACTCAACTATAAAAAAGAATGTATTTGAGTCAGTTCTAATGAGGTGGATGAACCTGGAGTCTATTATACAGAGTGAAGTAGGTCAGAAAGAGAAGCACAAATACTGTATGTTAATGCGTACATATGGAATTTCGAAAGACCATAACGATGGTCCTATATGCAGGGTGGCATATAGGACACAGATATAAAGAACAGACTTTTGGACTATGTGGAGAAGGCAAGGGTGGGATGATTTGAGAGAATAGCATTGAAACATGTATATTACCATATGTAAAATAGATAACTAGTGCAAGTTCAGTGCATGAAGCAGGGCACCCAAAGCTGGTGCTCTGGGACAACCCAGAGGGATGGGTGGTGAGGGAGGTGGATGGGGGATTCAGAATGGGGGGACACATATGTACCTATGGCTGATTCATGTCAATGTATGGCAAGAGTCATTGCAATATTGTAAAGTAATTATCCTCCAATTAAAATAATTTAATTAAAAAAAGAAATATGCATTTAAGGTTCGTCCCTGTTTTTCATGACTTGATAGTTCATTTCTTCTTAGCACTGAATAACATTCCATTGTCTGGATGTCCACAGTTTGTTTATCCATTCCTCTACTAAGGAACATGTTGGTTACTTCCAAGTTTTGGCAGTCATGAGTAAATCTGCTGTAAACATCCACGTGCAAGTTTTTGTGTGGACATAAGTTTTCAACTCATTAAGGTAAACAGTGACTCATACAAGAAAGAATCTGCCTGCAGTGCATAAAACTGGGGTTTAATCCTTGGGTCAGGAAGATCCCCTGGAGAAGGGAATGGCTACCCACTCTAGTATTCTTGCCTGGAGAATTCCATGGACAATGAAGCCTGGTGGGCTACAGTATATGGGGTCTCAAAGAGTCAGACATGACTGAGTGACTAACACTTTCATTTTCATGATTGTTGGATCATATGGTAAGAGTATGTTTAATTTTGTAAGAAATCATCAAACTGTCTTCCAAAGTGGCCTTGGCATTTTGCATTCCCACCAGCAATGAGAAATTCCTGTTGCTTCACATGCTTCTTAGCATGTGATTTTGTCAGTATTCTGGATTTTCACTAGTAGGTATGTAGTGGTAATGTTTTAATTTGCATTTCCCTGATGACATATGATGCGCAGCATATTTTTATAAGCTTATTTGCTATCTGTATATCTTCTTTGGTGAGGTATCTGTTAAAGTCTTTGGCTAGTTTTTAATTGTTTTTTTGTTTTCTTACTGTTGAATTTTAAGAGTTTCTTGTTTATTTTACACATGAAAAGATGTTCAACATCACTCATTATCAGAGAAATGCAAATCAAAACCACAATGAGGTACCATCTCACGCCAGTCAGAATGGGTGCTATCAAAAAGTCTACAAACAATAAATGTTGGAGAGGGTGTGGAGAAAAGGGAAGCCTCTTACACTGTTTGTGGGAATGCAAACTAGTACAGTCACTATAGAGAACAGTGTGGAGATTCCTTAAAAAACTGGAAATAGAACTGCCATACGACCCAGCAATCCCACTGCTGGGCACACACACCGAGCAAACCAGAATTGAAAGAGACACGTGTACCCCAATGTTCATCGCAGCACTGTTTATAATAGCCAGGACATGGAAGCAACCTAGATGTCCATCAGCAGATGAATGGATAAGAAAGCTGTGGTACATATACACAATGGAGTATTACTCAGCCATTAAAAAGAATACATTTGAATCAGTTCTAATGAGGTGGATGAAACTGGAGCCTATTATACAGAGTGAAGTAAGCCATAAAGAAAAACACCAATACAGTATACTAACACATATATATGGAATTTAGAAAGATGGTAATGATAACCCTGTATGTGAGACAGCAAAAGAGACACAGATATATAGAACAGTCTTTTGGACTCTGTGGGAGAGGGCGAGGGTGGGATGATTTGGGAAAATGGCATTGAAACGTGTATAATATCATATAAGAAGTGAAGCGCCAGTCCAGGTTTGATGCAAGATACAGGATGCTCAGGGCTGGTGCACTGGGATGACCCTGAGGGATGGGATGGGGAAGAAGGTGGGAGGGGTTCAGGATGGGGAAGAGATGTACACCCATGGCTGATTTATGTCAATGTATGGCAAAAACCACTACAATATTCTAAAATAATTATCCTCCAGTTAAATAAATAAAAGAGTTTCTTGTTTATTTTGTATAACAGTCCTTTATCAGATATATACTTTGCAATTATATTCTCTCAGTCTGTGGCTTATCTTCTTGTTCTCTTGACATTATTATTATCAGTGCAGAAGTTTTTACTTTTAATGAAATCCAGCTTATTAATTATTTATTTTGTGAATTCTGCCTTGGTGTTGTATTTAAAAGTTATCACTATACCCAAGATCATCTAGATTTTTCCCCTGTGTTCTCTTCTAGGAGTTTCATAGTTTTGCATTTTGCATTTAGGTTTGTATTTCATTTTGAGTTAATTTTTGTGAAGGGTGTGAGTTTTGTGTCTAGATTAATTCTCTTGCGTGTGGATGTACAGTAGTTCCAGCACCATCTGTTGAAAGGATTACCATTGCTCTATTGTATTGTCTCTGCTCCTTTGTCAAAGATCTGTTGGTTATATTTATGGGGATCTATATCTGTGGTCTCTGTTCTCTTTCACCAATCTATTCCTCTATTATTTCACCAGTTCCGCACTGTCATGATTATTATAACTTTATATTGTCATGAAATCAAGTAGTACCAGTCTCCCATCTTTGTTTTTCAATATCTTGTCGGTTATTCTGTGTCTTTTGCCTTTATTTATTTATTTTTTGGGTAACTTTTAGAATCAGTTTGTCAGTATCCACAAAATAACTTGCTAGGATTTTGATTGGAATTGTTTTGAATCTATAGATCAAGTTGGAAAGAACTGACAGTTTTGAAAAGTTGAATCTTCTTATTCATGAGTTTGGAAATATGTCCTTTATCTTATATTTAAAAACATATCTGGGTTGTTTTCAAAAGATTCAACTTCTCATTTTTTTCTTAGCAGCTGCAGGATATATTCATTGACAAGGAAAGTGAAATTTACATCTGTAATTCTTATGTTTTTGTTTTTGAAAGCACACTTGTTATTGGCTGTGTTATGTTTCTTAGTACTTTTGATGCAGATGTTACAGATAGGCCTACGTTAACTACCACACATTCATTTTGTTGAGCTGCATCAGGAGAAATGTGGGGAAATCAGTCATACTTTATGATGAAAGCAAGTCTACTTGGCATTATTTGGCAGAGATGCTGGTTAGATTTCTCAGGTTATTAGAGACAAAGAGCAACTAGGGTGAAAATTTCTGTTTATCCCTTCACTAAGAGCCAGTCATATTAGAAGATTTTTCACAGTGGGAGGAATGGTTGAAGGCAGATTAAGTGTTCCAACCTGCCAGAATCCTTCAACAGACTCTTTCCATACTTGGTAGCATTTGCCAGTGGGCTCCATTCATGTAAGGAATACGGTACTTATTCCTTAGCTTTTGAAAGGAGCTTACAGCCCCTTTCAGTTCCACTAAAATGTTTACTTTGATGAAGAATGGTTTATTTTAATTCCTAGGCCTATGGAATTAAATAATTGATAAATTTCTAAAATTGGTGCTTATTTTCTTGGTAGAAAATTTAAAAAGATTTTACTTGAATAAAAGCAATCTAACTATAGTTGAGGTCAAAGTGGGAGATTCAAAAGCTATCTTAAAGAGAATCAGGTGACTTCATTTATTTGCTCAAGTTGATAATCTGAATTAAATGGCATTGAGACACATTGCTAATCATACACTGAAATATCGAAATTGGGTACCAATCACCAGAAATTCCAATATAAATATATTTTGGATCATTTACTGAGTATATTCCAAGTTTCCCATTTATAGATTGTATGTCAAAACAGACAGTTCAAAAATATCAAGTTTAAGATCTATTCTTCATGCAGTGCAAGAGTTAAGTCATTGTGTGAAATATTACATTACCTTAGTATCCAGTATGGGGATGTGGAGAGCACCACGCTGCTGCTGCTGCTAAGTCGCTTCAGTCGTGTCCAACTCTGTGTGACCCCATAGATGGCAGCCCACCAGGCTCTCCCGTCCCTGGGAGAGTGCCATACACATTTAAAATCTCTTAAATTATTTGACATATGAAAATCCATCTGTGTTACTGTTTATGTAAAAAAGCTCTTCCTATTTCCTTGGCAGCAGCAATTAAGCTTCATTTATTCCAAGCTTAATGATCACAAAATATGGTGCATATACTCAATAAACTTAATTATGAAGACTACTGAGTCCTCCTTGGTAAATTAAATATATTTAAAACCCTCCTTCATGAAATTTAGAAACTTCAGATTCATGAAAGGCTATTTAAGAAATACTGAGATTAGGACAGAGGAAAGAGAATAAAGTTGTAGGATTTAAGCCGAGGTTAAAAATAATTTTGCAATTCACCAGTCCTTTATTGAGAGTAAGCAAAGGTAATTATACTCAAAAGTGAGAGACAATATTTATTTCATTTGTTATCATTACCTGGATCTATTTGCTTCCAAGAGTTACTGTAACAAAGCTCTACAGCTGGGTGTCTTAAAACAACAAAAATTTATTCGGCCTGAGATAAACTCAGGACCTTTAACTACATGCATCTTTGAACCTTGCTCTTAAGTTTCTGCTATCAATTCAGTACTTACTGATATGTTTGACCTATTTGATCACTGGTAATATCCCAGCTTGAGATATTAGTTGTTTTAAATTGCTGGAACACAAAGTTAAATCCTGTATTTGAAGAAAACCAGGAGAAATCTTCATAATTCTCCTCCTGGTACTTAAATACTAATCGTGAATTCTGCACTCCAGCACAGATTACAAGTAACAGTATTTTACTCACATACAATATGCTGATGTTGAGCTTTCTTCTCCTGATATCTGTGAGCCTAGAGTTACTGGTGTCAAAGTCTTTTCCACTGTGCACAGCCTAGGATACTATTGGTAGAGACTGATGGGGATATCTGTTAAAAACTTCACTTTTTAGTGCCCATTACAAACTGATGATCTGTACTAATTTAGGATTGAAATTTAATTATGTTTACATTTAGGCTATCAATGTCAGCTTCTATAAAAATGATTACTTTTATATTTTGAGTCACCTAACATTAAATATAATTTTTCTATTTATTCATCCTTACAGCATCCCTGCTCTCCTCTCTACTTGTCACAGTACTTTGCATATGGTAGGTTAAATAAATGTTTAGTAAAAAACAAAGAAAATGATAGTAGAAAATTTTTGAAAACTTTCACCTACTACAAAGGGGGCATATTTTAAACAATTTGCTTTTAGAATTTCATTAAACTAACATTTACTATGAACTTATTGCATTTGAGATATTTTCCTAGGTAATGATAATGAATGGGACCTGGTCCTGGAGCTCATGGTCAAGTTAGGGAGATGGCCAGAAGTACAGGATTGTCACCAACTATGGTGCTACTTACATAAGTCTCTAGTTGACTCTGCACTTTCCCCATTTCCTAGGATGAGTGTGGACTTTCCCTTTCACTACCTGTTTAAAACCTCCCACCCCTGTTACATTCTGGATTTTCTGGAGTGTGGAGAGGTTTGATGGGATGAGAACCAAGTAATGTCTGCTGGTGTGGGAGTACTGAGTGGTCAAGGGTGAGGTGATGGAGCAGAGGGGAGAGGAGAAGGACATCCTCTGTGGTGTAGAAGAGGGATCAGGTGGGATCCTGCTCACAGACCCTGGTGTAGGACATGCAAGACTCTCTTTGAAGGTGAAAACTGAGCTGGCCTTGGGCAAGGACTCAGTTCACGACTTCCATTGGTTCTCAGGCCCCCAGCTCTTTTCATTTCCTTTGCCCTGATTGCTCCCCTTTTTCCTAGTAGCCTTGAGTCCCACCCTTCCCTCTGCCATACAGATTCTCCTCTATTCTCTTCTTCCATAAAAGAACTTATTTGCAAGATGTCTCCTTACCCTCCCCGCGCCCCCCCTCCCCCTGCCCCGCCGCCCAGTTTTTTCCTAAAGCTTTTGGAGGTCAGGAATCAAACCTTCAAAGGGGGAATATATTTTCTTTCATTCTTTGACTGCAACAAAAGAGGGGAAGAAAAATATTTCCATTTCCATATTAAAACAGGTTAGCACATTGATAATTGACACTTAGACACAAACAATTATGGTAGGAATCCAGTGAGCTTTAGTAGAGGCAGATAGAAAAGTTTACGAGAGCTATAAACTTAGTCAAAGCTATGGGTTTTCCAGTAGTCATGTACAGATGTGAGAGTTGGACCATAAGGAAGGCTGAGCACTGAAGAATTGATGCTTTCAAATTGTGGTGCTAGAGAAGACTCTTGAGAGTCTCTTGGACAACTAGGAGATCAAACCAGTCAGTCCTAAAGGAAATCAACCGTGAATATTCATTGGAAGGACTTTATGCTGAAGCTCCAATACTTTGGCCACCTGATGCAAAGAGTTGACTCACTGGAAAAGATCCTGATTCTGGAAGAGATTGAGAGAAGGAGAATAAGGGGGTGACAGAGGATGAGGTGGTTGGATGGCATTGCCGACTCAATGGACATGAGTTTGAGAAAATTCTGGCACATAGAGAAGGACAAGAAAGCCTGGTGTGCTGTAGTCCATGGGATCACAAAGAGTCGAACATGACTGAGTGACTGAACAACAACAACAACAGCGTGAGAGCAAAGTGGAGGGAGCCAGAGGTGAGTGCAGCCTTCCCTCGGGGAGTGGTGTTGGACGTGGGTTGGCAGATGTGTAGGATTTTAAGAGGGAATTCCAAGTGGGACAAAGATGTGCAAGGAGCCATAGAGGAAAGAGCTTTGGGCAGGCAGGAGTGGATTCTGTGGGGCAGTGGTGGGCGCTGCGTCAGGGTGGCTCAGGAAGAGCTGACTGTGATGGGCCATGTAAGATGCGCTAAGGAGTTGGGTCTTGACCTTCCAGGCAATGAGAAACTATTACCTAAAACAGAGGCACCCTTTCCTGCCCTCCCTCTAAATCAGTCTAGATGTTAATAGCATCCCTCAGCCTCACAATAAATTTGGGATCGTCCTGCCAACTCGGGCTCACCCCGAGAAGCTGGTGAACAGCTGTCATCTAGTAAATGACCCGTATGTTTAGTAGGAAAGGCTCTGCCTTCTCGCATTCCTCCCAGCCTGTCTAGTTAATCAATACTTGTATATCAACCGAGAGCTGAAGAAAAAGAAGGGAAGATAAATTATAGTTGTTGAGTAAGATGGAACCTGCAGATTCATGGAGGCCTTCGAGGGAAAAGCAAGGTCTAATCGGCATTTCTTATCTTCTTGGCTTGGGTTCAGGTGATGAATGGAAATGGATTGATGGACACTGGTGACAAGGCCTGGAGCTCCCAGAGTGATGAACTCCTGCCACCCTTGTCTGCTCACTCTGTGCAAAATGAGGAGTTGGCTTCACTTTTTCCTTTGTTTTCCTCTTGCTGTCGAATAATTTAAAAAATCATTTGAAAAATGAGTTAAAGAGTCATCACTTGTCCTGCCATGTTGGTCAAGAGAGTAAGTTTAAATCCCCAAATAATTTTAAGTAACCCATTTAGAAGTAATACCAAAAAGGTTAATATTTATCAGGAAGGATACACATTTAAGTTTTGCCCTTTTCAGATATCATCTCGGGGGATATTTATCCTTTCAGGTCTCACTTTATCTACACAGTTTTTGTCTTGAACGCATCCTGGTGCCTCGCAGGCCTGACCAGGTGTATTTACTGTGGTAGAGCTTCTGTAAATCTTGTCTGCAGATGGGTACAGCCAGCGACTGCCTGGGTGAATTATTACATATGTGAGCATGAAAATGAAGTGCTCACTTGAAGGGCACAAATGTTGGGAGTTACCTGAGGGCATTTTGAAAATGGCACGTGTCTGTAACTATGATTTCAAAAAGGACATCTCATCTAATTAAAGGCAGTAGGCATCACGTTAAAGTTGTAAATTATGTGCTTGGAATTTCATTTGGGATTCCACACAAAATCTCATTGCAGACATTTACCTGGACATTTGAATCTGGGTAAAGTGAGAGATGCCTCTGGACTCTATTTTTAAAGGCAGATATCCACTGGCTTCCATTGCAATAATTCTTGAGCTTTCCTGGCAGAACTTCTCCCCAGCCTTTCCTCTCCTGTTGATTTCCCCTTTTGGTGGCTGTTGGCCTGATGCTGTCAATGTTAGGATGAAGGCAGAAAGGTAGTTGACTAACAACCATCATTGGTGGGGGTGGATAGGAAGCCCAGGGGTAAAGAAAGGTATTGCTGTTTCTGTTTTTCTTTTCCTTTTAAAAAGTTTTCATTTTGTACATTTTTTTGTTCTGTCACTCAGTTGTGCTGGACTCTCTGCGAACCCATGAACTGAAGATCTCCCAGAGTCTGCTCAGACTCATGTCCATTGAGTCAACGATGCCATCCAACCATCTTATCCTTTGCCGCCTCCATCTCCTCCTGCTCTTAATCTTTCCCAGCATCAGGGTCTTCATATTGAAGTATGGTTGATTAACAGTGTTGTGTTAGTTTCAGGCATACAGAAAAGTGATTCAATTATGCAAACACATGTTTTCTAACTAAAAAGTGTGGGCAGTTGCCCAGGGGGTGTCAATGTAGGTTCTGCCTTTATTTAGAATCCTAACATCTTAGAATCTCATATGCCTGGGATCACACTTGAGATTTGGATTTAGTAATTTTGAGTGGGGAATCCCAAAAATCTGGCTGTAAATCAGACATTCCAGGTGATTATTTTTTTAATAGAATGTTGTTTATTTTTAAAAGTTTTATTATTATAGAAAATTTTAAGTAGTCACAAAAATAAAGTTAAATAATGAATGTCCATGCATCCATCACTCACTTTTATCAATTATCAATATTTTTTATCTATGTACCCATTAAGAGTTTTCCCCTATATATTTTAAAACCAATCCAGATAGCAGGTTGTTTCATCCATCTCTGGGATCAGAGTTTTCAGGGGCTCCCATTATGCAGGTGTGAGTGACTACTCACAGAGTTGATCTCAGTCTCTGATCCTCAGCCTTTGGATGTTGACTAGCACTGCTGATACCAAAGCCCTTATCCTAAAGCATAGTGGTAAGACCTGAGGTGGCCAGCCTCCACTCTGCAGCTATTTACTCAAAATCACATTGTTGGACTATTCTGTGTGACCCAAAGCCAAGGCAAACAAAGATACACCTACGAGGCATCACGTTTCAAGAGCTTAGAGATTATATCCCAGAAGCTAAGGGCAAAGAACAGACCTCTTTTAACCCTTTTTGAGCAGAGTTAACTTTTTTTTTTTTTTTTACTGTATACCTATTACATTATTATTATTATAACAGAAGGAGAAACCATAACCTGCTCACCAGGGGTACCACTTAGAGTCATTCAGGAGCCATTCATCCCTCCTTAGGAGTGGAAGATCATTCTTGGGCTTGTTCAGGGTCAGCCCAGCACATGTGGTTGGGGGAGAGAAGATGAGCCTGTGAGAGGAAGGACTTGCCTTCTCTGTGTCCCCATTCTGTTAGCATATTGGGCAAGTGGTGATTATAAACATTGCAAATTCTACTTAATAAGTTAGTTTTTCTCAGGGGGTCTGAGATATTAAACCAAAGAAAACCAATACCATCTTTGGTCATAACAAAAGTGATGAAAAACAGTTACACTATAAGAAATGATTAGTCTTGAGTTGAGGTGTTATAAAATTAATGGACATTGTGGAATCTTAGTTTCCTTCTGAACCCTCCAAAAAGTGGTGGTGTTGATTTTTACAACTGGAATTAAAAAGAACTCTAGGTCACTTAACTCTTCCTCTTGCTCACTAAAAACTTCACTTAATCATCTCAGCCAGACTGAAACCTCTCCTAATTACAGAACCTCTCAGGAAAATCTGTTAGATGGGGCTCCTTTTCACTCTTATCAGAGATAATTGCAAAAATGTGCATTAACCATAGGTTATTGAGCAGATACCCCACTGCTTGCTAGGGCACCCAAACGAAAGGATTTATCCTAAGCGTCTGCCTTTGGCCAATGGAAGGAGCTTTGATGATGAGTCCTTACTAGCAGAAACCTTGTTTTACTCTTGTCTGCACTCTCAGTGCCCATCCCAGGGATTGGCAGTCAGTGGGCTTTGCCTGAGAGCCTTCAAAAGGAACCCTAAAGTAATGGTTTCTGTATAAAGGTTTACTGTGTCCAGGTTAGCTTTAGTTTGAAAAACTTTTGAAAGAGCCTGTTTTATTAGTTACTGAAATGATCCACACTACATGGCTCAGCTGGTAAAGAATCCACCTGCAATGTGGGAGACTTTATCCACGGGATCGCAGAGGGCAGATACACTGAGCGACTGTCACGTTCACACTTTCACTTTTACATGCAGAAAAGGAACTGGAAGCCTGTCATGGCATAAAATGTTGGGAATTTCTTTAACAAATTAAGCAAATTAAACAAATTAAACTTACTTTCACGGTGCTGAAGTATCACTGAAATAATAGCCAATTGAGAGTTGATGGGAAGAGGAGAGAATGAAAAACTTAATAACATAGTAAACATACAAGAATAATTAGTAAAACTTGGTATCAACTTAATTAGCTTAAAATAATAATAATTTATTTATATGTATATTTTAAAATGGGGTGTTTTAGCCTTCTTGGTCCTTTTATTTAAAAAAACTTTTTTAATTGGCTGATAATTGTTTTACAGTATTGTGTTGGTTTCTGCCAAACATCAACATGAATCAGTCATAGGTTTTTATTGAAATATTTCACATGTAAATTAAGTCATTCTTTTTCTGACTTATTTCACTTAGTATGCATCTAGAGATCCATCCATGTGTTGCAAATGGCAAGATTTTTTTTATGGCTTGGTAGAATTCAACTCAATCTTTTTATGTAGTACTCATCTTCTTTATTCATTTGTCTGTTGATGAACACTTAAGTTGCTTCCATATCTTGACTATCGGAAATAATGCTGCAGGGAACATTCACTTATCTTTTTGAATTAGTGGTTTTTTTTTCCCTTTGGGTAAATACCCAGGAGTAGAATTGCAGGATCATATAGTAGTTCTATTTTAAATTTTTGAGGGACCTCCATACCGTTTTCCACAGTGACTGTATTGATGTACATTCCCACCAACAGTGCACAAGGCTCCCTTTTCTCCACATCCTTGCCAACACTTATTTGTAGTCTTTTTGATGATAACCATTCTAAAAGGTGTGAGGTGATATCTCATTGTGGTGTTGAATCCTTGGCATTAGTGATGTTGAGTTCTTTTCATATATCTGTTGGCCATCTGTATGTCTTTGGAAAAATGTCTATTCAGATCCCCTGCCCATTTTCTAACTGGATTGTTTGTCCTTTTTGATATTGAGTTGTACGAGTTCCTTGTATACTTTGGGAATTAACCTCATATTAGATATGTTGTTTAAAAATATCTTCTCGAATTCACCAGGCTGCCTTTTTATTTTGTGGATAGTTTCCTTTGCTGTGCAAGCCCTTTTTAGTTTGATGTAGTACCATTTGTGTATTAAAATTTTGAAAACAGTTTTACTGAGCTATGATTTACATACCATATAAAGTATTAAATTCCACTCATTTAAAGTATTAAATTCAGTGTTTTTAAAAATATATTTAAAGATATGTGCAACTGCCACTGCAGTCAGTTTTAGAATATTTTCATCACCTCAGACAGAAATTCCGTACCCCTTAATTATCATTCTCTTATCTTCCCCTGCCTTCTCCAGCCCTAAGCAATCGCTAATCTCTGTTATATCTCTGTAGATTTCCCTGATTTGGACATTTCGTATGATCGGAATCATATAATATGTGGTCTTCTGTGTCTGGCTTATTTTGCTTAGGACAAAATCTCTGCTTATTTGTTCTATAGCATGTATCAATGCTCCATCTGTATGGCTTCATAGTATTCCACTATAACACATTTGTATGATACATTTTATTTTCTATTTATCATCATTTGATGGATATTTGGGTTGTTCCCATCTTTTGGCTAATATGAATAACATTGTAGAAAATGCTCTTGTACAAGTTTTTGTGTGTACATATGATTTCATTTATCTTGGGTATATACCTGGGAATGGAATTGCTGGGCTTTTGACAATTCTGTGTTTAATTGAGGAGGAGCCAGACTATTTTCCAGGATGGCTGAATTATTTTACATTTCCACTAGCAGTGTATGAGAATTCTGAGATGTCTACATCCTTGCCAAAACTAATTTTCCATTAAATTTTTTTAAAAATTACAGCCATCCATGTGGATGTGAAATGTTCTCTCATTGTGGTTTTGATTTTCATTTTCTTCATGACTAATGAGATTGGGCCTCTTTTCATGTGCTTATTGGCCATTTGTGTATCTTCCTTGTAGAAATGTCTATTTTTCATTTTTCTTATTCAGTTCTCCTTAAGCTTCATCTGAAAAATGAGGTTGTAATGCCTAGTTGTTAATAGAACTAAATGAAATGGTACATATAGCCATTTAGTCTGTGTCAGCTCTTAATTAATAATTCTCATTATTGTCATCACTTACAACAACTCTGAACCTCTGTCTTTTCATCTCTGTTGTCCTAAAACTCTGTGATATTTTCCCTAGTATACCACAATTATAAAAGTAATCACTGGTATTTAACATTAAATCATATTCTGTGCTAAGTCCTAATGGATAGATTTATTTGATTCCTGCAGACTGTAATCTTGATATCTGATACAGATCTTCCCCAGCTTGAAGCATTAATGAGAGTGAAATGGACATCCTGGGAGATCATTTGGAGACCCAGTGTTTGAACCTCAGATTCCAGGTAGTTCAGGGATGGCGTTAAAGGCCTGTAACTGGAATGTCACACCAAGAAATCTCAAGAATTAGGTAGAACAAGAGTTAAGTAAATCTGTAGTAATAATTATGGATGGAAAAACACTGTCTAGCATAGCTAACTCTTAAAATAATAACAGTCACTTGCATAGCACTTACTTTGTACTGTACCCTTTTATAAGATACATATAATACACTTATTTAACCTTCACACAAAATGTTGAGTAAATGGAATGAACAGATTCTTAATAAGTGCTTCTTTTGTGCCAGGCAGGCCCTCTCCTCTATGCTGGCAAACCAAGTGGTGAGCCAAAAGCACAGTTTCTACCTTCAGCGTCTGCAGTGTAGATAGAGAGATGACGTGGCTCAACTGATTCCATCAGTGATTGTGGATTACACTGAGATGGGAGCCACAGAGGCATGAACATGGTGCCGTGCAAATGCATGCTGGAGGGGAATTGCCTTTCTGGGGAAATAGATGAGCTGAGAGATGAAAGGAGTGTGTTGGCTGGGGTAGAATGAGATGCCAGAAGAAAGAGTAGGAGCCAATGTCCTGTGGCTGGAGGAAGCAATGTGAAGCTGAGAAACTGAAAAGTCAGGCTGTCTGGAATACAGAGAGCGAGGGGAGCATCCATGAGGTGGGCAAGAGCCCTGTAAGCCTAAAGGATTTTGGTCTTCGTTTTGAGAGCACAGGGAGTGATTGAAAGATTGTAATTAGGGGGATAACATGACCAGATTTCTGTTGCTATGGCTGCAACATGAGAAATAAAGGGGAAGGGGCCCAAGGGGGCTGGGAAGACCAGCACAGATGAAGACTTAAGTGAGCAAGTTGGGGGCGTCCATGTTCATTAGGTGGATGACTCTACTGGCACGATTCACCTTTGTAAGGCTTGGGTATTTGTCTTCCCAGTCATAACACAGGCTGTCTTCCAGGTGCCGGCAAGCATCTGACAGGAAAAATCAATTTTGTGGACATATATGCATATGACCCAGAGACAGAACATGGAAATACTGAGCTCATCCAGGATGCTGTTCTGTTATAAATCTTATAATGCCTGAGATAAAGCTCCTCTCTTGGTGCCTTTTTAGCTCTTGACATCCTGCTCAAAGGACCTAATTTTGAGTCCATTTCTTCCTTGATTTCTTTTCCCAGCACTCTGCCCCTCTTTGATCTCTCCTTCTCTGAACTCCTATTAGAGTTTGTCATCTATTTCTAGTTTAGGTTTTTCAAGGTCAAAGCTTAGAGTCTTTACTGCAATTGGACCTCCCGCTGTCCCCAGGTGAATATACCTTTTTATGACCTCATGTTTCTGACAGCTGGGTTCTCCACAGGGAAGGTTAACGGTGAGGGAGAGCAGCATCCATTTCCACTAAATGATACCCAAGAACAGTAGGCATTAGAATCACGTTTGTTAGACTTACTTTGATTAGAGTCACTGAACATATATATATATATTAGCTTATATGAATAATCACTGAATTTAAATAAATGTTCAGTAATTACCACTACTACTGAGATAGAGACTCCTCCTTGCCCCTGCCCCCCACCCCCACACCTTTTGGTCTGTTCTCAATTCTGTAATCTGAATACTTATAAAAGTGCCTGGCACAAAGTAAGTTGCTCAATAAATGTTGCGTGAATGAGTGGATAGCTGAATGAGTAAATGGAGAATTTTCTGCATGTCAAGCACGTTCTATGTGCTTAACTTGGATAATTTTCCCTTAACCATTATAGCAGCTCTAGGATCTGAGTTTAGTATTATCTTTCTAAAGCAGTGCTGTCCAACAGAAATATAATATGAGTCATGTGTGAAATTTCAAATTTTGTTGTATAGCTACATTTTAAAAGGCTTTAAAAAGCAACATTAATTTTATAGTATATTTAATGTAGTTAAAGCATTTAATATTTAATCAATATAAAATATTAATAAAGTTTCATTTTGCCTATTTTGTCCTTTGTCTCTGAAACGTAGTGTGTATCTCACACTTATAGCACACCTCTGCTCAGAGTGGCAATAGTTCTAGTGTTCATTAGCCACATGTGGCTCCCAGCCATTGGCCAGCAGAACTCCAGAATCTAGGATGGCTCTAACTTAAGAAATACCTAGATATCATTAGGCAAACTTATTAATCCTTAATCATTATCAAGTTTCAGTCAATATAACCCAATAATTCTGTGAGGCTTGAATACAAGGTATTTTTTAGTTCCTGATGAATCTTTCTTCTCATTGACCTCCTTTGGGACTTGCTGTCTGATCCAGGACTTGAGGCCACCTTGCTGTCAAAGCCCCTCCAGAGGGATGTCCCCAGCCTGATTCTTCTCTGTGATTGGTACCAATAGTACCAACAATCTGTTCACATTGCTAAGACCACTGGGAGAAAGGAAAACATGGCCTTTGTCCTGCCTGGTCCTGCTGGGTCCTGAGCACTGGATCCCTCCCTGGTTCTCCTTGGCTCCCTTGTATACAGCGATCAAATTGGAAGGGAAAGAAAACTACACATTTGCCTCATGTGTGCCTTTTCCACCAGAAGTCTTTTCCTATCATTTTGAATTTAGAGTTGTGTCATTTCTACATTTAAGTTGAATAATTCTATCAATGATTACAACCCTGGATGCCATACTTTAGGTTGGACAAAGACTGCTTTTAAAAAGGAGAAATCTTATCTTTAAAAAAAAAATTTCTGTTACAAATTAGTGCTTATATTTTTCAGATATAAGAAATGATTACCACCCATTTAGCACTTGGTCATTGTTCAGCTTTCTATTGCTATGAAATAAATAAAGCCCAAATTTAGGGACTTAAAACATTTGTTTATGTAGTTCATGATTTTTTGGGTTAGAAATTTTGGAAGGGCTCAACTGGATGGTTCATCTCGTGGCTGGGGAAAGATCTACTTCCAGGATAGCTTCTTCACCCCCAAGTGCCTCAGTACTTCTTAGCCTCTCTTGCTTACCATATGGCATTTCATCCTGCAGGATTTCTCCAGCGTAGCTTGGATGTCACAGACGGATGGTTTCATGGTGACTGCTATTCTTCCACGTAATTGGCTTGTAAGAGGTAGGATGCAGAAGTTTCCAGGATGGTAAAGGGCTATGCTTGGAACTGACATAGTATTACTTCTGCCATATTCTGTTAGTCAAATCAGTCACCAGGCCCAACAAAATTCAAGGGGGTGGAGAAATAGATTCTACCTTTTGAGAGGATACGTTGAGGTCATATTTCACATGAGCATGTGGGATGGGAAATACTGTTGCATCTATTTTTGGAAAATGCAGTCTGCTAGTTTTATGCCATCTTGGATGGTGTCCATTTGTCTCATATTTGTCTCTTTTCTTCCACTGAGGTTACATAAATCTTCATATACCTGCTTTTCTCTTGTTTTCTATAGAGACCATCAGTCCCATAATAGATACTAACTAATTATTATTGATTTGCAGATTGTTGTTGTTTAACTGGTAAGTCATGTCTGACTCTTTGCCACCCCATGGACTTCAGCATGCCAAGCTCCTCTGTCCTCACTATGTCCCGCAGTTTGCTCAAATTCATGTCTGTTGAGTCAGTGATGCTATCTAACCATCTCATCCTCAGCCATCCCCTTCTCCTTTTGTCTTCAGTCTTGCTCAGCATCAGGGTCTTTTCCAGTGAGCTGGCTGTTCACATCCGGTGGCCAAAGAATTGGAGCTTCAACTTCAGCATCAGTCCTTCCAATGAATAGTCAGGGTTGATTTCCTTTAAGATTAACTGGGTTCATCTCCTTCCAAGGGACTCTCAAGAGTCTTCTCCAGTACCACATTTCAAAAGCATCAGTTCTTCGTGCTCAGCCTTCTTTATGGTCCAACTCTCATACTTGTTCATGACTACTGGAAAAACCATAGCTTTGACTATACGGACCTTTGTCAGCAGTGTGTCTGCTTTTTAATATGCTGTCTAGGTTTGTCATAGCTTTTCTTCTAAGGAGCAAGTTTTTATTTTTCTGATAAAGTACCTGAAGATAAATTAATATTTGAAATTTTAGGAAAAATATAAATATTTTTATATTTGTACCTTACATTAAAACCAGTGTTAGCCACATGATTTTCTTAATTTCCCTAATTAATTTTTTTTCCTTTACTGTGCCCACCCTTCTAATTTCCTTCTAAATCATCCTTTTAGATTCATATTATAGCCATCTCCTTCATGAGGTCTTCTCCAGTTAACTCAGCCTATGTGATCTGTCCATTATCTCTACTCTAGCCATTTATGCTGGCTCCAAAACCACCCTTTTATACCCTGCCCAGTGATATTGAGCTGGCATCCTTCAAACTAGATTTTTCTTTTGTAACTATCTTCCTTTCAGGTTTCACCAATACAACACAGTAGAGGGATACTGGAAGGCAGGAACGGGAAGGAATGGCCTCGCTTCTTCCTGCCCGCTTGCTCTTCCTGCCCTGTCCTCAGCAGTTGTCCTCCTTAGAGAACAGCAGTTGTTCACCCAGAAGCAATGGCTAGTTCTGATTTAGCTCAGCTACCCACAGAGTAGGTGTGGGTAGCTTAACTACCCACAATGTGGCCCCTCAGAGACACAGTGTCCTCTCCCTGGGAATCTGCATCCTAGCTCCACTAAGCCACTCCTCTGAGCTCCTATTACCAGCCCTAGAGGGTAGTGCTACCCTTCCAGGAGTCTAGGTCTCAGCTCCAGGGGTCCTCTTCTATAACTTGTCTGATATCCTAACTCCTTCCTCTTGTTCCCCAGTCCTGAGGTTGGTAGTCCCTTCCTGCAGTTACCATCTCTATGTCACATTCAAATTCCCTTTTTATTTTCACCATCCTCCAACACCAATCTCTTATATTAAATTTTCTCTGTGGAAATACCTAGAGTGGCCTTTGTGTTCCTGACTGGACCCTGACTGGTATTCTGTGCATACTCCTAATTTGATAATTGTATAAACTGTGTACTGTTTTGTGACATGTTCTCTAGGTGCCCTGAGCTGTCATTTACTTGTTTTTTATTTTATTAAAAGAATTTTTTTTTTGGCTGTGCTGCAGAGCATGTGGGGTCTAGTTCCCTGATCAGGGATCAAATCTGTGCCCCCTGCATTGGAAGCACAGAGTCTTAACCACTGGACTGCCAGGGAAGTCCCTGTTATTTACATTTTTAATAATTGTTTTCTCATATTCCTGCCTTTCAACTTTATATTTTAAACTCCTAGAGAGGAGAGACCATTTCTCCTGGTGGTTTGTGATTTATATGTCATGTGTTTTACATGGTGGCTTGTACTAGCTCATAATAACTGTGTAATAAATCTTTATCAAATTTTTGAATCGAGTTGGCAATCCACGATAGAGGATGTGGAGTCCAAGGCAAAGGTCAGGGCAAAGGGATTGATTGCTCATAGAGATGGAGATGTTTCTCAGCCAAGTTATTATTGTGAGCGGCTGGTGGATGGGTCACAATTATAGGATGGCTGCATCAGGGTTGTACGTTTGGGAGGTTACATTCATTGTCAGCTGAAACCCTCTTAACTGGTATTTGAAAACACTCAGTTCCTTGAAGTAATTTTCCCCTCCAGTTGAGGCATTTCTAGTTGACATCTTCTAGGTTACTGAAGTCTCATGTTTTATTTGTTCAGGTTAGTTTCAAAACAGCTTGTTTTGAGCATACATCTTACTTAGGTGGTGAAAATTGAACTTACTTAAGTAAATTGAGATATTTAAGTTTGGATTGTTGTAACAGATGTGGGATGAGTTCTACTTTGATGTTAGTGGGGCTGTTCTTATATGAGCTTAAAGAATAAGGAGAAAACTCTTTACAGTTGTATTTAATGGTCTTCTTTCAAGACAACATCTGTGATGGTTTATGCTTCAGCACTTATGGTAAAGTGGAAATTACTTTGTTAAACTGATTTCTATCTTTCCCCCCACCAAGCAACCCAACCTTCTATTTTGTCAGAGTATAATTTTCTCCTTAACATTGTCCTGTGTTGATCTTCCAAAACCTGTTTTTTTCAGTTTCTCCTAAGCACTTATATATTTATTGGAGTTAACCAAGCAGGTAAGTCCTATCTGATTCTTGACTTCGCTTTGCTCACCTTGCTGTGAGTTTTAGTAAAATAATGTACTTAATCAGGTGTCAGTGTTTGGATAATGGAGATTTCTGTGGTATCTTTTACTTTCTTTTGGTCAAGCAAATGTGTTGATTAATCTATGACATTAGATCACAAGATAGAAGCCATCAGAATGAACCTTTTTTATTTCTTTCTTGTTAATGGTTCCTGTCTAGATGTGTATATCATTTGGAAAAGGATTAATGGCCACATTAGCATCAACATTAATTGTAAGACCAGTCACCTGAAGAGGGATTTCTCTGTTGAATATCAGAATAAGCAGATAAGCCTACATGGCTTTTTTGGTATTAACAAGTACAAATTTAATCATCTATTTCTTAAATTTGGCACTATTTAAGGATCACATACTGTTTGTTTCATTTTGTTTTAATTAGATTTTAACTTGAGGAACTATATCCATGAAAAGAAAACTGATTACCAGTCATCAATGTGCAATTTTATGTTGTTGATTATGCAACCATCCTATCATCTCTTCTTTTTGCCTAGAAAGCTGATTCATATTTGGTGTTCATAGACAATTTAAGTGCTTTAATAATGTTTAGTACTTTCTGATTTTAGGATCTGATTTAAAATAAATTTGATTTATTAAATGTTTAGGGTGCTTGAACCATTGTTTGTGTATCAGGAATTAGTAGTGTATCCCTGGAGGAATAAATCAAGGCACAGAAGGAAAGTCTATGTGCTGTTTTAAAGTTAAGAAGAGATGCCTTTATAGCTTTCAAAAGTGTTTGAAAATTAAATGTTTGATTTATAAGGGCTGTGTACATACAGGGCTCAAATTATTCATGTATCATTTGGAAAATGTAAAATGCTTAATGTTCTGGCATTATGTGATAATTGCTATTCTAATATATAGTGTCTACTAAATCTTTCTGGGAGCGGGTAAGGGTGGCATTGATATACAGGAGCACATGCTTTGTGTGCTAGTAAATCATTCTTCCATTGAGTTAAGGCCAAGGAGGGAGCAGTGAGTGGAACTTAAAGTAATATTACAGTATCTGGTACTGTTCTAATCAAGAAATATGTAGCAGTGCTAGTGAAAAATGAGTGGAAACACAAAAATCCACTAAGGAGAAAATGCAGTCAGAGATTTATCAGTGATGCTTTTTGCAAGGTTTCCAAGAATCATGATCATCAGTCAGTAGAGTTGCTTTTCAAGGTTGAGGCCATCTTAATTCTCTTTTTTGTGTTGGTACCACTCTGACAACATGTTCTTTGGGGGTGCGTATTCATCAGTGAGGGCTTCCCAGTTGGTGCAGTGGTCAAGAATCTGCCTGTCAATGTAGGAGATGCAGGTTTGACCTCTGCATCGGACGATCCCCTGAAGTAGGAAATGGCAACCACTCCAATATTCTTGCCTGGGAAATCCATGGGCAGAGGAGCCTGGTGGGGTACAGTTCATGGGCTTGCAAAGGGTCAGACATGAATGAATGACTGAGCACACACATTCATTAATGAGCTAGAGTCCTCCTGGGTCTATCACTAGCCATCTGGGTGAACTTGAACACGTTGCTTCACCCTCTAAGTTTCCTTCATCTTCAGTTTCCATATAGCCATAGCCTACCTTGTAGGGTTAATATGAGTAAATGAGATAATTCATGTCCAGCACCTTACCTGGGGCTTGGCACACAGTAGTCACTTGATACTGCTGCTGTTACCATTTATCTTCTGCAGATACCTGCCCACAGTTATTTTAACAAAGACTGAAGGGGTACATGGTAGAATAGACTAGGAAGAGAATTAAGGAAGGACTACAAAATCAGTGATTTTATCCTCACAGTGCCAGTATAGCAAAATGGAACTCTCTGAGTAGGCATGATGATGTGAAAGACTTGAACCAAATGTGTGTAGGAACTAGTTGACTAATTTCAATACTTCTTTTTGAGTTGTAGAAAGGCAGTTCCACCCAGTGTGCTTTTTTTTTTTTTTAAATGTACTCTGGCCTCTATTGGGGAACTCACTTTCTGCCAGTGACAATATAGAGCTCAGTACATGATGAAAGGGGAAGTGTTCCTTAGCTACAATCACTCTCTTTTCTTTTCTGGAAATCAGAAGTCAAGGAGATGAGCAGTACACCTCAGTTTAGGAAGGTGATATATGAATGTATATTCAGAGTGTAGGGGTGAGGAGTGAGAGCAGACAAATAAGGCTAGATCAGATCAGTTCAGTTGCTCAGTTGAGTCTGACTCTGCAAACTCATGGACTGCAGCACACCAGGCTTTCCTGTCCATTACCAACTTCTGGAGCTTACTCAAATTCATGTCCATCGAGTCAGTGATGTCATCCAACCATCTCATTCTCTGCTGTCCCCTTCTCCTCCTACCTTCAATCTTTCCCAGCATCAGGGTCTTTTCCAATGAGTCAACTCTTTGCATCAGGTGGCCAGAGTATTGAAGCTGCTGAGTCAGCATCTGTACTTCCAGTGAATATTCAGGACTGATTTCCTTTCGGATGGACTGGTTTGATATCCTGGCAGTCCAAGGGATTCGCAAGAGTCTTCTCCAGCACCACAGTTCAAAAGCATCAATTCTTTGGCGTTCAGTTCTCTCTATAGTCCAGCTCTCACATCCATATATGACTACTGGAAAAACCATAGCTTTGACTAGACGGACCTTTGTTGGCAGAGCAAAGTGTCTGTTTTTTAATATGCTGTCTAGTTTGGTCATAGCTTTTCTTTCAAGGAGCAAGTGGCTTTTAATTTCATAACTTCAGTTACCATCTGCAATGATTTTGGAGCTCAAGAAAATAAAGTCACTCACTGTTTCCATTGTTTCCCCATCTATTTGCCATGAAGTGATGGGACCAGATACCATGATCTTAGTTTTTTGAATGTTGAGTTTTAAGCCAGCTTTTTCACTCTCCTCTTTCACCTTCATCAAGAGGCTCTATAGTTCCTCTTCACTTTCTGCCATAAGGGTGGTGTCATCTGCATATCTGAGGTTATTGATATTTCTCTTGGCAATCTTAACTCTAGCTTGTACTTCATCCAGCCCAGCATTTCTCATGATGTACTCTGCATATAAGTTGAATAAGCAAGGTGACAATATACAGCCTTGATGTACGCCTTTCTCAATTTGGAACCAGTCTGTTGTTCCATGTCCAGTCTTAACTGTTGCTTCTTGATCTGCATACAGATTTCTCAGGAGGCAGATCAAGTGGTCTGGTATTCCTATCTCTTGAAGAATTTTCCACAGTTTGTTGTGATCTACACAGTCAAAAGCTTTGGCACAATCAATAAAGAAGAGGTAGATGTTTTTCAGGAATGCTCTTGCTTTTTCTATGATCCAACAGATGAGTATCAGGCTAGATACTCTATGTCAATATTAGGATAATGAGTTCATTAAACATCTTTAAGAGCCAACTCTATAAGGAATATTTACTTTATTACTTAGAATACAGGAGAAAACCCATGCAGGAAATATCATGGATCCCTTGTTCTTGAGGATTATATCACGTAATGGCTATAGCTGCTGCTGCTGCTAAGTCGCTTCAGTTGTGTCCGACTCTCTGCGACCCCATAGATGGCAGCCCACCAGGCTCCCCCATCCCTAGGATTCTCCAGGCAAGAATACTGGAGTGGGTTGCCATTTCCTTCTCCAATGAATGAAAGTGAAAAGTGAAAGTGAAGCCGCTCAGTCATGTCCGACTCCCAGCGACCCCATGGACTGCAGCCCACCAGGCTCCTCCATCCATGGGATTTTCCAGGCAAGAGTACTGGAGTGGATTGCCATCACCTTCTCTGAATGGCTACAGAGTCTGAGGGATTCCAAGAGAGAGGCCATCACACACACGTGCATAGACACACACACACACACACACACACACACACAGAGGAAATGACCTACCTCTGTATGGGGAAGATCATGACACTACTCATGCCCATCTGGATTTTTTTGTCTCCTTACCCCTTCTTTGTCCTTTGGGGAAGGATAGTTGAAGCCTTGGCTTACTGGTCTGGACTATAGAGAGACCCCCAGATTCCAGTGGAGATAAAGTTACCAGTGAAAGTGAAGTTGCTCAGTCATGTCCGATTCTTTGTGATCCCATGGACTGTAGCCTACCAGGCTTCTCCGTCCATGGAATTTTCCAAGCAAGAGTACTGGAGTGGATTGCCATTTCCTTCTCCAGGGGATCTTCCTGAACCAGGGGCCGAACCCAGGTCTCCCACATTGCAGGCAGACAGATGCTTTACCGTCTGAGCCACCAGGGAAGCCAGTAGGTCTCCTAAAACAGTGACTCTAAAACTTGTTAGTCCTCAGGACCCATTTCCACTCTTAAAAATTATCGCGGACCTTAAAGAGAGTTTATGTGTTGCATCTATTGAAATTTACCATGTTAGAAATTAAAATTTATTAATTCACTTAAAATATCAATAGCACTAATCAATTCATACTTATTAACATTAATAGCAATTACTTTAAGCAAAAAATACATTTTCAAAACTAAATTAGAAGAGTAGCATTGTTTTACTTTTTTTCTACATCTCTTTAATGTCTGAGTTAATAGAATACAACTGGGTTCTCAGATTGGCTTCAGGACTCAGTCCAGTGTGGTCCCACACATCCAGTTGGCTCTGGAAGGCTCCATTATCCATTCGTGAGAGAACGTGACCAAAAGGCAAGTGACAGCATAGTATTAGCATGAAAATAGTTTTGAACTCACAGACACCCCTGGGCCCATGACTGAGGCTGGAAAGATACTGCTTTAGCTGATTTCAAGGAAGGAAGAAGAACGGCTATTACCTCGTAGTTTGGGGACCATCAGGAAGCTGGCTGTGTTGTCAGCGCTTAGAAGTAAGGCTGTGGCTCTACCCTGATTCTGCCGCTTTCTTACAACTGTGTGACCTTGAAGTTACTTAACCCTTTTTGCCTGCTTTTTCATCTTTAAAATGGAGTTTGCGATAGGATCTGCCTCTAATGGCTGTTTCGAGTCTAAGGGAGATTAACGTAAGCAGAGTGTTTAGCTGGTTCTAAGTGCTCAATATTAGCTTTGTTTCTTAGGTGTTTATCACTGTTAAGGTGCCAATCCATTATGAAACTGTTTCCACATCTAACAAATGAGGCTGGTCTAGATGGTCTTAAAGATCTCGCATAGCCCTAAACATTCCGTGATTTTGCTTCGAAGCTTGTCTTTCCCACATTACAGACGGGATATAGGGGTGGTGATGGTGTATACAGTTCTAGTGGTAAGAAAAAGTACTTGTTTTTCTGTTATTTTTGATAATTAGCCACCATTCCCTTTACCCTTCTCCTGCTTATAAGTCTGTTAAAAACTTTCAAGGGCTTTAAGAATAAAACTTGGTGAAAAAATTGTTGTTTGCTTGGGAAAAATTAAATTTAGCCCTTTCAGTTGGAGCCAATATAGATAACTGAGCAAACAAAAATTTACAAATTTGTTTCCAGGTCCCATGGTGGTTTCAGGTCAAAGTCATAATAGGGTTTATCTCATGTCTAAATTTAATTGAAGGGTAAATGAAATGATGCTGAGAGATTTTGCTGACTCCTCACTTTACAAAAATATACAGAGTAGGTAATAGACTTTTAGTGGAAGAGGAAAGTAAGGAGCCTGGATTCATGGACTGGGGCAGAAGAGAGAAAACAGGTGAAAAAGCATTTTGAAAAGGCAAACATTAGACCTGTAGTTTGATTGAGGACCAAGATCAAAAGAAATCAATACAAATGTTTTGGTTTATTTTTTTCCCCTCCATTTCCACTTAAGTAGCAGTCTCTAATACAATGGAAAGCTGGCACAAAGCGTATTAGAAAGGAGGTAAGACGAATGGGCTCAGCAGTAATAGGAAGTACGGCACGTGTTGCATGCTGCTTAGTTTAAATTTACTGGAGCCTTGCTACAGAGCCCTGAGGGGAGGCTTGGGGATTTGCATAGGAGGACTTTATTAAAAGGAGATACTTAGTGGATGTCTTGAGAACATCATCCCTAAAGCACTGTTGCTTGCTGTTGGCTTGCAAGGAGAGTACAATAGCAAGGCTTGACTTTGGTGTGAAAATGTGCTAGAATTCAAATCACAGAAGCTTGTGTCCATAGTAGCATCATGAATGGCAGTCATCATGGAATAATGCTAAAATTCTATACATAGAGATAACTGTCAGGATAGCAGCTTTAGAGTTTATAGATAGAATTGTTTACCTGATATGGTATGATATTGGTAATTTTGATACTACTGACATCTCTAGAGTGATGCTTAATGTCGATTGCCATCAAAAGCCATTTGATATAATAATGGAAAGCAGGGGGTCTTGCAGGTGAGAAACGAGCTCAGGTTGAACCAGCAAACTGCTTCTGACAAAGACAGATATGTTTGTGCTCAAAGGAAAAGAATAATAGCTGTAATCAGATAGATCAGGAACTTTTACTTGTGGTAATCACTGGAAATGTGAATAATACTTTTCATTTTTCAAAAATATATAGATCAGAAGGAGCTGAACCTGGTTTGTTACTATTTGCAACCTAAAAAAAATTATCTCTTGACCTTATCCCATATGGAAGTAGAAGTCATCCACTTGCAGTTTGTTTCATCAATCAAAGCTGTTATCTGCCTGAGTCTTTCATCTATCCCAGGAAGTTTCAATATATGAAAAAAGCCCTAACATGGCAGATGAGCACACATGTACACCATGGGCTCTTCTTTTTGTGCCGAGCAAATATGTTCCCGATTCTGGCCCCAGACAGTTCTCCTGAACTGGAGACACTGCACCTCTGGTTGATGCTTTTGGAGAGCCAGGACGTGGTTCTGTGGTTACCTGGTGCTATGGCAGATTTGTGCCCTGATGGCTGTGTCTGGGATCAGGCATCCAGACTGCAGGTCATTAAAATGGCCAGGAGGGGTAACTGGTGAGAGCAGCAGGAACCGCTTTTCCCTCTGAAAGACTGAGTGAGTTGACCTGTACAGCAGACAGACTTCTGTTGATGCTATTGGAAGGTGCCTGGCATTTTCTGGGCACATAGTAGGTGCTTAAGTAACAGTTTGATTGAAGTCCTCAGACAGTACAACAGAGCAGGATGTGCCCATGTAATATAGTCCTCGGATGATTAATTCAGAGAAAAGGCTGGAAAATGATTTCTCTTTTCTGTTTACACATTAGGCAATCTGCTTCAGAAAGAAAATGATGACATTTAAATCCCAATACTGTCTGTTCTTTGTAATAATTGGCACTTTAGCAAAACTCTGCTGAAATAGGAAGGATTGGAAGGATGTTTACCTCCCTGAAACTGGTGGAGAGACATGAGAGAGGAGGGTTTCTGGTATTGACTTCAGCATGAATTTATGAAAATTACTTAACTTCTTTGTCCTCACTTCTCATCTTTCAGAAATGGGATGCTTCCCTGTGGGAGATGTTGCTAATGCTCAGCTCACCATGTCTAGTTCTCTTTACCTTTCATATGTGTGAGAGGTTTGCACTTGTCAACCCATTTTAAAGTGTGGTGAAACCATGAGGCCAGTATTGGCTAATTGAGTTGTGGGCAGAAGTAATGTGTGCCCATTTCCCAAGGAGAGCATTCAGTTGCTAGTGGGAGAATTCTAGCTTTGTCTTGTCCATGCCTCTGCAACCAGAAATATTCTAAATGGCAGAGCCTCCATCAGCATCTGAGTATCAGTGAGAAGGTAAGGAGCAGAGCTCTCCCCACTTTCACCTGTATCAGCATCAGTGCCCACTCGACATATAATGTGAACAGAGGTTGTTTCGGGTCTCTGGGGTGTGAAGGGCAGCTGTCACTACAGCTAACTTAGTGTATTCCGAATGATACATGCCCATTATTTGATTCTTTAACTTGAGAATTATTTTATTGGTTTTCTTTTTTCAATACACAGATGTCTGGTCCTCAGGTTTCAGAATCATATCCTGCTGGTTCAGTCTGCAGATTTCTGGGCCTTTTTGCCAGAGCATCAGACCTCAGTATACCTGGTAAGAGCTGCAGGTATCTGCTTTAAAGAAACAAAATGGGTTTTTGCATGATTCTGATTCAGGATGGAAGACCACGCTTCAAGAAATGTTGTAAATCTCTATCATGCTATAAAGATTCTGGCAATTATTTCTCAAGTTCTCCTAAACAGACATGTTCAGATATTAGCAAAAGGTTAAAGGCATTTATAGCAGGAATAAGTATAATGGATATAAAGTTCACCAGCTCTGTTTCAAGGCTGCATGAAGCAGTGATAAAGTGAAGACACAGAGTGGTGATTAATAGACCTGACCACTTTCTAAATGAGAATTCTAAAGATTGTAAATCATTTGGAAATTGAAGTGATGACCTGGAAAACAAGTCAGAATTAAGAAATATCAAGTCAGAAATGGATTTAAAGAAGTAAAAGCAGAAAACATTGAGACATTTCTCTCACAGTTGATTTGGGAGCAAGGTGGAGAGTGCAAGTTACAGGGACCTTAGAGCAGGAGGAGGAGGAAGCTGGGTTGAACTCCACTTGTGGGCTTTGTCCTAGATCCAGATCTCCCAGGTTGATTCAGCATCTTGATATAGTGCCGCCATTTATGAAGATGATAGTTTTCTATGGATTGTGGTTTTTTGACCTTCTGGAGGTGGGTTTTTACTGATTTTGCAGAAGGAATTTGCTCCTCCAAATTTTAAAATAAAAGGCTTTTGGTTAATATAATGATTTTATTCCTTCCACCCACCCTCCAGCTATCTATCAATTCTCTTAGTACTGGAGACATGACAGACCTGTGAAGTTAGTAGCATTGCACACCAAATTCCATAGACTCATTGAGGGATCCTTCCTCTTATAGTTGTCATGGGTGGTGGGGTGACTGCTCACAACTGCTAAATGCAGCAGTGGAGACAGAGCAGCAGCAGCATGGTGTCTCAGGCAGGGTGGTCCTTCTCAACCTGTGGGGTCTACTTGCTTCAGGATTCTGTTTAGAGAAGAACCAACTGCCCAAAGCAGAATCATCCATAAGAAATGGAGAGGGCTTATCAGGGTTTGGGTAGAGGAAAGCAGGAGCAGTACCCACCAAGGACATTAAATCCAGGAGACAGTTTAGCAAAATTGAAAGTGGTTCTGCTAACTGGTATTTGAGGTGTCCTGAAGTCATGGTCTTATACATTGAGCAGTTCATCTTCCCCATCCCGTTATCTTCAGGGAAAATCACATGGGGTCCACTTGTCCCCACCATTATCATTATGCTGCTCAGTCTATCCTTGGGTGATTCCTTTTTCCCTGGAAGTTTCCTTATGCTGTTCCCTGTGAACAAATGGTATTTGTATAAACATTTGAGAAGAGAGGGTAGAAGCAGTGGGCAGCAAAATTTGTTTGGTTCCTCTATGAGGGTTGGCCTGTGTCCTGCACTCTGCACCCTTGCTTCTACCCCGAAGAGATTCAGAGTATAAAATGCCAAAATATACCACTCTGGCATCGGATTATTTTGAACTGAAGGCAATTGATTAAAAGCTCTCTGTCTTCCCTCTATCTGCATAAGAGTAGAATATAAATTTCCCTTATGAAGGTGCCCCTCCCAGCATTTCTCATACCAGGAAGAGAATAACAACCTTATCACTGGAGATGAATGGTACCAAAGAAAAGTCTACACAAATAAACCTTGTGAAATAGCCCTTACCTTCTATCAGTTTCCCCATTTATTTGCCTTCCCATCATTTGCTACCCCTGGAGGCTCAAGGCTCAAGATCCTCTTCTTGTCACTTCTCTAAAAAATTCTTGTTCTTTGCTAAGATGCTATATGTGTCCAAGTTCTAGCCACCCCTCTGAGTTACTCATCACATGTGTATGCATGATGTGCATATCAATAAACTTTTGTTCCTTTTTCTCTTGTTAATCTGCCTTTTGTCAGTCTAACATATAGGGTCCCAGCCTGAGAATCTAAGATGAGTAGAGGTGTTCACTGGAAGGACTGATGTTGAGGCTGAAACTCCAATACTTTGGCCACCTGATGCGAAGAGCTGACTCACTTGAAAAGACCCTGATGCTGGGAAAGATTGAAGGCAGGAGGAGAAGGGGACGACAGAGGATGAGATGGTTGGATGGCATCACTGACCCAATGGATATGGGTTTGGGTGGACTCCGGGAGTTGGTGATGGATAGGGAGGCCTGGCGTGCTGCAGTTCATGGGGTCGCAAAGAATCGGATACAACTGAG
This sequence comes from Bos indicus x Bos taurus, assembly GCF_003369695.1. Taxonomy (NCBI): domain Eukaryota; kingdom Metazoa; phylum Chordata; class Mammalia; order Artiodactyla; family Bovidae; genus Bos; species Bos indicus x Bos taurus. Next base: position 107,964,630 of record NC_040076.1, on the reverse strand, counting down.
CGACTGAACTGAACTGAAGAGGAAATGTATATTTTTCCTCCCCATAGTGCCATATCCTCTTTTTTCACGTCATTATTTTAATGATTTTTAACTCATGTAATTTAGAAGGAAATGTTTTTGCTGAAAGGGAGAGAAAGCCAAACTAAAGTAGGTCATGAAGGAAAAAGAGAGTGCACACATATGTTGTATGTGCGTGCATGTCTGTGTCATGTACTTTGAATAGTCTAGGGGCATTTGTGTTGATTATGTCCCAGTGTATGTACTCAAATGATATTACCAGGAATCTGATTGTGTTTGTCTCAGTCCTGCTTTCTTCTGTGTTGTTTTATTCTAGGATTCTCCTAAAGAGCTAGCAGATATTCTCTTGACTTGCGTTTTTTCTAGATTAGTGAAATCAATGGAAGGAGAGTCCCAATTTCTCGGGAATTACAGAAGTTCTAGGGCTGACATCTGCTGGCTCTGACTGGCTTGTCTTGAATCATATCCCCTCCTTGAGCCCATTATGGCGCATGCATGTTCAGGTGGACTCTGCCAATCAGCCAGGCCTTGGCTGCATTCCCACCCCTGAATAGTGCAGGTTGGGAAATCCCACCTGAACCATGTGAAAGAGATGAGGGTAAAGAGTGGTTCTCTAAAGGAAAATCAGAATATTCTTACCAGAGAGAGCAGAAGTAGCTGCTGGAAGCCAAAATTCAGAAAACTGTCTACAGCAGAAGATGTCTCCTGGCTAGCAGTGAAAATTGAAGTTTTTAAATTAAGTAGGTGGGAGAGTGAGAATTGGATTTACTTCTTTCTCATTCACTTTATCAATATCAGTTTATGAGAGGATAAAATCTAGTTTTCATGAGGAATGTTCTTAGTTTGACCTGTTTTAGGAACCAAGAGAGAATTTGCATAATAGGATTAATGTGGCTTCTTATTAGTGACACATAGTCTAAAGGTCTTCAGGATTCCTATTATAAACTTCCATTTTACTCAAATATGCAAACTTGTCATTTTTGTCAATGAGAGGTATATTGTCATATGTACAGTTCAACATGTATTTCATTATTTTATAGTTGGTGCAATACTCTTTACTGTTTTTTATAATGAAAGTCACTAGTTGTCGTTCTTAAAGGTGCAAAGCAAAGTTCACCTTGATATTGCTTGAAATTTCACTTGAAATAAAAACTCCAGAGAGTTTTTCTGTGATGGAATTCTTTACTTTCTTAAATTCAGTATTAAGAAGATGGATTTTGGTCAAATCCCAGCCACCCAGTGAATGACAGGGTGACCTTGGACAAGTTACTTAGTCTTGTCTGTAAAACAAGATAATCAGAAAACCTCTGTTTCAGTATTGTTTAAGGATTAAATGAATGCTTGTAAAGACCTTAGAACAGTGTTTGGCACATTGTTAGGATTCAATAGATGTTGCCTATTCTAATCTTTTAGACATAGATGGTCTGAATTGTTAATTCCTTTCACAGGAGTTCTTTTTTGGACAATTTTATGTGCTTGTTGAGGGTAGGAGCTGATGGTTTGGAATTTGCAGGCTAAATATTTTTTACCCAATCTTTACAAAAAATTCCACACTGGATTGAGGTTTTAAGTAAAGAAAACTCTAACTTCTAAATGGTTATATTTATCATGAAAAAAGAAAAATAAAGCACTTATAAAAATTGTGGGAAAAAACCCTCCAAATTAATTCTCCATATTGGCAGATTATAAAAGCCTAGGCCTTTAAACAGGTAAGCAATTGGAGAAACTGATTCATAAATATTTTTAAGATATAAAATATTCAAAAGTATACATATATATACTTATAAATAATTGTGCACTCTCAGGGAGGTGAGATGGGGAAAAAGAAAGGGAGGAGAGAACTGAAGATGCTAGTTTGGGGGCTGGTTAAATCTACACTTCAGTTTTCTTCATTCTAGATTCTGCTCTCTGGTATTTCTGATCTGGGTTTTGTGATCTGATTTGACTCTTTCATGATTCCTTTTTCTAGCTTCATGTTTTTGAGCTGCTTCTGAGTCTTCTTGACTCTAATATGACACCTTGGGCATGCACCCCAAAGTGGGTATTTTAACACAAGATCCAGCCCTACTGAAATCGAGAGCATGTTTAGTTCATTCAGAGAAAAAGAAAAAATGTCTTCTCTAGTTATTTAACTAAATTGGGCTTTCAGTCTAAGAGAATGGTAGGCCTGGTATTTCCATTAGGACGTAATCTTATGTGACCAACAGACCAGTGAAAATATTGTGGTTTAAGAATTCATCTGAAAAAAAAAAATTCATCTGATAAAGCATAGCATCTCAGATAATAGGACCATCCTTCAGTTGGTTAGTCTAGTCAAAACTTCAATGGACTGAGTGTTTAAATGCATTGACCCATGTGATGTTTGCTTTTATCATTTTTTCTCCAAGGTTTTATGTTTAAACTTTGTGGAATTTTCCCAGGAGAAACATTTACTTACATCCATATAAAAACAGAGCACAACCCAGAGAGTTTGTTAAAATAAAGCACAATTGTCATTGGGTCTCTAATTCCTTATATGGAAAATTGATTCATTATATAGGACAGCATTTAAAGAACTATCTAATGTAATGGGTTTCAGTTGTTATATATTGCTTATTTTACCCTGATTTTATCAAATTTGCTTCCAAAAAAAGGCATTTATTTTTTATTAAAATTTTTTTTATCTTTACTGAAGATTTTATTTTTTTTATTTATTTTTAAAAATTTTATTTATTTTAATTGGAGGCTAATTGCTTTACAATATTGTATTGGTTTTCCAAATATTGACATGAATCCACCACAGGTGTACATGTGTTTCCCATCCTGAACCACCTCCCACCTCCCACCCATCCCATCCCTCTGGGTCATCCCAGTGCACCAGCCCCAAGTACCCTGTCTCATGCATTGAACCTGGACTGGCTATTTATTTCACATATGATAATATACATGTTTCAATGCCATTCTCCCAAACCATCCCACCCTCACCCTCTCCCACAGAGTCCAAAAGACTGATCTATACATCTGTGTCTCTTTTGCTGTCTCACATACAGGGTTATCATTACCATCTTTCTAAATTCCATATATATGCATTAGTATACTGTATTGGTGTTTTTCTTTATGGCTTACTTCACTCTGTATAATAGGCTCCAGTTCCATCCACCTCATTAGAACTGATTCAAATGTATTCTTTTTAATGGCTGAGTAATATTCCATTGTGTATATGTACCACAGCTTTCTTAGCCATTCGTTTGCTGATGGACATCTAGATTGCTTCCATGTCCTGGCTATTATAAAAAGTGCTGCGATGAACATTGAGGTACATGTGTATCTTTCAATTCTGGTTTCCTCAGTGTATATGCCCAGCAGTGTGATTTCTGGGTCATATGGCAGTTCTATTTCCAGTTTTTTAAGGAATCTCCATACTGTTCTCCACAGTGGCTGTACTAGTTTGCATTCCCACCAACAATATAAGAGGGTTCTCTTTCTCCATACCCTCTCCAGCATTTATTGCTTGTAGACTTTTGGATAGCAGCCATTCTGACTGGCATGAAATGATACCTCATTGTGGTTTTGATTTGCATTTCTCTGATAATGAGTGATGTTGAGAATCTTTTCATGTGTTTGTTAGCCATCTGTATGTCTTCTTTGGAGAAATGTCTGTTTAGTTCTTTGGCCCATTTTTTGATTGGGTCATTTATTTTTCTGGAATTGAGCTGCAGGAGTTGCTTGTATATTTTTGAGATTAATTCTTTGTCAGTTGCTTCATTTGCCATTATTTTTTATCATTCTGAAGGCTGTCTTTTCACCTTGCTTATAGTTTCCTATGTTGTGCAAAAGCTTTTAAGTTTAATTGGGTTCCATTTGTTTATTTTTGCTTTTATTTCCAATATTCCGGGAGGTGGGTCATAGAGGATCCTGCTGTGGTTTATGTCAGAGAGTGTTTTGCCTATGTTCTCCTCTAGGCATTTTGTAGTTTCTGGTCTTACGTTTAGATCTTTAATCCATTTTGAGTTTATTCTTATGCATAGTGTTAGAAAGTGTTCTAGTTTCATTCTTTTACAAGTGGTTGACCAGTTTTCCCAGCACCACTTGTTAAAGAGATTGTCTTTTCTCCATTGTATATTCTTGCCTCCTTTGTCAAAGATACGGTGTCCATATGTGCATGGATTTATCTCTGGGCTTTCTATTTTGTTCCATTGATCTATATTTCTGTCTTTGTGCCAGTGCCATACTGTCTTGATGACTGTGGCAAAATATTTCTATGCATATTTTGTAGTAGAGCCTGAAGTCAGGCAGATTGATTCCTCCAGTTCCATTCTTCTTTCTCAAGATTGCTTTGGCTATTTGAGGTTTTTTGTATTTCCATAAAAATTGTGAAATTATTTGTTCTAGCTCTGTGAAAAATACCGTTGGTAGCTTGATAGGGATTGCATTGAATCTATAGATTGCTTTGGGTAGTATACTCATTTTCATTATATTGATTCTTCCAATCCATGAACATGGTATATTTCTCCATCTATTTGTGTCCTCTTTGATTTCTTTCACCAGTGTTTTATAGTTTTCTATATATAGGTCTTTTGTTTCTTTAGGTAGATATATTCCTAAGTATTTTATTCTTTCCGTTGCAATGGTGAATGGAATTGTTTCCTTAATTTCTCTTTCTGTTTTCTCATTATTAGTGTATAGAAATGCAAGGGATTTCTGTGTGTTGATTTTATATCCTGCAACTTTACTATATTCATTGATTAGCTCTAGTAATTTTCTGGTGGAGTCTTTAGGGTTTTTTATGTAGAGGATCACATCATCTGCAAAGAGTGACAGTTTTACTTCTTCTTTTCCAATTTGGATTCCTTTTATTTCTTTTTCTGCTCTGATTGCTGTGGCCAAAACTTCCAAAACTATGTTGAATAGTAGTGGTGAGAATGGGCACCCTTGTCTTGTTCCTGACTTTAGAGGAAATGCTTTCAATTTTTCACCATTGAGGATAATGTTTGCTGTGGGTTTGTCATATATAGCTTTTATTATGTTGAGGTATGTTCCTTCTATTCCTGCTTTCTGGAGAGTTTTTATCATAAATGGATGTTGAACTTTGTCAAAGGCTTTCTCTGCATCTATTGAGATAATCATATGGTTTTTTTTTTTCAATTTGTTAATGTGATGTATTATGTTGATTGATTTGTGGATATTGAAGAATCCTTGCATCCCTGGGAGAAAGCCCATTTGGTCATGATATATGATCTTTTTAATGTGTTGTTGGATTCTGATTGCTAGAATTTTGTTAAGGATTTTTGCATCTATGTTCATCAGTGATATTGGCCTGTAGTTTTCTTTTTTTGTGGCATCTTTGTCAGGTTTTGGTATTAGGGTGATGGTGGCCTCATAGAATGAATTTGGAAGTTTACCTTCCTCTGCAATTTTCTGGAAGAGTTTGAGTAGGATAGGTATTAGCTCTTCTCTAAATTTTTGGTAGAATTCTTCTGTGAAGCCATCTGGTCCTGGGGTTTTGTTTGCTGGAAGATTTCTAATTACAGTTTCAATTTCTGTGCTTGTGATGGGTCTGTTAAGATTTTCCACTTCTTCCTGTTTCAGTTTTGGAAAGTTGTACTTTTCTAAGAATTTGTCCATTTCTTCCAAGTTGTCCATTCTATTGGCATATAGTTGCTGATAGTAGTCTCTTATGATCCTTTGTATTTCTGTGTTGTCTGTTGTGATCTCTCCATTTTCATTTCTAATTTTGTTGATTTGATTTTTCTCTCTTTGTTTCTTGATGAGTCTGGCTAATGGTTTGTCGATTTTATTTATCTTCTCAAAGAACCAACTTTCGGCTTTGTTGATTTTTGCTATAGTCGCTTTTGTTTCTTTTGCATTTATTTCTGCCTTAATTTTTAAGATTTCTTTCCTTCTAATAACCCTGGGGTTCTTCATTTCTTCCTGTTCAAGTTGCTTTAGGTGTAGAGTTAGGTTATTTTTTTGAATTTTTTCTTGTTTCTTGAGGTAAGCCTGTATTGCTATGAACCTTCCCCTTAGCACTGCTTTTACAGTGTCCCATAGGTTTTGGATTGTTGTGTTTTCATTTTCATTCATTTCTATGCATATTTTGATTTCATCTATGATGTGTTGGTTATTCAGCAGCGTGTTGTTCAGCCTCCATATGTTGGAATTTTTAATAGTTTTTCTCCTGTAACTGAGATCTAATCTTACTGCATTGTGATAAGAAAAGATGCTTGGAATGATTTCAATTTTTTGAGTTTACCAAGGCTAGGTTTATGGCCCAGGATGTGATCTATCCTGGAGAAGGTTCCATGTGCACTTGAGAAAAAGGTGAAATTCATTGTTTTGGGATGAAATGTCCTATAGATATCAATTAGGTATAACTGGTCTATTGTATCACTTAAAGTTTGTATTTCTTTGTTAATTTTCTGTTTAGTTGATCTACCCATAGGTGTGAGTGGGGTATTAAAGTCTCCCACTATTATTGTGTTATTGTTAATTTCCCCTTTCATACTTGTCTTACATATTGCAGTGCTCCTATGTTGGGTGCATATATATTAATAATTGTTATACCTTCTTCTTGGATTGATCCTTTGATCATTATGTACTGTCCTTCTTTGTCTCTTTTCACAGCCTTTGTTTTAAAAATATTCTATTTCATCTAATATGAGTATTGCTACTCCTGCTTTCTTTTGGTTTCTATTTGTGTGGAATATCTTAGCCCTTCACTTTCAGTCTGTAGGTATCCCTTGTTTTGAGGTGGGTCTCTTGTAGACAACATATATAGGGGTCTTGTTTTTGTATCCATTCAGCCAGTCTTTGTCTTTTGGTTGGGGCATTCAACCCATTTACATTTAAGGTAATTATTGATAAGTAATAATTGATAGTACTTATTGATAAGTATGATCCTGTTGCCATTTACTTTATTGTTTTGGGTTCGAGTTTATACACCCTTTCTGTGTTTCCTGTCTAGAGAAGATCCTTTAGCATTTGTTGGAGAGCTGGTTTGGTGGTGCTGAATTCTCTCAGCTTTTGCTTGTCTGTAAAGCTTTTGATTTTTCCTTCATATTTGAATGAGATCCTTGCTGGGTACAATAATCTGGGCTGTGGTTATTTTCTTTCATCACTTTAAGTATGTCCTGTCATTCCCTCCTGGCCTGAAGAGTTTCTATTGAAAGATTAGCTGTTATCCTTATGGGAATCCCCTTGTGTGTTATTTGTTGTTTTTCCCTTGCTGCTTTTAATACTTGTTCTTTGTGTTTGATCTTTGTTAACTTGATTAGTGGAGAGTGAAAAAGTTGGCTTAAAGCTCAACATTCAGAAAACGAAGATCATGGCATCTGGTCCCATCACTTCGTGGGAAATAGATGGGGAAACAGTGGAAACAGTGTCAGACTTTATTTTTTGGGCTCCAAAATCACTGCAGATGGTGATTGCAGCCATGAAATTAAAAGACGCTTACTCTTTGGAAGGAAAGTTATGACCAACCTAGATAGCATATTCAAAAGCAGAGACATTACTTTGCCAACAAAGTTCCATCTACTCAAGGCTATGGTTTTTCCTGTGGTCATGTATGGATGTGAGAGTTGGACTGTGAAGAAGGCTGAGCACCGAAGAATTGATGCTTTTGAACAGTGGTGTTAGAGAAGACTCTTGAGAGTCCCTTGGACTGCAAGGAGATCCCACCAGTCCATTCTGAAGGAGATCAGCCCTAGGATTTCTTTGGAAGGAATGATGCTAAAGCTGAAACTCCAGTACTTTGGCCACGTCATGTGAAGAGTTGACTCATTGGAAAAGACTCTGATGCTGGGAGGGATTGGGGGCAGGAGGAGAAGGGGACAACAAAGGATGAGATGGCTGGATGGCATCACTGACTCGATGGACATGAGTCTGAGTGAACTCTGGGAGTTGGTGATGGACAGGGAGGCCTGGCGTGCTGCGATTCATGGGGTCGCAAAGAGTCAGACAAGACTGAGCGACTGAACTGAACTGAACTGAACTGGGGTGTTTCACCTTGGGTTTATTCTGTTTGGGGCTGTCTGGGTTTCTTGGAGTTGGGTGATTATTTCCTTCCCCATTTTTGGGAAGTTTTCAACTGTTATCTCCTCAAGTATTTTCTCATGGTCTTTCTTTTTGTCTTCTTCTTCTGGGACTCCTATGATTCGAATGTTGGGGCGTTTAACATTGTCCCAGAGGTCTCTGAGATTGTCCTCATTTCTTTTAATTCTTTTTTCTTTTTTCCTCTCTGTTTCATTTATTTCTACCATTCTATCTTCTACCTCACTTATCCTATCTTCTGCCTCTGTTATTCTACTGCTGGTTCCCTCCAGAGTGTCTTTGATCTCATTTATTGCATTATTCATTATATATTGACTCTTTTATTTCTTCTAGGTCCTTGTTAAATCTTTCTTGCATCTTCTTGATCCTTGTCTCCAGGCTATTTATCTGTAACTCCATTTTGTTTTAAAGATTTTGGATCATTTTCACTATCATTCAGAATTCTTTATCAGGTAGATTCCCTATCTCTTCCTCTTTTGTTTGGTTTGGTGGGCATTTATCCTGTTCCTTTACCTGCTGGGTACTTCTCTGCCTTTTCATTTTGTTTATATTGCTGTGTTTAGGGTGGCCTTTCCGTATTCTGGCAGTTTGTGGTTCCTCTTTATTGTGGAGGTTCCTCGCTGTGTGTGGGGTTGGACGGGTGGCTTGTCAAGATTTCCTGACTAGGGAAGCTTGTGTTTGTGTTCTAGTTTGTGGAGCTGGATTTATTCTCTCTGGGGTGCAATGAAGTGTCCAGTAATTAGTTTTGAGATGTCAATGGGTTTGGTTCGACTTTGGGCAATCTGTATATTGAAGCTCAGGGCTATGTTCCTGTGTTGCTGGAGAATTTGCATGGTATGTTTTTCTCTGGAATTTGTTGGCCCTTGGGTGGTGCTTTGTTTCAGTGTAGGTATGGAGGTTTTTGATGAGCTCCTAGCGATTAATGTTCCCTGGCATCAGGAGTTCTCTGGTGTTCTCAGGTTTAGGACTTAAGCCTCCTGCCTCTGGTTTTCAGTCTTATTCTTACAGTAGCCTCATACTTCTCCATCTATACAGCACCCATGATAAAACATCTAGGTTAATGATGAAAAGTTTCTCCACAGTGAGGGACACCTGGAGAGGTACACAGAGTTACATGGAGAAGAGAAGAGGGAGGAGGGAGATAAAGGTGACCAGGAGGAGAAGAGGGGGAATCAAAAGGGGAGAGAGCAAGCTAGCCAGTAATCACTTTCCTATGTGCTCTCCACAGTCTGGATCCCTCAGAGATGTTCACAGAGTTACACAGAGAAGAGAAAAGGGAGGAAGGAGACAGAGGTGGCCAGGAGGGTAAAAGGGGGAATCAAAAGGAGAGAGACTGATCTAGCCAGTAATCAGTTCGAGTAAGTGTTCTCCACAGCCCAGAACACACAAAGAGATTCACAGAGTTGGGTAGAGAAGAGAAGGGGAAGGGAGGAGATAGAGGCAGCCTGGTAGAGAAAAAGGAGAGTCTAAAGGGGCAGAGAGGAATCCAGCCAGTAATCTCGCTCCAAAGTAAAAATGGGTACTGAAGATTGGGTTCTTAAAGGTACAAAATTGATAACAAACACCAAAAAGCAAAGATTAAAAATCTAGAGTAGAGGTTAGATTCTCAAAAATACAATGTTAAAGAAAAAAACAAAGTCACAAAAATTATAAAACATATATATATATATATATATATATATATATATATATATGAAGTTTGCTTTAAAAATAGGGTCTTTTTTTGGCAAAGTAAGAGTAGGTTATAAAATTGAAAATTAAAGGAGTAATAGAGGACTTTAACTGCAGATAGTGAGTGCAGCCATGAAATTAAAAGATGCTTACTTCTTGGAAGGAAAGTTATGACCAACCTAGATAGCATATTCAAAAGCAGAGACATTACTTTGCCAACAAAGGTCCATCTAGTCAAGGCTATGGTTTTTCCAGTAGTCATGTATGCATGTGAGAGTTGCACTGTGAAGAAATCTGAGCACCGAAGAATTGATGCTTTTGAACTGTGGTGTTGGAGAAGACTCTTGAGAGTCCCTTGGACTGCAAGGAGATCCAACCAGTCCATTCTAAAGGAGATCAGTCCTGGGATTTCTTTGGAAGGAATGATGCCAAAGCTGAAACTCCAGTACTTTGGCCACCTCATGCGAAGAGTTGACTCATTGGAAAAGACTCTGATGCTGGGAGGGATTGGGGGCAGGAGGAGAAGGGGACGACAAAGGATGAGATGGCTGGATGGCATCACTGACTCGATGTATGTGAGTGTGAGTGAACTCCGGGAGTTAGTGATGGACAGGGAGCCCTGGCGTGGTGCAATTCATGGGGCTGCAAAGAGTTGGACATGACTGAGTGACTGAACTGAACTGAACTGAACTGAGAAGACCTTAAAAAGAAAAAAAATTTTTTTAATTAAAAAAATCAAAAAAATGATAATAGTAAAAGTATATCTAGGACTTTCTCTGGTGTTGTGGACCGTGTGGGGTCAGTTCATTTTCGGATAGTTCCTTGATCCAGCTTACACTTTTCAAGATCTATAGGCCCCTTCCTATGTAGTCGGTGCTAACTGCAGGGTTTAATCTATTGCACTTGTCACTTCTAAAGCGGTTCCCTCTGTTTACTTTAGCTTCTGTTTGCTGGTCTCTTCAGTGTCTAATTTCCGCCCTGACACAAGGGGGCGGTAGTGGCCACTTTTTTAGGCTTACTTGTTCAGTCGTGCTGTGGGGAGGGAGGAACACTGCAAACAAATATCACTGTCTTGTGTAGGGAGTGCCCGCAGTGTCTCGGTCACACTGGGTTTGCCCCCACTCACGGCGTGTGTGCTTTCCCTGTCTACACTGCTCAGGCTCTAGGTTGCTCTGCTGGGAGCTGTCTGAGGCAGGCCCTGGGTTGCATGCACTTCCCAGGTCTAAACTGCTCAGGTTCAGGTTCTCGGGTACTCCACAAAGGTTGGTTGGGCCTGCGTTTTGTGCCCTTCCCAGGTTCGAGCAGCTCAGGTGACCTGGTGCTTGGCGAGTGCAGTCGCCCCCAGTTGAAGGCTGCGACTTATCGCCTCCCCCATCCTTGCCACTCGGTTTTCTGGGTGTACAATGGGCGCGCCTTCTCAGGTGTGCCGTTTGTCTCTTCTGGGGAGCTGATCTCTGGCTGTGACCCTCCTGGTGGATGTCTACCATCCAGAATCCCAAGAAGTCTTGGTTAACAACAAAGCCTGCTTGCAGTTTGGAAGATGATGCGTCTCTGGAGCCGCGATTGCCCCCTTGCAGCTCTGGCTGCCCCCAACCTGCTTGTTTCTGGCGGGGGATGGGCCAGTCCCCAGCCGGCTAGCTCTGCTCATTCCTTTGTTCTGTGAGCGGGCCTGGCGGTATCTTAGGTTAGGGCTTTTCACAGGATAGCTATCCCACAGTCTGGGTTGCTATCTCTAGTTAGTTCCCTCAGATTGCCCTCAGAGCATTCAGGCCCAGTCCTTACCCTCAGCAATGCAGCCCGCGCCTCCCTGCCCAGCCGCGGCTTCCTAGTGGTGCCTGTGAGCGTCTGGGCTGCTTCTCTGCTGGGAGTTGCTGTTAGGCCCGTAATCTGTGGGTTTTAATTATTTATTTATTTTTCCTTCTGATTATATTGCCCTCTGAGGTTCCAAGGCTTGCCATAGACTTGCCGGTGAGAGTGTTTCCTGGTGTTTGGAAACTTCTCTCTTTTTTTAAGACTCCCTTCCTGGGACGGATCTCCATTCCTACCTCTTTTGCTTCTCTTTTTATCTTTTATATTTTGTCCAACCTCCTTTCGAAGACAATGGGCTGCCTTTCTGGGTGCCTGATGTCCTCTGCCAGCATTAGAAGTTGTTTTGTGGAATTTGCTCAGTGTTCAAATGTTCTTTCCATGAATTTGTGGAGGAGAAAGAGGTCTCCCTGTCCTATTCCTCCACCATCTTAGCTACTGCCAAAAAAAAGAAAAGCTTTTAAAAGTCATTTTAAAGTTATTTTTTAAATTATGAAAGTGATAAATGAGAATCCTGGAAGCTGTTAGAAACAACAGGCCAAGTTTGCACACTTTACCGATAGGTCTTAATATAGTTCTGAATGAAAAAAAGTAAAAATAAAATGAAAGAACTATCACAATACTATTTATGTAATTAAAAAATACATTTCAAATCAGTATCACACATTTTACTACACAGCACCATGGTTTTCTACAAGAAAGAAATAGGAATAAAAGAGGAAAAAAATGATCAGACGAGAGAAAGGCCTTGTGAGAACAAATGATGATATATATATATATGCTCCTGAGGACCAATAAAAAATTGTAAGTGTAATGAATACTTACTGTAAAAAGGCAAATAAAAACACACTCATTAATCCACTGTGTCCTACCAAATAATCACTGTTGGCATGTTTATCTTTTCATTTACAGCCTTTCCTTCTTTTCTGAAGAAAAAAATCTTGAACACTTTCCATTTAGTTTTCTGAAGGACAAAAAGGCTTACGGATTTATTCATAGCAACTTGAAATTTGTGGCCCTACAGAGCCAACACAAGCTACTTTATTCTTTGTTTTTACCCCGTCCTAATTTACCATTCACCCTGTCTTTTCCTCTCCCCCTGCAGAACATCTGAGCTGAAGTATCCAGGGATAGTTGGAAATACAATCCAGATCTCTTGAGAAGGGCCTGAGTGGTGATAATTATGTGGGTGGTATAAGCTTTTGAAAGCCATTCATTTAGCACATGGTAAACACTTCATTTATTAATTGGTATAATTAATTCTACAGTTATTTATTGAGAAACAGGTATGTGCTAAACACTGAAATAGTAGAGGGAACTGGGGGAGGATTAAGAATCTTGGGATTGGTCAATTCTTTATAAGTGCTTACTGTGTACCGGCCATGAGCATAGTCCCCTAACTTGGAATTTTTAAGGTAATTTGAAATTTTTAGAAGTAAAGTATCTGGGAGTAGAGTCAATATGAAGCAAATCTTCCTGTAAGGAGGAAGGCTTTTCTGTTGGAAGAATTTCCTTCTACACTCTAAAACACTTCAGCCTGTAGATGGACCTTTTCCTTAAAAAGGTTATGTAGAATTTTACCTCTGCTTAAACTATGAAGAAAAGATTGGATAAGAAAAAATTAACTTGTACACAAGATTGTGAGAGAATGTTTAAATCTACTTAAGGACATTTTCAAGCATATTTGCACTTTCCTTTTTGTACAGTGCAAAAATATTCATGACATAAAAATTATAATTTTAAGCTTGTTTAAGCTGCAGTTCAATGGCATTAAGTGCATTCATGTTGTTATGAACCATAATGACCATCTATCTCCAGAACTTTTTCATCTTCCAAAACTCCATACTTACTAAAGAAAAGCTTACCAAACCCCCTCCTCTCAGCCTCAGGCAACTATCATTTTACTTTCTGTTCCTTTGAATTTGACCATTCTAGTGCTTTACACTAAATTCAAATTCCCTCCCAAATCCATGTGTGTGTGTGTTAGATGTTTAGTCGTGTCCGATTCTTTGCAGCCCCATAGACTGCAGCCCACCAGGCTGCTCCATCCATGGGATTCTCCAGGCAAGAACACTGGAGTGGGTTGCCATTTCCTTCTGCGAAAGGAACTATACAAAGAAAGAAAGTGAAGTCGTACAGTCGTGTCCGACTCTTTGCAACCCCATGGACTGTAGCCTACCAGGTTCCCCCATCCATGGAATTCTCCAGGCAACAGTACTGGAGTGGGTTGCCATTTCCTTCTCCATCCCAAATCCATAGGTTGAACCCTAATCTTCATTGTGATGGTATTTGGCTCTGGGGCCTTTGTGTGGTGATTAGATCACAAGGTGGAACCTGCATGAATAGAATTGGTGCCCTTATAACAGAGACCTCAGAGAAGGAGACTTGTGAGGACACAGTGAAAAGATGGCTATTTATGAAGCAGGAAATGTGGTCTTATCAATGCCAAATCTGCCAGTGCCGCCTTCTTGGACTTCCCAGCCTCCAGAGCTATGAAAAATAAATATGTGTTGTTTAAAAGCCGCTGCTGCTGCTAAGTCGCATCAGTCGTGTCCGACTCTGTGCGACCCCAGAGACAGCAGGCCACCAGGCTCCCCCATCCTTGGGATTCTCCAGGCAAGAACACTGGAGAGGGTTGCCATTGCCTTCTCCAATGCATGAAAGTGAAAAGTGAAAGTGAAGTCGCTCAGTCGTGTCCGACTCTTCCCGACCCCATGGACTGCAGCCTACCAGGCTCCTCCATCCCTGGGATTTTCCAGGCATTGCTGCTGCTGCTACTGCTGCTAAGTCGCTTCAGTCATGTCCGACTCTGTGTGACCCCATAGACGGCAGCCCACCAGGCTCCCCCGTCCCTGGGATTCTCCAGGCAAGAACACTGGAGTGGGTTGCCATTTCCTTCTCCAATGCATGAAAGTGAAAAGTGAAAGTGAAGTCGCTCAGCCGTGTCCGACTCTTCGAGACCCCATGGACTGCAGCCTACCAGGCTCCTCTGTCCTTGGGATTTTCCAGGCAAGAGTACTGGAGTGGGGTGCCATTGCCTTCTCCTTCCAGGGATTATAAGCCACTAAATCTATGCTATTTTGTTATAGTAGCCCAAACTGACAAAGGTACCTTGTGGTCTCATGTAAATGGAATCATACAATATTTGACTTTTTGTGCCTGCTTATTTCTCTTAGAATAGTTCATTCATGTTGTAGTACTGTTCCTGAAAGTGGGGTCCGGCTGCTCGCTGCTCAAAAGTCAATAAAGAAGAAAGGTTGGTAGAAAGGAAAATTTGCTTTGTTTTGGATGTCAGCAATTGGGGTGGGATGTGGTGGGGCATGAGAGGGGGTTTCTGTCCAAAGGCTGACTCCCTCCTCATCCCCTCTGTGACAATCAGAGGGTAAGAGCGTTTATAGGTGAAGGGAGGGGGGTTACATGCATAAACAGTACAGTCAGCTCTGATAGTCATCTCAAAATTGGTCATGGGGTGGTCTAATCAGTGTCCTCTTGTTCTAAATGCAGTTAATCTTCAGTTCCAGTATTGGTTTGTTCCCATTTCTTTGAAGCCAGATCTCAGAAGTGTGGCAGCTTATGTCATGGCTACAGTCTGGTTATCATGTAGTCAACTTCTTCCACCTGGTAGGGGTTTCAGTATCTACAAGACAGCTCAGAGGAAATAGCTCAGAATATTATCTATCACCCCTGACTATACCTAATGACTAAACTATAATTTTTTAGTCTTGTTGGACTGTTTTCCTTTGTTTTTGAATTTTCTCACTTCTCTGATTAAACTTATTCTTTGGCTAAAGTTTTTCCATAGACAGAAGGCAGGTTGAGGCCATGGTGGCAGAGGAGGACCCTAGGACCCTGTTCCATTTCAGCATGCGTCAGAACTTCCTTTTTAAGTCTGAATAATATTCTGTTGTGTGTATATGCTACACTTTGCTTATTCATCTGTTGATGGACACTCGATTGCTTTCACTTATGGCTAGTAAGAATAATTTGGCTGCTTTGAACATGGGTGTACAAATATCTGATTGAGTGCCTACTTTCACTTCTTTTTGGTATATGCCCAGAAAGGGAATTGTTGGATCATATGATAGTTCTATGTTTACATTTTTGAGGAACAACCGTACTCTTTTTCATAGTTGCTGCACCAATTTATACTCCCACCAGCAATGTACCAATATTTGAATTTTCCACATCTTGGCCAATACTTAAAAAAAAAAAAAATATATATATATATATATTTAGCCATCCTAATGGAGAAGGCAATGGCACCCCACTCCAGTACTTTTGCCTGGAAAATCCCATGGATGGAGGAGCCTGGTAGGCTGCAGTCCATGGGGTCGAGAAGAGTCGGACACGACTGAGCAACTTCACTTTCACTTTTCACTTTCATGCATTGGAGAAGGCAATGGCAACCCACTCCAGTGTTCTTGCCTGGAGAATCCCAGGGACAGGGGAGCCTGGTGGGCTGCCGTCTATGGGGTCACACAGAGTTGGACACGACTGAAGTGACTCAGCAGCAGCAGCAGCCATCCTAATGGGGGTGAGGTAGAATCTCATTGTGGTTTTAATTTGCGTTGTCCTAATGATTAGTAATATTGAGCATCTTTTCATATCCTTGTTGGCCATTTGTGTATTTTTTTTAGAGAAACATTTAAGTCTTTCATTCATTTTTAAAAACAAATTGGTTTTGTTGTTGCGTTTTAGAGATTCTTTATTCTAGATATTAATTCCTTATCATACATAAAATTTGAAAATCTTTTCTCCCATTCTGTGGGTTGCCTTTTCATTTACATCTCTTTCAGTATATTTTTTAAAATTAATTTTTATTGGAGTGTAGTTGATTTACAATGTTGTATTAGTTTCTGCTGTACACCAAAGTGAATTAGTTATACATGTACATATGTGCACTCTTTTTTAGATTCTGTTCCCGTATAGATCATTACAGAGTATTGAGTAGAGTTTCCTGTGCTATACAGTAGGTTCTTATTAGTTATCTATTTTGTATATAGTGGCGTGTCTATTTCAATCCCCATCTCCTAATTTATCCCATCCTTCCTTCCCCCATAGTAACCACATAACCACATATCTGTGGCTCTATTTCTGTTTTGTAAATAGGTTCATTTGTACTATTATTTTAGCTTCCTTATGTAAGTAGTATCATATGATGCTTATCTTTCTCTGGTAGAGAAAGATACCAGATGGAGAAAGATACCAGACGTCAATCAGTATGACAATCTCTAGGTCCATCCATGTTGCTGCAAATAGCATTATTTCATTCTTTTTTATGGCTGAGTAATAATCCTGTGTGTGTGTGTGTGTGTGTGTGTGTGTATACCACATCATCTTTATCCATTCCTCCATTGATGGGCATTTAGGTTGCTTGCATGTCCTGGCTATTATAAATAGTGCTTCAGTGAACATTGATGTACATGTATCTTTTTGAATTATGTTTTTCTCCAGATATATGCCCAGGAGTGGGATTTCTAGATCATACGGTAATTCTATTTTTAGTTTTTTTAAGGAACCTCCATTCCATTCTCCATAGTGGCTATACCAATTTACATTCCCACCAACAGTGTAGGAAGGTTGCCTTTTTTTTATACCCTTTCCAGCATTTATTATTTGTAGATTTTTTGATGATGGCCATCCTGACTGGTGTGAGATGATACTTCATTGTAGTTTTGATCTGTATTTCTCTGATAATCAGTGATGTTGAGCATCTTTTCATGTACCTCTTGGCCATCTGCATGTCTTCTTTGGAGAAATGTCTAGATCCTCCATCCATTTTTTGATTTTTTTTTATATTAAACTGCATGAGCTGTTTGTATATTTTGGAGATTATTCCCTTATTGAGCACTTTGTTTGCAAATATCCTCTCCCATGTGGAGAAAAACTGTGGAGTTGTCTTTTGAAGCATGTTTAATGTAGCTTAGTGACATGTGTTTACATGGAAGTACCCAACATTCACGGAGACACAGAGACAACAGGAAAGGGCCTTTGCTCTGCATCTTTGCATATTCAGGTTAGGGGAGGAGACAAGCACCTTATTAGAAAATGATGTAATAGGGAGTGCCAAAGGTTGGAAGAGCACTGAGGGAAAATCTCTGCTGTGTTAAGTATGAAGTGTTTATATTTGTTTATTAAAGCAGTTACCCCAAAGACTGCTACAGGATTTCTCATCCATCTCAGGGTATCAAATCCATATCCATATACAGATGACTCCCAAGTCCCAAACAGAAGGATGAGAACCCAGTTTTCACTTCTTGACTTAACATCTCTTCCTAGATGTCTTGTAGGTATGTCATAATCTTGTTAGGATCAGTTCCTAACAAATATATTTAAAAAGAAAATATATGAACTTATTCTATCAAAAAGTATAATGATTTACCTCTTCATCAAATTCTGAGTTTACTTCCTTAAAAAAAAATCACTGCACTTTCATTTTCAAGGTCATTTTGTACCTATATGATGCTTAGATGATACAGAATAAATAAAAAGAAGTAATTTTCAGCTCAGTTTGTCATTGCCATATTTTGAAATTTGATTGAATGTGAACTATTATTCATAGATGGTATTTAGAATTTCAGCAAGAAGGTTAGTATAAATTTCCAAGACTTTGGGTGACTGCTTTTAATATTCTAGAAAGATTTTGATAGAGTAAATATTTCACTATTTTAAAAGCTGGCAAGAGCTATTGATCACAAAGAAAACAATGTAGGTAACTTCGAGATTCTAAAGTTAGACTTAAATTTTTAATCTTATCCCTAATTTATTTTAGTCATTGAACATTCATATTGCTCATCCATTTAATAATTGATTTTGGATAGCATCATTCTTTAAAGGAGACCAAAACAGAGCAGATAAGTCAGATTTTTCCAGTGCATAAATGCTTTCCTATGAATATATTAGATGTTCAAAATCTATACAAATACTTTCTATAAGGCTGTTTATTATTCATAGATGGTGATAAAATGATGATGAATAAGAGTTATGTGTTTTTTATAGTTTACAGAGCACTTTTGCATATATTACATCATTTTATCCTCATGGAAGCTTTGTGACATAGGCATTATTTTTATCATTTCCACTTTATAAGTGAGGAAATAAAGGCAAGGGAGAATTTAAACAACTTTCCCAAGGTCACTGAGCAAGAGATTGGATCCAACTCTAGCCTTTTAACTACAAACTGTGTGTCTTTTCCATCAATTACCACATCTCCCCTCATGTCTGTTAGTACATGAGTTTGCTTTAAACTTTACACAATCTACTACTGACTTGAGTGAAAATCACTTATGATCATTTTCCAAGGTTTCTCATATGAAGAAGTTGACTCATGTCATTCACAAGAGAAATATGGTTATTGTTGTAGAGGGAATGAATTCTCAGTCCACCAACTGAATTACTTAACTTCTAGTTCATGGTCCCACGCTGCCTAGCATTTCCTACTAGGAAAAGCTCAATCAATCATGATACATATATTCCTTTGTTGTCTCAGTCAGTTCAAGATTTTCTTCCATCACCATCCTTTTCACAAAGACTGCTTCTAAATTCCCAGAAACGTTGTGGAGTCAGGACATCTGTGGAATGTGGGAGAAGCTTTAGGTCCCTGGGTGTCATTTGTCCAGGCTGGCATCTGCTGAACAGTCCATCATCCCATCTGGTCCCCAGGCATCATCTCTTCTATCAGCAGCTGCTGAGATGTCTGAGCTCCCAGCTGGCCTCTGAGCATCAGCCTCCTCTGGCACCTGCTGTGGTGTCATTTTTCTTACAACAAGCCTCGCTCAGGCCTGCTTACTTTCAGTGCCATTTCTTTTGGGCTCTTGACCACAAGGGACAATGGTCTTCTGCTCCTTAGGTCTTGCTCAGAGGCTGTGAACCTGTGGTGGGTTGTCTGTAGACTTTGCTTACTATTCACCAACACTGCAAGGCAGGGAGCCTCTCTCCAAGGCTTGCTCCTCCCTGAGCTGTACCTGGGAAAGGTGTTGCCTTACCATTATTTCCTCCTCTCTCCCAATCATGCCTGGGTATGGATGGTGTGCAGGGAACACTCATCATTGGCCATCTATCTTGCTTTCCCAAGACTACCTATTCCATTCTCCAGTCCAGGCACTTTTTTCCCCTCATGTATATGATTCACTTGAATGTATTAATGGGTTTCCCTGGTGGCTCAGATGATACAGAATCTGCCGGTGATGCAAGTGACCTGGGTTTGATCCCTGGGTTGGGAAGATCCCCTGGAGCAAGGCATGGCAACTCACTCCAATCTTCTTACCTGGAGAATCCCCATGGACAGAGGAGCCTGGTGGGCTATGGTCCATGGGATCGCAAAGAGTAGGACATGACTGAATGACTAAGCACAACAGTACTCAGTGCCTAATACGACTGAAGTGAAGTGAAATCACTTAGTCGTGTCTGACTCTTTGTGACTCCGTGGACAGTAGCCTGCACCAGGCTCCTCAGTCCATGGGATTTTCTAGGCAAGAGTACTGGAGTGGGTTGCCATTTCCTTCTCCAGGGAATCTTCCCGACCCAGGGATCGAACCCAGGTCTCCTACATTGATAGACAGATGCTTTACCGTCTGAGCCACCAGGGGACCTGTCCAATATGACTAGTACTTATTTACTCAATTACTCAATGGATAATTTTCTTTCATCCCTGTGCCCTCCTTCTTTTTCCTCCTTACTTATAGACAACCACTTTAGCTTGTTTAATGTGAAAATTTTTGTTTGCATATCTTCTTAAAAATGCATATTATTTTGTGTGCCCACCTTTAATTTAAATTAATTAACATTCATTTAATAATTAATATCATAGCTAACATTATTAAAATATGATCCTTTATCTAAGTCATCCCCTCATAGCAGGTTGATTCTAAAGGGAAATGGACACAAGAAGCAGATTGTTTCAATTTAGAGAATGGCCCACCCTCTCTGAAATCTTTCTAACCATGTGAAATATTTTCACTTATTTGGATAATTTATTCATTTTAAAACAAATGTTAAGGACTTCTTATTAGCCGGCCAAAAACAAATGCGGTTTCAGCTTTCAGCAGTTCTAGTCTTGAGGGCTTAGTATATGTGGGTGTCTTGTTAACTATGAGAAAAGCCACGTGGTCTGCTTGGTATTCCACTTCCAGAGGCATGAGTGGAGCCAGGACAGCATGCCCTACCTTAGGTTGAGATGAGGTGCCATCATGGCAGGCTCTGCAGACCCCTCACTGCAGGGCCCCTACAAGTCATTTGTTTGTCAGAGCTCCTGCTCCTGTCAGGTAAGGAAGCCTACTAGTCCTGGAGTGACTCAGTCCTGGCTTAAATGAAAGAAACATATTCCCAGAACCACTCAGAAATCTAAAAAGACATTGCAGATCAGAATTCTTCACTATCCTCAAGATACATAAATACTAAGCCCTGAACTTAAAATCCAGGCATTTCTGGATTGAGTGTATTCTTTTTCTACTGCTGTGAATGACACTCCAAGGCCAAATGTGTGTGGGGCTATTTAAGCACTGTGATGATTAACCATTTTAGCCTCATTCTGTGGCTGCCAATACCAGGCGGGGATCAACATATGGCTCTTCTATCTTTGTTAACATTAACCTTGAGCACAAGGATGGCCAGACTGGGGAGCCAGAGAGAACAGTTCCTGTAAAAACCAAAACTATACATGAGACTGAGGGATGGGATTGGAACAGGGGTACATATGGGGATGGGAAGGTGATGCTAAGGAGAGGTGGTGAAGAGACACAAGAACTGCTTCCTTTGAAGTCTTGGAAGGAGTTTCTTTTTTCATTATTCCTGCTTCTTGCTTCCTGGGTCTCTCATTCCACATGACCCTCTAATCCCCTCCCAGCATTCTATGTACTTACATTCAGGCTGCACTCAAAAACATATGGTGTACTGTGCCTTATAAAAATTATACTTATTTCTTCTCCCCTTCTAGGAAGTTTTACATTGTTATCATAGGAAATGCGGATGCAGAGGCCTTAGTCTATGGTGATTCAATTTGCAAAGAACTCAATCAGTTAGACATTTCTGAGAGATTATGCTTTGGTTAAAAAAAAAAAAAAGTATAGTCTCTATTTTTGAGTGCAACATGGTTCCTGTAATAAGTTTCTGAATTTCTTGAGAAATTCAATTGTGAGGCCATCTGGTTCAGAGGTTTATGTCCTTGTCTTGAGATAATTGTATTATCTATACATCAACAGTGATGTCCTCCTTAACTGAGTCATTCCACAATTTCTGAAAATATTTTAATTTGATCTCTATTTTTGATCAAAGGACAAAAGCAATGCCACCTATGAAAGGATGTTCACAAAAAAGATCAAATATAGCATTTTTCTGGTTTGATTTCTTCAACAGAGCTAAGGTGAATTTTATCTGCTTTTGTTGTTTCTTTCCTTTCCAGTTGTAACCCTGCAGAAAAATTTACTAGGACACAGCATGAATGCAAACTGGTAAATAGTGACAATAGGTAAAATGATCATTTAAGAAATTATAGGTGAGCATAGTGATGAGGAAAATTATAGATGAGCATAGTGATGAAATTAAAAGATGCTTGTGCATTGGAAGCTCCATGAGAAACCTAGACAGCATATTAAAAAGCAGAGACATTACTTTGCCAAAAAAGGTACCTGTAGTCAAAGCCATGGTTTTTCCAGTAGTCATGTATGATGTGAGAGTTGGACTATTAAGAAAGCTGAGCACCGAAGAATTGATGTTTTAAACTTTGGTGTTGGAGAAGACTCTTCAGAGTGCCTTGGAATGCAAGGAGATCAAACCAGTCCATCCTAAAGGAAATCAACCCTAAATATTCATTGGAAGCACTGATATTGAAGCTGAAGCTTCAATACGTTGGCCACCTAATGTGAAGAGCCAACTCATTGGAAAAAGCCCTAATGCTGGGAAAGATTGAGGGTAGGAGGAGAAGGGGGCGACAGAGGATGGAATGGATGGATAGCATCACAGACATGAAAGTGAAAGTTGCTCAGTCAGTCTGACTCTTTGTAACCCCATGGACTGCAGCATACCAGGCTTCCCTGTCCATCACTGCAGCTTACTCAAACTCATGTCCATCGAGTCGGTGATGCCATCCAACCATCTCATCCTCTGTCATCCCCTTCTCCTGCCTTCAATCCTTCCCAGCATCAGGGTCTTCTCCAATGAGTTAGCTCTTGGTATCAGGTGGCCAAAGTATTGGAGCTTCCGCTTCAGTGTCAGTCCTTTCAATGAATATTCAGGACTGATTTCCTTTAGGATGGACTGGTTGGATCTCCTTGCAGTCCAAGGGACTCTCAAGAGTCTTCTCCAACACCACAGTTCAAAAGCATCAATTCTTTGGCACTCAGCTTTCTTTATAGTCCAACTCTCACATCCATACATGACCACTGGAAAAACCATAGCTCTGACTAGATGGACCTTTGTTGGCAAAGCAATGTCTCTGCTTTTTAATATGAAGTCTAGGTTTGTCATAGCTTTTTTCCCAAGGAGCAAGCATCTTTTAATTTCATGGCTGCAGTCACCATCTGCAGTGATTTTAGAGCCCCCCAAAATAAAGTCTGTCACTGTTTCCACTGTTTCCCCATGTATTTGCCATGAAGTGATGGGACCAGATGCCATGATCTTAGTTTTTTGAATGTTGAGTTTTAAGCCAACTTTTTCACTCTCCTCTTTCACTTTCATCAAGAGGCTCTTTAGTTCCTCTTTGCTTTCTGCCATAAGGCTGGTGCCATCTGCGTATCTGAAGTTATTGATATTTCTCCTGGAAATCTTGATTCTAGCTTGTGCTTCATTCAGCCTCACAAGCTAGATGAATTCACATGATGTACTCTGCGTATAAGTTAAATAAGCAGGGTGACATACAGCCTTGACATACTCCTTTTCCAATTTGGAACCAGTCTATTGTTGCATGTTGGGTTCTAACTGTTGCTTCTTGACTTGCATACAGATTTCTCAAGAGGCAGGTCAGGTGGTCTGGTATTCCCATCTCTTTAAGGATTTTCCACAGTTTGTTGTGATCCACACAGTCACAGGTTTTGGTGTAATCAATAAAGCAGATATTTTTTTTCAAACTCTCTTCCCTTTTTGATTATCTGACAGATATTGGCAATTTGATCTCTGGTTCCTCTGCCTTTTCTAAATCCAGCTTTAACATCTGGAAGTTCTTGGTTCACATACTGTTGAAGCCTGGCTTGGAGAATTTTGAGCATTACTTTGCTAGCATGTGAGATGAGTGCAATTGTGTGATAGTCTGAACATTCTTTGGCATTGCCTTTCTTTGGGATTGGAATGAAAACTGACCTTTTCCAGTCCTGTGGCCACTGCTGAGTTTTCCAGATTTGCTGGCGTATTGAGTGCAGCACTTTCACAGCATCATCTTCTAGGATTTGAAATAGCTCAACTGGAATTTCTTCACTTCCATTAGCTTTGTTCATAGTGATGCTTCCTAAAGCCCTCTTGACTTCACATTCCACGATGTCTGGCTCTAGGTGAGTGAAAACACCATCATGGTTATCTGGGTTATGAAGATCTATTTTGTATAGTTCTTCTGTGTATTCTTGCCACCTCTTTTTAATATCTTCTGCTTCTGTTAGGTCCATACCATTTCTGTCCTTAATTGTGTTCATCTTAGCATGAAATGTTCTCTTTGTATCTTTGATTTTCTTGAAGATATCTCTAGTCTTTCCCATTCTATTGTTTTCCTGTATTTCTTTGCACTGATCACTGAGGAAGGCTTTCTCATCTCTCCTTGCTATTCTTTGGAACTCTGAATTCAAATGGGTATATCTTTCCTTTTCTCCTTTGCCTTTAGCTTCTCTCCTTTTCTCAGCTATTTGTAAGGGCTCCTCAGACAACCTTTCTGCCTTTTTGAATTTCTTTTCCTGGGGATGGTCTTGATCACTGCCTCCTGTACAGTGTCACAAACCTCTGTCCATAGTTTTTCAGGCACTCTGTCAGATCTAATCCCTTGAATCTATTTGTCACTTCTACTGTATGATCGTAAGGGATTTGATTTAGGTGATACCTGAATTGTCTGGTGGTTTTCCCTACTTCTTTCAATCTAAGTCTGAATTTTGCAGTAAGGAGTTCATGATCTGATCCACAGTCAGCTCCAGGTTTCATTTTTGCTGACTGTATACAGCTTCTTCATGTTTGGCTGCAAAAAATGTAATCAGTCTTATTTTGGTATTGTCCATCTAGTGATGTCCACGTGTAGAGTCTTCTATTGTGTTGTTTGAAGAGGGTGTTTGCTATGACCCATGTTTTCTCTTGCAAAACTTTGTTAGCCTTTGCCCTGCTTCATTTTGTACTCCAAGGCCAAATTTGCCTGTTACTTCAGATATCTCTTGACTTCCTACTTTTGCATTCCAGTCCCCTATGATGACAAGAACATCTTTCTGTGTGTGTTAGTTATAGAAGGTCTTGTAGATCTTCACAGAAACATTCAACTTCAGCTTCTTCAGCATTACTGGTTAGGGCACAGACTTGGATTACTGTGATATTGAATGGTTTGCCTTGGAAACAGAGATCATTCTGTCATTTTTGAGATTACACCCAAGCACAGCATTTCGGACTCTTTTGTTGACTATGAGGGCTACTCCATTTCTTCAACGGGATTCTTGCTGACAGTAGTAGATATAATGGTCATATGAATTAAATTCACCCATTCCAGTCCATTTTAGTTCACTGATTCCTAAAATGTCAATGTTCACTCTTACCATCTCCTACTTCATGAGCTTTCATGAACCTAACATTCTGGGTTCCTATGCAATATTGTTATTTACAGCATCAGACTCTACTTCCATCCCCAGTCACATCCACAACTGGGCGTTGTTTTTGCTTTGATCCGTCTCTTCATTCTTTCTGGAGTTATTTCTCCACTCTTCTCCAGTAGCATATTAGGCACCTACCGACCTGGGGAGTTCATCTTTCAGTGTCATATCTCTTTACCTTTTCATGCTGTTCATGGGGTTCTCAAGGCAAGAATCCTGAAGTGGTTTGCCATTGCCTTCTCCAGTGGACCACATTTTGTCAGAACTCTCCACCATGACCTGACCATCTTGGCTGGGCCTACACAGCACAGCTCATAGTTTCACTGAGTTAGACAAGGCTGTAGTGGGTAACCTATCCCTTCTCCAGCGGATCTTCCCAACCTAAGAATTGAACTGGGGTCTCCTGCACTGCAGGTGGATTCTTAACCAGCTGAGC
Source organism: Bos indicus x Bos taurus (assembly GCF_003369695.1). Lineage (NCBI taxonomy): Eukaryota > Metazoa > Chordata > Mammalia > Artiodactyla > Bovidae > Bos > Bos indicus x Bos taurus. The sequence goes on along the minus strand of NC_040076.1, from coordinate 107,938,908 downwards.
TACCAGGGAATGAGTTTGAGCAAACTCCAGGAGATAGTGAAGGACGGGGAAGCCTGGGGCACTGCAGTCCATGGGGTTGCAAAGAGTTGGACATAACTTAGTGACTAAACAACAACAAAAGTGATGAGGAAGAAGCTGGAAGAATGTAAGGGGGTTTGCAGTTTCAGGCAGTCAGTGACTTATGACTGAAATACAGAGACAAACGTTTGTATGTATGTGGAGGTAACAGAATTGATTCATGGTGAACAGACCTTAATAAAGGAGAAGTAAAGTATAGCAGGGAGATGGATAAGGAAAAGACATTTAGGAAGTGAGAGTGAAAATGAGGCGAGCTTAACATGAGAAACCTGGGCCTAAAACATTAGGTAAAACACCTTACAACAATGAAAATATAATTAACATTTCAAATCAGTGTTTGTAATTAAAGGCATTGATTTAACAAAAAGGGAAGAAAGGGAATGAACTTGAGAATGAAATCACTGGAGGAGAATAAGTCACCATAGTGATAGTCTAGTTATTCATTTATTTTCTATTGAAAACACTTCTGTGGGTCTGGCTGATATGAAAACCAGTGACCTAGACTCTAAAGCCATTGTACCCCATTAGCAATTTTCTCAGTCATCTTAAAGAAAATTTGAAGGGCAAACAAACATGATCCAGGATAACCTGGTACTATGAACCGAGTGGGAAGCTGAATGAGAAATCTGACCTGTTGAAATGAAAAAGCATGTACCTCATGTTTTTGTCTAAGAGTTTCCTATTTGGCATGAGAAATATGAGTGGTGTCTGGATAAACTGTTTTGGTAATGTTTCTGAGTTCTGTTCTCCTACACAGTTTCAAAGAGTTTTACTTCTCACTCCTCCTCCGCTGCTTCTTCCATTTTGAGGTTTAAGTTTTGCAAACGTTATCCATAAATATAAAGTTTTTAGCAACTTCTTTTCTAGGATTTTATCTTATGGACAAATTCACACATGCAGGCAAATATGAATGTCCACCCCTGTAGAATTACCTGTAATAGCACAAGAAAAAAAGGTCTCAATGTCCATCATCCGGGTAGCATCTATAAGTAAAAGAAGTCACATTTAGAAAATGATTACTGTGCTCTTCTTTCTTTCTTTCTGAGCCCCTGGGAGTCTCCAGTTAGTCTTAGAAATCCATCAGCCTGGGAAGGGAGCATAATCAGTTTCCGACATGCAGAGTCGGATCACGGAGTAAGATGAGAGCCTGGCAATCCAGGCCATTGTGAAGAGAGGATTTTTTGAATATCACTGCTCCCCTGCTTCAACATAGAAAGGAACAGAAATGATATTCTTTCCTATGACAGTAATGCCACAGGGCTTTCTTCTGTATCTTTAGTGATAGAAGGAGCCTCTCAAGCAAGGGAAATAAGAGAAAAGATTGACCTTTTTCTACCCTGGGAGACTTGGGGACAAAGAAAGGAAGGAAGTCAGTGGAATAACTTATGTATGTCCCAGGCTTTCCCTTCCTGATTGTTGCAAATAGGGAGGGAATGGGGCATTAGGTGAGAGAAGATGCTCTGCTTCCCCTCCCCAGGGAGGATCTGGAGAGAGGTCTCCTGTGGGACCACACCTTCATGCATCTGCTCACATGGAGTCCCGTTGTTTCATAGCACAGCTTCAAATTCTATGTGATTCCAGCAAATGCAGTAAAAATAGCTGGAATTTTTCCTCTTTAGGAATTCCTTAGTAAAAGCAAGTTTGACATTGTCATTCTTACCTAAAAGCATTGTGCCTTGTGGCCACTGTAGCTGAACTTGGGCAACTGACCACGACTGTGAAATTCTAGAAGGAAATAGCAGACCACCAATCTTGTCAAGACGCTTTGTCAATAATTAAAGAATTATCAGAGAGATATGGATAAAATCCATCCCTTTCTCATCTGGGGTCGAGGTAGGGTATGTGCAGTAGTGATACCAGTATACCCAGACTGTTTATCCCTCCACTCACCTCGGTGTGTCCTGAGGATTCCTGCCCTTAGCCAGGACTCCTCCACACCCCAACAGGCTGCTCTACTCCCATCAGGGGAAGATAAGTCACCACTTTAGACCATTCCAGCTATTTAGAACATCACCATTCTAAGTAACTAGACGGTTTACACTTAGAAATAAGTGGTGGTTTATCTTCATTTTTTTTCTACTATGGGCTGGCTGCAGCACACAGGCCCGACAGCAGCTGCTTTCCAAATGCCGGTACTCAGGAGTCTCGGAGAACTGGGCTCAGTGCCCCCAAAGCACAAACACGAATGATGAAAATGCGCACCAAAGAAAGTTGGGCAGAGAACAATCCTGGCTTGGAATTAATGAGCCCCAGCAAATCCCTTTCTCAACAAGAGCATTTCATGTCTATTTTGTGTAGAGGTTGATTTTTATTTTTAAATAAAATTCTGATTTATTTTAAAGAGGGCTTAGAGGTATTCCTGATATGCATATTTCTGAACTTGCTGGCAAAATTTGACTCCCAATTCCTTCTCTTTAAAAAAATTTTTAATAAAATTCTTGAAATACAGGAAAAGCACATACCTTCCACGCTTAAGATTTGCCCCTTTATCATCTGGGGTAGACATGTAGGGAGTGTGCAATTAATTAAAAATTAATACTCAAGTTTTAAGGTAAATATTTCATTGGAAAGTAGACAGATTCTATTTGTGGGTTTTCCATTATTTAGTTCTGTGACCTTGAGTGAGCCACTTAACCTTCATGGACTTCAGTTACCCCATCTGAGAAATGGGCTCAGGTTGATTTTCACAAACTTGCTCCTTCCAACCTTGAGAGTGTCTGGATCTGTGCACACACTCCACCTCCCCTTTCTGTGACCTTCTCCACACTCTGAGATGTCTTCTTACCTGTCCAGATGTTCCGTAACCTTAGGCTAGAGACTGTTAGACCTCTGCCCTTCCCACCCCCACAGTTTTTCTGCTCCCTGTCCTCCCTTCCCATCTGATCTTCATTGGCTGAGGAAGCCAGAGAGCATGTGAGTGTGGATTGTCCTGCTAGCTTTGGCACTTCCCTATTTCAATTTAAATAAATGCAGTGTCCTTCCAGGCATTTTTTGCAATGGTCACCAACTAACCCTCCATTTCTGTGTACTTGATTAATGCCTACCTCACAGATGGTAAACCTCATGTGGGCAGACAGCATGTGTCTTTGGCCTACCCTGAGTCCCTAGTGCCCAGCACAGTGGCCAGTGCACAGTAGTGGCACAGTTGCGTATTTGTTTGAATGAATGAATCGGTCCTTTCCAGGCAGGACCCCTTAAATCACATTTAGCAGGCAGTGAAGTTAGACCTTGCTGAAATCCTTGTTGGCTTATATAGATCTATCCTGACCCCCAATCTAAAATAACCCCCAGCTTCCCTCCCTCCTTCCACTCATCTACCCTCGGTCTTTCTTCATTCTTGTATCCTGCCTTATTCCCTTTCCCTGCACTCACACTACCTTTATTTATTTGTTCCCAGCTTTGTTACTGTCTCTTCTATCAGAGTAAACTTCATGAATCCAGAACCTTCTTTACCCTTTTTCAAGGCTGTATCCTTAGCATCTAGAACAGCAGCAGCACAGAGATGTTGGCTGAGAGAATGAAAACTGACATATTGTTTGTAGCCAATCCAAATGGCGTGGACTCTCTCTGCTTTGACGTTGGCTAGAAATATTTTCCTTGCAGTGTCCCAGGCAGCAGTGCCAGATACGACTCTTCTCCCTGTTCCCAGCATAATATTGGCTCATCATGTTCTCCTGGTTTCCCTTTCAGGGCCCAGAGCAGAAGCCGTGTTCTTGAATGATGGTCAGTTCAAAACAGGTCATCTTCTCCTTTACTTGTTTTACTTCTTTTTCTTTATTTTTAACTTTACAGAGCTCTGAGAAAAAAAGAGAGCAAGAAACTTGAATAGGGTGTACTAACTCTTCAATCTGATAATGTTTCCTTTGCTGGGCAGGCAGGCATGCATGGTACCCAGGCCTCTCTGGTGAATGAGAAACATCTGCTCTAGCTAAGCCTGATGTCTTGCAAAGCACTCAAGGCTCCTAGCTGCCTCTAGCATGGTACCCAGGGTACCTTTCTTGCCTGCTGTTGCTGCTGCCTATTTGATGGTTGTTTTTCTCATTCTTTTGTGCCTTGGGGTGTGTGTTTTTTGTTGTTACCTACAAAACCTCTGAGCTTTCTTAATGTAAAAGCCAGAGAGGAGCTGGATTAACAGATGTTTTTGTTTTGCTATATAGAGGAGAATTAATATCTTCCTTGTTCAATAAAAGAACACTTTCCTAGTGTTAAATATATTCCTTGTTTAATTATGTTTTAAAGTCATGTGTGTGCGTAGGGGAGTGGAGGTTTAAAAGTGGAGGCATGAGCAGTGGCACATTTGAGATGATTTCTGAGGGAAAGACTTCCTGGCTTCTGAAGATATTATTCTTCATGCTTCTAATAAACTCTCGTGTTTGTCTGTGTAGCAGGCACAAATGAATTTGAATTTAATCCAAAGTGGCTGAGTGATCGACACACTGCTCGCTAAAAGCAGGATAAAAATTTCTAAACATTGGGAAAAGTAGAGAGAATAAAAAAGGGAATGCTAGGGAAAAGAAAATGCTTATGTTGTACAACATTTCTATGCAATGAATTTGATAGAATTAGAAGTCACTGACTGCTTTTCATATTATCTTGGCCTTTAGTACTGGCTTTGTAAGAGGTAAAGTCAGCTTTAGTTTAGAAAAACATTCCACTTATAAAGTACAGCTAATTTTTGTGAAGACTTGACTTTCTTGAAATGGATTCTTCTTCTGAACAACAAAGTGAATATTGAAAATAATTTCTCACTAATATGATGTGGATTTGATGAAAAAGTCATTGTTTCTGTATATAATACTGCAACACCTTAAAAAACTATTGTTTAACCTGTTTATTCACTTGCTTTGTATTAGAATCAGACCATATAAATTATTTCTACCAAGAATGTGCTGTTTGATGTGACTCTATTGTTAGCATTCTCCTTCAGATTTCTTCTATAGCTAATTTAGCAAAGCTGCATTTAAATCAGTCCCCGATGAGAGGACCTGGAGTTCACATTTTTGCTTTTAATAGACACATTAGTCTTCCTACATGGTAAGATTTCATAAATGGCTTCTTATTCTTTTCCTGGGAGATAGCTATTATATATCACTCAGTGCATTTCTGGTCTTACCTTAGGGAATTTACAGGGGTTGTCATTGCTTTGGCTTCAGCTGAAACACAAGAGGTTTTAAATTGGATCTTGTATTTGTGTTCAGGATTGAGAAAACTCTTCGGGTACCTTTAATAAGAATCCTGTAAAGATTATGTTGGCTAAACTAGTTTGAATAACCAGATATTACTGTGATACTTGGTTATTTGCAGGTTGCTTTCCCCCAGTAAGAAAAGGAAGAGAGGGACTCTTAGAGGCAGGGGTGAGGTGAGGCTTCTGGCAGGGTTATTTACATGCTGGCATTGGGGCATAAAAGCTGTGAGTACAGTCTTCTCCTGCTAAATGAAAAGCTATGGTTGACTTTAAAACATCACACAATATAATTTGCGTTCATAGTAGAAAAGCAGATAATGCAAATTAAAAAAAGTAATAAAAGAGTGTTCATAATCCTACCAGCCAGAGATAACTACTGTTGAAATGTTGTATATAACGTTTTATACTTTTTCTAAAGTTTGTCTTTTTTTAATGCAAAAATGGATCCTTTGACAGGATGTTCAATTAAAAATATATATCTTTACCTGTTCCTCAATCAATAACCCTTGTCTTGTGCCTCATAATACAAATAGTGTTTACAAAGAGTAGAAGAAGGTGATTACCTTCTGGTAATTACCCCAGGCCCCCAAGTGGCCTGGCCTGAGTTGAACTCAAGGAGCACATGGTGGTCCCAGGGAGCTTTTGGGAGAGAGAGAAATGTCATGGAAAAGCTGCCTTAGTGAAGTCTTTAGTTACAATGAAAACAAAAGCCCTGGCTGTGCATGTCCAAGAGTCACAGAACTGAACTGGGGCATGAAGACTCCTACACAAAATGGTTTAGGTGAAGGCAAGCGGGGTTGTGGGATCAGATTTTCAGTATTTGTAACTCCTACCCATTTACTTGTCATTTTTAAGACCTGGAAAGGCTCTGAAATGTGATCCCACTTGCAAGCTAGTAGGTTAGCCTGCTACAGTGTTATGGACGCTGCTAGAAGACACAGGATGCCTGGATCACAGGCAGAGGACCTTATTACTCATGGTACAGCAAGAAGCATGAGCTTCATGTTCAGTTCAGGTTTTCCTGTCCTTCAAATCTCATGAAGTGACACATGGAGGCTCAGGTAGATGTTACCCATAATAACAAGGTACCTCTTTTGGTTTCCACACAGTGGGTGTCTCAAAAAACTCAGACCTTTGTTCCCTTCTCTGTTTAACCTTCACACACATATTCCCTCCTAATAGATGTTCCCTACTTTGGTAGAATAGTAGGATTTTCCCCTAAAAATGTACTGTTAAAATGTGATTGTTGCTTTTCAAAATAGCTATCAGTTTTGAAGGGCAGTTTATTTAAGCATTGGTGAATTCAAACAAAACCTGTTTAAGTACCTTCCCTGTTGAAAAATAATGTGCTAGATGTTGAAGCTTGGGCCTCCTGCAGAGTTTAGGGGCCTATTTCAGGCCTTGGATGAGGAGAATCAGTGATTAGGTTACTATTTAACAGGACACTAGATCATTAAGTCTCAGAGGAGACCTGGGTATTTTACATTTTAGGCTAACTACTCCTTTTATGACTTTAGATGACATCTAATTTGGAGAATAAACACCTCTGTAATTAGCCTAGAGGCATGAAAAAGTATTTGATGTTTCCACCTTTGTAATCAGGATTTGGCTCTGCCAGCCACAGTAAGCTTTAAAACCCTGAAGGTAAAGCCTGTGTGTTCAGGAAACTCCATTAAGGCATCTGGTAATTAGGATTAATTTCCATCCTGGGCTTTCAATTAGTGTAATTAATATAGTGTATTGTGACTTGGTCTGAGGATATGAATTGTAATCTTTCTTCTTTCACAGTATGAGTTTGGTAGGTTTGGACTGATGCTGAAGCTCCAATACTTTGGCCACCTGATGGGAAGAACTGACTCATTAGAAAAGACCCTGATGCTAAGAAAAACTGGAGGCAGGAGGAGAAGGGACAACAGAGGGTGAGATAGTTGGATGGCATCACTGACTCGATGGACATGTTTGAGCAAGCTCTGGGAGTTGGTGACGGGCAGGGAAATATGGCATGCTGCAGTCTATGGGGTCACAAACAGTTGGACATGACTGAGCGACTGAACTGAACTGATAGGTTAGGGTGGGCCCTGGGAAGTGTGATTTCAGGCTTGGCTGGATTCCACTTGCCTCATTTGTTGTGTGCTCAGTCACTCAGTCATATCTGACTCTTTTGCGACCCCATGGAGTGTAACCTGCCAGGCTCTTCTGTCCATAGGATTTTCCAGGCAAGAATACTGGAGTGGGTTGCCATTTCCTACTCCAGGGGATCTTCCCAACCCAGGGATTGAACCTGCATCTCCTGTGTCTCCTGCGTTGGCAGGTGGATTCTTTACCACTGAGGTACCAGAGAAGCTGCCTCGTTGGTTAGAGGATCTTTTAAAAACTGGCTGTTAAATTCCAGTCCTAACCTCCTTTCCCAACCTTAGTTTTTCCCACTGGAAGGATTTGCTCAGCAGGCTATTTACTTTCTGGCAATAGGCAATGAGTCATCTCCAGCTTCATGCCTTCGCCCATGCCTTTCCTTCCCCTCCCTCATGGAGATATTTCCTAAGAATGGCCAGCCAAGTCTTCATCCTTCATAAGCCTCTCTACGTTCATGCCACTTCTCAGTGATGGCTCGCTCCTCTCAGATTCACAGCAGGGGAGTATGAAGTTTGAAGGCAGGAACCTCACCTTCTACCTTGCTTAATGTGCTACAGTACAAGTAGGAAGACTTCAGGGGCCACCTGGCTACTTGATCAAATTAAATCATGAAATAATAATAGCATGTGGAAGCTTGAGGGATTTAGGGGCTAATTTAGAGAAAAGAATCGCAAGAGGCAGTAACACATCACATGCTTCATTGGGTGGTGACTGGACAGGGTGCATGAGAAGGGAAGTTCTCACAGCACACCATCCAGAGGCTTATGGTGAGGGAACCACCATCCAGAAACGTGGAGGAGGGCAAGTGAATTCCAGGGAACAGAGGAATCAAAAGGAGGGCTCAAGTGTCTATACAATGTCCCTCAGCAATGTAGTGGGAATCTCTTTGTCAGAGAGCTCTGAAGGGCAACAGTGGCTTGGGGTTTTATAGCTACAAAGCCCATCTTATCACTGCTGCTGCTGCTAAGTCACTTCAGTCGTGTCCGAGTCTGTGCGACCCCATAGACGGCAGCCCACCAGGCTTCCCCTCCCTGGGATTCTCCAGGCAAGAACACTGGAGTGGGGTGCCATTTCCTTCTCCAGTGCATGAAAGTGAAAAGTGAAAGTGAAGTCGCTCAGTCGTATCCGACTCTTAGCGACCCCATGGACTGCAGCCTACCAGGCTCCTCCATCCATGGGACTCTCCAGGCAAGAGTGCTGGAGTGGGGTGCCATTGCTTTCTCCGCATCTTATCACTAGTTAACAGCTATTGGTGAGGTCTTGTGGGGTATGCAAAGTAAACAGGTCCTGAATGGATAGAAATTTGCTAGTTTGGGCTATATTTTATTGAGTTATAATTAAATGCAATATATATTAGTTTCAGGTATACAGCATAGTGATTTGATGTTTTTATACATTGTGAAATGATCCCCACAGTAAGACCAGTTACCATTTGTCACCGTACAAAGCTGTTAACTATAATTTACCTGCAATGCAGGAGGCTGGGATTCAATCCCTGGCTCAGGAAGATCCTTTGGAGAAGGGAATGGCTACCCACTCCAGTATTCTTGCCTGGAGAATTCCATGGACAGAGGAGCCTGGTGGGCTACAGTCCATGGGGTTGCAAAGAGCTGGACACGACTGAGTGATTAGCACTTTCATTACTTCGCTACTTCATAGTCCCTTGTGTACGTTACATCCTCATGACTCATTTATTTTATATATGGAAGTTTGTACCTCTTAATCCACTCACCCCAATTTTGGCTTTCCCCTCAATCCCTACCCCTCTGGCAACCACTGACTGATTTTTTGAATAAGCTAGAATGTATGAGTCTGTTTGTTGTTGTTGTTGTTTTGTTTGTTTTGTTTTTCAGATTCCACACATAAGTTAAATCATAGAGTATTTGTTTTCAGCAATATGACTTACTTCACTTAGCACAATACTCTTTATGTCTGTCCATGTTGGTGCAAATGGCAAGATGTCATTTTTTTTATTTTACGGCTGAGCAATATTCCTTTGTGTCTGTATGTGTCTTGTGTCTCATCTTTTATCCATTCATCTATTGATGGACACTTAGATTGTTTTCATATCTTAGCTATTATAAATAATGTTACAATGACCATGGGGTACATATATCTTTTCAATAGTATTTTTGTTTTCTTCAGATAAATATCCAGGGGTGGGATTGCTGGGTCATGTGCTAGTTCTATTTTTAGTTTTTTGAGGAGAGAAACCTCCAAAGATTTTTTGCCTTAGTGTCTGCACCAATTTACTTTCCCATTAACAGTGCATAAAGGCTCCCTTTTCTCCACATCCTCACCAGCACTTGCTGTTTCTTGTCGTTTTGAGAACAGCCACTCTAACAGGTGTGAGTTATTATCTTCCTGATTTACAGTTCCTGGATGATCAGTGATGTTGAGCATCTTTCATGTGCCTGTTGGCCATCTTATATCTTCTTTGGAAAAGTGCCTATTCAGGTTCTCTGCCCATTTTTAATTTTTTTTTTAAATATTGAATGAGTTCTCTATATATTTTAGATACCAATCCCTTATCATATGTATTGTTTGTAAATATCTTCTCCCATTCAGTAGGTTGCCTTTTCATTTTGTTGGTTTCTTTTGTTGCAGCCCCATTTATTTTTGCTTTTTGGACCTTGCTTGAGGAGACATAGCCAAAAAAATATTGCTAAGACCAATGTCAAAGTGTGTACTGCCTATGTTTTCTTCTACAAGTTTTGTGGTTTTAGACCTTACCTTTAAGTTTTTACAAGAGGGAGGGGATGTTACACATTTTGACATTGGTCTTAGCAATAATTTTTTTGAGATTTTATATATATATATATATGTATATACACATACACACACACACACACATATATATAGACACTTTGGCATTGGTCTTGGCAATATTTTTTTGCTATCTATATCTATATAATTATGACTTTTCACGTTTTTATATGGCAGAAACCAATACCACATTGTAAAGCAATTATATTCCAATTAAAAACTTTGAAAGTTTTAATCCATTTTGAGTTATTTTTAATATGTATCAAGTTGTCTCAACATCAATTATTAAAGAGACTCTTTTCCCCATTGTATATTCTTGCCTCATTTGAATAGATGAATTGACCATATGAGCACGGGTGTACTTCTGGGCTCTTGTTCAGTTCCATTGAACTATGTGTCTGTTTTCTTGTGCCAGCACTTTATTGTTTTGATTAGTATAGCTTTGTCATATAAAATAAAGTAAATAAAGCTTTCAGCTTTGTTCTTTCTCAAGATTGCTTTGGCTATTTGGGGTCTTTTGTGGTTCCATATAAATTTTAGGATTATTTGTTTTGGTTCTGTGAAAAATGACTTGGGTATTTTGATAGGAATTGAATTGAATCTGTAGATTGCTTTGGGTAATATAGATGTTTTAATGATATTGATTCTTCTAGTTCATGAGCATAGTATAACTTTGAATTTATCTGTGTCATCTTCAGTGTCTTTTCCTCAATGTCTTACTGTTTTTTAGACTATAGGGCTTTCAGCTCCTTGTACTGTGCTGTGCTGTGCTAAGTTGCTTTAGTCATGTCTGACTATTTGCGACCCCATGGACTGTAGGCCGCCAAGCTGCTCTGTCCATGGGATTTCCTAGACAAGAATACTGGAGTGGGTAGCTATGCCATCTCCAGAGTATCTTCCTGACCCAGGGATTGAGCCCATGTCTCTTATGTCGACCTGCATTGGCAGGCAAATTCTTTACCACTAGTGCCACTTGGGAAGCCTTTCACCTTCTTGGTTAAATTTATTCCTAGGTAATTCATTCTTTTAATGCAATTGTAAATGGGATTGTTTTCTTCATTTCTCTTTCTGATAGTTTGTAATTGATGTATAGAAATGCAGCGTGTTTCTATATATTAATTTTATATCCTGCAACTATACTGAATTTGTTTATTAGTTCTATTTTTTTGGTGGAGTCTTTGGGATTTTCTATATATAGAATCATGTCATCTGCAAATAATGACAGTTTAACTTTTTCCTTTTCAGTCTGAATGTCTTTTATCTGTTTTTCTTGACTAGTTGTTGTAGCTAGGACTTTCAATACTATATTGTATGAAAATGTTGAGAATGGGCATCCTTGTCTTGTTCCTGATCTTAGAGGAAAAACTTTAAGCTTTTCACCATTGAGTATAATGTTAGCTGTGGGTTACTTATGTCCTCTATTATGTTGAGATATGTTCTTTTTATATCTACTTTGTTAAGAGTTTTTATGATGATGAGATGTTGAATTTTGTCAAATGTTTTCTATGCATCCATTGAAATGACCATATGATTTTTATCCTTTTTTTTGGCTAATGAGAGGTATCATATTTATTGATTTGTACATATTAAACCATTTTTGCATCCTTGAAGTGAATCACACTTGATCATGGGCACTCAATTTGATACTGAACTCCAGCCCACTCTAGCCATCCTGTCCCACCTAAGGAAAAAGAAAAAATCTGAGGAACACTTTTGAAGGACACAGACCAGGATTTAGGCTCACTGAAAGACTGAGACCTAATCATGGGACTCTAGAACATTTCCCCTCCTCCCTCACCTCACCGATACATTACTAATGGCTACTGATAGTAATTCCTTTTACCAAGTAGATCATGTCTGTGTATCAAAAAAAAAAAATAATAATAATGACAAGACATACCTTGATGAGTCTGGGCAAAGATTGTCAATTTAATTTATCTTCTCAAGGAATCAACTTTTAGTTTCATTAATCTTCAGTTTTTTTTTTTTTTAGTCTCTACTTAATTTATTTCTGCTCTGATCTTTATTGCTTCTTTCCTTCTTCCAATGGTGGGCTTCATTTGTTTTTCTTTTTCTTTTCCTTTACGTGTCAAGTTAGGTTGTTTATCTGGATTTTGTTTTCCCCTTGAGGTAGGCATGTATGACTGTGAACTTCCTTCTTAGAACTTCTTTTGTTGTGTCCTATTTTGGACAGTTGTATTTCCATTTTCATTTGTCTCAAGGTATTTGTTGGTTTTGCCTTTGATTTCTTCATTGACCCATTGATTGTTTAGAAGCATATTGTATAGTTTCCACGTGTTTGTGTGTTTTTTCCAGTTTTTCTTTTGTACTTAATTTCTAGTTTTATCCTGTTGTGGTTGGAAAAAATGCTTAATCTTAATTCAATTTTAAATTTCCTCTTAAGTTTAATAACACTTGTTTGTAGTCTAACATGTGATTATTCCTGGAAAATGTTCATGTACACTTGAAAAGTATTCTGCTTTTGAGTGGAGTAATCTATATATATCTATTAAGCTCATCTGAACTAATGTGTTACTTAAGGCCAGTGAGTGTTTCCTTATTGATTTTCTGTCTGAACGATGTATCCATTGGTGAAAGTGGAGTATTAAAGTCCCCTACTATTATGGTATCATGGCCCCTTTTCTCTTTATTTCTGTTAATATTTGCTTTATATATTTACGTGCTTCTATATTGGGCCCTTCAGTGTTTACTAATGTTATAACCTCTTGTTGGATTGACCCCTTTATCACTGTATAAGGCTCTACTTTATCTTTTGTTACAGTCTGTTTTAAAATCTGTTTTGTTTGGTATGATTGTTGCCACCCCAACTTTCTTTCTGTTTGCATAGAATGTATTTTTCCATCCCTTCACTTTCATTTTATGTGTGTCTTTAAATCTGAGATGAGTCATGTGTGGGCAGCATTTAGATATGTCTTGTTTTTCTGTCCATTCAGCTACTATGTATCTTTTGATTGGAGCATTTGCTCTATTTACATTTAAATAGGTCTATACTTATTGTCACTTTGTTAACTGTTTTCTGTTTTTTTTTTGGTAAATCTTCTCTGTTTCTTTTGTCTTCTCTTAGTTTCATTCCTTGTGGTTTGATTGATTACTTTTGTGTTATGTTTTAATTTCTTTATTATTTATGTATACCTTTTAGGTTTTTGGTTTGTGTTTATCAATCAGGTTTATATAGGTATTGACCTCTATATATAGCTGTCTGTTTTAAACTGATAGTCACTTAAGTTCAAAGCCATTCTAAAAGTGTTTGAAATACAGTCTTCTGTCTCTTCATTTTGTTTTTTGCTTTTTGTTTCTATGAATTAGCTGAAACAGCTACCTCTCTGTCTTGAGCATCTCCTGAGTAGACTGTTTGCATCTGGTGGCTTTGGCAGGCTGGCTGGAGCTGAAGCAGGCCTGAGCTGAGGACCATCCCTGGGAAGTGCTGTGCCCAAAGCCGTTCTGTGAGAGTGGCTGCAGTTGGAGCAGAAGTGGGCCAGGGTACGTCCCTAGGGAGCATTGCACTAAGGCTGCCTTGGCAGGTGTGGGCCAGGGGAGTCCCAGGGGAAACCCAAAATGACATTGCTGGTTTTTCTACTTTGGAAAGGGTCCCAGCAGTTTTCTCTCTGTTTGTCAGAAGCTCCAGGGTTAGTAAATGGATTTCATTTCTGTATAGTCTCATTGACCTTTAAACTGCCCCTTTTTTCCTGTGTCCCAGGGTGGGTGAATCTGTGCTTGGGCCCCTCAGCAGTATCTCTCCTTGCTGCAGGTTGCCAGGCTGGTGATGGTTCCTGTGGATACTGTGTCTTCATCTTTCCTGCTCGTTTCTGTGTGGTCCCTCTATGTGCAGTAACTGTTCATTCAGACCTCAGGTCTTCTTCAGGAGGAATTACTCTGCATATAGGTATAGATTTGATGTGTTTGTGGAAGGTGGTGAGCTCAAGGTCTTTCTAGCCACCATCTTGGACCTAGTTTGAGCTACTTTTAAAATAACTTAAAGTATTAAAAATTGAGTTTGGGGAAGGAAGATGGCAGAAGAGTAGGTGGGTGTGGAGTACATCTCTCTCCACGGATACGTCAGGAATACACCTTCAGACACAGAAATTTATGCAGAATACCAGCTGAGAGCAGACAGGAATAACTGACCAGTGGAAAAGAATTTAAGAACCATGTAAAACTCGGCAGGATGAAGGAGCTAGGGGGAAAAACAGTGTTAGTAGGACTGGACCTGCTCTTGGCAGGTGGGGGAGCTGAAGCTGGGGTCCGATCCCCACACTGGGGCAGTTGTCTGAGTCAGAGGAGAAACACTGAAGGCTGATAGGGAAACAGCTGATCTGTGGCAGCCTAAATGGAATGAGAATCAGATAGTCCTTGCCACAGACAGGAATGCTGGTCCCCTGGAAGATACAGCGGCTGGGAGCTGGAGCTTAGGGACTGTGGAGCAATCCCAGGGCTAGAGCTGCTGTTGACTGTGGAGACACAGAGTGAAGGGATGTGAGGGAGGAGACTGTGGTGGGAAATGCTGGTGGAGGAAAACCAGGCAGCCATGGAAGCAAGGTTCGATACTGCTGAGTCACACCTAGAGGGTGGAACCATCACCATAGCCTCTCTCCCCACGCCAGCATTGGCAGCTGAACAATAGAGAGGCTGGCCCGTCAAACACCTGACGCACTGAACTACAGAATAGGACCCCACCTAGAGTGCCCCTTGAAGTGTCTGATGAGCTGATCTACAGAGTAAGACCCCTGCGAGGGGGGCCTCTCTATGTGCTTGACGGGTCGAACAACAGAGGACTCCAGACAAGGGAGCCCTCTAAGTGCCAGAATGGGTGGAGCTATGGATAAAGACTGGCCAAAGAGGCTTTCTGATTGCCAGTTACAAGAGACTAGAAAAAAGACTCTGATAGGGCCATAACTCCTTCAGCGGAGGCAGTCTGTGTTCCTGCACACTTGGCACTGCCACGGTCCCTGCAAACCAAGCAGCTGTGCCACCTTCACACTCAACTCTCACCGGGGCAGAACTGCCACAGGCAAAAAAGTCTTGCATCTATGTGTGCAGGGTCACTTGGGTCGTGTCTGACTCTTTGCAACTGTGTAGACTGTGGCTTGCCAGGCTTCTCTGTCAGGGAGGGGAGTTCTCCAAGCAAGAATATGGAAAGTACTGGCCAATATTGGTTGCCATACCCTTCTAGAACACTATATTTCCTGCTGTTCTAGCCACCAACCCCACTGAGTACTTGGTGCTGCCAGAACCCCTGCAACCCAAGCAGCTGCACCACCTCCACACCTGGCCCTCACAGGGACAAACCCAAGTCCTCCAGGGCAGCCTCAGGCGCAAACCCCAGTGGACGACCCACATGCAGAGGTGGAAATAAAACCACAATTGAAACCTAGGAACAGTGCCGCTAAGGAAGAAGACCCAAAACCTTCCCACCAGCTGTACAAGTTGCAGATTAAATCCACATGATCAACTAGGCAGACTCTGTGTCTATGGAATATATTAAAGGCCATTGAGAGCTCCCACAAAAGAAAATTCACTAGTTCTGATAGCTGTGGACATTGGAGGCAGGAACACACAGGAGTAGGACCAGATTAGAATCTGAGCTGCCCCCACAGCAGGTCCAGAGATCATCACAGTGTTGGAGGGCATCCTAGGGAGGTGAGGTGGACTGTGACTCCCAGCGAGGGAATGGACTCTGACAGCAGTGACTCAAGAAAAACATTTATTACTCTCATTTTTTGACTTGTTCTGTAGAGTTTTTTGGATTTTTTTTCTTTTTTCTTTTCCTTCCCCTCCCCCCCCCCTTTACAGTTGTCTATTTTATTGGCAGTAAGAAATCCAATTAAGCTTTTGAGCTTTTTTTTTCTCAATCACATTTTTTATTGTTGTTACAAACCTCTGCCTCTATGTTGGGCTTTTGCAGATCTGTGGAGTTTTCCTTTTTTTCTCTCTCTCTTTTTTTTAAATTTAATTTTTTAAACCTATTGTTTTTTATACATTTATTCCTTTGTTTGCTTTTCCTACTGTTCTTTTCCTTTACCATTAATATTTAACATATATAAATCTTTATCTACTTCTATTTAACTTTGCATATCTATCTTTCTTTTTTTTCTCTCCTTTCCTCTCAACATATTTGTTAGTTTTATTTTCATTGATTTATTCCCCAATTGGCACCTTTAGTTTTGTTTTCCAGTTTGTGCTTTAATTAGTTTTGTTTTGGTAGATATAATTCTTGGTTTCCCTTGTTCTCCAGGTCAATCTATTGTATTTTATTTTTGTTGCACTGTTTGGATTTTGCTTATGGGTGCATATGTATATGTGTATATTCAGTCACACTTTTTATTGTTGTTATAGACCTCTGCCTCTACATTGGGCTTTTGCAATTCTGTGGAGTTTTCCATTTTTTTTCCTTTTTTCTTTCCTTTTCCATTTTTTTTCTCTTTTTTTAAATAATTTTAATTTTTAAACCTATTATATTTTTTCTACATTTATTCCCTTGTTGCCTTCCCTACTGTTCTTTTCCCCTTGCAGTTAATCTTTAAATGTATATAAATCTTCTTCAACTACCTCTGTTTAACTTTGTATATCTTTCTTTCCTTTCCTCTTAACATATTTGTTAGTTTTGTTTTCATTGCTTTATTCCCCACTTGGCACCTTGCTTTAGTTTTGTTATCAAGTTTGTGCTTTAGTTAGTTTTGTTCTTAACTGATAAATATAATTTTTTATTTCCTTAGTTCACTGGGTCAATCTACTTTACTCTATTTTTGTTGAACTGTTTTGACTTTGCTCATGGGTGTATATGTATATGTGTATATTCCATTATTTTTGTTATTATTTGCCTGATGTTGTAACTGACATTTGCCTGGGGTTCATCTTTGATTTCTTATTCTTGGAAATTTGTTTTCATAGCACTTAATGCCATAACAAACCACTTGTGGAATCTTCATTCTTGACCAGAGATCAAGCCCTGAACCTTTGGAGTGGGAGCACTAGACCCTAGACTACCAGTGACTAACCCTGCTGCTGCTAAGTCACTCAGAGAAGGCGATGGCACCCCACTCCAGTACTCTTGCCTAGAAAATCCTACCAGAGAACTAACCCTAGGGAATATCAAATAGTGAGAACTCACACAAAGGAAACCACTTGAATACAAGACCTGGCCTCACCAACCACCAGTTGCACCCTGTGCAGGACACCTCATTTAAACAACAAACAAAACAAAAATACAAACCCTGTCATCAGCAGACAGGATTACCACCTCACTCAGCCTTACCCATCAGAGGAAAAACAAACAAACAAACAAACCAACAAACAAAAACTTAGCACAAATCTTACCCAATAGAAGCTTACACAAACCACTGGACCAACCGTGGGAGGGCAGAAACCAAAAGGAAGAAAGAATTCAACCTTCTTCAAAGAAACTCAACTTTTCTTGAATTCCGGGAAAAGGATATCTCAAACACAATAAGTTTAAAAAAAATAATGAAATGGCAGGAAATACTACACAAGTGAAGGAACAAACTAGAAACACAGAAGTCCTGTATTTGGAAATAGGCAAACTGGAGAGGAAATAGGCAACCTACCTAAAAAAGATTTTAGAATAATGATAGTAAAGATGATCAAAAGCCCTGAAAACAAAATGGAGAAAATGCAAGAATCAATTAACAAAGACCTAGAAGAATTAATGAATAAACATACAAACAACTGAAATTAAAAATACTCTAGAAGGAATCAATAGCAGAATATCTAAAGCAGAAGAATGAATCTGTGAGCTGGAAGATAAAATAGTGGAAATAACTTCTGAAGAGCAGAATAAAATAAAAAGAATGAAAAGAACTGAGGACAGTCTCAGAGACCTCTGGGACAATATCAAATGCACCAACATTCAAATTATAGTGGTCCCAGAAGAAGAAGAGAAAAAGAAAGGGTATGAGAAAAATTTTAAAGAGATTATAGATGAAAATTTACCCAACATGGAAAAGGAAATAGTCAATCAAGTTCAAGAGGCACAAAGTATTCCATACAGGATAAACCCAAGGAGAAACATGTCAAGACACATACTAATCAAGCTAACAAAGACTAAACACAAAGAAAGAATATTAAAAGCAACAAGGGAGAAGCAACAAGTAACATACAAGGGAAACCCCATACACTTAATGGCTGATCATTCATCAGAAATTCTGCAGGCCAGAAGAGAATGGCAGGATATATTTAAAGTACTGAAAGGGAAAAATCTACAACCAAGATTACTGTACCTGACAAGGGACTCATCAGAATTGATGGGGAAATGAAAAGCTTTTCAGACAAGCAAAAGTTAAGAGAATTCAGTACCACCAAACCAGCTTTACAACAAATGTTAAAGGGACTTATATAGTCAAGAAATACAAGAGTAGAAAAAAGATCTACCAAATCAACCCCAAACAATTAAGAAAATGGCAGTAGGAACATATATATCAATAATTACTTTAAGTGTAAATGGATTAAATCCTCCAACCAAAAGACACAGACTGGCTGCATGGATACAAAAACAAGACCCATATGTATGCTGTCTAAAAGAAACCCACTTCAGACCTAAGGACACAAATAGACTGAAAGTGAGAGGATGGAAAAATATATTCCATGCAAATGGGAAGCAAAAGAAAGCTAGAGTAGCAATCCTCATGGACAAAATAGACCTTAAAATAAAGAAGATTGCAAGAGATAAGGAAGGACACTACATAATGATCAAGGGATCAATCCAAGAGAAAGACATAACAATTGTAAATATCTATGTACCCGAAATACGAGTACCTCAATACATAAGACAAGTACTAACTGACATAAAAGGATAAATTGACAGTAACAGAATAATAGTAGGAGACTTTAACCCCCACTCACACTAATAGACAGATCATCAAAACAGAAAATTAATAAGGAAACACAAATCTTAAATGATACATCAGATGAGATGGATCTCATTGTTATCTTCCAGACATTCCATCCAAATGCAGAAGAATACACCTTCTTCTCAAGTGCACATGGAACATTCTCCAGGATAGACTACATCTTGGGTCACAAATCAAACCTTGGTAAATTTAAGAAAATTGAAATTGTGTCAAGCATCTTCTCTGACCACAATGCTATGAGACTAGATACCAATTGCAAGAAAAAAACTGTAAGAAACACAAACACATGGAGATTAAACAACACGTTTCTAAATAAACAACAGGTTTCTGAAGAAATCAAAAGGGAAATTTAAAAAGTTCTAGAAACAAATGACAATGAGAATATGACAACTCAAAACCTATGGGATGCAGCAAAAGCATTTCTAAGAGGGAAGTTTATAGCAATACAATCCTACCTCAAGAAACAAGAAAAACATTGAATAGACAACCTAACTTTATACCTAAAACAACTGGGAAAAGAAGAAGAAGAAGAACAACAACAACAACAACAAAACAAAATTAGTAGAAGGAAAAAAATCATAAAGTTTGAAGCAGAAATAAATGAAAAAGAAATGAAAGAAACAACAGTAAAGATTAATAAAACTAAAAGCTGGTTCTTTGAGAAGATAAACAAAATTGACAAACCTTTAGCCAGACTCATCAAGAAAAATTGAGAGAAGAATCAAATCAACAAAATTAGAAATGAAAAAGGAGAGGTTACAACAGAAAATGCAGAAATGCAAAGGATTATAAGTGACTATTATGAACAACCAAATGGCAATAAAATAGATAACCTGGAAGAAATAGACAGATTCTTAGAAAAGTTCAGTCTTCCAAGACTGAGCCAGGAAGAAATAGAAATTATGAACAACCCAATTATAAGCACCAAAATTGAAGCTGTGATCAAAAATCTCCAAAAAAGAAAAAAAGCATAGGACTAGATGGCTTCACAGGAGAATTCTATCGAACATTTAGAGTAGAGCTAATGCCTATCCTTCTCTTTCAGAAAACTGCAGAGGCAGGAACACTTCCAAAATCATTCTACGAAGCCACAATCACCCTGATACCAAAACCAGACAAGACAACACAAAAAAGAAAACTACAGGCCAATATCACTGATGAACATAGATGCAAAAATCCTTAGTAAAATTTTAGCAAACATAATTCAGCAACACATCAAAAAGATCATACACCATGATTAAGTTGGGTTTATTCCAGGCATGCAAAGATTCTTCAACATATGCAAATCAATCAATGTGACACACCATATTAACAAATTGAAAGATAAAAACCATAT
Source organism: Bos indicus x Bos taurus (assembly GCF_003369695.1). Taxonomy (NCBI): domain Eukaryota; kingdom Metazoa; phylum Chordata; class Mammalia; order Artiodactyla; family Bovidae; genus Bos; species Bos indicus x Bos taurus. The sequence continues at coordinate 107,918,525 of NC_040076.1, read as the reverse complement.
GATCATCTCAATAGATACAGAAAAAGCCTTTGACAAAATTCAGCACCCATTTATGATTAAAACTCTTCAAAAAATGGTCACAGAAGGAACCTACCTCAACATAGTAAAGGCCATATATGATAAGCCTACAGCAAACATTATTCTCAATGGTGAAAAACTGAAAGCATTCCCCCTAAGATCAGGAACAAGACAACGGTGTCCACTTTTACCACTGTTATTCAACATAGTTCTGGAAATCCTAGCTACAGCAATCAGAAAAGAAAAAGAAATAAAAGGAATCCAGATGGGAAAAGAAGTAAAGCCGTCACTGTTGCAGATGACATGATACTGTATATAGAAAACCCTAAAGATTGTATTAGAAAATTACTAGAGCTAATCAGTGAATTTAGCAAAATTGCAGGATACAAAATCAATACACAGAAATCACTTGTATTTCTATATACTAACAATGAAAAATGAGAAAGAAATTAAGGAATCAATCCCATTCACCACTGCAACAAAAAGAATTAAATATTAATTTAAATATTAAATTAAATATCTCTGTGTACAGAGTCAAAAGCACTGTACACAGAAGATTATAAGACACTAATGAAAGAAATCAAAGATGATATAAACAGATGGAGAGATATTCCATGTTCCTGGGTAGGAAGAATCAATATTGTAAAAATGACTATACTACCAAGTGCAATCTATAGATTCAATGCTATCCTTATCAAATTACCAATGGCATTTTTCACAGAACTGGAACAAAAAATTTCACAATTCATATGGAAACACAAAAGACCCCGAAGAGCCAAAGCAGTCTTGAGAAAGAAGAATGGAACGGGAGGAATCAAGCTTCCCAACTTCAGATTATACTACAAAGCTAGTCATCAAGACATTATGGTACTGGCACAAAAACAGAAATATAGACCAATGGAACAAGATCAAAAGCCCAGAAATAAACCCATACACCTATGGATACCTTATTATTGACAAAGGAGGCAAGAATATACAATGGGGCAAAGACAGCCTCTTTAATAAATGGTACTGGGTAAACTGCACAGCTACATGTAAAAGAATGAAATTAGAACACTTCCTAACACCATACACAAAGATAAACTCAAAATGGATTAAAGACCTAATTGTAAGACCAGAAACTATAAAACTCCTAGAGGAAAACATAGGCAGAACACTTGATGACATAAATCAAAGCGAGACCCTCTATGACCCACCTCCTAGAGTAATGGAAGTAAAATCAAAAGTAAAAGAGTGGGACCTGATTAAATTTAAAAGGTTTTGCACAGCAGAGGAAACTATAAGCAAGGTGAAAAGGCAACCCTCAGAATGGGAGAAAATAATAGCAAATGAAACAACTGACAAAGGGTTAATTTCCAAAATATACAAGCAGCTCATACAACTCAATACCAGAAAAACCAATGACCCAATCAAAAAGTGGGAAAAAGACCTAAACAGACATTTCTCCAAAAACCTACAGATGGCTAACAAACACATGAAAAGGTGCTCAACATCACTCATTATTAGAGAAATACAAATCAAAACTACAATGAGATATCACCTCACACTGGTCAGAATGGCCATCATCAAAAAGTGTACAAACAATAAAGCTGAAGAGGGTGTGAAGAAAAGGGAACACTCTTGCCCTATTGGTGGGAATGTAAATTGATACAGCCACTATGGAAGATGATATGGAGATTCCTTAAAAAACTAGGAATAAAACCGCCATATGACCCAGAAATCCCACTCCTAGGCATATACTCTGAGGAAACCAAAATTGAAAGAGACACATTTATCCCATTGTTCATTGCAGCACTATTTGCAATAGCTAGAACACGGAAGCAACCTAGATGTCCACTGACGAATGGATAAAGAAGTTGTGGTACATATGCACAATGGAATATTCAGTTCAGTTCAGTTCAGTCGCTCAGTCATGTCCGACTTTTTGCGACTCTTTGCGACCCCATACATCGCGGCACGCCAGGCCTCCCTGTCCATCACCAACTCCCGGAGTTCACTCAGACTCACGTCCATCAAGTCAGTGATGCCATCCAGCCATCTTATCCTCTGTCGTCCCCTTCTCCTCCTCTCCCCAATCTCTCCCAGCATCAGAATCTTTTCCAATGAGTCAACTCTTCGCATGAGGTGGCCAAAGTACTGGAATTTCAGCTTCAGCAGCATTCCTTCCAAAGAAATCCCAGGGCTGATCTTCTTCAGAATGGATTAGTTGGATCTCCTTGCAGTCCAAAGAGTTCTCCAACACCACAGTTCAAAACCATCAATTCTTTGGCACTCAGCCTTCTTCACAGTCCAACTCTCACATCCATACATGACCACTGGAAAAACCATAGCCTTGACTAGATGGACCTTTGTTGGCAAAGTAATGTCTCTGCTTTTGAATATGCTATCTAGGTTGGTCATAACTTTCCTTCCAAGGAGTAAGCGTCTTTTAATTTCATGGCTGCAGTCACCAACTGCAGTGATTTTGGAGCCCCCCAAAATAAAGTCTGACACTATTTCCACTGTTTCCCCATCTATTTCCCATGAAGTGATGGGACCAGATGCCATGATCTTCATTTTCTGAGTATTGAGCTTTAAGCCAACTTTTTCACTCTCTTCTTTCACTTTCATCAAGAGGCTTTTGAGTTCCTTTTCACTTTCTGCCATAAGGGTGGTATCATCTGCATATCTGAGGTTATTGATATTTCTCCCAGCAATCTTGATTCCAGCTTGTGCTTCTTCCAGCCGAGCATTTCTCATGATGTACTCTGCATATAAGTTAAATAAGCAGGGTGACAATATACAGCCTTGACATACTCCTTTTCCTATTTGGAACCAGTCTGTTGTTCCATGTCCAGTTCTAACTCTTGCTTCCTGATCTGCATACAAATATCTCAAGAGGCAGGTCAGGTGGTCTGGTATTCCCATCTCTTTCAGAATTGTCCACAGTTTATTGTGGAATATTACTCACTCATAAAAAGGAATGCATTTGAGTCAGTTCTGATGAGGTGGATGAACCTCATTATACAGAGTATAAAAGAACCTATTATACAGAGTGAAGTAAGTCAGAGAAAGATAAATATCATATTCTAATGCATATATATGGAATCTAGAAAAATGGTACTGAAGAATTTATTTACAGGGCAACAGTGGAGAAACAGACATAGAGAATAGATTTATGGACATGAGGAGAGGGAAGGAGAAGGTGATATGTGTGGAAAGAGTAACATGGAAACTTACATTACCATACATAAAATAGATAGCCGATGTGAATTTGCTGTATGGCTCAGGAAACTCAAATGGGTTCTATATCAATCTAGAGGGGTGGGATGGGGAGGGAGTTTGGAGGGAGGTTCAAAAGGGAGAGAGTATATGTATACCTATGGCCGATTCATGTTGGGGTTTGACAGAAAACAGCAAAATTCTATAAAGCAGTTATTCTTCAATAAAAAATTAAAAAATTTTTAATTGAGGTTGGTACTGGTGGGCTTTTGAGCTAATGGTTGTCAGACTGCAGTGACTGCCAGGTCTTAGTTGTGCCACTCTGAATCTTTGATCTTGATTGTGGCATGCAGAACCTTTAGCATAGGGATTTTTAGTTACAGCATGTGAATTCTTGGTTGTGTCATATGGGATCTAGTTCCCTGAGCAGGGATGAGACTTGTCCCCTGCATTGAGAGTATGAAGTCTTAGTTACTGGACCACTGGGGAATACCCCATTCTTATTTCTAACTCCTCTAAGAATCCCTACGCTCTCTATGCCCTCAAAAAAAGATAGGTGGAAGAATTTATATAAACTTGCTAAACTACTAATAGACAGATACCATTTTTTCATATTAAAGGTAGTGGATCTAAACCTATTGTTGAGCAAGAAGTAAAATGCTTACCATCTGGAGGTTAATTAGTTCTCTATGTCATTAGTATACTATTTAAAATATTCAGTGGTCTTTACTTGTGAGCATACTGTAGTATATTAAAATGTTATCTATTGGGAATCACTTCATGCACTATTCCTTTTAGTAATTGAACTAGAGTAGTTCTTTGAAAGTATTTCAGATGGTGTGGCTCAGTCATGGGATTTTGAGTAGGCAAAGAGGTCTTTTCCAAATCATCATCTTGTACTCATCACTTATATTTGATTTTCTCTCTGCTCAGCCTAAACTTCTCCTCTTTTCTGTTTCTCTCTTCTCTGTCTCCTTTTCATAGTAACTCCCTCTCTTCTTGTCATCTTCTATGCTAAAAGAAAGGGAATGCCAAAGAATGCTCAAACTACCACACAATTGCACTCATCTCACACGCTAGTAAAGTAATGCTCAAAATTCTCCAAACCAGGCTTCAGCAATACGTGAACCATGACTTTCAGATGTTCAAGCTGGTTTTAGAAAAGGCAGAGGAACCAGAGATCAAATTGCCAACATCCACTGGATCATCGAAAAAGCAAGAAAGTTCCAGAAAAAACATCTATTTCTGCTTTATTGACTATGCCAAAGCATTTGACTGTGTGGATCACAATAAACTGTGGAAAATTCTTCAAGAGATGGGAATACCGGACCACCTGATCTGCCTCTTGAGAAACTTATATGCAGGTCAGGAAGCAACAGTTAGAACTGGACATGGAACAACAGACTGGTTCCAAATAGGAAAAGGAGTACGTCAAGGCTGTATATTGTCACCCTGCTTATTTAACTTATACGCAGAGTACATCATGAGAAACGCTCAGCTGGAAGAAGCACAAGCTGGTATCAAGATTGCCGGGAGAAGTATCAATAACCTCAGATATGCAGATGACACCACCCTTATGGCAGAAAGTGAAGAGGAACTAAAAAGCCTGTTGATGAAAGTGAAAGAGGAGAGTGAAAAAGTTGGCTTAAAGCTCAACATTCAGAAAACGAAGATCATGGCATCTGGTCCCATCACTTCATGGGAAATAGATGGGGAAACAGTGGAAACAGTGTCAGACTTTATTTTGGGGGGCTCCAAAATCACTGCAGATAGTGATTGCAGCCATGAAGTTAAAAGACACTTACTCCTTGGAAGGAAAGTTATGACCAACCTAGATGACGTATTAAAAAGCAGAGACATTATTTTGCCAACAAAGGTTCATCTAGTCAAGGCTATGGTTTTTCCAGTGGTCATGTATGGATGTGAGAGTTGGACTGTGAAGAAAGCTGAGTGCTGAAGAATTGATGGTTTTGAACTGTGGTGTTGGAGAAGACTCTTGAGAGTCCCTTGGACTGCAAGGAGATCCAACCAGTCCATTCTAAAGGAGATCAGTCCTGGGTGTTCTTTGGAAGGAATGATGCTAAAGCTGAAACTCCAGTACTTTGGCCGCCTCATGCGAAGAGTTGACTCATTGGAAAAGACTCTGATGCTGAGAGGGATTGGGGACAGGAGGAGAAGGGGACGACAGAGGATGAGATGGCTGGATGTTATCACGGACTCAATGTATGTGAGTTTGAGTGAACTCCGGGAGTTGGTGATGGACAGGGAGGCCTGGCATGCTGCAATTCATGGGGTCGTAGAGTCGGACACAACTGAGCAACTGAACTGAGCTGAACTGATGCTCTAAATATGTCATCAAGTGTTCTCAGCCACTATGGAAGATGGTATGGAGATTCACATACCTAATCTTTAAGTTTAACTAATCTCTAAATTCAATCTCTAAGTTCATACTTAATCTCTAAATTCAACTTCTAAAGGAAGGGAATGGTCAATTCTTATCCTTTCAATAGGTCAGAGTGATGGGGATGGAGGCTGATGGGGGAGGTGGGAAGTGGGGGGTAATAATGGAGGAGGGGATTAAAAACTACTATGCTTTTTTCCCTTTTCTGAATAAAGGGTCAGTTGTGATAGGTTACAGAAAAATCAAAATACCTGAATTCCTCTTTAATTACATGACAAATAGATTCTCCTAGAATTCTACAAGGGAGCAGGGTTGAGGTCAGCAAGGATGAGGGAGATTGAGGAGGAAAGAAGGCATAGTAGTCTAGACCCCCAAAGAGCACCAGCAGCTAAGATAAATAGAGCATAAGAAACCACCAAAAGAAACCCAGGAGATGGGAATATTGAGTGGGGTCAACAAAGGGTCAGTACTGCTGAGCAGTCAAGCGTTATGAGTTTAGAAATGACTTTACTTCATTAGCTACATGGAGGTCATTGGTCATTTTGCTGAGTAGAGTTCAGAGGTACACTGAGCAGATGACTGATTGGAGTGTGTTAAGGATGAAAGAAAGCAAATAACAGAGACAGTTTGTGTGGTCATCTACACTCATTTTTTTTTTCCATTCTGAGACCCACTGTTTCCTTTTTCTCTCTAACCCATATATTTCAGGGGGTGACTTACAATGGCTCTCAAGGATGCCTGCCAGAAACTGGGTGGAGGAGTGGGCTGGGACAGATTTGTCAAGGCCTCAGGTATATGTGGACAGAGCTTGGGCAGAACATGTTTATCCAGTTAGCACCTCAGTTGAGTTCTCGGATCTGAAGGTACCACACTCTCCTGAATCTTGACTTAAATTCCTATCTCTTTTGTGGATTAAAATGTCTTCTAAAAGGGTGTTACAGTGATGCAGCGTTGAATTCAAGCATTTTTAGACACTAGAAATTAATTATAGAAAGACAGTCCATGACTCTGAAGACTGTGAAAGGGGCCAAATGCCTGGTTCTAGTCACAGATTTTCAAATGTGGAAGAGTTTGAGGAGTGATTCATGCTTCTGAACACCTGTCTGTTAACCACATCTGGCTAATTTCAAGGCATACTGTTTAGCACTACACCAAGTATACTTTTTAAAATGAAATGAAAGTAGCATACCTTATTCATACTATGACATTCTTATTTGGAGCTTAAGTCTTTACATCTAGAGATTATGAATTACTTCTAGCCATTTTTAATAGTTATGTTTAGCCTCAGAAGGACATGCTAATTTTTATAAGCTGAACCCAAGGTTTTGAATTCTGTATCACATTTAAGGTTTGGCATATATTTTTTTCACACAGTAGTCTTTTCCATATAGTGATGAACTTTATTGGCTAATATTTGTTAGAGTTTTATAAAATTTGCATTTTAAGTTTGACCTAGCAAGAAAACATTATAACTGATATGCTAAGAGGAAAGAGGAAATTGAATCATATAAAATGCTCATTTAAAATCACAAAAAATGAAAAGACACAAATAGGAACAAAGAACAAGGACAATCAACAGGGAAGAATATGAACACATGTACTGCATATAAATCCAGCTGCTCAATAAACAGTTTGAACATCAACAGTCTAAATGCACCAATTAAAAGAGATTGTCCGAATAGAAAAAACAAGACTCAACTCTTCACTGCCATAAAATTCCACTGCAAATATAAGATGCATATAGGTTAAAAGTGAATGAATGGAGAAAAAGATACTGTGGAAACACTAATCAAAAGAAAGCAGGAGTAGCTGTGTTAATTTCAGGCAGAGTTTGGAGCACAAAAAGTTATCAAGGATAAAGAAGGGAATTATAAAATGATAAAGGTGTCAATTCTCAAAGGAGACATAACAGTCTTTAATGTATATGTACCTAACCAAATCAAACTGCATGAGGCAAAAACTGATAGAACTACACAGAGAAATAGATGAATACATTATCATAGCTGGAGACTTCAAAACCCTTCTAGTAGAAATGGACAGATTAATACAATCAGTAAGGACATAGGTGAACTCAACAACATCATCAAGCAAGTGCATGTAATTGACATCAATAGACTACTTCATCCAGTGTTTGCAAAATATACATTCTTCTCAAGCTCACGTGGAATGTTCACTGAGATAGACCACATTCTGGGCTATAAAACACAGCTTAACACTCTCTGTTGTTGTTCAGTTGCTCATTTGTGACTGACTCCTTGTGACCCCGTGGACTGCAGTATACCAGGCTTCCCTGTCCTTTACCATCTCCCAGAGCTTGCTCAAAATTTTAATACATTTAAAAGAGGAGAAAACATGCAATATCTGCTCTCAGACCACAAAGGAATTAAACCAGAAATCAATAAAGAACAATAACTGGAAAATCCCCCAATAGGCAGAAGTTAAATAATACAGTTCCAAATTACACATAGATCAAAAAAATGAAATCTCAGGATAAATTTTAAAATATTTTTAAGTTTGAAAATGAGAAAATAACTTATTAAAATTTGTAGGATGTGGCAAAAGCAATCCTTAGAGGGAAAATTGTAGCACTGAATGCATATACTGGAAAAGAAGAGAGGTCTAAAATCAGTAACATACATTTCCACATTATGAAACAGTAAATTAACTCCAAATTAAGTAGAAGAAAAGGAAACAATGAGCAGAAATCAGTCAAATTGAAAATAGGAAATCAATACAGAAAATCAGTGAAGCCAAAACTGTGATCTTTTTCTTCAAAATGATCAACAAAGTTGAGAAGCCTCTAGGCTGATCAACCAAGAAAAATGAAAGAGAACACGAATTTCTAGATTTAAGGATATCAAGTAAAAACACCCAACATACCAGATTTCCCTGTACCTCTTGTTTGACTGCCTTTACAGTTTCACTTCTTCTTTTAATGGTAATTCCTCCTAGTTCCATCGCCACTTCCCCTGCTTGGTCACCTCTAGCTGGGAGGCAAAAGCAGAAGCAGATTATATTCAGAGAGGCTGAAGAGGTTCCTCCATCTGTGGAATTTGCCCACCATTCATCTCTTGATGTCTGAAACCAGTGTTGTGAAGTTTCTTTCAATTGAATGAATGGTCTCTGAAGGGTAGCGATGCCAGCTTATAAAGTGTAAAGCATCCCCTTCAGATTGTTTCTTATAGAGCAGCCAGGTGACACGCCCTGATAGGGAAGAGGTGAGGGAAGGTTGGGTGCTTGGCAAGGTGGGTGCCTGGAAGGAATCTGCCTCAGAAAAACCTGAGAAGCTGAGGGTGGAGCTGGACAGTAGCTGACCATGGGTGCCCATCTTCCCAGTCAGGCCTCTTTGGCTCCCATCTGTGATGATGCTGTCACAGGCCACTCTCCTCATGATCTTGCCTCTTTGTCTCTCATCAGGTGCCAAACCACCTCAGTTCTTTGACTTTAGAATGGCTCTGCGGTCTGCCCTGTGCCTGAGGCCCCTGTGCTCAGCTGCTCAGGCTTGTGATGGCTCAACACTACTGATCGTGACTGTGAAGACTATGGATGGTGACTTGTGTGTGTGTGTGTGTGTGTGTGTGTGTGTGTGTTTAATCTACAGCTTCTCTGTTTAGCATCATTGTGGTAGGGAGATGGCTGTGATATTTCTGGCTTCCCTGGTTGTGCAGATGGTAAAGAATCTGCCTTCTACGTGAGAAACCCATGTTCAATCCTTGCGTAAGGAAGAGCTCCTAGAGAAGAGAATGGCTACCCATTCCAGTATTCTTGCTTTGAGAATTCCATGGACAGAGAAGCCTGGTGGGCTACAGTCCATGGGGTTACAAAGAGTCGAACACAACTGAGTGACTAACACTCTCACTTTTACTTGGGATGTGTCTGCTGCAGTGTGGAATAACTGGAAATGACTTTCTTGCTCTTCAGTTATATGAATATATCCTTATTAGAGAGGATGATACTCTTTCTGGCCTAAGTCTTGCCTTATGGATCCTGGGGAGATGTAACTCCTTTTTGGCTTGCATCACTGGGCATATTTAGGACAGTTCAACTGTGGTTTTGGCTAGCCTTACTGGGTAGAGGACTCAGGAAAATTCAGAAAACATTCTTGCTTACTAATATCGTCCTTCTACCCTTTTGGATTCACATTTTAATTTTGGCAAAATCTTGTTAAAATTGAGACCAAAGATAATCTGAAAGGATAGAAAAGATACACCTCAAAAGAGCCAGAAGTCTGCATGTGAGAAGATAGAGTTTATTCAACTCCCCAGCACTTCCCTCCTCCTCCCTGCTTTGAACATTATGTCTTTGTTCCTGAAAACTCCTGAGAGGAGCATATGACAATTTGGATAGTAGTCATGATAGTCTTATTCTAGGAAGGCAGAACAGGAAAAGGTTAGAGGATGGGTTCTGGAGTCGGTGTCCCTGGGTTCAGGTGGGTCATAGGGAAGGCCACTTTAGAAAGCTAAATTCTGAATAATGGCAAGGTGGAAGCCATGCATGGATATGGGAGGAGGGCGTCCTAAGTGGAAGTGTGAAGGTTGTGAATGAACAAATCATACTCAAGAAAGAACAGGGTGTGGAATGGAGCTGAATTACCATGAATGGAGAGAGTATCTGGAGAGCAGGTGGAGGCAGCTTGTATATCGCCTTGTAGACTAGGGTAGGGAGTTAGATCTCACTCAGAATGCAATGAAAAGTTCTTAGAGTGTTTTAAGCAGGTAACAGACATAATTTGATTTTTTTTTTTTTTTTTAAGATCACTCTGGCTATCATGGCAAATGGGTTGGGGAAGAGTAAGAGTGGAAGCATGGAGACCAGTTAAAAGCCTATTGTAATAATTTAATACAAGAGAAAATGGGGTCTTAGGCCAGAGTGGTTGTGGTGGGGATGGAGTGAAGTGGGTAAGTTTGGATATATTTGGGTGTGGGAAAAGATGGAAGGACTGATGTTGAAGCTGAAACTCCAATACGTTGGCCACCTGATACAAAGAGCTGACTCATTTGAAAAGACCCTGATGCTGGGAAAGATCGAGGGCAGGAGGAGAAGGGGATGCAGAGGATGAGATGGTTGGATGGCATCACCGACTCAATGGACATGAGTTTGGGTAGGCTTCAGGAGTTGGTGATGGACAAGGAGGCCTGGCATGCTGCAGTTCATGGGGCTGCAAACAGTTGTACATGACTGAGTGACTGAACTGAATTGAACTGAAAATATGGAGACTGATGCTAGATATTTGGGAGTCATTGTATGTAGATGACATTTGAAGCTTCAGGAATGGATGTGATCTTGAAGGGAGTGGGTATAGAGGAAGCAAAGAGGCCTGAGATCTGAGCTCTCTAGCATTTAGAAGTCCCAGGTGGCTCAGTGGTAAAGAATCCGCCTGCCAACACAGGAGACATGGGTTCAATCCCTGGGTCAGGAAATGCCAACCCATTCCAGTATTCTTGCCTGGGAAATCCCATGGACAGATGAGCCTGGTGGGTCACCGTCCATGGGGTTGCAAAGTCAGACACAATTAAACAGCTAAGTATGTGTGTGCGCACATGTGCGTGCGCGCGCGCACACACACACACAAAAGAGAGGAAACTGAGATGACTCAGCCAGACAGGTGTATAAAGTACTTAACTGAGAGCTTGACAGGTAGTAATGGTCAGTATGATTACAACCACTACCACTGCCTCTATTTCATAAAGAGCTAAAATACATAAAATCTCTGATTTTACTTTTCCTTGGAGACATTATGTTTGATTATACAATGCCAGCATTTTATGCATGTTCTTTAATTTCCTTATTTGCCTTCACAGTTGAAGACACAGGCAACTGGCTTGAGTCCAGTGAGCTACCAATGGAGCCTAAAGATTCACTGTTTTCAGCACACCTAGTGATTTCCAAGTTTGTACCAATTATATTAACTTTATGAGAATTATACTTGCTATCACTAGTATCAGCACTTTCATTTTTACGCTTTCCACTCATTTATAAACCAATAAGGACAAAACGCAATAAAGTATTCACATAATCGCACAAATTGCTGCACAAAGATGGTGCCTGCCAAAATGGAACTGGCTGCAAGCAGGCAGTGCCATAGTGTGATAGATTTAAATGTTTATTACTCAGCTGAGGTATGAAAATATGCACATGAGCACAGTTTTGCAAGGGCCTATGTTTTTCTACAACTGCATTTTCTTCCAAAAGTCAGCTATATGAAAAACAAGACTCACTTGTACATGTCCACGACCAGGTATACCAACCTTCTTTCATATAGGTCTCTAGATGCTTTCTTCACAGAATCCAAAGATCAAGAATTATGGCCCCCATTTGTAATACTGGTGCTTGACTTAGTAATCAATAGCTCAAAATATCATTTAGTCAAATAGTCCTCTTGTTTAATGAGGAGTTAGAGATTGGCTAGCAAACACATCACAGATGGTAAGCAACAGACTTGAAGGGAGCCATGCCAGCCACTAATTACTAAGACATATTTGGTACTTGTCTTAACCCACAAGTGAAAACTTCCATTGCTCCAGGCTTCCTTCCATTTCCACAACTTTGAGGCATGGTTGAAATCAAATTCTTTAGCAATTGGCTTGACTTCCCAAATATCAGGCCATTTTAATTCTGAAGAAAGATCCCTTATCCAGAAAAGATTTAAAAAATTTACTTTCTCTAAGAACTCAATTCCCTCATCCTTGACTTAACTATACCTGCTCCCAAGACTGCCAGACTCCCAAGACTGTCTCACACACACACACACACACACACACGTATATGGCTATATATATGGATGCTTACTGATGCATTATTTTAATTGGTGCAGCTTCACTTTTGCAGTCTTTACATTAGTAGTAGAAGCACCCAAATTTACATTAGTGACCCATTTCTGAAGGTTGATCATTGATAAAAGTTATTCTAGTTTACAAATTCTAATGGATATTGTAGTATTTATTTACAGAGAGCTGGGATGAGGAGATGACATCTTAATGCTTCAAACACTCATTTTAAAAAACTTTTAAATTATGTACCACCTATGTCCAGTATACAACATAATAATAAAGTGAACATTCATGAACCTTTAAGAAGAACTTTGCCAATGCTATTGAAGTTTCTGCCTGTTCTTCCTTTCCTCCCCTTTTGTTAGCTGTATGATTTTTACATCATCAGAGCATATGACACTTTCTATACTATTTATTTTCCCCATCCTTATCTTTTAATGTTAGTTCTACAGCAAAATAGATTCAATACTCAGTCTATTCTTTATACTGAAGTTTTCCCAATAATTTCTTTATTTGTTTGAAACTCATTTTCCGGTAGAATAGTCAGGAAATTTCATGGAATCAATATCTCTGAATTCTTACATGTTCATTATTATTTAGTTAAGGCATGTTTTCTGGAAAGATATATATAAAATCCTTGGCTTATGTTTTCTTTCTTGGAATATCTTTAAAAATATTGTTCCATTGTTTTCACCATAAAATGTTGTTGTTATGAAGTCTAACACCAATTTTATTCTCTGCCCTTCATGTGTGACCTGGTCTTTCTGTTTGGATGACCAAATACATTTTCCCTCTTTTAAAAAGTCTAATAGTTTTACAAATATATATGTATTAGCAATCTCATGATGTGCCTTTTCCATATTAAGATGTCTTTTAAAATTTCAGACATATTCATATTTCTTGAATTATTATTAATTTTTTTCAGTTACATCTGCTTTAGTTTTCTTTTTGAAGACTCAAATTATATGCATGTTTATGCATTTTTCCCCTATCTTTTCTCTCACTCAGATCCTTTTTACTGCTTTCTCTATTTCTGTGTGAGTCTGTTTTCTGTCATGTTCCTTTTGATTAATTTTTTCTGGTTCTATCTTATTTCTGATAATTTTTCATATTTATTCTCTTCTTTCCTGTCATTTTATTTATGACTTCATTTATTTCTGATGGGTGCTATTTTTTTAAACTAAGTTTTCTCGATTTATTTTTGCTCATTTTGAAATATTTGATTATCACTTCTGAGTCCACATTTTCTGGTTTGTTCTCATTGTCTGTTGGGATATTTAACAGCTTATTTTAATCTTTTTTTCTAGCAATCATTTAGTATGGAATTAGGCAGTATACCTATTTCATATTTAAGGGAGATGAGTTTTCTTGGGCTATGTGGAAAGGATTTCTTTTTTTTTTTTTTTAAGTTTTATTAGAGTATAGTTGACTTACAATGTTGTTAGTTACACAACTCTTACAATGTTGTGTTAATTACAGTAAAGTGAATCAGTTTCATATATGCATATATCTATTCTTTTTTAGATTCTGTTCCCATATGGATCATTACAGAGTACTGAGTAGAATTCCCTGTGTTATACATATAGTAGGTCCTTATTAGTTATCTGTTTTATGTATATGTCAGTCCCAAACTCCTTTATCCCCCCACCCCGCCCTATTTCCTTCTTGGTAACCATATGTTTGTTTTCTACATCTGTGACTCTTTCTGTTGTGTAAACAGGTTCATTTTTACCATTTTTTAAAGATTCCACATGTAAGCAATATCATATGGAATGTCTTTTTCTGTCTGACTTCATGCCATGTGACAACTCTAAAGCTCATTTATTCTAAATTTTGAAACATTTTATACTCAGGTATTTATTTTATATTTGTCATCTGATATTTTCAACTTCAGAAGTTCTTAGAGGTCTTCTTTTTTCAGTCTGTGGACTCATACTCATGAAGGCTTGTTTCCCTGTATGCTTGGCAGGTTTGATTAAACTGATCTGGTGGAAATTCTGAGGGCCTAAATGTTAGTTGTTTTTTGCAGAGAAGATTGGAGTTTGCACCTGCTGAGAGCCAGGAGGTTTGCCAATCTTGGAATGTTTCAGGCTCTTTTAAGAGTCCTTGCTTGAAGCAGGAGCATTGGGTTCAATTTCTTCACCTGGCCAAGGGCGGCCTTCCAGACATCTTATCAGCTCTGGCTTCTGGAAAATTTTCTGACTTTGCTCCTTCATTTGTGTTTGCTGACTGGCACAATGCATGATTCAGCTCATCATTTTTCTTTTTTCCCTCTCTTGGTTCTTGAGGATTTCTCCTAAGCTCAAAATGCCTTATAAAATATGTTTGTCTAAAATAATCTATGAGTTTGTCTTATTTATCCAAGCATCTAGTTTTGGGTCCATCATTTTGCTGAAAGGGGATGCTACTTTTCTCCAAAGAAAATAATTTCTCCTGTATATAGTACTTGAAATATGTAAAACTCAGAGGGCAAAGATAAGATCTTTTCCATTAATAAAAATCATAGTGTTAGGTATTCAAAAAACTCCATCAAAAATGGTTCACAACATTCTTTTATTTTTGTCTTGCATTCTTCCATGAAATTAATTTAAATTAGTTCTGTTGTAGCTTATCTATTAAGAATTTTTTTTTTTTGCTATCACTCTAGTCATGGTTCTATAAATGCATCAATTTTCTTTTTTTTTTTGCATATATTTTCTAAATTCTTTTTGAAAATACATTTTTAAATTTGTGAAATCAATAAAACATGACAGAAAATGTGGGAAAAACTGTAACTGTGCCTCCTTGACCTTGAACTGAGATACATAGAGCCTAGGTAAAGAAGAGGTACAAGGATTCACCTACTCATGGTTCAGTCTTCTGGGATAAACACATGGGAGAATTCAGGAAGCCTGGCAAAAGAAATATTCAGAAGGAATCAGAGAAAAAAAATTTTTTTTTCCTTGACACCCAGAGACTAAGAATGTCTGTTTAAGAATGTCTATTCCTGAACACTGTCCTAGACCCACCAGTCAGGATCTGTAGTTTTGATAAATTCTCTTTGTGATGAGTTGCTCACAATGAAATTTTAAAACCACTGGCTTTAGGAATTTCTTAGGAAAGTAAAGAAACTAGATATTAACATCAGACTTCTGACTGCTTTTAGTTGTTCTAATTATCAATGCTTAAGTTAATATGAAGTAGATGTTATATAGTTCTTATTTCAGACTATGGGTTCAGTCCTCCTTAAAAACATTAATATGGAATACATTTTGTTATAATTTCCATAGACTCTTCATGTAACTGTCATTTTAAATTATAATATGGGGAATATTATAATGTGAGGAATAAATAATAATTTTCTTAGTCATTTCTTCATTCTGTACATTTAAACCATTTCTAACTTTGGGCTATAATATATGATCCTTTGATAAACCTTGATGTTGTTGTTGTTCAGTTGCTAAGTTGTGTCCAACACTTTGCTACCCCATGGACTGCAGCGTGCAAGTCTCCTCTGTCTTCCACTATATCGCAGAGTTTGCTCAAATTCATGTCTATTGAGTTGATGAGGCCATCTAACCATCTCGTTCTCTGTCGCCCTTTCCTCCTTTTACCTTTAACCTTTTCCAGCATCAGGGTCTTTTCCAATGAGTCGGCTCTTTGCATCAGGTGGCCAAAGGATTGCTTCAACATCAGGCCTTCCAATGAATATTTAGGATTGATTTCCTTTAGGATTGACTGATTTGATCTCCTTGCTGTCCAAGGGATTCTCAATCTCGTCTCCAATACCATAATTTGAAAGCATAAATTCTTTGGTGCTCAACCTTCTTTGGCTTTGTTCATGGCTTAGATGGTAAAGAATATGTTTACAATGCAGGATACCTGTGTTTGATCCCTGGGTCAGGAAGATACCCTGGAGAAGGGAATGGCTACCCACTCCAGTATTTTTGCCTGGAGAATTCCATGGAGAAAGGAGCCTGGTGGGCTACATTCCATGCTGTTGCAAAGAGTTGGATATGACTGAGTGACTAGCACTATACACAACCTTCTTTATGGTCCAGCTCTCACAAGTACATGACTACTTGAAAAACCATAGCTTTGACTATACGGCCGTTTGTTGGCAAAGTAAGGCCTCTGCTTTTTAATACTGCTATCTAGGTTTGTCAGTTTTCTTTCCAAGGAGCAAGTGTCTTTTAATTTCATGGTTGCACTCACCATCTATAGTGATTTTGGAGTCTGAGAGAATAAAATCTGTCACTGCTTCCACTTTCCCCCCTTCTATTTGCCATGAAGTGATGGGATCACATTCTGTCATCTTAGTTTTTTGCGTGTTGAGTTTTAAGCCAGCATTTTCACTCTCCTCTTTCACCCGCACCAAGAGGCTCTTTAGTTCTTCTTCACTTTGTGCCCTTAGAGTGGTATCATCTGCATATCTGAGGTTGTTGATATTTCTCCTAGCAATCTTGATTCCAGCTTTTGATTCATCCAGCCCAGCATTTCACAAGATATACTCTGCATATAAATTGAATAAGTAGGATGAAAACATACAGCCTTGTTCTTCTTTCCCAATTTTGAACCAGTCATTCCATGTCCAGTTCTAACTGTCACTTTCTGACCCTCAGACAGATTTCTCAGGGGACAGGTAAGGTGATCTGGTACTCCCAATCTCTTTAAGAATTTTTCACAGTTTGTTGTGATCCACACAGTCAAAGGCTTTAACATAGTCAATGAAGCAGAAGTAGATTTTTTCTGGAATTCCCTTGCTTTCTACATGATTAAACAAATGTTGACAACGTGATCTCTGGTTTCTCTTCCATCTTCAAAATCCATCTTGTACATCTGGGAGTTCTTAATTCATGTACTGCTGAAGACTAGCTTGAAGGATTTTGAGGATAACCCTGCGATCATGTGAAATGAGGGCAATTGTACAATAGTTTGAATATTCTTTGGCATTGCCTTTCTTTGAGATTGGAATGAAAACTGACCTTTTCCAGCCCCGCAGTCACAGCTGAGTTTTCCAAATTTACTGACATATTGAGTGCAGCACTTTAACAGTATCATCTTTGAGAATTTGAAATAGCTTAGCTGGAATTCCATTATCAGCACCAGATTTGTTAGCAGTAATGCTTCTTTGTCAAGTAAGGTCCACTAGACTTCACACTCTAGGATGTCCAGCTCTAGGAGAGTGACCACACCATTGTTATTTGGGTCATTAAGACCTTTTTGTATAGTTCTGTGTGTTCTTGCCACCTCTTCTTAATCTCTTATGCTTCAGTTAGGTCCTTATCATTTCTGTCCTTTATCATACCCATCCTTGCATGAAATGTTCCCTTGATATCTCCAACTTTCTTGAAGAGATCTCTAGTCTTTCCCATTCTGTTGTTTTCCTTTATTTTTTTGCATTGTTCATTTAAGGCCTTCTTGTCTCACCTTGCTATTCTCTGGAACATTGCCTTCAGTTCGGTATCTTTCCCTTTCTCCTTTGCCTTTCATTTCTCTTTGTTCCTCAGCTATTTGTAATGCCTCCTCAGATGACCCCTTTGCCTTCTTGCATTTCTTTTTCTTTGGGATAGTTTTGTTCACTGCCTCCTGGAGAATGTTTCGAATCTCCATCTGTAGTTTTTCAGGCACTTTTCTATCAAATCTAATCCCCTGAATCTGTTTGTCACTTCCAGTGTATAATCATAAAGGATTTGATTTAGTTCATATCTGAATGGCCTAATGATTTTTCCTATTTTCTTCTATTTAAGCCTGAATTTTGCAATAAGGAGTTCATGGTCTGAACCACAGTCAGCTCCAGGCCTAGTTTTTGCTGACTATATAGAGCTTCTCCATCTTTGGCTGCAGAGAACATCATCAGTCTGATTTCAATATTGACCAAAATATTGACATGTGTTGTCCATGTGTAGAGTCCTCTCTTGTGTTATTGGAAAAGGATGTTTGCTATGACCAGCGTGTTCTCTTGACAAAACTCTGTTAGCCTGTGCCATGCTTCATTTTGTACTCCAAGGCCAAACTTTCCTGTTACTCCAGGTATCTCTCCACTTCCTACTTTTGGATTCCAGTCCCCTATAATGAGAAGAACATCTTTTTTTTTTTTTGGTGTTAGTTCTAGACAATGTTGTAAGTCTTCATGGAAGTGGTCAACTTCAGCTTCTTTGGCATCAGTGGTTGGGACATAGACTTGGATTACTGTGATGTTGAATGGTTTGCCTTGGAAATGAACCAAAATCATTCTGTTATTTTTGTGGTTGCACCCAAATACTACATTTCAGACTCTTTTGTTGACTATGAGGGCTCTCCCATTTCTTCTAAGGGATTCTTGCCCACAGTAATGGACATAATGGTCATCTAAATTAACTTTGCTCATTCCAGTCCATTTTAGTTCACTGATTCCTAAAATATCAATGTTCAATCTTGCCATCTCATACTTGACCATGTTCGATTTACTTGATGCCTGGACTTAACGTTCCAGATTCCTGTGAAATATTGTTCTTTACAGCTTCAGACTCCACTTTTACCACCAGACACATCCACAACTGAACATTGTTTCTGCTTTGGTCCAGCTGCTTCATTCTTTCTGGAGCTATTAGTAATTGCCCTTCACTCTTCTCCAGTAGCATATTGGACACCTTCCAATGTCTGGGCTCATCTTCTGGTGTCATATCTCTTTGCTTTTTTATCCTGTTCATGGAGTTCTCCAGGCAAGAATAATAAACTTGGTTCCTATTTCCTCCTCCAGTGGACCATGTTTTGTCAGAATTCTTCACTATAGATCACAGCCTTGTTGTGGTGAAGGGCCTTGTATAACCTTTGTATGCATAGACTTTTTTTTTTTTACTCAGTTTAAGCATTATTTCTCTGCACTTAGATACTTAAATTTGTAATTACTGGAAAGAAAGACATGAATGCACTTAAGACTCTTGATGAAGTTTGCCAAATTGCTTTCCAAAACCTTATGCCAATTCAAACTGTTGCCAGCAATGTAAGAATATATTTCACACCACCCCAGCCAGCACTGGGTATTATCATTTATATTAAGCAAGTAGTCATGGATAGATGTGAGAGTTGGACCATAAGGAAGACTGAGCACTGAAGAATTGACGCTTTTGAATTTTCATGCTGGAGAAGACTCTTGAGAGTCCCTTGGACAGCAAGGAGATCAAACCAGTCAATCCTAAAGAAAATCAACCCTGAATATTCATTGGAAGGACTGGTGCTGAAATGGAAGCTCCAATACTTTGGCCACCTGAGGCAAAGAGCTGACTCATTGAAAATACCCTCATGCTGGGAAAGATTGAGGGCAGGAGGAGGAGGGGGTGACAGAGGATGAGATGGTTGGGTGGCATCACCATCTCAATGGACATGAGTTTGAGCAAACTCCAGCAGATACTGGAGGACAGGGAAACCTGGTGTGCTGCAGTCCATGGGGTTGCTAAGAGTTGGACATGACTTAGTGACTGAACAATGAACAACAACATTAGGAAAGTATTGTTCTTATTGATTTTTAGTTTTCAGCTGTTGGATTCCACTGAACCTACTTAATGAGTCTTCTGAAAGAGCAGGGCTAGGTGAAGAGGGAAGAGATGTAAGGCAGAGTGGATCCCCATTGTTTGTATATTCATCATAGAATCTAACTAATATCTGTTTCCTCTTGGTCTACCAAACTGCAGGTAACTTTCTTCTTTCAACCTCTATTTTGGCATTTATGAAAACAAATGGCAGGGTCAACTGCCTTTAAGATTCTACCTGGCTTCTAAGTTCTGATAAATCTCTTGTTGTGAACTTCACATTTCAAATCTGTGCAGATTTCTCTGGTTGTCTTGTCAATAGCTGCAGGGATTTGTCTGTCTAACATGCATATTATATTCTTTTCTTTGGTGTCTTGAGTAGGATATGTTTTAACTTTTGTTCCAGCTTTGCTTTCCCTCCTCTTTCTGAAAATTCTGATTAAAAAAAAAAAGAATGCAAATATGGTATATGAATATTTAAAATGTGATTTGCATTTAACAAATTACACATGATCACATAATTCCCAGTGTGATTTTGCATCAGGGTAGAAGTGAGAATATGTGTTTTATATTAAATGCATAGCATTTAAATACTTTAATACAAACAAACTGCGTTTGAATATTAATCTCTCCCAAAAAGACCTTGCCAGACATATTAAATATTTAAGCCTTTTCCTCTTGCAAAGTTCTTGAACCCCTTGAACATTTCTACTTTTCTCTGTTATTTTGAAGTCTGGAGAATCTAGATGTTTTCTATATACCTATTGTGAATTTGGTATCTGTCCTCATGGAGTTTTTCTTCTATAAGGACAAGGGTGAATTAACAGGCCACACTCTAATCCTCAGCATTGAGAGTGTTAACCCCATCATGCTAAATGCAGCCGTGAGGAGAGCTTGAGTCTGTGGTAAAGAGAAGGAAATTATTCAATATTAAGACATGATAGAAGCATAGATTCTAATTGTGGGGCTTGACCTTGAAAGTTGTCAAGTTTAATCATCTACCTAAAGCAGAATCCAGGTAACACATCTTTAGGTGATTGGTTAATCACTTCTTGCATCCCTTTGGTATTACGGAACTCACTACCCCACTACCCCACTACCTGCTTATACTGTAACTAGACAGCATTCATTTGGGGAACATTATCTTGAGTTCAATATTACCTCTAAATGAGCCACTAATTTTAATTTATTCTCCTGGAGCCATTACATGAAATTAGGTAATTCCGAACATGATTTTGTATAAAATAATTTTCTACAGGCATGTTTGCTGTACTTAATAAGTTCCACAAAAAGGAATGATTTTCCCAGTATGCATTGAGGGAATTGAACTCAAGAAAATTTAGGGACAATAAGGGAGATGGCTGAGTAGGAGAATGGGGAGTTGCTGTCTCCTCACAACAGGGTACGTACAAGACACTGGCAGGGGACCCTGGACACCTAAGGGCACAGGAGAAACCCCCATGACTGGGTAGAACATGGGAAAGGGAGAGGTGGAGAAGTGGAAGCGGGATGGGATCAGTGCCCCCGAGGGCTGGCTGGGGAAGGGCAGGGGTTCCTA
This sequence comes from Bos indicus x Bos taurus, assembly GCF_003369695.1. Classification (NCBI taxonomy): domain Eukaryota; kingdom Metazoa; phylum Chordata; class Mammalia; order Artiodactyla; family Bovidae; genus Bos; species Bos indicus x Bos taurus. Next base: position 107,897,087 of record NC_040076.1, on the reverse strand, counting down.
TGCTTGGTGTGGCCCACCCACAGTGAAGGATCAATGGGCACAGGGAGAGACCATGGAGGGATCGGGAATTGGAGGGGAGTGACCAGTGTTTCCACCATCCGCTGGGGCCCCAGATCACCTGCTGAGGCTGTGGGTCCTAAATCTCCTCCCTCAGAAGCCCCTGCAGGCAGAGATGAGTCTAAGCCCTGCCTCCTTAGGCCTTTTCTGGTCACACACATCCTAAGCCCAGGTCCTGCCCAAGCCTACGCCCCACCCCTGCCTGAGCCCCACCCCTCCCAACGTCATTTCTGGCCCTTTTAAAAATTTTTAAATTTTTTGTTTTGTTGTTGTGGCTCTATTTTGCATTGTTGTTGTTTCATTTATATTTTTATTTTCTAACATGCATCTTTAATTTTTCTAATTTTATTTTTAATTTTTGTTCACCTCCCACATTTTTCTTTTTCTTTTTTTTTTTTTTGCTGTACACTTGTGGTATCTTGGTTCCCAGGCCAGGGGTCAGGGCTGAATTCCTGTGGTGGGAACTCTGAGTTCAAATTGCTAGACTAACAGAGAACCTCAGACCCCAGGGAGTATTACTTGGAGTGAGATCTTCTGGAGGTTCTCATCTAGGCACAAAGATCTGGCTCTTTCCTACTGCCTTCAAACCCCAGAGCTGGACACCTAAGGCCAAAACAACCTGTAAGACAGTAACACCCACCCATCAAAAAAAAAAAAAAAAAATGAGATGACAAGAAAATATGTTACAGATGAAGGAGCAAGGTAAAAACCTAAAAGACCAAATAAATGAAGAGGAAATAGGCAACATATGTGAAAAAGAATTCAGAGTAACAGTTGTAAAGATGATTCCAAGTCTCAGAAACAGGATGGAGACATGGATCAAGAAAATACAAGAAATGTGTAACAAGGACCTATAAGAAATAAGGGATGAGCAAACAGTGGTGAACAATAGAATAATTGAAATGAAAAATACACTAGAAGGATTCAATAGCAGAAGAACAAATAATGAGATGGAAGATAGAATGGTGAACATAACTGCTGAGGAGCAGAATAAAGAAAAAAGAATAAAAAGAATTGAGGACAATCTCAGAAACCTCTGAGACAACATTAAACACACCAACATTCAAATTATAGGGATCCCAGAAGAAGAAGAGAAAGAGAAAGGGTCTGAGGAAATATTTGAAGAGCTTATAGTCCAAAATTTCCCTAATATGGGAAAGGAAATGGCCATGCAAGTCTAGGAAATGCAGAGAGTCCCACACTGGATAAATCCAGGGAGAAACATGCCAAGACACTTATTAATCAAACTAACAAAAATTAAATTCAAAGAAAAATATATTAAAAACAGCAAGGGAAAAGCAACAAATAACATACAAGGAAATCCCCATAAGATTATCAGTTGATTTTTCCACAGAAACTCTGCAGGCCAGAAGGGAGTAGCAGGATATATTTAAAGTGATGAAAGGGAAAAACCTACAACCAAAATTACTCTACCCAGAAAAGATCTCATTCAGACTCCACAGAGAAATCAACAGTGTTATAGACAAGCAAAAACTAAGAGAATTCAGCACCATCAAACCAACTTTACAACAAATGCTAAAGGAACTTTTCTAGGTGGGAAACACAAGAGGAGAAAAGGACTCACAAAAACCCAAAACAATTAAGACAATGGTAATAGGAATATACATGTTGATAATTCTCTTGAAAATTATCTATGTAAACAGATTAAATGCTCCAACCAAAACATGCTGACTGGCTGAATGGGTACAAAAACATGACATGTATATGCTATCTACAAGAGAACCACTTCAGACCTAGGGACATATGAGACTAAAAGCGAGGAAATGGAAAAAGATACTCCATGTAAATGGAAATCAAAAGAAACCTGGAGGGAGGAGGGCGGAGGGTTCAGGATGGGGAACACATGTATACCTGTGGCAGATTCATTTTGATATATGGCAAAACCAATACAATATTGTAAAGTTAAAAAATAAAAAAACAAAAGAAACCTGGAGTAGCAATATTCAGATAAAACAGACTTTAAAGACTGTTACAAAAGATAAAGAAGGACATTACATAATCTTCAAAGAATCAATCCAAGAAGATATAACAATTATAAATATTTATGCACAGTGGTGCTAGTGGTAAAGAACCCACCTGCCAATGCGGAGACATAAGAGATGCAGGTTCAATCCTGGGTCAGGAAGATCTCCTGAAGAAGGCATCACAGCACACTCCAGTATTCTTGTCTGGAGAATCCCATGGACAGAGGAACCTGGCAAGCTACATTGGGTTGCAAATAACTGGACTCAACTGAAGTGACTTAGCACACGCGCACATGTACCCAACATAGGAACACTTCAATACATAAGGCAAATGCTGAGAGCCATAAGAGGGAAAATTGACGGAAGCACAATAATAGTGGGAACTTTAACACCCCAGTTCCTCCAATGGACAAGGCGTCCAGACAGAAAATAAAGGAGGAAATATAAGCTTTAAGTGACACAATAGACCAGATAGATTTAATTGTTATTTATAGGACATTCCACTCAAAAGTGGCAAGATACATTTTGTTCTCAAGTGCATGTGCAGTGTTCTCTAGGATAGATCACATCTTGGGTCACAAGTCAAGCCTCAGAAAATTTAAGAAAATTGAAATCATATCAAGCATCTTTTCTGACCACAACACTATGAGATTCAAAATCAATTACAGGGGGAAAAAAAACCAAAAACCTGTTACACAAACACATGGATGCTAAACAGTACACTGCTAAATAACCAAGAAATCACTGGAGAAATCAGAGGAGAAATTTAAAAAATACCTAGAAACAAATGACAAGAAAGCATGATGACCTAAAACCTATAGGATGCAGCAAAAACAGTTCTAAGAGGGGCACTCATATCAATTTAGTCTCACCTCAAGAAGCAAGAAAAAACAATCTAGCCTTATACCTAATGACACTAGAAAAAGAAACAAAGAAAACCCAGAGTTAGTAGAAGGAAAGCATAAAGACCAGAGTAGAAATAAATGAAACATAAATGAAGAAAACAATAGCAAAGATCAATAAAAACAACAGTTCGTTCTTTGAGAAGATAAAATTGATAAACCTTTTGCTGAAGTCATAAGGAAAAAAGGGAGAGGGCTCAAATCAATAAAATTAGAAATGAAAAAGGAGAAATGACAATTGACACCACAGAAATATGATACAAAGGACTAATAAGAGACTACTACAAGCAACCATATAACAGTAAAATAGACACCCTGGAAGAAATAGACAAATTCTTGGAAAGGTACAACTTTCCAAGACTGAATCAGGAAGAATTAGAAAATATAAACAGACCAATAACAAGCAATGAAATTGAAACTGTAATTAAAAATCTTCCAAAAAAAAAAAAAAAAGTTCAAGACCAGATGGCTTCACAGGCAAATTCTATCCAATATTTAGAGAAGAGCTAATACCTGTCCTCAAACTCTTACAAAAATCACAGAGGGAGGAACACTCCCAAATTCATCCTATGAGGCTACCATCACCTTCATATGAAAACCCAAAGATACCATAAAAAAGAAAATTGCCAGCCAATATCACTGATGAGCATAGATGCAAAATTTCCCAACAAAATACTAGCAAAAAGAATCCAACAGCATTAAATGGATCATACATTGTGATCAAGTAGAATTTATCCCAGAGATACAAGAATCCTTCAGTATATGCAGATCAATCAGTGTGATATACCACATTAACAAATTAAAGAATAAAAACCATATAGCTATCTCAATAGATGCAAAAAAAGCTTTTGGCAAAATTCAACACTCATTTATGATAAAAAAAAAAAACCCTCCCCCTAAGCCCAGAAAGAAGACAGAGGGAATCTACCTCAACATAATAAAGGCCACATAAGAGAAACCTACAGCAGACATCATTCTCAATGATGAAAAACTGAAAGCATTTCCTCTGAGATCAGGAAGAAGACAAGGATGCCCACACTTACCACTCTTATTTAACATAGTTTGGGAAGTCCTAGCCATGGCAATCAAAGAAGAAAAAGGATACAAATTGGAAAAGAAGAAGTAAAATTGTCACTGTTTACAGATGACATTATACTATACATACAAAATCTTAAAGATGCCACCAGAAAACTACTAGAGCTAATCATTTTAGTAAAGTAGGAGAATATAAAATTAATGCACAGAAATCTCTTGCATTCCTATACACTAACAATGAAAGATTAGAAAGAAAAATTAAGGAAACAATCCCATTTACCATTGCAACAAAAGAAATTAAATATCTAGGAATAAACCTATCTAAGGAGGCAAAAGACCTGTGCTCAAAAAACTATAAAACACTGATGAAAGAAACCAAAGATGACACAGCTGGAGAGATACACATGTTCTTGGATGTGAAGAATCAATATTGTGAAAATGACTATCTGACCCAAAGCAATCTACAGATTTGGTGCAATCCCTATCAAATTACCCATGATGTTTTTCACAGAATTAGAAGAAAAAAAATTGGCAGTTTGTATGGAAACACAAAAGACCTCAAATAGCAAAGCAATCTTGAGAAAGAAAAACAGCTGGAGAAATCAGGCTCTCCTACTTCAGACTATACTACAAAGCTACAGTAATCAAGATGGTATGGTATTGGCATGAAAATGGAAATATAGAAAGCCAGAGATCAACCCACACACCTATTATCACCTAATCTATGACCAAGGAGGCAAGAAGGCAAGAATATACAATGGAGAGAAGACAGGTCTCTTCAATAAAGGGTGCTGGATGGCTCCATGTAAAAGAATGAAATTAGAATACTTCCTAACACCATACACAAAAGTAAATTCAAAATGGATTAAAACCTAAATGTAGACTGGACACTGTAAAACCCTTAGAGGAAAACAGGAAAAATACTCTTTGACATAAATTACAGCAAGATCTTTTTTGACTCACCTTCTGGAGTAGTGAAAACAAATGGGACCTAATTAAACTTAAAAGCTTTTTCACAGTGAACTATAAACAAGATGAAAAAACATCCTACAGAGTGTTAGAAAGTATTTGCAAATGAAGCAATGGACAAAAGTTTAATCTCCAAAATATACAAATAGTTCATGAAGCTCAGGACTTCCCTGATGGCTCAGACAGTAAAGAAGCTGCCTACAATGCAGGAGACCTGGGTTCAATCCCTGGGTTGGGAGTATCTCCTGGAGAAGGACATGGCAACCCACTTCAGTATTCTTGCCTGGAGAATCCCATGGACAGAGGAGCCTGGTGGGCTACAGTCCATGTGGTTGCAAAGAGTCAGACACGACTGAGCAACTTCACTTTCTTTCTTTCATGAAGCTCAGTATCAAAAAATGAACAACCCAATCAAAAAATGGGTGAAAGACTTACACAGACATTTCTCCAAAGAAGACGTACAGATGGCCAAGAGGCACATGAAAAGATGCTCACCATCACTAATTATTGGAGAAATGCAGACCAAAACTACAATGAGGTACTACCTCACACCAGTCAGAATAGCCAACATCGAAAAATCTATAAACAGTAAATGCTGGAGAGGGTGTGGAGAAAGTTGACATTGCCACTATGGGGAATGGTATAGAGGCTCCTTAAACTAAAAGTAGAACTACCGTATGACCCAACAATTCCACTATTGGGCATATACCCTGCTGCTGCTGCTGCTAAGTCGCTTCAGTCGTGTCCAACTCTGTGTGACCCCATAGACGGCAGCCTGTCAGGCTCCGCCATCTGTGGGATTCTCCAGGCAAGAACACTGGAGCGGGTTGCCATTTCCTTCTCCAGTGCGTGAAAATGAAAAGTGAAAGTGAAGTCGCCAAGTCGTGTCCGACTCTTTGCGACCCCATGGACTGCAGCCTACCAGGTTCCTCTGTCTGTGGGATTTTCCAGGCAAGAGTTCTGGAGTGGGGTGCCATTGCCTTCTCCATATACCCTGAGAAAACCATAATTCAAAAAGACACATGTACCCCAGTGTTCACTGCAGCACTCTTTACAATAGCCAGGACATGGAAACAATCCAAGTGCCCATTGACAGATGAATGAATAAAGAAGATGTGGTACATATATACAACAGAATATTAGCCACAAAAAGGAATGAAACTGGGTCATTTGTAGAGACATGAATGGACCTGGAGTCTGTCATACAGAGTGAAGTAAGTCATAAAGAAAAAAACAGTGGTATATTAATACAAGCATGTGGAGTCTAGAAAAATGGTACAGATGATCCTAGTTTCAGGATGGGAATAGAGACACAGACATAGAGAAGGGACTTACGGATACAGCGGGGGAAAGGGAGGGTGGGATGAGTTGGGAGATTAGGTTTGATCTAAATACACTACCATGTGTAAAACAGATAGTTAGTGGGAACCTGTAGTGTAGCATTCAGTGCTCTGTGATGACCTAGATGGTTGGGATGGGGGTAGGGTGGGAAGGAGGTCTATGACGATATATGTGTGCATATAACTGATTTACTTTTTTGTATACCAGTAACAAATACCACATTGTAAAGGAATTATACTCCAATAATAAAAATAAAAGAACAAGTTAGGCTGTTTTTGAATTTGACACCGACAGCAAAGACAACAAAAGGAAAAATAAACAAGTGGGACTACCTCAAACTAAAAAGCTTTCAAACAGCAAAGAAAACTATCAACAACATGCAAAGGCAACCTACAGAATGGGAGAAAATATTTGCAAATCATATATTTGATAATTTGATGAAGGGTTAATACCCAAAGTATATAATGAACTCATACAACTTAAAAGCAAAAAAACCCAAAAAACACTTTTTTTTTAATTTGAAAATGAGCAGAAGAACAGAACAGACATTAAAAAAAAGACATCATTATGGTCAACACAAAAAGATGCTCAACATCACTAATCATTAGGGAAATGCAAATCAAAACCACAGTAAGATATTACCTCATACCTGTTGCGTGACTATCATCAAAAAGAGAAGGAGTAAGTGTTGGTGAGGACTTGCAAAACAAAGAACCCTTGCGCACTGTTGGTGAGAATGTAATCTGTGCAACTGTTTGGATGTTTCTCAAAAAATTAAAAATAGAACTACAATCTGACCTAGCTATCCCACCTCTGGATATATATATATATATATCCAAAGGATGAAATCACTCCCTCAAAGAGATATCTGTACTCCCATGTTCTTTGCAGTATTACTTACAATAGTCCACATATGGAAACAGTCTGTGTCCATCAGCAGATGAATGAATAAAGTATGATCTAAATCTAAATCCAAATTAGATATCTGTATCTAAAATGTAATATTATTCAGCCATAAGAAGGAAAGAAATCTTGCCATTTGAAACAACATAGAGAGACATTGAGGGTCTTATGCTGAATGAGTAAGACAAAGAAATATGCATACTTTATGATCTCACTTATATGTGGAATCTAAGAAAAATGAACTCATATGAGCTGAAGATATTGGTGGTTTCTAGAGGAAGGGGGTGGGTTGGGGGAAGTTAGTAAGTGTGATCAAAAGATACAAATTTCCAGTTATAATAAGATAAATAAGTTCTGGGTATGTAATCTACAGTATGGTGACTATAGTTAACAATAATGTATATTTGAAAGTTGCTTAGAGTAGATATTAAAAGTTCTCATAACTAGAAAAAATTATAACTTTGAGGTGCTATATGTTCACTAAGCTTATTGTGGAAATCATTTTGTGGTATCAACATAAATTAAATCATTATGTTGTATACCTTAAACTAAAATAATGTTATGTGTCAATTATATCTCAATAAGACTGGAAAAAAGTGATCAAAAGTCAATGAAGATATCTTTTAATCAGTGATTATACATACTAATGGGGCTTCCCTTTCAGATAGTAAAGCGTCTGCCTACACTGCGGCAGACCTGGGTTTGAGCCCTGGGTCGGGAAGATCCTCTGGAGAAGGAAATGGCAACCCACTCCAGTACTCTTGCCTGGAAAATCCCATGGACAGAGGAGCCCGGTAGGCTACAGTCCATGGGGTGACAAAGAGTTGGACACGACTGAGAGACTTCACTTCAAACATGCTAATATTCATCAGTAGATTATTAGCTTTTTACGGGCACAGTGCTTTCTCATAAATAAATATTGATAATTAATTTGTTAAAAAGAGGAGTTTATAATAATTTAACAACAATAACAATAGCATATAGTGCTTCCTCTGTGCCAGGCACTGCTCTAAGTGCTTTATATATATGGGCTCCTTCAATCTTTATAAACATCTATGAGGTGTATGTACTTTTATCTTCATTTTACATATGAAGCACAGAGAAGTTAAATAACTTTAAGTTTAAATAACAGTGATTGGTTTTCAACTCAACACGTTTATCCAATTTATGTTCTTATCTATTATTCTATGTGTAGAGAGACCACATCATCTATTATTCAAACTGGGATACTTTTGAAAGTAATAATAACTACTTCTTGGAAAACATCCTCACCTCTCAAATCACAGGCTGACAAGAATATATTGAAAGTCTAAATATCACCATGAAGGGCAAATCCAAGTTTTCTGGGGCCTTAATGTGATTTTGAGGGCTTTCAGAAAAAGGACATGAAGCTGTGAATACTTTGTACATCAAAGTGAATTTTTAAAATTAAATTTATTTAGTTTTACTTGAGGGATAATTGCTTTATTGTGTTGGTTTCTGCCGAACGTCAATATGGATCAGCCATAGGTATACCTATGTTCCCTCCCTCTTGAACATCCCTTCCCATGCCTCCCCATCCCACCCCTCTAGGTTGTTACGGAGCCCAGGTTTGAGGTGAATTTTTTTTTTGAACGAAAAGAAATCACAACAAATTAGTGGAAACTTGAGGATACAAGTTCCTTTCTTCTGAGATCTCTTTGGGAACTATAGATTTCCCAAGCACACCAGAAATCTGTGCTTGTAGCTTGCCTTCCCTCTTCACTTGGAACATTCTGTAACTTCACAGGGGCGATGCAAATCAGGGGCCTTGAAATCAATGCTTCATTACGTTTATGATAGATCTACCTCTGCTTATCATTTTCAGGTCACTTGGAAAATAAATTGAACACCTAGAATGTTTGTGGTGCTCACTGCTTGATAAGATAAATAGCATTTTACAGTAGCGTGTCCAGAGATCCCCATAGACACATCGGAATAGCCACTATACAATTCTTTGATCCCAGCCAGTTACCATTTAGATCCCCTGGGATCTACAAGGACAGTTCCTACCCAAGAAGGTGGTTGGGAGACTTGCTGTGAATGGGTTGAGCTCCTGGTTCTAAGTTTTGAGTATGGGCTCACCACTTGTCAGTGTGTTATTTTAACATGACCCTCTCTCTTCCTATTGATCTCTTTGACTCTCTCTTCTAGGTCAGAGATGATTTCATATACCGAGCCTTCGAATGGCTGTTTCTGTGAAAATGTGATTCTGCAAGGTCTGGTCGCCTAATATCTAGGAATCTCATGGTGCCGTATGCATTAGCAACATTAGATCCACTAATAAAAGACACAGAAGGCAAATGCTCCCCACAAAATGATCATTTATTTGTGGTTATGTATGGATTTGAATGCTCTCAGAAGCATACATTAGATTCTTGTTAATGTTCACCTATCGTGCAATACCAACTCCATTCGCTTCCTCTTCTTGCTCCAGTCCTCCACATCTTTCCTCACCCCCATCCCCTTAATCTTCTAGGACAGCCACAGCCAGTGCAGTAGTTTGGGTTAGAAAATCATTTCAGGCTTCTTTTTTTTTTTTTTTTTTGAGGTAGTAAGTGGAGGGATAGTGCCTCCGCTGTCTCACAGGAATTTTTTTTTTCTGTGATAACCCCCACTTTTTCCCTACAAAAACAAGTATGAGAAATGGAAATCAAAAAAGTTCCTCCTAACTGTTCTAATAAAGGACAGGAAGTCTGAAATCCGAAGCTAGCTACTGCCTGTCAGCCCAAGTTTTTCATTATATTCCTGTTTGTCTTGTTTAGCTTATACCTCCCCTGGGCAAGAGGCCAGGTGGTTTTATTACAATACCCATCGGTCTGTCAACACCATCTAAATTAAAGCAAACGCTCTTCTCAGATGGCACTTTTTGATCACATCTCCCTACACCCAGACTGCCTAGGACTGAAAGGTTTGAGTTGGCTATGACATCATTAAAATGGACTGAACCCAAATGACTGGGATGTTCTTGAGAAAATTCATTTTCTCATCCTGACATGGGCTGCAGAAGACACATTGAAGCTGTAAAACACAGCTTGGAAATGACTAGGCTAATTTTAGAACCCGTTTACACAGCTGCTCCACTGAAAAGCTGACTTTCATTGTAATTCTTGCTCTGGGAGGACCTGCCTTTTATTTAATTAAAAATGATCCGCAAGGCAGGCTTTTGATATAGCAAGATCCACAGTAACACTGCAAGGCGAGTGGAGTTGCAGTAGCTCTGTGACATTCTGCTTTATTAGATGTCAGTTTATAATTAAAAGTTTGAGTGGCAGAGTTCTGAGTACCCAGAAAAATGGTTTTGAGGATCTTAATTATTTCCAGCCATCTTTCCAGAGAGTATATGAGATTGTGAGATTTGACGTGGGGGGAGACATTTGGCATTGCCCAAACATTCCCTTTGAAAACTGCAGAAATGGGAAATTCTCTAGGGTTTAGAACCCAGGAGAAAGAAATTCATATTTTGAAATGCAATTGAGATCATCTCCTACTAGGGGAAGGAGTTTACGTGTTTGAAGCAATAGATACTAGAAGCAAAACAAAAGGAGTCAAATATCCTAGGGAAAGATATCAGTCTTGGCTATAAAGTTAATTAGAAAAAGAAAAGTACTTTTCCCTTCCAGTTATGCTTGTTATTACTGACACCATGGTATTCATTTTATGGAAATGCTTCATAGAAAAATCTAAATTTTATTTTAAAATGTTATGAGATTTTTTTCCCCCTCTTTGTGCAAACTAATACAACAATTATGGAACATCGGGAGTCATCAAATGCTTTTTTTTTTTTTTTATCACCTATATGCCCAGAACAGAATTAATCAGAATCATCAAATGTCTTTCTCATAAGGGCTATTTATATGTCTGAAATTTGGCATTTCACAAGTTAGTAATAGAAATAAAAGGAATTTCTGGGGAATCAACTAACTCAGTGGTTAACCTTATTAGCAAATTACATAGAATAATGTTCACATGTACTTCATATTAATAGAATCAAAGCTTTTTGCAATTAAGATTGCTAACTTCAACATTACCACATTTTAAAGATCTAGTCAAGTTTAAATAATAAAACTATCAACAAGATTACAGTTGAATCTATGTCAAGGCTATTTTAGTGGATTAAAGTTAGGTTCATTACTTCCTGTTACCTAATATTGTTTAATATAGAGACTGATTAACTGATAGGACAGAAACAATGTAAAGAGAGATTACATATTCCAAAAGGCAGTAGATCTATTTGATGACTTGGAGTCTTTGCATCCTTGTTTTCTCGAAGGAAATAGTAGTAAGCAAAGAGAAAATATCCTCTTTTTTTTTTTTTTGCCATCATATTAATAGCTGGCTGAAATTTCTGCAAACTCAGTTTGAAAGTCAAGTTCAGAAATTATTAAGCCATATTAGTTTCCAGCAACCTCAGACTGGCACATTTTTAGAACTGTCTGGTAATTCAAATGTGGGAGGTAAATTACAGATTTAAGTGAAGTACACGTGGTGAGTGGAGATGACTTTTTTACCTTGCAAGTTCTCCACTAATTAGATCCCAGGAGGTGAATGAGAGTTATTGTTGTTCTTCTAGGTTCAGCTTTAAACAAAGTGAGCCAGCAGAGTTAGTCACCTATGGGCATTCAGACAAGGTATTGTTTAGAATACCCTCCCTCATCAAAGAAAGAAAAGGAGAGAGAATATGTCATATAGGAGATAAACTAACTTTGGTTGACAAAATGTACTTTCAAAATGTTTTGTTTGTTACATCATCTCCTTCGAATCATCATCACCATTTTAGAATCATAAAGTTAAATAATATATTTTCTTTCAAAAATTCTGGCACAACCTTTCAAAATACTTTAACTTGAGAGTGAGTTCAAGTTATGCCATGTTTTGGAAAACAAGCTCTGAGAGTCTGAGGCGGCAGAATTATGAAAGCTGAAGAGACTGTTAAGCACGTTGACAGAGAGCCTCTCAGCTGCCTATTGGAGAACAATGTCCCTCATCAAGTCCTTATCCAAATTCTGTACTCTGCTAGCCAGCTTGGCTAAGTCCCTCTCATCAGGTTAATTAGTAATGTTGGGAAAAATAAAGGGCTATTGAAGAAATTATTTATCTCTGCAGTGTGTGTTTGAAAGACCAGATTGTGCTTTAAAATTCTTGGCGCAAAGCAGTACTGCTGTGTGCAATCCCCCACTCTCTTTATCATTTTTTTCACTGTAATGCACAATATGTGTTTTTAATTTGTTTCCTTCAATTCCATAAAACAGCACTCAAGCCCTATTGGGATGAATTAAGCCTTTCCCTTCTTCCAGTTTTAACGATTACACGTGTTAGTGCATCCTCTAAAGGTAGTCAGCCTGTATATTGAAAAGAATCATTGTAATAGCACTGATGCTATGCTTAGTCAGTCATGTCCGACTCTTTGTGACCCCGTGGACTGTAGTCTGCCAGGTTCATCTGTCCATGGGGATTCTCCAGGCAAGAATACTGGAGTGGGTTGCCATGCCCTCCTCCAGGGAATCTTCCCAACCTGGGGATTGAACCCAGGTCTCCCACATTGCAGGCAGATTCTTTATCATCTGAGCCACCAGGAAAGCCCAATAGCATTGTTATGTTAATGAATTCATTCAAGAACATCAGATCATGTACTATGAATCACTAATGGTTCTGGAAGTAAGAGTGAATGAAGCACAATTCCCCTCTTCTGAGGGACTATTGAGGCAGTGCAACAAAGTTGTGCTACAATGAGGGATAATAGAGGACAGTTTAGTTGCTCAGTTGTGTCCGACTCTTTGCGACCCCATGAACCACAGCATGCCAGGCCTCCCTGTCCATCACCAACTGCCAGAGTCTACCCAAACCCATGTCTATTGAGTCGGTGATGCCATCCAACCATCTCATCTTCTGTTGTCCCATTCTCCTCCTGCCCTCAATCTTTCCCAGCATCAGGGTCTTTTCAAATGAGTCAGCTCTTCGAATCAGGTGGCCAAAATATTGCAGTTTCAGCTTCAACACGAGTCCTTCCAATGAATACCCAGGACTGATCTGCTTTAGGATGGACTGGCTGGATCTCCTTGCAGTCCAAGGGACTCTCAAGAGTCTTCTCCAACACCACAGTTCAAAAGCATCAATTCTTCGGCGCTCAGCTTTCTTTATAGGCCAGCTCTCACATCCATACATGACTACTGGAAAAACCATAGCCTTGACTAGACGGACCTTTGTTGGCAAAGTAATGTCTCTGTTTTTTAATATGCTGTCTAAGTTGGTCATAATTTTCCTTCCAAGGAGTAAGCGTCTTTTAATTTCATGGCTGCAATCACCATCTGCAGTGATTTTGGAGCCCCCCAAAATAAAGTCTGACACTGTTTCCACTGTTTCCCCATCTATTTCCCATGAAGTGATGGGACCAGATGCCATGATCTTCGTGTTCTGAATGTTGAGCTTTAAGCCAACTTTTTCACTCTCCTCTTTCACTTTCATCAAGAGGCTCTTTAGTTCCTCTTCACTTTCTGCCATAAGGGTGGTGTCATCTGCATATCTGAGGTTATTGATATTTCTCCCAGCAATCTTGATTCCAGCTTGTGCTTCCTCCAGCCCAGCATTTCTCATGATGTACTCTGCATATAAGTTAAATAAGTAGGGAGAAAATATACAGCCTTGACGTACTCCTTTTCCTATTTGGAACCAGTCTGTTGTTCCATGTCCAATTCTAACTGTTGCCCCCTAACCTACATACAGGTTTCTCAAGAGGCAGGTCAGGTGGTCTGGTATTCCCATCTCCTTCAGAATTTTCCACAGTTTCTTGTGATTCACACAGTCAAAGGCTTTGGCATAGTCAATAAAGCAGAAATAGATGTTTTCCTGAAGCTCTCTTGCTTTTTTGATTATACAGCAGATATTGGCAATTTATCTCTGGTTCCTCTGCCTTTTCTAAAACCAGCTTGAACATCTGGAAGTTCATGGTTCAAGTACTGTTGAAGCCTGGCTTGAAGAACTTTGAGCATTACTTTACTAGCATGTGAGATGAGTGCAAATGTGCAGTAGTTTGAGCATTCTTTGGCATTGCCTTTCTTTGGGATTGGAATGAAAACTGACATTTTCCAGTCCTGTGGCCACTGCTGAGCTTTTCCAAATTTGCTGGCATATTGAGTGCAGTACTTTCACAACATCGTCTTTTCAGATTTGAAATAGCTCAACTGTAATTCCATCACCTCCACTAGCTTTGTTCATAGTAATGCTGCCTAATGAAAGGTTGTTGTTGAATCACGTGAATACACTGGGATTCTTGGCCCCCGGAGGAGAAGAATTCAATCCGGGGCCAGAGACGAGGTTTGATCGCTCAGAGCTTTTGTGTAATAAAGTTTTATTAAAGTATAAAGGAGATAGAGAAAGCTTCTGACATAGGCATCAGAAGGGGGCAGAAAGAGTACCCCCCTGCTAGTCTTCAGCTGGATGTTATATAGTCACTAGCAGTCTGTTAATGAAAGAAAGGAATGTCTTAAACTTCAGAATGGCACCAGGCCCCTCACCCGTAAGATGCATTTTGGGATAATCTTGGCACCAAATGGTTTATCCTGTTGCCATAAAATGATTAACTTGAATCTTGAAGAAGGGCAGACCACCATACAAATAGTTTCATTTACATAGATTAGGGGAACAATATCTGAGTATAACATACTGGTTTGTCAAGTAGGTTCTGGGCCAAGAGGCAGAACCGACTTGGAGACAGAGTTTGGGGTAAAGGCATAGTACATTAGCATAGCTTAAGATGGACATTTCCATAAGAAAAAGGCATTGGTTATCTCTAGGCTAGAGAATAGCTAACTTCAGGGGAAACCAGGTGTCATTATGGCAACACAGTATTTTAAGAGAAACCTCCCTTTAAATTTGTATAGAGAAGGAAAAAATATTGCTAGTTTGTTTCCTCCTGCCGCTTAAGTGAGATAAAAATGTCTGACACTTGCAGGCTATTTCCTCCATTTGGAGACCCCTGGCCTTCCTGCCTGTTAACCTCTCTCATTTTCATCGACTCCAGTCCCCAGGTCCTGGTCTACAAAGACTGTGAAAAGTTTGTCCTTTCTTCCTCCTTGAGAATTTCAGACCCCTCTCTCCTTGGGGACCCCTAGATTTCCTATCAACCTGCTTAGGAAATGACTCTCTCACTAAGGCCCACTTGACTTCACATTCCTGGATGTCTGGCTCTAGTTGAGTGAGTGATCACACCATTGTAATTATTTTGGTTGTGAAGATCTTTTTTGTACAGTTCTTCTATGTATTCTTGCCACCTCTTCTTAATATCTTCTGCTATGCTAATACACTAATGGTAGACACATACCTGTATTCATGTTAATATAATCCCCAGAGAAACCCAGAGAGACAGCTATTATTAGCTTCATTTTACAGTTGATGAAACTGAAGCAAAAGAGGTTAAGTAACTTGTCCAATGTCACATATCAGCAAGTAGTTGACCCAGTCAGCCTGGCACATGAGCTCCTTAATTTCTGCTCAGGAGGATATTGGTTCCACTTTGAACCCCATTATTTACTGTCTCCACTCTCCCTGCTCCCCACTCAGTATCAGCAACAAGCCATCCCCTGCAAGGCCCATAGTGGTACCTGCACTTTCATGACTTTTCTTGTCTGGCCTGGCTTTTGCCCCCCAACCCCCCTACCCTTTTCCTTTCTCCGGATTTATATGGCAAGAATTGGGTTGGCAGATTATAAGTATGGACAGCCACCTTATGATACCTTCCTGGTTGGGCTAAGATATGTAGATAATGCATGCCAGTAATAAAATATTCCTTTGACTTCCAGGTTTGAGCTTTCAAATAGTATTGAGTGCATTGTTTTGAAGGATCTTGAGTTCTGAGATAGTGACTGAAGAGGTTTATATTTGTAACATTCCTAATGGTGTATAAAGTGTAAACAGGGAAACAATATATTTACACTGACTTAGTTGTGGCTTTAAGCCTAGAATTCTTTTTAGGTCCACAGACATCCTTATGTAAGAGAAGCCAGGAACCAGTTATTCTTTAAATATACAATAATGATATACACATTGCTTTTCCTGGCTTTGGGCAGTTATTATTTGTTTTCTGGAAATGAGATGTGTGTATATTAATTCAGTAATAGAACAATTCCAAGAGTTATCTTAGAAACTAAATGGAACAGATAGTCTTTCAGTAGGTTGCCTTGATAGTGGAGGCAAGGTTTCTGATCATTGGCCCAGAGAGTGAGTAATAGAATGAGAAAGGAGTCTAGAAATTATTTAATTCCCCATTTTTCAAACTTCAAGTCAGTTGGGTACCTCTTGTTCAAGATTTAAAAAACATACCCATGTTAACTAGCACTATATATTATTTAATGTTTCTCTTTAAATCAACTTCTTGTTTTTATTTAAATTGCATTAAACCGTAAATAAAACCAGTTTTGTATGCCATAAATAGAAATATAGATATAACTAAATCAATAAAGATAAATCAATATGTTAATTCTAGATAGTGACTTTGTCTTTGGAGACCTCAGAACTTAAGGCCTGCCCTCTCTTTCTTAAAAAATGAGATTTGCTTTTATTATGGAGGTGTCAAATCTACACTAGCAACAAGCTGAGACTTTCTCCTTGACTTTAGAAAAGTTAAAAAGGGCATTGAAAAGCAAATAACTTTCTTACTAAGAGATTCAATATTATTTAGTGCTTTTTATAGCTCAGATGGTAAAGAATCTGCCTGCAATGCAGGAGATCTGAGTTCACTACTTGGGTCAGAAAGATCCCTTGGAGAAGGAAATGGCAGTCCACTCCAGTATTCTTGCCTGGAGAATCCCATGGACAGAGAACCCTGGTGAGCTACAGTTCTTGGGGTCACAAAGAGTCGGACACAACTAAGTGACTTAACACACACACCAACTCATTTACTACTTCCACCATTATAGATCCCAAAGCTTGGAAGACATTGACTTAGTTTAATCTCCTTAGTTTTTAAAGTGGAAAATCTAGATTTCACAAAGATGAATTATTGGGCAAGTCAGCCCTGGAACCTATCTCTTGATCCCCATTTTCCCCAAACACTTTCTCCCTGCAATTAAAACAACACAAAAGAGGGATGCTTTTTAGTGGTAACCTGTCAACTTAGGGCATGGTCTATCTGAACTCTCCTATACTTAGGTACCGATAATGCTTTTGGTGGAGAAGGCAATGGCACCCCACTCCAGTACTCTTGCCTGGAAAATCCCATGGAGGGTGGAGCCTGGTAGACTGCAGTCCATGGGGTTGCTAAGAGTCGGATACAACTGAGCAACTTCATTTTCACTTTTCACTTTCATGCATTGGAGAAGGAAATGGTGGCCCACTCCAGTGTTCTTGCCTGGAGAATCTCAGGGACAGGGGAGCTTGGTGGGCTGCCTTCTCTGGGGTCACACAGAGTCAGACACGACTGAAGTGACTTAGCAGCAGTAGCAGTAGCAATACTTTTGGTAATGGAGTACTGTTGCTTTCCTGCCTTCTTTGGGTAGATTCACTATTCCCTTTACATATCTGCTTGCTTATTTGTATATATTTATTCGTATTTGAACACAACACAGTGTATGAATTTTGGAGGTTCTCAAAATTAAAAGACTGAATTCAACTCAACATCAGCAAATCAGCAATAACAGTAAGTGCAATTCCTGCTCCACTCTCACCCCTGCTACACTGCCTGTGATGAACAGCTGGAGTTTTACTACTACCCAGGGAATGGTTCATTTTGACCTTGTCAGAGTCTACCTGCTTGCTATTCCTAGTATGGTACCTCTTCTCATCAGAGAACTTGAAGCAATTATTATATTATGCTCTTTAAAACCTGGCTATTTCCCAGATGGCTCAGATGGTAAAGTGTCTGTCTGCTTGCAATGTGGGAGACCTGGGTTTGATCCCTGGGTCCGAAAGATCCCCTGGAGAAGGAAATGGCAACCCACTCCAGTACTCTTACCTGGAAAATTTCATGGATGGAGGAGCCTGGCAGGCTCAGTCCATGCGGTAGCAAAGAGTCAGACACAACTGTGCAACTTCACTTTCACTTTTCTTTCTTTAAAATTAAAACTAAAGTATGGCTTAGGACCATACCAAAACAATACACTGGGAGTTGGGGGAGAGGGCTAAGGCACATTATCATTTTCTCTGAGACATATTTCATCACATTTTTTAAAAGGAATTTTACACTTTACACCTCACTGTGAAAGAAAAGAGCAGCTGCCCAAAGAAAGCAGGTTTACAATCACAAAAAGCTTCTGAGTTTTAAGGGTCTGTTTTCTGAAAATAAGTATTATTCTTTTTGGGTCTTCCTGTTATCATTACCCTTATTCTTGTTTTTTTTTTTTTTAACATCAACACCTCTCTTTTATTTAGTGATATCTCTTGAAGTCCCTTCTATATCACTTCGTATAGAAATGCCTTTTCTTTTCTTGCCTAGTATCCTATAGTATGGATATGCCATAATTTATTTATAGTCCTCTATTTGTAGCTATCTTGTATTTTTACAGACTTGTACAGACATGCACTATTAAACCATTGATTCTGTAAATATTGTTGCACCTATGTAAGTTCCTTTGTGCTTTTGTCATTAGCATAAATTCCTAGAAGTCAAATTCCTGAATCAAGGACTATATTCACATGTAAAATTGAACAGATTTTGCTCAGTTTCCCTCTTAGAGGTGTACCAATTTTTATTTCCATCACAAGAGTGTGTATTTTCCTAGATCTTCAACCTCATATTTTTTGATCATTGCAAATCTTATAACAAAAATTTTCCCATAGTTTTAATTTGCATTTCTCTTACTGTAAGAGTTGTTTGAGCAACTCTCCACAGGTCTAATAGTTGTGGCCATTTCATTTTCTGTTAGTTATCTAAGTCTTGCCCTTTTATCCTTAGGTTCTTGGTCTTTCTCTATTGATTACCCAGAGAGCATATGTTAAGGAAAACAGCTTTGGGCCTGTTATATGAATTGCAATTATTTATTTTCCACTTTTGTGACTGGTATTTTCTTTTACTGGCCTTTTATTATTTTTGTTTGATGTAGCAACTTTTGACTTTTATCTGTTTGTATTTATTGTCTTTTTCTAAAGTCTGGGATTTCATCATTCTTAGAAAAACCTTCCCTGTATCATAAAAATAAATTCTCCCATGTTGTTTTCAGCATTTTATGGTTTCAATATTTACTATTAAAATTCTTATTTATCTAGAATCTATTTTGATATAAAGTGTGAGATATGGATCCAACTTTTTCCTTTTGATCCAGATTAGCATTCACTCTTTATCCAGTCATTTGTATTTTATTCACTAATATAGACTTCATTTGGAGAAGGAAATGGCAACCCACTCCAGTGTTCTTGCCTGGAGAATCCCAGGGACAGGGGAGCCTGGTGGGCCACCGTCTATGGGGTCACACAGAGTCGGACACGACTGAAGCAACTTAGCAGCAGCAGCAGCAGCATAGACTTCATTACATAAAACTACTATATGCATTCTAGCTATTGTCAAACTTCTTCTTCTTCACACTTTGTATTATATTTTACTATAAAAAGTTAACACAAACTTAGTGCTAAAACAATGTAAATTTATTATAATCTTACCTTTCTGGAGGTCAATAGTCTGATATGGGTGTCACTGACTAAAATCAAGATGTCCGCTGACCTGCATTTTTTTTAAAGCTGTAGGGGAGAATCCATTTCCTTGCTTTTTACAGTTGCAAGAGATTGCCTGAATTCCTTGGTTCATAGCCCTCCCCCTCAATCTTCAGAGCCAGCAATGACTGGTGGAGTCTTTCTCATATTGCATCACCCATACATAGCTCTTCTTTCTTCTCCTTCCACTTTCAAGGACCCTTGTGATTATACTGGGCTTCCCTGGTAGCTCATTTGGTGAAGAATCTGCCTGCAATTCAGGAGACCCTGGTTTGATTACTGGGTCAAGAAGATCTGCTGGAGAAGGGACAGGCTACCCAGTCCAGTACTCTTGGGCTTCCCTGGTGGCTCAGCTGGTAAAGAATCTGCCTGCAGTGTGGGAGACCTGGGTTCGATCCGTCAGTTGGGAAGATCTCCTGGAGAAGGGAATAGCTACCCACTCTAGTATTCTGACCTGGAGAATTCCATGGACTGTATAGTCCACGGGGTCACAAAGAGTCAGACATGACTGAACGAGTTTCACTTTCACTTGGGCTCACCAGGATAATCCAGGAAAGGCTCCCTATTTTAAGATGAGTTGATTAGTAAATTTCTTTGCATCTGCAACCTTAATTCCCTTTGCCACTTAATGTAACAAAGTTACAATTTCAAGTGGTTGTCTGTGGGGGCACATTATTGTGCCTAATACAGTCCTTTCTTCAAAGTTACGGCTTTTTACATTTAAAAGTAAAATATGTCTTGAACAAAATATAGATTGTTGTAAGGAGATTATCAATTACATTTTAAAATTTATTAGTGTTTAGTAATCTTCTATGTGTTTTTGGTATTTGGATGTGAAGCTTACAGAGATATTAATCAACTGTTTAGTAGGTGGATTTTATAAAGTTTGGTTTTGCTTTTCAATCCACTGCTCTTTCCTTCTCTCCCCCAGTCCTTTCTCTCCACATTTCCCCTGTATTTCCTTCTACTCAAAGCTTTTCCTGTAATTACTGACAAAAGTCAACCTTAACACTTCCAATAGGAGCTTCAGATCCTGAGTTTTAGGGAGAAAAGGATATATTCTACTTATTCTACCTTAGACTTACTTTTTTTTTTGGATTTACTTTTAATTTGTTTTGGCCTAATCGAAAAAGATCCAGATTCTGAATTCAATCATTACATCAACAGATATTACAATTTGGCACCTACTGTGTGCAAATGTGTTTTCAAATAAGTTAAAATGTTTTATATATGGTTTCTGTTTTCGGAGAGGCAAGATGAAGCTATTAAACCAGCATAAGAGTAATGTAATAATACTGATTGACAAGACAGGAAATGTCACAGGCAGCACATGATCAATGATTAATGGGCAAATCAGTGGAACAGGAAATGAATGTAATGAGTTCAGAGAAAGGATAACTCTGTGTTGTGTGTACCCCACGCTCATATATTACCCACTACCACTTAATTAACTCCATCAAGCATACCCCCAAAGCCACTGCAGTTCTCCATATCATCATTAACTTGTTCTTGCAGAAGGAAAAATCTTGGTGCCAGATGCAAGTAAGGTTATAAAATTCATGCTCAGTTTTAGAGGAATTATGACTATTTTCAGAAATCTGGGGCTCATAGGGTTATTTTCAGGAGGTGGTCAGCATTAAATGCTCACGGTGAGTGCTCAGCAAATATTTATTAAAATGAAATGATATGACTCAACTCTTTCTATTTCTCCCACTTTCCTAATTTTTTGCTATCTTAATTTTCTCATGACTCTGTCTTTACCATCTGAGCCACCAGGGAAGCCCACCTATGATTTTATCTTTGAGGGATTTTTCAAGTTATCTGTACAACTTAATTTAAAATCAGTGGTGGATTTAATTTACATGGTGTTTTCTTGTTATTAATGAGCATTAAATAAAATCCAGCCTTATATCATTTTAATTTAGATTTTCCTTCAAAGGACCACCACTTTCATTAATCTCAAATTATGAATGTCTGTATGGGATGGGTTCATTTGACTTTAATTATATAATTTTAGCTGCTGCTGCTGCTGCTGCTGCTGCTAAGTCGCTTCAGTCGTGTCCGACTCTGTGCGACCCCATAGACGGCAGCCCACCAGGCTCCCCCATCCCTAGGATTCTCCAGGCAAGAAGACTGGAGTGGGTTGCCATTTCCTTCTCCAATGCATGAAAGTGAAAAGTGAAAGTGAAGTCGCTCAGTCCTGTCCGACCCTCAGTGACCACATGGATTGCAGCCTTCCCGGCTCCTCTGTCCATGGGATTTTCCAAGCAAGAGTACTGGAGTGGGGTGCCATTGCCTTCTCTGAATTTTAGCTTCTCCTAAGAAATTTAAAACTATAGAAGACTGTTTTTTAAAAAGGCTTTTTTATTTTTTGGCCTTATTAGTTTAAGAAGAAAGGGTAGAGTTTTCAAAGCATAGACTTTGTTCATTAGTAATTCTTTATATCCTGACTTATTCCCTGGTAATCATGTTTTTCCTAGATATGTATTGCTTTTAAAAGTTTTAATTGGACTGTTTTTGATACTGAAAAAGACTTTCCGTAAAACAACCTGATTCTGTTGTATGACTCTTAATTTCTTGCCCTCCTAACATTGATATTTTCTTTATGTTATTTATAATTGCATTTTATAACAACAGTGATAACTCAGTTTTGTATTTATGTATGTAATCTCTGCATAATCCTCACAACAGTCTTGCTGATATGAGTGACAGAGTGAGAAAATTCAGAGACAACTGGTGGTTAAATTGCAACTAAATCTCATGAAGCCGTGGAGGTGAGTGTATTAATGATAAGATTTTTCTGTCTGTGCAATCTCTTCCGTCCTCGTCACAACATGTCTCCACCTGATCCTTCACTCTGTTCTGTGTCTCTCTCTCCAGTGTTCTCATCTCAGTAAGATTAAACTACTTGACAATGGAAAGTGTTCTGGCTGGTAGCAGATAACTAGAAATTCTTTTATCTCCTGTCTCATATTATCATTAGCACCAATTATTCACTTTGTAGAGAACATTGTTTTCATGCACACATGTGTATTTTCATGCACACGTTTGCAAAGGAAGAAAGCAAGGGGCTAGGAGGAAGGCCTGGCTAGCTGCTTACCAAATCCTTTTTCCTCATCTTCCTGCTAGAATGTATCTTCCAGTCTCTTTTGTGATAGGTGCTTGTCAAGTAACAAAATGATAGAGGATGAGTGTTTGTGGGATTGCTGTGTGCCATTTCTAGGTTGGCCTCTTACCAGCCTCCTATATGTGATCCTCTATAATCTCTCCCTAACAGACACCAGAGATTAACATCTGACGTGTGCCTGGCATTGAAGATGGTAAAGACACAGTATGGAAGGAGGCTGGGTCTCTGAATCACTGCTTGGAGGAGTCCTCTGCTTTTTTTTTTTTTTTCTGTAAACAAAGACACACTTCTCTTGAGTTGAAGTATTTGGTCATTTTGTTATGGCAGCTAATATTAACTTAATGGGAACATTTGTGTCTGCCAAAATTAGGCTCCAATTTCTTCTTTTATAAAATGAAAGAATTTGCCATGCTGCCCTCCTTGCTCTTTCCCAAACACCGAACATTCAGCACTTATTGTTTCTTCGGCTTGAAAACTCTTTTCTCAGAAATTCACGTGACTTGCACCCTCCATCCTCAGTTCAGCCCAAATGTGACCTTATCAGTGAGGCCTCGCTGGCCACTAAGTAAAATGACATTTCCTCTCGTCCACTGCTCTTTTCCCCTCTTATCTTGCTCTACTTCCCTTTATAACACAATCACCAAACTTTTATTTATTTGGCATTCAGTAAAATATTTGTTGAAGAACTGTGTGAATGAAGAGCTCTCTCCAGGGTGCCAAACAGCTCTAAAAGATTGTGTTCCTTAAATGTAAGAATTTATCATCTAAGGGGGAAAATAAAACAGATTAAAAGAAATCAATCTTAAATTCACAAAATGCATATAAACTTTGTCAACATTATATTGTCAAAAATGTGAGGGAAGGTAGGAGTTCTAGTAGTTACTGACCTCTGCATTTGGTCCACTGTCTTAAGGGCAGGACTGCGTAACTAGCACGTACATATCTAAGCCCAGGAGGTGTGCAGGGGAGGTGTTTTGGGCCATGGGTCAGGGGTGGTCTGAACAGAGCTCGAACTTGTCTCTGGGTTGTTGACACACATGTCTGTGAGGCCCCACGTGCTGCTGGATGGACGTGGGATGTGGAGATGTGAAGAGAAGGGGCGGCCGAGGGGTGGGGGTGGCAGCTTCCAGCTGCATCGTTGCTATGGAGCTGCCAGCCACTGGGCTCAAGTGATGTTGTCACTCTGTTCTACGCTCCGTGAATCTTTTTTTCCCCTTGGGGGAAAGGATGTCTTCATAACTTATGGATTTAATTAATTTTGCTTGAATCTTCAATTAAGGAAGTTGAATGATACACAGCTGAATGCAGTATATTTACTGATTCTTCAAGCATTCATTCAGAAGGGCACCGATATGGTATCATCAATAAATATTTGCACTGCCACTGCAGATGTGGGCCTAATCAGAGTGCTACAGGGGAAAAGAGAGATTAGACTCAGCCCCTATTTTTAATGCCCTTCCAGTTTTAGCAAAGATCTTTTATCACGAGAGCCATTTCGAGTATACTAAAATTAACCACCATGTGATTGTAGCATTTACAGTAACATCATGTTTGTGTCTGGCATCTGTGTTTATCTCCTTGTTAATTCCTCAACCTTACCATTTATTTTTCATGTTCACAAAGGTTAATTGACATCGACTACTGTTTACATGAGGAATTCCTGGGTGAGTCTTCGTGGTGGCCACTTTGCAGGGTTTCAGTTCAGTTGAGCAGGAATTTTGATAGTCAATCTACGAGGCTGTCTGGAAGCCTGGCACTTAATTGAAGTTGCACTGCCCCTGACTGGGCTGGACTGTTTAACAAGGGGGAAGTTTGATTTTTCTTGTCTCTCTTTGCTATGGCTTAATCCTCCATACGCTGACTCCCTCTTCAGGTTCTTAGGGGCACTTTCTCCCTTTGCTTAAACTTACGTGGATGGAATAGTAATGATTTACTAGTGATGATCTGGGCTGAGGTAGGTCAGTAAGACTACAGTATATTTGCATACTGTTTTCAGTCAGTATACAAATTAGTATAATAGTGTTATTTCTCCATATATCAATACTGCAAAGTAGGCAGGGCATACATAATCCCCACTACACTAATGAGAGATCTGGGGCTGAGATCACAGAGCTGGGTGATGGAGCAGCAACTGCAACCCTGGGTCTTCTGACTCCTGGTCCAGTGCTGTCCCCTGCTTGGACCCATTTCCTTTGGAGTGAGGATCAAGTGTGCCTGCTGTGGAAACGCCCCATGCTCTGTACAGCATGACATTGTAAAGCAATTCTCTACATACACCCCCACCCCATTCTGAGTGGTACCTGACTCCTGTATGTGTATGGGTTTCCCTGGTGGCTCAGAGGGTAAAGAATCTGCCTGCAATGTGGGACACTTGGGTTTGATCCTTGGGTCTGGAAGAGCCCCTGGAAAAGGGAATGGCAACCCACTCCAGTATTCTTGCCTGGAGAATTCCATGGACAGAGGAGCCGGCAGGCTACAGTCCTTGGGGTCACAAAGAGTCAGACAATTAATTCCTAGGCACTTTCCATACCTTGGATTTCTGTGGATGGTGCTTACACATTGTTCTCATTTTCTTCCACTGGCTAGCCTTTCAGGGCTTGAAAATATTGTCACTTGCTGTTGTCACTTAAAGAATACAATGTATTTGCCTTACAGCAAAATAGAGAATGATAAAGAATTATATGTGTGTCTGTTACATTATCTTGTGAGTTTATAGCAATTATCACCTGCTGAAATTGATGTAAAAAGCTAGGTTGGGGGTAATTAAGCCTAATTGTTGCTAGTTTACCAGAGGTGGGGAAATCACATTAATGTTTTCTTATGTGAGTAAGTGTTTAGGGTTGAGATGTCTGTCTAGCATGGCACCGTCTGTTACCCTTTCATAAAATTACCTCCTTATTCTTTGTCATTTGCATCCAAAGAAATAAAACCATAAGTTTAGGAAAGGGGCTAATACCATCTGCCCTCCAGCTTCCTGTTCCATGTCCATAGGCTTAGTAATGGTGCTCAGTCAGCATCTTGGCTGAGACCCCCTGCAGACCCATGGCGTCTGCCCCTCCCTGTCTATGTAGAGCACCATCTGTGGTTGCTGGCCCCATGGCAGTGCCACATCTCTGGGGATGAGCAGATACCAGAAGCTTCTAAGCCTCTGGCCCTTCTGCCTGAGGTGGCCTGCCAGCTCCTAACAGGCGTTTCACTTATGCCTCAGTTTCACAGTATCTAAGGACCCCAGATGGACCTAAGATGGACGTGGGTGCACTCCCTTCCCACACACGAGCCTTTTCAGGTTCATGGAGGAAGCTGTGTGGCTTTGGAGCTCACTTTCTATAGCCCCTGACTGTCTTGATTATTAGAGATTTTCTGGAGGTTATTAGAGATTTTTGAGGGGAGATTATTAGAAACTTTCCAAGCAGCAAACATGGATTTACAAGGCAAAACTCATAGGTAGAATAATCTTGCCAAACTCAACAGCTGTGACACTGGGACCTCATTCTACTTTAAATTCCTTTGCAACTGAGCATGAGTTGTGTGGAACTGCAGAACCCCACGTGGTCTCTGCCTGTATCAGCTCTACTTAGACATCTGCTGACCAGCACTTGCAGAAGCCGAATTCTTACCTAATGCTGTTTGCCAGGAGTCTTATAGCCAAAGCCTTTTAAATCAAAGGGAATCATCAGGGAGAACAAAAGGTAGTCTCCTGCCCTTAAGACACAAGCTCTAATGTTGTTCCATTAACTGTCTGCCTTAAGTATCTGAACGGTTTAAGCAACTGGGGTGCATTTGTCTCCCTGACTTTATCCTCATTAGGCAGGATGAGCATTAAAAAACATGCACACACATGCACACATGCACACACATGACAATCCATAGTCTGGTTCCTGTGTGGGTATAGTACATGTCACTATCATTCATTGAAATATATGAGATCTCTGTTATGAAATGTTCTGTCTCCAAAAACAGATATTGCTTCTCTTTTAGAAAAAATATCCTTGGCTGGATCCCTGGAACTTTAATTAAAATCCTGGTTGCTCTTTAAAAAAACGTTATTGCATTTCTGACAGCTTGGATGTAGAACAGTGAGGCCAGGAATCAGAGCGTTTTGCTAGTGGGATGAGAGGGCCCATGAGGACAGATCAAAGGGTCACCCGGACTAGCCAGTCTGGTGGGTCTCAGGGGGAAAACCTGCCACTTGATGAGGGCCAGCCCACCTAGCCCTGAGACCCCAGTTTGTAGATGATTATTGGAAGCAGTCACACAGATTCTTTCATTTGTGTTCTTGACATTGTTTGGGCTGTTACAAACTAAAAAGATTATCATTAACAAGTTAGTTAATTCCTTTGTATATTTTTATGGATTGAATGTGCCTTTTCAAAATTCATACACTGAAGTCCCAGCCCTCAACATGATGGTATTTAGAGGTGGGACTCTTGACAAGTGATTAGGTTTAGATGAGCCATGAGGGTGGGACCCCCACGACAAGAATGGTGCCCTTGTACAAACAGGAAGTGACACCAGGATACAGCGAGAGAGTATCTACAAGCCCTGAAGGGGTCTCTCACCAGGAACTGAACCTTTAGGCACCTTGATATCAGACTTCCCAGTCTCTGGATCTGTTGTTTAAGCCACCCCGTCTATGGTAGTTTGTTATGGAAGACTGAAACATGTATTTCAGTAAGCACTTAACTTATGTATTGAACTTATATATTTTGTTGTTCAGTCACTCAGTCATGTCCAACTCTTTGTGACCCCATGGACTGTAGCACGCCAGGCTTCCCTGTCCTTCACCATCTCCCGGAGTTTGTTCAGACTCATGTTCATTGAGTTGGTGATGCCAACCAGCCATCTCATCTTCTGTCATCTCCTTCTCTTACTGCCTTCAATCTTTCCCAGCATCAGGGTCTTTTCCATTGAGTTGGCTCTTCGCATCAGGTGGCCAAAGTATTGGAGCTTCAGCTTCAGCATAAAGGACATAAGATGTCCCCCATTTTTTTTTTTTTTTTGAATTGGCTGTACCTTGAGGCTTCCAAGGTTTTAGTTCACTGACCAGGGATTGAACCTGGCCCCTTGGTAATGAAAGCCTGGAGTCCTAACCGTTGGACTGCCAAGGAATTCCTGAAGTATTATTTTCAAAATGCTTGAAAGCGTTAGACACTCAGTCATGTCTGACTCTTTGCGATCCCATGGACTGCAACACTTAATTTTCATCTCCCTCACTGGACTGTGAGTCAAATGAGGGCAGGAGTCACCTGTGTCTTGTCCATTGCCATGTCCCTGGCACCTAGCTGGGAATATGGGAGAGGCAGATGCTAAAAACGAACAAACTTGTGTAATGCCGTGGAGGCACATGGCGTACATACTAGGGAGAAGGCAGATGACTAAGACATTGCCTGTTTCCACAGGTGAATGGTGTCTTGATGATGATTCAACACTTTTCATTATTATAATGAGAATAATTATTTCTTGATGTATCAGGAATTTTTAAGATTTTTGATTCTCAGAATAACTTGATAAGGTCAGTATTTTTTCTTTTACAAAGGAGGAAGCAGTCTGAGGAAATTTAAATGGCTTACCTGAAGACCCACTGGGTAGAGAATCTTGTCTTCAAACTCAAGCCTGTGTCTCCAGCATTTCTGCAGTGCCACCACCTTTGAACATTGGTGTTATTCCTTCTCTTTGTGCATCAAGGACAAGCTTTTCTGATCTTCTTAACTAGAGAACTAGACGAGAGAGAAATCATTTAATTTTTAGTAGAATTGTTGCATGAAGAGATTTATATTTTAGTTGGTCACAGGAGCTTTGTCTTCAAAATACCTGCCAGGATGGTTTTCTTCCTGAGTGAATGCAGAGCAGTCATGTGGAGAGGAGGCCAGGTGAGCCCTCCCCGCTGAGCTATTCTTATTGTCACCGTGGGTGGGCTTGTGGAACAGAAAGAGCTTGTGCTGAGGGAGGGGTGGGGCGGGCAGGCAGGCTGGCCATCTGAGGACGGTGTGGCTGTTCTCCTCCTACATCTCTGAGGAGTGGCCTGGACTCCCCTCCACCATCAGAAATTAGCAGCAGAACCTGGAGGAGCTGTTCTGGAAGGCGCAAGTCCACCCTTCCAGGTCCTCACACTCATTAGAAGGGAATTGGCCATAGTGGGGGATGGCACTGGGTGACAGCCTGGCTTCTGGCTGTGTGACCACTCTACCTGAAGGTTCCAGTAAGTCACTTACTAGGGGGTCCTCTGGGACTGGAGCTGAGGCAGTTGCTGGAGCAGAGGAAGGAGGGAGTCAGTGGATAGCGTGCTTGTTTCCACATTCTGAGTTCCTCAATGGTCCCCTGTGAAGAAGTAGAGAAGGAGACGTGTGCAATGCTGGTTTCCTAGCTCCTTATGCTAAAGCTTCACCCTCACAAAATTCGATTTGCTGAGTAGGTACTTTAAAGCAGTGAGCTGGTAGAAAGGAGAATTCTGAGTTCTGACCAGGCTTGCTGTTGTGTAGGTGCCAGTGTAGCATAGAACTGACTCCCTCAGAGAGGGTGCACATATGTTTTGGCAGAGAAATCACAGACTCAAAGCCCGCCCTGCCCTCTCATTCTACAGATAAGGAGATAGAGGCTCAGAGAGGTGATATGAATGAACCAGAATATCTGCTCTTTCTTTTGCCTGTAGCTTTGGCTTCCAGATCCATTCAGAACCTGTAGATCCAGGCTCTAGGGCACACCAATGCAGTGTGGGATGAACAGACACAGAGGGTAGGTTGGCTTGAGTGGCTCTGCAGCTTGAGTCACAGCAGTGGATGGGATGCTCTCCTCTCAGTTACTAGAGGGCTGGTCACAGTCATGTTGAATCACCCTTACTCCTGTGTGGTGGAGGAAGGAACCAATCAGAATCACCTAGGGAGATTTTCCAAAACGCATGCGCAAACTCTGCTTGCCTCTCCTTGTCAAAAGTGCACCCAAAGGGAAAAAGAGGTGGTGGTGAGCCTAGGTGCTGATAAGTACTTTGGTTGTGCTCATCCCTTCCTGACACCCACTGTGGTACTGCCAGACAATGGTAAGCATCTTGAGGGGGGCCTTGTCTTAAGTGTCTGCAGCACCAGGTGGAGTGTCTCATTCACTACATATTTGTTGAATGGAAAGATGAAACAGATGGCATTGGAGAGATAAGGAAAACAAAACTCCTAGACAGAAAGGACTGGGCCCTGGGATGTGAGGAGGCTGGAAAGTTGCTTGGTCAATACGTGTTTATTGAGCCTGGCCATCTTCAGCTGTCTTGCCATCGACCCTCTTATCAGTGTACATAAACACTGTTCTGCCCTTGACCTCAAGAGTTAAAATAATAAATAGCTTAATTGGTCCTCATTAATTCTACTTTGAATTTATTACAGATAAACATGGCCTTGAAAAGAAACACTCCCACGTTCAGCCCATGTGTTTTATCCCAAGCCTCTCAAAGGTGCACGGGTAGTAAAACAAATAAAACCGGCCTCCCACCTCCACCCTCCCATCAACAGCACATTTGCTATTGAGTCCAGGCAAATGGCCATTTGCAAGGTTGGATGAGTAGTTAAGCCACACAGGCACAATGTAATATGACAACATTCTTCATGGTAATATCGTCCTGCTCCTCATTACATTTGAATATAGATTGCCAGCATGCAACGCTTCCAACCTTGCTCTCTATGCGTGAGCTGAGGAGTTCTTCAGACAAGGTGAAGCCCACATGTGCTTCCCAGGAATTATTAGCCTATTTGTAAGCCTAAACAAAATCACAGCTATTGTCTCTAAGAACTTAATTTGCCAAAGCTCTTTTCTTCCCATCCTTAATTATGTATATATTTATAGACTTGAGCCACCTGCCTGCTCAATGCTCATGTATAACCGTATCTCTTATGTGGCACTTAATGGCTCAGGGCGCTTCCTTTATACTCTCTTTGCTTCAAACTCTATATTTAAATATCTGTACTCAGCTCGGCTTTTGAGTATTAAAACATTTTTCTCCCCTTCCTTGAAAAGCTGCAAACAAACCTTTTAGCATTTTATCTGGACCAAACAGTAGTGGTGTTACACAAGAAACGAGAACTCTGTAAGTAAATCTATGTGTTCATATGACTAAAGTGCATTATAAAAAGAAGCAATAAATCCAGTTTTCTACATAAAAGGAATTAGATTTTCTAGTTTACCTCTGCACTGGGATTAATAAAATGTGCAACAAATAGCTGATGGAATGATCCATTTGAAGTTTGTAAAGGCATCTTGGGAAGCTGGCAGGAGTAGCCTTTTTATTTTTTCAGAGAAAGGGTGCCTGTTAATTTTTTGATTCAGTCTTGCTCCTGAATGACTGTTTTAAAATGAGCTACGAGACGGCTACCTGCCCATTTCTGCATGGCTGAGCAAATTCCCCCGTAAATCCAAGTTTCTCTTCATTTCCATCACTATACGTCTCCAAATTACAGAGAATTCATTCCTGAGCTGGAGAGGTGCCAGAAGTTTCTCATCTAGCTGTCTGTGGGCTGCCTTTTTCTTTCCCCTCTTTGAGGCTTTCTGATGCCTAGAGTGAGCTCAACTCAAAGGTTTCCAGCCTCACACTCGCCTCACATTCCCCCACAGTCACACCGAGCTCTGGGATTTGGAGGAATAACCGCGTGCCAGCATCCGATTCACAGGCTCCTTTTACCTGCAGGTGTTCCAGAAACTTCAAAATGCGTCTGGTAATGTATTTGCTCCTCTTAACATGCCACTTTGGCATGCATTATATGCAGCTGCTTATTTTTTTTTTTTTTAAATCTTTCTTCTGAATAACATGCATGCTAAATGTTAAAGGGGGCTTGGAGGACAGTGTAAGCTTAATTAATGCCTAGGTGTGTGTGTGTGTGTGTGTGTGTGTGTGTCCTTGTTAATGTAGGCATGTTGACATAAATATGTATTATTTATGGACACATTTGTCTGCAGACAGATTTCACTAAAGGGATCTCACTGAAAGCACTACTTTTTATGTACATCCAGGTTTTCTAATCAGATCTGTAAACATCTCACACAGCAGCAAGTAGAGGAAAAATACGTTTTTCATCCCTATGCAAATGGCATGTTTTAGGCACCTTTTTGAAAAACCCTCCTTTCTTTCTTAAAAAAAGGTAGTGTGTGTGTGTGTGTGTGTGTGTGGGCAGGGAGTGTTGGGTTTTTGAAAATTTGGAGAGTTGTCTTGCTGCTGCACGAAAATTTCTACCCCATGTTACCTGCCTTCTTAAAACTCAGTAATCACGGCGGGGAAGAGATGTGGTTCTGCTTCAGAGTAACCCCATGGGGATGCTGAGCTGCAGTGTTCAGCAGGCATTTTAGGTACTCTAAATACTGGTGCTGGAATAATAAGTAGATGGGGTAAATTTGCTATTGCCGAGTCCTGCTCTGTTTCCTGGCTTGTAGAAATCGCATTCACACTGTACATTTAGGATGTGCGTGTGTTTATTGAACTCTAGTAAAGCAGCATGAGAGTGTGGGCTCATAAATCACATCATTTCTTTGCCAGTACTGGGTGCTAGCTTCTAAAATTAAGAAATTATTAGCAATTAATAATACATTCAGCATCCCTTGTCTCATTGGGTGAGATTTACATCCTGGGGACTTGCTCTTCTAGTTATAGAGACTGATGATTTAAGGTTCAGACTTAATTGCTATTTCAAATCCTTTAGCTAGAAAGATGCTTGCAGTACTTTATTTAAAAGACTTGTTTTGAAAAATGTGTATGTATATTTCTCACTGTGGTGGTGAGCTAATTAGGACTGTAATGTGCTATGCATTTAAGATAAACAACTTCTCTTGAGTATTGCTCACTTGTAGAATAAGATTTGCTTTCTTGTCTTCATATTGTAATAATTCTTTTACTTTGCATTCTGTTCTTGCTTTTTGAGAAATCAATAATTACTAATTGTTGTGAAGATGAGAAAATAATGTAGCAACTCAGAATTCACAAACAAAAGTAGGTTGAATTAGCAGTTTTCTGAGAAATTAAATGAAGCAGATTTTCACAAGTGAGTTTCTAAGTGTGCAGTAGGTATTGATATTTGCAAATGGAAACAACTTAAATATAAACTTGTTAAATATAACAGGTTAGGATAGTGTTAATGCCATCTTGTTGTAGTTACTTACCATATATAAAATGAAGTAGTAAACAGGTTAATTATTTTATATTGGTTATTAATTACTTTTACTTCATGATATTGATTATAGAACAAATTAATTTTAACTTTGGTAAAATAGTTTACTGAATTGTAAAAGTGAAAAGGTATATTCTTGAAAATTAGTGTGAAAATCATTGTTACTTTTTAGTGTTTGAGATCTACTGTTTTATCACTTATAGATCTGTATACTTACAGAGGATTATATGTATTTCCAAAAATTTTGCATACATTTTAATACTTATTTTTATCAGCCATGTTCAATTCATAATTGCTCAAAACAGTACAGTAAAAATGCATTTCATTATGTACAAATGGTTCCTTGAAGGAACATATTATATTAGAAGCCATTAAAAACCGGTGTTGCCTATTAATGTTATACTCGTGTATTGTTCTGTGTGTAATTGATTTTAAGTACTATTCATTTCCAATATTTAAATACATCTAATATTGTGACCTGTTTGATGTAGAAATCTTGTCTCTGTGAGTAACTTGATGAAGGTCTCAAATTGAATGTACAGGATGACTGAAGATTTAGTACTTTTTTTGTATGTATTGCAATATGCATTAATGTAATATACAAATATTAAGCTATGTAAAAACATTCATTGCATTCAACCGCAATACAAAACCCTTTCATCTTACTTTTGAAGTTGGTTATTTTGTTTGAAGTCAGTTTCATAGGCATAAAAAGAGGTTTTATTTTTCTGAGTTTGTGTGGCACTGTGTGGTAACAGGAAAACATACAATGCCATTTTGAAGGGAATATTATGTGTACCAAATAGAGGAAAGAATGCCACATTCACCATCTGTCTCTAATTATGATTTCCTACTTGCTTTTAGATGGATCATAGATCAGGTCTTTATTTTATAAAACAGATTTATCTTACCTATAATACCTAAAGTGAAGTAAAACACTTCCCTCATACAATAATTTCTCTGTTGTATGACTGAGACTGTCTTATGAAACATTTCATTTTTTAAGGTTCACATATAGAAAGAAGCTATAAAAATATAATTTGTGGACTGACCATGCAACATGGCTGAAACATCCATCCTTTAAGTAAGCATTTATTGAGCATCCCTTTGCCAAATCATAACCTGGCCTTGAGTAAGTGGGTGGGTGGGGGTGGGAGGTCTTAAGAAAGAGGAGATGCTTTCCTGCTCTTTTGTTATTACTAATTGGAGAATATTTTGCCCTACCTAGTTTCAAAATGTTTCCATTCTTAGAGTCTGAAGTAGAGAGGAATGATCACAGTTGGGGTGGATAGGGCAGACAAGCCAAGGAAACTGGAGAAGGTGAATTCTCAACCAAGTTTTTAAGGCAGTTATTAGCAGCAATTGAAAGAAAGGACAGAAATAGGCATTTTGCATGGATGGAAAAGAAATCTGAGAGGAAGCAAATCATGTCAGGAGGAAACAAAGGTGATATTATATGGGGAAGAGGGACCACACTGGGAGTAACAGCAATAGAAATTGAAAAAAAAATTACAGAGGTGGGTATGAAATATTTTAAATTACTCTTTACTAGCCTTAGTATGTCCTATGGAAAATTCTTTGAGCCAGTGGATATTTCTTCTATTTTATTCTGTCAAGCTCTATAAAACAGCATTTCAAAATCTATGCAATAATGTTAATATTTCTTGAACATTTACTCTGGGCCAGGTACTATGCTAATACTTTAAATGGAGGATCTCATATAGTCTTCACTGACTAATTAAAATATTCATCCTATATATGAAGAAATTGAGGTACTGAGAAGTTCTATAACTTGTCTAAGATTATACAAGGTCAGAAATGGGTGAGCTGCGATCTGAACCTAGACTCTGGAGCCCAGTCTTCTAACCACTGCATTTCAAAGCCCCTTCACTTCATCTTAGCTCCAGATCCAGACTGGTGTGACCAGTTGCTGTCTAGATGTGTCATTTAGGTCCTTTGGTAACAAATGCTGAGACAGAATTACTGAGCAAGTATTTTACTGGAGGGTAAAGATAAAGAGGAAGGAAGCAGAGTTGTGCAGGGAAAGTCTTCAGACCACAGTGCAGACACAGCCTCATCCAATCCAGGAACGATCTCCAAAGGGAAGACTATCTATTAGAGGAACCCCACACTGGACAGAAATGGCCAGGCCGAGTACCCCTAACCTGCTCAGCCACTGACTGGAGATTCCCAGGAAGGAAGGGCATGGCCGTGTCTCAAAAGTTGAGGCCATTCCTGAATGTTCTGTTAGCTGGAGGCTGTCAGCTACCTGTGCTTCTTGTAGTTGAACAGCAAGTTCTTTTTTGAAGGGTGATCTGCGATGTGTACCTCCTTGGCTGCCAGGGTGATGTCTGTACAGAATATACCATTGAAATTCAGGGTGAGGCAAGCTAGATACACAGGACAAAGAATTTAAGGAAGTGTTCACTTTCAGGGTCATGCAAATGCAGGGCATGGCTTAAGAGTGAGTGCCTCCTTAATTCTATACCCTATGTGCTTTGCTTGTCTCACCCTGGTCTTCCAAACCTCAAATTCAACACACTTAGAATTTTGCTCAGATCCTCCCCTCCAAAACATTCCCTTCCTTCAGGGAGATTCATGGGTCCATCTATCGCTAGTGTCTTATCTACCATCCAGTTCAGTCTCTCCACTGCCAGAGCATCATCTGAGTTAGATGCAACTCTGATTTATAATTCCAATGCTTAATACTGTTAATTGATTCTCTATAGCCTAGAGAATAAATCCCAAGCTCCTTGCTGTGGCACAGAAAGATCCTGTAGAGTCTGATCTGATTTTGTGGACAGTGTGGACCCAGAGCTGGAGGAATTTCAGTACTCCAGCTAAGGAATAGCAGAAGTGTTGATTTGTATATATAGAAAGGTTGTATTTGATTTTAGGGTTGAAGGATGGGTAGGAATTTGTAGAGTTGAGAAACTATTTCATTATGGAAGAGGCAGAATGCGGTGATTTGGGGTGTTTAGGGGAATTCCAGCAACTTGGCTGGAATTTGGAAGATATATAAGCAGTTAATGGGAAATAGGCCTGGGAAAATCACTCAATCAAAGAACTGTAGCCACGGAGCTTAAGTTTTTCCCCTGGAGGTTTTGGAGCAGAAAAGTGACATGATGTAAATGATCTTGTATGAAAGTGATTATGGTCTTGGTGTCAACACTGCACCAGATGGAGAGCGGTCAGGAGTCAGGGAGATCACTTAGAAGGGTCTTTTGCTATTCCAGGCAAGAGGAAGTGGATTCTTGAACTCAGTGTGTAAAGAATGGAAAAGATGTTGGAAAATATGAAGTAAAGGTGAACAGGACTCCAGGATTAATTAAAGGAAGGGGTTCAGGGAAGAGAGTACTCAAAGACAACTTAAAAGTTTAAACTGGGTTCCAGGAGGCTAGTGTATGGCAGCCAGAAATGAACAGGGGAAAGCTTTTGTTAAGGGAAGACAACAAGGGTCTACTGGCTGTGTGCATGACGGACCTCCTCATTGATTCCCCCAAATAAATGACATACAAATCTTTTATTTTTGTCTCATCTCAGGCACTGCTTATTCCGCTTCTCAAGTTTTGACTAATATTTAATTCACTGCCTTAATTCCTTGAACAAAAGATTAAGGTAGAGAAGACAGAAGTTGTGTTTATAGACACCAACCATTCTGATAGAACTTAGGTTCCTTTTTCTAAATTCAACTGTGAAAATACCTATTTTGGACCCACACAGTTTCCAGCAGCCAGTTTGAGTGAATTATTTTTATTATGCCTTTTTTTTTTTTTTTAAAGAAGGTGTCTTGGTTTCATATACACCTGATCCTGGCCAGTAGGACCAGCCTATCTCACTGATGGTTTTTGTTCATGGGGAAGATAGAAGAGCTAACTTTGTCTCATGAGATGCAAACATCTCCTCATAGAGAAGACCTGAGCCACTGCCTCCCACAGGAACAGAGGTTATTGATTTTACATAAACAGAAAAAAGATTAAATTTCTTTGCAAATAAAATTCACATAATATAGGATTATGATGCATAATTGAAAACCCAATTTTCAGTGAAAGGGAAATAATGGCAAAGACATAATGCTAAATAAGCTTTAGGTACAGAAATGATAGTAGGTTTTTTATGGATTTGCAGTGTAATGTGAGGAGCTCAAAGCAAATATTTAATTGCCCTTAAAACTGAACAACATAGTAAAATTTGCATATTCTTTCAGGCTTGCTTATTTTACTGTGTAGTGCAGGAAAATACTTGTGGTAATATTACATTATCATCTGTAGTGTACAAAAAAGTAAACTTTTAAGAACTGATCAAATTAACCTCCAAAGGCTACTAAGTGGCATATACAGAAAGACTGGTGACTAACAAACAGTGATAATCAAAGATAAGCTCTGGTAACGTGTTGTTTTGTGATGATAACATAGATCTGATGTCCATTCAAAACTAGGGCTACCAGACATAGAAATAAGGATTTATGTACTCTGACTTCTAGAATGTAACTCTATACGAGTAGAAATCCTCTCAGTTCCAAACGTAGATGTAGATATATATTTTCCTGATTGCGTTAAACAAGAAGTAATAAGACGGCAGCATGAAAGGGAGGGATCTGTCTGTGTGGACTTGGGTGATTCTGTTCTGTACTCTCAACCTTCAGGGCAGCAGTCTGTACTGGGTAATATTTAATCTTCATGACAGGCTAAAGAGCTAAATACTATTAGTACTACTCATTTTCCAGATGAGGAAACTATGACTAGAGAGGTTCAGTAACTTGTCCAAAGTCACACAGCACACAAGTAGCGGGGAAGATTTGAACCCAGAGCCTGAACTCTCACACACTGCACTGGTTGTGATGAGTGTGATGAGAGCAGTGACTGGCTGGCTTTTCTACCTGGAAGCCTCTTCTCTAAGCTCCTCTCTTTCTTACAGCTCTTCTTATTTCTCTTGACTCCTTTCTGTATACATTAAAGAAGTACAGTTGTAAACTCAGGAACCAGTGCCAAACTTCATTTTCTGATGGACTGATAGTGAATTGCTCACTGAGATAAAAATATGTTGCTGCCATAGTCTTGTGATATATGTTGCTGTAGTGTGAGCGTCCATCTGCATATCCTCACCCAACTATGTCACTTTTCTTAAATGGGCTTTGTTGATACTTGGAATTGGGGGACCTT
Source organism: Bos indicus x Bos taurus (assembly GCF_003369695.1). Lineage (NCBI taxonomy): Eukaryota > Metazoa > Chordata > Mammalia > Artiodactyla > Bovidae > Bos > Bos indicus x Bos taurus. The sequence goes on along the minus strand of NC_040076.1, from coordinate 107,858,816 downwards.
AATTCTGCCTTCAATTTTGGTCCACACTGGAAAATTTGAGCTCACTCTTAATGGGAGAGGGCCAATTGCCACTATGTGATCACATGCAAAGGATTAAAAGTACATGAACATTCTAACTATGCAAAAGTCAGACGAAGGAAAGGTTAGGTGTGATACAGCCCCAGATACACTCTATTTATTGACATCAATGACTCTGGGTTAGCCTCCTTATATTGACACATTTCATTCTGAAGACATGGTATAGTAAAATCAACACAAGCTTCAGAACCAGACATGCCTGAGTACAAATTGTCCCTCTGTCATGGGAGCAAGTCACATTAATATCTTTGAGGAATGGGGATAGTTTATATTGCTGTGAGGACAAAGTGGTGCAGGATCATTTCTGGCATAGAATAGATATTTAACATGTGTTTAGCTCATCAACAGGAGTAGACACATAAGCGGTTATAAGTACCTGACTTGGAGAAGGCAATGGCAACCCACTCCAGTACTCTTGCCTGGAAAATCCCATGGATGGAGGGGCCTGGTGGGCTGCAGTCCGTGAGGTCACTAGGAGTTGGACATGACTGAGCGGCTTCACTTTATTTTTTCACTTTCATGCATTGGAGAAGGAAATGGCAACCCACTCCAGTGTTCTTGCCTGGAGAATCCCAGGGACAGGGGAGCCTGGTGGGCTGCTGTCTATGGGGTCACACAGAGTCGGACACGACTGAAGCGACTTAGCAGCAGCAGCAGCAGGACTCAAACTTCCTAAGTGCAAATCTGAGCTCTGTCATTTAGCAGCTGAGTGACATGGGATAAGTACTTGATTTCTCTGTGCCTTTGTTTTCTGGTCTCTAAAATGGGAATAATAAAAGCACCTTCCTCTTAGAATTGGGAGGAGGGATGCATGACTTGATCTAAATAAACACTTAGAGCAGTGCCTCGCATGTAGGAAGCACTCCATGAGTGTTAAGCCCCCTCTTTATGAGCTTCAGTTCATTTCAACCTTGTTTCTTCTCAGAGCGAGGAGCCTGGCCATTCCTTACCAAGTAAACTTAAGTTTCTTGGTATCTAAGACCTACGAATATGTATTTTAAACCAGTGTCCACTGAATCACAGATATCATGCACCTAATCAGCCTACTGATTTCTTATACAGTCCACACTCACTGCTGGTGAAGGTCGCATACTGATTGTGAGGGAAATAATAGATTAGTACAGCCACCTTGAGATGCCAATCTGTAATATCATCAACATTTTAAATGCAGCTCTCTTGTGACCTCTCAGTGTTACTTCTAAGAATTTTCCTATAGATGGTCTCATATCATTGAGCAAAGGCATGTGGTAGAGTCATTGTTTTCAGCATTGTTTGTGATATTAAAAACCTATAAACAACTAAATATATATCCAGAGAAAAAGTTTAAATAATTGATGGTATTTCCATGTAATGGAATACCACAGAGGAGATTTAACTGTTAGAGCCATATAAGTGGATAGCAAAAGCTGTACAAACATACTTTTAGGAGGGGGAAAAACTCTTTTCAGAGGAAACCCTACCATAAGAATGATACTGTTTGTGTTAAAAATAGGCTAATGTATTTATATACATATTCATGTGCTTATTTAATCATAGAAGAAATTTCAAAATATATATGACTAACTGTCAGTAGTGTTTGCCAATGAGAAGTACAAATGTGTATTGAGTGAACATCTTTACCTTTCACTGTTTGTGTACTATTTGAATTAACATAGGTGTGTATTGCTTTTGCAATTTAAAAAATAGTCAAGACAAACTCCTTTCTTTCCCCTACCACTAGATATTAGTTTTTAAAAGAGTAGTCCTTCATGCAAGTATAATCCTAAGCTTTGGTATAATATTTTTGAATTATTGAGCCAAATATCATCCTAAATTAAAATAGAATATGTATCAACTCACTGCCAAAGCTCCAATTTGCTCCCAGGGAGCAGAATACAAAATTACTAAGGAGATTTCCTAACATCAAGTCACAGGAGAGCCTTAAGTCCTGTGGCAAAAATTCCTGTTATTTGAAAGTTCATGCACTTAGCGAGTAAACATTAAATCAAAGAGCATTAGATGGGAGAAGGGAATGTTGAGTCAATAATGTTTCCTCAGGACTTGTTAAATTGAATGCTAAACATGGGGAAATGTTACACTGGGATTTTTTTTTTTTTTTTTTTTTTTTGCATTAAGGTTTTTCTGTATTTCTAAAGCTTCTTGCTCAGTCTTTTGCAAAATGCTATATAAAAGTTCCGTTGCTTTTGGGTTTCGAGGGCAAAAGTAATTTGCATGCAGGGGTTAATCAAGATTCCTTGCTCTTTGTACTTTTAAAAGTGCTGGCACATACATTGTCTCCTCTGATACTCACAAATGAGATATTTAAGACAAGTACTATAAAGCTCATTTTCTACATGAGGATATGAGGTTTGGAGAGGTTAAATGAGAAGCTGAAGCCAGTCAGTGTGGACCTGAACACACAAGGACCCTTGGTTGTATCTTGGGTATTCTTGCCACCACTGCCAAGAGCAGAGCTGTGAAGCAGAATTACTCCTACGGTTGTGAAGTTGGTTTAGTGTTTTTGTGAAATCACTGCTCTTCTGACTCTGGAAGACCTAGGAATGCCCAGTTGAACTCCACCCCCCACATTGTGAATTATAAATGTGCTCATTTGAATGATTAAGGGACATTAATAAAATCCAGATGGATCCAGGTTCCCATTTTGACTCTACTCCTTACTATGTACTAGCTATTGTTCCCTCATCTATCAAAATAGGAATAATGGTAGTATTAATCTTCCAGGGCTGCTATTAAGAGTTTAAATAAAATAATGTATGATGAGTGCCTGACAGAGTGCATGAAGCATAGCAAAGGGTCAATACGTACAACTACAATAATAATTATTAATAATATTATAAATAAGTCAGAGTCCTGGTCAGTGCAGCAGGCATGGCTCTGATAGAGGCACAGCTTTTGTCCACCTGGAGGTGACTGCAGGAGCTACATCCCGGAGTGGGCACTGATCAGTTTCTTTCCTTTTGAAAGAGACCTTCTTGAAACTGCAAAGAACTAAGCAAGAGCAAAAAAGTTGCCTAAAACCACTGAGCCTCAGTGCTCAGGAAGGGGCTTGATCTAAAGAGACTACCCCTATATTGAAACAGGGTCCATCAGTTTATGATCCACAGTGAGATAAGGCAGGTAAAAAGACCCAGTCATCCAGGGCTTTAACAAAAGGATAGTCACTTCTCCTAAAAGAGCATTCTTGCCCTGGGATTTTGTCTTCAGTCTTTTAAATTTCAACTTCTTAAATCAGATTTTAGGGGAAATCCAGAAAGCCAGAACTCAGAATCCACACAATGAATGATAAAGGAATCTATTTGCTGTTTAGCTTAAAAGTACTTTACTAAATCTTCTTTTGAATTTTTAAAAACTTATTTTTCTTTATTATGCAATTAATTTATACTTACTGCAAAAAATATGCAGAATCAAAGCATAAGGGAAAAAAGTCCTTAGAAGCATTATTCACATTTATTTTGGTATGTAGTTATTGAAACTTTTATAAGTAAGTATATTTATTTTTATAAAAACTGTAGAGCACTAAAGAAATAATTTATGGCCTTTCAAATCCTAACAGAATATTCACATATTTCCATGTCTGTACGTGTTTTTTCTATAGCTTCATTTTCAATGGTTGCTTAGTATTCTTTTGGGTATTTCATTATTTAGCTAATATTTAGATATTTCATTATTTACCTAATCTTCTAATGTTGAATACTTAGGGGTTTTCCTTCCTACAAGAAAAATTTTCTTGAAAAATCATTATATAAATCTTTAATTATTATTAAAAAAATAAATTCCTTTAAGTGGAGTTTCTAGGTTTAAGTGTAAATGCATATTTAAGGATTTGGTATCAAATTATCTGCCAGATAAATTTTATCATATTAGTACAAGAGAACATCTAAATCAATGACTATTTAAGTAAACATAACTTCTATTCATTTATTGTAAAATAATACAGTAATGATTAAGGAACATCTAATAAAATCCAGATGGATCCAGGTTCCCATTTTGACTCTACCCCTTACTAGCTACTTCATAGCTATTATTCCCTTTACACTAGCCTGTATTGTTGTTCCAATAATAGAGTACTTTCTATTAATACCAATATCTCATTTTGGTTTTATACTCTAAACTTAATATATCCAAAAACTAGTGTGCTAATTGTACTTGAGAGGTTGGTTATGATATCAGTATAATATCATTAGCTTTTGAAAGAAATGTTGTAACAGAAAATGTTGAAATAATTTGGAGGAAAACTTACTACAAGCAAACTTACACTGGAGCTAATTAATTCCACCCACATATTCTTTTTAAGGTGTGAGAATAAGACAATCAAGGGTGTATAAACCCTTCCACTGTGGTTATCATCCCTCAGTGTTCTCTAGGGCTGAAAGTAACCCTGCCTGATCTTTTCTGTACTATGCTAGGATTCACAGTAGAAATGTGAAGATTGGAAACTTTTCAGTAGGAATTTCTCTTGATGACACCAGCCTTGCTGGCAGAGTAATTCCTGCTGGAAAGAAAGCATCTGCATTAATGGTCTAATAAACTGAGTTAGTGTTTCAGCTTGGCAAAGGATTAATTAAGGGAAGAGAAACTAACATTTATTTGGGTTCTTTATTTGACAGCCCCTTTATTATTACATTATTGCAATTAATATTCCCTATAAACCTATGAGGTAGGCATTACCAGGGGCATTTTACAATGAAGGAACTGAAACTCAGTCAACAAAATGTCTTGCCTAAGGCCACAGAGCTGGTGAATTGGCAAAGGTGGAATTTGAGCCTAGATTCCCTGCTTCTGGAGCCTGTGTTTATACCGTTCCTTCTCACCAGCTACACAGCATGCCTGACTGTTCCTCTTCTAGAATATTCATTGTAAACATGAATACACTTTTGAACAACTAAACTGCAGTTTCCCTCTTAAACATCAGTGTGTTAGGCAGACTTAGAGACTCAGTCCACTTATAAATGCTGTGTCAGTTAAGGTAATTTTGTAGGCCAGAAACAGGAAGTTCAGTATCTTGTCTAACAAGATATCCTGGGACAGAGGGGCTCTGGGTTTTTTCAGGGGCTCAGTAATTATGTTCAGTGGGAGAAGAGAACACTGTTGCTTTCTAGAAATTTTTATTTTTATATAACCACCATCTACAAATGAACATATTTTTTCAGTGTGGTCCCCAAAATCCTCATTTCCATCACTTTGCTCTAATAGGATTTTGTATTTTTATTCTTTACCCAAATATTTAACTATTCTAACTCTTCTGCACCTTCTTGAGACAGCTTCTAAGAATGAGAAAGTAAAATTTTGCTGGAAATTTTAAACAATGCCTGTGTACTAGACTTAGCACAATTTTTTTGCTTAAAAAAATCAGCGTTGTCTTATTGAGAAGCATTAAGTAAAAGAAACCTGTATTTTCTATCATGAATGAATACTCTGATTATCTCACTGCAGAAAGGGCAAGTGTTTTTTTTTTTTTTTTTTTAATATTCAGGCTTGAATTAGCACAATTGAAACAGAAATTGAAGTAATGGGATATCCATCAATTGCCAAAATAATTAGTTCAATAAAATAGTTTGTTGATTCAAGGGGGAAAGCTAGTTTAATAATGTTTAAATTGATTTGACTTAGTTCAATGAATTATCAAGAACCTACAATATACTAAAATAGAATAAGTAATATATACCATCAAAAGTCTTACAACCTGGTAGAAGAGTACATTCAGTTCAATTCAGTTCAGTTGCTCAGTCGTGTCCAACTCTGTGACCCCATGGACTGCAGTATGCCAGGCCTCCCTGTCCATCACCAACTCCTGGAGTTTACTCAAACTCATGTCCATCGAGTCAGTGATACCATCCAACCATCTCATCCTCTGTCGTCCCCTTCTCCTCCTGCCTTCAATCTTTCCCAGCATCAGGGTCTTTTCAAATGAGTCAGTTCTTTGCATCAGGTGGCCAAAGTACTAGAGTTTCAGCTTCAGCATCAGTCCTTCCAATGAATATTCAGGATTGATTTCCTTTAGGATGGACTGGTTGGATCTCCTTGCAGTCCAAGGGACTCTCAAGAGAGGAGTACATTACCAATACAGAAAAATCATCTATGGTAAACCACTACATGAGATACAGCAAAGGTATATAATAATTTTAACAACAGTAATAATGTATTGAGCACTTACTGTGTTCTAGCATATGCTTTTGTTATACTTTACATGTATTAACTCATTTAATTCTCAAAACAAACTTACAAGAGAAATTTTTTTACTATCCCCATTTACAGATGAAAAAACAGAGCTAATAGGGAAGGATAAAGAGAGTCTCATGGAGATGCAGTTAATTTTGCCCAATGAGGTGTGGGGTTCATTTTTGGGGGGAAAGATATTGAGAAAAGGTGACCTTTCAACTAAGATTGAGGGACGAGGCCTAGATAAAAAGGCCCTGTTGCTGTTGTTTTGTGGCTCAGTTGTGTCTGACTCTTTGCAGCCCCATGGACTGTAGTCTGCTAGGCTCCTCTGTCCATGGGATTTCCCAGGCAAAAATACTGGTGTGAATTGCCATTTCCTTCTCCAGGGAGTCTTCTCAGACTGGGGATTGAACCCGTGTCTCTTGCATTGGCAGGAAGATTTTTTACCTCTGAGCCACCAGGGAAGCCCACCTTAGAATACTACTCACTGGTAAAAAGAGACGAACTATTGACATACACAATTTGATTCATCTCTAGAGAATTATGCTGAGTGAGAAAAACTAATATCAAACATGTACACACTATATGATTCCACTTATATAGTGTTATTTTTTAAAAAACCCTTTTTACTTTGTATTGGAGTATTGCCAGTTAACAACGTTATGATAGTTTCAGGTGAACAGTGAAGGGTTTCAGCCATACATATACATGTATCCGTTCTCCCCCTGACTCCTCTCCCATTCAGGCTGCTATGTACTCTACCACATGGAGCAGAGTTCCACGTGCTTATATAGCATTCTTAAAATGACAAAATCATAGAGATGGAGACCAGAAGTTAGAGATACAAAAGAATCAAAGAAGTTAGTGGTTATCCGAAGTTAGAGAATAGGGAAGAAGGTGGGTGTAGTTATACAATGGTAGCGTGTGGGATCCCTATATGGAACTGAATGGTATTTTATCTGTGGTGGCAATTACTCAAACATGTACATGGGTTAAAATTACAAAGAACTAAATATACACACATACACACAGTGCATATAAAATATAATTACGGAAGATAGATTGTATCAGTGTCAATTTCCCTACTGTGATATTTAGTTATGCAAGATGTTATCTTTGGGAGAAACTAAATAAAGAGTATATAAGATCTCCCTGTATTATTTCTTACAACTGCATGTGAATCTACAATTATGTAATAATAAAAAAGTTAAAAGAATAAGCAAAATGGAAAGACACTGTATGAAGTTGTTGGAAGGGTGGTTTGGTTCTTATAAGCATGTGTTCTCAGAGTTGGTGGGTAGGGCTGGTACCAGGTCTACATCCATGATCAGTGTTTGAGGACCGCGGGAAGATCAGGAGACTTGGTTGAAAGGTGGAAGGTATGCTGTAGGTATGTCATCATGGAAGATCTGGGAGGAAGGGAATGGAGTAAAGTGGAGGTCAACTGTGAGAAATCAAAGTGCAAGCGGGTGAAATGAGATGATTCTGCAGCTGAGTCTAGAGCTGAGGAGAGCCTGCAGCAACCTTCCTTTTCATAAGGCCTGGAACTGGCAGGGCCCCTCCTTCTGAGAGACAGAGTGAGACCTGACACAGACCATTTGTCTGACTTAGTCCCAGGCTTCCACCCATTCTTTTCACTAAATTGTCCAATTGGAAGGCATTGATCAAAGTGATCAAATATCTGGGTTCATGTGGGCGTAACATAAACACATGACCAGCTTTTAGGAAAAAGGAAAAAATGTATTTTTTCTTACATGAATGTTCTGATTTCCTGGTTGATTTGTATAATTCCTACAAATGTAGCTAAAAAGTTAAATTCCTAAAGGATAGTCAGAAACATCAAATAAGGACCTTTTAAAATTATATTAATAACACTGACACCTAGCAACCTAAATTTGAATTTTTTCTAGTGTGTTTTTGAATGCTTCAGCAGTGTCATCTTTATAGATCATCAATCCATCAGTTTTGCTATTGTAACATTCATGAAAAAGAATACTCCTGGAATAAATGGGTGATTACAGGTGTAAGGTAGGGAAAATACATGGTGAATCTGTAGTATCAGATATCTTAGTCAGTTCTCTTCCTGATCTCAATCTACATTACAAAGTTACAGTAGTCACAACAGTGTGGTAACAACATAAAAACAGACACATAGATCAGTGAAACAGAATAGAGAGCCCAGAAATAAACTCATGCATATATGGTCAGTTAATTTTCAATAAGTATGCTAAGACTACACAATGGGGGAAAGAATAAACTCTTCAATAAATGGTGTTGGGAAAACTGAATATTCACATGCCATGGAATGAAATTGGACTCCTGTCTTACACTATACACAAAATCTGCTCAAAATGGATTAAAGACTTGAATGTAAGACCTGATACCATGAAATTCCTAGACGAGAACCTAAGATAAGTTTTTTGATATCACTAGACCATTCAGGTTTGACCTAAATCAAAACCCTTATAATTATACAAAGTGAAGTCACTCAGTCGTGTCTGACTCTTTGCAACCCCATGGACTGTAGCCTACCAGGCACCTCCATCCATGGGATTTTCCAGGCAAGAATACTGGAGTGGGGTGCCACTGCCTTCTCAGTAATCTTTAGGGTTATGCAAATCAGAACTGCCGTAAGGTATTACCTCACACCTGTTTGCTTATTATCAAAAAGACAAGATGTAATAAGTGTTGGTGAGGATGTAGAGAACAAGGAGCACTTGTGCAGCATTGGTGGGAGTATACATTGGTGCAGCCACTATGAAGAACAGTATAGAAGTTCTTAAAACAATCAAAAATAGAACTACCATATGATCTTGTAATCCCACTTCTGGGTATTTATCCAGAGGAAATGAAATCAGGATCTTGAAGAGATGTCTGTACTCCCATGTTCATTGGAACACTGTTCACAATAGCTAAGATATGGAAACAACCTAAGTGTCTGTTGATAGATGAGTAAAGAAGATTATATATATATATATATAAAATAATAAATATGAATCCTGGAGGAAGGCATGGCAACTCACTTCAGTATTCTTGCCTGGAGAATCCCATGGACAGAGGAGCCTGGCGGGCTACAGTCCATAGAGGCCAAAGAGTTGGACATGACTGAAGCGACTTAGATACAAGCATATATATATATATATATATATATATATATATATATGAATATTATTCCGCCATGAGAAAGAAGGAAATTCTTCCATTTGTGACAACATGGATGGATCTTGAGGGCATTATGCTAAGTGAAGTCAGTCAGACAGTGAAAGACGAACACTGTATGGTATGTGTAGGATCTAAAAAAAAAGTTCAACTCAAAGAAACAAATACAAATGGCAGAATGGTGATTGCCAGGGGCTGAGGAGTGGGAGTATTGGGGAGAAATTGGTCAAGGAATACAAACTGTTATAAGACGCATAAGTTTTGAGGATCTTATGTACAGAATGGTGACTATAGTTAATAATAATGTGTTTTATAAGAGAGTGGGTCTTAAACATTTTCATGTGAGTGTGTTAAGTGAAGAACGTGTTAATTAATTTGATTATGAGAATCTTTTCACAATTATTGTGCCAAATTATCACATTATACACTTTAAAGTTTTACAGTTTTCTTTTTCAATTATACTTCAGTAAATCTGGGAAAAAAATAAAGGCAGTGGTCAAAACCTAAGGGAGTCATTAAACACACACACACACACACACACACACACACACACACACAAGATAGCTTGAAGGGGCACCCTTTGGCAAAGTTTGGGACAATTTAAGCATCATAAAAAGACCACAAATGGATTATAACTCATTTAGTAAAATTTTAAACAGTCTATGGGTTCATAGTGATACTAAAAATAAAGGCAGGAGGAGTGAGGAAAACTGTTCTTAGAAGAATGTAAGCCTATGAATGCAGAATTATTTTTTCTAAGAATACAGACGAAATAATGGCGTTAAGCAATCCCTATTTTGAAATTCATAATAAATTAGGCAAAGGTCACCAATGGGTGCTAAAATCATTTTGGAGATAAAGGACATTCTTATAATCTTAAGATATCACCCCAAAAAGGAAAATACACCTGTATAATGAAGTGATCCAGAGGACATCACCTTACCAGCTGTCATTATCCCTGTCATTATGTGCTTCCTCATGTGTAAGAGAATACAGTATCACCTACCAGTACCTTTGATAAAAATGTTAATTAGGAATATAATCAGAAAGAAACAGTCTGAAAAATGAAGAAATCCATTTATAAGACAAGTGGCTGATGTTTGTATAAAAGTCAGTGTCTTGAAAAACAGACAAACAAAAGGCATTCGGGCTATTATAGTTGTAAAAAGTCTAAAGAGAAACACAGCCTCCTAATATAGTTTATGAATATTGGTTGGATGCTAGATTCTCTTCCCCACTACCCATCTTGAGCAAAGACTGTAAAAGACATTTTAGAGACAACTGGAGAAATTTAAATAAGGACTGTATTCAAGATAATATTCTTGAATTAATATGATATTTTTTTAAAGCCACGATACTGCACTGTGGTCCTCGTTATCCGAGGGTTCCACATCTGTGGATGCAGGACCGACTTCAATACACCATTTTATTTAAGGAACTTGAGCATCAGCAGATTTTGGAATCCGCTGTGGTCCTGGAACCAATTCCATGCTGATACGGAGCGACAAACTGTATTGTGGTCATGTAAGAGATACCCTTGTTTCTAGAATATACATGTGAAAGTATTCAGAGATGAAGCATCATAATATCTACAATGAACTTTCAGATAACTAAATTTTCTGGGAACTTATGATCTGATACAACTGGCTTTGATCTTTAACTCAGTGTTTATTAATTTGGAATTTCCCATTTCTCAAAGTTATGACAGTTCATTTAACATCCCTCTGTGGCAGTTTGAACTTTGCCTCCATTTCATCAGCTTTTTGGTTTCTTTTCATCTTTGTACTTTCTCAGCAATGATGAAGCAAATGCCTGGATTTGTATTAATCTCGTGTGTCCTTCAGGATCCTCCACCTGCATCTCAGTCAGTGGGTGTAGATTAGCATATAAGCCTGCATGATCCTTACCATTTTTTAGATTCTTGTGACAATTTTGCAGAAGGAATTTGTCTTTTCCTGGATTCCATCTAACCTTTGTCTGAAACTGAATCTAGACCACTAGTTTCTGAGAGAATAATCATTTAGAAAAAAGTCCGGGACCTCTGTATCACCACTGAAAACCCCTTTTGTGAACTAGTTCTTTAGATTATCATTATTCATGCAGACATATCGTTATTCATATAGATGAGGTATATAAAGACTTCACATACTTTTATCAAGATTTGACTCCCCCGCTTTCCATGAACTCCATCTCCTTTGTATGGCAGCTGGAGTCAACTGTGTTGTGTGTTGTCCTCCAAATGGAACTTCACCAAAACCTGGTGAGGCTGGCAAGACAGGGGCCACCCTCTTTTCATGATGGGGAGATGGAGGCTGGGGAGGAGAATGTGTCACACAAGTAGTTCATGCTTGAGTGATGAGAACAGGCTGGGCCTCCTGGTTCTTTGGGGTTTTTCCCTCCTTTACATGTGTCCTCTTGGCAATGCCCCAAGCCTGTGCTCCTTGCCATGTCTGCAGTGGCATTTTCTTCTGTCTACCTCAGGGGTCTCCAACCTCTGGGCCGTGGACCAGCACCTCTTGTCAATGTTAAATTAGAAATAAAGTGCCCAATAAATGTAGTGTGCTTGAATCATTGCAAAACCGTCCCCCATCCAGTCCATGGGAAGATTGTCCACGAAACTGGTCCTTGATGCTAAAAAGGGTGGGGAGCGCTGCTCTACTTCACTGTCTTCTTTCTTTGCACAACTACAAAATAGTGAGAGCAAATGTGTCACCCCTGGATGGGCTCACTGACGAGGCGGGAGTGGCAGCGTAGCCTCTTGTGAACCCTTAAAGTAGGAGGATGAGATTGAAGCTGCTAAAAGATATCTGCTCTCTGTCAAGTGTTAAGTTCATGAAACTGTATTTTAGGAGATAGGATTTGACCTTGGATGGGTCAAATCCTGAAAGATGTTTTAAAGTTATCTTCCTTGTTATCAACTGTTGGTTGATATACATTTGTTTTCATCAGAACTGTGATGATATTTGTTTAGTATGCATCTGTACAGTGAAATCGGTTGTTACAATATTGAAATACTACTATAATACAAATAGTACTTCCACATTATTTGATTATAACTGCTGTTGCATGAAAACACTCACCTCCACTCTCCCAGCATCCTCTTTGGAACCAAGTCCACCATCCGTATCTTGGAAATCCAGCCACCAAAGGATTGACGCTTGGCACAACAAGGAAACTGGTTGTTATATATTTTGAGTATCCTCTTTTCCCTGTTATTATTATAGTTCCTAATTTCATGCCAATCAATTATAAAGTTATTCCTATAAAATATTCTTATAATTTAGAACTTGGAAAACTATTAAAAACTATTTCAAAACCATGACATCAAGTGAAAACTTACAGTCTTAGTAGTTTTCTAGTTAAAATTGTAAATGTCTATAGATAATGTTCATATTCCTGAATGCTTGACAGAGAACTGGCCTCTATATGGAATGTGGAAACCATCAGTCAAAAGGAAAATTAAGGTAATATCAAGCACAACATAGCTATGCATACCAGAGGCACTCCATGCATGTTGGTAGATTGTCCTATAGGGGATGAGGCTGTTCCATGTGAAGGAGAGAGTTGTTCAGTGAGAATCAGCTATCATGCCAATGTGCTTTGTTACAATGGCAACCTTCCCAAGGTATTGACGTCTCTTGACTCCATCTTTGTCAGGAGAGGTTCTGCTAGTGACCTCCTAAGAATTATCCTTTGGTGTCTCCCATGATGACTTCTCCTCATCCATGGCCTTTAAACCCAGTGTCCTCCAGACATTAGATTTTCCTTTTCTTCTGGTTTCATCAGGTTTAGCCTGAAGTCTTTCCAGGATCAATACTTTTATAATGCCAATATCCATTGTATCTAGCTTGTGTACATTTAAATTTTTTTTTTTTTTTTTTTTAGTGTAGGAAAGGCTAAACTCATTAAATTATTTTGTAGTTAAAGATATTTCTATCCCATGAGAGTATATTTCTGTATACAATTTCATTTATGTACTATTTACACATAACAGCTGTACATTTTTAGCTTCTAGTGTGTTAGGTTGCCTTTCAGATTCAGAAAAAAAGTAATCACAGCTGGCTTGAATCTTCAGAATGGCTGTCTTTGACTACATTTTCTCCTGCTCTTTTGCTATGATGAATGTCATACTAGTAGCCAGTCAAAAGCATATTCACCTAAAATGGTTCTTTGTACAAACAAGAAACATGACTTTAAGTGCTGTACATCAGTTGCCAAGCTAATAAGATAATCCTCTTTTCATTTCAAAGACTATACTCTAATCTTAAAACAGAAGTCTCCTCTCCTCTATGAAACAGTCACTGGATAAAGATTCTGTTATCATAATCCTATTAAAATGTATTCACTTTTGCAGTACACCTTGATAATAGTATTTATCCTTCTAAGCACCTAGGGAGTAGAGTGATAAAAGACAAATCTATTCAAAATTTCAGTAAAAAATAGTTTCAGAGAAAAGAGCAGGTATTTTAGAAGCTTAGAAATGAATAGCAACTAATATCCATAGCTGGAAAGAACAATCATTAATTCATGAATTAGGCTTCTATTTAGACTCTGACCAGGAAAGATAGTAGTTTTCCAGTTGAAATGCCCTGTACTGATCACATGTGTCCACACAGGCAACTGCTGGTTAGGCTGAATTGCCTGAGCCCTGAACTAGATATCTGCTCTCACCTGTGGCATTTTTGATACATCATCCTTTATTGATACTAATGGTTTTGAGGTTTCTAACCTTTAAAATCCAAGGTAAGGAGCAGTGGCTGTGATTTGCTGGAGGATCCATGAAGAGATACCCCACATCCAAGGTAAGAGAAACCCCAGTAAGATGGTAGGCTCTGAGAGAGGGCAGACTGAAACCACAATCACAGAAAACTAACCAATCTAGTCACATGGACCACAGCCTTATCTAAATCAATGAGACTAAGCCATGCTGTGTGGGGCTACCAAGATGGACAGGCCATGGTGGAGAGTTCTGACAAAATGTGGTCCACTGGAGAAGGGAATGGCAAACCATTTCAATATTCTTGCCTTGAGAACACCATGAACAGTATGAAAAGGTAAATAGCTAGGACATTGAAAGATGAACTTCCCAGGTTGGTAGGTGCCCAATATGCTACTGGAGATCAGTGGAGAAATAACTCCAGAAAGAATGAAGAGATGGAGACAAAGCAAAAACAATACCCGGTTGTCATTGTGACTGGTGATAGAAGCAAGGTCTGATGCTGTAAAGAACAATATTGCATAGGAACCTGGAATGTTAGGTCCATGAATCAAGAGAAATTGAAAGTGGTCAAACAGGAGATGGCAAGAGTGAACATCAACATTTTAGGATTCAGTGAACTAAAATGGACTGGAATGGGTGAATTTAACTCAGATGACCATTATATCTACTAGTGTAGGCAGGAATCCCTTAGAAGAAATGGAGTATAATAGACTCCAGTTTCATCCACCTCATTAGAACTGATTCAAATGTATTCTTTTTAATGGCTGAGTAATACTCCATTGTGTATATGTACTACAGCTTTCTTATCCATTCATCTGCTGATATGAAACGAGTCGCCAGCCAGGTTCGATGCACGATAATGGATGCTTGGGGCTGGTGCACTGGGACGACCCAGAGGGATGATACGGGGAGGGAGGAGGGAGGAGGGTTCAGGATGGGGAACACGTGTATACCTGTGGCAGATTCATGTTGATATATGGCAAAACCAATACAATATTGTAAAGTTAAAAAATAAAATAAGTTAAAAAAAAATTAAAAAAGACCCCGCCCCCCCCCCCCCCCCCCCAAAAAAAAAAGAAATGGAGTAGCCATCATGGTCAACAAAAGAGTCTGAAATGCAGTACTTGGATGCAATCTCAAAAATGACAGAATGATCTCTGTTTGTTTCCAAGGCAAACCATTCAATATCACGGTAATCCAAGTCTATGCCCTGAGCAGTAATGCTGAAGATGCTGAAACTGAACGGTTCTATGAAGACCTACAAGGCCTTTTAGAACTAATACCCAAAAAAGATGTCCTTTTCATAATAGGGGACTGGAATGCAAAAGTAGGAAGTCAAGAAACACCTGGAGTAACAGGAAAATTGGCCTTGGAGTACAGAATGAAGCAGGGCAAAGTTAATAGAGTTTTGCCAAGAGAATGCACTGGTGATAGCAAACACCCTCTTCCAACAACCCAAGAGAAGACTCTACACATGGACATCACTAGATGGCCAACATTGAAATCAGATTGATTATATTTTTTGTAGCCAATGATGGAGAAGCTCTACATAGTCAGCAAATATAGGACCAGGAGCTGACTGTGGCTCAGATCATGAACTCCTTATTACCAAATTCAGACTGAAATTGAAGAAAGTAGGGAAAACCATTAGACCATTCAGGTATGACCTAAACCAAATCCCTTACGATTATACAGTGGAAGTGAGAAATAGATTTAAGGGACTAGATCTGATAGAGTACCTGAAGAACTATGGATGGAGGTTCATGATATTGTACAGGAGACAGGGATCAAGACCATCCCCAAGAAAAAGAAATGCAAAAAAGCAAAATGGCTGTCTGAGGAGGCCTTACAAATAGCTGTGAAAAGAAGAGAAGTGAAAAGCAAAGGAGAAAAGGAGATTTATACCTGTTTGAATGCAGAGTTCCAAAGAATAGCAAGGAGAGATAAGAAAGCCTTCCTTAGTGATCAGTGCAAAGAAATAGAGGAAAACAACAGAATGGGAAAGACTAGAGATCTCTCCAAGAAAATTAGAGATACCAAGGGAACATTTCATGCAAAGATGGGCTTGATAAAGGACAGAAATGGTATGGACCTAACAGAAGCAGAAGATATTAAGAAGAGGTGGCAAGAATACACAGAAAACTGTACGAAAAAGATCTTCATGACCTAGAAAACCTTGATGG
Organism: Bos indicus x Bos taurus; assembly: GCF_003369695.1. Classification (NCBI taxonomy): domain Eukaryota; kingdom Metazoa; phylum Chordata; class Mammalia; order Artiodactyla; family Bovidae; genus Bos; species Bos indicus x Bos taurus. The sequence goes on along the minus strand of NC_040076.1, from coordinate 107,842,517 downwards.
TGTGATCATCACCTAGAGCCAGACAGTCTGGAATGCGAAGCCAAGTGGGCCTTAGGACGCATCAGTATGCACAAAGCTAGTGGAGGTGATGGAATTCCAGCTAAGCTATTTCATATCCTAAAAGATGATGCTGTGAAAGTGCTGCACTCAATATGCCAGCAAATTTGGAAAACTCAGCAGTGGCCACAGGACTGGAAAAGGTCAGTTTTCATTCCAATCCCAAAGAAAGGCCATACCAAAGAATGCTCAAACTACCACGCAATTGCACTCATCTCACATGCTAGTAAAGTAACGCTCAAAATTCTCCAAGCCAGGCTTCAGCAGTACACGAACCCTGAACTTCCAGATGTTCAAGCTAGATTTAGAAAAGGCAGAGGAACCAGAAATCAAATTGCCAACATCCGTTGGATCATTGAAAAAGCAAGAGAGTTCCGGAAAAACATCTATTTCTGCCTTATTGACTATGCCAAAACCTTTGACTGTGTGGATCACAATAAACTGTGGAAAATTCTGAAAGAGATGGGAATACCAGACCACATGACCTGCATCTTGAGAAATCTGTATGCAGGTCAGGAAGCAACAGTTAGAACTGGACATGGAACAACAGACTGGTTCCAAATAGGAAAAGGAATATACCAAGGCTGTATATTGTCACCCTGCTTATTTAACTTCTATGCAGAGTACATCATGAGAAACGCTGGGCTGGAAGAAGCACAAGCTGGAATCAAGATTGCCAGGAGAAATATCAATAACCTTAGATATGCAGATGACACCACCGTTATGGTAGAAAGTGAATAAGAACTAAAGAGCCTCCTGGTGAAAGTGAAAGAGGAGAGTGAAAAAGTTGGCTTAAAACTCAACATTCAGAAAACTAAAATCATGGCATCTGGTCCCATCACTTCATGGAAAATAGATGGGGAAACAGTGGAAACAGTGACAGACTTTATTTTTTGGGGCTCCAAAATCACTGCAGATGGTGACTGCAGCCATGAAATTAAAAGACGTTTACTCCTTGGAAGGAAAGTTATGACCAACCTAGATAGCATATTGAAAAGCAGAGATATTACTTTGCCAACAAAGGTCCGTCTAGTCAAGGCTATGGTTTTTCCAGTAGTCATGTATAGATGTGAGTGAAAGTGAAAGTGAAGTTGCTCAGTCGTGTCCGACTCTTTGCGACCCTTGGACTGTAGCCCACTAAGCTCCTCTGTCCATGGGATTCTCCAAGCAAGAATGCTGGAGTGGGTTGCCATTTCCTTCTTCAGATGTGAGATGTGAGAGTTGGACTATAAAGGAAGCTGAGTGCTGAAGAACTGATGCTTTTGAACTGTGGTGTTGGAGAAGACTCTTGAGAGTCCCTTGGACTGCAAGGAGATCCAACCAGTCCATCCTAAAGGAGATCAGTCATGGGTGTTCATTGGAAGGACTGATGTTTAAGCTGAAACTCCAATACTTTGGCCACCTGATGCAAAGAACTGATTCATTTGAAAGAACCCTGATGCTGGGAAAGATTAAAGGTGGGAGGAGAAGGGGACGACAGAGGATTAGATGGTTCGATGGCATCCCCGACTCAGTGGACATGGGTTTGAGTAAACTCCATGAGTTGGTGACAGACAGGGAGGCCTGACGTGCTGCAGTCCATGGGATCGCAAAGAGTAGGACACTACTGAGTGATTGAACTGAATTGAACCTTTAAAAAACAAACAAATAATTAGATTTGACTAAATATGTAAAAGCAGAGCCAAAAAGTGAATTAATTCTTCTGAGAACAATAGCTGGTACTCAGTCTTTTAGTTTGTATAGGTATTGTGCTTTTTTCTGTTCATCATATGGGAACAATTAAAAATCCTGGTGACTAGTGACATTTTTGCCTTAATTGAGGGGATCTGTCTCTTTCTCTCTTCCTCTCTCTCACTTTCTCTTTTTGGAAAGAACCAATAGCAGTAACGTTTGGTTGTCTATCCCTGGTATGATCATCCTATAAAAGCTCTATGATATGATCCAACTTCGCTTGTGTAAAAGCTGCATGAAATGATTTGCTACTTCCGCAGGTTTTGCTTTCATTTTTTTGTTTTTTTTTTTGGTTTCAAATCAAAGTGCATTTCCAAGCATCTATGCATTTTACCTCTAGCATATGCTCTTCATTTATTTTTACATCAGAGATGAGGCTATCATATATTAGCAGTATGTTTCAGGTATGTCTGTGGTTCAGATCACTGAGGAAATATCCACTTCTGTTCACAAAGATTCTACGTGAAAGTTATTTACAAATTAGTATAAACTTAACTTTTAATATTATTAAATGTCTTCTCAGTTGTAAAATGTGCACATAATTAAATATTTGCAGAAAATCTACAGTGTCATTTTATATTTTAAAGCCTTGGAGGATTACTTCTTTTGTAGGTAAATTGACTTATGCTTTCCATTCTTAGTTACTGACCTGTGATTTGACAGACATTTATAAAGCTTCCTGAAATGTGTCATATTCTACTCTTCAGGTGTTTGGTGAGTAGATTAAGCACAAAATGGAGTTGTAATAGCTTATGGCTTGATTTAAGGGTGTTTTAGGATCTATATTTTCCCTTACTAAAGAGCAAGTATGTTTTATAGGGCAGTTAAGGGCAAAAAGTCCAAACAAAATTCATCATTCTCAAATAAAATATTTATGAAACAAGTTTTGTATTTTCCCATTTCTGGGCTAAACTTAAAATTCCATAATGCTGGTATTTCTTACAGAAGTTTGTGGGGAATCTTCTGAGAGCTAACATTTAATCACTGAATTATCTGCAGTGTTTTATATCTACATTGCTGGTTTACTGGACAGATGCAGTGTTCATTTCTCTTTACAGCAGACAAGGGCACTTTAAATGCCTAATAGCTGTTGGGGCTTAAATATGGAATAGATACAATTTTTTTTCATTTTATTTTATTTTATTTTATTTACTTTACAGTATTGTATTGGTTTTGCCATACATCAACATGCATCCACCACCATGAATTGCAGCACGCCAGGCCTCCATGTCCTTCACCAACTCCTGGAGTTCACCCAAACTCACGTCCATCGAGTCAGTGATGCCATCCAGCCATCTCATCCTCTGTCATCCCCTTTTCCTCCTGCCCCAAATCCCTCCCAGCATCAGAGTCTTTTCCAATGAGTCAACTCTTCACATGAGGTGGCCAAAGTACTGGAGATTCAGCTTTAGCATCATTCCTTCTAAAGAACACCCAGGGCTGATCTCCTTTAGAATGGACTGGTTGGGTCTCCTTGCAGTCCAAGGGACTCTCAAGAGTCTTCTCCAACACCACAGTTCAAAAGCATCAGTTCTTCAGTGCTCAGCTTTCTTCACAGTCCAACTCTCACATCCATACATGACCACTGGAAAAACCATAGCCTTGGCTAGATGGACCTTTGTTGGCAAAGTAATGTCTCTGCTTTTGAATATGCTATCTAGGTTGGTCATAACTTTCCTTCCAAGGAGTAAGCGTCTTTTAATTTCATGGCTGCAATCACCATCTGCAGTGATTTTTGGAGCCCCCCAAAATAAAGTCTGACACTGTTTCCACTGTTTCCCCATCTATTTGCCATGAAGTGATGGGACCAGATGCCATGATCTTCGTTTTCTGAATGTTGAGCTTTAAGCCAACTTTTTCACTCTCTTCTTTCACTTTCATCAAGAGGCTTTTTAGTTCCTCTTCACTTTCTGCCATAAGGGTGGTATCATCTGCATATCTGAGGTTATTGATATTTCTCCCAGCAATCTTGTACTTCCTTTATTGAAACCAAGATGACACTTTATATTATAATGCTCTACTAGCCAGTAAGCTCTCAGGAGCCGGGATCATGTCTGCTCTGCTCACTGTTGAATGGCTAACTTCTCAGTAACTATTCCAATGTGTAAAACATGGTAGATGTTCTATCAAAATGTTGTTGTTGATAGAATGAACAAGTGTATGAATGAAATCAAAATGTAACCACTGAATCCAAGAAGCTCTTAATGCTCCCAGTGACACAGTCAGTAGTAGCATGCCCATTTTATTTGAAACTGAAGCTCAGAAAAAAAAAAAATTCTTAAAGTTACATGCAGATGAGTCATGGAGGTGGGCTTCAGACACAAATCTTTGTGTATTGTGGTATTTTAGATTCTGAAGCCTTTTGGGACTAGTCTGGGGCTTTTTCTGATTGATGATTTTGCTGTAATCAAGACTCTTTTAACTTCTGATACCTAGCACACTTTTTCTGGAGCTGTAGGCTGAAGGGGAAGTAAGTAGAGAAATTCAGCAGAGCATCTCTATTGAACTCCTACTACATTCTAGACTCTGTCAAAGGAGCTGAGAATGGTAGCTGAGGTAACAAGCAAAATCTCTACAGTAGTGTAGCTTATATTTCTCATGGGAGAGACAATGGACAAATAAACATATAGTTTCAGGTGGTTTCAAGAAGCTTCAGAGTGGTCTTATGGTGGTAGTGGGTAATTTAAATCAGTTGGTCAGGATATTGGAATAGGTGAGGATGAGAAGGAACCAGTCACATAGAAGTCCAGAGCAAGAACATTCCAGGCAGAAGGAAGAGTACGTGTGAAGGCTTGGAGGGGAGAACAAGCTTGATGGTTTTTAGAACAAGGAGGAGGCCCCTTGCAGCTTGGTGAACAAGCTGGGAGTGGAGGAAGTGAGGTGGACGGTGGCTCTGTCCATTTGGGGCTGCTGTAACAAAATACCACTGTACTACAGGCTTAGTGACTTATAAACTGTAGAAATTAATTGCTCACAGTTCTGGAGGCTGGAAGTCTAAGATCAGGGTGCCAGAATGGCCAGGTTCTTGTTAGGACTCACTTCTGAGTTGTAGACTGCCAACTTCTCATTGTATCCTTATATCAGCGAAGCATGAGAGAGCTCTTTTAGGCCTCTTTTATAAAGGCACTAATCCCATTCAGGAAGATAAACCCTTATGATCTAATTACCTCCCAAAGGCCTCACTTACATATATGATCACCTTGGAGGTTAGAATTTCAACATATGAATTTTGGAGAGACACAGACTTTCAAATTATATCAGATGGATAGGTAGATGACATGTCACATTAAGGCTTTCAGTTCAGTTCAGTCGCTCAGTCATGTCCGACTCTTTGCGACCCCATGAATAGCAGCACGCCAGGCCTCCCTGTCCATCACCAACTCCCGGAGTTCACTCAGACTCATGTCCATCGAGTTGGTGATGCCATCCAGCCATCTCATCCTCTGTTGTCCCCTTTTCCTCCTGCCCCCAATCCCTCCCAACATCAGAGTCTTTTCCAATGAGTCAACTCTTCACATGAGGTGGCCAAAGGACTGGAGTTTCAGCTTTAGCATCATTCCTTCCAAAGAACACCCAGGGCTGATCTCCTTTAGAATGGACTGGTTGGATCTCCTTGCAGTCCAAGGGACTCTCATTAAGGCTTTAGAGGCCATGATTAAGACATTGTGAGTGTATCTGGAAGCCATGGACAGATTTTAAGCCAGGGAGTTACTTGATCTCACTTTTGTTTAGAAAGGTCCATTTGATTGATTATGGAGGCATATAGAATAGAAGGAGAGAGATCAGTTGTTGTAGGAGAGAGACCATTGTTGTAGCCCAAGGAGGTATCCGTGGAAATGGTAAGAAGTGGTCAGGTCTGAAATATATTTCAAAGTAGAGCAAATAAGATTTGCTAATTCACTGGATGTGTCTAGAGGAAGAGAGGAGACTGGGGTGGGGAAGGTGAGAGAAAGGAAGACTGAGTATAGGGAATGATGGAGCTATTGACTGAGATGGGAAAGACTGAGGAAGGAGTGGATTTCAGGAAGAAAGCCAGGACCTTGGTGGTGGATGTGCTTGGTTTGTGATATCTGCTGGAAATCCACGGACCTTATCAAGTAGAGAAGCAACCCAGGGCTGGAGCAAAGGTTAGGCCTTGAGATGGAAATGTGAGAGCTGTCTGTGTATGAAGTGAGAGTGGAAGTGTTAGTCGCTCAGTCATGTCCAACTCTTTGTGACCCCATGGACTGTAGCCCGTCAGGCTCCTCTGTCCATGAAATTCTCCAGGAAAGAATACTGGAGTGGGTTACCATTCCCTTTTCAGGGGATCTTCCCAACACAAGAGTTGAACTCAGGTCTCCTGCATTACAGGCAGATTCTTTACCTTGTGAGCCACCAGGTAAGCCCCTGTTTGTGTATAGATCATTCTAAAGCCAGCCCTGAGGGAGTGAGGGGAGCTAGAGAAGGAAGAGGAAGGGTGAAGGATTTAGCTCCAGGTACCTCCACACTTGGAAGTCCAAATGAAGAGGAGCACCCAGCAAAAGAGACGAGAAGGACTACCAGTGAGATAGGAAGGAAAGGAGAGAAAGATAGTGGAGGAAGTGGTCAAGAGGGAGACTGGTCATTTCCATTAGATGTTGCTGAAAAGTTGCACAAAATCCACTGCTCACTGGATTTGTCAAAAATTGGGGTCATCAAAAACTTCCCCAAGATCTATTTCCTGCAGTGTAGCTGAAAAATGACTCCACATACTTTTATGTTGTTTGTGTTTTTATAAATCAAGTTCTGGTTTATAGATGCCAGAGGATCCTGTTACTTAGAATGATTTTCCTGAAGGGAGTCCTTTTGGGAAGTCAAATATTCTGTTTTACTGCAAATTACCAGCCCTTAATTTTTCTAAGAGCTGTGATTCAGGTGGCAGGCATCTTTCTTTTCTATTTGTTTCAAGTAAAACTCTCATTCCTTTACCTGACATACTCAACTGCTTGATATACTTGAAGTCGTTAAATTTATTTTCTGATTTTAAAATTAAAATTTAATTTAAATTGCCATGCACCTGCTAATGAAACTTCTGTCCAGTTTGTTTAAGGATGGTGCTACTGAGTCTAATATTAATACTGGTAAGTGATGAGTAATATTAATCAGACTGAAAGCAATAGTAAAACAACTTATTAGGTATTTACCATGTGCTAGATATTGTTCTGAGTGCTTTACACTTATTGCTTCCTTTAATTTTCATGGCAGCCCATGAGCTAAGTACTGTTATTACTATACTTTATGGATGAGGAAACTGAGGCACAGAGAGGGTAAGCAAATTGCCAAGGTCAAGCACCTGGACCGTGTGGAGGCCTAAGAACCCAAGGCCTGAGCTTCCTAACCCTCAAGGTAGATTGTCTTCATTCATTCACTCTTTCATTAGATGCTCTTGAGGTATTGGGCACAGATGACAGACAGGGACAGCAGCCTTCTACACCCTGAACTTGCTGTCGTCCCTAACTCCTGTTTACCAGGGCTTTCCAGAATAGCTGTGAGAATATGCATGTTGTATCTGTGGATTTCCAAAACATTTTCTAGAGAACAACTTGATGGGCATGGAAAGGACTTTAATATTGGTTTGACAAACACAACATTGTCTCTAGTTCAAGTTACTGAAATGAGAACTTGCAAAATATAAGTGCTTGCCAGGAGCCCCGAGGAACTGCCATTGTGATTGCTGTTTCATTTAGAGATTGTAAATATTGACAAATTGAGATTAAATTTCCCAGCTCTCCTTTACTGTCAGCACTAAGGATATTGAAGACCTGGTTAAAATTAATTACTTGATTTCCATGTATTTTGTTAATCACTCTTTCTCTACAAACCTGAATATTTTCTCATCTTGTAGAACAACAACAACAAAAATTAGATAGTAACAAGACTAGAAGAGACAAAGGCTTAAATTTATAATCATATTTGCTTATTTTAAAGTAAAGGCAATTCTTTGACCTCTTAAGTGTTAATTTCAGGGGATTAAAGAGGAATGTCTTCTTCCCTACATAAAATAGGTGATGAGGAAAGAAAACAGAAAAGAGTTTTTTTGATTTGTTTGTAAAAATACTGTGTATTCTATTTGATTACTTATATCAAGTCTTTCAAAAAAAACCTCTCTCAAACTGTGATTTACATAACCATTAGCCATGAACCTCTTCTGCAGTTATTTATTGGTGAATTTCATGCCCCAAGATGGAGCTCAGCAGTAAATCCGCATCATCCTGATACCCTCACATGCCTACCACTTAGTCTCAGAAGCAACTATTTGAAGTCACAAAAATATAAAATAATTACACTATAAACTCCCTGTGTTTTATGTTTTCATCAGATTTCTAAGAAAGCACTGTAATGAAAAATGCTGTTGTTTGGCAGTCTCCACCAGGAGATAGGGAGGAAGTGGGGTTTGTGTGTGAAAGGGGATGGGATCAACCCATATTGGATGCCTCCCAGGTCCAAGACTGTGATAGACATTTTAAATACATTATCTAATTTAATCCTCCCAATAACTCTGTGAAGTGGATATAATAGCTCTTAAATTATCAATGACAAGCACTGAACTCAACCAGAAATCTTTAGACATGGATGTTGTTTCTGCCTGTCTCCTGTCTTAACGGCAGCTTTGAGCTAAGTGGAAGCCCGGTGGAATGAATCTTGCACCTGGCACTTACTGAGTAGGTTGATGGAAAGTTGTTTCCATGCCTGCTGTTTTTGCTATGATTTTTTTTCCTTTTGTAGAGTAGAAGGGATTAGCTCCCTTACAAGAGCTCTCTCCAACTGTGGCAATTTGAATACGTAAATCCACCTTTTTGTTGGGCTCACTTGAGGAGAGCAGGACATTTACAAGGAAATGATCAGACAACCTGCAAAAGTGAAGGCTTGGCTTGCTAAGAGCCTTATGATAATAATATTCACTTTCTTTCAACTAAGGAGACAACTTCTCTTTAACTCTCAAAGAGCCAAATTAAAAAAATTACAAGCACATACAATTTCTCAAAGACTAAGAAACTACATCATATCATAGACTATTTTTAATTGTATTAACCAAGAACCATGCCAGTTGTAATTGTTGTCATTTATGTTGTCATTTAAATCCCTCTATTTTCAGCAAGAAATAATCATATTCTTGGTTATTTTGCTAGTTTCTAGAGACAGCCTCAGGATTCAATGTTTTGTATAGCTGGTGTGTGTGTTTGTGCGTATGTATGTATTGATTTCTTAACCTGAAATTGGGACATATGGACTAATAAAGAATTTTGTCTAATTCATGAGTTTATTTATACATGAATGTCTTATGAAGATGTTCATCACATTCCCTTGAGTATTTAAAATCAAAAGTAAACAAAAATTCCACCTTTCACAAGAAGAATGAAATCAGAGTCTGTAATAAAAAACAATCTCCAATACATATTAGTTAATAACATTGTGTGTGAAACATCAAACCTATCCTTTGCAACAACTTTTGAGGGGGTTTTATAGTATTTCATGCTCATCCATAGAAATGTTGATAGAAATATCAACATTTTTTAGCAGTCAGATATGTTTTTCCTCTCTGCCTTCTACTTCATGCTCTAGCCTTCTGAACAGTAGACTGGAGAGGTGGAAAATGTAGGCTGTGACTATCTTCTTCCTAGTTTGACCTGAACTTTGCCACTTATTAGCTGTAGGATCTTGGACAGGTGAATCTCTCCAAGGCTTAAACTTCTTATCAATAAAACAGGGATAAGTCTGTTGTGAAGACTGAATGAAAGAGAGTGCCTGGAGTGTTTAACAGTATCTGGCACATAGAACCACTCAGTGAACGTTGGCTATAATCTGATTATCATCTTTGTTATCACATTCTACTGTTTGCATCTGTCTTTCTGCTGCATCTTCTCCCACTTGGCCTTTTCCTAATGAACTCCTTTTCATTTTTTTCAAAGCCTGGCAGGAATATCCTAGAATATTCCTCTAGGGATCCTTTCCTCTCCTCTAGCCCAGACACAATGATTGTTCCTCTTCAGTGCTTTTTCCTCTTCTTCTGCTTGATTCTGCTGTAACATTAGATGCCCTGCTTGGATGGTTGTTTCCTGAGTCACTCTTTCCTTGTCCAGACTGTGACTGTTATGAGGAACAGTTCTTTCTTACTCACCATTGTATCCCCAGCACCCAGCACAGTACCCAGGCAGTGGGTGCTCCATGAATGATTACTCAATTGAAAGTCTAACAGACATAGGCTGTGCCGCATTTGGTGTCATGAATCCAGAGACTGAGAATCGGAGGATCCAGGTGTTTAACAGTAAGCATTCTTCTCTTCACCTGCTGCTTCAAGTTAAGATCTGTTTACAGTTGTTGTTTAGTTACTGAGTCATGTCTGACTCTTTTGCAGCCCCATGGACTATAGCCACCAGGCTTCTCTGTCCATGGACTTCCCAGGCACGAATACTGGAGTAGGTTGCTATTTCCTTCTCCAAGGGATCTTCTCGACCCAGGGATCCAACCCACATCTCTCCTGCATTAGCAGGTAGATTCTTTATTGCTGAGCCATCAGGCAAGCCCTCTGTTGATAGACTTAAAAAAAAAAAAGAACATCCAGTTTGAAATTGTGGTTAAAGGAATTTTAGTGTGACATTGTATTGTATACAACAGAACTTGAAAATGACCTGTATCAGAAAAAGACTAGACCCTTTATGATAACAGAAGAGGCTTATAGCAAACCTTATTGATGTGGTCCTGCAAATTATAGTTTCAGATGTTTGTCCTGGGCTTCCCTGCTCTTGCTGCAGGCCTCCTTACTACTGGGATTCCTATCTTGTGGTTTAGCCCTCACTGGGGACTCCCTTGTAACTGCCACACAGTTTTGACTTATATTTGTGATTTTTATATTCCCAGAAAGCTCCAGGACAAGACTTTATGAATACAGAGTGTCCTCAAATCCCATACCAGCAAATGGGTGGGGATACATTCATTGTAGGGGATGGAGTTCAAGTATGAAAGTGATGCTCTAACTTGAAATAATATAAAACTATCCAGTAAAATGATTTTGTCTTAATCATATTACATTGAAACATATTTCTATTTGAGCCAGCTTCCTCTTCTGATTATATGACTTTAAATGGAAAACAATGAAAAAAACTGACAAGTTGACCAGCATCTCTCGAACAGGGCTGTTCTTGAGGGTACAATGTGTATTCTAAGAGAATCTTTACAATTAGGGCTTTTATTTTGATGACAGTGTGCAAATAAACCTAAGCATCTTCTAGGCCATCCTGTAACGAACACTGGGCTTGTATTCCTTCTCGTATTGGGGTCAAATGATTCCTAGTCTGGACTAAGGAGGAAGCCCAGAAGCTGGCTGAATGGGGCAGCCCCCACATGCGGTGGAATGGGTGTGCTCAGTCCAAAGAACCTGCCATTAGCAGTCAGCAGCACAATGCACGTTCCCAACAGTGACTCAGTTTTGGCAAAAGCACATAAATTCGTCACATTAAAGTAAGGCTATTAATTGGATTTTTTTGGTTTTGTAGTTTTATTTGCATTTAATTTGAAAATTTGCTCTGGTTTGATAGTTGCTTAAAAGAACAATAAGTATATAGGGTTTAGTTTTACATTTATACATATTTAAATAGCATTATAATTTTTTAATGTAACGCAATATTAGGTCTTGAGCTTTTTTTCCTTCCAGTTCTTTGAAAACAAGTCGTATAATTCCATTTTGAGAAATACTTCAATGGGTCATACTTATGACGCTGATTTGTGGGGAAGAGTTTGTCAGTGACCTAAGAGCCCCCTGTTGTATGGCGTACTGCATGCCACAGGTGCCCAACAAACTCTCAGTGCACCTGAGGAGCACCCTGGGGTCTTGCTCTCATTCTGTCCCCTGCTTATTGGGCAGATGTAAGCAAGTTGCAGACTTGGTTTCCTTACCTAACCAACTTGGTGCTTTTTCAGGACTTCTTTAGCTCCTTCCGTCTCCAAAATGACAGCCTCCAGAGCCTGCCAGTGTCTGCCATTTGTTTACTTTTCTACCACATCACCCACCCTGACCCATAAAATTGGATTGTTTTTTTCAATTTCTTGGATATCACTGACAACGCTGCCATGTTTGAGTTCATCCAATCAATTTTGTTGAAACATGAACTCACCTTTCTTATTGGAAGTTGTAAAGTCTTTTTTTTCCCCCCTTGAAAGAAAAGAAATATAAGAGGAAAATGCTTAACCCAGACCTTTGGGCTTATAGAAATAGTATATCCCCTTTGAAAGGACTTTAATATCTCGCACAAAGGCTGCTGGCAGAACGCTGAGGAGCGTTGACCGTCCCCTCCCTCCCTCTGCTCTAGGGGCCATCAGTTCTCTTAATTGGTGTGAAGTCTCTCCAGCATGATAACAGACCTGGGACCTGATCCACAGCCATGCACACTCTCGTCTGGGGCCCTGGGGAAGCTGAAACAACTCAACTGTGGGTGGCACGGTTGTGGTACTTTGGGACAGAGCTCGTGCTTAATGAGTGGGGAAGATCGTTTGAGCAGTCTGAATGCAGCCCCAGATTATTAGCTTCCTGGGTCTCTCTGGGGTAGAACCTGCAGAGCTGGAGGGAAAATCAGAAAGAGAAGAGGGAACGCTGTCCCCCACTGGAGGAGAGTGGGCCCGCCTCCGAAGCAGTCAACTGGCCCCAACTAGAGGCCTAAATTAAGCATCAGAAAATTCCTAAAGAAATGGCCCATTTAAGAAAATTCCTCTCTAATGTGTGATTAATTCAGGCTCTTGTGTGCTAGGTGGCAGATTGGAAAAGGGGAATGTGATCTTATAATAACTTTTTGGTTGCTGGGCTGTAGGTGAACTCAAGTTTGATTTGAAGCAAAAAACCATGCCATGAAGAAAAATGTTTATAGTTGCCATTTGGTTTAAAGAGCCCTGGGGCTCCCAGCTTTACTATGAAATACAGTCTTAGAACAAAAATATTTAGCTGTGCTGCTGTGAATTAAAATCTAGTCTCTCCTTAGGCTTATGATTTGAAGTCAAGTTTCTGACTGAAGTGAGATAATTAAAAGGAAAACAGAAGCAAGAGGATGATAGATGCGGCCCACAGCCTTGGCATACAGAAAAGCTCCAGCTATTTTTCTTCTGCTCAGCAGAGACTGTAGATTTATCATCAGGACAGCAAACATATTCAAGGGGAGGAAAAGAAAGAGAAGTTACATATAAGCCCCTTGACAGCATCTGTCACAGAGAAGGAAATGAATATTCTTATAGGGAGATTCTGCTTAAAGAATTGCTTCTTATTGTCCTTTGAGTTGCTTTATGTCCATTTAATAAGCAACACAGAGTTCAAAGATAGCTCTGCCTTTACAACACTCAGGATACAAAGGGATATTCTTGGCACCTCGATATGATGGCTGGGATAGTAGTTACATCATTGGTACCTGTCAGAAGCTGAGGCCGCTGAGTGCAGGGGCTGGGCTGGGAGAGCACTTAGGGATGGAAGATGCACACATGGAATTAACTACAGCTTACTCAGTGATCTCTGATGATACAAAATGGCCCTGACTTAGTGGACTCTGAACTTGTGCATAAGACTTATGGTACTATAATAAGGGGAAAAGTTTGTTTTTCTTAAATTATTTTTAAAGATTTTTTTGACATGGACCATTTTAAAGTCTTTATTGAATTTGTTACAATATTACATTTGCTTTATGTTTTGGTGTTTTTGGCCGCAAGGCATGTGGGATCTTAGTTCCCCGACCAGGGATCGAACCTGCACCCCCTGCATTATTAGAAGGCAAAGTCTTAACCACTGGACCACCAGGGAAATTTCACATCTGTTTTCATGCATTGAAAAATTAAGTGGCAGCAATGGTTGAAGAATAAATGAAATATTTGATGGTACAAGCTTGCTAGAAATTATAGAAAGTCAAATGACAGCTCTAGCCGATTATTCTTTCCAGCTCCATACTTGGCTGCTGGGTGTAATTTTGTTAGCATTTCCTTCTCCTTCTCTCCACTGTGAAGAAAAAGAAGAAATGAGTCAGAGGTTTGTGTACTTCAGATTGACACTCGTTTCTATGGGTTGAAGAGCGGTTGACATAGGCTCCAGGTCCCTGAGTATATTGGGTTTCTGGATAGTCTTGCCATAGAAACAGTACACTGTATTTTCTGGGGTTCTCTGGTGTGTGAATAATTCTTTTGTATTTCACACTTATCAGTAACATAGGTTTAATTTCACGCAAGACTTCTTGTTTCTAAATGGTTTTAAGTATTTCTTTGGGCTAAATTCTGAGCTCCCTTGCATGCTTAACCCAATGAAAGAGAAGCTGGGAGAATGGTGAGCAAACCACGGCCTCTCTGTACCTCTGCAAATAGAAGCCTGCCATGTCGAAGCTGCCCCTGGTTTCCTCAGCTGCCCAAGAAACAGTGTTGTGTTATCTCACTTTGCCGTTTTCTCTCTTTTTCTGCCTCCTCCTGCTCTGTTCCTGAAGCTTAGGTGAAGAGAAGGAAATTTGGCAGTAGGATCAAGCAGAGGGAGGTGGTCAGGTCTCCCAAGTTCCCCTTGCCCTGGGTGAAGAGCCAGTGTATAAGTCATCCATTCAAACCAGGTGACCAAGACAAAGGAGACTAGAAATATGTCAGTTATAAATAGGTCTTTAGAATGTTGTTGCCATTGCTTTCTCCCATAGATTCTGTGGAACACTATTGTTTTGAAATATTAAGTAATGTGATTCTCTTCCTAATCAGTATCTTATGCAAAACCTCAATACTGATCCTTCTCCTCCTTCCTTGTGTAGACTCATTCCTTCCAGGGTTTAGGGCACCCTCATTAATCAGAGCAGCAAAGCCATCACTTATTTTCTGTACTGACTGCACGTGGATGTTTTTATGAGAAGTTTCCTTGCTTAAAAATTGTTTTAAAACCACTGCCCTAGAACAGTGATGTTCATAATTTTTTGAATTGTGTATCCTGTTCAGTAAAAAGAATATTTTTGATCATACTTTTCAGTATAAACGTATTTATTTGTTTTATACATGTACTACTTTACCAACATATGTACATTTAAAAATAGCCCCAAATTGGTTACATTCATTAAAATGTGGTTAAGTAGAGGCTACTGCAGTAGATCCTTTTGCTTACCTGCTATAGTACTTGCCCTCCACTCTGGAGACCATTCCTAGAGGTATATTCTTAGTAGGCTGACCAGCAACCTCAAAATCCCAGTGACTTCACATAATACACGTTCTTCTTTTGTGTTGCTGTCCTGGGTCAGGGACCTGGGCTCTTCCTTTGTGTGGCTCTTTCATTTGCCAGGAGTTTGTCCTCCTTCCCGTTCAGCTGGAGGATGGGAAAAAGCCAGCTTGGAGAATTGAGGGAGGGGAGGGCTTTATGCTAACATCACCGCCTTTCCTGTTTCACTGACCGGAACTCAGCCACACAGACTCCTCTGGGGAAGATGTGAAATGTACTCAGCTGTGAGACCAGAAGGAAAACTGGGTCTGGTGAATGTCGACAACACTCTGGATGCCAGCTGAATGCTACACCAAGAAGGAGATTCTCTTCTGTCCAGTCTCCCTGGACTTGAAATCTCACTTTTAGTTTGTTGAATGAAGCATTTAGAGAGATGGGTCTGTGTCTATTTTTCAGTTAGAGATTACGTTCTGCTGATTGTGACAAAAACCTATCTGGAGTGGCTAACTCAAAAGGGGTCTCTTTATTTTCTTTCACTTCATAAGAAGGGCAGGGAAGCAGTGCAGAACTGGGGTTGGGGGTGCTGTCTGGAGCCATCGGTACCCAAGGTCTTTCCAGCTCCCTTTTCAGTGGTTTTATATCTGTTTTTTACACTTGTTGTCCATAGATGGCTGGTCTTTCTTCAGACATTTTGTTTGTGTTCAAACAAGATGAAGGATGAAGAGCAAATCAAAATCAGTGGAGTCCCATTTAGCAAGAGACCTCTTCCGGTAGAATTAGTTCATAGCTCCTTGGCCATAACTGTGTCAACTTATGGCAAGTAACATGGCGAGTAATTCTGCAAAGGAGTCTAGAAACCTGATGATTTTCAACTGGGTAGACTGCCAACCTGAGCAGGTTGGGGTTCTGTTACTAGAAAGAAGAGAAAAATTGCTCTCTGCAACCATTTGATCATTCGGAAATCTCAGTCCAGCCTGGTGAAAGGAGGCTGGCATGCCAGTTAACTGACTATATCACTGGCATAAGTTACACTTCCCCAAGGTTTTTGTCTGACTTCAAATTGACTACTGAAATCTCTTATAACTGGAGTTATAAATTAAACTATATTTGCTTTGATTTTGAAATTCTTTGCATGTTTGTTTCCTCTAAGTTAACTGTAATATAGACCCTTTGAGACCCATTTTCTAGTTAACAGGAGTGAAGTGAAAGTTGCTCAGTCATGTCCGACTTTTTGTGACCCCATGGACTGGGGCCTGCCAGGCTCCTCTGTAATGGAATTAATATTGTAAAGTAATTAGCCTCCAATTAAAATAAATAAATTTATATTAAAAAAAAAAAGAATACTGTTCCCTTCTCCAGGGGATCTTCCCAACACAGGGATCAAACCCAGGTCTCTTGCCCTGCAGGCAAATTCTTTACCATCTGAGCCACCAAGGAAGCCCAAGAATACTGGAGTGGTTAGCCTATCCCTTCTCCAGGTGACCTTCTCGACCCAGGGATTGAACCAGGGTCTCCTGCATTGCAGGCAAATTCCTTACCAGCTGAGCTACCAGGGAAGTCCAGTTAACAGGAGTGCAAGCACTTAAAACTCAGTCTTGGATTGATTTCCAGATATTTCCCTAACTCTGCTGTCTGCAGCAATCATTTTTTTCAGAAAGCATGTGCTTGGCAGCACTTTATTCTTAACAATCATGTCTTCTTGTTACACATTTAGACTATAGGCAGGACTAGTAATGAAATGGAGAACTTTTTGCAGCCCTCAACATTACTACTTGGAGGTACTGTTTGGCAGAACTTTGGTGGTGGTGGAAAGTGTGTCTCTTATAAAGAACTGAGAATCTGCTCCTTAACAGGCTTTGAGAAACGTGTGACCCTCCTCCCAGTTTTTTTTTTTTTTCCTTTGCTTTGGCTTCTAGGAAACTCAGAGCCCATTTAGTGCTCATATGAATAATGTCTGATTTCAGATTCACAATTAAATTATTTCTTTTTTCCCCTTTATACAGCTTCTGATATTGTTTTCTTAACTTCACTCTTAACTATCTGTTCTTGTATATGGATTTTTATCATAAGTTGCCTTTTGAAATATAGAGTAAATATGACAAATAAATAAAGTGAAAATAAATGAGGAAAATCCAGATTGTTTATTAATGTCTTATTCTATCAAAACCATTTCCTTTGGTAGGATGTAATTTAGGCTGTCAGATTTGTCTTAAAGTCTTTGGATTGCAGAATGGCACTTTCTCTTTGGAAATAAATAAATAAGCTACATTCTTCAGTCTGTTCATCTTTCTGCATTTTAACTAGAGTTTAAATCTTGAGGGGGGTTGGCATGAATGGGTAATTACCACCGAGATGAATGGTGATGATGTTTATTATGATGATGTTTTTTCCTTTATTTGAACCTTCAGAGGGAAGCAGCGTCTATCTCAGTCAGTCATCAGATTTGGAAAGGTAGGGACATGACATTTCCCCCTTCTTTCAAAACAATAAATTTTAAATGTGACAGGCAGTAAGTTATGCTCAAGGTAATATGACAGTGGTGCTTATGGTGAGTGTAATTGAAATAAAGTCAGCACCAGCGGGGAGAAGAGTTCACACCAGCCTCCTGGAATACATGTCCTTCTTAAAGCCCTCCGTGCAGATGTCCAGGATTCGGGACACTCCTGCCCAGTTGACATCTAGGATCTGTGTAGAGGTGACCAAGGAACAGCTACTTTTCCTGGGGGTGGTGATGATAGATGGACCGGAGCTTGAATAAATGAGTTGGGCTGTTCATAGACTTGAAGTCCTTCATGGCACTGGTGGATTTGAGGGTGGGAACAGAAGGGGCAGGTAGGCCAGAGTCTGGGGGCCAGAAGCTGGGGGCTGACTCTCTTCATGTTTCTACACTCAAGTGCCAAACTCTGGAGATCTGAGAAGTCTAAATTCTAACCTTCCAGCCTCAGATTCTTTTAAAAAACCTCAAAGGGCATTGCTGACAGGGCTGAGGAGCTGCCTTTGAGTTGGTGGGATGAAGAAGAGTTTTAGGATATATAGAATTAAAAACACTGTCTAGACTCTTGCCTTGGGCCAAAACAAAGGAACAGGTCCACATAAAATGTTCCTGTTTTTCCTGGGTTCTGCTGCTGTTGTTGTTCAGTCTGTAGATCGTCTGATTGTGACCGCATGAACTGTAGCCTGCCAGGCTCCTCTGTCCCTGGAGGAATTCTTTCCCAGGCAAGAATGCTGGAGTCATTTGCCACTTCCTTCTCGAGGTGATCTTCCCGACCCAGGGATGGAACCCTCACCTCCAGCCTCGGCAGGTGGATTCTTTAGCGCTGAGCCACCTGGGAATACGTAGGTTCTCCTGTATGAAGTCCATACTTCTTCAGGGGGTCCATCAGGGTCCTATCCCACCTGGTACCCTGATCTCTGTTAGACTCTTGCCTCATCATTTCATTCACTCTGTCTCATTTCAGTGTCCCACTTTCCCTAAACGTCACTGCTTGCCATCAGATCCCTCAAGACAGAAAGGTAGAGTCAGGCTCCATAATTCTTGCTCCCTCCTCTCTCATTTCCAGTCTGTGACTAGGCGCTCCAGAGTCCTTCCACCTCGCATTTCTTTGTGGCCGCCTGTCTGGTACAATTTGCCGTCATTTCTACATGGATTACTGTAGTAGCTTGGTCTCCCTACATCTGTGCTGACCCCATACAATCCCAGCTCTACATTGTGGCCAGAGTGATCTCTTTGAAACTAATATCGGATCAGATCTCTTCTTGCTTGACCATCTGCAGTGGCTACTATGGATCCATACCATAGGTGTGACCCACCTACCTGTCCTGCCTCCCATCATGCCACTGTCCATCTCACTCTCTACACCCTACTCACTTCTCACAGGTGCTACCTAAGCCACATGTTGCCCTTGGGGGAAACATGTCATGTCTTTAGAGGAAAAATAAGGAGGTTTCCCTGAAATATGCCCCCATAGCTTCCATGAATTTTCATCATTGCACTTCTCACTGTTTGGAAGTATGTGTTCATTTGTGTGATTACTTCATTAATCTCTTTTTATGTTCTGTAGGTCAGGAGATGTATTTGTTTTTGCCCAACATTGTAACTCCCAGAGTCTAGGACCATGCCTGGCACATAGCAGGTGCTCAGAGTATGGTGGCTAAGTGGATGAATGACGATCTCAGTGCGTTTTTCCGTAAGGAATCTGGTATAAAAGGAATATAACAATAAGAGTTGTTCATGCTTAGTGCTTACTCTGTGCTGGACACTGTTCTAAGTGCTTTACATATATTAACTCCGTATGTGCAACACACTGAGACATTCTATTATTATCCCCAGTTTTACAGATGAGGAAACTGAGGCACAAAAAGGCAAAATACCCACTTTTTTAGTGTGGGCTACACATAGGGACTTCCGTGCAAAGAGTCCATCATGGAGAAGGGGACAAAAAGAGTAGCCAAATATAGTAGAGAAACCTAACAAACCCAACCTCAGCCAGGTAGTCAAGGCCAACATCAGTAATCATCCACGTGAGTAAGTCCTATGATGATATGTCCCCTTGCTTTGCGTGTGCATGCTAAGTCACTTCAGTCACGTCCAACTCTGTGACACTATGGACTGCAGTCCGCCAGGCTCCTCTGTCCATGGGGAGTCTCCAGGCAAGAACACTGGAATGGGTTGTCATGCCCTCCTCCAAGGGATATTCTTGACCCAAGGATCAAACCATGCCCTCCTCCAGGGTATCTTTCCAACCCAGAGATGGAATCCACATCTCTTGTATCTCCTGCATTGGCAGGCAGTTTCTTTACTGCTAGCACTGCCTGGGAAGCCCTCCCTTGGGATGATGTGATGAAAATGGTGCTTTACCTCTGTGATCTTCCTCCCCCAAATACAAGACTAAAGAAGAAACCATCAGTCAAATCCCAACTGAGGACATTCTACAAAATACCTGATTAGTCCTTCTCAGAACTACCAAGGTCATTAAAAACAAAGAGAGTCTGAGAAACTGTGAGAGCTAAGAGGAGCCTAAGGATACATGAAGACTAAATGTAGTGTGACATCCTGGAAGCGATCCTGACTGGAAACAGGACATTAGGTAGAAGTTAAGTCAGTCTGAATAATAGATGGGCTTTCATTAATAAGAATATATCAATATTGGTTTATTAATTGCAACAAATGAACCATACTAATGTAAGATGTTAATGACAAGGGAAACTGGGTGTGGAATTTAATGGGAACCCTCTGTTCTATCTTGGCATTTTTTCAAAGACCAAAAACTGCTCTAAAAACTAGAGTTTATTTAAAAGAAATTAAAAGAAAAGGCAAGGTCACAGAGCTGGTAATGTTCATAGCCAAGATTCAGTTTGCTGTTATCTGACTATATTCCCTGCCCTTAATCTCTGTACTACTATGTGAGGGGTTCCTTAAGGCTGTCCTTGGAAAGTGTAACAACATTCCAAATTCCATGGTGCAAACTTGGATCAGCAGTTCAAATCTAGACCTAATTCATGGCAATCTTGACATAGGGAACAAAGCTGGGGGACCTCCCAGTGTAGCAGAGTCATCGGGGTGCTGGAGGAACAATATTCTAACCAGGTGGGAGCAGAGATAGTCCCTGTAGGGTAGGAAAATGGGGACACTGCTTTCTTGAGTTTGTCTGAGGCTCCAAGTGTGGCAGCTTCCCAGCACCTTATTCTGAGAGACTGAGGGGCTCTAGGAATAGAAAGACTGATCGTCCTTTGTACCACAAAAGGAGTGGTACATTTAGTTGTGTTAGTCAAGAAGAGGGTGGCAATTAGAAAACTTTATCAAACCTATTATCAGTAATTACAAAATATAGCTTGAACAATTATTATCAAAACTTTAATAGAAAGCCACATTATTGATAGCATGCTTATTAACTCAGTGGGAATTACACTTAATTAAAAACCAGTGGGGGGCTGCTTTTGGGTTTTCTGTCCAACATGTACCAAACATTTTGCTGCAATGCAGAAGTTTAATAAATGCTTCTCATTTAATCTGGGAGTTCTGTAACTCACAGTGCTTATTCATGTGATAAACAGTTATCATTGATCCCTTATAAGTTATTAATGCTGTCTACTTAAAAAGAGACCTTGGTCACTTTTATTATAGTGTATCTGAAAGGCTGTAGATGGAAATATTGGAAATTATTGCTTCCTGCTTACCATCTTCATAAACCTATAAAACAAGTCAAAAAAATTCTTTTATTTCATTTTGTCTGAATAAACCATAGTCTAGTAAAATGGTTCTGTTTTATATTCAAGCAAAGTTATGTGTTAAAATTCATGGGACAATAAACCAAGATTACCAGAGGATACAATTGTAAGAGAAATTTTGGAGCCTTGTGAATTTGAAGTACATTCTAAGATGAAAATTAGTAATAACTGAGCTTAGCATTGGTTTCAGATATGTCTATGTATGAGCTAGAGGAATGGGTAGAAATCAGGACATAATATTAATTTTATACTACCTGTGTCATTTCACCTGGTGTAGACATGAATTTTCTTATCCGTCTGATAACAGAATGGGAGTTAGAAACATGTTTTTTCCTCTCTTGTTATCTAGGAATATACAAGCAGATTTCACAAATATTTTTCTAGTGATACCTGTTGGAATTTCCCTTCCCAGGTGCAAGTTTCATCCACACATTCCATGTTCTTTGCAGTGTTGGCACATTGGCCTCTTGTTTCTAAACTTAAATCCTCTACATTAAGTCTTGCTTAGACATTCTCATCTTCCAGTCCACATGCATTCTGGTCCATTCTGCCCACCTGTGTGACCACACATTTTCCCCTAAAATCCACACTGAACACATCATTCCCTTTCCTTTCCCCAAACACACAAGACACTTTTCTTTCCACAGTGCCTTCAGAACTGATTTCCCTTCATGATTTAGCCAGACTCACCTTTTTCTACCTATAGCTTCCCTGGTGGCTCAGATGGTAAAGAATCTGCCTGCAATGCAGGAGACTTGGGTTCGATCCCTGGGTTGGGAAGATCTCCTGGAGAAGGGAAAAGCTACCCACTCCAGTATTCTTACCTAGAGAATTCCATGGACTGTATAGTCCATGGGGTCGCAAGGAGTCAGACACAACTGACTCACCTTTTTCTACCTACCTCATCCAGGCTACTCACACACTCCTCCGTGTTCTATGCAAATAGGGTTCTCTTTGTTTCCTGAACACAGGTGCCTTCTGCTTTCCTGCCTCTGTGCTTTTGGTCCTCTTGATTCTTTGGTATGAAATACCTTCTTTTTTACTCCCATCTCCATGTACTAATGTCCTATCTGTAAAATCAATTCACATGTTCAATAATGCATTTTTTAAACTTTAATTATAAAAAATCACTAAACAACATTAGTGATAATTTGGAAAACAGGGAAGAAAGATTACAGCAATGCCTATGATGTAATTATTATTTCCATTAGGTTTTTTTTGAGATAATTTTAGATTCTTATGCAATTGTAAGATATCATACAAAGAGCTCTCATTTGCTCTTCACCTGCTTTCTCCCAGTGGTGGTAAAGTCTTGTATAACTATAGTTCAGGATGGCAACCAGGAAATTGACGTTGTTACCATCCACTGATCCTATTGGGATTTCACCAGTTTATCATGCACTCACTTGAATCTGTGTGCACGTGTGTGTGTGTGTGTGTGTGCACGTGCTCATGGATGTGTTTAGTTCTATGTACTGTCATCACATGCATAGATTGGTGTGGCTACCGCCAGAGTCAAGACACAGTTCCATTATCAGGATCATTAGTGTTAAGCTTCCATAGCCACAGGCCCCTCCCACCCCTAGCCTCTGGGACCCACTGATCCGTTTGTTCTCCAGCTCTCAGATTTTGCAATTTCAACAATGTTATATAATAGAGTGATACAGTGAACAGACTCCATTATATAACATTCTTGAAATCACAAAAATCTATGGCGTCATACAGTAAACAGAAAGAAGGCTTCCCTGGTGGCTCAAAAGGTAAAGAATCTGCCTGCAATGCAGGAGACTCGGGTTCAGTCCCTGACTCGGGAAGATCCCCTGGAGAAGGGAATGGCTACCCACTCCAGTATTCTTACCTAGAGAATTCCATGGACAGCGGAGCCTGGTGGGCTATAGTCCATGGCATTGCAAAGAGTCGTACACAACTGACTAACGCTTTAACTTCACAGCAAACAGAAACCTTTCGTAGGCATTTTTCAGGTGCTTGCTGGGAAGTTTTGTGAGGTAAGTACCTCCTCCTTCCTCCTCGTGTCATCTTCAAGGCAGTGTCTTGCTGCTCAGAGTTTCTTTACAGTTGAGGCTCTGCAGAGACTGTATGTGAGATAATGAAAGCTCCTGGGAATTAACAAAAGCTTCCGGGAGAGCTTTGACTTTCAGTGACCACGGAGTTGGTGGATCTTTGAGATCATGATACCTGGGTCTCTGAGACACAAGAGGACTACAGATGACAGTGTATGGAGCTCATCCTGGCCACACCACCTGCTAGCCATGTAAGCTCAGCTTCCTCATCTATGAAATGGGGATGATGATGATTTCAACAACATAGGACTGAGGAGAGGATGAAATACAGAGGTTGTATAACTTCTCTGGCACATAGAGTTTGAAACATAAGTAGCTCTTCAGGTGTAGACTTAACAAAAACTTCTAGAGCATCTGCTATGCTAGGGTGTACCCGGGTTGGATGCAATGGTGAGCAAGGCTATGTGGACCTTTGTGTGATAACTGCTTTTAGTTAAGTAGGGTATATTTTCAGATGACATGTGGAAGCAGGACTAGTGCATCATCTAATCTGATCTACTTTTCAACAAAAGTAGACATATTTAGTAGAATTATACTTCTCCTGGTTAAGGTCTTTTTATTTCTTTTAATAAATTAAAAGTGTTTCTCTTTTGATATCTTTTAACAATCCCTTCCATGTTGTTAACAATGGAAGCCCCTTGCTCTTAAGATGCTAGAGAATAGGAAATGGTTTTGCATCACACTTTTAAAATCATGCAGTCTACAGCTTTACTGGGTGATCTTTTTTCAGAAGGCACATCATTCATAAAGCAGCACTCAGTTAGCCAGATGTTAATTCTTATCTTTTTAAATGTAGTCTTAGGGAAAAATAAAATTTAGACTAATGATGAAAGACATATGCAAAATTAAAGATTGCAGCAATAAATACCTGCTAGTGCCTTTCTTATTTTTAAATTTGCAAATTATTGATCCGTGCTTAATCTTTTCTGTTTAGCTAACATGTCAGGCAGCCCCCATCCTCTATTGCCTAGTCCCTTCTGCTGTTGGATCAAAGCCATTCATTATCATCTGACTTTTAGAAGAAAAGTGTTAATTGCTTCTTTGATCCTTAGCTCCATCATCTGTAAAATAGAGCTAAAATCTGACTTTCTTACCCCTCAGAGTTATTTAGGGAACAGATACAGAAAAGTATGTGAGAGCTCATTTGTGTCTGACTCTTTGAAACACCATGGACTGTAGCCCACCAGCCTCCTCTGTCCATGGAATTCTTCAGGCAAGAATACTGAGGTGGGTTGCCATTCTGTTCTCCAGAGGATCTTCCCAACTCAGGGACTGAACCTGGGTCTCCCACATTGCAGACAAATTCTTTACTGTCTGAGCCACCAGGGAAGCCCCTTAAAATATGTGAAAGAATTGATAAATAGTGAAGGGCTTACTTATAGGAAGTGTTATGAGAGTGATATGGAGGAGTTAAGTGTGAACTTGGAGCCAGACAGACCTGGATTCAAATCCCAACTCAGCCAATTTGTGCTGGTTGTGTGACCTGCGACAAGTAATTTAACTACTCTAATCCTCAGCCTGCTGACATTTCAAACAGGAATGCCATTACATACATGGGTGTCTCTTAAGGTGTGTTCTGGTTATTTTCCATGCCCCCTTCCTCCCTGCCCCAATCCCTTCTCTGCTTTTCTCTGTGCCTCTGATGTCTCATCACTGTGACTGCATCATCCAGGCATTTGTTGCCAGTTGAGTTGGCCAGTAGGAGGCATTGATGGTGATAGGAAAGAAGCTGGCATTTCTTTGCTCTCTCCTGCTTCAATGTAAGGAATAACCGAGTCTCTGGCAAGGAATATGCCCTCCTTGATCTCAGCCTCCTGGTCATCACCTCCCTGACAGTTCTTGTTCTTACTGGGCTCCAGGAATACTATCTTTTCCTGGTGAGTGGTGACTGCTACCTGCTGTTGCTAGTCTCTGGGTGCCTGGCCACTCCTTATTGGTTCCTTTAGTCTTCCTGTATCCACCTCCGTACCCTTCACTGAGGTCTGTTACTTTAAACCAGCTGCACTGATTATTGTTCCTGCTGAGATTCCAGCTGGTATAGGTAGAAAGGGATTACATTTAAACATAAATGAACATTGTTTAGTCTTCGATCTGGCACATAAACAGGGGTTCTCAGGATCTCATTTATCTATGTTGTTTTGCCTCATTTTTGTGCAGAGAGTAACTTTCTTTTATTTTTCATGGCTTACATAAAATCTGCTCCTTTACACTAAACACACAAAACACAGAGCAAGTCTGATCCCCCACACAGCGATTACTCCTCTGTTAATTTTCCCCTGCCAGCCCCTCCAACCAGTTTATAAATCCTTACTCTCAGGTTTGGAACACGTGCTAATCAGCCAAGCTCCTCCTGGAGTTTTTAACAGTCTGCTTTTTGGCTGAGAACATTCTGTTGTTGCTGCTTTTAAGATTCAGACTCAGAACTGGAAGCTACCATGGGGTCACGTCCTTCAGCTTCCCTTCTGCAAACAATCTCCAAAGCACTCCTGGCAGATGGGTACCCAGGACTTTCAAGCTCTAGGTAACTAAGGAATATAATTTGAGGAAAAAATTAACCCAATCTTTTCCCCTATGATATCCAAGCATGGATTAAGAGGCTGCCATTTATAAAATGAATTTATGGTTACCAAGGGGAAGCATGGGGGGTGCGGTGAGGAATAGTTAGAGAGTTTGTGATGGACATGTGCTATATTTAAAATGGATAATAAATAAGGACCTACTGTACAGCCCATGGAACTCTGCTCAATGATATGTGGCAGCAGCCTGGATGGGAGGGGAGTCTGGGGGAGAATGGATACATGTATATGTATGGCTGAGTCCCTTTGCTGTTTACCTGAAACGATCATAACATTGTTAAACAGCTATATCCCAATGCAAAATAAAAAGTTCAAAAACAACACAAAGATGCTGCCATTTGACGGCCTTTCTGATATTTGTCTTCTCCTAAATGGTTGAATGAGTACAATTAATTTTACAAGTCTTTTTGTAATCACAAATGATTTTTTTAATTATATAATTTTCAGGAGGAGAAATATTGGTGAACAATGAAGTTGTATGGCCAGAGACAAATAACATGATTGTCAGTATTCAGGGTCTAATTCAAGTCTGTTTCTTGCTTCTGAACTCTTATGGTTTTAGAGACAGAAAGAACCGTACTGACCACCGATCAGTTCCTCCCATTTACAGATAAGGCAGCTGAGGCTCAGCATTAAGGACTGACTTGTTCATTTGGAAAGACGCCATCTCTAGTTTTAAGGATAGTGAATTCAAAAGCATAATCTGAGTGCTGCTATTGACCTGAGGACCTTGAGTAGAAAATGATACCATTTACATGGACTTTTTGAAATGAAAAACAGAAGCTTGAGTATACTGATCCACATAACCCTAGTTTAAAATTAAGAAGGTCCTGATGTGTGTCTGTATGCATGTGTCTGTGTGTGTGCTTGCTTTCTTTTTGTTTTTCACTAACAAGCTCTGAAAACTGTGGGCTTCTCATATGGCACAGTGTTGAAGAATCTGCCTGCCAATGCAGGAGACACAAGAGAAGTGGGTTCAACCCCTGGCTTGGGAAGAGCCCCTGGAGAAGGAAATGGCAACCCAATCCAGTATTCTTGCCTGGAAAATTTGATAGACAGAGGAGCCTGGTGGGCTACAGTCCATGGGGTCACAAAAGAGTCTAACATGATTGAGCGTGCACATATGTGTGCATTATTTTATTCTTCTCTTTTTGATATCACTATATTTGACCTATCCATGACATTTGCATGATGAAAAATTATAGATTTAATTTTAAAAAGACATATACAAGAAAGACAGCCTTTTTTAATTCGTTAAGTATTACTGGCACAAGATCCAGGACACATGAGGTTCTCGGGGCGGGGGATAAAACAGATTGGGACCTAAACAAGAAACCATGGGCCCCACAATTCTTAAAAAAGCCTACAAAAATGAAATTAATAAGTATTTAAACATCTCCTAAAAATGCATTTTTTCGACTTCATTAAGTGTTCAATTTGGTATGTGTGAAAATTTCATTATATTGGAAAACATTTGAAGGTGATATGTTCTTCTTTCACAAGTTCCTAAGTATGCATGGTAATTGCCGAGACATAATTGACATTCTAAATTAGATGAGTTTTTGAGCCAAATAATTTCAAGGTAAAATTATAAGTTAAAAAATTTCATTTTCCTGCAGAGAAAATTTAATGTGTGACATGAATACATTATGATATTATTTATGTGATGTGGATGCAAGCCCTCTAGAATGTTGAAATACATGGATCTTTGAGGGGCTTAAAACCTGTCCAGGGGATGATGAGGGAAGTGGCAGAAGCATAGTATAGTTTGCTAGAATAAAATTCTGTAGCAGTCCCCCCCCCTCCCCGCCCACAACATTACAAGTGTTAGAAGAGTAACATTAATGGAATGCAGGGAGCTGTGATCACTTTCTATTAAGGAAGTGTATTAGCTATCTATCGCTGTGTAACAAATTGCTGCACACTTAGTAGTTTAAAGCAACACCTTATCTCACAAGTTTTGTGAGTCTAGAGTCAAAGTGTTACTTAAATGGATCCTCTGCTGAGGGTCTCAAAGGCTGCAATCAAAGTGTCGACCAGGCTGTATTCTCATCTGGAGCCTGGACAGGGAAATAATCTAACTTCTGAGCTCACTCAGGTTGTTGGCAGAATTCATTCTCTTATGTTTGGAGGAAAGTACAGAGGTCACCACCATCTTTCTTGCTGTCAGCTGGAGGTTGCCCTTGGCTCTTAGAGGCTCTCCAGCATTCCCAGAAGCTATCCACAGTTCTGTACCATGCTGGCTTTCCAGTACGGCTGCTTACTTTATCAAATCAGCAGGGAGAAAGAATCTCTATGATCCAGCAATCCCACTGCTGGGCATACACACTGAGGAAACCAGAATTGAAAGAGACACATGTACCCCAATGTTCATTGCAGCACTGTTTATAATAGCCAGGACATGGAAGCAACCTAGGTGTCCATCAGCAGATGAATGGATAAGAAAGCTGTGGTACATATACACAATGGAGTATTACTCAGCCATTAAAAAGAATACATTTGAATCAGTTCTAATGAGGTGGAGGAAACTGGAGCCTATTATACAGAGTGAAGTAAGCCAGAAAGAAAAACACCAATACACTATACTAACGCATATATATGGAATTTATAAACATGGTAACAATAACCCTGTATACGAGACAGCAAAAGAGACACTGATGTATAGAACAGTCTTTTGGACTCTGTGGGAGAGGGAGAGGGTGGGAAGATTTGGGAGAATGGCATTGAAATATGTATAATATCATATATGAAACAAGTCGCCAGTCCAGGTTCGATGCATGATACTGGATGCTTGGGGCTGGTGCACTGGGACGACCCAGAGGGATGGTATGGGGAGGGAGGAGGGTTCAGGATGGGGAACACGTGTATACCTGTGGCAGATTCATTTTGATATATGGCAAAACCAATACAATATTGTAAAGTTAAATAAAATAAAATTAAAAAAAATGAATCTCTAGAGTAAGCTTGATAGCAAGAAGTCTGAAATATAATGTAATTATCAGGAGAACATCCCATTACCTTTGCCACATTCTATAAATTAGAAGCAAGTCATAAATTCCTTCCTTAATCAGCGGGAGATGATCGCACAAAGCTGTGGATGCCAGGAGGTGATGGTGCCACCCTAGAGTCTATTCAACACAGAGAGAATGAAGAGGATCTGTTCACTTGAATGAATTGATTCAGCTTCTTTGATTAGGTGTTTAGAATAGTTCCGCTTTTGGAGAGAGTGATAGAACAAACCTGAGAGTGACCAGAACTTCTGCATCCTTCTTCAGTGGCCTTTTCTGACCATCCTGGGACCCTTGGCAGATCCTTGCTAGTACTCAAATGGTTAGCATTTCTACGGGATGTGACATACCCAAACATGCCTTTCTCAGCATCAGTCCATGCAGAGGACTAGCCCCTCTCCTGTCATGAAAATATTACCCATGCATCTTGTTTAATTTGCTCAGGTCTAAGCAATTAGGAAAATGTTCTTATAAAGCAACACAAGCTCAGAAATTCATAGTTGATAATAACCTTACTTTTTGTCCCATGTATATATTGCATTTCCGTACTAATAGGGCACAACACTGCATCAGCCTGAGTTGTAGGAATTACGGGGATTTTTGTCACTGAGGCAGACCCACTTGGAAAGATGTTTGGGTGCATTATACCATATGCAGTCAAGAAAATTTTACTTATAGGATGCTTGGCTTGTGTTCATGGGGACAGGAACTTTGGCAAAAAAAAAAAAAAAATTTTTTTTCCCCCTAAGAATCATCTAAGCTGATTGGAAGTGCTTGTTCTTAAGCCTTTGACAGCTTTTTTTGGACTGAAGCCATCTTTCAGTTTACACTTTCTTCTAGACTGTTATGCTTCACCCTTTGGATTTGACATTTCTTGCAAGGTTTACTTGGCATCTGCCTCTGGCCACTGCATAACTCTGCTTTCCTGTCTGGATAAAGTTTTTCTGTTACCCATGCTCTAGGCATCAGTTTTCAGCCCAGCGACTTGCCTCAATATGCAGCACCCTAGAGGAAACACTGGACTGTGTAGTTAAGACAGTGTTTTGTGTGTGTGGGTGTGTGTGTGTGGGTGTAGAGGTGGGGGAGGCATGTACACTCAGTCATGTCAGACTCTTGCAATCCCATGGACTCCAACTCTTGTGATCCCACGGACTGTAGCCCATCAAGCTCTTTTGTCCATGGGATTCTATACTGGATTGAGTTGGCAGTTCCTTTTCCATGGGATCTTCCCAACCTAGGGATGGAACCCATAACTCTCGTGTCTCCTGCACTGGCAGGCAGATTTTTGAACACTACACCACCTGGGAAGCCCTTAGACAGTGTTGCTTGCATGTTGTTGTTTTTAGTTGCTCAGTTATGTCTGACTTTTTGTGACCCCATGACTGTACCACTCAAGGCTTCCCTGTCCTTCACCATCTCCTGGAGCTTGCTCAAACTCATGTCCATTGAATTGGTGATGCCATCCAATCATCTCATCCTCTGTGGTCCCCTTATCCTCCTGCTTTCAATCTTTCCCAGCATCAGGGTCTTTTCTAATGAGTTGGCTCTTTGCATCGGTGGTCAAAGTATTGGAGCTTCAGCTTCAGCATCAGTCCTTCCAATGAATATTCAGGACTGGTTTCCTTTAGGATTGACTGGTTTGATCTCCTTGCTGTCCAAGGGACTCTCAAGAGTTTTCTCTGACACCACAGTTCAAAAGCATCAGTTCTTTGGTGCTCAGACTTATTTATGGTACAACTCTCACATCCATACTTGAGTACTAGAAAAACCATAGCTTTGACTATATGGACCTTTGTTGGCAAAGTAATGTCTCTGCTTTTTAATACGCTGTCTAGGTTTGTCATTTCTTTTCTTCCAAGGAGCAAGTATCTTTTAATTTCATGGCTGAAGTCACCATCTGCAGTGATTTTAGAGCCCAAGAAAATAAAGTCTGTCACTGTTTACATTGTTTCCCCAACTATTTACCATGAAGTGATAGGACCCGATACCATGATCTTCGTTTTTTGAATGTTGAGTTTTAAGCCAGCTATTTCACTCTCCTCTTTCACCTTCATCAAGAGGCCCTTTAGTTCCTCTTTGCTTTCTGCCATAGGGGTGGTATCATCTGCATGTCTGAAATTATTGATATTTCTCCCAGAAAGCTTGATTCCAGCTTGTGCTTCATCCAGCCCAGCATTTCTCATGATGTACTCTGCATATAAATTAAATAAGCAGGGTGATAATATACAGCCTTGATGTACTCCTTTTCCAATTTGGAACCAATCCATTGTTCCATGTACAGTTTGAACTGTTGCTTCTTGACCTGCATACAGGTTTCTCAGGAGGTAGGTAAGTGGTCTGGTATTCCCATCTCTTGAAGAATTTTCCAGTTTGTTGTGATCCGCTCAAAGATTTTAATGTAGTCAATGAATCAAAAGTAGATGTTTTTCTGAAATTCTCTTGTTTTTTCTGTGATCCAAAGGATGTTGGCAATTGGATCTCTGGTTCCTCTGCCTTTTCTAAATCCAGCTTGAACATCTGGAAGTTCTTGGTCCATGTACTGTTGAAGCCTAGCTTAGAGAATTTTGAGCATTACTTTGCTAGCATGTGAAATGACTGCAATTGTGCGGTAGTTTGAACATTCTTTGACATTGACTTTCTTTAGGATTGGAATGAAAAATGAACCTTTTCCAGTCCTGTGGCCACTGCATAGTTTTCCAAATGTGCTGCCATATTGAGTGCAGCACTTTAACAACATTACCTTTTAGGATTTGAAAAAGCTCAGCTGAAATTCTGTCACCTCCATTAGCTTTGTTCATAGTGATGCTTTCCAAGACCCACTTGACTTCGCACTCCAGGATGTCTGGCTCTAGGTGAGTGATCACACCATTATGGTTATCTGGGTCATGAAGATCTTTTTTTGTATAGTTCTGTTTCTTCTTGCTACCTCTTCTTAATATCTTCTGCTTCTGTTAAGCCCATACAATTTATGTCCTTTATTGTACCCATCTTGGCAGGAAATGTTCCCTTGGTATCTCTAATTTTCTTGAAGAGATCTTTCTTCCTGCTAAAGCAAAATTTGATGAGCTTAACACAGTAAGACTATTTCTTATCAGCACAACAGGAGAATGCAGGTGTTCCTGGTCAGGTAGCTCTCCCATAGATGGGGTGATACTGGGGCCCAGGCTCCTTCCATCTCTGGCTCTGCCATCTCTAGCACACAGCTTCCCCCATCACTGTGTTTTTCTGCATCAAGCCATGGAAAGGAAAAGTTTATCAAAGATTGTGCAGAAAGGGTTTTATGTGCTAAGCCCATCAAGTCTCACTTTCTTGGGGCACACCCAAATGCAAGGTTGGCTGGGAAGTGTGATCTATGTGGCCAAGAAGAAAGGGAAACTTAGCTAGCAGTGTCTGCCACAGGGAATCTTTTGACAGCCATGAGGCTACTGTACCCACATGCATACTGGGGAGACTTAGTGGGCAGCACTCTTGAAAACAAGGACAATAATCAGTGGGTTTTTTAATTGAAGCTTGTATTGAAACATACAAAATTTATTATGTTTCAGATGTTGCTCTAAGTGTTTTTCAATAGCCCTATGGAGTAGTCCTGTTATTGTCCTCATTTATAGATGGGAAAATTGAGGCACAGACTAGCTAAGTAGATTACTCTAGGTAATAGCACCAGTAAATGGGAAGAGTGAGGATTTGAATCTAGACATCTTGGCTTCAGAGCCTGTGTTTTACCACTCTGCCTCATGGACTTCAGCTTCATCCCCACTGTGATTCTTTCATGAGAATAAATTTTTTATTGATAAGGAAATTGGGTATCCTAGTACAGCCCCCTGAAGAAAGATAGTATTATTCCCATTTTATAGATTGTATAACACACTTCACAGAAATCGATGAGCCTCCCCACATTACACCAGCAGAGCAGTAAATTGCCCCTTTGGGAAGAATGAGTTTCCTCATGGCCATACCTGGGCTTTGTGGGTGCGTCTTTGAGTGTGCTCCCCTCAGAGGGCATTTGGTGCTACTTTTATGGGCAAAAATGTGAATATCTGAGGCAAAAGACTTATTTAATCCAAGAAGAGCAAGGGAAGACTATGAATTAACTTCAGTTCTTGTAACCATCAAGCTGTCAGGAAGTCTTCAGCATGGTGTGAATTAAGAGCACAAATACCAAGAGTCTTTCCCTGTCAGGTAATGCCAGCAGCCACTTGTATCAAGGAGTGCAGTGAATGTTAGAAAATCCTTCTTATGGCTCAAGTTTACTTATTGTTGAAAAATAATACATGGAGCTATTGATGTGACCTTCATACTTCTTTATGGGTGAAGGTTACAGAGAGTATTAAAGAATATTCCACAGCAGTGATCTGACCTTTACACTTCAGGTAGCAGTCTATGAACAATACCTAAAGACCTGTCTTTTAAGTGTTTGTGTGTGTGTGTGTGTGTGTGTTTCCTTGAGTTTTTGATGTTATCAGATTCATCATAGGACTTTTAAAAATGTAAAGCAAAAAAATTGAGGACAGTATCTCTGCTTTAGCAATTCAATTACACTTAGACAATTCTATAATTTTAGCTGTTCTTTATTTTTGACTTATTGACTATCTTAATCCATTCAGATTGTTCTAACCAACTATCATAGACTGAGTAGCTCATAAACAACAAGTGTTTCTTTCTCCGAAGGCTGGAAGTCCAAGATCAAGACACTGGCAGGTGTGGTGTCTGGTGAGAGCTCTCTTTCTGGCTGATGGATGCCTGTCTTCTTGTCGCATCCTCACGAAGTGGAAGGAGTGAAGTTACTGTCTGAGATCACTTTTGTGAAGGCACTAATTTCACTCATGAAGGCTTCCACCCTCAGCACCTATTCATCTCTTTAAAGACTTCACTTCCTAATGCCATCACACTGAGGGTTAGTTTCTGAATCCAAATTTAGAATTTCAGGGGGAACATAGGAATTTTGAGGGGACACAAACATTCAGATCATGGAATTGACCTTTTTATTTAAGTTACAAGATCATGTATCTGATCTCTTTGGATTAAAATCTGTTAAAAAGTTTTTACTCTTCCACAATTTTTAAAAGAAAAATTTAAAAACAAAACCAATGGGTATGAGATATATTTATTCCAATGTAACTTTTCATATTTCCATATACTTTCCTTTTATCTATACATAAACTAGAAATCACAATATTTTAAGAGTACCTTGAAATTTAGAGATGAATTTCATAACATCTTTTTATTTAATATATTCACCACAGCTGTGGGAAGTGAATATAATTATCATTTGATTTCATACATAAGAAGACAGAGGCCCCACGAGGGACTTGTCTGTGTCCCACAGCTCACTAGGGGACAGCTTGAGGTTCAGGTTTTTCACAAGGACTCAGTGTCTCAGCTTTCCTGCCTCTTCCTGTTGG
This sequence comes from Bos indicus x Bos taurus, assembly GCF_003369695.1. Lineage (NCBI taxonomy): Eukaryota > Metazoa > Chordata > Mammalia > Artiodactyla > Bovidae > Bos > Bos indicus x Bos taurus. The sequence goes on along the minus strand of NC_040076.1, from coordinate 107,808,272 downwards.
CAGGGAGTTAATGTGAATATTTCCACTGAAATGTGGTCGGTGGAGTCAGTATAGCCGGAAAGAGCCTTATGCGTGTTCCCAGAAATCTGCTAGGCACCCCACTCTCCTCAGGAGCCTGTCATCCTCATGACAGTTCTTTGGGTCAGTGTTACTGTCTCTCTTTAAATAGATGAAAAGCCCTGAAATTTAGAAAGATTACATAACTTACCCAGGGGTTCATGGTTTATAACAGTAAAATTAGAGTTCAAGCCTCAGTTTATTTAGACCAAAGTTCTGTGCTTTCCCTATACATCTTCCAAAATAAAACTTTTGTTTCAAACACTGTGTGTGCTTGTGTGTCAGTCACTCAGTTGTGTCTGACTCTTTGTGACCCCATGGATTGTAGCCCACCAGGCTCCTCTGTTCATGGCAAGAATACTGGAGTGGGTTGCCATTCTCTTCTCCAGGGGATCTTCCTAACCCAGGAGTTGAACCCAGGTCTCCTGCATTGCATGAAGATTCTTCACAGTTTGAGCCATCAGGGAAGTCCACCTACCTTTATTGAGTTAAACAGCAAATCTTAGATAACTAGGCTCTGGTACTGGCCTGTGGCTTAACCAATACTTGAGTAAGGAGAAGTTGGTCATTAGCATGGGCTTGTGTTAAGGTGTGCCTTGTTGGATCAGGTGGGTGTGTTCATGTTCCCTTTATAATCTTTAACACCTGCACCTGAATTTCCCTGGTGGATATGTTCTACTGCTTTCAGATGAGATTGTTCCCGTCTCTGTTTCAGACTGATGCTCTTGGCCTGATAGTCCATACTTGATTTTCTATATGTATTTATTTATTGCAGTCTTTCATAAGAAGTAATTTGGAGGTTTATTCATAAAATAGTGATTGATTCTTATATAAGAAGCAGTTATTTTCTTCCAACACTGAGATCCTGAAAACAAGACCTATGACCTATTTGTTACTTGGCCTTGAATCAAACAATTATCTTTTCTCTGAGACCTTGAAACAATGCCTTTATTTCTGTAAGAAGCCAAGCTAATAGTCAAGCAAATCTATACATTTGCACTTAAATCTTTATAAAATGAATTTTCCTGAGTAAGGAAAGAATATGAAACCACAGGGCATTTTTTTTCTTCTTTGGGTTCTGCTTAGTAAGAATGTTGAATTTTTATTTACATGTTTATTTACTTTATTTGTATTGACTTAGTGATGAAAAAGTGAAACCTAGGTTAGTTCTGTTGACATGTTGGTCTTGAAGTAACATAATTAAAAAATAAATGAATTAACTATCTTTGTCTTCACTTCTTTTTTTATAGAACTATATATGAAAACAGCTTTACTTGGAAAAAATATATTTTATGTGATGGCATATTGTTGGCCCTTTTACTGTGAGGCTGTGTGGCTTGAATGCGTCCCAACTTCTCACTCCAGTGTCATGGACATTTTTTTTTTCCCTGGTATTCTTTACACATATCTTTACTGTCAAGCTGCTAAATGATCCCCTTTCGTGAGGTCTGGCTCACTGCTCTTACCCCCAGGCTGAAGTCGACTTGCCAAAGTCCTGCTTGGCTGGCTGACCCTGCTCAGCAGCCCAGGAATAATATTTTGCCAACTGTTGGGGGCATTGCTGTAAAGACCAGGACAAATGCCCCCGTGAGCTTGCTCGGGAGCCCACAAACCCAACAGTAGTGGTGGAGATACCTGCTGGGGGGCAGCCCAACAGAAAGATCCTCTTCACACACTCATCCCAACTGGAAGCAACTGCCAATGAGGCATGCCTCAAACATATATTTATTGAGACTCACAGTCATGTATTTGCTTTTCTCTAGCTGCATTACAGATCATGCAAGGAAGGTCAGCAATAGGATGCAGTGTACTATACCCATTTTTCTGATGATGATTTCACATCACATAATCATATCGTGTGTAATATCATATGTCACATTAAGATCTGCTGCCCAAGTTCCACAGCGAGTGTTGAGCAGAACCAGGATCAAAATTTAGGTCTTTTAATTGAGTGTCCTAAAGTCACTTTTAAAAAATGATAGGATGTAAATCGAACATTTTTAATAGATTTTATCTTGTAGAGAAGTTTTAGATTCACAGCAAAATTGAATGAACATATTTTCCCCAGTTCATACCTGATGTGTATGTGTGTGGGTGTGTGTGTTAGTTACTCAGCCATGTGCTGCTCTCTGTAACCCCATGGACTGTAGCCCACCAGACTCCTCTGTCCTTAGAATTCTCCAGGTAAGAATGCTGGAATGGGTAGCCATTCCCTTCTCCAGTCACACATGTATAGCCTCCCTTCAAATGCACAGCTGACCAGAGAGGTACATTTGCTACAACTGGTGAACCTATACTGATACATCATCACCCAGAGTCTATAGTTTAGAGTTCATGCTTGGCGTTGTACACTCTGTAGGTTTTCACAAACATATGAGAAGTATTTGCCATTTTATCGATAGTATTGCATGGAATAGTTATTAATTTTTAAAAGAGGGTTAAAAAGGGGCTTCTGATTTGAAGCCTAGTGACTCTTCATTCACTGCAGCTGCCCCAGGCTTCCCAGGAGTGGGAAGGGAAGGCCCAGAGATGAACAGCTGTGGATGGACTGCCATAGAGAGGCTTTGTGTAGAGGCCTGTGGGTCACACACCGGGCTGTTACAAACCTCTACATCCTCCAGGTTTTGAACAACACTGTATGTAAGATATGATCACCCTTTTAAATTTTGTCACATGTCCATAGTGCTAAATCATTAGGCAGTTTCCATAGAGACACCTAAGAGCAAAGTGTGGAGTGTGAAAGGAAGAGTTCATCACAGGGGCAGGATTATATAGGGCCTCTGGGTACAGGCTGCGGAATCAAAGTGCTTGCGTTTCTCTCTTGATTCTGCCGCACACCAGCAGTGAGATATTAGCCATGTCGTTCTGCTGCCCAGTGCCTCAATGTTTCCCTCTGTAAAATGAGGCGGTGGCACCTCCCTGTGCCAGTTTCTGGGGGCTGCCACATGAAAGTCCCACAAACTGGGGTGGCTTAAAACAACTGAAGTGTCTTCTTCACACTTCTGGAGGCTGAAGTCTGAGATCAAGGTGTCGGCCACGATGCCTCTGAAACCTGAAGGGGCGAATCCTGTCTTCCTTTTTCCTGGCTTCTGGTGGTTTCCTAGAAACCTCTGGCATCTCTTGGCTTCCCACTATACCACTTCAGACTTTGCCTTTGTCAGCATGTGGCCTGGTCCTTTCATGTATTTGTGTCTCTTTTCTTCTCCTACTCTTATAAACAAGCCGTATTGGATTAGAGCCCACTCTAATTAATTACAATGCCATTTCAACTTGATTATACCTTCAAAGACCCTGTTTCCAAATAAGGTCACATTCTTAGGTTCTATGGGTTCAGATTTCAACATTTTTTTTTGAGGGGGTAATATATATCAACTCATAGTACTACCTCCTAGATTTGATGTGATGAAATAATGTGCATAAAACACATGCCCATCTAGACACTCTGTGTTTTCCATCATCATCAAATCTGTTCAATTAGCAAATATATATTGAGTACCCACCAAAGGCCACATTTGGTGGCAGATTTTAAAAAATCATTTATTTTGGCTGCACCGGGTCTTGGTTGCTGCTCGCAGGCTTTATCTAGTTGTGTGGAGCAGAGGCTACTTTCCTGTTGCAGAGCACAGGCTCTAGAGTGCAGGCTCACTAGTTGTGGCGTGCGGGGTTTGTCACCCTGCGGCATGTAGGATCCTCCCAGTCCAGGCATAGAACCTGTGTCCTCTGCATTGGCAGGCGGATTCGCAACCACTTGACCACCAGGGAAGCCTACCCTGCAGTCTTGATCCATTCAGTAAGACGCAGAGGAGCACAAGAGACCCAGGAAGGACTGCCTCCCCAAAGGGACAAGATCTCATCTAGGGATTCTAGGAAGGGTTCTGTAAGGAAATTATATTGAAGAACAGGATCAGGGGAAAAAAAAAAATCAAAGGTTGACCAGAAGAGGAATGTGGAATAGAAGGTTCCATGCAGAGAGCAGAGACTGAGCAATGTCAGGTTGTGATACTTGGACAGTCCAGAGAGGCTTAAGAGCACTGAATGAGGAGCCGAGGGCAGACAATGAGATTGGAGCGCGGGCAGGGCAGATCCCACAGGACCTAGTAGGATATATTAAGGATTTTGATCTGCATACTAAGACTGATGGGAAACCATTGAAGGGCTTTAAGTGGTAGAAATGGAACTGTTTATTAGAATAATAAAACTCCTGTTTAGAATACTGACAATCAAGAGGAATTTTCCATCTGTATTTATGTCTACAAATAAGGCAATGAAGTGGCTTACATCATTTGCATTAGAGCCCATATTTACTTTGAGAAATTTCTGATTAGCTAAGAGAGTAGAAGAAATTCTCTTCAAATATTGTTAAAACATAGTAAATCTTTTTAAGAAATAAACATTGGTATTTGAATAAATTCTCTTTACAAATTAGAGGTATGATTTAGGTTAATAAATTACTATCCAGTCATATTTTTCCTCCAAATCAGCTAAGCATCTTACTATAGGCAAAGTGCAGTGGTAGACCCTGCTAGAATTACTTAGATATGCCATACACTCAGATTTTAATTATATATTAAGTCATGAATTTGTCTACTTTTACAGAATAAATTTTTTATGATGACATATTAAAACATGTCCCATTGTGCTTTGATTACTTTGGATGCATACAGTTTAATCAGATCCAGATGACCTTTTTGTTGTTCCTAAAGGAAATTGAAATAAAGGATTAGTCTCCTCCCTTTTGTCTGTCTGTTCTGTCCATTTGGTTTGAGTAATTCGAGGCATGGAGTAATTAATTATCTTCCATTCTTAGAGTACTCACCAGTCATTCCTCTGCAGAGTCCAACTATGTTATTATTTTGCTTCCTCCGTTGAACAGATGGTTGTCACAGTTCCTTGAAACGGAGGATAAGTATTTGACTCAATTTTGTATTTTAGTTTTCAGTCTTCATCAAAAACCCGTGACTGCCAATTGAACTGACTGTGGGTCAATCTATTCCCTGAAGATTCCCAAAGCTTGTTCAGAGGGGAAAGCTGTTTGTTGTTGGCTCCCCTAAAAGAACATGGGATCTTGGGTCCTTCACAGCAGGTATCCATGGTCCCAAGAACTATCAGTGAGAAGGCATGTCATTTAGGTATTAATGATGGTAAATGCTTGAGGAGCAGGTTGTTACCTAGAGGCCATGTACTGAGGGCACAGGACTTTTTAAATTTTTATTTTTGGATTGTGTTGCCAAACAGTGGCCAAAAATCTGTAATACTGGCTTTCTCACATCCCACTGAGTCTTTTATATTCTTAATAATTTGATAATTGCAACTGATTTTCTTAAGTTACAGACATACAGCCTTAGAGGGTCCTATTATTAATATAGATAAGCCTTTGATATATATTTCTATATTTGATATATAGTCACTTTTGGTAGTGTAAGTGGACATGTGTTTGTCATCAGTGTGCCCAAAATAATTTCTGCAAAAATACAAGATTCAAGATATCCATCAGCCCTTGAGAAGGAAAACATATGTTTTTGAAACAAAATCCTGAAGTCACTGTCTCCATGTCACATAGCCAGTTGTGGGTGTGAAGAAGTCACTCACAGCATTGCTTATAAAGCTGTGACTCATGTGGTCCAGAGCAGGCTACATTTAAAGAATAAGGGCCTAAGTAAATCTTTATTAATATTTCTCCCATTTAAAGAAATCCAAGTACTTGTCCAGACAAATTCTTAGGGTTCTTTCTATCCTTCAGTAGCCTGAACCTTTTGATAGCTTCTGACCTCCCTCCGGTCCCACTTCATCCCAGAAAAATCTCTTTTCTCATCTGTGCTGACTCTTGTCTTTATCATTCAATTCTTCCTTTCATTGTGCCTTCCTGTATGATCCCTCATATTGTATTGTGTACTGTCCTCACCACAAATGCCCCACTGGACTTTGTCATTGTTCTCAGAAAAGCAGGGTGAAGGTTGGGGAGGGGAGGCTGAACAATGCTGCTGATGCTGCTAAGTCGCTTCAGTCGTGTCCGACTCTGTGCGACCCCATAGACGGCAGCCCACCAGGCTCCCCCGTCCCTGGGATTCTCCAGGCACGAACACTGGAGTGGGTTGCCATTTCCTCCTCCAGTGCATGAAAGTGAAAAGTGAAAGTGAAGTCGCCAAGTCGTGTCCGACTCTTAGCGACCCTGTGGACTGCAGCCTACCAGGCTCCTCTGTCCATGGGATTTTCCAGGCAAGAGTACTGCAGTGGGGTGCCATTGCCTACTCTGGCTGAACAATAGATGCCTTAATTTTCTTTATAGATTGAGGGAAGAGAAGAAGGCTGCAAAACTCCATGTGTAAATGATTACCTCTGAAATAAATAGGAACAGGTATCAACTTCAAAATTCTAACCAGTCCATTCCTAATGTGTTCTATAGGAATATTGGAGCCAGAAGGTATGACAGACATCAGAGAGGAAACTGAAACTCTCGTAGGTAAAATGACCCACACAGGCTTGTACATTTAGTTACTTGCAGATCTAGGACTAGAACCCAAGCTTCTTGACTGATCACTCTTACTGTGATTATTCAAAAGAGTTATTTGAAGACTTTTCAGTTATGTCCAAGCACGCTAGACTTGACTGTTGTGTGCATGCCAGTACAGAATAGCTGGCAAATCTTTGGCATGATTTGGGAATCATAAAGGTTTCTGATACTGACCATGGGCGAAACAGTGCTATAGTGGACAAATTCTTTCACGCACATTACCTCACAAGGCCTCACAATGTCCCTCTTAGGTAAGCTGACAGATAATATTAGCCTTATTCACTGAAGAGATATTGATGATCAGGGATGCTATGTGACCTGTTCCTGGTCCCATTGCTGGGTAGGTGACTGAGCCACAACTCACTTCCAGATCTCTTGACTACTTGTGATCTATGTTCAGCCTTTCTGAAATACTCAACTTATAGACACACACACACAATTCCTGTTGTATCAACTATCATAGTGTATGTTGGATAGAACTTTACAGAATCTTCCTGTCTTCTTTGGGTAGAAAAGACCATACTGCCTATCCATACATGCTTTATGTGCTCAGTTGCTCAGTCGTGTTTGACTCTCTGCAACCCCATGGATCATAGCCTTCCAGGCTCCTCTGTCCAAAGGAATCTCCAGGCAAGAATACCGGAGTGGGTTGCATGCCCTTTTCCAGGGGATCTTCCTGACCCAGGGGTTGAACCTGGGTCTCCTTCATTGCAGGCAGACTTTTTACCACTGAGTCACCGGGGAAGCCCCTTACTGCCTCTGTGTGTGTTAATTGCTCAGTCTTGTCCAAATCTTTTTTGACCTCATGGACTATAACTCACCAGGCTCCTCTGTCCAGGGATTCTCCAGGCAAGAATACTGGAGTGGGTTGCTATTCCCTTCTCCAGGGGATCATCCCGACCCAGGGATCAAACCCATGTCTCCTGCATCACAGGCAGATTCTTTACCATCTGAGCCACTAAGGAAGCCTATAGGAGGAAATAAATCAATGACTCTTATCATTAAAGATATTTAATGGTAAACTATTTCTTTATTTTTAATAATTGGATATGAAGAATGAACAGCCTTATTTTAAATAAGAAAAATCTTTTAATTGGCTTAATTGTTTCTACCTTTTCTTCCAGCACTGCTCACAGATGGTTAAAAGTCTGCAGAAGCAAGTCTGAGTGATCATATTCTTCTTCTTTCCCCTTTTGTCCCTTTTTGCAGCTGTCTGTCTCTGAACTTGAAGCGATGAGATCACCTTCTGGTTCCTTTCATTGGTTGTTATTCAGGTTAGCAGAAAATTCTGCCTTCTTCATCTGTCAGGAGCTTCAGTCTTTTGCTTTCTTTGAAATCTGACCTCTGAACAAGGCTGTAACATCCAGAAAAATAGTAGCTGAATTGATTTATTTCAGATTGTTGCTATGGTGATTCCCTACTGATATAGAGAGAAAATGAAGAAGGGAAAAGAATGTGTTGCAGAGAACAGTGGAGAAGCTGGTCAGACTGAGGAGAAGACATTCAGGGCTGCAGAGGGCATTTATGGCCCATCTCTTCATAGGTGGAGTCATTTGCATCCTTAGTTCACTGTTAATTCATCTAGATTAATCACATACAACCCACTTGCTTTTGAGAAGAAGCAGTGAATTGTTTCTGTTATGTGGGTAGGAAAGAATTTGTATCTGTACGCAACCTTAAAAGTTCCAAAGATTTTTTTTTTCTTCAAGAATAGTGAATATGAATTGTAAAAGAAATTTTTGTGACAGGCAACATTTTGATCTTGAAATAACTCCTAGGGTTATGCCTTATTAAATATGGTTTTTTGAAACATAGGAGAAAGACTTATCTGGGGAAAAAGATGAATAAATCCATTATTATAAGTTTATTTTTTTCATTCATTTCTCCAACTTCCTATCCATTCTTTCATTTGACAAATATTTATTGATCCTTTATACCAGGGCCCACTTATATATGAATAAATTCAATAAATATTAATAGCTTTAACAGATACTCATTGGGTGTTAACCATGTGCAAGACAGCATGGAGATTGACATGGGATGCAAAGTGTGCCCAGAGTGATTAGAACTTGGGATAAGGTGGGTAGACTAGACCACAGCCACCACAATGCAGAATGTAATCATCTGAGTGATTGAGGAGCTATTAATATTTGTGCCTCAAGGAAGGCTACATGAAGGATATATTTGGGAGAAAATAAGTGCAAGTAGGATCTTGATGGGTGTGTGGAGGTGGGATGGACAGAAGAAGGATGTGAGGGAGATGCATGCTATTGTGATCGGAAAGGGTCAGTTACATTGGCCCCCTTCAGCCGTGGAGGTTGATGGTGTTTGTAGAAACCCTCCTCACTATCCACTTACATTACGGGATTGGCCTTGGGAAGGCAGGGCTTCACCTTGAAATGTGGAACACGGGACGAAAGGAAGGCAAGGGTGGAAGATAAAAAAAAGAACCAGATGCTGGCTCTACCTTGAAGATATGGCAAATAGTAGAGGTGAGGTTGGGAAGTCTTTGGAAATAAACATTTAGATAAGCTCAAAATCAGAGCGTGGGGAAAAAAAAGGAGGAGGCAGACAAATGCAACAGAATAGAGTACCACACCGGGTACAGTCACTCCTTTCACATCCCAGGTGCTATTTTCCAACTTTCCTCCCCTACTGTGGCCCTTGAGGTTTTAGAGTTCAGCCTTATGAAAGAATCGAGAGAGGCAAGTCCCACTCCTGCACTTCATGTGACTGCCTTCCCTTAACCCCGCCCCCCACAGGGTTGATGCTACGGACAGTCAGGGGAAAAATCCAGAGTAACTCATGTTTTGAACCTGCTCTGGCGCTTACTCTGTGTTTAACCTTGGACAAATCTTTTAACTTCTCAGGACTTTAGGTTTCTCATTTGTTACGATAATACAATCTTTCAGCCAAAACGTTCGTAAAAGCATGATATTAGAAAGGACTGTAATAGCTTCAAAATATATTTTCAGGTGCATAAATAAAAGCCTCCGGCATGAAGGGAATATGTTAATTCTCACTTCATTAATTCACAAGGTATGTAATTCTAAGAACTTTGTGTTTTCATCATATTTTTCAAATGAGATTAAACAGTCAAGGGCTGTCACGGGGGCTTAACTTCCTAAGATTTCATTACTATTACAAATAAACTTTGAAGAATTGTCATAAATAATTAAAATTAATGTCAGCTATTAAAATAAATAAAGGCTGAATCCCTGTTTCTCATGTAGAGTTTTTCAGCATCTGTGCATTAAGTAACATTCCTCTTTCAGTCCCAGGATTTAGCCTTGAGAAAATTCTATTCATTTTTTCACATTTGTATGATTTCCCTTTAATATGTCAATGTAGGATTTATGCTAATTTTTACTAGAGTCAAGCATTCATAGCAAAATGAGGTTTCATCCTTTAAGGATGGGGGAATGGACAGAAGCACTTATTTCAGTGAAAGGGACATGATTTATTTATTTGCTCCTGGAATTCAGACTGAGTTTAAAATATTCATTAAGGCATAAAGACTATCATTTCCAGAAGGTTGTACATCCAAGTCACTTCAGTTGTGCCTGATTCTTTGTGACTCTGTGGACTGCAGCCCATCAAGCTCTTTTGTCCATGGGATTCTCCAGGCAAGAGTACTGGAGTGGGTTGCCATGCCCTCCTCCAGGAGATCTTCCCCACCCAAGGACGGAACCTGAGTCTCCTGCATCGGCAGGCAGGTTCTTTACTACTAGCGCCACCTGGAAAGCATGTATCAGCTGATGCCAAGGACTTTACTTTTCAATTGCTACCTTTGTTCCTTTCCTTCCTCATGGTATCTCAAGACAAAATAATAGTTTATGTTCTCACATTAAGGCAGAAAACACAGAAGATCTCCCAAGAACAAGAATCAGTTTTGTTGACATATTGATCCTCTTTCTCAGAACTTTATATAGTTGTTTGGGGCTTGAGCTTGACCTAGATCTTGAAACATCCTAAAACTGACTTTGTGACCTTAGACAATTCTCAGTCAAACTTTTCATTTTGGTGAAGGTTAGATTGGGAATGGGGGAGTAAGGGGGGTTGTAGCATAATAATTAATGTCATGCAAAATTACTATGATTGGATTTTTTGTCAACTGTCTCAGCTTATTCCAAGGTAACCAGTATACAAATTCTGTACAAAGTCTTATCTGCGTGATTTTTACATCTGAATCTCTCTCTGAAACTTGCTAAAAACGGCATAACATAAAGTTTCTAAGAGGGATGCTGACTGAAGTGGAACTGGAAAATTCATTTATACCAGTGGTTTGGAAAATGTGGCTCCTGAACCAGCAGCAGCTGCAGAACTTGGTCACTTGCTCAAAATGCAAATTCTTCGGCCACAGTCCAGACCTTCTGAATCAGAAGCTTTGTGTCTGCCAAACCTTCCAGGTGATTCAGACACACGCAAGATAACTGCTTGCAAACCATTCACTTATAGTGTTGTTGCATACATTCTGTATGTTCACTTGTTGAGCTAAATTTGAAAAGCATCAGATTATAGGAGGGGGCGGTAAAGGATGAGAGGGTTAGATAGCATCACCGGCTCAATGGACATGAATTTGAGCAAACTCTGGGAGATATTGGAGGACAGAGAAGCATGGTGTGCTACAATCCATGAGGTCGCAGAGTCGGACATGACTTGGTGACTGAACAGTAACAACCACAATAAGAAAGTCAGATTACCTGACTATATTGTTCTGTTTATTCTTCACTTCCTGTTCTTGTTTTCCATGGTTCTGTAAGTTGTATAACTAACTAATCTTAAAACTATTATTTTCTCTTTATTTTTAGCTGCTAGGAATCTCACAGCCAAATCTTGTCTTGTGCAAGATCTCATGGTCTCTATCCTAGTTTTTTTATTTTCCACCCTCTGGAAAATTTTCTGCCCTTTTGCCCCAATTTCCTTCTACAATTATGTTACATTTTGAATATTCTGAAAGATCAGGTATTAAATAGCAACCTTGTTCCTTGGCATGAGTAATACATGAATATCCCTGATACCATCCCTGGTGTCAGTTCTCAAATTGTTTATTTTATGCACAAAGTGAAAACTTCATTTGGGATATTCTTGAGAGAATCTGGAAAACATGTGCTTAAATAGCCAGGCTCATTTTATCTGATCACTCCCACATACTGACATCTTTCTAGTGCAAAGTGATCCATTAGTTTAAATACATTGAAACTGAGAAGCCCTATTTGCCTCGTATAGGTGCTGTCTTTCCCTAATGGTAGTGAAAATTTTCATCAAGGACTCTCTTGCCATCAAAGTCTATTCTTTTTGACACTGCAAAATCACCTCTACCTAATGGCTTTATTAACACATTGAGAACCAAATGTGATTGTAAAGAGGGATTTTTCTTGCAAATGCTTTGAAGATGGAGAATGTCGAAGGTTTTGTAAAATTTCAGCTGTCAGGGAAATTCAGACACACAGCAACCACTCCTTCAGATTGCTAGATACATTTTGACAGGAGTGCCATAATCAGCAAAGTCAGGCTGTAGCCTGATGTCAGCCATATAATCTGGGCCACCAAGCCCTGTTTTATTTAAGTTATGGATGGCACCTCTCACAGTTCTTAATTGTGTCAGATCTGTGAAACAAACATAAATATTTAGGGGAAGACTCATCCTCCTGTATGTTTTGTAATGAAGCTTGTGAGCCCACTAAATAATTAAAATAAACAAATGAAGAATAATTTGCTTATCTTTAATTTTTTCCCAGTCCACATTAGTTAATAATTTACAAGGTAAAAATGAATAGAAGATCAAAATGACTTCTCTTCAGGCTCTCACATCAGCACGATTGCAAAGATTCTGCCTTATTGACTGTTCATTTGTAGTAGAAATAACCCCAGAGAAAACAGTGTTCAATGTGAACCAGGCTTTAATAAAAGGAGCAGCAGACTCCAGAGGGTTTTTTGTTCCTATTTCCATATAATCCCAGGATCATTTGTCTGGAGCTGTTTTTGAATTATTCATACCAACGGTAGCTCTTTCAGATACTGGATGTGAACGGCTTCTATCATACAGTTTCACAGGCAGCATCTTTTTTTGCTGGCGTTTTAAAAATAGAACTTTTTTTTTTCCTGTTCCAGCTTGCTGTTGGGTGCTTCTGGGTGGGGTTGTATTAGCAAAGCATTGAACATGAAGAGACTGTATTGAGGCTGATTCTAAGACTTCTCCAGGTAAAAGAGAAGGGAATGGAGAACTAAGATTGGGCTGTAATATTCCTGAGAAATTGTCCTTCTTTTGAACTCAGCTTTTGAAAGTCTCAGCACAGTCACCTGGTATAAGTGTTGTTCAGGAGACTGGAGTTAACATTTCTTCTCAATTCACTGCAATCTCAACTCAAGTGAATTGGATTGAAGGGATTTACTCTGCTGATCCTGTTGTTCTTATTCCCCATTTGACACCAAGCTTTGAGCCTGTGCTTGCAGCCAGCCTCCCAGAGAAAAACAACGGTCTCTAGGGAGGCCTCACAGGGCTGGGAGGTATAGTTGCTCCAAACCTCTCCAGTCTTCTCTCCCCACCCCTCCACTCCCTTTATACCACAGCCGTTCCAAAGGCCTTTAAGTTATCCGTCCACCGGGAAGATTCTTTCTCTTTCTCTCTGCTTTTTTTTTTTCGCAGTGATCACATTTGCCTAGGGTGCCAGCATGCCCGCCCCCCCTCCCACTACACCCCGAATTCTCCCTGCCATTACCTCCTTCCTCACCCTGTGGACTTAGGTTACTGCTCAACTCTTTCCCAGAACTTGTTGTGAATGCCTGGTTTATTTCTGCAGAAACAGACCCTGAGCCAGGGATTTGAGTGCTAGTAGTTTTGCGAAAGTGATTCCATGAAGGACTGGTAAGAAAGTGGGTAAGAGAGTGAAGGAAGCCAGTGCAAGGTGTGATAGAAGCAGTTTCCTGTGGGCTGCCAAGACTGGGACCTGCTGGGGAACTGGGCTCCAGTGTGAAGTTGGGCCTCCTGGGGAGAATCAAGATGAAGGTGTCCTCTGGTTTCCATCCATCACTGTCTGAGGGTGGCCTGGAGGCACTGAACCCCTGTTAGCTCTGGTCTGTGCAAGGCTGGGGAAAGAAGGTGGAGGGTTGCTGATGCGTTCAGTAGGACACGTAGGTCCTGGAGATTGGGAGGCAGGGGTTGTGTGTTGGGCATCAGAGCATGTATTGCATTGCCCCTCCATGTACACACACATGTGCATGCACATGGTGTGTGCTTCTGAATGTTGAGACTAAGAAACTGCTGCTTACTGGCCTCTGTGTCCTCCTTCTCCTAGCACGGTGCCCAGCACACAGTAACCATGCAGGGAACACGTGTTGAAGCAGCACATGTGGGAAGGTGAAGTGACTATCAGACAGATCCGCCTCGAGTCTGGGTTTCTGATGTCTTCTCATGAGTTCACTCTGCCCAGCCTCACATCCTGCCCCTCCTTCTCCTTACTCAGTTCTCATGGGTCAGAGAGAGCCCCGTGCATTGTCCCAGCAACTAGCCCAGTTCTTTTATATTTCTACTTTCTAGAGGAATTTTGCAGCCAGTACAGCCCCCAGTGTGCCCACACTCCATCGGGCCTTTTCCAGTGAGGTGGTGAATGCAGGGGAGCTCTGCAGAAGGTGGTAAGGGTGGAGGTGGTTTCAGTCTCTGTGTCATCTTCTACCTTCTTCCTCAAACACACTGACCTTGGATGGCAGGTACCCCAGAGCCCCACTCTTTGTAAGGAGCACAACCTCTCTTCCAACAAAGCAGTGGGTTGGGGCCCCTTGACCAGAAACAATAACCTCAGCCGGGTGGTGTGGGGAGCCCACTCCCATCTGCTGTGCCCTCCCTCAGTGCCAGCCTGCCCGTGCTTTGTGGCCATGGGCCTTGTATCCTGCCTGTGGGGCCTGGGCCTTCTAGTCGGGTCTGACTGGCTTGGCTTTGTCCTACAGTTGCTGCAGCTGCCCACTTGACTTCTCTCCCTAGCACTTCCCCCCATGATATCCAGACTATCTATGCCTCCCCTCCTTCCACCTGCTGTGCCGACTGCTCTCTTACCTGCCTCCTCCCTAACCAGCCGTCCTCTGGGGAGCTGCCTCTCCCAGGGCCATGGCCCGAAGGGAACTCAGTCAAGTCACTTACATGCTAAGTCACTTCAGTCGTGTCCGACTGTTTGTGACCCCATGGACTGTAGCTCACCAGCCTCCTCTGTCCATGAGGTTCTCCAGGCAAGAATACTGGAGTGGTTTGCCTTGCCCTTCTTACAAATCCCACAGAACAGAGGTACTCAGACTAGATGATTTTTAAGATTCTTTCCAAATCTCAGACTCAAATTTCTGTGACCTGAGGTGGTTCCCCCCACCCCTCCCAGTCACGGCTGCATAATTTCTAGGTTTGAAGTCCAAACTCACTTCGTTGAAGTCTGAAGGATGTACAAAGTCCTCTGGCGCACTGGGGACAGGGGAGACACTACAGTGAAGATTCCCACCTCCAGGACCTGCATCTGGTTAGGGAAATGGTCACCAGCCTGTCCTGCTGGTATAAGACGGTGAAGGGCTGTGACTACAGGCTGTTCAGTCGCGGCACCTGTAAAAGCAGGGCACGGGGGGCTTCTGTGGGGGCATTTGGTTGTGCTGGAGAGTAAATGCTCAGCTGAAGAATGCTGCTAATTCTGACTGTTCGGGGCCATAGTCTCCCTTCCTGAAGAGCCCGACCTCCACAATCAGGGTCTCTCAGGGTCCTGCTGTGTTACGAGGGAAGTTGTAGGTAACTCTTCAAGACTCTCTAAAACCAGTAGACTAGGGGAGACCACTGGTTATTTAAGGCAGACTGAAGACCTGGGGTTCAATACTAGCTCAGCCATTCACTGTGTGGTTTTGACCTCTTTTGAACCTCAGTTTACTCACCTGTAACATGGGAATAATACCTGCTCTTTAGTGTTATATGAGAATTAATTCCACAAACAGTTTTGAGTGCTTACTAAGGCCCAAGTTATCATGTTAAGTTTGAGGGGAGAAGTGCAAAGACATAATCCTTGCCCCAGCCCCAATCTGCATTCTAGTAAGGAAGGTAGAAATAGGAACACATAATTCCACCATGGTCTGATACATATAGCAGTGGATGAAGTGAATTAATAATTTGCTTGGAAGTTTAAGGAAGATTTATTTTTCTCCTACTAAGGAGAAAAGAATCTGCTGTGAAGAAGTGAGACAAAGCAGGCTGCTGCAGGTTCCCCTCCTCTAGAGAGCTGTCAGAGACATTTTCTGCAAAGGCCAGTGGAACTCATACCTGAAGGAATTATTCCTAATCCTACAATAGTAAGTCATATTAATAACCTTGACTGATTAGGAAAAGGTCAAATAGTGTTTCAGAGTCAGGAAAGTATAGAGTATATTTTAGAGAGTTCTCTATCTCAAAATATTAAAAGTTTTTATTTTGAATTTTTTAGAGAATGTTTGGTGTATCTCCCTTCCTCTACCCCTAGTTTGAGAATGTGAACTTCTTTTTAGCTTGATATCCCTGGGGCTGCCTCAGTTCTGGGCACAAGACAGGTGCTTAGGAAATGTTAGCTGGATGAATGAATGAAGCAAAGAAGAAATGAAGGTTTTAGGGTGTGTGTTAGTCGCTAAGTTGTGTTTGACTCTTTGCAACCCCATGGACTGTCACCCACCAGGCTCCTCTGTCCATTGAATTCTCCAGGCAAGAATATTGCACTGGGTTGCCATTCCCTTCTCCAGGGGATCTTTCCCACCCAGAGATAGAACCTGGGTCTCCTGTGTAGCATTCCAGGCAGATTATTTACCATCTGAGCCTCCAGGGATGAGTGAATGAAGCAAAGAATGAGTGAAGGCTTTAGGGTAGCTAACTGAAAAGTTTGGGTAATCTACTAGACAGTGAGGTAGAAAGAATAGCAAACTAGGAGTGGATAGGTCTGGGAGCTGATTTTGGCTGTGCCAGTTTTTAGCTATAGATATTGCAAGTCATTTGCTTGCAGTGAACCACATGGTTTAATCAGATGTAAAAAGGGATGCTTGTTGCTTTTTCACAGGTTGATTATGTAAGTTAAGACATAATAATGTTTTAATTATGTAGAAGTGGGTAAAACTTTGGTGGTGGTTTAGTCACTAAGTTGTGACCCCCATGGACTATAGCCTTCCAGGCTCCTCTGTCCATAGGATTCTCCAGGCAAGAATACTGGAGTGGGTTGCCATTTCCTTCTCCAGGGGATCTTCCTGACCCAGGAATTGAACCCAGGTCTCCTGCCTTGCAGGCAGAATCTTTACCAACTGAGGTACGAGGAAAGCCCAATAAAAACTTTAGAGGAGAAATAAAATCAAAATCTTACCATGTATCCTTTACCAAAATCTTACCATACATCTCTTATTAGCAGGTTAAGAAAATTTTCTATAGGTCTTTTAATCAGCATTCTTTGGATTAACTCTGCAAACAATTTCCCTTGTGGCTCAGCTGGTAAAGAATCTGCCTGCAATGTGGGGAGACCTGGGTTCGATTCCTGGGTTGGGAAGATCCCCTGGAGAAGGGAAAGGCTATCCACTCCAGTATTCTGGCCTGGAGAATCCCCCAGACTGTACAGTCCATGGGGTTGCAAAGAGTCGGACCCGTCTGAGTGACTTTCACTCACTGCAAATAACTGAAAGTCTCCATTCCCTCTGTAAAATATTCTGATGATGCCTCCACCACAGTGACAGTTCAGAGTTACTATACCTACACCTGCTATAACCGATTGAGTTGTAAGGTTGTCAATTGTGCTGATTACTATGTCTGTTTATTCTTTTATTCAACATAAACTTACTGATCATCTGCTCTGTGCTAGATATTGTTTTAAGTCCTGGAGATATGGCAGTAACCAATGTTTTATTGCATTCTGGTTGTATTTGGTTTTGTAATTATGTAATTTACTTAAATATTGCATCAACTGACTAATGAAAAGTAAGTGTGAAAGGAGAATTGGTGACTTTTATGAAAATTAAAAGTTATAGCGGACATCTGTCCTTTATGACTACACAAGATCTTTAAAATTTCTCTCTAAGTCTAAAATTTCCATTTCCCTTGTCACCTAGGATTTATCAATCTGATGCCCCTGTAACTGAAGGACATGGGACTGGGACATGGGACATCTGTTTTGTATTGTGGTTTTAGAGTTGAGTTGGCTGCAGTGGCAGATTCCTTAGGAAATCATTTCTGTGATGTAATTCCACAGAGTTTAGTTTGAGCCTACTTCTTCATCTCCTCCCTCCCCAAATTCTGTGTTTCCAAATATTTCTTTATGAATTAATTTTCTTAGTGAATCAGCCATAATGAATCTTGTTGCTTGACACAAAGAGCCCCAACCATCACAAGCCTTCTGAAAATACTTTAAAGTTCCCAAACAAGCACAGAAATTTTCAAGTTGGTTGTGGGCAAAATTATGGTACAAAATTGAAGGGACATTAAATAGCATTAGAAAGAGTTCACACTAAGATTGTTTCACAACTTTTCATATTAGTTTTGGCTCCACTTGAAAAAAAAAAAAAAACTGAAGTGGAAAGCAGCACTGTGGCATATTGGGTGGTGCACATAACATGATGGGACTCCAGTCAGAAGATTCAAAAGCAAGAACTTGACTCATCAGGAGATGGAATATGTATGCACAGTTGAAACCGATTGGTGTCATTTCAGGGGCTCTGAAGAGCTCCGGTACCAGAGTTTTTTATGTCTCAACACAGGGAAGAATTCAGCAAGATCAAAGTGATAGATAGGTAAGAAGTGATTTGTTAGAATAGAATGCTTGAGGTGTACAATAAAGAATCTACCTGCCAGTGCAGGAGACCCTGGTTCAATCTGTGGGTTGGGAGGATCCTCTGGAGAAGGGAATGGCAACCCACTCCTGTATTCTTGCCTGGAGAATCCTATGGACAGAGGAGCCTGTCAGGCTAGCATCCATGGGGTTGCAAAGAGTCGGACATGGCTGAGCGACTAACACCTTCAGGCGAGTAATGCAGTGTCCGGAGAACTTACTGGGCTGCAGTTTTATAATCAAAGGAAAAGTGGGGAGGGGGAAAAGAGTTTTCTTGTTTTTCTTGAGTAGACGTCATGCTTCCATCATCAGCTTCTCCTCCAGCTTGAGCAAGGGAGTTTTCTTGTCCCTACAATGTTCAAGCTAGATCCACAAATTGTCGTCTTCATGTGTGCAGAGAGTGTGTACTAACTTACTGAGCTCACTGGGCAGGATGTGGGTCCCATGCTACCATTGTTTTATTGCTTGGCACATGTCTGGTGCTTCTGCTGCAAGGTTTTGTTGCTAAGCAAGCCTGCTTGGTTTTGTGGTTAAGCCATCCTGCTTTCTTGAGTAATCATTAACTTACAGGGGTCTCCTATATTTTTTCTACTTATAATCCCTAGTGGTGTTATAAGTGGGGTTAATCACCTACTTTGTCCCTTCATTCTGTTCCTATCACATTGATACGTTTTTATTTGAAATAAAATATTTAAATTATTTTTTATGATTTTCAACTTTAATCATTTTGATTAGCCAAGCTTGTGTCAGCCCTGCCTTCTGTCAGTTGAAAAGACTTTCCTATACGACCTGTTTGAGGCCTCTGAGCTTGGAAGACTGTCCAAGGAGGAGCCTCCTCCTCACCACTTCTCTGGGCCTCTTCCTCTCAATGGTTCTGGGGGCTTGGCTCACCTGTCTCTGTGAGCAAAGTCCTTTTAAACTCAAAGATGCCTTTTCAGGTCTGGTATGTCTGGTAGCACCAAGCAAAGCCTCTCTGGTTGGAGTCTGAGAGAGCAGTTACTGTGAATTCAGATTACCTGTAGTTGGGGTGTCATTGTGCATTGTAGCCACAGCTGTCTGGTGTCATAGCTAAGGCCAGTAGCCATGATCATGGTCAACACTCACTGTCCTCTAATACTTACATAAATTTCTTATTTCCTCACATCTTGTCCTTCTGTTGTTCTTTCCTCTCTCTCTGCCCTTCTCTCCTTTCCCCTTTTTTCCCTCTCTTCCATTTTTCCCCTTAATACCTCCTCACCCACCTCCCTCCTTGCATCCTGCTTTCAGTCTCTCCAGCCCTCCACCTCTCTGTTTACACACTTCTTTTTCCAGGCCAACAAGACTGAGATCCTGGTAAGATATGAAACAACTTTCCTTCTTGGAGTACAAAGGTGCAATTTCTCCGGTGATCCTAGCTAAATGGTGTTTCTGGCTGCCCTGCATTGAAGGGCAGCAACCAATACATCATTTCTTCATTTAGAACACTTAGGTAATTGCAGTCCCACCTGTACGACCCCAAGAACTTTGCAAAAGACTACACGTCCTGCTTCTGAGATAATAACACTGTCTTTATGCAGTCTTTTATGGTATCACAGAAAAAAGATTTTAATACAGGACATTTTTAAACAAGACATCAACTTTTGATATGAGAAAATAAAAATACTGTTGATGAGTTTCTAGGCACTCAGGCCTAGTTTTAATTTGACTTTTTAAAAGATTATTATAGAAACTGAATGTCATAAGCCTTTAAAATATGCAAATCATTTGAAATTCTAGAAAACAGCTAATATTTTAGGCAAAATAAAATAATGACTAAGTTGTACCTTTTAAAGTAATTTATTACTCATTTAACCAAGCTACCAATAGTACAGGCACCAGACTGGCACTCAGTGAACATTTATTTACTAATGTAGATCATCTCTGAGATAGTGAAATTTAGCTTTCTAGCTAGTGTTAAAATTACCCAACCTATTTTGAAAATTGAACTATAGCCATAACATACCTGAAAGGCATGCCAGAGACACTGAATGCATGTCATCTCATTTCTAAATATATACATATATTTAGCACTCTTTATGCATTTTAACAGCCTCCAATTTTATCTAATTCCCTACATATTTTCATCAAATATTTCTTAAGCTCTGCTATGTGCTAGATCTTGGAGATGAGAGAAATCTAAGATAAAACTGGATTCTGTTTTGGAGAAGCTTCTAATTTTATTGGGAAGATTGAATGTGTTTATAAGAGATGAATAAAATGCACAGTTCAAGTGAGTGCCACAGAGGTGTGAAAAAGCAAGATTTCCTAAAGAAAATGGGTGTTGATGGAGGCCCTGGGCTGGGCTTAGAGGGAGGTGAAAAGTTCAAGTACTAAAATAAAAGCTTGAAAACCAGTGCCATAGTCAATGAAAAGACATTAAGAAGTTTTAAGCCCATCCATTGAGTAGTAACATACCAAGATGCACCTCCCAGCCCTGCTACCAAAAGTGGCCAGCCAATGGCCCTTTTCCATTCTCTTAAGTCTTTACAACGTACACTTGACTATTGTTACCAATGGACTTGGCATTTCAAGGCAGCTGATAATCCAAAAGTCAGTCATATTTGGTTTTGTATTGTGCCGCCTCATCACATCAGTGGCAGATTAACCTTCGCAATTGTGTTTTGCTTAGTCTATTGTTGAACTTAATTTGCATTCCTTGAGCATACAATGGCTGGACAGCAGGGGAGGAGCTGGAGGGTAAGAAATGAAGGGGGAAGGGTTGTTACCATCAACTGTGGTAGGGTCAACTGACCATGGTCAGTTTACAGGTAGTGGTAGTCTGCTCAAAAGAATGTAAGTGGCACTCTACAAATTTCAGGAGTATAAGGTTTTTATCTCTTACCTCTGTCCTGCATATGCTTATTTCTGGTGTTTCTTATCCCATGGAAGCAAACATTTAATAATGTCACTGGTCAGAGGAAACCTCAGGCAGTGTTGTCTTGTGAGTAAATATTTATCTTTATACAGTGTGAATAATGACCTCATTCTAGACTATTAGTAGGTATGAGGTAAAACCATGGAGGCATTCTCTGAAAGATTTTTTTGAATAGGTGTTACCCTCTTATGGTCTTACTTTAAGTGTATGTCTATCAGTATAGCTATAGGTTATATAAAAAGATATTATAAAAGGGAAGAATTTCTGTTTTACCGTTGTCAACCATGACACAATTCCCATGGCCCCACAGATAAATAACCACTGTTCTTGTGTGTCCTCCTCCTTCTAAACAAGTACTCATAGGAAGTCTTTATGTTCAGCGGGGGGAAGCTTCTTAGTGATGTCAGCAGCCTTGCGCTTCCTTGATGGCTGTCTAGAAGGGAAGTTTCTGGAACTCTTAGAACTCCAATCTGACCTGAGTTTTGGAGAACTGCTGGCCTTAAAATCAGTACAAAACAAGTCAACAAGTTACATCTGTTTACAGGGTTTTGTGTCATAGAAGCTACAGATCACAGAATTGAGGGACCTATGAACTTACATGAGAAAATTACCTTTTTCTTCTTTTCTAACCTCTGTCTGAAATTAAATGTTTTCTTTAATTTTGTTTTGTGGCTCAGCTGGTAAAGAATCTGCCTGCAATGCACGAGACCTGGGTTTGATCCCTGGGTTGGGAAGATCCCCTGGAGAAGGGAAAGGCTACCCACTCTGGTATTCTGGCCTGGAGAATTCCATGGACTGTGTAGTCCATGGGGTCACAAAGAGTCGGACACGACTGAGTGACTTTCAATTTTCAGTTTTTAAATTTTGAATATAGGGAAAGCTACAGCAGAATTGGCAGGATGTGTGATTTTGTCACCGAAGAAATCACAGGTATAGCCATGTCATATTACACACATTGTAAATATTCCACATCATCTGCACTTATCATTATGTTGAAATTATGAATTTATTAGACCCCCCCTGGTAGTGTTCTAAATTTCATAGCCAGGATTTGTCTTAATTAGGTGTGGTAAGACACATGGTGGAGTAGGAAATGGCAACCCATTCCAGTATTCTTGCCTGGAGAATCACATGGACAGAGGAGCCTGGCTGGCTACAGTCCACGGGGTTACAAAGAGTTGGATGCAACTGAAGTGCTTAGCATGCACAGACGCATGCACGCACAAGACACATAGACATGGAAATAATCATATAGGAATAAACTTATACTCACAGATCTCTAGAAATAGAAGGTATGCCATACCACTCAAGGCCACATGAGGAAAGAGTTGGGTTGATAAGGAGGCAGAAGGGAAGAAGGGAAGCGCATGGCCCAGAGCATTTATTGAGGTTTTCAGGTAAAGGAATGAGTGAGGCTGTTACTGAATCAGGTCCAGTGCTTGCCACTCAAAAATCAATATGAAAGACAGACAGACAGACACAAATATTGGTAGAAAGCAAAGTCACTTTTAATCAGAACGCTGGCAATCTGGAGAGATGGTCTACTCAGTGTTCCCCAAAAACCACCTCTGAAGATTCTGCTCAGCCATACATGTTTTAAAGGGAAAAGGGGAAATAATTTCAGTTTAATCTCTGGGGGTCAGAGTCATGGCCCTTCCCACTGTGGGCAGACTTGTCAGCTCCTAGTGATCTTTCTTCAGATGCTCTATTGTGCATACAACTTGCTTGAGATTACAGAAGGGGAAGCTGGGGTTGAGATCTGGTAATCTGTTACTTACTTATTCTTCATTTCTACTTTTTGATCTATGAAATAACCAACAGATTAGGCAGGGTATTGTGTGATCCAAAGATTGGGAAAATATGCTAAGGCCAGAGATGAGTAGAGGGGTGGGGTGGGGGTGCCTGGTTTAAGGTTAATGACAAGACAAAGGGGCTTCCTACAGAGAGCTCTTTCCTGCCAGAAGCTGCTGACAGGGCAGCATAGGTATGCTGAATGAGTTTGGGATTTGACAGTTTGAATAATTCCATCAAACTCTGGGTTCCTAGTTACCCTGTACCTGGCCCTGAAGTGATTTTCGATATGGGGGAATATTGGCTTGGGGTGTGAAAATTTGTTCAAGCAAATAGTTGTAGTGTGGGCTCTAGACAGTTGGCTTGTATATCAAAGTTGAGCATGTGGGCAAGTCTTTGCTATCTTTAGGAACTGGCTAACCCTAGGAGGGGCAGTCCCTCTAAGTTGAAGGCTCTAAATGTCTGTGTATCAAAAATACAGAAATAAAAAATACTCAAAAATATTTATATATTATGCTAATAATGAAGCACAGGTACTACATAATTCCAGTTGTGCTTTTAAAAATATTTTAATTACTAAATTTCAATCTGGTTAGATTTCTTTGTAACCCTGTGTATTTTATTTCCTTATTTATGAAATTACTGTTCTGAGAAGGACTTTGGTCTTCACTGGGCTACCAAATAGTCCATGGTCAAAGATATGAAGCTCTGAAGAGAGATTCAGTTTCTTGCCTTCTTTACTTAACTCTCCTGCAGTTTCCATCTGTCTTTTCTTGTGGACCAAAGTTTGGCCAAACTTAGCACCAGAATCAGAGAAGGCAATGGCAACCCACTCCAGTACTCTTGCCTAGAAAATCCCATGGATGGAGGAACCTGGTGGGCTGCAGTCCATGGGGTCTCGAAGAGTCAGACACAACTGAGCGACTTCACTTTCACTTTTCACTTTCATGAATTGGAGAAGGAAATGGCAACCCACTCCAGTGTTCTTGCCTGGAGAATCCCAGGGACGGGGGAGCCTGGTGGGCTGCTGTCTATGGGGTCACACAAAGTGGGACACGACTGAAGTGACTTAGCAGCAGCAACAGCAGCACCAGAATAAATACTATAAGAGATACTGCCCTAGCCCCACTACAAGCACCCACATATTTACCCGTTCTTACACTTGACCTTTCTACACCTGACCTTGTGCTGAATGGAGGAGATATTCATTATGACTATAATTTATTGAACGTTCACACATGCCTCACGCAATTCTATATATTTTTCAGGTTTTGTCTCATTTGATCCTCATACCTTTTCTATGTAATAGATGCCATTATTATCCCCCTCATTTTACAGGTGGGGAGACTGAGGCATGGAGGGCTTATAACCTGCTCAGTGTCACCGAGTGGTGGCAGAGCAGTACTGTGGTTGGGCAGTGTGGCTCCAGGCCCCGCTTCCTCAACAGTTCTACTGCGTATTCACTATGCTTGAGCTATAAGGTTAGGACCTGTTTTCTGAGTATGTGTACCAGAAAGAGTGCATTTTCTCTTACCAAGACTTCAAGTGATTAACTATCTGAACTTACAAAAGCTTAGAAGCCAATCTGAGTGCCAACGTCAGTTCAGTTCACTTCAGTTTCTCAGTGTCTGACTCTTTGCAACCCCATGGACTGCAGCACAACAGGCCTCCCTGTCCATCACCAACTCCCAGAGCTTACTCAAACTCGTGTCCATTGAGTCGGTGATGCCATCCAACCACCTCTTCTGTCATCCCCTTTTCCTCCCACCTTCAAACTTTCCCAGCATCAGGGTCTTTTCAAATAGTTTAGTTCTTTGCATCAGGTGGCCAAAGTATTGGAGCTTCTGCTTCAGCATCAGTCCTTCCAATGAATATTCAGGACTGATTTCCTTTAGGATGGACTGGTTGGATCTCCTTGCAGTCCAGGAGACTCAAGAGTCTTCTCCAACACCACAGTTCAAAAGCATCAATTCTTCGGCGCTCAGCTTTCTTTATAGTCCATCTCTCACATCCACACGTGACCACTGGAAATACCATAGCTTTGACTTGACAGACATTTGTTGGTAAAGTAATGTCTCTGCTTTTCAATATGCTGTCTACGTTGGTCATAACTTTCCTTCCAAGGAGTAAGCATCTTTTAATTTCATGGCTTCAGTCACCATCTGCAGTGATTTTGGAGCCCCAAAAAATAAAGTCTGACACTGTTTCCCCATCTATTTGCCATGAAGTGATGGGACCAGATGCCATGATCTTCGTTTTCTGAATGTTGAGCTTTAAGCCAACTTTTTCACTTTCCTCTTTCACCTTCATCAGGAGGCTCTTTAGTTCTTCGCTTTCTGCCATAAGGGCGGTGTCATCTGCGTATCTGAGGTTATTGGTATTTCTCCCGGCAATCTTGATTCCAGCTTGTGCTTTATCCAGCCCAGTGTTTCTCATGATGTACTCTGCATATAAGTTAAATAAGTAGAATGACAATATACAGCCTTGATGAACTCCTTTTCCTATTTGGAACCAGTCTGTTGTTCCATGTCCAGTTCTAACTGTTGCTTCCTGACATGCATACAGATTTCTCAAGAGGCAGGTCAGGTGGTCTGGTATTCCCATCTCTTGAAGAATTTTTCACAGTTTGTTGTGATCCACACAGTCAAATGCTTTAGCATAATCAATAAAGCAGAAATAGATATTTACCTGGAACTCTCTTGCTTTTTTCGATAATCCAACGGATGTTAGCAATTTGTTCTCTAGTTCCTATGCCTTTCCTAAAACCAGCTTGAACATCTAGAAGTTCACAGTTCATGTATTGCTGAAGCCTGGCTTGGAGAATTTTGAGCATTACTTTACTAGCGTGTGTGATGAGTGCAAATGTGCAGTAGTTTGAGCATTCTTTGGCATTGCCTTTCTTTGGGATTGGAATGAAAACTGACCTTTTCCAGTCCTGTGGCCACTGCTGAGTTTTCCAAATTTGCTGGCATATTGAGTGCAGCACTTTCACAGCATCATCTTTTCAGATTTGAAATAGCTCAACTTGAATTCCATCACCTCCACTAGCTTTGTTCATAGTGATGCATCGTAAGGCCCACTTGACTTCACATTCCAGGATGTCTGGCTCTAGGTGAGTGATCACACCATCGTGGTTATCTGGGTCATGAAGATCTTTTTTGTATAGTTCTTCTGTGTATTCTTGCCACCTCTTAATATCTTCTGCTTCTGTTAGGTCCATACCATTTCTGTCCTTTATTGAGCCTATCTTTGCATGAAATATTCCTTTGGTATCTCTAATTTTCTTGAAGAGATCTCTAGTCTTTCCCATTCTATTGTTTTCCCCTATTTCTTTGCACTAATCACTGAGGAAGGCTTTCTTATTTCTCCTTGCTATTCTTTGGAACTCTGCATTCAAATGGTTATATCTTTCCTTTTCTCCTTTGCTTTTCACTTCTCTTCTTTCCACAGCTATTTGTAAGGCCTCCTCAGATAGCCATTTTGCTTTTTTGCATTTCTTTTTCTTGGGGATGTTCTTGATCCCTGTTTCCTGTACCATATGAAACCTGGGAATACTTGATTTTTTGTCCAGAAGGCTCTATGATAAGTATTTAAGTGATTTAGGGGGAAAAAAATCTAAAAATGAATTCAACATGTGATTAAACTATTTTTATCAAAAAATTGGCAGGTTAAATTCATGCAAGTGGTAACCTCTTTGAAACTTACCTTTGGTAAAGGGCCATAAATATCTCAAAGTAACTGAGTCATACCAAAGGCTTGTTCCTGGTTTCTCTGCCAGAGCTATGATTTCTACTGGCTTTTTTTGCTGTTGATACCATAAAAAAGAAACCTAGATCAGGTTAGACTTCTTGCTTCCTCACCGTCTTGCCTTTTACAATACTGGTATGTGTAAATCAGGTGTTCACAAAGAAGGAAGTGGCCATATCTTCTTCCTTCAGATTCAGCTACATGGCCATATCTTGCTTCAGGTTCAGCTACATGAGATTGAAACCCAAAATAACAGTGCATTAAATACAAGAGAGTCTTATTTTCTCTCGTCATCCTAGAGAGGTTTTAGAAGGACACCTTCATTATGATTGAAGCATCACTAGGGCAGCATACACTAAGCTCAATTGGCTTGTGAGACAAATAAATCTCCTGGACACTATATCTGCAAGCCCAAATATATAGTGTGATGATAGCACATATCACAAGGTGTTAAAGTGTTTGCCCTCCCAGATGACGCCTCATGTTAATAGGGTCTTATGAATACAAGCACTCAACTCAGAGACCTGCCTCCAGGGGTGGTGACTTTGGATACTGTGTGTCAGTGGAAGGTTTGGGGATTGCAGAGCTCTGGGGGTTAGCCTTCAGATTATACCACATAGGCAACTGCATAGTCTTTCTGAACATAAAGCTGTTTTTGTATATTTAGTTACAACAGAAACTATACTAAACAAGCCTCATTTTGGTAAGCCTGGGCTATTAAGTTTTATTAAAGTATATTTTATAAAATATTGTTTTAAAAAGGAAATGCATATGTGTCTGTGAAAGTTTTTGGAATCTTGCAAATGTATCATGCATTCATTTGAGTCACTGGTTCATTTTCCCTACTTTTCTGATTTGCAAAGAAATAATTTTATTGGTTTTTTTCCAGCAGGTGGAAATCATAACAGCATCATGCACGCAGGAAGCAGTTGCTAAGCAACCATTCTCAGTGTGTTAAAAAAAGTCCAAACAAACCTTTCTTTCAAATGTCTGTAGCATGTGAAAAATTAGATAACTCTCCATCCAACTTTAAACGAACTCATACAACTTATAAAAATTACATCATTCTTTTCTGTTTCCTACTCTCATAACTTTCATCAACAATGCCACAATCTTCAAACATGTAGTTTTAGATCTGGGTCAAGCTCACCGTGGAACATAGCAAATACAGTTAGAATTCCTGTTCCACTTTCAATTATGGCTTTAACAATCTGACATTCATTGACATGAGGATTCTTGTAATTTATTTTTGATGTCCTTTGAGTTAAAATTATGTTAGCTCAAGCCTTGGGTGCTCCCGGAAAGTGAATCCTTATGGGCACTGGATTGTAATTAAACGTCAACACTAGCTCCCTCACTTCCCAAAATAAGTGACCTGGTATAAAAGAAGTATTTTCAGGAATTTGGAAATACTCCTCTTCCTAGCACTAAGAGCAATGACATCATTGGGGGCATTTACATACATAGTTAAACTTGCTGTTGTGTAAAGACTGGAGGATGGTTTCATAGAAGTATAGGGTACTTTAATGCCAAGGGAGAGTTGAATGGCTCCATCTGGCCAGTATAGTTGATTTCAAGACCCGCCAAATCTCAAAACTCTTCCTGGAGGAAAGAAGGAAGAATATTTTGGCATCTGAGATGTGCTCTCCCAACATGGCTTCCTAGAGGTCATTGGGAGTGACCCCTGGCAGCTGGAGCCGATCTGGGGGCTAAGGGGCATGTGTCTGATATGAGTGGAAGTGTTAGGGGTGATGGAAACTTACCTCTAACTATGTTGTTGTTGTTATTAAGTCGCTAACTTATATCGGACTTTTTGCAAACCCATGGACTGTAGCCCACCGGGCTTCTCTGTACATGGGATTTCCCAGGCAAGAATACTGGAGTGGGTCACAATTTCTTCTACAAGGGATCTTTCTGACCCAGGGATTGAACCCACATTTCCTGCATTGGCAGGCAGGTTCTTTACCACTGAGCCACCAGGGAAAAATTCTGTAGGAAGGGAGCTCAGTATTTGCTAGTCCGGCTGGTGGTCTTGCACATACAGCCTGCTTCTGATCAGACTGGGAAGAGGCAGAGTTTGCCTTTAAACCCTGTTTATTTCCTCTGCTGTGTCCCTTTCTCAAGTATCTTCACCTGACATGGTAGTTACCTAAAACCCTAGCACAGCTGTCTCTTGCCTTCAAAACGTATGAATCCACTGGATTCAGCTAGTGAGGAATTCTCATATTTCTATAGCTCTTTTTAAGTTTCACATTCCCCGTCTCATTTGCTTTCCAAGGTAGCCGTAGCAACAAGCCAAGGCAGAATGCTTTATTTATATTTTCCAGTAAGGAAAACCACCTACTTGGAGCTGAAATTGGAACCCAGGACTTCCTACTTTGACTTTAGGGCTCTTGCCACAAGTTTTAATTCACAGTTTCACTAATTTATGCCTCATTTGGGCTCTGCTAGGGGCTTCCCTGGTGGCTCAGATGGTAAAGAACCCACTTAAAATGTGGGAGATGCAGGTTCAATCCCTGGGTTGGGGAGATCCCCTGGAAAAAAGAATGACAACCCACTCCAGTATTCTTGCCTGGGAAATCCCATGGACAGAGGAGCCTGGCAGGCTACAGTCTGTGTGGTCACAAAGAGTCTGACACGACTGAGTGACTAACACTTTCATTTCACTGGGCTCTGCTAAGTGCGTGATTAGTGAATGAGTGAGCGAGTGATAGTCACTCAGTCACATCCGACTCTCTACGACCCCCATGGCCTGTAGCCCACCAGGCTCCTCTGTCCATGGGATTTCCCAGGCAAAAATGCTGGAGCGGGTTGCCATTTCCTTCTCCAAAGTGCATGATTAATGTACACGTAAAAATAAATCAAGTTCCCATATTAGCATAAAGTGCTGTTCTCTGCAGGCAACATTTGACTCTCAATCCTGGAATATAATGCCATATTTTAAAATAACAAAAAGGTGACGATTTAAGGTGTCATGAATTGTTTCTTAAGATGGAAGATGGTACTTCCAGGCATAATTCTTAAATTAATTAATTCATAAGTCAATACTAATTGAGTTACTACTATGTGACAGGCCCTGGCATTACAACTGAAAACAGACAGACATGATCCCTGCTCTCCTGGGTTTCTCATGGGTCTCACATCCCAGGTAGCTCATTTGTATTCACAAAAATAGATACATGTTGTCTATATCTCAAGCTACTTCTGATGTGAAGGCCCAGGCAAGATTATTGGATCCTGGCCATGACAGAGGAAGAAGAGAAGGACAAGAGATAAAATTTAACTACACAGGATTCCAAACTATTTTTGACTTACTATTCTTTTCAGAGAAGTTTCTCCTCACCTGGAAGGACTGGAGTGGGCAAGAAGAGTCAGAAGGTGAGTGGATACTGGCAGTAAAATCCTTCGTAGAGACAGAAAACGGGCCTTTTATTTTTTTCATTCTGGGCATGTGCAAAGCCTCAGAAAGGTGGATGGATGCAGAGCATAGCTAAAGAGTGCTGACGCTGTTGAGGGGACTGGCTGTGAGATGAGCCAGTCCTGCTTTGAGGCCCGTGTATAGACATAATCTGCTGTTTTTGGATCTTTGTTTCACTTATTACCTTTCACTGTGTCCTGTGAGCTTGAGTGGGGAGGCCCCAGACAGAAGGAATAGAGTGACAGTGAAGTTGAAGAAGTTTCTTGAAATCCTAAAATAGGGACCTGTGGAAAGCAGAGACTCCTACAGTACAGTCCTCCCATAGTATACACACTGTGCAAAATTACTAGTGATCAGTGGTTTTAAAACCTTCTCTCAGTTATACTTGTCATGTAAATTTTTACGTTAAAAATGCGGTGGATTATAATTGTGGTTCCTCCTCTCCTATAACCACTGCTATGAAGCAATCTTATAAATGGTTTCATTGGTCATAGGTGATTAGATACCAGTTTTGCAAAATCACTGTATTTGAGCAGGAATGTAAGTAACTGACTTTTTCACTGCCTTTATGTGTATTCATTATTTCATCCGTGAGATTAGTAATAGACCACTCTGCCTGTCTACTTAGGCTTCCCTTGTGGCTCAGCTGGTAAAGAATCTGCCTGCAATATGGGAGACCTGGGTTCAATCCCTGGGTTGGGAAGATCCCCTGGAGAAGGGAAAGACTACTCACTCCAGTATTCTGGCCTGTCTACTTCCCATTCTTGCATGAAACAGTTGATTTTTAACACTGAAGATGGGTACTGTTGTAGCTAGTAGTTTGATTTGTCTTCTCATAATTATTGACCACAACATTTATTGTGGAATATTCCACAACATTTATTCTCATTGGTTACTACTTTTTAAACAAAATATTTTGAAGTTATCATTAAAAACAAGTAAGACAAAAACCAAAAGCCACCCCCCAAACCTAATTTAACAGAGACAACAGATCCAAATAGCTGATGTTACTCTGGTGTGGGATTTGCTAGACCCAGCAAACTCTCCCAGTGATCCTGATGAGGATGATGGTGACTATGGCTTAGTGTCTGCCACTTATTTTAGCACATACTCCTGGCACATGTCACAAGGACATTGTGGCCCTACACTGATCTCTTCCCATGCATCATCTCATTGAGCCCTCTGAGTCCTCTGAGTCCTCATCTCTCCTAAAGGAGATGCTTTTGGTATTCCTTTTTTATAGTTGAGCAAACTAAGCCTCAGATGGCTGAATACCTTGTCAAAAAGCATATAATTTGAAAATAAAGGTTGCAGGTGAGCGTCAATGATGCCAAAGCCCATATTCTAAATTACACCCTAGCTCTAGCCAGTTGCCAGAATAAACATAAGGAATAAAGAATAAAGAGGGGCACTTGAGAGCCTTGGTGCCTTGCCTCGTTCCCTCTCAGGATTCCTGACTCCAACTTAGATCACTTGGGCCTAGTTGTATTCTTTGGACTGGAAGGTTATTTGGGGGTCAGATTCTGGGTGTGTGTAGAGGAAGTACTGGAAGAGGAAGGGAATAGGCCCAAGGATTTTAGCCATCATCAAATGTCCTTCCTGGGTGGGATAGGGAGGATAGGATATGAAAACCCTAGCCTGTTTGTGACCATCTAGTGTCAGGTCACCACATCTCAGCAACTCACTATTCCAGGTCAATAATTATAAGTAGATTGTTCCTCACCCATTTCTAGAACTGACCTACTGGATATACTTTAGAGACTCAATCCTAGAAGGAAGGATAGTTTCTCTCAGCAAGTGGTTTGTAACCTTTCTTGATATGCAAATACCTTTAGTGTTACACACCATGACCCTCTTCCTTGGGAAAGATGCACAGCACACCTGCATACAACTTGTTATTCACAATGTTAGGCATGCAGAGACCACTTTTAGCCCATCCACACTTCCACTGAAGTGTGAAGAAGCCCGGGTTAGGAAGTCATAGTAGGTTCAATGTCATAGATGAGATGTTAGTATTTTTTTTAAGATTACACAATAAGTTAGACAAATAAAGAAGGAAAGAAAGAAAAAAGGGGAAGGAGGAAAGAGGAAGGAAGAAAGGGAGGAAGGAAAGAAGGGAAAAGAAAGGAAAAAGAAAAATAGAAATAAAGAAGGGAAGAAAGAGAAAGAAGAAATCAAGTAACATGATGCCTCTTTTTTTCCAGCTAGAATGGTCACTTATGTACATAACTTTTGAGGGTTGTCTAATTGGACTGGTTCTAATGACTAGGGACATGTTCAATTTTAGCCAGTTGGCTATTCTGAAATAAGACCACAGCCAATGAGCTCTTAATGAGCATATCTTTCATGCTTTTTAATGTGCTAAGCAAAAATTTGGTAAGTAACAAGAAGATCTTCAGAGGATGAAAGCCGGGCATCCCTCGTGACTCTCGGCCTAATGTTCTCTCACTCTTCCAGGTCCTGGCTCTTTCTCTTGCCTTTCCTGTTTGAGCTTGACGGTACTGGTCTGAGTCAGAGATTGCCCTAGTTGGGGTGAGATGCCGTGGCTATCCTGGGAAGTGAGGCCAGGTTGTCAACCTCAGCTCCTCAGACGTCCTGTGAGAAGTGGCAACCTGTCCCCACAGCTTCTGCTATGGATTCCTCATCAGCGTTCTCTCAGAGCCCAAGTTAAAAAAAAAAATGAGCAGTGAAAGTGAAGTCATCCGTCATTTTAGTACCATCTAATATTAGCTTTCCATTCCCAGTTAATTAAGGTGCAATGTTTTCCTTAGTCATTCTGCTAGGCATGATTGTATTTAAATAACTTTTCTGGTCTCTCCTTATGCTTGTGGAAAGTTTTCTTCCTCCTTTGTAAGTTAGTCATTAGTAATTGGCCAGTTCTTTAAATTTTTTTCTATATCAGAATATTCAAACTTTATCTATGTTTAAAGTCATTATTCTTGGAAACCAGTAGGTGAACAAATATGGGTCATGATTAGTCTCACTAGTAATTAAAGAAATATGATAAAACTAGCAATGAGGTACCTTTTAGCACTCCCCTCACCAGGAAATTAACCAACATCTCTGTCTAAATCTGTATCTACCTGCCCATATCCTTGTATCTATGCACTTTTTAGTATGTGTACATACATGATTGTATTTGTATATATGTATTTCTAGGAGTAACTGATTGATTTAATATATCATAGTACATCCCAAAATGGAGTAGTTATTTAAAATGATGGCTGTGAAAGCTGACATTATGGAATAGTATATGATTTAAATCTAAATTAAAAATGTGTAAATGCTATGATTCCAACTGTGAATATATATAATATACATTAGAGACTGGATATGTGTGTGTGTGAAATCCAAAGGGAAATCAATCCTGAATATTCACTGGAAAGACTGATGCTGGAGCTGAAACTCCAATACTTCGGCCACCTGATGCGAAGACCTGACTCATTGGAAAAGACCCTCATGCTGAGAAAGATTGAGGGCAGGTGGAGAAGGGGATGGCAGAGGATGAGATGGTTGGCATCACCTCCTCAGTGAACATGAGTTTGAGCAAACTCCAGGAGACAGTGAAGGACAGGGAAGCCTGGCTTGCTGCAGTCCATGGGGTCTCAGAGAGTCAGGCACGACTTAGCGACTGAACTGCAACAACATGTGTGTGTGTGTGTGTGTGTGGCTGTGTAGGCATTTGTGCACCAGCAACACTGGACGCTGTCTTATCCAAACAGCCCGTTAGACACGTGGTTAATGTCTGTGAACTTCATCTAGGCTGCTTGTTCACCACAAATCCCTGGACCCCATCCCAAGAATTCTAGAGTGGAGCCTGAAAATATGTATGTCTAACAAGTTTCCAGGTGATGCGGTTGTAGATTCAAGAATCACAGGGTCAGTTAGCATTGCCTGAAGCTAATAATTCTGGGCCCTGGCTGCACATCACTCAAGGGGACCTTGTAAAAAATACAAATGCCTTTGTTTCACTCCAGACAAATCAGAACCCCTGGAACTGTGTCTCAGGGCATAACAGGTTTTTAGAAGTTCTACAAGTGATTATTATGTGCAGCGAAAGTTGAGGGTCACTGATTTTAGACCAGTGGTTCTCAGTCTTAGGGTGTATTATAATCACTTGGAGGGCTCGTTAGCATGGTTTGTTAAGCCCCACTCCCAAAGTTTCTGATTCAGTAGGTCTCTGGCCAGAGAACTTGCATTTCTAACGAGTTGCCCGGTTATGCTGATGCTGCTGGTCCAGGAACCAACCACTGAAAGATCCTGCTTTCAAGATTAGACTCTGATGTTCTGTGCTGGCTGACTGAACTGCAACACTTCCACTGGTTGTCACTGCAAATTGCAACATTTTTGGAAAACATTGTAGCAATATATATTAAGAATCATAAACACCTTTATGCCTATTGGTCTGGTAATTCACTTTGGGGAATTTATTCTGAGAAAATAGACTAGATATGGAAAATAGCTATAAGCTTGATGTTCACAGAACTGATTTTTATAATTGTCAAATATTATTCAGCTAAAAATGTCCAAGAGTAGGTGATTGGTTTAATAAGTGACGGCACATCCCCATAATGACATCCCCATAGTCATTAAAAATGAGAGCTGTGAAAGCTGGCAACATGGAAAAGTGTTATGATTTAAATCCTCATGAAAATGTATAAATGCTATTATTGCAACCATGAAAAAGTACACATAGGAAGAAAATACCAGAAGGCAATAAACCAAAACAATAAATGTCATGTCAGGATGATGGGATTTTTTTTCCTTTCATTTCCAAATTTTCTATGACTGTGTTTATCAGTTTTATAACTGTAATTATAATTATACTACATATAATAAACATACATTTTACATCAGATTACTCATTACCACTTCTTTCATGATAATGGAGTTTTATCTCGGTTTGAAGTAAAATTTAAAAGAATTCTGCATTT
Source organism: Bos indicus x Bos taurus (assembly GCF_003369695.1). Classification (NCBI taxonomy): domain Eukaryota; kingdom Metazoa; phylum Chordata; class Mammalia; order Artiodactyla; family Bovidae; genus Bos; species Bos indicus x Bos taurus. The sequence continues at coordinate 107,773,129 of NC_040076.1, read as the reverse complement.
GCCTGCAGATCCTAATTGCAACTTTTCCCAAGTAACAGTGCTTGCTCTCTCTGCTACAGCTCCTGTTCAGATACTTTCTGAGTGATGTTAATTATCTCAGAGGTGACATAGAAAGAGCTTAAGGTTCCTATTAGGCAGAGCGCAGCCAAAGAAAGAGGCAGAAGGCCTGTTGATGTTTCGTTTTCATGCTGAATGATAAAGCATTCAAATGAAACTGATCTCTATTCACTATGCATGCAATATCTTAAGGATTTGTAAGAAGCTCCAAATATATTCTTTGGTTCTGTGCTGGTTCATCAGAGATGTTGAGAGTTATTTTCCTATATCATCATGTAAGATGATACAAAACAGATCAAATCCCCAGATCAAATTCCACAACTGGGAATATTATTTCAGGAGATTGCTCACTATAATTAAAATAAATTTAAGACTTAGATGGCCAGAGGCAATCTTGCTTTGCAGACCTTATTAAGACTAGATTACTTGTCATAAACACCCATGCCATCCTTAGGATCAGACTGTGGGCAACCCTTAGGATGGCATACAGAATTTTGAAACAGGAAAAATGAATAAATTCTGCATTTGGTCTTTAAGTGTTCCTTCACGCTAACTTTTTTTTTTTTAATTATACTAGCCATTTTTTATAGTTTCTTTTCTTGACATTAACCCAATGTTCAGAAATGACATGTCCTTGGAACTCAAGATGATTTTTATATCTTTAACTAGTTTTCTGTATTTTTGGAGAGTATATTTTCTACTATTAGTATTTAGATTTGTAAACAAAATTTACCAATTTGTTTGTTCTCTTTGGTTCCTTTTATTCCACCCTTATCTTCCAAGATAATTTCTTTTCTTGCTGAAGTACACCTCTTATTTCAAAGATCTGTGGGTAATAATTCACTCTTATGTACCCCAAAATGTCATTACTTCCACACTTTCTAATTAAGGTGAAGAATTCTAGATTTTCCCACCAAACATTGGAGATAGTCTGTGTTAACTTTTGCATCTCTTGTTGCTAATGAGTTTGCTGCCAAGTGATTATTACTCCTTCTGGGCAATCTTTTCCTTCCATACCATTTCCGCCTTGATATTGTCTCATTTCACTATAGTATGCATGGATGTCAATTTAATTTTGTATTTTCTGCTTGTGTATCATGTTTTCTTTTTATTCTAATGACTCGTGTTTTTCTCCAGTTCTGGAAACCACTTAGCAGTTTCCTTCTTCCAAAAATTCTATTAGGCATATCTTGAAACTTTTGAATAAATCCTTCATATGTGTCAATTTATTCATCCCTTTATATTTCTTTGCTGTATTGTCTGAAATTTCACCAGTTCTAACTTCTAATTCAATTACAATTTCATTACATTTCTCTTCTAATCTACTTGTCTCTGAGTATAAAAAATTATAATAACTATATTTTCATTTATAAAATTTCTAATTGCTCTTTAAAAAAAAAACTTTCAGTTCTAGATTTGTATTCTTTTGTTTTTATATTCATAAGCTCCTGGTCTTATTTTATGATTATTATCTTCTCTTTAAAGATTTTTAACAACTAAGTAATTTTCTGATTGTTCAAATATTTATCTTTTCTTGAATATAAAGTCACATTTGATTATAGTTTTTAATTATTCTTTGTAGTTAAAGTAGCTCTAACAGTTCTTTACTTAAAAAAGGAAATATTTCCAATGTACATATAAGCACAGAGATTAGAACAAACACCTATTATTTCTACCCCAGAAAAAAATACAAAAATTTATTATAAATATTTCAGATCATTTTAGAGTAATAATCATTATGTTGTTTTTCAGTTGCTCAGTCATGTCCAACTCTTTGTGACCCCATGGACTGCAGCCAACCGGGATTCCCTGTCTTTCACCATCTCCCAGAGCTTGCTCAAACTCATGTCCAATAAGTCAATGATGACATCCAACCAGCTCATCCTCTGGTGTCCCCTTCTCCTGCCTTCAATCTTTCCCAGCATCAGGGTCTTTTCCAGTGAGTCAGCTCTTTGCATTAGGTGGCCAAAGTATTGGAGCTTCAAGTTCAGCATCAATCCTTCCAATGAATATTCAGGACCGATTTCCTTTAGAACTGACTGGTTGGATCTCCTTGCTGTCTAAGGGACTCAAGAGTCTTCTCCAATACCACAGTTCAAAAGCATCAATTTTTCAGTGCTCAGCCTTCTTTATGGTCCAACTCTTACATCCATATGTGATTAATGGAAAAACATAGCTTTGCCTATATGAACTTTGTTGGCAAAGTAATGTCCCTGCTGTTTAATATGCCTTCTAGGTTTGTCATTGCTTTTCTTCCAAGGCTGTAGTCACAATCTGAAGTGATTTTGGAGTCCCCCAAAATAAAGTCTCTCACTGTTTCCATTGTTTCCCCATCTATTTGCCAGGAAGTGATGGGACTGGATGCCACGATCTCCATTTTTTGAATGCTGAGTTTTAAGCCAATTTTTTCACTCTTTTCTTTCACCTTCATCAAGAGGCTCTTTAGTTTCTTTTAGATTTTTGCCATAAGGGTGGTGTCATCTGCATATCTAAGGTTGTTGATATTTCTCACAGTAATTTTGATTCCAGCTTGAGCTTCATCCAGTCCAGCATTTCTCATGATGTACTCTGTGTATAAGTTAAATAAGCAGGGTGACAATATGCAACCTTGATATACTCCTTTCCTAATTTTGAACCAGTCCATTGTTCCATGTCTGGTTGTAACTAGTGCTTCTTGACCTGCATACAGGTTTCTCTGGAGGTAGGTAAGATGGTCTGGTATTCCCATCTCTTAAAGAATTTTCCAGTTTGTTGTGATCCACACAAAGGCTTTGGCATAGTCAATAAAGCAGAAGTAGATGTTTTTCTGAAATTCTCTTGCTTTTTCTGTGATCCAATGGATGTTGGCAATTTGATCTCTGGTTCCTCTGCCTTTTCTAAAACCAGCTTGAACATCTGGAAGTCATGGTTCACATATTCCTGAAGCCTGGATTGGAGAATTTTGAGCACTGCTTTACTAGCATGTGAGATGAATGCAACTGTGCAGTAGTTTGAGCATTCTTTGGCATTGCCTTTCTTTGGGATTAGAATGAAAACTGACCTTTTCCAGTCCTGTGGCCACTGCTGAGTTTTCCAAAAGTGCTGGCATATTGGGTACAGCACTTTAGCAGCAGCATCTATTAGGATTTGAAATAGCTCAGCTGGAATTCTATCACCTCCACTAGCTTTGTTCATAGTGATGCTTCCTAAGGCCCACTTGACTTTGCATTCCAGGATGTCTGGCTCTAGGTGAGTGATCACACCATCGTGGTTATCTGGGTCATGAAGATCTTTTTTGTATAGTTCTTCTGTGTATTCTTGCCACCTCTTCTTAATATCTTCTGCTTCTGTTAGGTCCATACCATTTCTGTCCTTTATTGTGCCCATCTTTGCATGAAATGTTCCCTTGGCATCTCTAATTTTCTGGAGAAGATCTCTAGTTTTTACCATTCTATTGTTTTCCTCTATTTCTTTGCATTGTTCACTTAGGAAAGCTTTCTCATCTCTGCTTGCTATTCCTTGGAACTCTGAATTCAGATGGGTATATCTTTCCTTTTCTTCTTTGTCTTTCACTTCTCTTCTTTTCTCAGCTATTTGTAAGGCCTCCTTAGACAACCATTCTGCCTTTTTGCATTTCTTTTTCTTGGGGATTGTATTGATCACCACCTCCTGTACAATGTTACGAAACTCCTTCCATATTTCTTCAGGCTCTCTGTCTAGCAGATCTAATCCCTTGAATAGATTTGACACTTCTATTGTATAATCGTAAGGGATTTGATTTAGGTCATACTTGAATGGCCTGGTGGTTTTCCCTAGTTTCTTCAATTTAAGTCTGAATTGCTATAAGGAGTTCATGATCTGAGCCACAGTCAGCTCCCAGTCTTGTTTTTGCTGACTGTATAGAGCTTCTCCATCTTTGGGTGTAAAGAATATAATCAATCTGATGTTGGTATTGACCATCAACCTACAATAATTATTATAGATGCTTAAAATATATTTTTAATATATTATGAAAATATATGTTTTATTTATCCTTTCTTTCTCTTGCCTTATAAAGGCAGGACACCTCTATCCTAAAGTTGTGGGTTGTATTACTTATCCATACTAATCCATATTTGTGCCCATATATTATGCAATAATATATTTATGATAATATTTATTTGATATCTCAAAATCACAACAAAGTATATTGTGTTATTTTTAAAATGTCCATTTTTAAAATTAGCCATTAAAAAATTATGTATTTATTTATTTTGGTCACACTGAACAGTATGTGGGATCTTTATTTCTTGATCAAGGATTGAACCTTGCCTCCTGCGTTGGACGTTCTGCATCTTAACCACTGGACCACCAGGGAATTCCCCTGATTAGCCATGTTTTTAAAATCTGTGTTGACACACATAGGGCACACATTTTTGTACATATCTCATCATGTACATGTTTGGAAATCTTTCACGAGAAGATTCTCATAGTAAAATAGCTGGATCATTGACTGGGCTCATCACCAACTTTGTTCAGTAGTGCCACGTTACTATCAAGTTGTTGTACCAATTCATACTCGCATCCACCAGCCATCTATGAAAATTTCCATTTCTTCATATTGTTATTGATAATTCTATTGCTGATTTTACTTTTTAAATCAACTTTATTGAGAAGCAATTTATATATAATCACTTCAGTTCAGTCACTCGGTTATGTCTGACTCTTTGTGACCCCATGAACCACAGCACGAGGGGCCTCTCTGTCCATCACCAACTCCCAGAGTCCACCCAAACCCATGTCCATTGAGTTGGTGATGCCATCCAACCATCTCATCCTCTGTCGTCCCCTTCTCCTCCTGACCTCAATCTTTCCCAGCATCAGGGTCTTTTCAAATGAGTCAGCTCTTTGCATCAGGTGGCCAAAGTATTGGGGTTTCAGCTTCAACATCAGTCCTACCAATGAACACCCAGGACTCATCTCCTTTAGGATGGACTGGTTGGATCTCCTTGCAGTCCAAGGGACTCTCAAGAGTCTTCTCCAACACCACAGTTCAAAAACCATCAATTCTTCAGCACTCAGCTTTCTTTATAGTCCAACTCTCACATCCATACATGACCACTGGAAAAACCATAACCTTGACTAAACGGACTTTTGTTGACAAAGTAATGTCTCTGCTTTTTAATATGCTGTCTAGGTTGGTCATAACTTTCCTTCCAAGGAGTAAGTGTCTTTTAATTTCATGGCTGCAATCACCATCTGCAGTGATTTTGGAGCCCAGGAAAATAAAGTCAGCTACTGTTTCAACTGTTTCCCCATCTATTTGCCATGAAGTGATGGGACCAGATGCCATAATAAAATTCACTAATTTAAACTTACAATTCAATGAACAGTAAGAAGTGTATACAGTCTACCACATTTAAGATAAAGAAGATTTCTATCATCCCAGAAGTACATTCTTACTCCTATTTGATCAATTCCTTTTCCAACCCTGGCCCCTAACAACCACTGGTCTTATTTCAATCATCATTGTAGTTGTTGTTGTTCAGTCACTAAAGTGAAATGTTAGTCACTCAGTCATGTCCAACTCTGTGACCTGATGGACTGTAGCCTGCCAGGCTCCCCTGTCCATTGGATTCTTCAGGCACTAATACTGTAGTGCATTGTTATTCCCTTCTTCAGGGGATCTTCCCAACCCAGGAATCAAACCCATGTTTCCTGCATTGTAGGCAGATTCTTTACTGTCTGAGCTACTGGGGAAGCCCTCAGTCATTAAGTCATGTCTGATTCCTTGTGAGCCCATGGACTGCAGCATGCAAGGCTTCCCTGTCCTTCACTATCTCCCCGAGTTTGCTCAAATTCATGTCCATTGAGTTAGTGATACTGTCTAACCATCTCATCCTCTGCTGCCCTCTTCTCCTTTTGCCTTCAGTCTTTCCCAGCATGAGGGTCTTCCCCAGTGAGTTGTCACTTCACATCAGGTGGCCAAAGTATTTGATTAGTTTCCCTTTTTCTAGAATTTTGCTTAGCATAATGTGCTTGAAATTTATCCAGTTTACTGCATGTTATACAAGATTGTATAATCCAAGCTTATGTGCCTGTACAGTGAGGCTAAGCAAAGCAAAACATCAGAGCAGAGAAAAGGCCAAGCAAGAACAGGTGGCTTGTGCTCAAAAGACCTGAACCCCACCATGGTTCTCAAGGAAGAGTTTTTAAACACAAAATTTGGGGTGAGGACTTCAGGGTATGCGATTTTCTACTGGTTGATTGGTAGTGAGGTAGCACGGTGGTGCTCCAGGAATCTTGGGCTCAGCCTGAAGTTATCATCTGCCATCTGGGTGAGGGTTTTAGATCCTGTGGAGCTCAAAGATATAATGTTATGCATATCCCTTGGGCAGGAACTAGGAGTCTATTGTCACTGCGCTAATATTTCTTGAGAGCTCCTTTTTTATTTATGTATTCCCTCACTTCCCTAATTAGTAACTGTTTGAATCTGCCCTTTAGAACTCAGGGAAGGTCTAGGAGGCTGAAGCCTTTTTCCTACAAATAAGAAATGAGAGCACAGAAGGGTTTTTATACCTAGGAGGGCCCCACAGAGTCCTGCTCAGTTTCAATAGTGTCTGTTTTTTGTTTTTTTTTTTTTAATTGCTAAGTAATATCCCCTATGGATTTTCCTCATATTGATGGCATGTTGACGGAAATTTGGGCTGGTTCTAGATTGGGGCTACTATAAATAGAGCTACTTTTCACCTACAAGTTTCTGTGTGGATGGGGCTAATACCTTGTATTAGAATTTCTGAGTTGTAGGTACACATTTAACTATTAGAAACTGCCAAACTGTTCTTCCAAAGTGGTTGTACCATTTTAAATTCCAATATAAACATATGAGTTCCAGTTGCTCTACATTTTAATAAACAATTGAAATTATCAGTTTTCTTAGTTTTAGTTTTTTTAAATAGGGATATACATTTTTCTAATGACTAATGATATTGAGCATCTCTTCATGCTCTGGTTTATGCTTGTATGTAAGGTCTTTGGTAAAGTTTCTATTCAAAATTTTGGCCATTTTCAATCAGATTGCTTGACTTCTTAATATTTATTTGGAGGAATTCTTTGTATACTCTAAGTAAACTCTTAAATATATATATACATTTATAAAGTTACATTATATATATATATATATATATATATAGTTGTACTATATATACTTTGTACTATATATACATCAATTCATTTGTGCAGTCATGTATGACCCTTTGCGATGCCATGGACTGCAGCATACCAGGCTTCCCTATCCGTCACCAACTCCTGGAGTTTGCTCAAACTCATGTCCGTTGAGTCGTTGATGCCATTCAAATATCTCATCCTCTGTCGACCCCTTCTTACTCCATCAATCTTTCCTAGCATCAGGGTCTTTTCCAATGAGTCAGTTCTTCATATCAGGTGGCCAAAGTATTGGAGTTTCAGCTTCAGCGTCAGTCCTTCCAATGAATATTGAGGACAGATTTCCTTTAGGATGGACTGATTAGATCTCCTTGCAGTCCAAGGGACTCTCAAGAGTCTTCTCCAACACCACAGTTCAAAAGCATCAATTCTTCAGCGCTCAGCTTTCTTTATAGTCCAACTCTCACATCCATACATGACTACTGGAAAAACTATAGCTTTGACTTGACAGACCTTTGTTGGCAAAGTAATGTCTCTGCTTTTTAATATGCTGTCTAGGTTGGTCATAACTTTTCTTCCAAGGAGCAAATGTCTTTTAATTTCATGGCTGCAGTCACCATCTGCAGTGATTTTGGAGCCCAAGAAAATAAAGTCGGTCACTGTTTCCATTGTTTCCCCATCTATTTGCCATGAAGTGATGAGACCAGATGCCATGATCTTAGTTTTCTAAATGTTGAGTTTTAAGTCAATTTTTTCACTTTCCTCTTTCACTTTCATCAAGGAGCTTTTTAGTTCTTCACCTTCTGCTACAGGTGCGGTGTCATCTGCATATCTGCTGCTGTTGCTAAGTCGCTTCAGTCGTGTTCGACTCTGTGCGACCCCATAGATGGCAGCCCACCAGGCTCCCCCGTCCCTGGGATTCTCCAGGCAAGAACACTGGAGTGGGTTGCCATTTCCTTCTCCAATGCATGAAAGTGAAAAGTGAAAGTGAAGCTGCTCAGTTGTGTCCGACTCTTAGCTACCTCTTGGACTGCAGCCCACCAGGCCCCTCCATCCATGGGATTTTCCAGGCAAGAGTACTGGAGTAGGGTGCATATCTGAGGTTATTGATATTTCTCCCAGCAATATTGATTCCAGCTTGTGCTTCATCCAGCCTGGAAAATCCCATGGACAGAGAAGGCTGGCAGGCCACAGTCTGTGGGGTTGCAAAAAGTTGGACACAACTCAGCATGCATAGAGCTTTTCAATGTAACCAAATTTAACTCTCTTTAGCAATAGTCCTACATTCTAGAGTAGTGTTACCTAATAGAAATGTAATGTAAGTCATGTATGTAATTACTACTGTAATTTAAAATTTCCTAGCAACTATATTAAAAATTAAAATAGACACAATTAATTTTAGTAATATATTTTATTTAACCTAAATATGTCCCAAAATGCTATCATTTCAACATATAATCAATATAAAATTAATGAGATATTTTACATTTTTTCTTTCATACCCTGTTTCAGTTTACAATTTTAAAATATGGCATTGGCCACATTTGAAGTGCTCTGAGGCCACGTGGGTTAGGGTTGTACCATCTTGGTACACTAAAGGAAAGGCAAAATTTATTTTACCTGAATAATCTCCTGTGGTGTAGACAGAATTGAACCCAGTGTTGATGATAAAATGTAAAAGATTCAAGTGTGTAGCCAGGTGAATATCAAAAAGCAATTTCAGCTTTGAAGATTTCCTGGAAATACCATTGGGTGGTTCATTAATGTTCTGTTTGTGTGTTATATCTTAGAAAGTGGATATAGGTCTTAAGAATCATGTTAGTGACAGGAAAACTTTTACTATTAAACAAAAAACAGTGGGGAAGCTTTTGATCGGAAACTACACACCCAAGTTTCTTCCTTCAGGTAGAGAAATTTATAGTTTAGCAATGTTATTGTTCTATAACCCATATCAATGGGACTCCTTTGGAATGGTCTTTATTGGTTTAATTATCACAACACTCCTAACTGTATGGAGGAATCTGGGTGTGTTCTCTTCTTTCCTCCCCTGTCTGATAATTCACATATAACACTTTTACTGCAGCACCACATGTTATTAGAATGCCTGACGAAAAACAACCATCAATACCAAATGCTACCAAGGATGTGGAGCAACTGGGACTCTCCTGCACTGCTGGTGAAAAGGGAGTCGGGCACAATCACTCTGGAAAATAGTATGGCAGCTTCTTATAAAGCTAAACTCATATTTACTACATAACCCAGCAATCCCACTCCTAAGATTTACCAAACTGAATGAAAGTTTGATAAATGAAATCCTTGCACAAAGCAGGGATTGTCAGGAACTAGAGGTTGCAGGGAGTTAAGGACTACAAAGAAGCACAGGAGAATTTTTCGAGGTGATAAAATTCTATTTTGTTTGCATCAGTAGTTACACAACTGTAGGCATCTTCCAAACTCATAGAGCTGTACACACAAAAAAAGAATGTTTTTTACTACCGAGGTTACTGCAAAAAAACAAAAAACGAAACAAAACATGTATTATGTAATTATTAAATACTAGGACCAAAAGAGATGCAACAGAAAGAGAATATAAAGATACAATACCAGTTCATACAAGCAACGGAATTTGACCTGGAAACAAATATTGCTTCCGTTTAATTCACTGTGGTCAGTGGATGTTGAATGCCTCACCTGTGCTGAGCACTATACTTTGTCCAGGGATAGATAGTGAACTCAGCTTCTGACTGCAAGAAGCAGTGTTTTCTGTGACACATGCACAGGCATATATAATGGACATTTTAATGATTTGCTCTCCTCCAAAATGGGGCAAATTCAGTTCTAATCATGTTTGCTGTTTTAGAGCAAATCCAAGGGAGCTGTTCAGAGGCAATACCAGGCAGCAGCAGCTTTTGAAAAGCATTTCCTCATTTCTATCTCCTCATACTGGGGATGTCAGTATCCTGAGAGTAAATTCATGGAGAGATGATGGGTGGCATGAAGCAAACGAGCGTCTTCCTACTAACGGGAGTAGTCAGAAAAGGACCCATCACAGGCCAGGGCATGCTGAGGTGTATCACACAGCTCTGGGACAGATGGTTCCATCCATACCTCCACTTGACTGACAGCCACTTACTCTTGGGTGAATGACTTGTTACCTAGTAATGAAACCACTCACTCTGATGACTGAAGTCATTGCAGCCCTGCAATCACAATCAGCCAGAAAAGTCATTCCTTGTGGGAATACAACAGGAGTCCTGGCACAAGGAAATATTCAGAGAGCAATAAAAGTGTTATTACCGCAGAGTGCAACATTGTCTATGTGGCTGGTGGTTCTACCCAGAGGTGCTTTCTATCAATTCTGTTTATCTGCCCATAGTGCTGCACCCTTGTGTTATATGCTGTCTCACCTTTTCATTGTATTCTGTTCTGAAGGAAGGGAGCATGCTGGAAGATATCCAGGTAGAGAATAATCGCTATATCTGCGTAGCACTTAATAGCTATTGAACTCCTTAATCTTCCATACAGCTCTGTACAGTAGTAGAGGGCATTATTATCACCTCAGTTGTAGAAGGAAACAACAATCCAACAGAAAAGGTATGGAATCAATTCCTAAGTGTGAGTTTTCTGACCCCTAGCCTAGCATACTTTCCTCTCTATCATGACACACATGTCTGCTCAATCGTGTCTGACTCCTTGTGACCCCATGGACTGTAGCCAGTCAGGCTTCTCTTCCCATGGGATTTCCCAGGCAAGAATACTGGAGTGGGTTGCCATTTCCTACTCCAGAGGGTCTTCCTGACCCAGAAGTTGAACACTGATTCTTCCTGCTTTCCATGATCTTTCAAGGAATCTAATAAACTGGTAATTGGTTGGTGGGCTTGTAGCACTCCTGGTCTCATCAATGTAAGTGAGAATTACCATGATGCAGTTATTTAAGGGAAAATGGAAAAGCCCTCACACAGACTTTTACTGTAATCCATGCCTGTTCTTAAAATTATCATATTTTTCTCCTTGGATTAAAATATCTACTATAGGTGTGTGGGAGCCAGAGAGGCAGTTGTGATATTTGACCAGTATCAGTTACTAATGAGTTAGTATTAGTATTAATTAAGCAGGTATTTATTGAACAGATCTATGAAGAGAGACTATGATAATAGCTATAAAATAACTACCACCTATTAAGTATTTAATAGAGATTCATCTTTAACACATTGTTTCCTTTCATAACAACCTTCTGAGAAAATTTTAAATGAGGGACTGAGAATTAGAGGTTAAATAATCAGATCAGATCAGTCGCTCAGTCGTGTACGACTCTTTGCGACCCTGTGAATCGCAGCACGCCAGGCCTCCCTGTCCATCACCAATTCCCGGAGTTCACCCAGACTCACGTCCATTGAGTCAGTGATGCCATCCAGCCATCTCATCCTCTGTCGTCCCCTTCTCCTCCTGCCCCCAATCCCTCCCAGCATCAGAGTCTTTTCCAATGAGTCAACTCTTTGCATGAGGTGGTCAAAGTACTGGAGTTTCAGCTTTAGCATCAGTCCTTTCAAAGAAATCCCAGGGCTGATCTCCTTCAGAATGGACTGGTTGGATTTCCTTGCAGTCCAAGGGACTCTCAAGAGTCTTCTCCAACACCACAGTTCAAAAGCATCAATTCTTCAGTGCTCAGCCTTCTTCACAGTTCAATTCTCACATCCATACATGACCACAGGAAAAACCATAGCCTTGACTAGACAAACCTTTGTTGGCAAAGTAATGTCTCTGCTTTTGAATATGCTATCTAGGTTGGTCATAACTTTCCTTCCAAGGAGTAAGCGTCTTTTAATTTCATGGCTGCAGTCACCATCTGTAGTGATTTTGGAGCCTAGAAAAGTAAAGTCTGACACTGTGTCCACTGTTTCCCCATCTATTTCCTATGAAGTGATGGGACCGGATGCCATGATCTTCGTTTTCTGAATGTTGAGCTTTAAGCCAACTTTTTCACTTTCCACTTTCACTTTCATCAAGAGGCTTTTTAGTTCCTCTTCACTTTCTGCCATAAGGGTGGTGTCGTCTGCATATCTGAGGTTAAATAATATGTTCACCTAAAAAGTGGAAGAGCCAGGTTTGCGAGCCAGATCTACCTTAGCTGTGACTTTGTGAACAAAACAGAACTTTTGTACTCAAGTAGATTCAAGTGTACGAGGAATCCTGAGAAAAACTCCTGAAAGATGTGATGGGAGCTATAAGAGAAGGATGAGCAAATATGCTTTGATATTTGAAAAGAAGGAAAAGTTTACCTGGCTGAAGGGGCTTCCTGGAGGAAGTGGCACCCAAGGTGGGTTCAGAAGGAAAAGGAGGACTATTGTCGTAGACAGGGAGGTTTGTCTGTAGTCTATTAATATGCTTAAATAGAAACTTTGATGCTGTATATCAGCAGAGAACAACACAAGCAGATTCTGACTCTTGGAGTTTTATTTGAAATTTGTTCTTGACCCATGGGTCAAAACTCAGAGCTCTTCCTCTCTCCTAGAGTCAGTAACACACACACTCTCTCTCTCTCTCTCTCTCACACATACAATCCTAGTGATTGTGTGAACACATACACACATAATTGGTGTGGTTTTAATAATTATCTTTTTCAAAATGTCATTTTTCCCAGGAGAACTTAAAAGCAAAATGACATCATGTCTGCCGTTTAAAAGTAATTCAACAAAAAATGTTATATATGTATATACATATATGTTCTTGTTGTTCAGTCACCCAGTCAGGTCTGACTCTTTGCGACCCCATGGACTGCAGTACCCCAGGCCTCCCTGTACATATGTGTTGGTGTACATATATATATATATATATATATGTAATATTATACATTATATATAGACCACTATTAAAGAAGAGTAGAGTAGATGGAGAAGGCAATGGCACCCGACTCCAGTACTCTTGCCTGGAATATCCCATGGACAGAGGAGCCTGGTAGGCTGCAATCCATGGGGTTGCTAAGAGTCAGACATAACTGAGTGACTTCACTTTCACTTTTCACTTTCATGCATTGGAGAAGGAAATGGCAACCCACTCCAGTGTTCTTGCCTGGAGATTCCCAGGGATGGGGGAGCCTGGTGGGCTGCCGTCTATGGGGTCACACAGTCGGACATGACTGAAGCGACTTAGCAGCAGAGTAGATGGATGAATGGATGGATGGAGAGAGGGAAGGAGAGAGAGAGACAAGAAAATGTGGAACAGGTTAACAATTAGTGAAAGATAGGTTCTAAATGAAGAGTATGTAGGTATACACTATGTGATCATTTAACTTTTCTTTAAATTTTTCTATAAAAAAGAGAAAATGTAAAAGATAAAGAAATGGCAAAAGAAGCAAATAAAAACCACCCATAACCTACCCCACCCCCTCCATCAGACATAGCCACATCAACACATCATAACATTTGGGTGCATTTTTTTCCAGCCTTTTTTTCTATGGCTATGGTTTTCATTTACATGATTTTGTCATCAGGTTGTTTGGACAGCTCTGTGACCTGCTGCTTTTCACTTAGCACTGTGGCCGAAGCATTTTCTCACATTAGTGAAATCCCTCAATGGAAAAATCATTCTCCTGGATCAAGATTTACTAATCTATTCATACTGCCCTCTCCTCTTCCTGTCATAGCTAAGCTTCTTCAAGGGTGCTCTCTCATTCCTCAACCTCCATTCACTCTTCCGCCCACTTAAATCCAGCATCTTCATGGCAACTTCTTGGACAATGTGAGACACCACTAAGCCTGGTTGACACATTTCGGTTCTTGTCTTACTGTCTTCTCATCTTTCTTTCTTGAGGTTTCCTGTCTCCTTTCTTGAGGTTTCACCACTGTGTCCTGTTGCCTTTCCTGTGTTAGTTGGATCCTTCTCAGAAATTTCACATGCCTCTCCTCCTTCCCATTTCTTAAACACTGGTATTCCTCAATGCCCTGTCCTTGATCTGAGGTTCTCCTCCCTCTGACATTCTCCCTGGGCAAGAGGTCTTACTGGCTCACCTGGTTTTAACTTCCAGCTAGGGACCTCCCTGGTGGTCCAGTGGTTAAAAATCTGCCTTCCAGTGCAGGGGACTTGGGTTTGATCCCTGGTTCAGGGAACTGAGATCCCACATGCCCCAGGGCAACTAAGCCCGCAGGCTGCAACTAGAGAAGCCAGTGCACTGCAGCTACTGATCCTGTCTTCTCTAGAGTCCGTGCTCCACAAGAGAAGCTCATGTGCCACAACTAGAGAAGGTCTGCATGCCGCAGCAGAGACCCAGCAACAACCAAAAGTAAAACTTAATTAATTAATAAAAATTAAACTATTCTTGTCAAACAAAAACTTCCACCTATATTCTGACAACTTTTAAATCTTCCTCTTTATCTCTGAACTCTCACTTGTACTTCAGTCTCCGAATCTCATGGCTGACTGAGAAATCTGCAAGTTCCATAGTCATCTTAAATGCAACATTCGTTTGATTCTGATTGGTGGACACTAAATCTCATTTGAAACCCTAGCTTCAAGGATGTTTCTGAAGTAAGGTTTTCAACTTTACAATGTCTGCAGTAGAGGAGGGCACTCTAGAAGAAGGTTGGAAAAGATCTTAAATGCCACTCTACTATATTCATAAAACCTGCAGTTTCTGGAAAGTCATTGTATTAGTTATCTACTGCCTGCATAGCAAATTATCCCAAAACTAACAGCTCAAAGCAACAGACATTATTTTCATAGTTTCTCAGGGTCAGGAATTTGGGAATGGCTCAGCCAAATGGTTCTGGTTAAGCATCTCTGACAACATAGCTGTCAAGATGTTAGTTGGTGTTGCAGTCATCCAAAGTCTTGACCAGGTCTGGAAGATACACTTCCAAGATGGCTCGTTCCCATGGTGGTTTGCAGGAGCCTCAGTTCCATGCTAAGTTTAGCAGAAGGCCTCTATTCCTTACCATGTGGGCCTCTTCCTGGAGCTGCTTGATTGTCCTTACAACATGGTAGCTTGCTTCCCTCCCCACCCCACAGAGCAAGTGTTCCAAGAGAGAGAACCAGGAGGAGGCCACAAACATTTTAAGAGCTAGTCTTGGAGATCCACACTGTGAATTCTGTCAAACTCTATTTGACAGACTGCAGTCCATTGGGTCACAAAGAGTCAGACATGACTGACCGACTGAACAAGAGCAACTGTTTGTTAGAAGCAAGTCACAACAGCAAATCCATTCTCAAGGTGAGGGAAATTTGTTTCCATTTTTTGAAGAGAAGAATATCACAGAATTTGTGGATGTATTTTAAAACTTCCGTGGTTATCTTATCAAGAGTTAACAGGGCAGGAGGGTAGTTAAGATGGAAATAATGCTACAATAAAGCTGATCCAGTAAGGGCTATACTTTTGGGGTATGAGATAAATATGATTGATCTAGGCAGCCTCATCATTATGTATCCCCAGCACCTAGTATGACATAAATATGTCTGATCCACCAGGGAAGCCCAAACCATAATATAAAGTCATTCAGTAGCCAATCTGCTTGCATTGGGTTCTAACTTGCTTCTTTAACAAGACAACTCATTTCAAAACAGTTCACAAAACCCAAACATCATGGAAAGTCAGTTTGAAACCCTCATGTATCTGTTGTTCAGGGTTTGTGATCAGCAAATAGAAGCTACAGTGAAGAGCAGGTCAATAGCCCCATGTGTTGTAGATATTATTAAGATAACCATTGCTTTTCGAGCAGCAGAAAATGTGCTCACCCTCTCAGCTCAGCAAACTCAGATGGGAGAAAAGGTGACTGTTACTGTTCTTTCTTTTTTCACCAGCCTGAATCGCTAGCTATTTTTGAAAAGTTGCTTCCTGTCTAGCAAGATGCAGTTAATGACAGAGCAGCGTGTTTCTCACTCATCAATCTGAACTAGCAGGTCTAAACCAGCGCAGCACTTTTGAACGTATCGTTGGAGAGATAAAATGGAATGTCAGATTGGTCATCTTTGAAAGGCTTTCTTGAATCACATGGCTGGTTTTCTGAAGAGTGAAAAACAAGCCTCAGGGTGACAACACCCCATTGCTCAGGCAAGGATTTCTGAGAAATCCACCGAACTCCCCTTTAAAATGTTGGTTTTGGGCATCTAATCTTGAAACTTGCCTCAAGGTTTTGTTTGGAAGACACTGGATTGGACATGCTGTTATAGCAAAATGTTTCTTTCAACCTAGAAAACTTAGCTTATAGTTAAATAAAGGCAATTTTAAGCAATTTATTTATTTTTCAGCAGACATGTGTTGAGCTCTTATTAGAAACTTGTTGGTATGCTAAGTCTTGGGAATTCAGGGTGAACGAGAAAAGTGGTTCCTGCCTCCATGGCTGTTGAAGTCCAGCTTTTTATTCCTGACTGAGAACTCAGTGTCAGAATCAAGTAAAGCATGACCCTTTGATCTCTACTTAGTCTTGCCTAGAACTGGAAGGTGACTTGATTTGACAGGCCTTTGGAAAGAACACAGAAGGACCTATCATCTGACACCATCTCAGTCTTTTTGCTGCTCTGTTTTCAAAGTCATAAACAAGCTCTATAAAGCTGTGACTGCGTGTTCCTCTTTAAGTGAGTGGGGCTCTGCCACAAGGCCTGGTGATGTCAGTAAAGGCAGGAAACATCTCTCTGCGGGCACCCTTCCCAGATCAGTCAGGTGGGCACCATGGGCAACGCTGTGAACTTTGTACATCCAAAAATTAGTTTTTCATGCCGCAAGTGACAGAAACCCAAACACTCTGCTATCCTCAGGAGCAGTACATAGTCTGTCCTGTGTGTGTGTTCAGTCGTGTCTGACTCTTTGCAACCCCATGGACTGTAGCCCACCAGGCTCCTCTGTCCATGGGATTTTCCAGGCAAGAATACTTTAGTGGGTTGCCATTTCCTCCTCACAGAGGATCTTCCCTATCCAGGGATTGAAGTCGTGTCTCTTGCATCTCCTGCATTGGCAGGCAGATTCTTTACCAGTAGTGCCACCTGGGAAACTCAAATAATGCCACCCGGACCTGTTTCTCAGCTTTGCTTCCCCAGGCTGTGAGCTGTCTCATAGCATCCCTCGGTCTTACTCTCTTCCTGGTAACAAGGTAACTTCTACAGGCTTGGAAACCTCAGATTTTCATACCCTGATCCAGAGGAAGAATAAAAGCTTTTCTTGCAACTGCTGGAATCCTATTGCTCTGATTGGTTACCTGCCTACTTTTGAACAATCACATGGCCCATGTGAGTGGGATATTCTCATTGGCTTAGACCATGAGAGCTCTTCTTTGGAGCTGGAACTGGGATGGATCCCACCCAAGTTGCCTACTGACATTAAAGGAGAGGTGATTTAAAGGAAATCTGGGCACTATTAGAAACGGAGGGGTTGTGGATGCCTCTGTCACTGTTTTTAGTGTTCTCATCCTTCCTTTTTTTTTTTTTTTAAATAGATTAAATTTTTTTAGAGTAGTTTTTGATTTACAGAAAAATCGGCAAGATAGTATAGAGGATTGCCATATATACCCCATGCCTAATTTCCCAGATTATGAACACCTTCCAGTGTATGCTGCATGTATGATCAGTTGTGTCCAACTCTTTGAGACCCTGTGGACTGTAGCCCACCAGGCTCCCCTGTCCACGGAATTCTCCAGGCCAGAATACTGGAGTGGGTAGCCATTCCCTTCTCCAGGGTATCTTCCTGACCCAGGGATCAAACCCGTGTCTCTTGCATCTCCCACTTTGCAGGCAGATTGTTTACCTCTAAACCATCAGGGAAGCCCCAGTATATGGTACATCTGTCATATTAATGAACTAATACTGATAAATAGTTGTTCAGTAAGATCCATATTTTACTTAGATTCTCTTATTTTTACCTAATATCGTTTGCCTGTTCCTGGATCCCATTAATGCAGTTCCTGGATACTATATTACAATTAGTTTTCATTTCTTCTTAGGCTACTCTTGGTTATGGCAGTTTCTCAGACCTTCCTTGGTCTCCCTCTCCTTTACTAAGTGGTTTAAAATCAACTATTGCCTTTATTGAATCAACGTGTCCAGCTCATAGTAGGAGTTGAAGAAATTACTTTTTGGATGGTTAAATTAATAAAAGTTGACTTTTATAGTCTCTGTTCATTTAATGGTTTTAGGAATTTTCCCTTTAGGAGAATTTATATTTTTAAACCAGAATTTGATTTAAACCAGACAGGATGATGCTCTAAGCATGAAATTACAGGTTCAGTTGGGGAAGGGGGTGGTAATGAGATTGTGGTAGGAAGAATTTGGCTAGTGATGACTTCAAGGCACATCTGAATTCATGTTATAGAAGCAGGCTTATGTCGAGTCCCATATCATGAATAGAACTTTGATATAATGGAGGATTGGATTCAGAAGATAGCCACTGTGTGGGATGTTTAGGAGGGATGTTTACTGGTCAAGGAAATAACTACTGTAGCTAATCTGCTGCTTTCTGTAAAAGGAAATTTGGAAAAGGAAACTGGGGCTACAGAAGGTGGTAGGAGGTATTATTTATTTTATTATTCATTTTGTATTTTCATAGCCCCTGAAGGTGGGATGATAATTAAACCCTCCCATTAATAAATAAACAAAATGTATTTATTTATAATTTATAATTTTAATAATTTATTATTTATAAATAAAATATATTAATTAATATATAAATAAAATAATAATACATAATAAATAAAGATATGTATATATTTTAAGCTGAATTTAGGGCTTCCTTCATATCTCAGTTGGTAAAGAATCCACCTGCAATTCAGGAGACCCCAGTTTGACTCTTGGGACAGGAAAGATCCACTGGAGAAGGGATAGGCTACCCACTCCAGTATTCTTGGGCTTTCCTTGTGGCTCAGCTGGTAAACAATCCACCTGCAATGTGGGACACCTGGGTTTGATCCCTGGGTTGGGAAGATCCCCTGGAGGAGGGAAAGGCTACCCACTTCAATATTCTGGCCTGGAGAATTCCATGGACTATAGTCCACGGGATCCCAAAGAGTTGGACATGACTGAGCAATTTTCACTTTCACAATTAACAATTCAATGTTTAGCCCTTCATAGTTTGCTAATAGTCAGCTGTGAGCTTTAGCCCTGGAACATTTAAGACCAGGATTATTCTAGCAAATTCTGGCTCTTTCATGGTTTTATGCTGCACATAGCCTCATCCTCTGGTACTGGAGGGATATAGTGACAGGCAGTTCCTAAAACTGACAGAGATAGTGAGTGAAACTCTGGAAACTAATTGTATGGTATTTGCTGCCCTAAGGCAGTTAGTGGTTAGTCTTGGCCAAGGGTAGGATTTTTGAGTCCTGTTTCAAGAAGACTTAGTTCGGAAAAATAGGAGGATGTCAATAGCTTCCTCCCTCTACATAAAGGCATGCAATCCCGTGGGGATTTGTCTCGGGCTTGGACCAACCTTGAGTACATCTGTGCAGCAGGCAAGCCCTGTGTTCCACATCCTGGTGGTTCTTTCCCTCTCTCTCCCCTTGTTGCCAATTCTGATTCCTCTCTTTTTAAATGAAAGGGCCATCGTGCTAAGATCCTTGTACCCTCTTGTTTACCTCTCATAGTACACTCTCTGGAAAGGGCCTGCCAAATCTGTTTGTATCAGGATATAAATACCTGAAAATATTCAATCTTTGTCAAGAAATGGACCTTTAATTGTAAAATTTCAGGCACTAGATAGCTGTGAGAAGGGCGTGGAGGGTGGATACAGTTTTCAGTAGGATACCTTCCATCCCAGTGCTCCTGAACTATTGCTGGAACTACCCAGCACCCACCTGATGTATGGCCAAAGTTGGGAACTCGGGTCAGGGTCAGCACCTGCTCAGATGTACTGAATTGGAGAAAGCCTCTCCTTTCCCAAACTAGATTCTTCTGGGTTTGATACAGAGATCTTGCAGTTGTCCTGGTGTCTTATTGAGGAAGACAAGCACTTGTCTCCTGCTCTGTATTTTATGTGCATGTGTTCAATCCAATAAACATTTCCAGAGCACCTACTTCTTCCAGGTAATGTGTGAAGCTCTGAGCTAGGTAAGTTAGTACTGAATTCCCAGTATGTGAAGCCTAAAAAAGGATAAGTTGTTCTTCCAGAAGGCCCATTAGGGAGTGTATTCTTTTCTTGTGACAGAATGACCTGTGAAGGACATAGTGAGACTTTGGAACTAAGGGGTGAGTCCTGCTGGGAAGGACTGCTTCAGAAGCAAGTGGAAGTTCCACAGTGCCTTGCTGGATTTGACAAGAAAAGATGGAGGAAAGGAAAATCATTCCCAACAGTAAGACTAGTCATGAGGTACCTGATCAGGTTAGGCTGTAGCCTGAGGAGCACCGAGGACAAAGGAAGGAAGATAATGGAGACAGCGTCTTGGGGCCAGTGAGGATTCAACACTCAACTCAGCACTGTTTACCAGCAATGTGGCCTTGTATTGTTTACATATCTCTTCTGTGCCTCATTTTCTCATCTGTAAAATGGGGATAATAGCAGGAGCTAACTTGGGGGCTTGATGTCAGCATATGGAATCTAGAAAGATGGTACTGATGAATGTATTTGCAGGGCAGCAATGGAGATGCAGACACAGAGAACAAGAGAACCGACTTGTGGACACAGTGGAGGAAGGAGAAAGTGGGATGAACTCAGATAGTATCATGGAAACATACACATTACCATATGTAAAATAGGTAGCAAGTGAGAATTTGCTGTTTAGAACAGGGAGCTCAACCCAGTGTTCTGTGATAATTTAGAAGGAGACGGGGACAAGATGGGTCGGGAGTTCAGGAGGGAGAGGATTTATATATACTTCTGGCTGATTGGTCTTGATGTGTGGCAGAGGCCAACACAAGCTTATAGAGCAGTTGTTCTCCAATAATTGTATTTTGTTCTATACTTCTCCAAAAAAAGAGACATATCCAGGATATGTGCTTGGAAAAATCCATGACACACAGTAACAGCTCAAGATGTTCTTGTATAGTTAAGATAATACTAGATATTATACCAAATAAACCTCCAAATATCAGTGCTTGGCACAACAGAGGTTGATTTTTCATTCATGTAATTTCATTCATTTCATTAGTCCTATAGGGATGGTCCTCTTCTCAGAAGTTCTTCAATTCAGTGACTCACCATTCATGAGCCCTTGGCATTTAGTCAGCAGATGGGCGTGGGAAAAACACAATTCCTTTTAACCTATACCCGGGCCTGAAAGTGACACGTATCATGTGGTGAGAACATGTCCCGTGGCCCTACCTAGCTGGTAGCTACTTCCCAGGACAGTTTTTACTCATGGGGTGGGGTGGGGTGGGTGTGGATTTTGATGTTGAGTTAGATGCCTCTGCCTCTGTTAGTTAGGAATATGAAGAGGAAGAAGAAGAGGAAGAAAAAGAGGAAGACGCTGGGGACTGATCATAAACATCGTGGCTCTGGACTGAGAATCTAGATTTCGCCCAAAGATGTAATAGTTGTTAGGCGGGGCAGCAGTGATACCCTCCTCCCCCATTTAGGCACCCATAGCTCAGTGTCTCTTGTTTTCCCTTCTGGGAGTCTGACACTTCAGCTGGCCCACAGAGCTAGCTAGTGGTCATCTCGTTTTCCCTGTCATTGCTGAAATGAAGTGGGCTATGGGATTTATAGCCTATATAAGGCTTTTGAGTTGGTTTATTAGAGTGAGTTCATGCAGAGGGTTAGCCAAATAGCCCTCCAAGTTGAAAAATAATAACACTATAGCTTTATCTCTGCTTTTATCTGAGGAGCCACAAAGCACTTTGCAAAGCCTGACAGCATCCCCTGAGGTGACTAATATTATAGCTATTTTAACAGGGAGATTTTATCTCTGTTACAAGATACTATAAAGCCGTTCTGAAAACACCCTGGCCAAGGTTGAAAATTCTATTCAGGAAACAGAGGCGATTGGATACCGGCTCTGTTTTCCCTTCTCCCCATTAGGTTCTATGTAAAGGTCTATATTTTATCATTATGATGACTTTCTTGTCAGTATCTCTGGTACATTTCTCTGTACAGGAGACTACTGGGGCCACTGAAGCCCTTTCAGACATTTTAACAGAAAATCATTTCCCTTAGAAAGCTGACATTTCCTCCCCAGAGTAGTGATGCTGTTAAATTCAGAAGAGTGAGAAGAGACTCCTCCCTCTTAATTAAGCTCACACATGAATTTATGCTAAAGTTATTAGGGGGAGTTTGCTTTCCAAAGTATCTTGGTAGATGATCATTTGGAAAAATCAGAATTTTGGCTCCTTTAAGCATGCTCTCCCTAGCATCTCTCTCATTTTTACTTTTATTAATAAGAGTTACATGCTCTAGAGACAAATTTCCTTTAGAATCCATGAATTGCCACTCTCATCAAGAGTAAATTTAGAGTGGAGGAAATTGTTTCTTTTATCCATTAAGTGGGTGTTCAGTCGCTAAGTCATGTCTGACTCTTTGTGACCTCATGGACTGCAGCATACCAGGCTTCCCTGTCCTTCACTATCTCCAGGAGTTTGCTCAGATTCATGTCCATTGAGTTGGTGATGTTATCTAACCATCTCATCCTCTGCTTCCCCCTTCTCCTTTTGCCTTCAATCTTTCCCAACATCAGGGTATTTTCCAATGAGTCAGCTCTTCGCATCAGGAGGCCAAAGTATTGGAGCTTCAGCTTCAGCATCAGTCCTTCCAAGGAATATTCAGGGTTGATTTCCTTTAGGATTGACCGGTTTGATCTCCTTGCCATTCAAGGGACTCTCAAGAGTCTTCTCCAGCACCACAAGTACAAAACCTTTATTCTGTTGTCATAGTGTTATTCCCTTAGACTCTGAGATGGGTATTTGTGTCAAGATATTTATAGGAGAGTACTGTCATTAATCACCTATATGAGGGGGCGAAGAAAGTAGGATTGGGAAGAGGGAGGAGTTGACCTGTGAAACAGTTGTAAC
Source organism: Bos indicus x Bos taurus (assembly GCF_003369695.1). Taxonomy (NCBI): domain Eukaryota; kingdom Metazoa; phylum Chordata; class Mammalia; order Artiodactyla; family Bovidae; genus Bos; species Bos indicus x Bos taurus. The sequence goes on along the minus strand of NC_040076.1, from coordinate 107,750,038 downwards.
AAAGGCCTCAGCTGGGAATTCTAGAACTAGAAAGGTCTATCAAAGTTGTCCGGAACTGAGATAAGAGGGCCTTGCTTTCCATATCTCTGCATTATCAGCCATTGAATATGAACCACCTGTGGGAGGTCATATAACTTTGAGGAAAGGAAGCCAAGAGCAGTTCCTGGGAGGGATGCTGCTGTGTGCCACCAGTGGCCAACACTCTTGGCACCTGAGGAAATGGGTGTCTTGGTCCTGAAGGGCATCCCGAGCCATGCACCTCAGCAATGACTATAGTTCACCACTTGATTGCTCAGATCTACTGTTTTCAAATATTAAGTTCCCTCTGTTTGGAAACAGGTCATCCAGAATTCCAGTTAGCCTCTTTCCAAGGGAAGCTTATAAAAAGAAGGTTAGAAGATGAACCTCAGCCCCTTCACAGTTGCTGGTCTCAGGGTCACATTGATACTCATCATTTCTTTCCTTTACTACCCACCATTCACCCTAAGTTAGCACTTTGCAGGTCCAAGTGGCTTATTTTATGAGGCAACCCAGATTCTCATCCCTTAGGGGTCTGAACCCCTGATTCCGATGTCCTTCGTGGTCTGTGACTGCTATGTTTAATCTTAAAAACTGGGTAGGAAAGTACCAAGAGACACCCCAGTAGACACCTGGTCAGAAGGAATTACTCCCTCTCTGCTGGCCAGGACCTATGGAGCTGATGAGTTATGAAGATGGAAAACACAATTTTCCCAAGTAGGTCACTGGGAGTGATCATAGTGGGGCCACTCCTACTTCTATCCCTTGGTTCCTGGTCTAGGCAGCAGATAGTATTTGAAAGGTGTCATCTCTAAACTGATATCTCAATAAGCCTTCCAAAGGTCAGCTGAGTCCAGCAGCTTCTGGCTTGTGCAGTAAGCGATAGGAGCCCGGATACCCACTGCTGTACCTTCTTTGTTCCAAAGTAGGTTCCTTGGTTCAATGTGATACCAAGTGTGATTCCATATTGGTGGGACAAACACTCTATAAGCCCTTGGATAGTAGGGTAGGATGAGATCCTATGGGTAGAGAAAGCAAATCTAAACCTAGAATATGTGTCAGTTCCAGTCAAGATCAATCACTATCACTTTTAAAAAGAAGGGCTTCAGTGTAATCAACTTGTCTGTAAGTAGATGTTTGGTCTTCTCAGGGGATGGTGCCTTACGGAGAATCACTGGTCTTTTGTACTAACAGATGGAATGTTTGATAGCAGTGGAAGCTAGATAAGGCTTGATGCAAGGAATCCCATGCTGTTAAGCCCCTTTGTACCCTCCCTTCCTGTCGTCATGGCTACTTTGTTCATATGGCCATTGGCCAAAACTGATAGCGTCCAATGACGGAGGCTATCACCATGTGCTCTAGTAGTTCTGTCCACTTAGTTGTCAGAAGGTATCAGTGTCCATGGTCCTCAAAATATCTAAGTATTTCCCTTTCTTCAGTGTATTGCCTAAGTAAATGGTCATAGATCCCTTTTGGGAAGACCTGAGTTAATATTGATTGCCTTGCTATGGCATTCAGTCAGTATTATTTAATGATTACTTTTCCAGGATCTATCAAACATCTGATGTATTTGCACCTGCCAGTACACTCCCCTCCTTTGGTATCTCTTTCTAGTTCACCATTGGTTAAAAGGTTTAAAAACTGCACTGTTAAAATATGCCAGGGTTAGTCCATTCTTCCCCTCTGAGTGGTGATAGAATCATCTTTGCAGCTGGCTAGCAGATGACCTCTCCCCAAAATTCCATCTTATAGTCTCCTTCATTGGGTCACTCTGGTACCAATAAACCCAAAGTAATGACAATAAGGATAATAATAGAGTAAGCACTTTCAGTTCAGTTCAGTCACTCTTTGCAACACCATGAATTGCAGCACGCCAGGCCTCCCTGTCCATCACCAGCTCCCAGAGTTCACTCAAACTCATGTCCATTGAGTCAGTGATGGCATCCAGCCATCTCATCCTCTGTTGTCCCCTTCTCCTCCTGCCCTCAATCCCTCCCAGCATCAGAGTCTTTTCCAATGAGTCAACCCTTCTCATGAGGTGGCCAAAGTACTGGAGTTTCAGCTTTAGCATCAGTCCTTCCAATGAACACCCAGGCCTGATCTCCTTCAGAATGGACTGGTTGGATCTCTTTGCAGTCCAAGGGACTATCAAGAGTCTTTTCCAACACCACAGTTCAAAAGCATCAATTCTTTGGTGCTCAGCTTTCTTCACAGTCCAACTCTCACATCCATACCTGACCACTGGAAAAACCATAGCCTTGACTAGATGGACCTTTGTTGGCAAAGTAATGTCTCTGCTTTTGAATATGCTATCTAGGTTGGTCATCACTTTCCTTCCAAGGAGTAAGCATCTTTTAATTTCATGGCTGCAGTCACCATCTGCAGTGATTTTGGAGCCCCCAAAAATAAAGTCTGACACTGTTTCCACTGTTTCCCCATCTATTTCCCATGAAGTGATGGGACAAGATGCCATGATCTTCGTTTTCTGAATGTTGAGCTTTACGAAGTGCTTATTCTGTGCCAGGAACTCTTCTAAGTTCTCACATATTAATGCATTTACCTTACAAATTAACTCTCTGTGATTATCAGTGATATAATCCTAAAGGGTAGAAAGATAAGTAACTCTCTCAAATTAGTACAGGTGAATAAGTGATTTGAACCCAGGCCTAATTTCAGAGCCCATGCTCATAATCGGTACATTATTCTACTCTAATTGCTAGTAAATGGTGGCTATTATTTTTCTTATATCTTCTAACAAGTCTTTGACATACAGTAATGTTATAAGAAAGGGCTTTGTTGGAATTTACATTTAGAGCTACTTTTTGATGGATGGAGCCCATTTTAAAATGAGATATTCTTTCCTTGGGCTTGCCTGGTGGCTCAGTGGTAAAGAATCCACCTGTAATGCAGGAAACCGACGTTCAACCCTTGGAGAAGGAAATGACTACCCACTCCAGTTTTCTTGCCTGGGAACCTGGTAGGCTACAGTTCATGGGGTCTCAAAGAGTTGGACATGACTGAGCAACTAACACTCATATTCATCCTTTCTTTAGGAATGTGATTCTCAAAATTGTCTGTGTGTTCAAATCACCTGGGTAACTTTTAAAACTCGTAACCCTCAGGCCACATGCCAAAAAGTCAGCATCTCTAGGGGCTAGACCAGACACGAGTATTTTTTGGAAGGTCTCCAGGTGATTATAATATGCAGTAGTATTTGCAAACTGCTGCCCTAGGGCTCCATCTGCCCCTCTGTCTCCCAGCAGGACTGTGCTTGAGTTTCTTCCCTTTGCAATATCTTCTCCAGGGAGCACATTCATTGTCCATGCTTGGGATGGTTCATGTCTCTTTCTAGGATCCCAGACTCACTCCTGCCCTATACACTTATGCAATAGGCTCAGTTTGTAATTTCCATTTTTCAGAGGAAATCAAGGCTCTGTGAGACTAAGTAACTTACCCAGAGTCACATAGATAGGAAGTCGTGGAGCTAGGATCCAAACCCAGATCTGATTCTAGAGTCCATGGGATTGGCCATTATATTATGCCACTACTTACTGTACATATCCATCCATTTCTTAATTCTTATGTGCCAAGCTAAACCTTTAACTCCCCCCACCTCCAGCCTCTCCCATGCCCCACCTTCTGAAAAAGAAAACAAATGTCCATTCTCCTGCATTCTTTGTCTTCTTTAAAGGCAGCTACAATTTGATTTGTCTTTGATGCCCCCATTTCCTCCGTTACTTGTGTGTAAGTGACCTATTAGAATGTTAGGCGGAAATTGGAAACTGAGCTGTAGAGCCTGACTGGAGTGGGGAGTGTGGGTGTGGGAAGTCTGGTCGGATCTGGGGAACTGTGAAGGGTGGGTTAGTACTAAAATCCAACCCATTGTCAGCTCTGGTCCACTGACCTCCGTAGAATCTCCCACATCCAGCATTTCTCCATGGCTGCCGCCATTGCCCTGTTTCAAACCGCTGTTTCCTCTGTCTCTTCTAAATGATTTCCCTTGTTTCCTAACTGTTCTCTCCCACCTCCAGTCTTCCTTAGATCCAGATAAAGCCAGACTGAAATACAGGTCTGATCATGGCATCTGAGTCCACCTTGGATCCGCTGATGAGAAATACATTCTCAAATGTGAGAATTATTTCCATAGACATCATAGAAAGTTTAGAAAATCATGTCACTTGATCCAATAGATTTTCTCCTGAAGACATGGAAACTATGCCAGAAGCTATCTTAATTATATCTTATAGGCTATAGGATCCAGAACACAAGGCACAAACTCAGTTGCCTACAGGGGCCAGGCAGGGAATATAGATAAATATGGAGATAGGGAGGCAGGATGCTCAGGCAAACTGAAGTGTTTTCCTTATGCAGAGAGTAGCTGCTGTCAGCTGAGCACATCATTACCTTGTGTGCTCTGGGTCCAGGGAAGCCAGCTCTTCCCATTTTCCTCCAGAAGCCAGAATTTTCAATTTAATATCACATCTCCTGACTTTTAAATGTTAGGAACTGAGTCAGAATTTTTACTAGCATAGTATATACTCACAGACAAATCATACCCAGGACTGATATGGTCTGTGGCCTCCAGTTTGCAACCAGTGGACTAGGGAAGGTTGTTTTCTCCTCTGTGTACTCTGACTCTCTGGTTGAATTGTAAATACTCTAGGGCCTTGAATTTTAAAAGTAGGGCCTGTAAATCCTAATGAAAAGTGCTCTCCAGCAATCTCTGAAATGAGCTTTATCCTATTAAACAAAGAATGTGTGGCAGAAATGGAGACATTCCTTCAATGGTTATAGGGTAACTAGATGGACTGTGAAATTTTAATCAAGCAGAAAAGCATGTGTACTTCACTGAACCAAGAATTCCTCACAGAGGCACGTTTCTCTAATTCTAAACAATTGGAAAAGGGAAAGGAGAAAATAATGGGATGTACCATTCCTGAGCATCTAGTATATACAAAGCATGCTGAGAGGGATAGTAAATATGGTATTCACTCTTCCTATGACATAGAAATGTGGCTGGGTGAGCACTTACTGCCCCTGAACACATTCTCCATAAAATAAGTTGATATGATGACGTTAAAGGAATGATGAGAAGCTATTAGCTTTGCCAGTGAGATATTAGTGATTAGACTATGAGATGTATGGAAAAAAGTAATCATGGGTAAAGTTTTCCTTTTTCCTTGAAAAAAAAAATGAGAGTTCAAAGAAATGAAGTAACACAATGGAGATGAAATAGCTAGTGAAGGAATAAACCCAGGATTCAAGCACAATTGTATATTAATGATAAAATCTGTATTCTTTCCATGGTACTCCACCATTTTTCTACTTTTAATGAAAAGAGTTTGAAAGTTGGGTGATGCTGATCTGAAATCAGTGATCTGAATAATATTAAAAGTGGGAAACCATGGAATCTTAGAGGCATAATTCTCAGGTACTTCCTACTACCTTCTAAAACAGAGTAGAACAGAATTACCTACAAAACAGAAGTAGAGTTACAGGTATAGAAAATACACTTATAGTTACCATGGGGCAACAGGGGTGGGAAACATGGGAAGATTGGGATTGACACATATATCCTACTATATATAAAATAGGTAACTAATAAGGACCTACTGTATAGCACAGGGAACTCTACTCAATACTCTGTGATGAGTATTGAGTACTGTACTCAATACACAGGAGAAGAATCTTAAAAAGAGCAAATATATGTATATGCATAGCTGATTCACTTTTCTGTACACCTAAAACTAACACAACATTGTAAATCAACTATACTCCAATAAAAATTTAAATAATAATAAAAAATGAAACAGAGTAAAGCAAATAAGGCAGTTACCCTAGAACTCTCACTTTGGTGAGCAGATAAACCAATCAAAATGTATAGTTCTGGAAACTAAAGTAGATCACCCTCTGCAGCCTCCCTTGCAGATTGGCCAGTGATTTTGAACAATGGAATTTGGACTGAAGAAAAGTGTACCATTTCTGGGCCCCAGAACTGAAAAATGTGTCTGTGGTCCTTGCATGCTCTTTCTCCCTTTATGTGAGCTGGATGTAGGTGATGGCAACCAGGACCTGGAACTGATGGCAGAGCCTCAGGGTACAAAGAACTGAGGGCACTGAACTACCTCATGATAGGAAGCCACTCATTACCTGGAACACTCACATAGGCCTATATATGTTGAGTAGAGTTCCCTGTGCTATATATAGGTCCTTATTAGTTATCTATTTTGTGTATAGCAGTGTATATGTGTCATCCCCGATCTTCCAATTTATCCCTTTCCTTTTGCCTCCTGATAACTATAAGTTGTGCAGGAGTTCTTTGAGAAATTTTTTTTTTACAACAATTGATACTACTCTAATATACAAATTAGTACTGTGAAGTGAGTATTGCCATATGCAAACCTAAAATATGTGGTTCTAAATTTGCAGTCAGCGAGTTAGGAAAATAGATATTTCAGGCTGAAAAGTTGGAAACTTCAGTGGCAGGACATTTGGTAATGGTTTCCTTGCTTCATTAGACAAGATGTTAAAGCCAAAATTGGCTAGTTTGAGATAAAAAATGGGAGATGATATACAGAATCCAGAAATTCAGGGCTTCACTGGGCTTGAAAAGCCAGCTGCTTCTGAATTTAAACAATAAAATATAGACTCAAAAAGTGTTGAAAGATAAAAGCTCACATAACTTTTGCAACTAATCAGAGGGAGTCCCAATTTGTGATTTTCCTTTCTCCTGGATGTCTGCCTGCATTTCTCTGGCACAGAAGGAGGATTAGATCCTTTAATAAATATTCATTTAGAATAGTCCAAGAAATATGGAATTCCCATCATTGTTTCTGGATTTAGATGTCTGAACTCCCCTCCATTGTTGTGGTAGATTTAACTGTTGTGCATTTAGACAGAGTAGTAGGCAGAATAACTGTCCTTAAGGATTATTAATATCTTAATCCCTGGAACCTGTGGATATGTTACCTTACATGCAAAAGGGACCTCACACCTATGATTATGTGAGGGGCCTTGAGATCAGGAGATTATCTAGGTTGGCCTTAACTATAATAACAAGGGTGCTTAAAAGAGCCATAGAAGATGTGATGACCAAAGTGAGAGAGTCACAGGATTAGAAAAGGTACTACATCGTTGGCTTTGATGTTGGAGGAAGAGGCCATGAGCCAAGGAATGCAGGCAGCCTCTACAAACGAAAAGGCAAGGAACCTGATTCTCTGCTAGTATCTGGAGAAGGAACCAGCTCTGCAACACCATGCCTTCAGCCTAGTGAGACCCATTTTATACTTACGATCTCCAGACCTGAAAAGAGTAAAAATGTGTGTTGGTTTAAGCCAGTATATTTGTGGCAGTTTGTTATGGCAGCCATAGGGACAGATGGTTAAGCTGAAGATCATAGGTATGGCAAAAAGAGAGCTTTTCCCTGTCTTGATTAAATAGGCTCTGAAGACAAGCTGAACATTCATCAGGAGCTGAAGAGAGGGACTGGGGCGTTTCAGAGATGGTGAAAGCTTAAAGCAGTCACGAGGGGTGCAGTCCTGGATCCTTCATGCTTGGTCACGATGGTCTATAGTTAGAGTACACATCTCTTCCAGACAGAGAGTAAGATCCTCAAAGTAGTTCAGTTACAACTGAGAGAAAAGTTCACAAAGACCCAGAAGGGCAACATAGTGCAGGGGCTAAGAGTACATAGGCTTCAGATTTTCCTGGATTCAAACTACTTCCTAAGTTGTGTCATGACTTCCTAAGAGAATATTTAGCCTCTTCATGCCTCAGTTTTCTAAAAAAAGAGTAACAACTGTAGTATTTTTGTAGAACTGTTGTGAGAGGTAAATCATGTAAAGCACTTAGAACAGTGGCCGGCACATAGTAAGTGCTCAAGGAGTGTAAGTAAATGAATAGCCCTGAGACCTAGCCGGTTATTGGCATAGCCGGGCTCAGTATCCAGACGTCCTATGTCCTGGTTTAGGGATTTTTCTACTAGAAGACAGAGTGATCTCCTGAAATAGCTGGGAGGGGAGACGCAGTTAATCTCCTAGTGGTATGATGCGGCTGTGGCATCAGGGAGGCAGTGGAGTGATCTGGGTTAGTCTGCTCCCTGGGTTTCTTCGTGAAGCAGTAAGTGTTGTTTGTTTGCAATCAGAGAAACTGCTTGGGTTGATTGAATAGAAAGAGAGCTGATTGGTAGGATTGGTGGTGGTGGACGGAAGACCTGGGAAGCAGGTCCTCCAGCTGAAGGGCCAGTTTATCCTGGTCTCTTGCTGAAGACTGAGTGTCCTATAAGAGAACATCTGATTCATTGCACTCTAGCCTCGTGCCCTCTCTTTAGCTGTACTGGGCAGACGAGAAAAGGATCTGGCCTCTGACCTTCCCATCACAGCAAGACTCTACCACATCTTTACTGACTTCTCAAAAGCCTCATGATAAAGAAAGAAAGCTAAAGTTGGGGATCCTATCTAGTCTGAGTTGAGTGAAGGAGCAGTGTGCTGGTGAGAGAGGTGGTTAAAGAAGGAAGTGTAAGAAGTTCTGTGCTCTCATGAGGCACTGCCACGGTTTAATAACAATTGCAGAAAGATAAGAAAGAAGTGAAGGGACTTCCCTGGTGGTCAGTGGCTGAGACTCTGTGCTCCCAGTTCAGGGGGGTGAAGTTCAATCCCTGGTTGGGGAACTGGATCCCACATGAGGCAACTAAGAGTTTGCATGTCACACAACTAAGTCCAAGCACAGCCAAATAAATAAAAATAAATATTTTTTTTAAAAAAAAAGAAGTGAAGAAGGAAGTGAATTAAAAGCTAAGAGAAGTTCATCAGTAATCATAAGGAGGCCTTAAAACTTACCTAGCTAGGGTATGAAATGAGAGAAGTAGGGAACATGTGTTTTTGTAAAAGAAAAGGCACTAGTATAGAAACTGACATGTAATTGGCTGATTACACTTGTGTGAGGGCCTGTGCTTATTATGTATATATGCACAGAAAAGTTAATATTAATTATTACCTAATTTAATAATTTTACATTCAATAGACACTACTCTGTGATTCCTTTGAAAAGTAAATATCTGAATTTTTTATAGTAGTATGATTTAGAAAAATCCAATCAAAGGTATTTTATGTACAGTTGAGCATGTCAGAAGGGGAAGATTGAGATTTAGAAAAAAATTATTATTTAAAGATGATTCTCTGATATACTTAATGCTGGTGCATTTATGTAAGAATTTCTAGAAGCGTTCTTTATGAAGCCATGCATGTGGAAGAGCATTGTTTCAAATTGAATAGAAGACCAAGTCTGCTGAGAGTTAATGGTATACAATGCCATTATTAAAAAGAAAACTCTTGACAGTGATTCTTCATCTAATTTTTCAGTCTTCCTCATGGGTAAGTGAGTTAATTATGGTCTAGGTTGGAAAGCAGAAACTCTCTGATCTTCGTCCTTATGGAGCTTACAGTTCAGTTGAGTCACTTGGCAAGTCTGTTTTTCCAGCATAGAGAACGTGAGATCATGAAAAGCACTACACTGGAAGATGGGAGATGTGGGTTCTTTCCCAGTCCCCTATAATTAGAGTGTGACCTCAGGCAAGTCAGTTCACTTCTGAGATCCTACTCACTGGTAGTTGCCTGGAAAAGTATGTAAATTTTGCATGCAAGTTCATGTTCATGTTTTCCAGAGGAGAATGTCTATAGCTTCATTAGCCTCGTGATGGCCCACTGGCAACTTGAAAGACTCTTTAAGATCCTAGTGGTTAAAAGTTATTCTCATCTATAATGGAATCAAGATTGCTGGGAGAAATATCAATAACCTCAGATATGCAGATGACACCACCCTTATGGCAGAAACTGAAGACGAACTAAAGAGCCTCTTGATGAAAGTGAAAGAGGAGAGTGAAAAAGTTGGCTTAAAGCTCAACATTCAGAAAACTAAGATCATGGCATCTGGTGCCATCACTTCTTGGCAAATAGATGGGGAAACAGTGGAAACAGTATCAGACTTTATTTTTTTAGGCTCCAAAATCACTGCAGATGGTGCTTGCATCCATGAAATTAAAAGACTCTTACTCCTTGGAAAGAAAGTTATGACCAACCTAGATAGCATATTCAAAAGCAGAGACATTACTATGTCCACAAAGGTCCATCTAGTCAAGGCTATGGTTTTTCCAGTAGTTATGTATGGGTGTGAGAATTGGACTATAAAGAAAGCTGAGCACCGAAGACTCTATGCTTCTGAACCATGGTGTTGGAGAAGACTCTTGAGAGTCCCTTGGACTGCAAGGAGATCCAACTAGTCACTTCTAAAGGAAATCAGTCCTGGATATTCTTTGAAAGGACTGATGTTGAAGCTGAAACTCCAATACTTTGGCCACCTGATGCGAAGAGGAGAAGAGGACGACAGAGGATGAGATGGTTGGATGGCATCACTGACTCAGTGGACATGAGTATGGGTAGGCTCTGGGAGTTGGTGATGGACAGGGAGGCCTGGCATGCTGCAGTTCATGGGGTCACAAAGAGTTGGACATGACTGAGTGACTGAAAAATAAACCCTAGTTCTCCTTCTGGAATGTTCCAAGACAGGAAGAGTTGTCAGTCTGAGAGCTGGAAGGAAAGGTGAAATCATTAGATGGATCAATGTCATTTTCTAAACATGAAAACTAATCCAGGTGGTTTATGAAAACAGAAAGCAAATCAAAATATGAAGATGTGATTGAACAGTAAGTTCCTGGATTTCTGTTCCCTGAGGGACTCTCCATCTCCCTGTCTCCATTTCCCAAATGCTTTCTAAGCATCTCAGAATTCCCTCAGAGAACTTGGTTCTGTCCTGAAGCAGATAAGCATAAAGTGGTGGCCATTCCTCTATGGTTCCTCTGGATGCTCTCGGTCCTCCCTTATATGCACTCCAACTGCCAGAGCAGAGTGGGATTTATGGCGGGAGCTAAGCAAGTTGTAAATGCCAATCACCACGCTTGTTCTGGGCTTCTTCGTAAGCAGCAGTCCTGCATAATGGTGCAGATTGCTGCCTGTGCCGTTTGGAAAAGGAGGGAGCCGTCTCTGTCAGCTTTCTTTTTAGCTCGATGATTACAGCTGAGCACACAGACAAGTAAGACAGTTTCTTTTTGATAAGGTACAATGGGTTTTTAATTGACTGTTACATTCCTAACTGCTTTTTGACCTATACATGCTGGCTGTTAGAGGAGCTAGCATTCCAGGAAATGTGTCGTTAATGAAATTCCTTCCTACTGGCTTTTTTTTTCACCCAGAAATTGACTAACTTCTGATAGCTTATGAAAACTTTTTCTCCTTTGTCCAATCTGTAAACTCCCAATGTCACTGAGTGAGTTAAAAAGGATACTGCTCCCTTTTCAGTGGTCATTTGTGAGTTAATCACTCAGTTGTGTCCGATTCTTTGTGATCCCATGGACTGTAGCCTGGGCTCCTCTGATGGATTTCTCCAGGCAAGAATACTGGAATGGGTTGTCATTTCTTCCTCCAGGGGATCTTCCTGACCCAGGGATTGAACCAATGTCTCTTACATCTCCTGCATTGACAAGCAGATTCTTTACCACTAGTGTCACAGGAAAAGCCTCATCTAACAAGATTGTGTACTGAAGGGCTAAGGACACTGGTTTGAGCAGGTCAGCAATAGTTAGGGAGGGTGTGGTCTGTGGAGTGACTCTCCCTACTTTAGTGATAAGGAACCTGCAGCTCTGGGAAGCAAGGCCACTTGTCAAGTTCACAGTGGTGATAAGGAATGAACATCCTGAGTTTCCTGGTTTAGTGTGCAATGCTTTTGTCACAGCATGGCCCCAAATGTCACTCTCAAACCCACTCATTTGCCTAGCAGTCTGTCCCATCTCCTAAAAGGTTTGAAATGTTGCTTATCAGAAGTGACTTATACCCCAGACCCCAGAGGTTCCATTATGGTCTTTTCAAGGTGGCTGTTAAGTACAAGTTGTAGCTGAAGAGGAAAAGACAGTGTATATAGGGGCTCCTGGATTCTTGTGAGTCTGTGCATGAGAGGAGCACCATGCAGAAGGCAGAATCTGAATCCTGTCTAAGAAAGGAGACATCTCTGAGCATGGGAGGACAGGCCATCAAAATACCTCTAGGTGGGCATAAGAGGGTGGTCCTCCAGGAGTGTAACAGCTCAGTCCCTGGGTGGGAGAGGATTCAATCCTTTCATGTATGTTAAGGGCAGTTTTCCATGGAGGTAGGAGGGCCACGCTGGTGTGTGTGAAAGGGCTTTGTCCTCCTGAGGGTCCCCAGGAGGAAGAGAGGATTGAATTCTTGCATGTGTAGCAGGGTTGGTTTCTGCAACTGCCAGAGGGTCATGGCTCTGTGTGTGAGAGAGAACCAGGCCCCCATGGGCATGGGAAGGCAGAGACCCAGGTAGGAAAGACTGGGCCCTGTTTGTGAGGGAGCACTGTAGTTACCTATGGTCACATACCAAACTTGTTAAAACTTAGTGTCATAGAACTGACACCCTTTTATGATCTCTCACAGCCCTATGAGTCAGGAATCTGCACAGGACATGCCTGCATGGCTTCTGTCTGCATGCAGTGACCTCAGCTGGGTGGTCTCAGGTGACTGTGGATGGCAAGAATGGCTCACCTGGGGCCCTTTCCGCGCTGTCTCTCTTTCTCTGTTCCTCTAGGTCACATTGGCTGAGGCTGGAATGTGTAGAAGGGCTTCTTCACTCTCGGGTTTGGGATCTTGCTCAGGTGGCTGGCACAGCTGAAGCTGGCCAGTCATCTTTCCTAGTGGCTAGATTGGCTTTTTATGGGATGGCTGGCTTCCCCACATGGCTAGTACTTCAAAAGATAGGAGATGGAAGCTGTGTTTCTTATACAGAAAATGACTCAGTGTTGCTTCTGCCACCTTCTATTAGCTGAAGCAGTCATAAGAGCCTGCTCAGATTCAAGGGGAGGGAACGTACCATCTTCCAATGGGAGGAATGTCAGAAAATTTGTGGCCATCTTCAATCTGCTGTAATGATGGATTAGTCTCTGTGTGCCTAACAGAGCTGCGTACTGCTTGCTAAGTTGCTACAGTCATGTCCGACTCTTTGCGATCCTATGGACTACAGTCCACCAGGATCCTCTCTCCATGGGATTCTTCAGGCAAGAATACTAGAGTGGGTTACCATGCCCTCCTCCAGGGGATCTTCCCAACTCAAAGATCGAACCCACATCTCTTATGTCTCCTGTACTGGCAGGCAGGTTCTCTACTACTAGCATCACCTGGGAAGCACTACAGGGCTGGGTCCTCGGGTATTTCAGGAGACAGGGGTGTGTGTGTGTGTGTGTGTGTGTGTGTGTGTGTGTGTGTGTGTGTGTGTGTGTGTGTAGGAAGCAATTCCTGCAGGGTGGACTCCAAAGAGAGGGGACCAGTGTGGCTGTGTGCTGGAGGTAGGAGAATCTGGCAGAACGGGGGTTTCTGAATGGGACTGAGTGAATGTTGTGCTTCTGCATTCAGAACATCGCTGGCTGCACCGTCACTTCCTGTGTCACTGGGTGGTAGGCTGATGTTCTGAAGGGTGCCAGGCAAGTCCTGCTGTGGGTCTCAGACTCGAGTGGCAGGTGACTCAACCAGCTGCCCTGGCCTCACAAGTTTAGTTCCATGCTGACAAGTAGCAAACATTTCTACACCATGCAGTGTGTCTCTGTGAGGAGTTTGGCCAACTGTAAAGTTGGAACAGTCCTTAAGACTGCCCTCACCGCTGATATCAGGGGCCTCCCCAGACTACCCTCAGTTTTGGTAATTTGCCAGAAGGACTCACAGAACTCAGTGAATGCTGTCTCATGGTTGTGGTTTATTACAAGGAAAGCATACAGATTAAAAGCAGTCAAGGGAAGAAGCACACAGAGCAGAGACAGGAAAGTGCCAAGCACGGAGCTTCCACGGTTCTCCTACTGTGGAGTCGGGCCGTGCCACTTTCCTGGCACCAGTGTGTGACAGTACACACACAGTATTGCCAACCAGGAAAGCTCATCCAAGCCACTGTGTTCGGTTTTTGCTGGGACTCCCTTACACTGGGATAATTGATTAATTTCCCATATGGTTGGTCTCAGTTTCCAAGTCCACTAAGACTATATGACTCAAATCCTCCACCCTAAATCACGTTGATGTTTTTCTCAGAGTGTTCAGCCCCTACCCTTATTCATGCTGTTAATAATCCAGCTAGCTCAAGGACCACAACTGAACAAAGATTATATCTCAGGAGCTGAAGGCAGAGGCCAGACCTGTTACAGTAAGGTTAAATTATTTGCTCCACAATCTCATGTAAATAAGGCAACCAGCAGTGTGGACAGTTTCCCTCATGTGAACACTCTGAGTGGCACCCAGGAATTAGGATGACATGTTTCTTTACAGTATATGAATTCTGGCAACTGTAATGTTCCTGCTTCTAGACTATAAAGTATTTCAGAATTTCTTCTTCTTTTCTCCACTCAGTGTTCTCAGTAGCCCCCTGCCACCAGCCCCAGAACTCTGGGTACCTCCTTCCCTTTGCTAGGAGCATTAGAAGAATAAATGGGATGGGCACTGCCTCACCTTCTCTCTGTCACAGATTTGCCTGTTTCCTTTGTCTCCTGTGTTCCTTCCTTCCCACCCCCACCCACTCCTCTGGATTCTTGATCTTCAGTCATTCCTGTTTTCAGTTTCAGCTTCTGCTACATCAGTGGAACATGCTCACACCTATCAACTTCCCTTCTACCATTTTCTGTATTTTGGTACCTTCCATTTTTAAACTGAACCATTTCTTACATTTCCTTTTTTTACTAACTCTCTCCACTGATAGAGTCATAATGACTAATGGGCATTTCTGTGGTGCCATGTAGCTAACCCCTGGAGAAGGAAATGGTAACCTACTCCAGGTATCCTTGCCTGGAAAAACCCCATGGTCAGAGGAGCCTGGTGGGCTACAGTCCATGGGGTTGCAAAGAGTTGGATATGACTGAGCAACTAAGCACACACACATGCATGTAGTTAACCATGCACTATTGCATACCGTGGTGGGACCGCTTGTTTTCACGTACCTAGTAGCTGTTTCCTTTTCTTTAGGTAATAACACCCCAATTTTGCAGAACAGTATCTTCCCCATTTGGGACTAACAATCTTGCTGGGACTGTCAGTCAAGATGCTAACCCTGTTCTTGCCAAGGGGTTGTTGTGTGATCCTGGCCGGTAAGTGGCTCCCTCCCTGGAACAGAAATCTTAGCGGAGTAATACAAGATTCAAAGTGGATAGCATCATTCATCCCTGTGAATGATGGAACAGGTGGACCCTTAGATTCACTACCTGCATCCTCTAACTCTGCCTTGGTTCATGCCATTTCCCAAGACCTAGTTCTTCAGCTTTTCTGCTCATTCTATGAGCTAGCCATATCCTGTTGATAAATTCTTCCTTTTCCTCTAAGTTAGCCTTGCAGTCTCTGCTGCTGGCAACCAAAGAACCCCAGTGGAACCTTATTATTGACTTTTCATTAGTCTTATAAAGTACAGGGATGAGGAAAACTAATATCTACTGAATAAAATTTCTAGTTCAGCTAGTTTAAGTAATTTAAATTCACAAAGGTTATGCACTTTGTCAAAAGTCCCATATGGTTTTTGCACTTGCCGATTTCTTGAGACATCAGAGCTTGCCAACTCTACTTTTAGTTCTTGAACCCTAGTAATTTGGTTTCTCTAACTCGCTTTCATCTAAGATCCCAAGATACTAGTCAGTGGTCAACATCATAATAGAACTCTACTAAGCTCTGGAATTACTGTGCAGAGCCCCTGAGCCCGGCAGTCACTGTTCCACATGCAATAGTAGAAGAAGGACATTTATACATACGGTCTATTTATATTTCCTATTTTGTTACTCCTTTTGCTTTCATGCCATATACCTAAACAGTTAATTTCATAATTAATATTCTATGATTTTCTTCATGTTTTAGAACTTTCCTTCAAAACCCAAATAGTTACATCATTCAACTGTGTAGAGTCATGAAAAAGCTGTGGATAAATGCTTTATTGTTTTATTTTCCATCAATATTCCTTTCTTATTAATAAAATATGAAAGTTAAAAGTGATGGCATTTCAAAATGAAGAGCCATGGGGAAATTTAAGATACCATAAAATGATCAGAGAGTAAAATAAATGTCTGTATATTATTTTGAAAAAAAAAAAAACAGATGACTTTGAAAGTCACTTGACTGTTGCACTGATGGGTTTCACAGCAGTTGCCTCTCTAGTGTCATGGGTGCAAGCAGGCCTAACGGAGTCCTATTCTCACTCAGGGAAGTTGTAAATAAGATTTCTGATCATTCATCAAAAGCTGATAAGAAGGAAAGTTTAGCATTTGGAGAATATGGCAAACAAGGCTAAAAAGTTGTTTTTGAAAAGATCTCTCTTTTTGGGAAAATTTGTAGCTGTTATTAAAAATCTCGCTCCATCTGGTTGGCATTGTGAGGGGGTAATAACTAACTTCATTCTGAACCTTTGGGGCACTTGGAAATTGCTCTGATTTTTCCAGTATGCATCCCTAGCTGAACAAGCAGAAAAGCAAATGCAGCAAGATCTTTTGACTTCATTTGTACACATGCTAAGAAAGCTAAAACAGAATAGTTCAGAGGCAATTAGGGCTGTGGTGCAGAGCACCATTATTTTAAAACTTACCCTTTAGCACAGTTGTGACAAGATAATGAATGTGCATTTGCTAGTGTGGGAGTGGAGCAACTTAGAAGGGAGAAAAAATGAGTTCATTGAGTCTTCACGCACCATCAGGTCCCGAGACCTTTCAGTGTGAAAGGATTCTTTGTTAGTGCTTCCAGGAACTCCTCACAGATGATAGAAAGACTGTCAGACTATTCCTCCAGGAACAGCCATCCCCAGAACAATTGTGCCATGTCCAGCCCTTGTTTCCACCTCACCCCACCCAGCTAGTCCTACCGATGCCTTCCACTTCCCACCAGCATCAGAGGGACCAGATCAGCAGTCACCTGCCCCAGCTGATGAGCCTTCAGGGGCCACAAACTGTCCTGTCCACATTTTGCACCCCCCATCCCCCCCTCCCCCCCCCCCCCCGTCAGTATTCTCTACAATGCTCTTGACTCCTACCACTCTCCTCTGTGGAGAGGTCAGGTGCAATCCTAAGCCTCTTTTTCTCTGCTTCTTGCATTCCTGATATTTCTTAGCTTCCTTCTAAGGAACTTGTCCCCAGTGCAAAATTATTGACCAATGGACTGGAAACTACTCTATTCCTAATAATCCTCACTTTGCCAAGGGAAATTCTCTTTTCTCCAACTTCTTATTTGTGTAAGGTTCTTGAATTAACCCAAAACTGTCACTGTCTATAGTGGGCTTTGTGCTATGCTTGGTCGCTCAGTCATGTCTGAGTCTTTGTGACCCCGTGAACTGTAGCCCTCCAGGCTCCTTTGTCTATGAGGATTCTCTAAGCAAGAATACTGGTATGGGTTGCCATGCCCTCCTCCAGGGGATCTTCCCAAATTAGGGATCAAACCCAGGTCTCCCACATTACAGGCAGATTCTTTACCATCTAAGCCACCAGAGAAGCCCATTGTGGGTGTGTTCAGTTCAGTTCAGTCACTCAGTTTTGTGCAACTCTTTGCAACCCAATGAGCTGCAGCACGCCAGGCCTCCTTGTCCATTACCAACTCCCAGAGCCTACCCAAACTCATGTCCATTGAGTTGATGATGCCATCCAACCATTTCATCCTCTGTCATCCCCTTCTCCTCCTGCCCTCAATCTTTCCCAGCATCAGGGTCTTTTCAAATGAGTCAGCTCTTTGTATCAGGCGGCCAAAGTATTGGACTTTCAGCTTCAACATCAGTCCTTCCAAGGAATATCCAGGACTGATTTCTTTTAGAACTGACTAGTTGGATCTCCTTGCAGTCCAAGGGACTCTCAAGAGTCTTCTCCAACACCACAGTTCAAAAGCATCAATTCCTCAGTTCTCAGCTTTCTTTATAGTTCAACTCTCACATTCATACACGACTACTGGAAAAACCATAGCCTTTTTTTTTGTTGTTTTGTTTTGTTCCATAGCCTTGACTAGACGGACCTTTGTGGACGAAGTAATGTCTCTGCTTTTTAATATGCTGTCTAGGTTGGTCGTAACTTTCCTTCCAAGGAGTAAGCGTCTTTTAATTTCCTGGCTGCAATCACCATATACAGTGATTTTGGAGCCCCCAAAATAAAGTTTGCCACTGTTTCCACTGTTTCCCCATCTATTTGCCATGAAGTGATGGCACCAGATGCCATGATCTTCGTTTTCTGAATGTTGAGCTTTAAGCCAACATTTTTACTCTCCTCTTTCACTTTCATCAAGATGCCATCCAGAAAGTTCTTCACTTTCTGCCATAAGGGTGGTGTCATCTGCATATCGGAGGTTATTGATATTTCTCCTGGCAATCTTGATTCCAGCTTGTGCTTCTTCCAGCCCAGCATTTCTCATGATGTACTCTGCCTATAAGTTAAATAGTGGTACACAAAAGTTATGTCCATGTCCTAACCCTAGGAACCTGAGAATGTGAACTTATTTGAAAAAAGAGTCTTTACTGATATAATTTAGGATCTGGATCTCTTGACATGAGATAATTCTGGATTAGGGAGGGCACTAAATCCAATGATAGAGGTCCTTATAAGATAGATAGGAGGAAGAAGACAGAGAAGGCCATGTAAATGGTCTCAGGGAGCCGAGGGGTGCAGCAGATTGACTGATAATCAAACCTGGGCTGCATTGGTGAGCATGCCAAATCCTAACTGCTAGACCACAAGGGCCAGCTATCTTGGAGAACCTCAGTACTTGTTTCTTTGAAGAAAGAATTCTGCAAAGAGATGGAGGGTAATGAAGCAAGTAAAGTGTTTATTTAAAGCAGAGTATGTGTTAAAAGGACACATGAGTGAACTCAGAGAAAGGTGTACTTTTGGGATGGTTTTGCAGATTCCATCTGGCCAATCATCTTGTTCATTGTCTGGTCAGGGTCTCATCTGTCTGACTGTCTGACTGTCTGACTGTCTCATCTGGTCTGACTCAGGGCCCTCCTCAGTGCATCTGTGCATCTTTTAGCTAAGATGGATTCTGGTGAGAGGGCTTCTGGGAAGTTGGCAGGACATATTATGGGTTGCCACTCTCTGTCTTCCCTGACTTCTGAGGATCTTTTCTGCACATGTGTGGTCTAGGAGGCCTCCTTGATCCCTAGAAAAATATGACCTCCTTATCTTTATTCATGGAGAGTCTGCTCCTACCCTTATTGTTAAATCAAAGTAACAGGAGACAAGTTCCAGGAGCTCAGACTGGGGCCCAGCTGTCTCCGGCCTCATGAAGACAGGAAAATTGGAGTTGTTACCAAACTAAGCTTGGCTCCACATGCTGTAAAGCCCGTCTATGGACACAGAATTGTGGGGAAGGAAACTGAAGCATTTGTTGTAAGGCACCATAATGCACAGGACAACTAATGCTCAAAAAGCCCAAACTCTCCAGTGGGTTTGAACAAAGCAGTTTTAAAGGAAAGGTGAGAGAGGGGGAAGTCTCAGGGTACGTGACCTGCTCATGCACAGTTCTCTGGTTGATAGTGAGATAATAGTGTGGTGTCACAGAGGCTAACATTGTCAGTCCTTAGGCACTGGTAGTTCTGGGGGCTTTGTGCTCATAGGCATCAGGTGGTTAATTTCTTCTATTTGGTGTATGGTGGGAGTTCAGTTCAGTTCAGTTCAGTTGCTCAGTCATGTCCGACTCTTTGTGACCCCATGAATTGCAGCACACCAGGCCTCCCTGTCCATCACCAACTGCCGGAGTTCACTCAGACTCACGTCCATTGAGTCGGTGATGCCATCCAGCCATCTCATCCTCTGTCATCCCCTTCTCCTCCTGCCCCCAATCCCTCCCAGCATCAGAGTCTTTTCAAATGAGTCAGCTCTTCGCATCAGGTGGCCAAAGTATTGGAGTTTCAGCTTTAGCATCAGTCCTTCCAAAGAACACCCAGGACTGATCTTCTTTAGAATGGACTGGTTGGATCTCCTTGCAGTCCAAGGGACTCTCAAGAGTCTTCTCCAACACCACAGTTCAAAAGCATCAATTCTTCAGTGCTCAGCTTTCCTCACAGCCCAACTTTCACATCCATATGTGACCACTGGAAAAACCATAGCCTTGACTAGACGGACCTTTGTTGGCAAAATAATGCCTCTGCTTTTGAATATGCTGTCTAGGTTGGTCATAACTTTCCTTCCAAGGAGTAAGCGTCTTTTAATTTCATGGCAGCAATCACCATCTGCAGTGATTTTGGAGTCCCAAAAAATAAAGTCTGACACTGTTTCCATTGTTTCCCCATGGTGGGAGTTAGCATCTGTAAAATAACTCAGGAAATGGGCATCAGATACAGTTATCTAGATATTTCAGAGAGGAGCCAAAACAAAGGATATGGGAGCGGAGTTTGTCCTGGGAAGACCCCATAGAGTCCTACTTGGATACAGAGTTACACAGATGCAAGCCAAGGAATTCCTAGTACCATCAGAAGTTGGAAGAGGTAAGGAAAAATTCTCCCGTTGAGCCTTCAGGGAGAGTGCTACCCTAACAACACCTTGACTTTGGCCTTCTGGTCTCCAGAATTGTGAAAGAATAAATTTCTGTTGTTTTAAGCCACCAAGTCTGTAATCATTCATTATGGCAGCTCCAGGAAACTAATAAATGATCTTGCTGTAGTCAGGGATGGACTTGGATGAAACTGCTCCATACTAACCTAAATTTGTACTATGAAAGCTGGAGGGATGGGGAGTATCTTGGCAATGACCATTAAACAAATCACAGAAGTGAAGACTTATGAATTCCCACTTTGAGGATGAGAATAAATCTACTTCCCTCCTTGGGAAGTTTATATCCTAGCTGTCAGCGCAATGCCTCAACATGAAAAAAAAAAAAAATTATGTTATTATGTCGTGGGTCATCTTACCTGTAAAGACAGATACCAGGCACACCAAAATAAACTGGCACAGCTAAGGAGAAGTGAAGCCAGAGCTCAGGAGAAGGAGAGGTTGAGTGAGCTGGAGGGTCCATGGTCTTGAGAAAGCTGTGCCTGGCCAGGAGTGGGCCCATGGGTGTGCTCTGCCCAGTGCAGACAGTGAGAGGCTCATAGGCTATAGGCAACATAACAAAATAACAAAAGCCACTAAAAGTCAGCCTGCTCTTTGTCAACACCATGGGCCAACAATTAGAAATGATTTTGTCTGATAAAATGGTTTTGTCTGTCTCCTCATAAATCTATATTACTGTGTTTTAAACAATTGCTGAAGTACTGATGAGTTTTAATATTATATACATAAAGCTTAAAATGAGCATGTTTTTATTACTCAGACTTTAATAAACATTGTATTCTACATAGAAGTCAATGCTGTCAACCCCTGACAGGCAGAGTCAACTACACATGGTTGAGAGTCAGTGTCTAGGGTCAGATGTTGTTTGATGTTTTTTTGGGACCGTTCATGTTTTCAGTACCTGGGACTACATATTTCTGTGTGTAAGGGGCCGATTCATAAAAACCAGGGATAGCTCATGGATTCTAAAGACCAAGAAATAATTGGAGTTACTTTAATTCTGTCACTTTGAAAATACTTTGAAATTTTATTTGGGACTGAGTTTTGAAACAGTTTTTTGAGAGTCAGTGTCTAGGGTCAGGTATTGTTTGATGTTTCTTTGGGACTGTTCATGTTTTCAGTACCTGGGACTACATATTCCTGTGTGTAAGGGGCTGATTCATAAAAATCAGGGATAGCTCATGGATTCTATAGACCAAGAAATAATTGGAGTTACTTTAATTCTGTCACTTTGAAAATAATTTGAAATTTTATTTGGGACTGAGTTTTGAAACAGTGAAATAGAGGGCACATCGCAAGGTGTACTATTTTTCTATAGTAAATGCAAATTTTGTTTCATACATGAAGTATTTTACTGAATTTGAATATCTTTAAAATTGCAATGAATTATTTTAAAATTATTAATTGTTTAAGAGTGAAGGATAGAGCAAGAAAATAGGATTATTTTCAGTGAATATTTTTCTGAAAATAAATTTTATTATATTGGGTGGGGTATTAAAAAATGATCCACCCTGGGTGTCAAATATGTGTCAAATATGCCATTTGGGAAAGGAGTACGTTAAGGCTATATTTGTCACCCTGATTATTTAGCTTATATGCAGAGTACATCATGCAAAATGCCAGGCTGGATGAAGCACAAGCTGGAATCAAGATTGCCGGGAGAAATATCAATAACCTCAGATATGCAGATGACACCACCCTTATGGCAGAAAGTAAAGAGGAACTAAAGAGCCTCTTGATGAAAGTGAAAGACTACAGTGAAAAAGCTGGCTTGAAACTCAACATTCAATAAACTAAGATCATGGCATCCGGTCCCATCACTTCATGGCAAATAGATGGGGAAACAGTGGAAACAGTGACAGACTTTATTTTCTTGGGCTCCAAAATCACTGCAGGTGGTGACTGCAGCCATGAAATTAAAAGATTCTTGATCCTTGGCAGAAAAGCCATGACCAACCTAGAGAGCATATTAAAAAGCAGAGACATTACTTTGCCGACAAAGGTCCATCTAGTCAAAGCTATGGTTTTTCCAATAGTCATGTATGGGTGTGAGAATTAGACCGTAAAGAAAGCTGAGTGCTGAAGAACTGATGATTTTTAACTGTGGAAAATTCTGAAAGAGATGGGAATGCCAGACCACTTGATTTGCCTCTTGAGAAATTTGTATGCAGGTCAGGAAGCAACAGTTAGAACTGGACATGGAACAACAGACTGGTTCCAAATAGGAAAAGGAGTTCGTCAAGGCTGTATATTGTCACCCTGTTTATTTAACTTATATGCAGAGTACATCATGAGAAACGCTGGACTGGAAGAAGCATAAGCCAGAATCAAGATTGCTGAGAGAAATACCAATAACCTCACATATGCAGATGACACCACCCTTATGGCAGAAAGTAAAGAGGAACTAAAAAGCCTCTTGATGAAAATGAAAGTGGAGAGTGAAAAAGTTGGCTTAAAGCTCAACATTCAGAAAATGAAGATCATGGCATCCGGTCCCATCACTTCATGGGAAATAGATGGGGAAACAGTGGAAACAGTGTCAGACTTTATTTTTGGGGGCTCCAAAATCACTACAGATGGTAACTGCAGCCATGAAATTAAAAGACGCTTACTCCTTGGAAGGAAAGTTATGACCAACCTAGATAGCATATTCAAAAGCAGAGACATTACTTTGCCAACAAAGGTTCGTCTAGTCAAGGCTATGGTTTTTCCTGTGGTCATGTATGGATGTGAGAGTTGGACTGTGAAGAAGGCTGAGCGCCAAAGAATTGATGCTTTTGAACTGTGGTGTTGGAGAAGACTCTTGAGAGTCCCTTGGACTGCAAGGAGATCCAACCAGTCCATTCTGAAGATCAGCCCTGGGATTTCTTAGGAAGGAATGCTGCTAAAGCTGAAACTCCAGTACTTTGGCCACCTCATGTCAAGAGTTGATTCATTGGAAAAGACTCTGATGCTGGGAGGGATTGGGGGCAGGAGGAGAAGGGGACGACAGAGGATGAGATGGCTGGATGGCATCACTGACTCGATGGACATGAGTCTGGGTGAACTCCGGCAGTTGGTGATGGACAGGGAGGCCTGGTGTGCTGCAATTCATGGGATCGCAAAGAGTCGGACATGACTGAGTGACTGATCTGATCTGACCTCATCTGAACTGTGTTGAAGAAGACTCTTGAGAGCTCAAAAGAAGACTCTTGGACAGAAAGGAGACCAAACCAGTCAATCCTAAAGGAAATAAGTCCTGAACATTCACTGAAAGGACTGATGCTGAAGCTCTAATACTTTGGCCACCTGATGTGAAGAGCCGACTCGTTAGAAAAGACCCTGATGCTGGGAGAAATTGAAAGCAGGAGGATAAGGGGTTGACAGATGATGGCATCATCGACTGAATGGACATGAGATTGAGCAAGCTCTGGGAGATGGTGAAGGACAGGGAAGCCTGGCGTGCTGCACTCCATGGGGTTGGAAAGAGTCAGACATGACTGAGCGAATGAACAAAAATTGTGTAGATGAGGAAAAGTAGATGTAGAATTTGAGCAATGGTGGGTTTTAAGTTCATTCCTCCAAATTTAAATCTTTTGCTTGCAATTACTCTATTCAATCTGAATACTATTTTATAAAAATTTTAAAGAAAAGAAGGAGGCTATTCAAATAATGAAGGTGACCATATGTCCTGGTTTTCCTAGGATACCTCTAGCTTAAGCCTGTTGCCTTGCATTGGGCATTAAGCTCTCAGCAATGGAGCTCCTCCCTCCCACCCATCAGTGTGTCCCATTGATTATCCTTTAGATGATGGGCAAGTTTTGCCACACAGAACAGAGTTAAAAATCTGAAATCTTGTTTGTAGTTTTAAATAAATGGACATTAAAGTCATTCTACTAGTAAGAATGGCAACTGACAACTTTACTGTCAGTTGTGAGTTACAAATATTGAATAACCAGCAAATAGTGAGGTAGTTATGAATCTGTTTAAATGGCAATAAATTGCAACTCATCCAGGGTAAGGAGCAGTGGCTGTGCTTTGTGGGAGCAGCCGTGAAGAGATGCCCCATGTCCAAGGTAAGAGAAATCCAAGTAAGATGGTAGATGTTGCTAGAGGGCATCAGAGGGCAGACACACTGAAACCATAATCAAAGAAAACTAGTCAATCACATGGACTACAGCCTTGTCTAACTCAGTGAAACTAAGCTATGCTATGTAGGGCCACCCAAGATGGGCAGGTCATGGTGGAGAGATCTGACAGAATGTGATCCACTGGAGAAGGGAATGGCAAACCACTTCAGTATTCTTGCCTTGAGAAGCCCATGAATAGTATGAAAAGGCAAAATGATAGGATACTGAAAGAGGAACTCCCCAGGTCAGTAGGTGCCCAATATGCTACTGGAGATCAGTGGAGAAATAACTCCAGAAAGAATGAAGGGATGGAGCCAAAGCAAAAACAATACCCAGTGGATGTCACTGGTGATAGAAGCAAGGTCTGATGCTGTAAAGAGCAATATTGCATAGGAACCTGGAATGTCAGGTCCATGAATCAAGGCAAATTGGAAGTGGTCAAACAGGAGATGGCAAGAGTGATCATCGACGTTCTAGGAATCAGCAAACTAAAATGGACTGGAATGGGTGAATTTAACTCAGATGACCATTATATCTACTACTGTGGGCAAGAATCCCTCAGAAGAAATGGAGTAGCCATCATGGTCAACAAAAGAGTCCAAAATGCAGTACTTGGATGCAATCTCAAAAACGACAGGATGATCTCCGTTCATTTACAAGGCAAACCATTCAATATCACAGTAATCCAAATCTATGCCCAACCAGTAATGCTGAAGAAGCTGAAGTTGAATGGTTCTATGAAGACCTACAAGACCTTTTAGAACTAACACCCAAAAAAGATGTCCTTTTCATTATAGGGGACTGGAATGCAAAAGTAAGAAGTCAGGAAACACCTGGAGTAACAGGCAAATTTGGCCTTGGCATACAGAATGAAGCAGGGCAAAGGCTAATAGAGTTTTGCCAAGAGAATGCACTGGTCATGGCAAACACCCTCTTCCAACAACACAAGACAAGACTCTACACATGGACATCACCAGATGGTCAACACCGAAACCAGATTGATTATATTCTTTGCAGCCAAAGATGGAGAAGCTCTATACAGTCAGCAAAAACAAGGCCGGGAGCTGACTGTGGCTCAGATCATGAACTCCTTATTGCCAAATTCACTTAAATTGAAAAAAGTAGGGAAAACCACTAGACCATTCAGGTATGACCTAAATCCAATCCCTTATGATTATACAGTGGAAGTGAGAAATAGATTTAAGGGCCTAGATCTGATAGATAGAGTGCCTGATGAACTATGGAATGAGGTTCATGACATTGTACAGGAGACAGGAATCAAGACCATCCCCATGGAAAAGAAATACAAAAAAGCAAAATGGCTGTTTGGGGAGGCCTTACAAATAGCTATGAAAAGAAGAGAAGCAAAAAGCAAAGGAGAAAAGGAAAGATATAAGCATCTGAATGCAGAGTTCCAAAGAATAGCTAGGAGGGATAAGAAAGCCTTCCTCAGCGATCAATGCAAAGAAATAGAGGAAAACAACAGAATGGGAAAGACTAGAGATCTCTCCAAGAAAATTAGAGATACGAAGGGAACATTTCATGCAAAGATGGGCTCGATAAAGGACAGAAATGGTATGGACCTAACAGAAGCAGAAGATATTAAGAAGAGGTGGCAAAAGTACACAGAAGAACTGTACAAAAAAGAGCTTCATGACCCAGATAATCACGATGGTGTGATCACTCATCTAGAGCCAGACATCTTGGAATGTGAAGTCAAGTGGGCCTTAGAAAGCATCACTATGAACAAAGCTAGTGCAGGTGATGGAATTCCAGTTGAGCTAGTTCAAATCCTGAAAGATGATGCTGTGAAGGTGCTGCACTCAATATGCCAGCAAATATGGAAAACTCAGCAGTGGCCGCAGGACTGGAAAAGGTCAGTTTTCATTCCAATCCCAAAGAAAGGCAATGCCAAAGAATGCTCAAACTACCACGCAATTGCACTCATCTCACACGCTAGTAAAGTAATGCTCCAAATCCTCCAAGCCAGGCGTCAGCAATACATGAACCATGAACTTCCTGATGTTCAAGCTGGTTTTAGAAAAGGCAGAGGAACCAGAGATCAAATTGCCAACGTCCTCTGGATCATCAAAAAAGCAAGAGAGTTCCAGTTCTATTTCTGTCTTATTGACTACGCCAAAGTCTGTGACTGTGTGGATTGCAATAAACTGTGGAAAATTCTGAAAGAGATGGGAATACCAGACCACCTGATCTGCCTCTTGAGAAACTTATATGCAGGTCAGGAAGAAACAGTTAGAACTGGACATGGAACAACAGACTGGTTCCAAATAGGAAAAGGAGTACATGAAGGCTGTATATTGTTACCCTGCTTATTTAACTTATATGCAGAGTACATCATGAGAAACGCTGGACTAGAAGAAGCATAAGCCAGAATCAAGATTGCTGAGAGAAATACCAATAACCTCACATATGCAGATGACACCACCCTTATGGCAGAAAGTGAAGAGGAACTAAAAAGCCTCTTGAGGAAAGTGAAAGAGGAGAGTGAAAATGTTGGCTTAAAGCTCAACATTCAGAAAATGAAGATCATGGCATCCGGTCCCATCACTTCATGGGAAAAAGATGGGGAAACAGCAGAAACAGTGTCAGACTTTATTTTCTGGGGCTCCAGAATCACTGCAGATGGTGACTGCAGTCATGAAATTAAAAGATGCTTACTCCTTGGAAGGAAAGTTATGACCAACCTAGATAGCATATTCAAAAGCAGAGACATTACTTTGCCAACAAAGGTCCATCTAGTCAAGGCTATGATTTTTCCAGTAGTCATGTATGGATGTGAGAGTTGGACTGTGAAGAAAGCTGAGCACCGAAGAACTGATGCTTTTGAACTGTGGTGTTGGAGAAGACTCTTGAGAGTCCCTTGGACTGAAAGGAGATCCAACCAGTCCATTCTAAAGGAGATCAGCCCTGGGATTTCTTTGGAAGGATTGCTGCTAAAGCTGAAACTCCAGTACTTTGGCCACCTCATGTGAAGAGTTGATTCATTGGAAAAGACTCTGATGCTGGAAGGGATTGGGGGCAGGAGGAGAAGGGGACGACAGAGGATGAGATGGCTGGATGGCATCAACAACTAGATGGACATGAGTCTGGGTGAACTCCGGGAGTTGGTGGCGGACAAGGAGGCCTGGCGTGCTGTGATTCATGGGGTTGCAAATAGTCGGACACGACTGAGCGACTGAACTGAAGTGAAAGTGCATCTCTTTTCACTGGTTGAGCAGGCCAATGAGGTGTTTAGAAGGAAAGCACTAGTGTGGATCTTCAAGTTTCTATTTCTTTGCTTAATGGTTTTAGAAGGAATGCCATAGTGATGACACGCAATCTAGACAGAAAAGAGATGGAGATTTGAAAATTGTCACAGCTAGAGTCGAATCCTACAGCATGGTAGTGAAGACAGTGGAAAGAGTTGAAGGAGGCAGAGAAGTTCTAGTGTTGGACTGTGTGGGTAAAGTCAGCTGAGATTCAGCAGAAGAGTGTATAACTGTAGAGAAAATAAATCCGATTTTTTTTTTCATTTTAGAAATAAAAGTTTGTTTTTTATTTCTTATGGATATATATTTAAATGCAGCTTGAGTAATACACAAGTTAGGATTAACATAAATAATTATACAATTCAAATTTGCATCCAGATTTTCTCCACTTTATATTACAAATTGAGAATCTTCCAGTGATACTGCACAATTTAAAAAATCTACACAGTAATCAAAGTAATGCCCTACATTTAATCATTGATTTCTCCAATTTAGATTTTAAATAACAGCACAACCTGAATTAGATAGCGGATAAGACTAAGATGCCCTGGAGTGCTAAATGGCAATCCACTTCAGTATTCTTGCCTGGAAAATTCCATGGACAGAGGAGCCTGGTGGGCTACAGTCCATGGGGTCACAAAGAATTGGACACAACTGAGTGACTGAGCACAAAACTAAGATGGCATACCCCAGGGTAGTCGTGCGTGAAACTCAGTGTAACTGCATGTTCCTTCATGTTTCTTTGTCTTATTGCATACTCTTTCTTAGATTAGGAACAACCATTCCCATCTCATCCACTGAACAAATTCTGAGCTGTCTTTTGAAAGGCAATGTGAAAAGTGAAAGTGTTCGTTCCTCAGTGGTGTCCAACTCTTTGTGACCCCCTAGACAGTAGCCTGCCAGGCTCATCTGTCCATGGAATTCTCCAGACAAGAGTATTGGAGTGGGTATCCATTCCCTTCTCCAGAGGATCTTCCAAACCTACATTGTGGGTAGATTCTTTAATGTCTGAGCTACCAGGGAAGCCCCAAAAGGCAATGTAGTATAGTGGTTTTAATCACTAACTTTGGAAGCAGAGAACTAACATTATCACTTTCCAGCTGTGTGATCCTAGGCAAGTTAATATCTGTATTAACTTCCTCTTCTTCCTCACCTGTAAAATGTGGGTCATGATAGTGCTTACACTTTGGGGTTCTTGTGAAGATGGAGTTAAATGTTTAGTATTTAGAATGAAACTTGGCTCCTGAGAAGCACTACATTAATGTTAGCTGTTAATATTTAAAATTCAGCTTATAAACTTATTTCCTCTTGAGAGTACTTCCTGACTTCACTTCCAGGCAATCATAGGGAATCCTCCCATTAGACACTGTAACAGCTTGTCCTATGCTGTATACATTTATTTTATTTTCCAATTCAGTTTAAACTCCTTTCACCAAATATTAGGTCTTATAACTTTTTACATCTCACTGCCTAGCAGAATTCGTCTTGGTACTTGTTGCTCAATAAATATTTGTTGAATGAATCAAATAATGAATGATGGTGATTCACCTCTCCAGGTGTTTGAAAGGGATTTCTTAGGGAGTTGAAAATTCATTTTTAAAATTTATTTATTTACTTTGATTGGAGGATAATTGCTTTGCAATTTTTGCCATATATCAATATGAATCGGCCATAGATATACATGTGTCCCTTCCATCCTGACCCCCACATCCCACTTCCCTCCCGACTCTATCCCTCCAGGTTGTCGCAGGGCACTGGCTCTGGGTATCCTGCTTCATACATCAAACTTGCGCTGACAACTGGTAATGTATATGTCAATGCTATTCTCTCAAATCATCCCACCCTCTTCTCTCACTGTGTCCAAAAGTCTATTCTTTATGTCTGTATCTCCTTTGCTGCCCTGTACATAGAATCATTGGTTTTATCTTTCTAGATTCCATATATATGTGTTAATATATGGTATTTGTCTTTCTCTTTCTGACTTACTTCACTCTGTATACTGCTGCTGCTACTGCTGCTAAGTATAATAGGCTCTAACTTCATCAACCTCATTAGAACTGAGTTCCTTTTTATAGCTGAGTAATATTCTGTTGTGTATATGTACCACAATTTCCTTATCCATTCATCTACCAATGGACATCTAAGTTGCTTCCATGTGGGAGATTTCTTAGGGAGTCATAGTGTTTTAGGGAGAGGCTAAGCCTACTTTAGTGGCAGAAGGCTCTGGAAAGAATTACTCTTCAACTACTGAAATCTGCACTTGCCTGCAACATACCATTAGACCAAAGGAATAAACTTTGCTGTTGCCACAGACAGTCTCCCACCTATGAAAGCCGGTTTTCAATTCTGATCTTGATTATTTTTAAGCTTGTTTTTTGCAAACTCCTAACTTGCTTTCTGTGACCCCCATTTTCTCTTCCTATTTTACTAGCTTGGGATGTTCCATCTATTCTGTGGGCTTCTCTTCTCCAACTCATTCTGTTTTTTTTTTTTTCAACTCATTCTTTAAATGTTCATGTTCTTAACAGCCATTTTTGTTCTTTAATTTTCATTTGACACACTTTTCCTGAGGAAACCCTTCCTTCCTATTTGTTGTTGTTCATTCACTCAGTCGTGTCCAGCTCTTTGCAACCCCATGGATTGCAGCACACCAGGCTCCCCTGTCCTTCACTGTCTCCTGGAGTTTGCTCAAACTCATGTTCATTGAGTTGGTGATGCCATTTAACCATCTCATCCTCCTGCCCACGTTCTTTCCCAGAATGAGGGTCTTTGTCAGTGAGTTGGTTCTTCGAATCAGGGGACCAAAGTATTGGAGCTTCAGCATCAGTCCTTCCAATGAATATTCAGGATCGATTCCCTTTAGAATTGACTGGTTTGGTCTCCTTGCAGTCCAAGGACTCTCAAGAGTCTTTTCCAATACCACAGTTCAAAAGCATCAATTCTTTGCCACTCAGCCTTCTTTATGGTTCAACTCTCACATCCATACAAGACTACTGGAAAAACCATAGTTTTGTCTATATGGACCTTTGTCAGCAAAGTGACATCCTTGCTTTTTAATATGCTGTCTTGGTTTGTCATAACTTTTATTTTTCTTTCCTATTACTACCTGCCGCTGCTGCTGCTAAGTCGCTTCAGTCGTGTCCGACCCTGTGCGACCCCATAAACGGCAGCCCACCAGGCTCCCCTGTCCCTGGGATTCTCCAGGCAAGAACACTGGAGGGGGTTGCCATTTCCTTCTCCAATGCATGAAAGCGAAAAGTGAAAGTGAAGTCGCTCAGTCGTATCTGACTCCTAGTGACCCCCATGGACTGCAGCCTACCAGGCTCCTCCATCCATGGGATATTCCAGGCAAGAGTACTGGAGTGGGGTGCCATTGCCTTCTCCGTATTACTACCTGCTGATTCCTAAATGTCTGTCTTTATCCTTGACTGTTCCTTGAGTTGCTGACCTGCCTTCTGGGCATATCTATCTAGACCTTAAACTCAGCATGACCAGAACACAGTACTGGACTTATGATCACCTCTATGCCCACCTGAGCCTATCGTTTTACTCTCTCTTTGTTCATTCTTATTAATGACACTTGTTAATGGAGTAAAAAACCTGGGGATTATTATAGTCAACTCTCTTTTTCTCCTTGATTTGATCTGGGGCTGGTGCTAGCTGTTCGGCCTCCTGGAGTTCTCTTACCTGCATCCCGCATTCCCTGGATCCTCACTGCCATTGACCTAGTTCACTCCTCAACACATTTTGCTTGAACTATTTCAAGATCTTCCTATTAGGATCTTCACAGGATTCACTGGTTCTGCATGATTCTTAAGCTTAGTTTCTTGGCTTGATGCTTCTAATCAAATGGGTGTTTCAAATTCAAGCCTCTCACTTATATAGCACAGGTTTTAGGTCCTCATCTGTCAATGATGTCTCAATTTCACCATGTGGCCAAGGGCAGGCTGCTGGCAATGATCTCCCCTCACTCATTCACATACACCAAACCTTCTTTCTGGCTCACAGCCCATCGATGAGACCCTTTTCACCTTATCAGCTGGTCCTGTGCATTCACAAACATAAAAACCCACCTGCGAGGCAGGCACTAACCCAGTTTTTCTGGGAGCACCACAATTTCAACTCTGGCCTGTAGCTTTGGCTATTGTTTCCTTCTTTGTTTCTGGTAACCGGAGTTTTTCCTTTCTTAGTTTTGAGCTTGGCTATGAACCTACAATTTTTTTTTTTTTTTTTTTAAAGTCTGTTCCGCAGATCCATGTATTTGGAGTCAGAGGAGGTATTGCTATCCCTTTTCAGCCTGCCACACTGAAGGGAAGTCGGTTGTTAAAAAATAACTTCAAAAGAAGTTACAATAGCCCTCATTCCAATTTCCAAATGAACACATTAATGATTTTATTTAATTCATTAATGAGAAAACCAGCAAAGTTGAAAAACACCCATTATAGAACAGGAATATTGAAATATGAATGTGCAAATGAAACGGAGGTAAACTTGGTTTCTATAGTGCAGAAAGGTCAACTAAACCTTTCCTGGACAGGACAGAGTCTGCAGGTGGGACTTATTTTGCATTGTTGTCAGTTATCTACAATTTACAGAGTTGTGAAGTACCTCAAAGGCAATGAACAGCTAGAGCAGATAAACTAGAGGGTGTCTGGATTAGATAATATGTAGTTTTCCACTGAAGCCCAATTTCTCCCTACAGTTAGCAGTAATTATTTGTCTTGTGTTTCAGGTTTCTCTCAGGAATAGCGGTTGGGTTCAGGTCACACTTCCAGGTTCTAGTACATCTTACATTTCTTAGAAATAACTCAGTAACTACAGATGGAATGAGTAAATGTGTTTCATATAGATTCTGAAGGATTTTCTCCCTTCCATTAAAGAGGGAGAGAAAAAAAATACACACATATATATTTATGTCATATATATGACTCAGAAAAGGAACTGAGACGCTTCTGTCCTCCACCCTACTCTCTCCATGTGCATGCGTGTATGAAGAAAGAATACTGGAGTGGGTTGCCATGACCTCCTCTAGGGGAACTTCCTGACCCAGGAATCAAACCTGCATTTCTTATGTTTCTTGCATTGGCAGGCAGGTTCTTTACCACTAGCACCTCTGGGGAAGCCCCTGCTTGCTCCGTGAGTTCAGGCATTCACGGGCACCTTCTCTGCACAGGTGTCCTGTGACAGCAATGCATCACATTGTTATGAGTGAACATCAAAAAAGATCCCCCTTTTTCAGTTGTCAACCAGGTGTAATTTAAGGCATTTTTGCCAAAGTATCTTCCTATTAATAAATAATGCTAGTTCTCCTCCTTTAATACATGTAAAGAAAATTCCTAATTACTTTCTTTTCAGATGCCTCTGCATCTGAATTACTTAATGGCTGCTGCCCTTTAGGTCCTGCCTTATCACGGGGATTTTAGGGGCCTTGCCAGCAACACAATCAGTCAGGTAATTTGCATGAATAGTTCTTTAATAAACATCCAGCCCCCTTATCACTGTTCCCTGCAGGATCCTCATTAGTCAGTAACCTAATTCAAGCTTGAAAGATTTCCATTATGGTGCCCTTTGTTTCCTGCCCATTGCCTAATTTTCTGTTCAGCAGGACATTTTTTCTGCAGTCCATGACTTGTTTCTTGACTGACATATATGATTTTTTTTTTCCTCAAAATAAATGAGTGCATACATGCACACAGTCCATTTCCCATCAATGGTGAATTCATTTAGGCAATACGATAAAATGTCAGAGGGGTGTTATCCAAACAGCCCCTAAAGTTAGCTTTAAAACCAAAATAGAGTGACTTGGGAAAAATAGCAGTCAGTAACTTGACTGTGGGTATATGTGAAGGTAAATAGACAATCCAAATAGCAATATCAATTTAATCATTGAATTAATAGTTGCCATTTCACCAGTTTAAGAACTCGATTATCTCTCCCTTTTTTGCCTAACAAATTTGGGATGAAATAGTTATCTAAATTGGAATAGATCACTTACTAGAAAAGTTTGGAATATTTCAAAACTCTAGAATCTTACACAGAGTGCTAAGCCAGTAATTTTCACCCCTGACTGCATTTTACCATCACCTAGGAAGGTTCGACGGAGAAGGCAATGGCACCCCACTCCAGTACTCTTGCCTGGAAAATCCCATGGATTGAGGAGCCTGGTAGGCTTCAGTCCATGGGGTCAATAAGAGGCGGACACGACTGAGCGACTTCACTTTCACTTTTTCACTTTCATGCATTGGAGAAGGAAATGGCAACCCACTCCAGTGTTCTTGCCTGGAGAATCCCAGGGACAGGGGACCCTCGTGGGCTGACGTCTATAGGGTCACACACAGTTGGACACGACTGAAGTGACTTAGCAGCAATAGCTTCAGGAAGGTTTGAAAACGTATGAGTGAACTGTTTCCATCCATAGATACTCAGTTTTAATTGGTTTGAGATGAGGCTTGGGAATAGGTAATTTTCAAAAACTCCCTAGGCAATTCTTTACATGTATATATAATTTTATTTATTTATTTTGGGCCGTGCTGGGTCTTTGTTGCTGTGTGGGCTTCTCTAGTTGTGGTGACAGGGGGTTACTCTTTAGTTGCCTAATTGCTGTGCCCAGGCTTTTCATTGCGGTGGCTTCCCTTGTTTTG
Organism: Bos indicus x Bos taurus; assembly: GCF_003369695.1. NCBI lineage: Eukaryota > Metazoa > Chordata > Mammalia > Artiodactyla > Bovidae > Bos > Bos indicus x Bos taurus. The sequence goes on along the minus strand of NC_040076.1, from coordinate 107,715,423 downwards.
GAGCACAGGCTCCGTACACAAACTTCAGTAGTCGAGGCTCGCTGACTCTAGAGCACCGACTCAAGAGCTGTGGCTTCCGGGCTTAGTTGTCCCAGGCATGTGGGATCTTCCCGGATCAGGGATCAAACCTGTGTCTCTTGCATTGGCAGGCAGATTATTTACCCCTGAGCCACCAGGGAAACCCCCTTCTCTAGGTAATTCTAATGTCCAACCAGGGTTGAAAACCTCTAGAAATTTTGCTCAGTAGAACTCTTATAAATAACACTAAATTGTGCTTTCTTTATTGTTGGATGATTGAGTTGTCATCTAGATTTCAAGATGGTCCTTCAAGACACTTTTCTTTAGAAAAATAAAATATCTTTTGTGTTTGCTGAGCATTTATGACATGCTTGGCTGAATTGCATCATGATGGCTTAAAAGTTTGTGAGATGTATAATTTCTGTCATGTAAGAATCCGGAGCATGAATTCTCTCTCAATCTCTGTTACCTAGGAACAATGATCTTGAATTTGCATATTGTACTAAAAGCAGGATTCAACTTTCTGGATTCCAGTGAATTGAGAGAGAGTAACTTTTAAACCAAGATACTGTCCTTTCTGGACACATTCTGTCTTTGCTACAGGAATGCTTAATTCCCACTGCTCTCTTGTCTTCTCTTTTCTCTGCCTGTCCCAGATCACAGCCTCTTCCCTTAATTCCTCCATTTACTTGTCCAACTCCTTTTGCTTTTCAGACCCTAGCTGAGGGATTTCCTTCCTCAAGTAGTCTTTCTTAACTGCCCCTTCACCCTAGGTTCTGCATCCCCATAAGCACTTCCAGAGCCTGTGTGTTGAAGCATGGACCCTCAGTCACACTGACCTCTTTTCTTACTTGAATCTCCTTCTAGAAAACTCTGATGACAAGGGCTGTGTTCTCTTCCTAGTACAGCTTTGGTGGCAGTCACTGTTCCAAGCACTTGCCTTGGATTGATTATATAATCAATACATGGAAGTCTTAAAAACAACCCTATATGGTAGTTGTTGCTATTATTACCATTTTAAACACGATGAAGCAAAAAGGTTAAGTAACTTGAATATTTCAGTTCATATAGCTAGCAAGAAGAGTTACTGGGATTTGAACCCAGGTAATCTGGCTCTGGGTTCTGAGTTCTTAATGAATAGCTGAATAAACAAGTATACTTGAACTAGTACAGAGTTACAGATGCCAAGAGGCACCATGAGTGGCTTTCACTTAGGTGTGCTCTAAATGAGTATGCTGAATTATTGAGATAGTAATAATCACATTTCACCAAAGAGAAATTGTGTGTATGTGTGTGTGTTTCTGTGTGTGTGAGAAAGAGAGTGGGGAGGTGAGATGGAGAGAAAGATAACATATTATCAGAAATTTAAATACACAAGATGCAAGATTATGACAAGTCAGTCAATGGGATGACTCAGGAGCGATCAGAAATGTAAATATGCAATACTGTGTCACAAGCTTTTGAATCAGCTTGTCTTTGTCTTTTGTATAATAAGAGAGGACAAGAAGTAGTGTCAGAATCTACCTGTGGCTTAACTGGACCATTTGAAAATCCCTAGGTGACCTAGCATGGGGAAAAGGATTTGAGAGTTCACAAGACTCAGAGCTGTTTATATTGTCAGTGGGGTAAATAAAAAAGTAGGCATAATTTTCTATTTCAAACTTTATTTCAGAGTTTTATGGATTGAAACTCTTTATTAGTTTTCCATTGCTGTTGTAATGAATAATTATAAACTTAGTGGCTTAAACAACACAAATTTATTATCTTGTCTACCTGACGGTCAGAAGTCTGAAATAAGTGGGTTTTACTGAGCTACAGTCAAGTGTACAGAAGCCTGCATCCCTTCTACAGGCTCTCAAAGAGAGCCTGTCCCCTCCTTCTAGAGACTGCCAGTGTTCCTTGGCTCCTGGCCCCTTCCTCAATCTTCAGTGCCCTCAGCAGAGCATCGTCAAATCTCCATTCTCACTCTGACTCTATTTCCTTCCTATAAGGATGCATGTGATTACATTAGCCCATCTGGATAATTGGTCTTCCTTCAGTGGTAAAGAATCCGCCTGCTAATTCAAGAGATGTAGGAGACTCGGGTTTGATCCCTGGGTTGGGAAGATCTCCGAGAGGAGGAAATGGCAATGCACTCCAGTATTCTTGCCTGAAAATTTCTATGGACAGAGGGGCCTGGCAGGCTACAGTCCATGGGTCACAAACAGTCTGACACTATTGAGTAACTGAGCACATACCTGGATAATCTGCAAAAATCCCCCCATCTCAAGACTCTTAATCACATCTGTACTGACCCTTTTGCTATGTAAGGGAACACAGATTCCAGGAACATCATTCAGGGTGGGGACCATTATTCTGTCTATGATGACTATTAATGATCTCTAAGAAAAGCATGAGTAGCCAAAGGACATCCGGTTGAGGGCATTGTAGAAAATAAATCCAAAGACTCAGATTTTTTTATTCAAACTTACAATGTAAAAAGAAACTACTTTTAAAAAGAATTGAGTTGCAGAAAGGGTGGGAGGAAGTCTTCCCAGTTAGAAGCTTGGGACTATCCTATCTCAGTTCAGTACATATCAAAGTTACTGGCCTTCTATACATGAGACTAGACTAGGACCCCACATCCTCTGACCTGCAGTTAAAAAAGAGGACCACCTCTAGATGTATAAGAGAGAGAAGACTATCTGGTGCTTAACAGAGGAGGTAGAGGTAAATTTTGTAGTCATCAATGAGCAAACTTCAAAAAGGTTATTTGAGAAAGAGTCAACTCCAGATCTTTCAAAAGGATCACAAGGTTTTTCCAATAAAGCATTAAGGGTCTCTCCTTTGCTAGAGACTTTAATTTTTTTTTTTTTTTTCTCTAACTGTACTGGCTTGTATCCCTGACATAATGGAATGGCTGATCTCATCAGGATATACACATAGGCTTGCTCATATTTCTATATATGAGAAGTGACTTTTGGTCTAAGCTAAAACAACTTCTTTATAACTTCCAGTTCACATACAAGTTTGCAATATTCTCCAGTTGTTGGTCCCATGGGATGAGGCCCTCGATGAGTGAAAGTGGAAGGCTAGTTAAATGGGATGCTTTCCTCTGCACTCAGGAATATCTATGGAGCAATTTAACGGGTTTCTCTTTGCCCTTTATGTTTTTTGAAATTTTTCTCTGTTGAGGCATGAATAAATCCTAATGGACAAGAAGTGAGTCTACAGCAGGTCTGTTTCATTCTTTGTATGTCTCAGATTTCCATGACATATGCTCCCCGATATTTCCTTTTTCACCCTCACATTAGACTTTGAGAGGCAGCCTCCGTAGCAGATTAAAAATGGGAGAAGATTATGGGATTGAAGTCAATGCATAGTTCTCTGTGGTCTCTGTTTTGGTCTTAGTTTGCAACCCTCTTCCCCTGAAAAAATTCCTTTTCTGACGCCCTAAGGCCCTAGGTGAATGTGTTTGGAGATAGGGCCTTTAAAGAGGTATGCGGGCATGCTAAATCACTTCAATCGTGTCCGACTCTTTGTAACCCTATGGACTGTAGCCCGCCAGGCTTCTCTGTCCGTGGGATTCTCCTGGCAAGAATACTGGAGAATCAGAGAGCTTTTCTTGTATCTGCTTCATCTCAGCTGCTTTCAGCTTAATAATTAAAATGTCAAAGTGGCATATTTGGGGGTAATATTCCCTTCCTCAGGGGATCTTTCTGATCAGGGATTGAAACCACAACTCTTATGTCTCCTGCATTGGTAGTCATGTTCTTTACTACTAGCACCACCTGGGAATCCCTTTAACGACATCAGTTCAGTTCAGTTCAGTTGCTTAGTCATGTCCAACTCTTTGTGATCCCATGAATTGCAGCACACCAGGCCTCCTTGTCTACCAGCAACTCCCGGAGTTCACCCAAACTCATGTCCATTGAGTTGGTGATGCCATCCAGCCATCTCATCCTCTGTCGTCCCCTTCTCCTCCTGCCCCCAATCCCTTCCAGCATCAGAGTCTTTTCCAATGAGTCAACTCTTCGCATGAGGTGGCCAAAGTACTGGAGTTTCAGCTTTAGCATCATTCCTTCCAAAGAACACCCAGGGCTGATCTCCTTTAGAATGGACTGGTTGGATCTCCTTTAACGACATAATTGAGGTTAAATGAGGTCATTAGGATGGAGGCCCTAATCCAATAGGACTAGTGTCCTTATAAGAGCAGAAAGAAATACTAGGGAAGTGTATACATAGAGAAAAGTACATGTGAGGACATAGCAAGAGGAGATGTCTCAGGAGAAATCAACCCTGTTGGGACCTTGATCTTGAACTTCCAGCCTCCAGAACTGTGAGAAAATACATTTTTGTTGGCTGAACCACCCAGTCTACATATTTTGCTTTGGGAGTCCCAGAAAACAGATACACTCTTATTTCTAGTCATGAAACGTCTGAACTGGAAACACTTCAGGTAATATCAAAGGGTGGCTGCTCCATTGGCCTGGGTCCCAACCTCAGCACAGCAAAGACAGCAGCTCAACAGTGGATCTGTGATGAATGTGGAACACAGGCAAAAACTTTAATTCTGTGGGTTTGGAACACTAAGATTTGGGGCTGCATATCCTGGCTGCTGACTATGGTGGTGGTTATTTTCATCTTCAGTATTGGAAAATAAAGTTGATAGTTTAGGTGATTTGCCCAAGTTCTTCTGTGTCCTGAACTAAAGCTTCCATTTCTGTACTAGACTCCTTCCTTAGCAGTTGTCATTTACATGTTTGGTTTGTAGGGGAGGGAAAAAAATCTTTTTCCTCTGCTTCTTTTAGATTCTCAGACATGGGTGCCTTTATTAGATTGACAAAAGACAGAGTAACAAATGAGTGAATATCAAACAAGTTGATTAACATGTGCATTACATAGACATGCGGGAGCACTCAGCAAAGAGTAATTCGAAGGAGTGCTTAGAACCTGGGTTTCATAGCATCTTAACAAAAGAACAATACATTTTTTAGAGAACACAAGAGAGGAAAGGAACTTTGAGTTTCTAGGGCAGCAAACTGTGAAAGTAGTAAATGTATGATGGGACTAATGGTAGATAAGTGCTAGTTTCAGCAAGATGTGTTATGTAGATTCGTCTGCACTGATAAAGGTCCAGAATTGTCTCTGGAGATTAATGCCTGTCCTTCCTGGTGAAAAGGGGAGGGGAGGTACCTTTATAAATTTATGTCTTGCTTTAAGGCAAGTAGGAAAGGTCAGAGAGCTTTTCTTGTATCTGCTTCATCTCAGCTGCTTTCAGCTCAATAATTAAAATGTCAAAGAGGCATATTTAGGATAGCATATTGTGCTACCCTTCAATTTCTTTCAGAATTTGAAAGACCTAATGATATAAAGGAAAAATCTGTTATAGAGAGCATAACAGTCAGGTTGCCAACATTTGAAAGGTTATTTAGAATAATCCAGCAGAGAGCAGGTAAATTAGGAAGTCAGAAACAACAACACCTGGGTTTTGTTTTTGTGTCTTTCAGATTTCAAACAGAATGTGACATTATTTATAGTCTTGAAGTGAGAACATGTCTGAATTCAAATGCCCACCCTTCTGTGTAATCTTAGACAAGTATTTAACCTTTCAGAGTGTTAGTGTCTTCCTCTTTAAAATAATGATGATTGAAATAGTGTCATAGGCTTGTGGGGGAGAATTTGGTTGTGTCATAAATGTAAGGTTCCTGATATAGGATAGATGCACCATTAACTTCCAGACACCTTCTCCAGTACCACAGATGCTTAACAAGAGACCTTCAAGAATTACATAATGCTTTTCTGAAAAGTTGTTCTTAAAATTGTATCTCAGCCCTAGAATTCTGAAGGAAAAAGCCTGAAGGTGATTGTGTCTAAGAGTTTTCCTACAGAAAGTGAAGTGATTATAAATTGCAACAAGTTTTTCTAAGTAGAGACAAACACTGGGGCTTTAAAAGGCACGACTTTCTTCTTCTCACAGACTTCATGGAGATATGAATATAGAATGCATGTCAGCTTTCTATTTGGTCCAGATTCTTCCAAATGACAAAAAAACCCTGCTGTCTCAGTCTCTTAAGCCAGACCTCTATTCATTCTTTCCAATCTGGTGGGCTTATCCTAGATCCAGCCTCTCTGCCAGGGAGATGACAGAGCCCAAGAAAGAATTGAAAATAAAGAAAGAAACAATTTTAGGATTGAACACGAAACTAGAAGACACATGAGTGAATAAGTACACAGTCCCATAAGAGAAATAAAAAAGTGAAAAAGAGAAAAATGCTTAAAATCCAAAAGAAATGGAAGAGGAAAAAAAAAGATTTAAGAGAATATGACAAATACTTAGGACACGCAAGAAAGGTCTAACATACTCAATCCCTAAAGAAGAAAATGAAATCAAGGAAACCAAATAACAGAATTATAATTCATCAGGAAATTTTGCTGAAATAATTATTTGTAACTATATATTGAAAGAGAATCCTGTGTACCCAAACCTATCAATCCATAATGTCAAATACTACGATATATTCTAGTGAACTTTTTCAATTAAAAAGAAAAAGAAAAATAGCCATTGAATATCTAGGCAGGAAGAACATGTGATTTACAAGGGAAAAAAGTTAGATTACCTTTAGATTTTTTATTAGGTCCAAGGAAAATGGAGTAACATATTTAAGAGATTAAAAAAAAAAAGTATGCCAAAGACTTTATGTATTTGAAAGAAATTTTCCAAATGTAAAAGACTCTGTAGGGGACGAAAAAGCCTTTCCTCTACCTCCAAGTTAGTTAGCTGGGGCTTGGAATAAACTGATAACAGGTAGATTAACAGGAAAAAAAATGACCATTACTATAAACAACATTTATTAATTTTAATATGACATACACAGAGGTATCACAAGAGAAAGTAAATACTCTAAAAGCAGTGAGCTTTCAGAGTTTCTATAGCATCATAATAGGGGAAGGGGAGGGGATTGATTTTTAGGGAGGATGAATGGACCCTTAGAAAACTGGCTGGGAGAGGTGGTCGTTTGTGATCAAGTTGCGTGTGGCGTGGGCATTGCATCTGCTCTCCTGTAATGGTCAATAAACCTCCCAGGGAAGGGATTTGTGGCAATCAAGTTCCTTTTGGAGGATCTGTCTTTAAGCAGATAAGAGGAGTTCAGAGAAACCCTATCCCTACTTTTGCTATTTTTCAACTTCCTTGAGCTCAAAATAATCGATGTAACAAGCAACACATTTTGGTGTGGCATGAGCTAAACTTCTTCAAACTCTTACAGACATATAAGAACTTAGGGGATTTTGTTTCTAAGAGGAATTTACTAGAGAAAAACTTCAGAGAACCAAACTGATTAGAGAGATGCGAGCTGAGGGCATGGTGGTCTTTATTAAACATAAACTCACTGAATAATTAAGATTAAGATCAGGATCAAAAAAGATAGAATATAGTATACAATGACCACAGGCAACAATGTAGATATAATAGAGCTATTTAAAGAAGTGAGGGATCAAAATGAGGATGACATACGTAAAAATCTAATTATTTTTGGTAATTGTAGTGAGTGGTAGTGGTATTAGTAACATTACATGTGTAAGTTCTTCTGTGTATAATGTTATTATGGAGTGAGTAATTATGCAGGATTCTATTATCTCCTATGTCCTTGAGACCAGACTTCAGTGTGAGAGACGGAAATAGAGACATTTATGAAAGAGGTTAAGTTAAAACTCTGCAGTCCTTAAATTGAATTGGAAATCTCAGTGGGAGCCCGTGAGGTATTTTATTATATATCCTATCTCAGTCTACTGAAAAGTACTTGAAATAATGACCAGTGCAGTGATAATGAGCATTCCTACTGCCCAGATGATGATATTAAAATACCATTTCCCACTAAAAGAAACCAGGGCTTCTTGAAGAAATGGCTGATTCCTGGTTTGTGGCAGGAAATATATAAGTCTGGATTATTTTGTCAGAGCAAACAGCCAGGAAGCTATCAGAGATTACAGGGCTGTATCAGAAGGACACAGGAGCCAGTTTCAAGGGGGTTCTCAATACCTCCATAATGGAACAATTTGAGTGTTAATAATAAGAAACACAACAAAAATTAAAATATGTAATATTTAATAATAAGGAAAAAAACGATTTAAGTTCATGAATTCCTAGTAAGGTTAGAAAAATAACTGGCCACGTTTGCAGGATGACAGAGAACCACTTCATCTTAAAAACTGTTAAAATAATCAAAATTTACTTTCCTATATCAATCTACTAGTGGGTAAGCAAATAGTAAGGGAAAGTTTCTTTATAAAATTATTTTGTATATTAAATACAATCATTTAATTAGTACACAATCATTTTGCAACTCACTCCCCAAAATTAATGGATGTAGACTAAGCAGTCTGGCTCAGTGATAAAGAATCCACCTGCCAACACTAGAGACACAGGAGATGTGGGTTCAATCCCTGGGTGGGGAGAAGGAAATGACAACCCACTTCAGTATTCTTGCCTGGAAAGTCCCATGGACAGAGGACCCTGCTGGGCTACAGTCCATGGGGTCACAAAGAGTCAGACATGACTGAGCAACTGCGCAGACTAAGCACTAAGCTTTAGTGGTTACTATCATCAGAGATACATCAGACCATGATGAACCTCCTGATGAGAGGAAACACAACCACCTAACTGTATGCCTAGAGGACCAAACTAAAATCTGATGACATCTCTGGATCCAACTGTATGCACAAATTCATCATGACCATATAAATCAGTAAAATCCAGACTAGGAAACTCTGTAATTCAACTTGCCTGAGTTTCTCAGCAAACACACTTTTAGGAAAAGAGATAGAGGGAGAATCTGTAAACTAAAAAAAAAAATCAAGTACATATCAAAAAAATTTTAATGGGCAAAACAAAGTATTGGCAAGGATGCAGAGAAATAGGCTAACTCCTGTACCTCTGGTGGGAATGTAAAATAGCACAGTCACTCTGGATCACAGTTCCAACAGTTTCTTCTAAAATTAAAAATGCACCAATCATATGACCCAGAAATTGCATTCTTTGGCATTTATCCTAGAGAAGTAAAAAGTTATGTTTATACAGACATCTATATATGAATGTGCATAGCAGCTTTATTCATAATAGTCAGAAATTGGAAACAATCTAAATGTTCTTCAATGGATGACTGGTTAAACAAACTGCAATATGTCCATACTGTGGAATACTACTCAACAATAAAATGGAACAACACATAAAGAATCTGCCTGCAGTGTGGGAGACCTGGGTTTGATCCCAGGGTTGGGAAGATCACCGGCAGGAGGGCACGGCAACCCTCTCCAGTATTCTTGCCTGGAGAATCCCATGGGCAGAGGAGCCTGGTGGGCTGTAGTCTGTGGTGTTGCAAAGAGTTGGACATGACTGAGCAACTAAGCACAGCACAGCATTCAACAATAAAATGGAACAGTACTATCAATACACACTACAACATGAATAGACCTCAAGGATATTATGTTATGTGATAAATACTCTCAAAAATTTATACTACTTACGGATGCATTCAGGAATATTCTGGGAAGAAATTATGGAAATGGAAAACAGATTGCTAGTTGGCAGGAGCAGGACTGGGAAGAGGAAGAGGTGGCTGTGGCTAAAAAGGGGCACATAAGGGAGCCTTGTGGTGATTAACAGGTATCCTGATTGTGGAGGTCACTGCACAAAGCTGTATGTGTGATAAATACTGCATAGTGCTATAAATACATACACACATAAATGAGTGAATATAAAATTGATTAAATTTGAATAAGTTCTGTGAATTGTATAATGTCAATTTCACAGTGCTCCTAGTGCACCATAGTTATTCAAGATGCTAATAAGGGAGAGTGAAGGGTGCATGAAACCACATTGTAAATTTTTTGTAATTCCCTGAGAATCTATAATTATATCTCAAAAAGTGTTAAAAATAGGCAAAGTTAGACCATAGTGGTTAAGTCTGTACAACTGGATGAGAAAACTATCGCAAAATGAGAGGAAGTGGCTCCTATGTAAGTTATGGTGAAGGTGGTTCTGGAGGGAGTGAGGAGGGAGTTGTAATCAGAATGGACATGTGAAGGGGCTTCTGACATGTTTCGTGAAGTTCTCTTTCTTAGGAGATAGTGATAGGAATATGCATAATAATAATTCACCAACTTTACCTTTTTGTGCAAGTGTTGTGTCTGTGGTGTGCATGTTCATACTTGTGTGCCTTCTCTGGATGTGCTTTTGTTTGTGGAGCAGAGGAAGAGGTGAACAGGGACCATTTAAGCACACACAGTAGATTGCATTCAGCTAATACTAGACAGCTGCTGAAATCGGAAGGCTTAATGAGCTGGTGTGACAGTCTTAGGTTTACGTCTCTGCATTAACAGGGAAAACCTCCAGATGATCCAGGTTTAAGTAATAGGATGCATTCTGAATGGTTAAAATTAGATTATTTTGGTAGCAATGAATGTAGACAACACCATGCTTCACCTTGAGAATGCATGTTTTTAAAGATATCAGGAAATCCATAGTTTTGGCTGTGGTGAATTATAACTTAATGAATTTGCAATTATCATAAATTATTAAGCCACCACAAAATTGCAGCTAATTGGATTCCAAGGCCTATTAAAGCTTATAACCACTTACATTGATATTTTCAAGACTTTCTAACACAGTGAGAATCTTTATTCTTTTTTGTGTAGGATCAGGGTGGGGGTGGAATAGCATGACTGTTTTCCTTAAAACGGATGTCCCAGAATGCATTTGCCCCACTCACCTTGCATCTGGGTGTATTATAATGGCCTTTAAATGTGACATTGTAGATTCATTCATCTAAGGCTGTCTCCCTGCCTTAGATCTTCAAAGCTGCTTGATGGCAGAGAATGACCAGGTGCAGAGTGGACTCTAAACAGATGCTAGGGGGGGAGGAGCCAAGATGGCGGAGGAGTAGGACGGGGAGAACACTTTCTCCCCCACAAATTCATCAAAAGAGCATTTAAACGTCGAGTAAATTCCACAAAACAACTTCTGAATGCCGGCAGAGGACATCAGGCACCCAGAAAAGCAACCCAAGTCTTCGAAAGGAGGTAGGAAAAAATATTAAAGACAAAAAAAAGAGACAAAAGAGGGAGGGACGGAGTTCCGTCCCGGGAAGGGAATCTTAAAAAGAGAGAAGTTTCCAAACACCAGGAAACCTTCTCACTGCCGAATCTGTGCCGAGCTTTGGAAGCACAGAGGGCAACATAACAGGGAGAAAAAATAAATAAACAATTAAAACTCGCAGATTGCGAGCCCTACGGTAACTCCCCTAGCGGAGAAGCAGCGCAGACGCCTGCATCCGCCATTAGCAAGCGGGGGCTGGGCAGGGAGGCGCGGCGTGGGCTGCATCACTAAGAGTAAGAATCTGGCCTGAATACCCTGAGCGCTATCTGAACGAAATAATTTGGGCGAGCAAACCAGACTGTGGGATATCTACCACGTGAAAAGCCAGCCCTAACCTAAGACCGCCAGGCCCGCGCACGGAACAAAGGACTGAACAGAGATAGCCGGCTGCAGACCTTCCCCCTCCGGTGACAGGCAGCCAGAGCCGGAAGGGGGCAATCGCAGCCCCAGAGAGATATTATCTATAAAACTGTAAGCAGGCTTCTTTGCTAACTAAAACTTCTTGGGGTTCTGGACGGTCAATATCTGCCTGAGAAGGTGTGCCGGTTTTACACCCAGATAACCGAGTGGCGGGGAGGCGATAAGTCGCAGCATTGGCACTCGCCAAACACCTCATCACCTGAGCTGCTCGGACCTGGGAAGAGCACAAAACGCAGGCCCAACTGAGTCTGCGCCTCTGAGGACTACCCGAGTGCCTGAACCTGAGCGGCTTGGACCTGGGAGGTGCATGCAGCCCAGGGCCGGCCTCGGATTGTTCCCGGCGGAACAACCTAGAGTCCGAGCAGTGTGGACAGGGAGGCTACACGCGCCGTGAGCGGGGGCAGACCCAGGGTGGCTGAGGCACTGCGAGCCCACGCCAGTGTTATTTGTTTGCAGCATCCCTCCCTCCCTCCCCACAGCGCGACTGAACAAGTAAGCCTAAAAAAAAAAAAAAAAAAAAAAGTGTCCTCCACCGCGCCCTTTGTGCCAGGGCGGAAACCAGATACTGAAGAGACTAGCAAACAGAAGAAGATATAACAGAGGGAAACGCCTTGGAAGCTACAGGCAATAGATCAAAACCCTGTAGTTACTACGGACTACATAGGAAGGGGCCTATAGATCTTGAGAAATATAAGTCTGACCAAGGAATTAGCCAAAAATGAACTGAACCCACAACACCCACAAAAAAACCAAGAAAGTCCTAGATATATTTTTATTATTTTTACGATCATTCTTTCTTTTTTTTTTATTAAAAAAAATTTTTTTAAGTCCTCTATTGTTCTTTTAATTTTCACTTTTATAACCTATTACTTTGCAAAAAAAAAAAAAGACCCTATTTTTTTCTTCTTCAGCAAACTTCATATATATATATTTTATAATTTTTTGACCTTGTTTTTTTTTGTTTTTGTTTTTTTCTTCTTTTCTTTAACATTGTATTTTTGAAATTCCAAACTCTACTCTAGATTTTTAATTTTCGCTTTTTGGTATATGTTATCAATTTTGTACCTATAGTTTTTTTTTTTTATATAATTTCTGTGACTTTTTTTTTCCTTCTTCTCTGTTTCTTTCTCTTCTTTTTTTATATAACATTGTATATCAGAAATTCCAAACTCTACTCTAGATTTTTAATTTATGCTTTTTGGTATTTGATGTCAATTTTGTACCTGTATTTTCTTTATAATTTTTGTGACATTGTTTGTATTTGTTTGTTTGTTTTCTCTCTTTATTTTTCTTCTTCTTTTTTTTTTTTTCTAACATTGTATTTTTGAAATTCCAAACTCTACTCTAGATTTTTAATTTTTGCTTTCTGGTATTAGTTATCAATTTCGTACCGGTACTTTCTTTATAATTTTCACGACCTTGTTTGTTTTTGTTTGTTTGTTTTTTCTCTCTTTCTTTTCCTTCTTCTTTTCTTTAACATCGTATTTTTGAAATTCCAAACTCTACTCTAGATTTTTAATTTTTGCTTTTTGGTATTAGTTATCAATTTTGTACCTTTAAGGACCCAATCTTCAGGACCCATTTTTCACTAGGGAGCGAGATTACTGGCTTGACTGCTCTCTCTCCCTTTGGACTCTCCTTTTTCTCCACCAGGTCGCCTGTGTCTCCTCCCTAACCCCTCTCTACTCTACCCAACTCTGTGAATTTCTGTGTGTTCCAGACGGTGGAGAACACTTAGGGAACTGATTACTGGCTGGATCTGTCTCCCTCCTTTTCATTCCCCCCTTTTATCCTTCTGGCCACCTCTGTCACCTTCCTCCTTCTTCTCTTTTCTGTATAACTCCGTGAACATCTCTGAGTGGTCCAGTTGTGGAGTGCACATAAGGAAGTGACTACTGGCTAGCCCACTCTCTCCACTATTGATTCACCTCATCTCATTTGGGTCACCTCTAACTCCCTCCTCCCTCTTCTCTTCTCCATGTAACCCTGTGAACCTCTCTGAGTGACCCTCACCGTAGAGAAACTTTTCATCTTTAATGTAGATGTTTTACCAATGGTGCTGTATAGAAGGAGAAGTTTTGAAACTACTGTAAAAATAAGACCGATAACCGGAAGCAGGAGACTTAAGTCCAAACCCTGACTCCAGGGAACTCCTGACTCCAAGGAACATTAATTGACAGGAGCTCATCAAATGCCTCCATACCAACACTGAAACCAAGCACCACACAAGGGCCAATAAGTTCCAGGGCAAGACATACCAAGCAAATTCTACAGCAACAAAGGAACACAGCACTGAGCTTCAAGATACAGGCTGCCCAAAGTCACCCCAAAACTATAGACATCTCATAACTCATTACTGGACATTTCATTGCACTCCAGAGAGAAGAAATACAGCTCCACCCACCAGAACACCGACACAAGCTTCCCTAACCAGGAAACCTTGACAAGCCACCTGTACAAACCCACACACAGTGAGGAAATGCCACAATAAAGAGAACTCCACAAACTGCCAGAATACAGAAAGGACACCCCAAACTCAGCAATTTAAAAAGATGAAGAGACAGAGGAATTCTCAGCAGATAAAGGAACAGGATAAATGCCCACCAAACCAAACAAAAGAGGAAGAGATAGGGAATCTACCTGATAAAGAATTCCGAATAATGATAGTGAAATTGATCCAAAATCTTGAAACTAAAATGGAATCACAGATAAATAGCCTGGAGACAGGGATTGAGAAGTTGCAAGAAAGGTTTAACAAGGACCTAGAAGAAATTAAAAAGAGTCAATATATAATGAATAATGCAATAAATGAAATTAAAAACACTCTGGAGGCAAAAAATAGTAGAATAACAGAGGCAGAAGATAGGATTAGTGAATTAGAAGATAGAATGGTAGAAATAAATGAATCAGAGAGGATAAAAGAAAAACGAATTAAAAGAAATGAGGACAATCTCAGAGACCTCCAGGACAATATTAAACGCTACAACATTCGAATCATAGGGGTTCCAGAAGAAGAAGACAAAAAGAAAGACCATGAGAAAATACTTGAGGAGATAATAGTGGAAAACTTCCCTAAAATGGGGAAGGAAATAATCACCCAAGTCCAAGAAACCCAGAGAGTCCCAAACAGGATAAACCCAAGGAGAAACACCCCAAGACACATATTAATCAAATTAACAAAGACCAAACACAAAGAAGAAATATTAAAAGCAGCAAGGGAAAAACAACAAATAACACACAAGGGAATTCCCATAAGGATAACAGCTGATCTTTCAATAGAAACTCTTCAAGCCAGGAGGGAATGGCAAGACATACTTAAAATGATGAAAGAAAATAACCTACAGCCCAGATTATTGTACCCAGCAAGGATCTTCTTCAAGTATGAAGGAGAAATCAAAAGCTTTTCAGACAAGCAAAAGCTGAGAGAATTCTGTACCACCAAACCAGCTCTCCAACAAATACTAAAGGATATTCTCTAGACAGGAAACACAAAAACGGTGTATAAATTTGAACCCAAAACAATAAAGCAAATGGCAACGGGATCATACTTATCAGTAATTACCTTAAACGTAAATGGGTTGAATGCCCCAACCAAAAGACAAAGACTGGCTGAATGGATACAAAAACAAGACCCCTACATATGTTGTCTACAAGAGACCCACCTCAAAACAGGGGACACATACAGACTGAAAGTGAAAGGCTGGAAAAAGATTTTCCATGCAAATAGGGACCAAAAGAAAGCAGGAGTAGCAATACTCATATCAGATAAAATAGACTTTAAAACAAAGGCTGTGAAAAGAGACAAAGAAGGTCACTACATAATGATCAAAGGATCAATCCAAGAAGAAGATATAACAATTATAAATATATATGCACCCAACACGGGAGCACCACAGTACGTAAGACAAATGCTAACAAGTATGAAAGGAGAAATTAACAATAACACAATAATAGTGGGAGACTTTAATACCCCACTTACACCTATGGATAGATCAACTAAACAGAAAATTAACAAGGAAACACAAACTGTAAAAGATACAATAGACCATTTAGACCTAATTGATATCCATAGGACATTTCATCCCAAAACAATGAATTTCACCTTTTTCTCAAGCACACATGGAACCTTCTCCAGGATAGATCACATCCTGGGCCATAAAGCTAGCCTTGGTAAATTCAAAAAAATAGAAATCATTCCAAGCATGTTTTCTGACCACAATGCAGTAAGATTAGATCTCAATTACAGGAGAAAAACTATTAAAAATTCCAACATATGGAGGCTGAACAACACGCTGCTGAATAACCAACAAACACAGAAGAAATCAAAAAAGAAATCAAAATTTGCATAGAAATGAATGAAAATGAAAACACAACAACCCAAAACCTGTGGGACATGGTAAAAGCAGTCCTAAGGGGAAAGTTCATAGCAATACAGGCACACCTCAAGAAACAAGAAAAAAGTCAAATAAATAACCTAACTCTACACCTAAAGCAACTAGAAAAGAAAGAAATGAAGAACCCCAGGGTCAGTAGAAGGAAAGAAATCTTAAAAATTAGAGCAGAAATAAATGCAAAAGAAACAAAAGAGACTATAGCAAAAATCAACAAAACCAAAAGCTGGTTCTTTGAAAGGATAAATAAAATTTACAAACCATTAGCCAGACTCATCAAGAAACAAAGGGAGAAAAATCAAATCAACAAAATTAGAAACGAAAATGGAGAGATCACAACAGACAACACAGAAATACAAAGGATCATAAGAGACTACTATCAACAATTATATGCCAATAAAATGGACAACGTGGAAGAAATGGACAAATTCTTAGAAAAGTACAACTTTCCAAAACTGGACCAGGAAGAAATAGAAAATCTTAACAGACCCATCACAAGCACGGAAATTGAAACTGTAATCAAAAATCTTCCAGCAAACAAAAGCCCCGGTCCAGACGGCTTCACAGCTGAATTCTACCAAAAATTTAGAGAAGAGCTAACACCTATCCTGCTCAAACTCTTCCAGAAAATTGCAGAGGAAGGTAAACTTCCAAACTCATTCTATGAGGCCACCATCACCCTAATACCAAAACCTGACAAAGATCCCACAAAAAAAGAAAACTACAGGCCAATATCACTGATGAACATAGATGCAAAAATCCTTAACAAAATTCTAGCAATCAGAATCCAACAACACATTAAAAAGATCATACACCATGATCAAGTGGGCTTTATCCCAGGGATGCAAGGATTGTTCAATATCCACAAATCAATCAATGTAATACACCACATTAACAAATTGAAAAATAAAAACCATATGATTATCTCAATAGATGCAGAGAAAGCCTTTGACAAAATTCAACATCCATTTATGATAAAAACTCTCCAGAAAGCAGGAATAGAAGGAACATACCTCAACATAATAAAAGCTATATATGACAAACCCACAGCAAACATTATCCTCAATGGTGAAAAACTGAAAGCATTTCCTCTAAAGTCAGGAACAAGACAAGGGTGCCCACTTTCACCATTACTATTCAACATAGTTTTGGAAGTTTTGGCCACAGCAATCAGAGCAGAAAAATAAATAAAAGGAACCCAAATTGGAAAAGAAGAAGTAAAACTCTCACTATTTGCAGATGACATGATCCTCTACATAGAAAACCCTAAAGATTCCACCAGAAAATTACTAGAAATAATCAATGACTATAGTAAAGTTGCAGGATATAAAATCAACACACAGAAATCCCTTGCATTCCTATACACTAATAATGAGAAAACAGAAAGAGAAATTAAGGAAACAATTCCATTCACCATTGCAACGGAAAGAATAAAATACTTAGGAATATATCTACCTAAAGAAACTAAAGACCTATATATAGAAAACTATAAAACACTGGTGAAAGAAATCAAAGAGGACACTAATAGATGGAGAAATATACCATGTTCATGGATTGGAAGAATCAATATAGTGAAAATGAGTATACTACCCAAAGCAATTTATAGATTCAACGCAATCCCTATCAAGCTACCAACAGTATTCTTCACAGAGCTAGAACAAATAATTTCACAATTTGTATGGAAATACAAAAAACCTCGAATAGCCAAAGCGATCTTGAGAAAGAAGAATGGAACTGGAGGAATCAACCTGCCTGACTTCAGGCTCTACTACAAAGCCACAGTTATCAAGACAGTATGGTACTGGCACAAAGACAGAAATATAGATCAATGGAACAAAATAGAAAGCCCAGAGATAAATCCACACACATATATGGACACCTTATCTTTGACAAAGGAGGCAAGAATATACAATGGATTAAAGACAATCTCTTTAACAAGTGGTGCTGGGAAATCTGGTCAACCACTTGTAAAAGAATGAAACTAGAACACTTTCTAACACCATACACAAAAATAAACTCAAAATGGATTAAAGATCTCAACGTAAGACCAGAAACTATAAAACTCCTAGAGGAGAACATAGGCAAAACACTCTCCGACATACATCACAGCAGGATCCTCTATGACCCACCTCCCAGAATATTGGAAATAAAAGCAAAAATAAACAAATGGGACCTAATTAACCTTAAAAGCTTCTGCACATCAAAGGAAACTATTAGCAAGGTGAAAAGACAGCCTTCAGAATGGGAGAAAATAATAGCAAATGAAGCAACTGACAAACAACTAATCTCAAAAATATACAAGCAACTTCTACAGCTCAACTCCAGAAAAATAAACGACACAATCAAAAAATGGGCCAAAGAACTAAATAGACATTTCTCCAAAGAAGACATACAGATGGCTAACAAACACATGAAAAGATGCTCAACATCACTCATTATCAGAGAAATGCAAATCAAAACCACTATGAGGTACCATTTCACACCAGTCAGAATGGCTGCGATCCAAAAGTCTACAAATAATAAATGCTGGAGAGGGTGTGGAGAAAAGGGAACCCTCTTACACTGTTGGTGGGAATGCAAACTAGTACAGCCACTATGGAGAACAGTGTGGAGATTCCTTAAAAAACTGGAAATAGAACTGCCTTATGATCCAGCAATCCCACTGCTGGGCATACACACTGAGGAAACCAGAAGGGAAAGAGACACGTGTACCCCAATGTTCATCGCAGCACTGTTTATAATAGCCAGGACATGGAAGCAACCTAGATGTCCATCAGCAGATGAATGGATAAGAAAGCTGTGGTACATATACACAATGGAGTATTACTTAGCCATTAAAAAGAATACATTTGAATCAGTTCTAATGAGGTGGATGAAACTGGAGCCTATTATACAGAGTGAAGTAAGCCAGAAGGAAAAACATAAATACAGTATACTAACACATATATATGGAATTTAGAAAGATGGTAACAATAACCCTGTGTACGAGACAGCAAAAGAGACACTGATGTATAGAACAGTCTTACGGACTCTGTGGGAGAGCGAGAGGGTGGGAAGATTTGGGAGAATGGCATTGAAACATGTAAAATATCATGTAAGAAACGAGTTGCCAGTCCAGGTTTGATGCACGATACTGGATGCTTGGGGCTAGTGCACTGGGACGACCCAGAGGGATGGTATGGGGAGGGAGGAGGGAGGAGGGTTCAGGATGGGGAACACATGTATACCTGTGGCGGATTCATTTTGATATTTGGCAAAACTAATACAATTATGTAAAGTTTAAAAATAAAATAAAATTAGAAAAAAAAATAAACAGATGCTAGATGGATGGAGCCTATTGTGTGCATCAAGTTTTTCTTGAAGATTGTGGCTGAGAGCATTCTTCAGAGAAGATTCTGCCAGATTTTCATATAGCAAAGGAGAAACATTTACCTGAAGACTATGATGTAAATTTTTTGTCAAAGAAGGATTGCGTTTTCAGAAGAGCTTTGTGTTATTGGTGGGGACACGGAAGTTACAGAGCAGGTGTGCATGAAATCATTGGAGAATTCAGAATGAAATCGTCAATTTGAAGATTTTACAGATATTGAGAGTGACTATTTCATATTGAATAGGGAGGGATAAATGATAGTAAGGCAATTTAACATGAAGAGAGAGACAAGAGATGAGCAGTCTAGTCACCAGGCTGGGGCTGGGAGCTTCAGGGAGCTGCTCAGGAAAGTTAATATCACTCATGGGTTTAGTAATTCAGACTCCATTCCCTATTGTGTTCCAATAATTTATTTTTATTTTCTTCTTATTTGTCTCTTTATTTTTTTGTTCCAATAATTTCTTATTCTCTCTTTTCTTTTCTTCTTCATCTTCCACCTTTAGATAACCACTCATTTTTGCCCCCATGTATTCCCACTTGGTTTTTAGATAACAATGTCACTATATCTTGAGTACATAGAGATTGCATGTCTAAAAGATGTAATAGTAATTTTAATAAAAGACAGATCAGCTGAAGTTTAATATCCTCTTCAGGATGTTGGTGTTCTTTCTGAACATTCTGCTATAGCTGTTGAAGGAAACATCAATTCCAACATACCTCAGTTCAGAATATATTACTTCTTATCAAGTTGTTCAGCTACTTGTTATGAAGCGATCTGGGCAATCACTAAAATCATGAAATGTAATGAGGAATTTTCACGTATAAGCAGGATAAAGTCATCTCATTGGGAATTTCTTTGGTTTTTGAAAAGTGATGTCCTGTTTATTTGCCGTTCAGCATGGGTTTCTCTGTTCAAGAAAATTAACACTTAATTTAGAATGGATAATCTATAGAAGGAAGCATTATTATTCAGTATGATCTGCCTTTTGTGTTACTAGATGTATATGATACTCAATTATTAATAGGTTATAACGTGCAAGGATTAACTAGGCATTCTTGTTTGTGATGATGTCATGGCTGATCGTGTGACAAAGCAGATTCGGACACACTGTCTTCTGTTCTCTTGTCTGCCTGCCTGCCTCATCTCTGCCTCCCTGAAGACATGTCATGCTTACGGAATGAGCCCCTGATATGCGCCCTAGAACTTTGGTGCCATTTCCAACACCTTTGCACACTGCATGCAGGCACACCATTCTAGTCAGCTGGTAGGAGCAAGTGCTCCACCACGAGCACATGGGCCCACTCACCTCCTTTTCTTGGCCCTCTTAGGATATCATGTTCAGGCTCTATTGTCGCACACACAAGAGTCAGCCTTATTTGACTGATCTGCATTCTGTTCTGAGTGTCAAAATATTTAAACCAGTTTTTGAGTAAAAATAATCTTAAGACAACTCCTTGGCTACTTAAAACTCACCTTTCCCCCTCTGGTTATTTTTGGACCTTTCAAGTGGCAGGTGGACGGCTGTGTCTGCTTGTCTTTTCCCTGGGCTCCATTGTTTCCTCATGCCTAGCACAGTGCCGAACATGTAGGATTATATTTTCATTAAATCATGAGTGAAACCATGAAAAAATGATGAAAGGACAGCTGCTGACTTGTGGAGCCTCTTCTTCACGTTCTTCCTCAATCTGTTTTCAGTTTCATGGTTTCTGTGTTGCGGCCTCCATTAACCCCTAAGTGTCTCTGTCTTCATTTAATGACTGTTTATTAAATATTCCTCTTAGCAGTCAAGTTATTGCTGAGTCCCAGAATTATGCTGGGCGCTAGGTTTATCATATTGATGTACCCTTGAGATCATAATCCAGGCGTAGAAAGCTCAGTATTCACTGGGTCTGATGGGCAGTCAGTTGTAGGAGTGAGTTTTCCCTTCCATAAGTACAGTAATATCTACTTCATTTGATCTCATAGGTACAAGCATACATGGATTCCACTTCCCTCTCCAATGAGTGCCACAATAGAACTAGAAATAGCCTTTCTATAGAAATATAGTCCCATGGCAATGAAAAGAACAGTGTTACCCTTACAAGTACAGAATGTTTCTTTTTTTTATTCAGTGTTGATAGAAATCATACTATTGCAAACTGCTCAGAAATCTTAGTTTTAAAAATACATGATAGTCACTTTCCTTCCTGACTAGGGTAGTGCTTATCAAATTCTCAGAAATATCAAAAGCATAAAATAGTGAGCATGTATATAACCCACTTCAGTATTCTTGCCTGGGAAATCCCATGGACAGAGGAACCTGATGGGCTACAGTCCATGGGGTCGCAAAGAGTTAGATATGAATTAGCAACTGAGCACATATTATTAGGGGTTATGAGAAGAAGCTGCCATAAGGAAACCTAAACCTGATTTTAGGCCTTCTGTTTTTACTTTAAAATTGATGTAAACCTTGAACTTCATTTTAAAACCATGCATTTGTTATCCTTGGGGTGAAGCGATGCCCTGGGAAAATGTGTCCTAATCTCGGGGTCCTAGTTCCCCTGGCCTGTTGCTGGCACACCCTAGTTTGCCAGATTCAGAAGTAGGGTTTGCAAGCTTGAAAGATACTTACACTTAATGAAAAAAAAATAAATTTTACCCTTAAACATTTAGGTTATATTAAGGAAAATAAAATACAAAGTATATGAGCAACATAAGGGCTATACCCAGAGTAAACACATACAAGGTTTCAGCAAATTAAAATTGCTTCAAAAGGGGAGAACTTGCAGGAAGTTTTCAAGAAAAGGCAACATTCCAGGCAGTAAGAATTTTCCTTTATGTGTTCAGTGAAAATATAGATCAGGATCCACTTTCTAGTTTTTCTGTTTCTTCCTCCCACATTTAGTCTGAGAACATCTCAGCTCACAACTTCTGATAATCTCATTTTTTGGAATTTTTTTATTTGCTGCAAGTTAGAAAACACAATAAATTTGCTGAAGAATTGTTTTCTTTTAAAAAATTTATGAGTATAGTTGATTTACAAGGATTGTTTTCTAAAGAAAACTCTTTTTTTTGTGAATTGAATTTTTTATTAGAAAAAATGCCATATTTTATAGACCACCATTTATGAGAATCCTACCAAAACACTACAACAAACTGGCCTTGAATAAAAACAGCACAATGACAGAAAGCTCAAAACACTACACCTCTGAGGAGCCTGCAGCCAGGCTAATTGAAAATCGACACACAACGCCCACCACACCACACATAAACATGAACAGGTTATGTAAGTGAGCCAAGATTTAGAAAACACATTGGAGAGGGGAACACACCCACACACGTATCTGTGTGCATGTTTTCCTTAAAAACATGTAACAGGGTTTCCTTCATTTTACTCAACTCAAAGAAACTCTTGATCTAAAATTATTCCATGTCTAACATTATACAAAAGAAATATCATAAAGCAAAAGTTTACATTTTCCTGGGAGCTGTCCCTTGCAAGAAAATGTTACTTGCATTTTTTAGTGTAGAATCCACATAAAAACAGGAGTTGTAATATAGTGCTTGCCATTTAAGTGTAACATTGCCAAAATGAAGACTCCATAGGTAATATGGGTGGGTTTAGGGACTGTGTGAGGAATTCAGAGGACCTAGTACCCAGGAGACATGTTCCAGTGTAGTATGGAGTTTTCCAAGAGCCCACACTCCAGATAATTGAGGTGATGTTGTAGTATTTGATGATAAAATATATACTATAGTGCATTATTACTCTTTTGCTTCTACTTTTAAAAATATCTCTATCATTGTTTTATTTCAACTCATGTGTGGACTGACTCTTCTTAAGTTTTTGAGCACTTGATCTTACATTTGAGTTTTAATGACTTGTTGATGTTCTAAGAGGATTAAGTGGGATAGGGAGGTCAGATGATCAGGGAAAGGAGTTGGAGGGACAGATGGGGCAGGTCACACAAAACCTCATATGCAGTCCTTCCAGGCCCAGCGGCTTAAGCTCTTCCTATCAGTGAAGTGAGGCAAGAAAGGTTTCAAACAGGGGACTGACCCAAGGATGAGGTTAGCATTTAGGTTGCTCCATCTGGCAGTTGATAAATCCTCAACCAGGGACAGTGGAAACAGAGAAGGTGTGCTCTAGACACAATTAGGAAGTCTATTTGGCAGAATAGGGTGACTAATGGACAATGGGTTTAGTGCGGGCCCGGGGAAGGTGTCGAGGTATAGACCCATGTTTGAAGGGGCTACAGAAGTATACTAATAAAAACCATGAAAATAACAAACATACTGAGCACCTACTCTGTGCCTAGTGCAAGGCTGAATGACTTACATGAATTTTGAATCATCACACCTCACAGCAATCCTTGGAATTTGGTACAATTAGTGTCCTCATTTTAAAGATGATGAAACTGAGGGGCCACCCAGCCCAAGAGCTCACAACTAGAACTGAGAGAGATGGCACCACAGGAATGACAAGAGAGATGTCATTGCTGTCCTTAGGAACACAGGCACTTAAAGAATTTCTTTATGAGTGGCCAGCACTTTGTTGTACACAAAACACTTTAAAATATGTCATTTTAGTTGATCATCACAAAACACTTTGTACTAGAGGTTGTCATCATTTTACAAATGACAGAAGTGAGGTGAGAGGTGTGAGTCAGTTGTCTAAGGTCACACAGTGGGTAGATGACATGTCTGGCTCAAGTAAGAAGTCTGAGTACTTTGGAGACCTGTATGACTTCTGCTTTACAAGCACCACTGGTGAGAGACTGCTGCTGCTCACATTGTCCATGTCATTCATGGGGAAAGAGTGAAAAGGAAAGAATCTGGAATCAGACTGCTTGGGTTGACATGCCATTTCTCCTGTAAGACCTTGGTCAAGTTCCTTAATCTCTCAGAGTCTGTTTTCTTATCCAGGTAATGGGAATAATAATCACATCTTTTGCTATTTTTATGGGGCTGAAGTCATAATTTTCAAAAGATAATTTATGCAAAGTGCTTGGCACCTGGTAAAATTCAATAAATGTTAGTAGTAATAACAGTAGTTCAAAGTAATGACATGCAATTAGCTGTGGAAGGAAATACTAAAATATACAAAATGGCATTTGCAATGAACTTGAAAGGATTTCATAGCCTTGACTAGATGGACCTTTGTTGGCAAAGTAATGTCTCTGCTTTTCAATATGCTATCTAGGTTAGTCATAACTTTCCTTCCAAGGAGTAAGTGTCTTTTAATTTCATGGCTGCAGTCACCATCTACAGTGATTTTGGAGCCCCAAAAATAAAGTCTGACACTGTTTCCACTGTTTCCCCATGTATTTCCCATGAAGTGATGGGACCAGATGCCATGATCTTCGTTTTCTGAATGTTGAGTTTAAGCCAACATTTTCACTCTCCTCTTTCACTTTCATCAAGAGGCTTTTGAGTTCCTCTTCACTTTCTGCCATAAGGGTTAGATAGCTTATTCAAAAGCAGAGACATTACTTTGCCAACAAAGGTCCGTCTAGTCAAGGCTATGGTTTTTCCTGTGGTCATGTATGGATGTGAGAGTTGGATTGTGAAGAAAGCTGAGCACCGATGAACTGCTGCTTTTGAACTGTGGTGTTGGAGAAGACTCTTGAGAGTCCCTTGGACTGAAAGGAGATCCAACCAGTCCATTCTAAAGGAGATCAGTCCTGGGTGTTCTTTGGAAGGAATGATGCTAAAGCTGAAACTCCAGTACTTTGTCCACCTCATGCAAAGAGTTGACTCATTGGAAAAGACTCTGATGCTGGGAGGGATTTGGGGCAGGAGGAGAAGGGGATAACAGAGGATGAGATGGTTGGATGGCATCACTGACTCAATGGACAAAAGTTTGGGTGAACTCCGGGAGTTGGTGATGGACAGGGAGGCCTGGCATGCTGCAACTCATAGGGTCACAAAGAGTCGGACATGACTGAGCGACTGAACTGAACTGAACTGAAAGGATTTCAGAAGGGATTGAAGGAGAGATGCTGGGGTTAGGAAATTAACAGTTAGTTTTAATCCTGAAGATGATTTTTGTTTAGGCTGGCAAAACTCAGCAGTGGCCACAGGACTGGAAAAGGTCAGTTTTCATTCCAATCCCAAAGAAAGGCAATGCCAAAGAATGCTCAAACTACCACACAATTGCACTCATCTCACATGCTAATAAAGTAATGCTCAAAATTCTCCAAGCCAGGCTTCAGCAATAGGTGAACTGTGAACTTCCTGATGTTCAAGCTGGTTTTAGAAAAGGCAGAGGAACCAGAGATCAAATTGCCAACATTCACTGGATCATCGAAAAAGCAAGAGAGTTCCAGAAAAACATCTATTTCTGCTTTATTGACTATGCCAAAGCCTTTGACTGTGTGGATCACAATAAACTGTGGAGAATTCTGAAAGAGATGGGAATACCAGACCACCTGACCTGCCTCTTGAGAAACCTGTATGCAGGTCAGGAAGCAACAGTTAGAACTGGACATGGAACAACAGACTGGTTCCAAATAGGAAAAGGAGTACGTCAAGGCTGTATATTATCACCCTGCTTATTTAACTTATATGCAGAGTACATCATAAGAAATGCTGGACTGGAAGAAACACAAGCTGGAATCAAGATTGCTAGGAGAAATATCAATAACCTCAGATATGCAGATGATACCACCCTTATGGCAGAAAGTGAAGAGGAACTCAAAAGCCTCTTGATGAAAGTGAAAGTGGAGAGTGAAAAAGTTGGCTTAAAGCTCAACATTCAGAAAATGAAGATCATGGCATCTGGTCCCATCACTTCATGGGAAATAGATGGGGAAACAGTGAAAAGAGTGTCAGGCTTTATTTTCTTGGGCTCCAAATTCACTACAGATGGTGACTGCAGCCATGAAATTAAAAGATGCTTACTCCTTGGAAGGAAAGTTACGACCAACCTAGATAGTATATTGAAAAGCAGAGACATTACTTTGCCAACAAAGGTCTGTCTAGTCAAGGCTATGGTTTTTCCTGTGGTCATGTATGGATGTGAGAGTTGGACTGTGAAGAAGGCTGAGTGCCAAAGAATTGATGCTTTTGAACTGTGGTGTTGGAGAAGACTCTTGAGAGTCCCTTGGACTGCAAGGAGATCCAACCAGTCCATTCTGAAGGAGATCAGCCCTGGGATTTCTTTGGAAGGAATGATGCTGAAGCTGAAACTCCAGTACTTTGGCCATCTCATGTGAAGCGTTGACTCATTGGAAGAGACTCTGATGCTGGGAGGGATTGGGGGCAAAAGTAGAAGGGGACGACAGAGGATGAGACGGCTGGATGGCATCACTGACTCGATGGACATGAGTCTGGGTGAATTCTGGGAGTTGGTGATGGACAGGGAGGCCTGGCCTGCTGTGATTCATGGGGTCGCCAAGAGTCGGACACGACTGAGCGACTGAACTGAACTGAACTGAGGGTTTATGAGCAGGAGTGTTAAATTATTAGAAATGTACTTAAAGAAAAGCATTTAGGCAACCCAGTGCAACCCGTTCCTGGTGAGAGTCAGGAAAGGTCCTGCATACATTGGGAGTGGAGAGAACAGAGGGAGGGGTGAACAGGTCTGAGGTGCTGCAGTTGTGTTAGGAGAGCTCTTCCCAGCAGGCACTTGGGTTGCTTTTCCACAATATCACTTGATGAGTACCTAAGCAACCCAAACTCATTTTCTGATTGGACTAACCCAAAAATCTAATCTGGACAGCATTTGCTGCACTACAATGAAATGCATTCCAGAATCTTGCTTCAGGAGTCACATGTTGTTCTGTATACCTGCACTTTCTTTTTGTCCTTTGGCACAGGAAACCTGGACTTGGTGTGTGTGGATTCACTCATCCACCTTTGCTATTCTGTCTGCATTCTCAGAGGGGTTTATTTGCTGGCTTGTGTGCTTATGTGCATTTGAATTTTCTGCTTGAATCATGGTATTTAGATTTTTTTTCCCCTCAAAATACAGAAATACGTAAGATGCAAAAATATCTACACCCTAGTGATTGTAACTTAGTATTTCAGCCTCAGTTGAGTCTTCATGGTTGTCCTGCTGAAATTAAGCTGAATTAACTTTGAGTAGAGTGAACAGGTGGAGAAAGCAATGGCAACCCACTCCAGTACTCTTGCCTGGAAAATCCCATGGACGGAGGAGCCTGGAAGGCTGCAGTCCATGGGGTCACTAAGAGTTGGACACGACTGAGCGACTTCACTTTCACTTTTCGCTTTCATGCATTGGAGAAGGAAATGGCAACCCACTCCAGTTTTCTTGCCTGGAGAATCCCAGGGATGGGGGAACCTGGTGGGCTGCCGTCTATGGGATCGCACAGAATCGGACACGACTGAAGCGACTTAGCAGCAGCAGCAGCAGAGTGAACAGGAACATGCACAGTCAGTCCTGTCCAACTCTTGCAACCCTATGGGCTGTAGCCCTCCAGGCTCCTCTGTCCATGGGATTTTCCAGGCAAGAATACAAGAGTGGGTTTCCACTTCCTATTCCAGGGAATCTTCCCAAGTGGGAATTCAAACCTGCATCTCCTGTGTCTCCTGCATTGCAGGAGCCATCCACGAAGCCTGGATTGGTTGAGTAGAGTAACCAGTTTAAGATTACTACTGCTGCTGCTGCTGCTAAGTCGCTTCAGTCGTGTCTGACTCTGTGCGACCCCATAGACGGCCTCCTACCAGGCCCCTCTGTCCCTGGGATTCTCCAGGCAAGAACACTGGAGTGGGTTGCCATTTCCTTCTCCAATGCATGAAAGTGAAAAGTGAAAAGTGAAAGTGAAGTCGAGCAGTCATGTCCGACTCTTCGAGACCCCATGGACTGCAGCCTACCAGGCTCAGCCGTCCACGGGATTTTCCAGGCAAGAGTACTGGAGTGGGGTGCCATTGCCTTCTCCAAGATTACTACTAATAGTGTTTTAATTCTTCATATCCTAGATTTAGTCGAAGTGGTTAGATTTTTTGTAATGAGCTGGGGCTTCATTCCTTCATGGTAACTTTAGAATGCTGGTGATCCTAAAAACTAGCAAAAGTCCTTGAGAACATCATGCACAATCTTAGGAAAAGGTCATGCGGGACATTTAAGCCTAGAGGATGCTTTTCCACATGGCTTTGGGCTGGCTACCCTGTCTGACAATCCTGGATCCACTGGCGCCGAATAGTGAAAGTGGATGGAGTTATAGATGCTTATTCAGATTAGGGCACAGGGTTGACTTGGGTGATCTGGTTATAGGTGTACCCTCCCATCCATCACTCCAGGAGAATCTTAGGAGCTGATATCATATCAGATTCAAGGTGACCAATGATTGAAACAGTTATAACTGGATTTTTACTTAAGGTGTTTCTCTTTGGCATCTGTTCAAATGAGCTCAGGTGTTTGGCATGCTCAGCATTGGCAGTCAAAGGCTTTTATGTCCTAATGCCTATAATGAGAGCCTGGTTGGTCAAACAAGATTAAAGAATGAGCTATCACAATGATGCCTAGCATCATATTGTATGTTCTTAAGTCTGTAGGTTTCACTATGTATGAGGTGATGAATAATCATGCTACTGAGACCTTGCATAGTGAAACCAGGATCACCTCACTAAGTGATTGTCACCATAAAACCATAGCCCCCGATGCATCTCATTGGACATTCAGAATGTTCTTAAAGTGCTAGAAACAGGCAAATCAAATCTCTTTCAAAGTCTGCTACCTCATATATGCCTCATGTGCCCATAGCTTACCTGAATGAATCTTTTAAATGAGCTGTTGATGTCCTATTAGCCATTTTTTTCCTCCCAAGGAAATTCACATTCAGCTGCAAGGTAACCTCCCTGTGTAAAATTTACAGGTCTGTCAGCCATAAAAAACATTAATGCATAATACATTAACAAAATGTATGTGCTTTTTGCACACACGCACACACACACACAAACCAAAGAAAAAAAGAAAGGAGTTTAGCCTCTGCTTTCCAAAGGGAGAAAACATGAATCTTGCATTTTTATTTTTGATGCCTTTTTGCCTTTAAATATATGAGATGACTGTTAATGCTCATATTCACAGCAGGGGTAGGAGGGAAGTGCAGTAAATTGTAAAGCACATTTACATTATAACAAGACCCATGGAAGCATTGTAATTCACACAGTTATTTCAACAGAGGTTTGGACTCCCTCCAATTTAATTTTCTGAAGTTGGGCTGTGCAGCTGGGTCATTCCTGGTCTAATCTGGGAAATGTATCTCTTAAGGCTGTGGATCAGAATGCCAGCCTCCCAGCTGTCACCAAGGAGCATCATTTACAGCCACTGAGGTCCGAGGGCAGAGCCTCAGACTCACTTTATGTGGATACAGCAGCCTAGCTACTAGCTTCATAAATTCTGTGGCAAAGAGTAATAATCAATATTTCATGTTTAATGATGCAGAGCTAAAATTAGTATAGATTTTATGTCTTCTACTTTTCCAAATTATGCAAACATTAGTAACCCCTTTTTTAGTGCCCTTATTACACTTCCATTAAAAAAAGGGCAATGGGCGGGTGGTGGAGGGGATTGAGGAAGCCTGGTGGTGTTTAATTGAATGATTGAATAGTCAGAAGTAATTTTGGCATTTAACTTTTGTTAAATAGCTACCCTTAGGTTAATATGAAATTATTCCCAACTCAAAAATGATGTATGGAAGTGGTACTGGTTTTGTCACCCATAGCTACACAATGAAGTAAATTGTAGATTGTTGCTGTGGGTTTTAAGTTACCTTAAATGCTCTGGGATATGCTGAGAATAAAACAGCAAGGGCATAATTCAGAAAAGTTAAAAGGTTGCCGCTTAGACACAAGTGCACTTTAGAGAGAAAGCAGTTTTGAGTGAATTCCTGATTTTAAACTTGTCCGAAGAACATTCCCTGCTTGTTTATACAGTAAAAGTGGCACAGACAGGAAAAAACAAGTAGAGTGTTTTGTTATTGGTCAGGTTAAGGGGCTGACCAAGTGGCCACAGAGATGCATTTGTCTAACCTCTTAGCTATATTCTCCTGATTGTGACAGGAGAAAACCTACAGGATTAAGGTGGGAAAGGGAAGCCAGACACAAAAGAACAAAATCCAGAATCCATCATCCAGTCTAGCATTTCACACCAAAGTGACCTCAGAAGGACTCTGATGCCAGTGGGAAGCATGGGCTTTGTTTGGCAAGTAGTCAGTCAATTATTCCCCCTTAGGGCAGCCTACACTCACAGCCCCTTATAACACAGATTTCATTTGGAGAAATGATATTAAGGAATATGTAATGCTCTATGTCCAGGTTGTACTTGAATAGCTCAACTTGCACTTGTTGAGGGGCTTAGCCCACATGTCAAAAAGACAGACATTAAATTGAGCATGGTAGAAATTGTCCCCTGATCTGGTGAGTCAAACTGAGTCATAAAGCTGAGCTGGGCCCTTGAGTTAGGACAACTTCTCTAATAGGGATCAGCCATCAAACAGACATGTTCTTATGTTAATGAATGTGATTAATTAATGTTAATTAAACTTGTTGGATTATATTAATGGGAAAGGAATTACATGGATAGGGCAAACAAAAGCAATCTTAGCATCCTTGAGACATGTGAGCCAGAGTCCAGGGAGAAGAAGGGTGATTTGAAGAGCTGAACTGAGTGACTATAGATATGGGCAGGATGCAGGGAGAACCACAGGGAATGGTGAAGCATCTGGGGCTATCAACAGCTGGAAGGGCCAGAAGAAGGAAGGGGAAGGAGGGAAGAGAGGGAAAGAAATGTTTCAGAGGGGCAAGAAGATGGAGCGGTTATGGGAATGTGACAAGAATGACCGCGTGAGAGAGGCCACCACCCCACAGGCGCTATGGCCTGCAGTGACTCCAGCCTGTACTGAAGGCAGTAAAAGAAGGAAGCACAGAGGAGAAGTACTTCAGCTTCTCTCTTCTGTTCCCTTCTAATCTCCTGCCAGTGCCTCCCACTGCTCAAAGCCTATTCAAAGCCACAGAGCCAAGGGACCTGCATGATAAAGTCTAATTTTGAGCCTCCCAGAGCATAGAAGAGAATAGAGATGATGCATAAGTGTGTAAATGCGAAGATGCTGGTCAAGGTCTCATGTGCAGTTATGCAAGACAAGTAGACTCTGAAGATCTAATGCACAGCAGTGTACTGTACTTAACAATACTTCAGTGTAAATCTGAAATGTGCTAATAGGGCAGATCTTAGGTATGCTCACCACCACCAAAAAAAAACAAAAAAAAAAAGAAAGAAATTGGCAGGGGTAGGAGGTGATAAATATGTTAATTAGCTTCATTGTGATCTTTTTTTTACAGTGTATACATATATCAAGTATGTACCTTAAATATATACAATTTGTAACTGTCAGGTATACCCAAGTAAAGTTAGAAAAGGTATGATGTTAAATAAAAAAGAAAGCTAAAGAACGATTAAAAAAACAAACAAAAGAGGTGGAGAGGCAGGGAAAAATCACCGGAGGACATACAACATCTTGAGATTTGGAGGGAACACTAAGCCACTGTTTTCTTTTCATTTCATTCAGCTCAATTCATTTATTCAGCATATATTCAGTAGGCACAACCTAAATGCATCATCTGGGGAGTAGGAACCTCAAGATGAATAAATCACCACCCCTGATTTTGAAAAGCCCAGTGGTGGGGTGGGTCAGGTAACGAGGTAAGGCTAAACCAGGTATCACCATCACCCCAGGATGCTGAGGAGGCAGGGTGAGGTACCGGATCATCTTGTTGAGTTAGGGAAGGCTCTATGGAGGAGGGGAAAGTGGGGGGGCTTCCTGAAGGAAGAATGAGAGCGGGCCAATAGAAGAGTTGGGGCCCCAGTGTCCCCCAGTGTAAGAGAGCATGTGAGTTCAGGGTTGGGTGAAGTTTCACAGGACCAGACTTGGAGAGGGAGGGCATGAGGCAGGGCCCTCCCTGGTAAGACAAACCAGCTCTGGCTGAGATGCTGGAATCCATCTGAAAGCACCTGGGAGCCATGCTGGTTTCTAGTAGGAAACGGCACGCTTGGATGTGCAACTGAGGCAAGGAAGACTAGTGAGAGAAACCAGGGGTGGGAGAGACCAACATGTATATATTTTTAATGGTAAATCGATGGAAAACTGTCAGAGTGAAACTCCGAGCAAAGATCCATGGAATAAGCCAGTTTCTTTGTCTATCTCCCAGAAAACGAGGATACGGTGTGGAACTTGCAGGCCAATTGAACTGAAGTGTTTTTGTATAGTTAGCTTAAATAACCAAATGATGAAATCAATCCTCCAAATTGTCAGCAGAGCAGCTGTTCAGAAAGCTCTTGTTAGTCATTGACCTTATGTTTAATATGATTTCCTAGAACGTGGACAGTCAGATTGAATAAAGTGCTGTACCAAAGCCTTCAGTCTCCCTCCCCAAAGCTCCCTGCAATGAAAAAACCAAAGGAAAGAGAGTGGCTGGCCCCAAGTGCAGAAACCTGTTCCTTCCTGCCCCACAGATGCCCAGGGAAAAAGAAAAGAAACCCACAGGCACATGCAAGAGAAGAAAGTGCCAGAACCACCACAACTCAGTTTCTTTCCTTATCCTAAAACAGGTGGGAAACATGGAAAAGTTCATGGCCTAAAAATCCACCTCTGGTTTTCAAGAACTAAGAATCCTTATCCAACCTATTTCCTCTCTGTATAAAAGTGGCTTTAAGCCTGACCTTTTCTATGACCTGGATTTATTGCTCTGGTTGCTGGAGGTGGGGTGGGAAATGCTGAAGGATTAGTTGGGAGGAGTGGAGGGTTGGGAGAAAATAGAGAACAGAGGGGGCTTCCTAGGTGGCGCTAGGGGTAAAGAATCTGCCTGCCAATGCAGGAGTTGCGGGAGCCATGGCTTTGATCCCTGAGTCAGGAAGATCCACCAGAGTAGGAAATGGCAACCCACTCCATTATTTTTGCCTGGACAACTTTGTGGACAGAGGAGTCTGTCAGGCTACATTCCATGGGGTCACAATGAGTCGGATAAAACTGAGTGACTGACAGTGAGAGAGTAGAGGTAGAGACTTACTCTTAGGAACCAGAGTCTAGAAACTAGAGTCTATAGGGTTGAAGGGTAAGTTTTACCTTGAAAATAAAATGTGTAAGAGTGAAAAGGATGCTGTGTCTCTCTGTCTACCCTTAAGTCATCTCTATCTTCATAGCCATTCACCATATATAGCTGCCTATTTATCAATATGATGCTGAGGGAATTAAGCCAGATACAAAGAATAGACAAATATATGTGAAATTCTAGTCCAGGAAAAATTAACCTATGGTGAGCACCTATGCTCCAATAAAAATTAATTAAAAAATTAATTATGGTGATAAAAATCAGAACAGAAATGCCTTTGGGAGAGGGGAATTGATTGAACAGGGACACAAAGAAACCTTCAGGAGTGAAGTAAATGTTCTGTATTTCATTTAGGGTGGTAATTCTACCAACGTATGCATTTGTCAAAACTCGTTGTGCTGTACACTTATGATGTGTGCTTTTCAGTCATTTAACAGCAAACCCAAATACTCAATGGTCGTGCTGGTTGATATAAGGAGAAGCGAATGAAGTGGGCTAACTTGGGAAGCAGGGAGATAGGAGACTCTCACAGTTGCCTTAGAGCAGACTGAGGAGTAGTGGTCAATTTCTGGATGTATTTTGAACTTGGGACCAACATAATCAGCTGATTGATTGACCGTGGATTGAAAAAGGAAGGAAGGAGTAGAGGCTGAATTCTAGGTTTTAGGAGTCATATCGTTGCATATCTAGGTAAATATTGATGTTATTTGTTAAAATGAGGAAAAAGTGGTGAAGCAGGAGGTTTGGGTGGGAAAGTCTAGGCAGTGAAATCAAGACTTTGGTTTGAACTTGAGATGCCTGTCAGCCAGGCACACAGAACTCCCAAGAAGGTAGGTGGATGTGTCAGATGGCGTTTAGAGGAGAGGTCAGGTGCAAGCATAAATTTAAAGCTGAGGACTGGATAAGACCTCCTGAGAAGAGAAGATAGATGAGAAAGACCAGAGCCCTCGGACAGGCTGCTGGTGTGTTTCCAGAAGAGTGAGGTTTTATAGGATGAAGAGGATCTGGGAACAGCAGGGAGGAGCAAAAACAGCCCCATCCCTCCTCCAGAGTGTATTGTATATGGCACATGGGGAGGAAATGGCCACCTCTCCAGAGGATTCCAGAGGAGACAGGGTGCTCAGGATCAGCCAGGTTTGTCATCAGCAGACTCCTTTATATCCTAAAACTCTTTTTGAAACTGTTCTTTGATCTTCTAGCTCCAGCAAAGACTTAGCTGTCCCCAGAACAGCAAAGGTTCAGTTAGAGTGGGATAATTAAGGGAATGTTCAAAAAAACTGAGGAGATAGAGGATTTTAATAATGATGGACTGTGAGTTGCAAAGGGTTCAGTGGAAAGACTGGAGGGACTGGGGAGAGTTGGGTGATCGGGTCAAATTTGGGGTTGTACAGTCGAGTAAGAAGTTAAAGAAAATGGTTAACCGAGGAGACTCAGATGGCTGATGGGTTGGAAACATGTTGGGACTAGTCTGATGGTCTTTCAGAGGTGAATGAGTAGTTAGTGCAGACTGGGGCTTCCTCTTGGCATTTCAGCCATTTGTGGTGATGAGACAAGCAGGTTGATCTCAAGGAATTGTGGTCTTCCCAGGTCCAGACTTCCGCGCATGCCTGCATGCTAAGGCTCTTCAGTCGTGTCTGGCTCTTTGTGACCCTATGGACTGTAGCTGTCTGTGGGCCTTCCTTAAATCCTGCTGTGACTGACAACAAGTCTGGAGACAGGCAATCTCACCAGGAACCTGGGCTGACTTCTGTCGCATCCCTGAAGCAATTGCTGTGGCTGAGGGAATGGGATTACCGAGACTGGATGCCTGAAATTCAGGGAAGGAGTGTGTGCGTGTGTTTGTGTGTGTGTGTGTGTGTGTGAGCACTGGGGCTGAGGTAACCAAGAGTTACCAAGAGACAAGAGACGCTGTTTCCTAAATGGTCAAACCCAGTCCACTTTCCTTAGAGCCCCTTGCCCAGCAACCAGCAAACATAACCCTGTGGATAAGAGTATATCTGGGAGGTGTGTGGGTGGATCTATATAAACATATTGCCACTCTGGAAAAATAACAGGAGGCATTATCTTTAGTGGTTAAAAAAAAAAATCATACAATGTAAGTGGAAGAACTGTATTTTAATTTGATCAAGGATAAAATTGTATGTGAAACACTCATCCATTGCAAAGTCCAGAACTCGTAACAGTGATTATCTCAATTTGCGTAACAATTTTCCTGAAATATTACCCATGAGTACATGGAGTCAACCTGTAAGACATTTTTTTTTTCTTTTTCACAGGAAGAATTGAAAAGATTGCAGAACCCCTTGAAACAAGTTAATGATGGAAAGTATTTGCTTGAAAAGTAAGTTAAAATACTAAAGTTGAAAGGCTGGCATCAAAAAAAAAAAAAAAAAAACTATTCACAAGGCAAAAATAATTAAGTAAATTCATCTTAGGATATTATTTGATCAGGACCCAGAAATGTGGCTCATTTGAGATATAGTGAAACAGACTTATGGCTACTTGAGCTGCAGTACACAGACTGTGCTGGTTAACAGAGAGACATGATACCTGGAGATGTATCTGATGGTATGTCTGAGGGCTTGAAACTTAGCCCTACTCTGGCTTTGGCTTTTAATCAGAGATGTGTAGAGAAGGAGGTCATAAAATTTGTAAAAATACAAGGGTAACATTAAGACTGATAGAATGAGCATTCAAAATAATACTGAAGAGTGGCACAAAACTGAGCTGGAATTAAAAGGAAGAATGAAAGAGACGAAATTGAACAGAGATTAAAGTACAGTCTTTTATTTAGATATTAAAGAAAATTGTACCATTAGAGCTTGTGAAAGACATATTCTGACTTCTGTGTCAGTGAATGCTTAGAGGTTTTATCTGACATTAACACAAGACCATGATTTTATATGGCTTCTAAAAATATCACCATAATAGTCTGAGTAGTAGGTATATATTGTCAAGATAAAAGAAGAAAAAAATGAGCTATCATTAATCGAGCATTTACAGTGTACTTTGTACCAGTGGATGCTTACAGATGTTTCCTCAGCAAACTCTGATGATGGCCTTTTGATATAGACATTATTATTTCCATTTTACCCATAAGAAAAGAGACCCAGAGAGCTTTCAGCACTTGTCTAAGTACACTCAGCTGAGAGTGGTGAGGATGAGAATGAAAGCCAGGTTCAGTGCCACCAGAGCCCATGCTGGTAACCAGTAAGCCCCATGTCATTGCTGTTCTTCAGTCGCTATATCGTGTCTTTTTGTGACCTCATGGACTCACGGACTATAGCACACCAGGCTCCTCTGTCCTCCACTATATCCTGGATTTTGCTCAAATTCATGTCCATTGGGTCAGTGATGCTATTGATATCTAACCATCTCATCTTCTGCTGCTCCGTTCTCCTTTTGTCTTCAAAGGGAGCCCCATGGTCAAGTCCTTGTGGGGGTCACATTTGTCTCTGGGTACCACATTTTCAAAGCACATTGACATCCCCAAGAGCATCAAAGGGTTAACATTGTGAGGGTTCTGGGACCATGTAAAAACTACTGCAAAGAGTTGAGGATGTGTAGCTTGGAGAAAAAAGATCTCGGAGGGGACATAAATACCTATACTTAAACATTTGAAGACATTTTCCTATAAAAGAGGAACTACATTGTTTTTCTTGTTTTAGAAAGCAGAACAGGGATTAATGAGCAGAATTTATGGAGCAATAGCTGGTGACACAGAAAAAAGAATGAATTTAGTAAAGATTCAGCCTGCTCAACAGAGAGCACTTTTTTTGTTAAGCAGTGAGGTGATAGACACTGGAAGTGCCTAAGAAGAGTGTGCATGGCCATCTGAGATGCTGTTGAAAACATTTCTGCACATTGGAAAACCTGGATTTGATTCCTCTTTCTGCTTTTTCCTGGCTTTATGAATCTGCAAAAATTACTTAATCATCCTGAGC
The DNA here is from genome assembly GCF_003369695.1 of Bos indicus x Bos taurus. Classification (NCBI taxonomy): domain Eukaryota; kingdom Metazoa; phylum Chordata; class Mammalia; order Artiodactyla; family Bovidae; genus Bos; species Bos indicus x Bos taurus. The sequence continues at coordinate 107,678,096 of NC_040076.1, read as the reverse complement.
CCATTTCCCCATCTTTAAAAATGAAGCTAAGAATGCTGGCTTGACAGTCTTATGGAGCACATGAAATGTGGCACCCATGATAGCACGGTGCCTTCAGTATCAGCCCTTTCCCCACCCTTCTGGGGGCTGTTTGAATTAGCCACCCCCCCAGGTTCATCGCCATCCTATGGCAATACTAAGAATTCTCCATGGTACCACTTGAAGAACAGGTCATTTGATCAAATGAAGACGCTGACTTATCTATGGATTTGATTTATCTTTGTTATGCTGGTTCTCATTAATTTGAATAAAGAAGAATAAAATAGTTTGATTTTCCTCTTCTCTCTCATCACCATCATCACTATTTATAAACAATGATAAATGAAAACTTTTTGGCTGAAACTAGAAAGAAGATTTTTCTTCTATGGAGATTAATTAGTATTATAATGACATTAAATCAGTGGTTCTTCATCCTGGCTACACTTCGAATCACCAGGGAGTTTAATAAAAATACCAGCCCAGACAAGTCCAATATGAAGCCCTGGGACTGAGGTCCAAGAATAAGTATTTATTGAAAGCTTCCTTTGTGTGATACTAATGAGGATCTGAGGTTGAGAACCAGTGGTCTACATATATTTTAGATTTTTTTTTTTTTTTTAGTTATTCAATAATCTCATTTAGCTTAATTCTCTGAGGACACACTTTCTCTGTGATGTTCAGCTCAGCTCGTTTACTTTTTAAATCTGACTATGCTGTTTTGTCATTATTGATTTTAATGTGGGAAGTGAACTCTAGAAGTTTTTTCCTGCTAATTGACCACTACTCTGTATTAAACCCCTCGCTAACACCAGCATGTATCTTTCCCAGCTCTGTGCTCTCAAGAAGATATGCGAAGACTAGTGGTCAATATGTGGACTTCCGCCTCATTGCCCGCCCTCTGTTTTTCTCTTGAATTTTCTAGAAACTCGAGAAAGCTAAAAGCTTCTGAAAATGGCCAATCTGTTTTGTACACTTGTATTGCCCAGTCATGATTGAGGAATTCGAGGGATGGGATTCAGAGTCTTCTCTCAAAACACACAGGCCTGCGGGGCAAGCTTCTCTTTCATGCTGGCCCTAACTGCTCTGTCCATTTGCCTGGAATTCTGGTCTACTTCAGGGCCACACTGTGTCCTTGAAAGCTGTCAAATTTGATTGAGAAATTGGGGTACTTTGAGTGAGCAGATTAGGCATTTCATTATACCTGTAGCTGACTTGGGTGCTGATGTAAATCATCTCAGCTACTTGAAATGACCATAAGTTAAGCGATAGTGGTGTCGTGGCAGTTGATCTGTTATTCCCCCTTGGAACATTACATTTATTCTGAATGCTCAACAGGATTTTGTGGTAGACAGTTGATAGGAAGGGAGGGGAGGCTGCAACTTTATTCTGCTGCTGCTGCTGCTAAGTCACTTCCATCATGTCTGACTCTGTGCGACCCCATCAACGGCAGCCCATGAGGCTCCCCCGTCCCTGGGATTCTCCAGGCAAGAACGCTGGAGTGGGTTGCCATTTCCTTTCTCCAAGGCAACTCTATTCTACTTGAGACCATATGCAGGAGCTTTGGGTGCATTTTTCTCTCTGTCTGTCTGTCTGTCTTTCTCTCAGTGAAGTTTGGCATATGCCCATAAACAGAGAAGAGCAACTACTAAGGCCATTAATCAGGAAGGCGGCTGCTTGTGACTCTGTTGTTTTTGAGAATCATTTATTAACTTAAGACCTTAGGTTGAGTGCTATTTTTGTAAATATTGAGCCAGGCTGGGTGTGAGAATAGGAAATTCATGATTGCAAGTCACACAGTCTTCTGACATATTAATATAATCATTTTATTGTGCTGTGCTTAGTCACTCAGTCGTGTCTGACTCTTTGTGACTCCATCCATAGACTGTAGCCTGCCAGGCTCCTCTGTCCATGAGATTCTCTGGATTGCCATGCCCTCCTCCAGGGGATCTTCCCAACCCAAGGATCAAACCCAGGTCTCCCACATTGCAGGAGGATTCTTTACTGTCTGAGTCAGCAGTAAAGTCCAAGAATACTGGAGTGGCTAGCGTATCCCATCTCCAGGGGAACTTCCTGACCCAAAAATCGAACCAGGGTATCCTGCATTGCAGGAGGATACTTTACCAGCTGAGCTACTTGGGAATCCCCAATCACTTTATGACCCACTGGCAATTATTGATATTAAAGTTCATTCTAATTTAAACCTATTGGTATTTATAGTGTATCAGTTCCTGAGGATGTATAAATTAACAAACGTTAACAAATTTGCTAATATTATAAACATTGTTCTCATTATGGACTTGAGCCTTGTCTTTGGTTGCTGCATATAGCAACAAGTCCCACAATACTTCATGTATATCTGTATTGCCCAAATTGTTAATTTCTTATTGTAATAATACAGTATTTTAAAGTATCCTTTTTACAAGGCTGTTGTTCCCACAAGACCATAGAATTATAAAAATAAGACTTTTCATGCCTACCACCACTGGCTCAGGTCTCTGTGGTGCCCTTTAATAACATCTGCCACATTTTTAGTTACTTTTTCAATATACATCTCCTAAACTGTAGGACCATAAGAACAGTAACCATGTCTAATCTTTTCATCATTGTGTCTCCCATGTTTTGCATCATTCCTGGCACAAAGGAGACATTTAATATAACTTTAAATGAGCAAGTAAAGTTAATAATGGACCCTGAATACCAGTGGCACAGACAAGACAAGGGTGTTTTTTCCCTTGCCCCTGAGCACCCCACTTGAGCAACCACAACAGTATGTCGGGCTGTTGGCAGCATGCAGTGGCCATATCTAATCTACCATGCTTTCCCCATCACTTGGGTATTACTTTCTCAAGAGGAGAAAATACATTCGTTATTCTAATGATGTCTCTTACACAAATTTTTTTCTTATCCTTTTCTCTTCTTTACTGTAACTATAATCCTGGTCTTTATTATCTGGCCAATTTGAATACCCAGCTAAATGATTGCCTTCATTCTCCTTGCTCACTCCCACCACAAGCCATTCTAAAACATCCCATTTATCTCATTTTCCTGCTTCAAGTTCTTTGTTTCCCTGTAGCAACATTTTTCAAACTGTAGATCACAATCTACTGATGATTTGTTAAACTGATTTGTTGGGTCACCACTGACCTTTTAAAAAATCTGAAATATAATTTAAAAATATCAGAGTACATTATATGTAGTTGGAGAATTCATAATTCCTGAAACTTTTGTTTCAGTTTTAAACACACGGACACATACACATACACCCATTACCACATGATTAGATGTCAAATATTTTATGGTAACCACAGTCAGTAGAAGTTTAGTAAAGTCTGATATTAAAATCTTCCAAACGGTGCTTTGTAGTGGCAAGAGTTGAGTTTTAATGTGATTTCTGTTGAGTTTCACATAACCTCTCTGAGCTTCAGATTTCTCACCTCTATGCTATGGAAAATAATGCGTGACTAATAGAGGCCATTGGGAGAACTAAATGAGGTAATACATGCAAAATGTCACAACAGTGTTTTGTACACATTGTGTGGCTAATGACTATTAGTTTTCTGCTTATACAAACTTATTTCCTCTTCTATTCCCACTTGTATTGTCCCCTTCTACAGTATTTTTTTTTTTATTGTTCAAAAATAGCCTGAACATTTCACTTCTACTCTTTTTTTCCAAAGAACATAGGTCACTTTTATAATCATTTAACAATGGCACTTCAAATCATCATTTCAATGAAAGAATACATTCATTTGTTTAGTTTGATGCTCACAGTCATGGAAATAAATTGCCATCAGAGGTCCCAATAATGTCAGTAGAGTCACTTTCAATGAATCATTTTGCTTGTCACAAAAAAGTGACAAGGTGAACAATAAAGTCACAGGTGAACAAGATCCTTAAGGTGGTGTAGAAAGATACCGGATCTAACTGGGCCCGACCAATAGCTGCATCCCAGATCCCCTTACCTGCATGGCCAGGTCAATAGCTTCCTGCCCTCCTCTCCCTATTCTCACACCTTCAGAATGGGATCTCAGTGGGATTTAGTCCTGCCTGGGCCTGCCTGGGTTGTGTTTCTGGAATCAGTGACCTAATTTTTAATTGATACTTAGTTAATTCACAATATTATATTAATTTTAGGTGTGCAACATAATGATTTACAATTCTATAGATTATAGTACATTTAAAGTTATTATAAAATATTGTCTGTATTCCTTGTGCTGTAAAATATATTCTTGTAGCTTATTTACTTCGTACATATTAAGAGTAGTTTGTACCTTGTAATCCTCTGCTTCTGCTTTGTTATATCCACTCATGTGTTTTATGTTTTAGATTCAGCATCTAAGTGATAACAATACAGTATGTCTTTGACTTATTCATTAAGCATAATACCCTCCAGGTCCATCCATTTTGTTGCAAAGGACAAAATGTCATTCTTTTTATAGCAGAATAGTATTTCACTGTATGTATATACCGCATCTTCTTTATCCATTCATCTTTTGGTGGACATTTAGGTTACTTCTCCACCTTGGTTATTGTAAATAATGCTGTCATGAACATTGGGGAGTGTGCAGCAGTATCTTTTTAAATTAGTGTTTTTGTTTTCTTTGGATTTTACTCCTTTATTTTAATATCTTCCTCATCAGTTGAGTTCAGTTGCTCAGTTGTGTCTGACTGTTTGTGACCCCATGGACTGCAGCATGCCAGGGTTCCCTGTTCTTTGCCAATTCCCAGCGCTTGCTTAAACTCATGTCCATTGAGTTGGTGATGCCACCCGACTATCTCATCTTCTGTCATCCCCTTCTCCTGCCTTCAATCTTTCCCAGCATCAGAGTCTTTTCCAATGAGTCAGTTCTTCGCATCAGGTGGCCAAAGTATTGGAGCTTCAACTTTAGCATCAGTCCTTCCAATGAACACTCAGGATTGATTTCCTTTAGGATTGCCTGGTTGGATCTCTTTGCAGTCCAAGGGACTCTCAAGAGTCTTCTCCAACCTCACAGTTCAAAAACATCGATTCTTTGACATTCAGCTTTCTTTATGGTCTAATTCTCACATCCATACATGACTACTGGAAAAACTATAGCTTTGACTATACAAACTTCATCAGTAAAGTAATGTCTCTGCTTTTTAATATGCTGTCTAGGTTTGTCATAGCTTTTATTCCAAGAAGCTAGCATCTTTTAATTTCATGGCTGCAGTCACCATCTGCAGTGATTTTGGAACCTAAGAAAATAAAGTCTGTCACTGTTTCCATTGTGTCCCCATCTATCTGCCATGAAGGGATGGGACCAGATGCTATGATCTTAGTTTTTTGAATGTTGAGTTTTAAGCCAGCTTTTTCATTCTCTTTCACTTTCATTGAGAGGTTCTTTAGTTCCTCTTCACTTTCTGCTGTAAGCGTGGTGTCATCCATATATCTGAGGTTATTGATGGCAGATAAGGTGGTCTGGTATTCCCATCTCTTGAAGAATTTTTCACAGTTTGTTATGATCCACACAATAAAGGCTTTAGCCTGGTCAATGAAGCAAAAGTAGATATTTTTTTAAATTTTCTTGCCTTTTCTATGACCCAGTGAATGTTGGCAATTTGATCTCTGGTTCCTCTGCTTTTTCTAAATCCAGTTTGAACATTTAGATGTCCTCTGTTCACGTACTGTTGAAGCCTCACTTGGAGAATTTTCAGCATTACTTTGCTAGCATGTGAGATGAGTACAATTGCTTGGTAGTTTGAACATTCTTTGGCATTGCCTTTCTTTCAGATTGGAATGAAAACTGACCTTTTCCAGTCCTGTGGCCACTGCTGAGTTTTCCAAATTTGCTGGCATATTGAGTGCAACACTTTAACAGCATCATCTTTTAGGATCTTCCTCATAGGAATTACCTTTACATGTTAACTTACTAATCCCTGTCCATTCTTCAAGACCCAGCACAGCAGCTATAGTCTTCCTTGACCATTGTAGCACCCAGTGGTTGTCCTAGGTTCATAGGAGCAATGGCATATATTCACAGTTCCTCCATCTTTATCCAGGGCTGACTGATGCTTTGTTCATAGTGGGAGCTCTGAAAAAGCTTACACAATGAAAGGAGAAAAGGTTCAGAGGTAGTGACACCATTGGGAATGAATGAGACTCTCTCTACAACTTACTAGTTGGACAATACCATGGGCTCACATTCTACTCATGGCTTTTATTCCTCTGAAACAGTTTAATATTCTGCCTTTGTCTTTGTGTAAAGTAAATGATTTACATGCCTTAGATATGAATGTTGAGCTAAGTGGTAGAAATAAAAAGAAAAGCAATGTTAAAAGGCAAAACCACATTTTCTTTCTATGATATGGTTATTTATCTACTATCCATCAATCAGAACTTTTAGGACTGTATTAATAAAATGAACAAAAGTGCATATGTACTTGTTTTGTCAATTAAATTTAAATTGGCACTTTTATTGATGACAGCTTTATGGATTCATTTATATTGAGGCATTATTTCTGTTTGTAGTCACCAACTGGCCATGGATGTGGAGAATAACATTCAAAAGTGTCACCTCAATCTACAGCCCTTGGACTCCAAGGTGAAAATGTAAGTTATTTAAAAGTTCACATTAAAATTTTTGTGTTTTCACAGTTCTTACTCTATTAATCTATGAACTATTCTGGAGTTCATGGGTATAAGAATCACACATTTATTCACATTTATATTTATATATTACACAGTATTTCTTCCCAGTTGTAAGTAGCAACAAAGCTGTTTTGAGCACACAGCACCATTAATGGATAACATAGGGAAGTATTTGATGGCCATCACTTTGTTTCCCTTTCAGGCAAAGTAACATTCTTCAGATCTCACTAATATTTGTCACTGCCTTTCTTCTCCGTAACTTGGTTTATTCCACCTTAGACCATGTCTTTTACACACATACACTCTTTCCACCCTCTTCCTTCTGTTTCCAGTCCAACTCTTGTCCAGTTATTTTAAGAAAAAATCCTTTCCTTTTCCTCCTCACTTCTTGTCCTTTCCTTTCCCTCCTCACTTCTTGTCCTTTCCTTTCTTATTCTCTCTTAATATGGCCTAATGAGATTCTCCTTCTCCCACTGCAAGTGACTAAAGCATAAAAATACTGGTATATACACCTCAGTGTTAACAAAAATAAAACTAATGAGATCAAAAGACGGACAGGCTGTATTCTAGAACAAAATAACAACCTTCTAAAACTTTATTAAGAAAGGACCCATCATAGTCACTTTGGTTGGCTGGTTGGTTTAGTCACTAAGTCGTGTCCGAGTCTTGTGACCCCATGGACTCTAGCCTGCCAGGCTGCTCTGTCCATGGGACTCTCTAAGCAAGAATACTGGAATGGGTTGCCATTTCCTTCTCCAAATAGTCACTTTAGAAGTAGTTTTAAACTGTTTATGTTTGTACTCTGTGATCCTTTCCCATTCAGATTTTTTCTTTGGGGATAAGTTATGAGCATTACCAGTGAGTGTACATAGTCTTTCTCTCTCTCTCTCCCCCTTTCCCTCACCTTCCTTCCCTCCTTCCCTCTCCCTTTCTCTCTCTCTCTCTCTCACACACACACACACAGCTTAACACTCTGAAAAGCATGTATCTAGAAAATCTGAACATGTCTGTGCTTGGTCAGGAACACTGATCATTTGCAAAAAGCCCAAAGAGGAATCTTTTAGGAAAGAAGTCACCTTGAAGAGGGGAGCATTGAGGTGTACAACTTTGAAAAAGTAAGCCATTGCTGAATGTAGGAATTGAAACAGAAATGATGCAGATATATAATATCCTGCTGGATAAAAGCAAATATGAATACACACCCCTATAAATCTACATTAACCTTGTTTATCAGTAAAAAGCTTGCCTCTGAGTGAGCACACAGGGCTGCCTCTCAACGTAAAGTTCAGATGTGGCTTCTCAACCAGTCAGGCCCCCTGCTAAGGAGCTGTGTGTCACACTTACTAAGTGAATAATGAATCAGGCTACCAAATCGTTTTATGTAAGCCGTGTGTCAGCCTCGTTCCACAAGATGCTAGTTTCCAAACATAGGTTGCTTTATTGTTAGGAATTTTCTCATTAAGATAACGTTCTCTTAACTGAAAAAGCACTGGAAAGGAAGGTTGGCTGTGTGAAAAATTAAAGTGATTAATTTGTATGCTGAAATTAAGTTAAGAAACCTCCCTGGTCTTTTTTAGTTTTCATCTTCTCCAATCTGTAGAGACAGAGGGGCAGGTGCCAGAGAGAGGAGCAGGCAAAGAACAAAAAGAATCTCTGTGCCTAAGAGCCCAGTAGCTCTGAGAATCTGGGATTTTATGTGTAGCTGGTATGATGGAGGAGTCTCAGCTCAGTGAGGTGCAAACAGAATGGTTTTATCTCTTCTAATAACTCTGAACCCCATTTCCACTCAGTGGAGGGGGATGAGGGAGAGAAAACTTAATCTTACCCAATAATGGAATTTGAGTCCCATCGGAGAATTGACTCCAGTTCAGTGACTATTGTCTAATCTGGTTATTAAATTCCTAACTCTCGTGACAGTTTGAACACCTCCCCTCTACATGCATTATATCTTCCCCACAGCTGTGCAGCCGGCTCCCTTCCCTTCCCTCTCCTCTTTCTCTTTCCCTGTCACCCCTCCTTTCTCCTCTCCTCCCCTTCTGGTGCCACCTCTCCCACCCTCTGAGGGCTAAACATCAAGGCTGCTCCAGGTTTCCTGTTGATGGTGAGCTTTCACACCCTAGGCAGTTCCTTCCTTAAAAGAGTTGGGACTCTGTGGGAAGGGTCGCTGGGTCTCCCCTGAGCCCCTACCTGTGGTGTGGGTTGCACCCCTCATTGTGTCTCTTGCTTTGCTGGTGGTCTTCCCCAGGCTGACCTTGGCATTCTCAACAAGGAATACCTTGGCATACACCCATTCCTGCTTCTCAAGGGACCTTTAGACCTACAGAGCCTTGGGTATGAAAGGTGATGTTTTATTCCATGTTCCAGAGTTACTGTCAAACTTCACAAGCTTTCTGTATGGTCTTCTGTCTTCTCTTGGTGGGAACCAGCTGGAAACCTATCTTTCCCAGGTAGAAGGGGTATGGGGAGAAGGAGAAGCTGGGGTTACTACATCGTAACATTTGCTTTCCCGTAGACTCTTCAATCCCCTCCCTAATGAGAAGAGAGAAGTAGGTTCCAATGAAGGTTTTCTGGACGGTCCAGCCCCTGCAAGCCCTGAGATGGGATGTACTTTGGCAGGCCAATCTCTGGTGGGGGTCAGTAGGAGCAGGAAAGGACCTCAGTCATTCCTTCACACTCAGGACAACATTAAAAGGAGGCAGTTTGATAAGAGCACGTCCCTGGCGGTTCACTTGGTAAAGCATCTGCCAGCAATGCAGGAGACCCAGGTTCAATCCATGAATGGGGAAGATCCCCTGGAGAAGGAAATGGCAACACAGTCCAGTATTCTTGCCTGGAAAATCCCATGGACAGAGGAACCTGGCAAGCTGCAGTCCACAGGGTCACAAAGAATTAGACATGACTTAGAGACTTAGTCCTTAGTCAGGAAAGTACACCATAGGCCTCGTCAGGGGCCTTAAAGAAAAAGACAAGAATCTAGACTCCTGTTCATTTAATTAATAGTAGTTTGGGGGAACCTTGCTTTGCTAGGAGGTTTAGTGAAATGATTCTCTGGTGGCTCAGATGGTAAAGCATCTGCCTGCAATGCAGGAGACCTGGGTTCGATCCCCAGGTTGGGAAGATCCCCTGGAGAAGGAAATGGCAGCCCATTCCAGTACTCTTGCCTAGAAAATTTCATGGATGGAGGAGCCTGGTGGGCTACAGTCCATGGGGTCTCAAAGACTTGGACACAACTAAGCAACTTCACTTCACTTAGAGACTAAACCACCGCAACCAGTAGGTGGCAGTGCAAAGTATTTGCCCCCTGGAAGGAATTAGAGGCCTGTGGGGGAAAGAACAAGTGTGCTGAGAGTGGAATTTAGAGGAAATGTCAGGAAGAGCAAATCCCCTGGCTCAAGAATGCCGCTGTTAAGAGGTAATTTTGTGTTTTAGACTCAGAGGATCAAAGAACTGCATCAAAAGGGCGAAAGCAATCAGGATTGCATAGCTATTAATAAAAAGTCACTTTGGGGAGGTGAAAGGCAGGAAGATCAAGCAAAGGAAAGCCTCTTAAGTCAGAAAACTTAGTGAAGGCAAAAGTCATAGTGAAAGCACCATGACAAACGCTCTTATGCAGCCCTAAGACACAAAGTATTCTTTAAAAAATTATTTTTAATTGAAGGATATTTGCTTTGCAATATTATGTTGGTTTCTGCCATACATCAACATGAATCAGCCATAGGTACACATATGTCCCGTCCCATCTCCTCCCACCTCCCACCCCATCCCAGCCTTCTAGGTTGTCACAAGGTTTGAGCTAGGGCCAAGGCTGCCCAAGGGTCTGGGAATGAGTGTGCACAGCAGAGAAGTGCAGGCTTTAGCAGGGAGGCCTGGCTGCAGAGGAAGGAAATGGACCCTCCAAACCCCTTCAAATCCCTGCCCTTCACATCAGGGTCACTCCTTGCATGTTGCAGTGAGACCGAAAGTACATCTTCTGAACACAGGCCATCATTTAAAACTTGATTATTAACTCTGTGTGGTCTGTCTCTTTATGTTTTTAACAATATGTTTATTTTGTGATGGAATAACATAAAGATCTACCAAATACGAATCATCTTTTAAAAGTCTTCTCATTAAATATGATCAATTCCTCTCCTTACTTTTTATTAGCATATTTTATTTAGTGATGAAATAACATTTCGACTCTAAAAGGGAGAGAGACAGAGACAGACAGACATAGTCTTGAGAAGGAAGACAATTCCCCAAATAAGTCAAACTCAAATATCAGTAAAACCCGAAGTGCCTTTGTTTGAAAGTACTGCCTATCAATTTGTCAAAATTTTGTTTAAATTTCATTAAAAGAAGCCATGAGGGGTGAGGGGTTAAGAGAGCAGACTTTGAAGCTAGAGCACCCTAGGTTCAAATCCCAGCCCTGCTCCTTGTCTGCTGAGTGACCTTGGGAGCATTGCTTACCTATCTGGGCCTTCATTGCATTCTTCTATAAAATGAGAACACGAACCATATCTTAAAAGATTGTAGTGAGCTTTCAATGAGAAAATCTAAGAAAAACATTTACACTAGTGTGTCTTCCCCATGCAATTGTACCTTTTCTAAACATATTTTTATATCAAATTGGGCTAATAAAATATTTCCTGTAAAGATCCTCAGAAATCCAGTATATCATATGCTGCAGCCCACCAGACCCCTCTGTCCATAGGATTCTCCCAGCAAGAATCCTGGAGCAGGTTGTCATTTCCTCTTCCAGGGGATTTCCTGTCCCAGGGACGGAATTTGAACCTCCTGAATTGGCAGGCAGTTTCTTTACCACTAAGCCACCAGGGAAGCCCTTATGATTTGCACCTATTACTTAAAAATATTTGAAAGTGTCTGGTTTTCTTAAGTAATTATAGTGATTTATCTAGAACCACTATTTGTCGTTTGGGGCTAAGTGACATAAATATAAATACCATATCTTTGACTCCTTGCAAGAATATGGAAACATTATTGTTGTTCCCATTTTGTGCATCAGCAAAGTGTAGGCCTGAAAGTTGAGTACTTTTCCCAAGGCCACAGCTAATAAGAAGTAAAACTGAGCAAGAACCTACATCACTCTAATCTGCCTGCAATGCAGGAGATCCAAGATCAATCCTTGAGTTGAGAAGATCCCCTGGAGAAGGGCATGGCAACCCACTCCAGTATTCTTACCTGGAGAATCCCATGGACAGAGGAGCCTGGAGGGCTACAGTCCCTAAGGGTCGCAAAGAGTCAGACACGATTGAGTGACTAAGCATGTGCAAACATGTTTAGTTTCCACGAGGTTTTGTTTCAAGACATCAACACACAAAGATCCTGAACTATGTCCTCCCACAGACACACTGAACCCACAACTACGAATGGAACAATTCCCTCTCAGAAGGAAAATTAAAAACTGGTGGAGTGACCCCTTCATATTGGGCAGACAAGAGGGAAACCATATCAAAGTGGATAGGAAAGGCTGAGACACAATCTCTCCATGAAACGCTGGTGTGATGACTCCTATTTGGGAGTGCACTCAAAATCTTGCGCTTCTCTCTGAGGAGACAAAGAGTTATACTCTGCATTGAACACCCCAACTGTCATGACTGGCCCCTGAGAGATGAGTTCCCCAAGCATTTGGCTTTGAGGACCATTTGGCTCATGCTCACGAGATCCTAGAGGTTATGGTGAACTGAGGAACCTCTCTTAAAGAGCCTGTGTGCAGATTCACCCACTCCAGGGCTCAGCACAGAAGCATCCTTTAAAAAAGTGCCCAGACTTCATGTCAAAGAACTCATTTGCTGATTTGAAAGCTGGTCAGCCCCAGCACACAGTCTCCCTTTTATAGCAGAGGAGTAGGATATGGACCACAAGCAACGGAGAAAGTGTTCTTATAAACAGTTACCACTCCCAGGGCACAGCGAGAGGGAGCAGAGCCAAGAGCTCAGTCTTGATGTGAAACAGGAGGCTTCTAATTAAGTGCACATCTAAGGGCTGACTGTAAACCTTTCCTGAGACATTGGGGGGTGGGCACTAATCTTCAAGTTGCCCCTCGGCCATACTCCAAAGCTTCAGCGTCTCTTGCAGAGGAGCTCTTGTGAGTGTCTGGGGCCCCAGTTTTTACATCTGGTGCCCTGGATATTGGGCTTCCTTGGTGACTCAGTGGATAAAGAATCTTCCCACAATGCAGAAGACTCAGGAGCCTCGGGTTTGATCCCTGGGTTGGGAAGATCCCCTGGAGGAGGGCATGGCCACCTACTCCAGTATTCTTGCCTGGGATTTCCATGGACAGAGGAGCTTGGTGGGCTACAGTCTATGGGGTCCCAGAAGAGTTGGACACGGCTGAAGCAATTGAGTATGCACACCCTGGTTATTGTGACTGCCACCCAGGGAATGTTACCCCTTGATCCCTTCCTGGCTCTGGAGGCCAGCAGGGCTTGTGCTTATGGTCCCACAAGACTGTGCGTATTTGTACTTTTTTGAAAGCTGCTTCCTGACGGTCTAGCTTCCAATGAGTCCAAATCTAGGTGCTGACTGAGATCCTCCCCTTTGTGGCACTCACTGGTCTGTGTGTGTGTACTCAGTCATTCAGGCATGTCTGATTCTCTGCAACCCCATGGACTGAAGCCCGCCAGGCTCCTCTGTCGATAGGATTTTCCAGGCAAGAATACTGGAGTGGGTTGCCATTTCCTCCTCAAGGGGATCTTCCTGACCCAGGGATTGAACCCACGTCTCCTGTGTGGGCACACCCTTAGCTACTGGGAGTTATTAAAAGTGAAATGGGTTGTTTGGATAAGCAGAAGCTTGGGAGACAATCAAGAGCTGGGGCAAGGTTGAATGATAAGGTTTATCTCCTACACAAGGCCAACCCTTCAAGACTGGGAGAAGGGGCTGTTTCATCTAATACATAGAAACTGGTAGTTGCAAGTAATAGAAACTCAACTCAAACTAACTTGTATATAAAAAAAGAGATTTTTTATTATATTACCTAACATAAACATCCAAGGGGCACAGTCACCAGGCATCTCTGTCTTCTGTAAGCTCTTCTCTCTTCATTCTCTCCCAACATTGTAGCAAACTGGTCACGGATAGCTCAAGGTTACCAATTGCAAACCTCCAGGGGCAAGAGGGGGCTTCTCTTTCTGTAGCCTCTTGTTGCCTGGCTTGAGCCATGTGAGCTTCTATGAACCAATCGCTGCCCTCTGGGTGTTCAGTCTGGCACACAAGCTGCTCTCTACGGTGGAGGGGTGGGATCTGCCTCATTCATAGCTCATTGGTTGAGGGTTGGTGGGTCCCCGTGGAGAAATGGGTGCTGGAACCAAGAGAAGGAGAAGTTAATGTTGGGCAGGCAAAACCTACCACTATGATAATAATATTAGTGGAGCCTTCCCGACAGCCCACATGTGGTAGGGCTGATTGGGAGAATGCACACAAAAAGAGCTGTATAAAATCGTTTCCTAAGATACTTAGACTTGTCTTTTCTTTGATGGTGCCCTCTTTTCTCATCCTCAAATTCCACTTACTTTGGGTAATAAAGTATTTTTTAAATTATTTAGTAAGTTTTACACAAGAATCCAGATTTCTGGCTGCCTTTGAAAAGGTCTAGTAACTACGGACTGTGCCTTGATGGGGGATTCTCCCTCACAAGGGGCAGGTATTGCCCAGTCTTTGCCCCCACCTGACCCCGTCGACATCGGGATCCTCTTCCTATCTTCATAACCTTATGCTCTGCTGTCATTTCTGGGATCCTCCTGCATCCTACCAGGTACCTTCACTTCCATGCCTTTGTCCAGGGTCTTTTCCTCTTCCTCCCTAGCAGTCTAAATCCCATCCATCCTTGAAAACCAATTGAAAACCAGGACTCCCTCGAACCTCCTCTAAGCATCCCAACTCTCAGAGTGTTCTCTGCTGCTCTTCTCTGTAAGGACATCCAGAGACGACCAGAACTGCCCAGGCTGTAAGTCCCCAAGTAGCTGTGAGTGTGGGAGAGAAGCACCACCCTGTGAAACTGACGAGGTAGGGTAGAGGCAGATGATTATGCTGTCCCTGAGACAAGGGAAGATAAATCGGAATTGAGCTGGCAAAGAAATTGAAAAATGTATTTATCATCTCTTTTGAAGTAAATTTCTACACTTTATTTATAATTCAACATATGGGAACACACAGAGAGTGCTCCCTCTCTGCAACCAGCTTTTAAAGCATTATATTGATGGTATTGCTTAGTTTCAGAAGTAAAAATGTCAAGGTAGTTAGTGTTCAGGGTTTCCACTGCAGCCGTAAAGGAGACTTGTGAGTAGAAATTGTGATAAAGCTGGAATAAGAGAGTGAAAGTCATTCCCTTTGACCGAGGGACAAATGCCTCTGCATTTTAATTCTTTCCTACAGTAAAATAACATTTAAAGATGGTATTCTGAGGGCTAATATTAGACTAATTTAATCTATGAACATCATATCAGTGCAAAGAGGAGTAAATGTATGATGCGAATACTTTTCTATGATTCAGAGAGTAATAATAGCAAGGCTCTACCATTCAAAAGAAATAGTATAGCAATTTAGAATAGCAGCCTAAAGTGATGTGACTGGCCTTTCATTTTTGACCCCTAAATTTAAAGAAAAAAGAACGAAATATAATATGCTTTAGACTAAGTAAAACTGTTTTCGTATATGTAGACAAGGATAATAAGGTAAATATTAAAAAATTGAAATAGCTTTTTAATTAAGGAAGTGAGTGGGCTTATACCAATAGATGATTTTAATGCCTATTTTAAAGGCATTTGTATATATAAGATTCTGATGCTGGGAAAGATTGAGGGCAGGAATAGAAAGGGGCTGAGGAGTTCCAAAGAATGGCAAGGAGAGGTGAGAAAGTCTTCGTCAGTGATCAATGCAAGGAAATAGAGGAAAACAACAGAATGGGAAAGACTAGAGATCTCTTCAAGAAAATTAGAGATAACAAGGGAACATTTCATGCAAAGATGGGTTCGATAAAGGACAGAAATGGTATGGACCTAACAGAGGCAGAAGATATTAAGAAGAGGTGGCAAGAATACACAGAAGAACTATACAAAAAAGATCTTCATGACTGAGATAATCACGATGGTGTGATCACTCACCTAGAGCCAGACATCCTGGAATGTGAAGTCAAGTGGGCCTTAGAAAGCATCACTACGAACAAAGCTAGTGGAGGTGATGGAATTCCAGTTGAGCTATTTCAAATCCTGAAAGGTGATGCTGTGAAAGTGCTGCACTCAAAATGCCAGCAAATTTGGAAAACTCAGCAGTAGCCACAGGACTGGAAAAGGTCAGTTTTCATTCCAATCCCAAAGAAAGGCAATGCCAAAGAATGCTCAAACTACTGCACAATTGCACTCATCTCACACGCTGGTAAAGTAATGCTCAAAATTCTCCAAGCCAGGCTTCAGCAATACGTGAACCATGACTTCCAGATGTTCAAGCTGGTTTTAGAAAAGGCAGAAGAACCAGAGATCAAATTGCCAACATCCTCTGGATCATTGAAAAAGCAAGAGAGTTCCAGAAAAGCATCTATTTCTGCTTTATTGACTATGCCAAAGCCTTTGACTGTGTGGATCACAATAAACTGTGGAAAATTCTGAAAGAGATGGGAATACCAGAGCACCTGACCTGCCTCTTGAGAAACCTGTATGCAGGTCAGGAAGCAACAGTTAGAACTGGACATGGAACAACAGACTGGTTCCAAATAGGAAAAGGAGTACGTCAAGGCTATATATTGTCACCCTGCTTATTTAACTTCTATGCAGAGTACATCATGAGACGCTGGGCTAGAAGAAGCACAAGCTGGAATCAAGATTGCCAGGAGAAATATCAATAACCTCAGATATGCAGATGATACCACCCTTATGGCAGAAAGTGAAGAGGAACTAAAGAGCCTCTTGATGAAAGTGAAAGAGGAGAGGGAAAAAGTTGGCTTAAAGCTCAACATTCAGAAAACGAGGATCATGGCATCTGGTCCCATCACTTCATGGCAAATCGATTGGGGAAACAGTGGAAACAGTGTCAGACTTTATTTTTTTTGGGCTCCAAAATCACTGCAGATGGTGATTGCAGCCATGAAATTAAAAGATGCTTACTCCTTGGAAGGAAAGTTATGACCAACCTAGATAGCATAGTCAAAAGCAGAGACATTACTTTGCCAATAAAGGTCTGTCTAGTCAAGGCTATGGTTTTTCCAGTGGTCATGTATGGATGTGAGAGTTGGACTGTGAAGAAAGCTGAGCGCTGAAGAATTGATGCTTTTGAACTGTGGTGTTGGAGAAGACTCTTGAGAGTCCCTTGGAGTGCAAGGAGATCCAACCAGTCCATCCTAAAGGAGATCAGTGTTGGGTGTTCATTGGAGGGACTGATGTTGAAGCTGAAACTCCAATACTTTGGCGAACTCATGCAAAAAGTTGACTCATTGAAAAAGACCCTGATGCTGGGAGGGATTAGGGGCAGGAGGAGAAGGGGACGACAGAGGATGAGATGGCTGGATGGCATCACCAACTCAATGGACGTGAGTTTGAGTGAACTCCGGGAATTGGTGATGGACACAGAGGCCTGGTGTGCTGCAATTCATGGGGTTGCAAAGAGTGGGACACGACTGAGCGACTGAACTGAACTGAACTGAACTGAACAGAGGATGAGATGGTTGGATGGCATCCCCTATTCATTGGACATTAGTTTGAGCGAACTCGGAAATATTGAAGGATAGGGAAGCCTGGTGTGCTGCAGTCCATGGGGTCACAAAGAGTTGGATACTAACTAGAGAATAAACAACAAACAACAAATGTCACATTTTATCAATTAAGAAAAGAAGAGGATATCCTTCCACTTCGAAGGGGAGAATACTCTCTTCTTAATCTTTGACTTAAGGAAAACTGGTATGTCATTTTCCAGATCCCATAGAACTACAAAGGAGAAGAAAATGCTTTAAATTCTTTGCACATCTCACCTGGGTTTTTGTCCAGCAGTGTTTTGTTTTGTTTTGTTTGAAGGTGTCATGCTGCCCCCTGCTGTGCATCACGCTAAAATATAACTTCTCAAAATGAAAGTCGCTCAGTCTTGTCGAACTGTTTGAGACCCCCATGGACTATACAGGCCATGGAATTCTCCAGGCCAGAATACTGGAGTGGGTAGCCTTTGCCTTCTCCAGGGGATCTTCCCAACCCAGAGATTGAACCCAGGTTTCCCGCAGGTGGGAAGAATCTCCCAGGTGGATTCTTTACCAGCTGAACCACAAGGGAAGCCCAACTTCTCAAAAGGCTACTATATCTTCGTTCTATATTTTCTGAATAACCAAGACAATTAAAAAGTGGGGCTTAGAGAGAGGAATACTTCATGTCCTATAAACGTGTGGGTATCCTATGAGTTGTCAGTATTCTCTATTTTTTAAGTTACTTTAAAAAAAATCACATGCTTTTAAGTCCTTGATGGGCAGGTTTACAAGCTGTAGGTGTCCAAAAGTAGCAGAACTTTTCAGCAGTGCTCTGGCAGTTGCCCAGCACTTCAAGCACTTTGGATGACATGGAAATTAGCTGCCAAAAGTTTGATACTCCCTTAGTAAAATGGATCCCAGAAGAAACAAGAGGATTACCACACTCAGCCACCCTTACAGGACCCTCTTAATCTTACAGGAGTCTCTCTGAGATCCTGTTTAAAATTTTAAACCAAAGGAAAATAAATGTGTATATTTTGAGAAGACATTAAATAAGAAAACAGTGACCATCTATGACCAAGGGCCCCAGCAGCTCATAGTTTCAGGGAAAATTGGCCTCTGATCCCTGGGTAGTTTCTGGACTTTTCCTTGAACATTATAACTCACAAAGCCTTAATAAATGAGGGAACACATACAAATGTGTATGTGTTCTTTATGTTCTCTGATTATTGAGAATGGACAGTTTCTGAACTGTTCTAGCCAAATGAAAACAAATGTTTGTTTATACAAAAACACCTTCAGTAACTTTGTTTGTATGTGGAAGAATTGAAGATCAAATGCTTCCAGGAGTTGAGAAGAGATCATGAGAGAATCAGCACAGCCATTTAAAACTATTTTCAAAAGCTGAATCCTGACAATTGGTGTTCATGTCTAGCAACTCCCAGGAGAAAACAGATTCAGTTCCTTGGTCACATGTGAAAATCTAGATATTAATCTCTTCAAAGATTAGAAACTAGTCCAAATGGAGAAAAGTCACTTAGCTTTCATGAAGAAGTGAAGTGAAATGAAGTTACTCAGTCGTGTCCGACTCTTTGCGACCCCATAGACTGTAGCCTACCAGGCTCCTCCCTCCAGGGGATTTTCCAGGCAAGAATGAAGAAGAGGTTTCTGTTATTCAGATCAGAAGATGACTCTTTTGAGAGTTACTAACCACAGGACATAAAAAACTTCCTTGGGTGAAATCTCAAGAAGCCACCTAATCATGAGTTAATTTTCTGCATAGTACATAACAGTTTGAAATATTTTTGTCTTCTCTGTCGATGTCTTTGTTTATTCATCATACATTACCGGTTTCCTTCCACAGTATGTAAAATCCATGACCGCAGGGCACTTACAAGTCTTGTCCCAGAGCAGAGCCAATGCATTTGGTCACATAGACTATACCATCTAACATCATGGAACGCCCTTCACCTTGAAGTCTGTGTGAATGGCACCCCTAGGGCTGTGCTGTCTCCTCTATCCAGAGCCAAGTGCTGACTCTGGCGCAGAACAGTTCTTTCAACAATAATTTATTATTCTCACTTGAAAAAGTGATGAGAAATTGAAAGGTTTTGTGTCCCATAAGTCGAAGCATGTACATTTACATGTGCAAACTGATTGCACTTTGACAGATGACTTTTTCTAAGTTATTTCTTATAGACTGGTTTAGTTCAGGTAAGCTTGTGAAAGTCAAACCAATAACACAGTCCAGGTCTTCTGACTTCCCATGTCACGCTCCGTGTGCTTGAGGTTCCTGGTCAAAGTCAATTCCTTCGGAATCCTCGTGCTTGTCAGGGTCTGAGTCTATGACTGGAGTGACGGTGCCTGTGCTTTTTGTTTGTTTTTGGCAGCATTCAGCGAGCATGGCGTGAATACCTGCAGCGGCAGGAGCCCCCGGAGAAGCGGAGCCCCTCCCCGCCCTCCGTGTCCTCGGACAAGCTGAGCAGCTCTGTCAGCATGAACACCTTCTCCGATAGCAGCACACCCGTGAGTGCACATGTCCTTCTCATGACTCGGTTGGCCAGTCATCTGGTCTCCAGGGCTTTGGCTCCAAGAGAGGAATCTGGGGATGTGAGCAGGTGGTTTGTGATCTACAAGTTGCTTGTTTGCTATGGTGAGGGTTTTGTCATCTCAAAGATGTGGGTCATGAAGGCAAAGAGAACTTTATGAAGGCTTAGGGAATTGACTGCATTTGAAATCAGTCTAAACTATGCATTTGTGTGTTGGCATTCCTCTGTTACTTTTTACTTTTCTTGATGATAGTGTGTTCCTTTTAATCTGTGCTGTTGGCAGCCTTTTGTGGCACAAATAGGATAGATTAGCTTGGTTACTAGGATTTTAAAGAGAACTTTCAGGAGAAGAACTGAAAGGGGTCTTGGATTCAGAGATTGCATCTTAAAGGCTTTCAGGGCTGGGTAAGTAACCTATGTGACTGATGGGGAGAGTTGTGACTGGCTCACCTAAAGGGACACTCCCCCCCCACCCCCACCACACACACACCTCCCCCGGCTCCTGGAAGTATGTTGCCAAGTGTTGCCAGAGATCATTTTCCTTCTTCAGAAGATTTTTAAATGTTGGCAATCAGTAAGAAAATTTTAAATGTAAATAGACCATGCCTGCAGACCACAATTTTCCCAGGTCCACTAGTTTAAGAACTCTGGAGTACAGGGTTGAGGAATGGAGGAATTTGAGGGAAGCCTCTGTTTAAAAAAAAAAAAAAGAACACCAAATGTATAAGGAAATAAATGATTAGGCAATTGTAACACAGAGTTGTGTGGATTTAGCCATTGTGATCAGTTACCATAGTCACTGGAGTACTGAAATAGGAAGAGAAATGAACTATACACGTGTATTGTTATTTTTTAAAAAATCATTCTTGACTGCTTTGTAATCAAGTTTATTTGGTTGTAAAAATGCTTCCCAACAGCCAAAATAATGCATTCACATTGGGATCAAGCAAAGGTACTTTGAAATGTTTTCAGATGATTGCATTACATATTCTTTAATAAATGGCTTTATCTAGTTACGGATTCTAAAGAGAGAAGCAAGTTAAGTTTATAGCTGTGGAAATAATGGTGGCAGAAGATCTATTTTTAGCTGGCATTAGAAATGGAATACGGTGAATCTGCACTTTTTAAATACAGTTTTGGTAGGGGGCATGTGTTGTCTTAACCGGCCTCACCGTCACTAGAGGGCGCTCATGAACCACTTTGGAAAATGTCTGCGTTTAGCAAAGTTTGTATTTAATTCTTGATTTGTCAGTGAAAAAGAATGTGAAAATTGAGTGTTTAGCCTTCGCTGTGAATGTTAATAGAAGGTACAAAGTAAACGACTCGGAAGCCTTGATCTGAGTGATGGAAACTGAGTATGAGAAATCACTCTGCCCCGGAGTTAAAGGCTTGAGTTTACTACCACCTTCGTGCTTTCTCAGCCCTAATTCCAGACAATAGCAACTGTCTAGAAATCCCTGATGGTTTTAGTATTGCTTTAGGATAGTTAACCTTTTGGCTTATTGAAATTCTGGAAGAATCTATCTTTGCTTTATATTTATGCTGCTGCATCGCTTTGATTCTAGCACCTCAAGTGTTTTTGTGCCTAAAATGCATGTTCTTCCCCCTCGTTGGTCATTATGTTTACATCTATCTTTGCACAGCTTTGCTAATGGTTTCGCCTTATTTAATGTAGCTTAGACTCCAGGGGCCCTGAGGTTTCTTAGTAGCAGAGATTTTCCCTTTCTGGTGTGCCCAGCAATTTGGTTTCCCATAAGGTGTGTCAGACTGAATTGAGAGTGGCACCCTGCTCCACCACCATGTCATCATGCCTTAGCTCTGTGCCCATGGGACAAAGATGACTCTATTTCCTGTGTGGGAGTCTGGCTCACTCCTGACTGCCTACAAACACTGAAAATCAAAGCAGACTTTCAAAAATCATTACTGGAATTAGCTTCAGAAAGCAAGCAGATCCTGCCCAGAATTCTAATGTTGACCATGAGAACAACTTTGGTATTGATGATGGCAATGGTGTGACACTAAATACAGAATAAAACATGAAAATATAAGATGTTGGCACATTCCCAAGTCTCTCATTTGTCAGGCAGGTAAAATACCAAAGCCATTATTGTTTAAAACTTTATGCTTCATTGTTTGGAACTGGTATAACTAAAGGTTGTTTTATCTTCCATGATTATCCCTTTGCTGAGGCTTCATTCAAAAAGATTCATTCATTCTCACATCTTTTGTTGGTGACAGTCCCATGAAAAGAAAATGACTTTGCTCTACCTTGACTGACCTGCCAGACCCACTGGGTTCATATATGAACCCTATCAGGGGAGCAGATAGGAAGACTTGGTTTTACCACCCTCTGATGAGTAGACCTCAAATTTATGGACGGGATAAGGATGACCCCCAGCTCACCTTGGCTAAGCCTGTCATAAAGAGAAGAGCTTTTTCAAATAATCAGAAAGTCCTTCGGAACTTCAGGGTTAGAAGCCTTTGGTCCAAGTCAAATTCTGTCAGTGAGGTGTCTCCCTAGGGGATTTCCCAGGCCCCTGACTTCTGCTGGATCCTCTCTGCTTGCTGAACCACAGTCCTCTTCCTCTGGGCTTGATCTGTCACTGTTGCTGCTGAGACCATTGTCTGTCTTCTCCAGTCTGATCAGCGGTCTGTTTCCTTCTACGCCTCTACTAACCTCTAACACAACCTCAGTTGGAGGCCAGTCTGCTCTTGCCTAACCTGTGGGCCTTGCCAGCTGCTCACCCGCCCCCATGCCTATAATAACTGCAATTACTGTTCATCCTAGCTGTCTCCTCTGGGCATGTGCTACATGGAAGCCAGAAACCTGATCCAGGGTAGTCCTTGTGCTGAGCTGAGAATGATGCTTTTGCATGCTCCTGTTCTCTTTTGGCCAAGCATGTAGTTAATACAGTTCTTAGAATGTTTCGGCTGTAAATTAAACAGTGACAGTAATGTTTCCGTATGAGCTCTCAAATTCACCATCTTAGTAAGACCTGAGCACTTGTTGTATGCCAGGCACTTCGCCAATGCTTTCTGTGGATTATTTCCTTTAATCGTCTCTATGACCATATAAAGGAGGTCCTGTTATTATCTCCATTTTACAGATGATGAAGATGAGACTTTGAGAGATAACCAGCTTGCCTTGGGTTACTCACTGGGCTGGAGCCTGCATGCTTTACTGTTCTACTATATTGCAGCACTTGAAAATAAGCCTTCATTTAGACATGGTCAAGCAGTGAAAGACATAATCATTGCATTAATGCATTTCTAGGGCTGTTTTACAATTGAGTAGGTATAAACAGTGAATGAAATAATTGAAAAAAGAACGCTCATTTGATTTTATAAATTGCCTCATTCAATGCTCTTTGATTAAAACCTCAAACCTCAGCTGCTCAATGCCAAATTAAAGAGCAACAGGAGGGAAGATAATATTAAGTTATGTTAGCAATTTGCATATTAAGTGCCCTTTATCACAGTGTATCATGTGGTAACAGAAAAATTTGTTTTAGAAATAACAATTTTGAATACCAGCTGTTATTAAGAAAAGGAACTTGTGGGTATCAAAGTGAGAAGCAAAGAATAACTTTTTTTAACCATAAAAATATTAGTTATTGCATAGAGGACAACACTGGAAAATGCTTTGTGTTTTTTTTTTTTTTTTCTTAAGCAAATTCATGTGACCAAATACTTATTTTTTTAGTTCCCAGTTTTAAGAAATCTGTGATTTATGCAATAGGATATCATGGAAAGAAGCTATAGAATGGTACCTTGTAAAGCATTAGGTTTATACCTTTTTAAAAAATCAATAGCATATCCCTGGGTAAATACAAAAAAATCTTTCGTTGTTTGGAGACATTCTGAGTCCCATTTGTTTTGAAGGGATTCCCTCTGCCTGGGCCTTCCTTCCTGGCCACACCCACTTTCCCCCATTGGTTCCCATACTGTTACCGTCTGGCCTGTAGGGGGCAGTGTGGATCAGGGAATAGAGACCTGGCTTGGTAAGAGGACCTGAGGACCTGACTTAAAATAGCAGTTCTGCCACTTCTTTTGAGTCTAAGGTTATCACTCGAGAGGCCCTTGTTCAACTGCCAATTGGAAATAATAGATTTAGAGACAGATAGATTGTTATTGCTGTGAAGATTAAATGGCACTGCATATATAAAACAGCACAGAACCTGGGCCCTGAGGTCTCTCAATAAATGTTAGTCAATTCTGAACCCACTCTTGAAAACACTCCATGCCTTCAAAACACTGTGGAAAACTTGTGAAGAGCACAGGTGACAGTTTTGCCTTGATTCCCACTGAGGGAGCCGGGGCTGCGTGCAGCCTGTTTTCAATTCACCAGATGAATCCATGAGAATCAAATTGTGCCCTAAAGTGTGTGTGTGTATATAAATATATCTTTTTTCATATGTTCAGGGTATATATGTATATGTGTATAGGTTTTGAGATTGGAGCTGTACTTTAAAAAGTAATATATTATGCGTTCATTTTAGTATTGATCCTTTAAAAACGAATTTTCAATGCTCAAAGTTGATGTCAGGTGCAAGCACTTTTGCCTCTAAACGAGTTTCTTTTGATAAATCACACCCACATACATAGTAAAAGAAAAATTTTGTTGTTCAGTTGCTCAGTTTTGTCTGACTCTTTGTGATCTCTTGGACTGCAGCATGCCAAGCTTCCCTGTCCTGCACTATCTCCCAGAATTTGCTCAATCTCATGTGCAGTAAGTTGATGATGCCATCCAACCATCTCATCCTCTGTCTCCTCTTCTCCTCCTGCCCTCATTCTTTCCCAGCACCAGGGTCTTTTGCAGTGAGTCAGCTCTTTGCATCAGGGGGCCAAAGTATTAGAGCTTCACCTTCAGCATCAGTCCTTCCAGTGAATATTTAGGGTTGATTTTCTTTAGGATTGACTGGTTTGAAAAGAAAATCTAGATTATTCTACTCACTTCAGACTTGAGGAAAAACAAATGGCGGACTCTGCAGCGTGTTGGGGAGAACAGGGTTTCCTGGCCTCACCTCTCAGGCAGGCCAGTGCAGAAAGAGCCCTTCCAGCAGCTGCCCACACCCCCACAACCACCACCACCACGAGGCCCTACTTCACTCCTGGGCAGAAGCAATTACAGTTCTTGTGATTCTTGAGCAGTTTCTGTAGTTCTTGTAATTCTTGACCAGGTTCAGGAGCAGTGGTCTAGACCAACTCAAGACCCTGATACCCTAATTGTCCTGGTGAAAAGCCGTGGAGCCCTCATATTTATGGGGCTGCTGGAATGGTCCCGGCGTTCAGCGTAAGTGCTGAGTAGTCAATAACAGGCAGCCAGGTGACCCACCATACCTCCCCTAGGACACCACCAAAGCCAGCACTGAGCCTGCCTGCCAGACATGGCAAGTGTGCCTATATTAAATATGCTTAATTATCCTCAAGTTTTATTACCCTTTTTGAGATTTACAACCTCTAGGCTTTAAATACATCAGGAAAAATCTAGTAACTAAACGGAGAAAGTCTTCTTACAAAGTTGCACTTGTTCTAGGAGGAAACTCAGGCCCTAAAAGACTGGACTTCCAGTACAGTCTTGAGGGCTGTGACATTATAGAGAATGTAAGCCTTGTGCTACTTAATAATTTAATAACCTAGATTTTCCAGGTCAGGGACAAGTTACAGTATTATGCTCAGCTGTTATAAATTTAGGTTCCATGAATTCTAATATTTCAGCACCCAAGTTCTATCTATCTAGTCTTTCAGACCATGAAATAGCACAAATTTTTTTGCCAATCTCTTTGTTTCAAATTTTAGTTCAGAGAATATAGTCAGTTCAGTCGCTCAGTCATGTCCAACTCTTTGCGACCCCATGAATTGCAGCACGCCAGGCCTCCCTGTCCATCACCAGTTCCTGGAGTTCACTCAAACTCATGTCCATCGAGTTGGTGATGATATCCAGCCATCTCATCCTCTGTCGTCCCCTTCTCCTCCTGCCCCTAATCCCTCCCAGCATCAGGGTCTTTTCCACTGAGTCAATGCTTCGCATGAGGTGGCCAAAGTACTGGAGTTTCAGCTTTAGCATCAGTCCTTTCAAAGAAATCCCAGGGCTGATCTCCTTTAGGATGGACTGGTTGGATCTCCTTGCAGTTAAGGCACTGTCAAGAGTCTTCTCCAACACCACAGTTCAAAAGCATCAATTCTTCAGCACTCAGCTTTCTTCACAGTCCAACTCTCACATCCATACATGACCACTGGAAAAACATAGCCTTGACTAGATGGACCTTTGTTGGCAAAGTAATGTCTCTGCTTTTGAATATGCTATCTAGGTTGGTCATAACTTTCCTTCCAAGGAGTAAGCATCTTTTATCTGCAGTGATTTTGGAGCCCCAAAAAATAAAGTCAGCCACTGTTCCCACTGTTTCCCCTTCTATTTCCCATGAAGTGATGGGACCAGATGCCATGATCTTCATTTTCTGAATGTTGAGCTTTAAGCCAACTTTTTCACTCTCCTCTTTCACTTTCATCAAGAGGCTTTTTAGTTCCTCTTCACTTTCTGCCATAAGCGTGGTGTCATCTACATGTCTGAGGTTATTGATATTTCTCCCGGCAATCTTGATTCCAGCTTGTGCTTCCTCCAGCCCAGCATTTCTCATGATGTACTCTGCATATAAGTTAAACAGGCAGGGTGACAATATACAGCCTTGATGTACTCCTCTTCCCACTTGGAACCAGTCTGTTGTTCCATGTCCAGTTCTAACTGTTGCTTCCTGACCTGCATATATGTTTCTCAAGAGTAATCATATGTAAAAAGAGAAGACTTCTTGATATAGAAGTAAATACATTTTTCTCTTCTTCAAACTAGGGTCTTAGAGAACAAGTGTTTTCTTTTTCAAACTTTTAGAAATTATATGATTTATAACCATATATGACCATGTGAATGAATAAAATGGAATTGTACAAAAATAATGTTTCTATAAATTACTTTATTGAAGTTTAGTTGGTTTACAATGTTGTATTAATTTCTACTGTATAGCAAAGTGATTCAGTTATAAATATATAATTCATTTTCATATTCTTTTCCATTATGATTTGTATTGAATATAGTTCCCTGTGCTATACAATAGGACCTTGTTGTTTTTCCATTCTACATATAATAGCTTGCATCTGCTAACTCCAAACCCCCAATCCTTGACTTCTCCCCTCTTCCTCCCTTGGCAGCCACAAGTCTCTATGTTAGTGCAGCTGTTTATATTTCATACCTAAGTTCATTTATGGCATATTTTAGATTTCACGTATAAGTGATACCATACGGCATCGGTCTTTCTCTTTCTGATTTACTTAGTATGATAATCTCCAGGTTCATCCATATTGTTGCAAATGGCATTATTTCGTTCTTTTCTATGGCTGAGTAATATTCCATTGTATATATGTACCACATGTTCCTTCCATTCATCTGTCAACAGACATTTAGGTGGTTTCCGTATTTGGTTATTGTAAATAGTGCTGCTGTGAACATTGGTGTACAGGTATCTTTTTGAATTATGGCTTTCTCCTATATATGCCCAGAAATGGGATTTCATGATCATGTGGCAACTCTACTTTTAGTTTTTTGAGGAACCTCCTTACTGTTTTCCTTAGAGGCTGCACACATTTACATTCCCACCAACAGTGTAGGAAGGTTCCCTTTTCTCCACATCCTCTCCAGCAAAAAACAGTATCTGTATACCACAAACACTCTCTTCTTTATGTATTTGAATATTGGTTGGTAATACTGATTCCTTTTCCCAAATCATCCTTTTGACTTAATGATTTGTGGACATTTTTCTTGTTAGGTTTAAAGGTGAGCATGTTGTTTCAGTTTGAGGATTAAAAAATTATTTTAAGAACTGCTAACATTGAACATTTCCTGAGTTCACAATGATATGCAAAATTGACAATTCCTTATTTGGTAACTGACTCATTCATCCATAGTAAAATCATAAATCCTTCTAAGCAGTCTAAAAGTTATTGACCTTGGAGTACAGATGCAAAAATCTAGGCATTAAGTACCTCATTTTACACAAAGAGAGTTGAAAAAGAATTTGTTCTTTTTGAAGTTTACCTCAAGTCCAGTCTCAGCATTTGTCCTCCCCTTAATTCTACAGCTTAGGTGAGATAAAATGTTGAATCCCTAGTTTAGAACCAGATGCACCTTCTGTTACAAAACCTGTTTCACCATCATAAATCAGCATTTTACTCTTTGGATGAACATCGAGCGATGCTTTAGAATTCAAGGAGAAATTGGATGTGGTGGAACTGGAGTGAGGTCTGTTAATGTATTCTTTTTTCTTTTTCCTGGATAGCTCATTGGCCTAAGACTCTTTGAAAGTGAAAGTGAAATTGCTCAGTCATGTCTGACTCTTTGCGAGTCCGTGGACTATAGCCTACCAGGCTCCTCCATCCATGGGATTTTCCAGGCAAGAATACTGGAAATTCCTTCTCCAGGAGATCTTCCTGACCCAGGGATTGAACCCAGGTCTCCAGCATTGTAGGCAGACGCTTTACTGTCTGAGCCACCAGGGAAGTCACTCTTTAGGATGTAGTTTCTCTAAATAAGACATCTTGAGGGGAAGAGGAGTTATTCACATCCTTGGGTTAAGTCTATAGCGTTTGTTCACTCATTCAACAAATATTTGAGTGCCTACTGTGTGCTGGGCCTTTGCTAGCACTGGAGGTAAAAATGACCTCCTAAATACACACAACTTCTGCCCTTGCATAATTTACATAATTCCCCAGTAGGGGTTGGCAATTCTTTTAACAGAGGTACTGACAACTTAAAAGAGATCCTCAATAACATTTCAGTGATTAATTGTATAGATGGTTTAGGTACAAAAATCTGACTGCTAAAACATCTTCCAGAGCAGAATTTCCCAAAATGTAAAACCTGCAGTACTAGTCTCATAGGATATTGATAGATGCTAATTGGGTGAACGGTGAAATAAGTCAATTTATTTACTTCAGGACTTATTGGGGCCTTACTAATAAGCTAATACACATTTTGAATTTAAAGAAAGCAGTCATGTCTCCATGTTTCCCAAACTTCTTTGACCAGGAAACTCTTTAAAAGTAACATCTTATTGGATTGCTGATCCATGGAACACTACTAGAGTTAGTACTTATTGAATCAAATCCTAAGAACTGGAGTTTCTAAGTGGCTCAATAATAGTATAAATTGAACAGTGCATTTTGAAAACTTCCAATTAAACTTTTACACATGACATCTCCTTTTTTTTTTAAATAGGTCTCTATCACAGAGCTATATGATGCAAAATTTACTCAATTGGTTCACATATAAAACTTATTACATTAACTGGCTACAAAGACCAAGCCTAGTCAACAACATAGCAGCATTAGGAGATGGGGTTTTAGGGAGTTAATAAATAGCTCCTTTTCTGCCTTTAATTTGGAAACATATTTTGAAGGACAAGCGATTCAGGCAGAGGGATGTAGAAATCTGAGCTTTATTTCCTGTCAAAGCTGGATTTGAGAGTGTACTTAGGACTTGCCGACATAGTGCCTTCTGCTACTAAACTGTGGCTTTAGGGAAACTTACCAATCCCAGGAAGCACTAAATACTGTCAACCTCACCCACAGATCTTGTGCAGAGAGGTGGATCCCATTAAAAAGCAGAGGGAGAATGATGCTGGTTGCCAGGACCTTTGCCTAATCCTCCAATTAGAGTAACTCCTTCCACCTTCCTGAAATGGATCAAAGGGTAGAAGTCAAAGACTGGTAGTATTTAGGAAATTTCTTTCTCATAGAAACCTGAGGAGATGGGAAGAAGGGAACCTCCAACATTGGATGCTTCATGCAGCAATAATTGGCCTTTTATTATGACAAATATTAATATCATAAATATTTTTGTACTTCCCTTGCACTTAGATAATTGTATACTTTGTAATTTATTAATTATTGCAGTTTTCTGAATAAGAATTATTTTTGAGAGCTTTAAAAAATACAGACTCTATAACCACAGTAGATATTTTGAATCAGAATATCTGGGAATTCTGTATTTTTTATTTTAATATTCTAGGTAACTTTCATTATCATTGAAGTATAGAAAACACTGAGTTATAGAAATTGCAAAAAAAAATCTATTTTATTTAAGAAACTTACATGATCATCCAGGTGATCAATATTTTTTCTAATTTTCATCTCGATATTTTTGTATTGTAATGATGTACCTTGAGGAGGTGCTTAGGCAAATTTTCATAGTTCCTATAACAAAACACCCACTATTGTTTTAATAGAATTTTCCCAGGGGCACTCATTGTGTTGAAAATTCTATTTTCTCTTTCTAAGATTTATGGTTCTTTTCTTTCTCAAGAATATAAATACAGTGCTCAACAAGGAAGGCTTCTGTTGTTTGATCCATTTTGGTCTATATTAAAAGAGGATACATTCAATAAGCACTGATTAGATTAGTTTCAATTTATTCTTCACTTTGACTTTGAGAGCTCTAGCTGCTGCTGCTAAGTTGCATCAGTCATGTCCGACTCTGTGCGACCCCATAGACGGCAGCCCACCAGGCTCCTCTGTCCCTGGGATTCTCTAGACAACAACACTGGAGTGGGTTGCCATTTCCTTCTCCAAGGCATGAAAGTGAAAAGTGAAAGTGAAGTCGCTCAGTCATGTCCGACTCTTAGCAACTCCATGGACTGTAGCCTACCAGGCTCCTCCATCCATGGGATTTTCCAGGCAACAGTACTGGAGTGGGGGTGCCATTGCCTTCTCCCAGCTCTTGAGAGCTCTTAGTTGGCATGAAAAGATATTTGATGATTTAATTATTAGTTGACAAGAATGTCAACTATAACTGAAAACCCTAAATTATGATGTGTGACTACATAGTTGAGAAAGAGAAAATATATTACACTACACAGAATAGAAATAGATATTTGTCATTATTACACTTTCTTTAAAATAAATCTGTGTATACAATTTATTACCAGTTACATGTAAAATTTATAGTATAGCTAAAGTCTTGTTACTTTATTCAAAGCTGAAAAACTTCTAGAAATAGTGAATAAAAAAGTTTCCTACCAACATTTGAAAACATATTCAAATCCTTTGTGAGATAGTGTTAGTAAAATTTTTGTCTATGGAAAATTTTAAATTCCATCAAGTAAAATGTCTGGAATTGAGGACAGTTGCCTTAATTTTTATTTTGCAATTTTCATGGATTGATGTTACAACATAATTTTAAAAAACTTGCTAAAAATTCTGAGAGATGTTTTAGAAGTAGATTCTATATCTCTGCAAGTCCTCTCATTCCCTTCATATCTCTGTGAGGGGAAATCCCTTCTTTGCTATCTTCACCATGGGTTAATTACAACCTAAAGGAGCAGCAGAAGCTGATCTTAATTTAAACAGAAATTCTGCTTCACATGTGGGGAATAAATTGATTTTCTCTTTATGGTATTGATAGGGTTAAGTATATTGATAGAAGACCACACTGTTTAATGCAAGTAGATTTTCAAGAAAATCACCATGTCAAATACTTCACTAGAAGGACTTCATGTACATACAGCAGCAACTGTGACCTGCTTTAGAGATGACATCATTGGGTGTCATGTGGCTCTTTATACGTTTCAGCCTCAGAAAGAGATAATCTGTGAAAGCCATACGAGCCTGATTTCTGCTGTCATAATCTTCAGCAGACAGAGGCTGGGGCTAGAGAGAGGCATACCTGTTTACACAGTGTGTGCAGTGCCTCGTGGAATTCTAAGCTTTATTTCATTTTATTATATTTTTATCAAAAAATAGAGGCAATGATAGGATGAAGCGAATTTGCTTCTTTGGACTAATGGGAGCTTGTTTTCTGCATTAAGATCAAGAACTTTTCTGGAATCCTCTGTTCTCTAAATAGCCTTGTAGTCTCTCTCTCTCTCTTTTTTCCCCAAATTTGAAGAACATTGACAAAAATCAGCAAACTTCATCTCCCAAAGAGCTTTCCCTCTTTCTTGTCAATACTTGAGGATTTGTGCTCCAAAATCTTCTTTGAGCTGCCTGAGTATCGTGGTTGATAACTGAAGAGCAAAGCATCTCGTTTGTAGTATGTGGTACAGAAATTCTTCAGATAACTTCACTTGCTAACGAAGACAGTCCTTTATGGATTTCTTGCAAAGCCAGTTTGACTAAACAACTCTTTCCTCTCAAATGGGCAAGAGTAGCTCTTCAGCACCATGGAGAGGTCTGGCCAGCGAACAAGGACGACGTGGGACTGTGACCAGGGCAAGCAATCTGACAGTGTAAGTTTTCTAAATGTCTATCATCTATTTTTGGTTTACCATATTTTTACAGGTAGAAAGAGGAAACTCCAAACTCTAACCAAGTCAGTCTAAGCTATAAAAAGTGATGGTGTTCATCACATTTCAAATTCAGGGTTAACCATTTAAAAATACAATATTAGAAAGTGTTAGTATGTTAATTTGAAGAATTGCTTTCTTATTGCAGCAGTTGATAACTGTCAACTATGACTAGATTTTGATAATCTGAGTTTTTGTTTTAATTTATCACAAATTAATTGCAGTTGTACAAAACAATTGCTTTGGATAGCATTTTTATATACTTACTTAAATAGCCCTAAATGTACAGTTTGTTGCCTTCTGTAAATACGAGGCTGTCTTTGGAAAGTTGTTTCTGATTCACACTTGTTTGAAAGGACAGTTTTAAACTTTTAAATTGCAGATTTTATTTTACTTACCAAAAGAGAAAGTGTCTGGGTATTCTAATGTTGGCATTCATAGAGTATATCTGATGACTTAAACTTACTGGTATAAAATACATACAGTAAAAGCCAACAGTAAGTGGAAAGGGCAGATCCTTTTATAAAATGATTAGATATGGACCACTGGAGAGGTACTTTTAGCATCTCTGAAGTATTTAATTTGTTTCAAAGTAGTCCAATTTAACTGTTCAAACCAGAAATTTAAAAAATAGTTTATTCAAAATATCTTATAACAACCTCATTAAAACTGTCAAAGGTGTAGTTCTGTGATGCTGTTATATCACACAGCCAATGAAGAAATGATACTTTGAATTGCTATGAAGAATCATCTCCATAGATATTTTGATTAACTATTTAAATTTGTCTAAGGGAACAGAGTGTCATAAAAAGGCAATTTAACAAATAATTATCTTTTCTCAGGATAATTAAGTGAGGTTTGGAACAATATGCTGAAGCATTTATTTTAAAGTCTAATAAAGCTACCATTTATATTATTGTAATATGGAATTTATTTCCCTCAGTAGTTCTCCTCATATGTAAAAACCATTATAAATGTAACTTACTTAACTAAACAGCTAATTCAAGTATCTAATTTCTCTATTCTCTAACTAATTTCTCTATTATAACTTCCAAGTAAATTTACTGTTACTCTTAACTCCAGTAATTTGGCATTTGATTTTTGGATAAATGGCACTTAAACATTTTGACAGTGTGTTTGGTGCAAAATTTTGGAGACTCATGACTTAGTTTTATATTAAGGAGCTCTTGTTATATATTTTTGTCAGCTTTGCTTAATAGATCCACTGATGATTTCTTTAATTGATGTCAATGTTTAAAAGAACTTCATTTTTGAAATAATTAAAGATAGATTTATGATTCTAGTTCTTTGAGTTTTATTTCCCTGTATTTTATAATTATGCTTTGATTTTTGAGATGAATAAGTAGAGCCTTTTACACACTGTTGAGCACACTTTTGTGATTTTAAAACTTTCATTGTGGCTTTATGATAAACTGTATCCATTTCTTGCAGTGGTAGACTTTGGACAAATTGCTCTGGTTAATTAGACTGTAATATTCCAGTTTAGAAGATTTGAGGCTCATATTGTAAGATGTACCTTCTTTATTCTCTGAAATGGGAGGAAATGTACCTGATTCAGAAACATATTTTCTAGCAGTCTTTTCTCTGTCTCTATCTCTCAGGGATGTGATTTACTTACGATATTGTCTGACATGTAACATTTTATATTTCTTGCATTTTTGCACACATTTTAGTGATGTATTTATAACAACAGCTATCTAACATATACATTTTCTAGTTGAGATATGGTTGTCTGTATATTTATTTAACCAGAAATTGTTGCTACATGACAGACCACAAACATGTTTTGGCTTCTGCTTTGATAGCCTTTCAATCATTGTTGAAATAGCATAAGTCATTTGAACAATAGAAAAATGTCCAGAGCTATTTAGACTGTGAACTATTCTCATTTCTTTTTCTCTTTTTCTTTTTTGATTTTTTATAACATTCTGGTGGTAGCAGATGTGTGTGAACAATCTTAAATTTAGTTGAGTGACATTTTGTTTTTCTTGCCAATGTAAAAATATGCTCATGAATCTCTTTTTTTATGGTTCACCCACCCTTGCAAAGGCTTTGTAACCTTTGGCTACAAAGGACTTTAGGGCATATTTACTTAATGAAGGTTTCCTTGGTGGCTCAGATGGTATTAGAACATGCCTGCAATGCAGGAGACCTGGGTTCAATCCCTGGGTCAGGAAGATCCCCTGGAGAAGGGAATGGCAACCCACTTCAATAGACTTGCCTGGAGATTCCCATGGACAGAGGAGCCAGGAGGGCTACAGTCCATGGAGTCACAGTCGGTTGCGACTGAATACCTAACACTTTCACTTACATAATGAAAATCACCTTAGTTAGGATGCTTTGCAGGGCATCTGAACATAAGGGGAGCTGACTGACAAGGGTAGTTCTTTCTATTGATCTCAACCTTTTTTGACAATAAGAGAGAGAAGTTGGTTCTGCAAAATACTTCTTCCATCCCAGGTACTCACAGATGCATTGCTGTTGCATGTCTCCATCACAGCTTCCAACCAGAAGCAACTCTCCCAGCTACAGTTCCAACAGAAGCAGTTTCAGGAAAGGAGAGCCTGCAAGTGGAATGTGCTATATTAAGTTCCCAAGGGTAGCTTTTTAGAGGAAAATGGGTATTCTTAGGGATTATTTCAATAAAGCAGGACCCTGACTGGTTCCAAATGGATTCTAGGCTTGTTGTAATGAGTAAGGGCAGGGCTCAGATTACATCAGGTGCCCTGGGTCGGTGCTTCTGCATAGAGATTACCACCACGTGATTTTTGTCCTCAGTTACCATGTTTTATTGTTAACATACCTTCTTTCTTTCTTTTGTAACTCACAAGGGCCATTCCTACTTTACAGGACACGTTGGACCTAAGTAGATATGACCTAACTGATTTGAGATTTATATTAAATACTACTAGAAACTGTGGAGTAATCTGAACTGTTTCAGGAAACTAAACAGAGCTTAGAGAGATTCCAAGGGAAGCTAAAATACCAGAAATATCCTCCAAAGAGACAGAAGTCTGTACCGTGCTTTTCTCACTGTAACTCGTCTTTCAAATCCCATCCCCTCCATACGAAGCTGCATAAGTAAACTCAAGCCACAGCATGTAAAACATATCCAGGCATCCAGTCCCTGGGATGGATTCAGGCCATTTCCATCTTCTCTAGCTTCTCCCATGCTCCTAATTCTCATCATATGTGTATCTTCTTAAAATTTTTTACTGGAGTATAATTGATTTACAGTTTTGTGTTAATTTCAGTTGTACAGCAAAGTGAGTCAGTGAGTCATATATATATACATTATTTTTAGATTTCACTCGTGTCTTTGACACCATCTAATCTGTACTTCTGCACTTGACACAGTACATTACACAGCACCTGACTCCATTAATAAGACCTGTCTTGATGGAAAACCCATTTCGAACGCAGCACTCTGCCGTTATCTCAGTAACACGCTTCTCCAGCATACACTTCTGGTGCTTGACGTCTGACCCCTGTGCACCACAGGAAACATCTCTGCTCCCGGAGTTTCATTTGGGTGCAGCAGAACTGATAGAACTGTACTGGGCAGATCATGGTGCTGGCACAGAGAGCACGTCCTTTGACCATGCACGACTTACTAAATATCTTTATATTTTAAGATAAGAGTCTAAGATAGACTCAGACTAGTGATTTGAGAATAGTTAGAAAAAGAACATCAAGTTTCAATACCTTACAGCAAGTCATACAAACTGACCTTATTTAACTTTTGGGGGGACTATGACGAATATAAATGTAGGCATTGTATCTGGACTTCAGTATTAACTATGAGGATTTTTTCTGATATCTCTGTGGAGAAGGTAATCATTGTGGATGGAATAATACAAATTGGTAACTTTTTAGCTGGTTATATAGCCTTACCAAAATCATGTTAACTGATGAACCAGAGCTAGCCTGGACATATGTCTAGTGGTGTGTCATAGCTTTCTGTTATATGCATTATTTTAATCAATGATCTTAAATACAATATTTTTCTCATCTCTTATTTCATAATTGAGGACATGTCATGCAGGTGAGGAGAGACAGTTTTCCTAAGGTCAGCTAGCAGGTCAGCTGCAAAAGTGGAACTGTTAAGAGAAACCAGATTTTTCTGACTCCTAAGCAATTTGTTTTCAGATATGTGATCACCAAGGAACCCCAGTGCTGAGCAATTAGTGAAAGTTTCATTGAGAATTTTTTTTTCTTTACTTAAAATAAGAACAACTTTTTAAAACTTTGAAACTGTCATTCAATGACATCGACTTTCCCTTAAAACAGTAAGCTTGTCACCAGAAATATACATGCACAGAATGGATGGGCTGCATAGAATGAATGCTATGGAAGGGGACTCTATATTGTGGAAAGGCGTGTGGGTTTGGGTGTGTAGTGACTGGACTAGATGATCTCTAAGGTCTCTTTCAACTTGAACATGGAGAGGAGACAGTGCAGTTTTCTCATTAAAAAGAGAAAACAAGAATAATTTCTTTGCTCAACAGACATTAGGTACACATTTAAGCTACTGTTTGATTCTAAAAACTGATCACCCATGTCTCACTGAGCCACCAAGAAACCACTCTCTTGAGAAGGAGTAAGAAAATGGGGAGATTGAGAAATGGATTAAAAATACAAGGGTGGGAAAAAAGACCCAGGAGAGAGAGAGTAGGTTCCATTACTTGGATCTATTTGAGAAGAAAACTGGTTTAAAGGGGTAAAAGCTGAACCTAAGTTATAGTTTATCTTTTCATTATCTCTAGCATGAAAATACTTCAATGCAAGAAAAAGAAACAAAAATTTAGGATTTATTGGCCTCTAATAAATTCCACAATTCTATTCACTATTGTCAAATCTCTAATGAACTTTGTTGTTTGCATCCTTTCGACCTGTGTAGCTGTAGCCGCGTAATTGACCCTTAGAGATTTTATCCCAGTTGTTATGTGTATTTTTTCTAATTGAGAGAAATTTCAAAGCTGTGACTATTGACTCAGGGGCTCAACACTGAGTCAGCCTTGCTGCTGGTGCTGCCCCGAATTTGGCTCTGTCTTTGATTAACTGAGTTTGTACTATTCATTGTATATTTATGCTACATTGTAATAAGCATGTGCATGCTAAGTCACTTCAGTTGTGTCTGACTCTTGGCGACCCCATGAGCTCCTCCATCCACGGAATTTTCCAGGCAAGAATACTGGAGTGGGTTGCCGTTTCCTTCTCCAAGGGATCTTCCTAATCCAGGAATCAAACCCAGGTCTCCCACATTGCAGACAGATTCTTTACCATCTAAGCCACTGTGGAAGCCCTTTCTTTAGCATTAGTCATTGCCTATTTCAGTCTTCCAGGTTGCAAACTACAGAATCTGAGCCTAGTTAATTTCAGCTAAAAATTCGAATTCTAATGAATTCGAATTCATTAGAAAGATATTGACTCTCTGCCTGAATTAGCAGGAAGACTGGAGACTCAGGCTCAGGAAACAAAGAGGCACTAAGGGAAATTGTTCAGCCAGAACTCCAGGCAAAGGCACATCTGAGGGAAAGCATGGTGACAGCATGGTTGGAGTGCTGCAGTGGTCATAAGGAGCTCTAAAATGTGCCCTCTTCTGACATACTCCCTCCAGATGCAGAGTCCTTATCAGGGCCATCCCATGGACTGGTTTAGATCCTATGTTTGAATCCAGATTGCTAGGCTGCAGGAAAAGGGAGTTACTTTTGTAGTGAAGGGTAAAGTCCTGTTCCTTGCTGTAATTCCTATAACAGTGGAATTTATAAATATGGGATGGGGGCTCAGAAGAACTGAAAAAAAGAAAAGAAGTCTACTCTGCCTGCTGTTGTAAGATGCCCCTGATGCCACATTTGATCTTCTCATGGCCCATGCCAAGCTCACTGATTCCAACTGGCCACATGCCTACACTGTGCCTTATTGCTATGCGTAGACTATGCCTTGTTATCCCCCTGGAGTGCTTTGATCACTTTTGCCAGCTTATTACCCCATCCCACCTAGCATCCTGTGTGAAACCTGCTTTGGCCCTTTTAAATGCTGGCTTTTCAGGTCCTTTCCTACAACACTTGGCTTTGTTTTGAGAAGTAAATTCAGACCTGGGTCCTATGTGATAAGTCTCGTGACCATTGCCCCGATTTGACCCATCTCCGGTGGGGTTTTCTGATCTGTAAAATGAGTAAGTCGGTTCAATTCCCATTAGTCTCAAAGGGACGCTGATGGTGCTTAACAAGATGGTGCTTCGAGATATTTGGAACACAGGGTGGCATTATCACATTATTATTTTCACAAGCTGTTCACCTGAAGGGAGAAAATAAAGAGTGGAAATTTAATGCCAGAGAGGGTTTTTGGCACTTTGTCAATTCGACATTAGCTTTGAGGGATTTTGGAATTTTGCCTGAAATTTTCAGTACCAAGCAGCTAAAAGCTGTGTTTTTCTGGGCTTATGATATTCCTGTCCCCAGGGATGGCATTCAGCATTTGTGAGGGATGAGCTGTGCCAGACCCATTTTCCGATGTGCCACCAACAGACACAAAAAAAAGCAGTGCACACTCTGTGAATTGCTGCTTGTACCCACATTTCACACTTGGAACAGCACCTCTGACTGGTTTCAGCAGGAAACGGATGAGAGAGGAGTGATCCACGTAGGCTGTGTGTAGGAAGCTCCCTGTCTGACACGTGGGTGGTTTGTGGCTGGGCAGCTTCTGTTTGAGTGGTCAGATGGACCCTACTGAAGGTCACAGAACCTTTTTTAGACCTTTCAAATTTACCCACATCACAGTTCTCTTTGAAAGAGAGCTATTGGTTATGCAAATGTCACATTTGCCAACTAAACTGAAGAGTGGGCTAATTAGAAGTAGAGAGGAGAAGTACATACTTTTGGAACTTCATTTTAATGATTTTTGGAAGGAAGAGAAGGCAGGAAAATGTGTTGGAATCCAGGGAAGCTTTTGTTCATGTGATTGAAGTTTAAGTCTTGTGATGGTAATTACATGGAAAAGTTATAAATGATTTCCTTTGTTTGGACCAGAATCATTTTCAAATACTTAGGCTTCCACATATGTGCCTTAAATACATATTTATGTGTATTTTAAAAGTGATAATATACCATCCATACATTAGAGTAATAGTTGTTCACAGAAACTGTTCAGTGTCAAGCGCTAAAAAGTACAGCTTTGAACATGCTTACTCCTAGAAAATAGGTCTTGCCTCTTCGTAAAGAATGACTTACCCAAATTTTGTCAGTGAAAGAAGGAAGCTACTTGCATTTCAAAACAAAATACAGTGACCACCAGTTCATCTAACACTGTTGGAAAATGAAGCTTCTACATAAATGAAACCTACCAATAATGGCAGGTGACTTTTTTTTTCAATCAACATATTTCAAATGACAGTATTCCAAATTACATTATAAAACTCTCTGTTCATTTTATAGCAATGCCTATTTGCTTCTTAATATGTATTTATGCTCATTTTAGAAAATATACACAGAAGTTTAAAAATATTCCTCACCCTTAACCCAATAGAAAGTAGCTGCCATTATTAACAGGATTAGATGATTGGATGGCATCACTGACTTGATGCATATGAGTCTGAGCAAGCTCCAGTAGTTGGTGATGGACAGGGAAGCCTGGCACGCTACAGTTCATGGGGTCGCAAGGAGTCAGACATGACTGAGTGACTAAACTGAACTGACCATTATTAATATTTTGGTGAACTGCTGTCTAACCTGCAGTCCCACTCCTGAATATCAGTTCAGTCACTTAGTCATGTCCGACTCCTTGTAACCCCATGGACTGCAGCACGCCAGGCTTCCTTGTCCATCACCAACTCCCGGAGCTTGCTCAAACTCATGTGCATTGAGTCAGTGATGCCATCCAACCATCTCATCCTCTGTTGTCCCCTTCTCCTCCTGCCTTCAATCTTTCCCAGCATCAGGGTCTTTTCTAGTGAGTCGGTTCTTTGCATCAGGTGGCCAAAACATAATATTTAAGACAGTCTGAACCAGGTCCTAGAACTGATAAATGTAACCAGGAAAATAGTACAGAAAGAGATTCAAACAGATAGATTTTTAACACGTGATAAAGATCATGTCACAGATCAGTGACAAACAAGGAACTGGTCAGTGAATGGTGCTCAGGTAGTAGGTTAACTACTTGGCATAAGACAAGACTATTGCTTCTCTTCCTACTACATACCAAAATTTCAAATGAACTTAAGACATATGTTAAAGATGAAACCATTTAAAAAATGGGAAAATACATCAGTAAAAAAGAGATACTGAAATGTTTTATATATAAAAATCATTAAATATAAATATAGCAGATGCCATGATCTTAGTTTTCTGAATGTTGAGCTTTAAGCCAACTTTTTCACTCTCCTCTTTTACTTTCATCAAGAGGCTCTTTAGTTCTTCTTTGCTTTCTGTCATCTGTGTATCTGAGGTTGTTGCTATTTCTCCCAGAAATCTTGATTCTAGCTTGCGCTTCATCCAGCCCTGCATTTCACATAATGTACTCTGCATATAAGTTAAATAAGCAGGGTGACAATTACAGCCTTGACATACTCCTTTCCCGATTTGGAACTAGTCTGTTGTTCCATGCCCAGTTTTAACTGTTGCTTCTTAACCTGCATACAGATTTCTCAGAAGGCAGGTAAGGTGGTCTGGTATTCCCATCTCTTTCCGAATTTTCCAGTTTGTTGTGATCCACACAGTCAAAGGCTTTGACATAGTCAATAAAGCAGAAGTATATATTTTTCTGGTACTCTCTTGCTTTTGCAATGGTCCAACGGATATTGGCAATTTGATCTCTGGTTCCCCTGCCGTTTCTAAATCCAGCTTGAACATCTGGAAGTTCAAGGTTCATGTACTGTTGAAGCTTGGTTTATAGAATTTTGATCATTTTTTGCTAGCGTGTGTGATGAGTGCAATTGTGAGTTGGTTTGAACATCTTTTGGAATTGCCTTCCTTTGGGATTGGAATGAAAACTGACCTTTTCCAGTCCTGTGGCCACTGCTGAGTTTTCCAGATTTGCTGGCGTATTGAGTGCAGCAGTTTCACAACATCATACAAAGAGTTACTGTATTAATTAATTAGATATTCATATTCTTTATTCCTACCTTATTTTTATGTTTCCCTGATAAGTAAGTTACTAAATTTATTCTCCACATTTCTGAGTCATTTTAAATGATCATTTGATAAGCAGTATGTGGTTGAATTTATTTCAAACAGAATATCTTTTTCATGAATCCTCCATTAATACCATTTGGGGGCAGAAACCATGCCTAATTTTATTTTTATGTATGTCCAGAGCCTTCCAAATAGTTGATGCTCAGTAAACATTTCTATTGAATGATTGAATGAGAGAATTCATTAGATGCTGCAACTCTCAAAAACATCAAGGGAAGAAGGAAATGATACTTGTGCTGTTCACTCAGTCATGCCCAACTATTTGTGACCCTGTGGACTGCAGCAAGCCAGGCTTTGCTGTCCTTCACCATCTCCCAGAGCTTGCTCAAACTCATGTCCATCGAGTCGGTGATGCCATCCAACCATCTTGTTGCTGGTCTTCCCTTTCTCTTCTTGCCTTCAATATTTCCCAGCATCAGGGTCTTTTCTGATGAGCTGCCTCTTCATCTCAGGTAGCCAAAGTATTGGAGTTTCAGCTTCAGTGTAAGTCCTTCCAATGAATAATCAGGATTGATTCCCTTTAAGATTGACTGGTTGGATCTCCTTGCTGTCCAAGGGACTCTCAAGAGTCTTCCCCAATACCACAGTTCAAAAGCATCAATTCTTTGGCACTCAGCCTT
Source organism: Bos indicus x Bos taurus (assembly GCF_003369695.1). NCBI lineage: Eukaryota > Metazoa > Chordata > Mammalia > Artiodactyla > Bovidae > Bos > Bos indicus x Bos taurus. Next base: position 107,636,095 of record NC_040076.1, on the reverse strand, counting down.
CTCTATGGTCCAACCCTCACATCCATACATGTCTACTGGAAAGACTGTAGTTTTGACTATACGGACCTTTGTTGGCAAACTAATGTCTCTTCTTTTTAGTAAATGGTGGCGGCACATTTCAGTTTGGAAACGTTTCTTCAAATAGAGGATAAGAGAGAGTCTTGGTAGCATTCACTGTGCTCTTTTTTATACTTCTCTGGAGTAAAGTACCAGAGGGCCGGGCAGTAGGGTGAGAAAAGATTCTGCCGTCATCCAGTGAAACCACACGGGAATAACTGGTACCTGTGGGCATGGAGCTGTACTTATCAAACTAATGTTTTACCTGCAGATCCAAGAAGAAGAAAGTTGGCTCTGGCAATGGGGACTAAGTAATTTGGAATAATCTGCCCACTGAAGACAGCTGAAAAAGGTGGATAACACAGCAGGCACTTGTATAAAAAAAGAATGCAGAAGATTTAACTCATTAGTGTGAAGCATCTCTGGTATATATATTGGGAAAACAAAAGAAAGAAGCAGAGAGGCATATGTAGTACACTACCTTTTATGTAAGAACAGCGGGGGGAGGGGTGGTAATAAATAAATATCTGTACAGAATATTTTTCTTTGCCAAGAAGAGATGAAAGGATAAGCTTGGCAAACTAACATGACTAATGAAAATGATCACCTGTATGTGGATTCAGGGAACATGGTGGACCGAGGGTAGTGAAAATGAAACCTCTTTGACTTATCTTGTTTTAAGGTTTTGAACCTGGAAATATGTAAATATATTCAGAGAATAAAATTAAAAAAGAAAATAAAGCAATGTCTAAAATTTGAAAATTAATGAAAACAAATGAATCTAATTGTATGTGCCATAACCACAGAGAAAGAATTATTTCAAGTGATTTCAGAACATGGGTATTTTTACAATCTTTAAGGGAATATTATCTGAGGAGATATAGAGCTGCAAAGAAATCTTACACTTCACTCATTAGTGATATTGGTATTATAATATCAAAATATTTTTTGCTTGTTTTTAGTGTTATAGTTATTTACAGAATGCAAGTTAGTGATTATTTTAGTGTTTTAAGGAATAAAGATTTTCAGATATCAGAAAAGAAATTCAGTATAAAAGTCAAATATACTAAGCAAAATCCTACATTATTAAATGTAATTGGTAATGGCAATATAAACTTAAAGTTTTATCTTTCTTTATAATTATGTATTTCTTAGTTCTGTCCAGTGAGGAGGCATAAAAGAAATAATAACCCAACAGAAATGAGCATCATGCTATTCAAATTGTCATCTCCAAAAACCGTTTTACTCTGATATATATGTATGTGTGACTGACTCACTTTGCTTTAAAGCAGAAACTAACACAACACTGTAAATCAACTATACTCCAATAAAAATTAATTTAAAAAACTATACCTCAGTAAAAAAGAATACTATACCATTCTGAAGGGAACCAGGATTACTAGAGGAATGACTGGTTCCAGGTTTGGGGTAAAAATATGTAGAATTCACAGGGGAGATTCCAAAGACCAGAAGAGTTATCAAAGGATACTGAGCCAAACATGAGACAATTTGGGCATGAAAGAGATATTGAATGCAATTATTGGAAACAATAAATACATTAAAACCAAGGGGTTGTCATAAAACTATAGAGATAGAAGGAGACATTATTGGACACCACTTCAATAACTAGAGCAACAACTCCACTCTAAAAGTAGAAGACTATGAATCATATGAAAGAATTAATTGTATATTGTTTTTCCAGTATGAACTTTATTTTTGGACAACCAGATGCACCTACCTAAAAAGGGAAATTTCTTCTTTACAAAATTCCAAGCAATGAATAGGGAAAGAATGATATAATTAGGAAATCACTGTTTTGCAACCCAAATAAAGCCACAGAGTTAGGTAATGCTCATGAATTCATGAAGCCACAAGATGAAAGGTTGATGGGTAATCATACCAACGAGGCTTCAGGCAGTCCTCACCTGATCCCACTGATTGATCAATCTCAGCAGCAGTAAGATCAAGTCCTCTTGACCTAATTCACCCAAATTACACAGCACCACCTATGGTATGGGCTTCCCTTGTGGCTCAGCTAGTAAAGAATCCACCTGCAATGCTGAAGACCTGGATTTGATCCCTGGGTTGGGAAGATCCCCTGGAAAAGGGAAAGGCTACCCGCTCCATTATTCTGGCCTGGAGAATTCCATGGACTCTATAGTCCATGGGGTCGCAAAATAGTCGGACACAACTGAGCGACTTTTACTTCACTTCACTTTACCTATGGTATATCCCTGGGAAAATAGTAAAATCTGAGTCTAATCAAGTCTTTGTGGCTAATTTCCATTTACAAGAAAGATGGCAGATGAAGAAATAAGTTAAATGATCTCAGAAGAAAGCTAACAGAAAAGTTGTGAATGTGTGATATTCTGTCAGACAACTGACTCAAGTTCTTTCATAAATCAATGGGATGAAAAAAGAAAAATAAAGAGAGATCTACTCTAGATTGGGCTTCCCAGGTGGCCTTAGTGGTAAAGAACCTGCCTGCCAATGCAAGAGACATAAGAGATGCCAGTTCAATCCCTGGGTCGGGAAGACCCCCTGGAGGAGGGCATGGCAACCCATTCCAGTAGTATTCTTGCCTGGAGAATCCCATGGACAGAGGAGCCTGGCGTGCTACAGTCCATGGGGTCTCAAAGAGATAGAACTGAAGTGACTTAGCATGCACTCATGTACACTACCCTAGATTAAATGAAATCAAACAAGTGCAGTATGTGGGCTTTGTTTGAATCCTGACTCAAACATACCAACTGAGAATCAGGAAAATTTGAGTATGTATAGGTATTCGATGATTAGAGACAAGAAAAGTATTTTTTCTTTTTTCAAGTGCAATGATGACATAATAGACCAAAATTATTTGAGAAAAACATCCATGTTATTTTAGAGATGCATATTGTAGTTTTAGGGGTGAAATGAACTGATATTTGGGATTCTCCATAAAATAACTGAGAGAAGGAGGGAGAGAGAGAGGGAGAAGGAAATGGCAAAGGAGAAAAGGAAGGTAAAGTGAGAGAGGAGTGTGCAGATAGAAACACGAAGTATAAGAAAATGTTGATATTTGATATTTGTTAAATCTGAGGATGAATAATGGGGGTTTATTGCTATATTCTTTATATTTTCATATTTTTCATAGATATAGGTATGAACAGTGAATTTATAACCTGGTAGCTTAGTCGGTAAAGAATCTACCTGCTATTCAGGAGACTGCAGTTCGATCCCTGGGTCAGAAAGATCCCCAAGAGAAGGAAATGGCAACCCACTCCAGTATTCTTGCCTGGGAAATCCCATGGACAGAGGAGTCTGATGGGCTACAGTCCATGGTATTGCAAGAATCAGTCACGACTCAGTGACTAAACCACCACCACAAATTAAACAGAGTCTTGGTTAGTTGGCTGATCAACTGAGACAAATACTTAAAAAAATTTTTTTACTTGCCTTTATTGTGCTGATCAAAAAAAAAAAAAGATCTTTCTGTCTGCACCATATGGCATGTGGGATCTTAGTTCCCTGACAAAAGATCGAACCCTCGCCCCCTGCATTGGCAACGTAGCATGTTAACCACTGGACTGCCAGGGAAGCCCCCGAGACAAATACTTATTCCTTATTGTGAGTAATATGTCTCTTTTGTGTTTGCCAGTCATTTAATATAAAGTCATTAGGACCACAAGGTTTCCCAGGTGGCTCAGTGGTAAAGAATATGCCTGCCAATGCAGGAGTTACAAAAGATGTGAGTTCGATCCCTGGGCTGGAAATAGCCCCTATTTCCCCTGGAAATAGGAAATGGCAACCCATTCCAGATTCTTGCTGGGGACAGTCCATGGACAGAGGAGCCTGGCAGACTGCAGTCCATGGGGTTGAAAAGAAACAGACATGGCTGAGTGACTGAGAATGCACACACACTTTTAAAGGGGCATCAAACAACTATCAAGGGAGGGGGGAATTAATTTGCTAAAACCTTAGAGATGAATTCAGCATTGGATATAGTACGTACTTAGTTGAAGTATTATGAGGACTGATGGGCTAGTGTTTGTCAAATTGCTTTCAGCAACACATGGGACATATATTAATATAATTAATATTTAAACTAGTTAAATAACTGAAGTGTGAAAAAGTGTTAGTTGCTCAGTCATGCCCGACTCTTTGCAACCTCATGAACTGTAGCCTGCCAGTCTCCTTTGTTCATGGTATTCTCCAGACAAGAATACTGGAGTAGGTAGCCATTCCCTTCTCCAAGGGATCTTCCCAACCAAGGATTGAACCTGGGTCTCATTCATTGCTGGCAGATTCTTTACTATCTGAGCCACCAGGGAAGCCCAGACTATCTTTTAATATGTTCCTGGTTAACTCTGCAACATTGTATCTATTTTCTGTTTTGTTTTTTTCAATGTATTTGCTTATTGGTATATTATACAATATATATGGATTTCTGGATATTGGCCTCATAGTTCCATTTAGGTTAGTTTTAGGGAATCATGGGATATGATAGGGTCTCTAATCTACGAACACCAACCTTTATTGTGCTGTACAGACTTTGTCATCCCATCTATGGCTTCCCCCTTTTATCCTTTCTGCCAATAAAGGAGCATCTTCTCAATAACTATCTCATCTGATGTTAATCTCAGCACCATAGGATGATGTTCATAATCAATATCCATTTGTATGAATTAAAAATAATAGCTCTTATGCAATCTTTCATAAGCATCACATGATAGCTAATAATTAGATTTTTTTTTTTCCTATTTGGTTGGTTGTTTTGGTATTTTGTAGAGGTAGCCTGTGTTAAGTGGCTGCATTTCTAGACAAGCTACAACAAATTCTAGTATTACCTTTGAAGTTCCTTCCTTGTTTGACCATTTGCACTGGCCTCTTTAATAGAAAGAATGATTCCAGATCCATTTCCCAGCCAAGCTCCCCATGTGCAGATTGGTACCAACTCAGAAGGGAAAACACCTATTCTGAAAAAAGGCTGTGAGACCATGCATGAACATCCTGAAGCCTTTGTTACCTTATCCGGGAACCAGATATGCTCCATTCCTTCAGCTTGATGGATGCTGATGTTTGTATGGAGGCAAGAAGGCCTTTAGCGATGGAAAAGTGGTACTGAAGACACTGTTCTGTTTCTTGCTCTGGCCTTTACTTATTCTCATCTGTGTTCTGAAACTATACTGCAATTCTGATAGGTCATTGTTGACAATGGCAAGTAGCAGTCTGTCTGGAAGAATTATAAATGAGGCAAAGAGCAGGTGGTTAATGCAAAAGGGATCTCAAATAGGAAGCATGTGTCTCTCTCCCTCCAGACCTCCTTTACTCTGTTGTCCTGGATATTAAATTAGCTGCTGAGCTTTCTTGAAAGCCTATTATTCTCAGGATGTCATTCGGACAATTTGACTCAATAGTTATTAGATGGAAAGTAATATTCTCTCTCTCTCTCTCTCTCTCTCTTGTGTGTGTGTGCGTGCGTGCGTGTGTGTGTGTCTGGGAGGAAGGGAGGTGAGAGGAAAATAGAAACTTTTTTCAGATAATTATTTTCTTCACAGGAAAATTAAAGTAATACTGGGGACTTACAAGAGCAAAAGAGCACAAAGATTGGAGTTAGATACATGCTTAGAAATCAAGGTCAGAATCTGCAGGGCAAGATGCCCTCGGGTTCACTCTAATGGCAGACAGTACCCTGCAAATGCCATGTCTTTAGGGGGTGCTGTGTGATCATCCATCTTGAGTGGGTCATCTGGTGCTCAACATTGTGGACAACTGTTTAATCCCTCTAGGACTTAGTTTCCACTTTTATAGGATAAGGAGGTTGGATTAGTTGCTCATTAGGATCTTACAAGGTGCTCCTCTGATAGCTTCATGTACTAGGGCAAATAGTGTGCTTCCAAAGCCCACAAGTATACAATAAATGTGGATTACTTTTATCTTACTAGTAGCAGAATGTCTGTGTAGTTCCATCTCGGTATCAACAGTACATAACAAATACTGATATCACCAATTCGATTTGGGTTTTTCAATGAGCTCTCATAAACTGGAACTGCTAATGATATGCTTTTAAAATATCCCCCTTTGTATGGTGAAACAACTTGGAAATTGTAACTTGAGAATATATAGGTATTTATTTACAGCCTACTTTTGGCCTGAGACTTGAGATGATATATTTCTTTCAACAAAACTTTCAAGTGGCATTATATAATTTATAATTTTATTCAATTATTATCTGCATATGCTGCAGAAAGTTGAAAAATTATTCAAATCTTGCCAAAATGTATTTACAGTTATTTTTCTGCTGCAAAACATTTGGAAGTCTTCATTTAGAATCAAGATTGGACTTTTCAGAGGGGAACGAAAACCAGAGAATCCTGAAGTAGATTTGAGGGTCTTAAATTATAATTGAAAATCTAGGGTGGAAACAAATCTCTATTTGGCAACTTGAATTGCCCAGTCTCCGTAGGTATTTCATCCTATGTCCTGCTGGGGCATAAGAATTACTAATGCTCTTACTAAGCATCTTAGAAGAGACCAGAACCAAACCATTCCTGGTGACAGGTGCGGGGGGTGGGGGAGGGGGGTGGTGAGTGTGGTGGTTTTCACCTCCTTATCTTATCTTTTCGGAGTGTCCTTTTGCCAGGTCATCTGAATTCAGGTTTTGGAGCTGGAAATGGCATGTATCCTCAGCATGTTTCTATTACCCTAATAATTCAAGGTTGAAGTCATACCCCACGTTAAAGAAGTGTCCAGTAAGGAAGTTACAGTTGCCCCCAATTTGTCTCTTTCAATTTCATTTCCTGATTTCAAAATAAGAAGATCTGCCCATTTCAAAATAACATTTTAAGCACCCTGTACTCTCCTGCCCCTTTCTGTACTCTTCTGCCCCTTTCTGTTTTTCCTTTGGCTCCTTCTGTCTCCATCAGGGATCCTCCCCCATCCCTGCTGGCGAATCCCCTGGAGAACCCTTCCTCTCACCAAGCAGGGACCACTTTAACTTCCACCTCTCAGACTCTAAGAAATAGCACTTTGATCCCCTTCCCTGCCCTTGTGGCATTTGCTTTGTACTATCTGGTGCGAAGTTGCTGCTTCCCTGTGCTATAACTATACAGTCAGCCCTCTGTATCTGTGGGTTCTGCATCTATGGATTCAATCAACTGCTGATCAAAAATATTAGGAAAAAAAATTCTAGAGAGTTCCAAAAGGCACAGGCAACTATTTATATAGCACCTACATTGTATTAGGTATATAATCTTGAGATGATTTAAAATGCACTAGAGGACACACATCGATTATTTGCAAGTACTATGTCATTTTATATAAGGAACTGGAATATCCATGGATTTCAGTAACATTAGGGGTTTCTCCCACCGGTCTCCCTTGGATAATGAGGGATGACTTACATGCTTATGTTTTTCTTTCTAGAGACAGATGCAGTTCCTTTTGACCTTTGTATTTCTCTCAAGTTATTTATACATGAAGATATCACATAAAAGTTTTTGAATTGAATTCACTGGTATGTAATCTTTCTTAATATATAAATTGTTCCTGTGTATGTCCATGACAGGGGAAAAACACTATGAGGTTTAAATGTGAAGAGGGCATAGAAACTTCAGGCATTATCCATGTTTGCTTTTTCTAACAGTTTGCACAGTTATACTTAATTGTTCCAAACCTCAGTTTCCAGTAATAAATAATGTCTTTCCGGAGGCAGGGTGGAGGAAGTTGAGGACCAAGCTTGGTGCTCTAAGACACACATTTTTAAGGGAGGTTAAGTCACCTGTTCAGCTCCTCACAGTCAGAAAGGGCTGGAACCAGAATCTGAACTTGGGGCTGTAAGAAGCCAAAGGCCTGACTCCCCCATCACACTACACTCACACTCACTTCTTAAACAGTGGCCTTTTCGACCTCTCTTTGTAAATTGGCAGGCACACCCCCAGAATCTGAGAGCAGGAAGTTAAACTCTATCCTGTACAGCGCTTTCCTCAGAGCATTCCTTCTAATCTGGAACACTATGATACATTTGTTTCCTTGTTTAATGCCTGCCTCCTGCTCCCCATAGTGTAAGCTGCATGAGGGCAGGAGCTTATTTCTGGTTGTTCCCTGCTATATCTCCAACACATGGCCAACTCCCAGTCCATATGTCTTGACTGGATGAACAGACACAGAAGAGATGGTCCTACAGCTTACTTAGCTGATTCAATATTAGTGTCACTGACAGTTGCTCAATGACTGGGAAATTTCTTTTCCCAATGTATGTTCCTACAAGCCCAGAAAGTTCTTGCCTCTGCTCACCCTACTTCTTTCCAAACTGCTTCCCACAGCTCCTCTTCTCTTGTTTTTGCCACAGGCATCTTTTATTACAAGTCACCCATGTAGACCTAAAGCTGTTAACACTTGTTGCAGAATTTCTTGCAGCAAATCATATGTGTCACCCATGGGCTCCCCAGTGTCTCCAGTGTGTTAATGATATCTCTGCATGTAATTCAGCACACAATTTAGAGATTCAAAAATATTTTTTAATTGCCACTATTTCTATTCATTGCATAACTTTACTATAATAGCTTATGCTGGGAGCATTTATTAGGGTCCCTTTAGGTTATATACAGACAGAATAATAAAAGAAATAGGCACCTTCCCACTTCTTACAGAGTCCCAGTTTTGTTCCTATGGGGTTCTGCACCTGAAGCCACTCGAACACTTGACACTCAAAGCTAAGAGTACAGAAGCCTCCATGGAGAACAACATACATGTGTTTATAAAGGAAGGACCCAGAATATTGAAAGGCGAATGTCAGAAATCATTAAGGAGACTAAAAGCATAGGAAATAAAATCTAAAAAAAATAAACTTCAGTCTTTTAAAATAAACCTGTTTGGCCCATGTCACGTATTATTGGAATTAAGCTATATGGGCATTTTGTTAAAGTTAATTTTGAAGACGTTTTTGTATCTACCCCAGTTCATCTACTCCAGCCCTCACTGCATCTCAGTAAATGCTGCCAGCATCTACCAGATGCTTTAGTAGGAAACCCAGAGGTCTCTGCCTCTCTGCATTGTACCCAATCACCAAATATTTTCATTTAAAAAAATCTACTTGACCACTACTCTAAGGAAAACCTAGACTACTGCAGTAACCTCTAATTTGGTCTTCTCCCATTATTATAGGTTACATTGTATCTTCTTCAAAACATGTTAGGTCTAACCCCCGCCCCCGTACCTGTGAGTGTCATATTCTTTGGAAATAGTCTTTGCAGATGACTACGTTAAGATGAGTTCGTTAGAGTGGCCACTAATTCAGTATGACATCCTTAGATAAAGAGGAAATTCGGATTCAAAGATACACACACACACACACACACACCCCCAACACACAGAGAACTCCATGAGAAGATGAAGTCAGAGATCAGGGTGATACATCTACTAGCCGAAGGAACACCACGGGTGGCCTGCAAAGCACAAGGAACTAGGAGAGGCATGAAGCAGATTATCTCTCATCTCTCTCAGAAGCAACCAACCCTGATGACACCTTGATCTCAGACTCCCAGCTTCCATATACAAGTAATGCATTCTGCTTATAAAAACTTCAGCAGTTAATACCTAGCGTGTATTGAAAGCTTTTTCTTTAAGGTACAGACACTAAGTGATTTACATGTTATTTCATTCGGCATGTATTTTGTTGCTGTTTAGTTGCTAAGTCATGTTCAACTCTGTGACCTCATGGACATTACCCTGCCAGGTTCCTCTGTTCATGGAATTCTCCTGGCAAGAATATTAGAGTGGGTTGCCATTTCCTTCTCCAAGGGATCTTCCAGACGCAGGGATCAAACCCTTGTCTCCTGCGTTGGCAGGCAGATTCTTCACCACTAAGCCAGTGGGGTAGTCTGTGTATCAGTCCTATAATCACCTTCATTTTAAAAATGAGGAAACAAAGGCACAGCAAGCTGAGTGACTTGCCTGTGGCCATATAGCAGTTATTTGAACTGGATTCAAAACCACACAAGGAGGTCCAAACCTCAGGTGTTTAACACCATTGCTTAGCCCTTCTGATTACACCCCCAAATGCAGTACTCTTCCCAAGTCCTCAGAAGTAACTTCTGTTAGCTTTAGTTTGCAGTGTGCTGCATTTATATGTATGTGTGTGTTTCTGTAATAAGTAAGCAGTCTTAAGTATGCCCTAAAGTGTTTAGTTCAACTCTTTGCAATCCTGTGGACTGTAGCCCGCCAGGCTCCTCTGTCCGTGGGATTTCCCAGGCAAGAATACTGGAATGGGTAGCTGTTTCCTTTTCCAGGGGATCTTCCCGACCCAGGGATCAAACCCTGGTGTCCTGAATTACAGGCAGATTCTTTACCATCTAAGCCACCAGAGAAACCATTTGCTGCTGCTGCTAAGTCGCTTCAGTCGTGTCCGACTCTGTGCGACCCCAGAGATGGCAGCCCACCAGGCTCCCCCGTCCCTGGGATTCTCCAGGCAAGAACACTGGAGTGGGTTGCCATTTCCTTCTCCAATGAGTGAAAGTGAAAAGTGAAAATGAAGTCACTCGGTCGTGTCCAACTCCTAGTGACCCAATGGACTGCAGCCTACCAGGCTCCTCCGTTCATGGGATTTTCCAGGCAAGAGTACTGGAGTGGGGTGCCATTGCCTTCTCCGAGAAACCATTTACATACCCTCTAAAGCACCACATATGTCTTCCTATAATTTGCTTTTTTTTTTTAAACTTAATTTATCTTAAATATTTACCCACTTAAACAAGTATATACCTTCTGCTTAGTAGCCTACTGTATAAAGTGTTTAAAAAATACCTTTTTTAATATCATGAGTGTTTAAATTTGTGCATAATATGGGGTTCAACCACCCTCCATGTCCTTGAAATGCCTTCCAGAAAATGGTAGGAGCAGGAAGATGCTCATCCATGTCTGTGAGTTGTGGGTTTTGGGGATGGAGGGTGAAGCTGGTGGGAGACCCAGCTTGTATGGTGCTGGTTCCTTCTATGTCAGTTTCTGTTGAGATTTTAGAAAGGAGAAGAATATGGGCCAGGAAATTTCAATATTTAGGATTCACGCACAACTTGGTTTCACTGGTTGAGTCAGTTAACTTCTCTGAGCTTTATTTATTTCTTTTGTTTAGCAAAACAGAGATAATAGTTCCTGACCTTCCTTGTCATAGGATTTCTTTGAGGAAAAAATTAAATGAAAAATAAAAATCGTTTGCAGACACAGTTGTTATTATGGTTATTACTTTGCACTGTTTCCAGATACTAGGTATCAGAAACGTTGGTTTGCAGAGTCTTTGGAATGCAAACCACTGTACGTGATGCTTTTTATTGACTTGATGGGATTGTTGTAAGGAGGAGATCTAAAATTCTTTTCTTTTCTCCCCTACCCCCACCCCTGTTGTGTTTTTCTTTTTTTTTCCTACATTCAGGGCATGAGTGTCCTTACCATCTACTCTTTGTTGAAAATTCTAGGATCTACCTTCTCATGGTGTGAATTGAAAGAGATTTATAATTAATAAAACTTTTCAAGGCTTCATACAAAGAGGGCATTAAATCATTATTTAATTTTAAAATGCATGGTTTAGTGAATTCTTCATTGATTTCACAAGCAAGATTATTTGGCTGCTTGCATTTGTATACGTGTACTTTGCTTTCTCAAAACCTTCAAATTAATTTGCACAGGAAGGCACACCCCTAATGTTTCAGTCATTCAAATCTCCTTTACCTCTGATAGTCTGAACTTCAGCTAAGACTGTTTTTATTTTCCTTTCACCCACATGAATGGGAATTGGGAGCCTTTACAGGTGTTGCTTTGAGTGATGGGATTTACAACAGACCTAGACTTTGTCCTATCAAATTATGGAAAGGATACAGATGAAACTGAATATAACAAAAAATGAAGGCAAAAGAGTAGAATCTGAAGAGACATCCATCAAACCATGGCTATGACCTCACATAGGCATTTACTACGCCAAGAAGAGAGATTCTCTAGATTGATTATCAGAGCCTAAAAAGAGAGAAATGTGTGTTTCTCATTTTCCTAGCTCTGTGGCTTATATCCTTAACATCTTTGTTTGTTTTCCTGTTGTCATTGCATTATTTTTCATACAACAAGGTGTGGCCTGTCCCATGTCACTCCCTTTGGCTCTCTGAGTGTGTCTTTCCCAATGTGGGGTGAGGGTTCCTTGCAATGATTCCTATTTTCTGCAGGTCACTCATATACCATATGTCCATGCCAACAGATGAACAGAGAGGGATTCCTTTGCTGATGTGGCCTTAACTACCCTTTAAGGGAGAGAGCTTTGTATGGTCCAGTCCATACACTGGACCTCAAAGAAGATTTAAGAGTACATTCACGAGTTCATGTGATAATTGCACACTCACAGAGGAAGGCAGGAGAGTTATTAATTTCCCAATCTAGCTGCCTCCTCCCCCTGCATCTCATAATAAAGGCAGATCTTGGGGAGGTGGGAGTCAGAAGTAAGAACTTCAGAAGATGACTCTAAGGCTGTCCTCTCCTCTCCTGGAACATCTTCCTGCCTCCTTTTACTACAGCCCTCTCACTTGATCTCAATATCCCCCATTCTTCCTAAGAAATCTGCATTTTTATCCAACACCATAATAGAGTCTAAGGGAAATACTCCAAGGAGACCGCTCACTTTGAGAAGCCATGGCTGACACAATGGAGCCAGTGACTTAGTGTGGTGTTGGTGTGCTTCCCGGCCTTTCCTGGCCTCCAACTGCCCCTTCTCAGCTTCCTTTTCTGCTCTTCTCCTGTATTCTTTCACCTGCCCTCAACACCATGTTATTATTATTTGGCGGAAACTGAACCGTTAACTTTATCCAGACACGTGGAGTTACATCAAAATTCAGAGCTGTTGCACTGGCCACGGTGGCATGTTCCCACTTTCACTTCCCACAGAGTTGTGCTGCCCTCAGAGAGCCAGTGAGGAGCATCTTATTGGGTGAGGCCCCCACGTGCCCTCCCTGTTCCCCATAATCCCTCAGCCTTCTTCCTTCTCAAGTTCTAATGCCTCATCTCTCCATCTGCTGGGTCACTTCTCCCTTTGCTTATCAGTCTTATTGTCCTCGTCACGTGGCTTAAAACCCAGCTCATTTCCTCCCTGAAGTTCGTCCTGCTCTCATGAGATGTGCTTCTATTTCCTTAACCATCTATTACACGTCTTCTTAACTTGTCTTATGTTACCTGTAACATTCTATCCTAAAATTAATAATAATACATACATATACAGCACTCGCTCTGTGTCAGGCCCTATGCTAAGCCCTTGATGTAAATTAGTTCACGTAAGCCTCACATCAACCTTTGCAAGCAGGTGCTACTATTACCCCTTGTTTCACAGATGAGTAAGTGCAACACAGAGAGGCTCAGTGACTTATGGACTCACACCACTGCTAAGTGGCTAAGCAATGGTTCACACCTAATCAGTCTGGCTCAGAGACCATTCTCCAAACCATTATACTATGGAGCCTGTCTCTATATCTTGTGTTTTGTAGCTATTTGTGTACTTGCCTTACGATTTTATTTTGTTCCATCTTTGTATTCTTGTGTCTCCTAGCACATGGTACTCTCCAAACACTTGAAAAATGGAATTCTATGGGGATGACTTTTTTTTTTTTTTTAGGAGATCCTTGATAACTCTAAATTTTGAGAACCCTTAGGAAAAGCTTTCAATATATCTGGGAATGATATTTCTGGTGGCGATAAAGGGCAAAGCATAAATTTCTTTTGGCAGTTAGCATTTTCTCATGATTTTCATTTTCCTGCATACCTTTCCAAGCAGTTTTCATTTTGTTTTACATTTTCTTAAGATATGTTCACACTTATATTTTAAACGATGGAAAGAAAAAGATCACTTGCAAATGCCAACTGGGAAGAGTGTTTATTTTAAACAATGCTGTTCCGGTGTACCAGCTGCTGTTGCTAGGACTGCATACTGGTTGCTAGGGGTGGTGAAGAGAATTAAGCTTGTGATGTCAAGATAAAAAGTTGCTTCAACTCCGCATTCTATTGGCTAGGATTTTCTGTAAATGAGGAATCCTCAGTCCTAAAAAAGTAGAAATGTACTTGGTTTCAACTTGCACAAATAAACTACAGAGCAAATTAATTAATCTAGTTATTTTCTAAGGGTAGAAGAAAATTTGGCAGTTAATACAGACTCAGAATTTGGACAAAAGTTTTTAAAGTTTGCTTCTTCCTTGTATTGTCAGGATTCTTCCGCAGAACATTCAGGTTTGCATCTCCCCCAAAGATGATATCAGTTCAGTTCAGTTCAGTCGCTCAAGAGGCAGGTCAGGTGGTCTGGTATTCCCATCTCTTTCAGAATTTTCCACAGTTTATTGTGATCCACACAGTCAAAGGTTTTGGCATAGACAATAAAGCAGAAATAGATGTTTTTCTGGAACTCTCTTGCTTTTTATATGATCCAGCGGATGTTGGCAATTTGGTCTCTGGTTCCTCTGCCTTTTCTAAAACCAGCTTGAACATCTGGAAGTTCACAGTTCACGTATTGCTGAAGCCTGGCTTGGAGAATTTTGAACATTACTTTACTAGTGTGAGAGATGAGTGCAATTGTGCGGTAGTTTGAGCATTCTTTGGCATTGCCTTCCTTTGGGATTGGAATGAAAACTGACCTTTTCCAGTTCTGGGGCCACTGCTGAGTTTTCCAAATTTGCTGGCATATTGAGTACAGCACTTTCACAGCATCATCTTCCAGGATTTGAAATAGCTCAACTGGAATTCTATCACCTCCACTAGCTTTGTTCATAGTAATGCTTTCTAAGGCCCACTTGACTTCACATTCCAGGATGTCTGGCTCTAGGTGAGTGATCACACCATCATGATTATCTGGGTCGTGAAGATCTTTTTTGTACAGTTCTTCTGTGTATTCTTGCCACCTCTTCTTAATATCTTCTGCTTCTTTTAGGTCCGTGCCATTTCTGTCCTTTATCAAGCCCATCTTTGCATGAAATGTTTCCTTGGTATCTCTAATTTTCTTGAAAAGATGTCTAGTCTTTCCCATTCTGTTGTTTTCCTCCATTTCTTTGCATTGATCTCTGAGGAAGGTTTTCTTATCTCTCCTTGCTATTCTTTGGAACTCTGCATTCAGATGCTTATATCTTTCCTTTTCTCCTTTGCTTTTCGCTTCTCTTCTTTTCACAGCTATTTGTAAGGCCTCCCCAGACAGTCATTATATTAATAGAAGGCTAACATCAGTGTTGTAAAATGTACATGAAAAATTAAATAACTTTAATATTGGATTAAAACATTATCTGTTTTTTAAAAAGGATTTGTTTAAATATATCAATTGCCATAACAACACAGGAAAAGAGAACTTATTGTTCTAGATTGAATGCAGATTTTTAGATCTATGTTTATACAGGAAATATTTGTGTTTGTATTATGATTTTAGATACAGACTCATTCAATAAGTATTCTTTAAATATCTCCTATGTGTAAGACATTTGCCTTAGGCATGAATACAGGGCAAATGTCCCAATTTGTCTGGGATTTCCTCAGTCTTAGTTCTGAAAATAGCGAATCCTGGGAAATCCATGAGTCCTGGGCAAACAGAGACAGTGGTTACTATGTAAGACTAAAATAGTCTCCAAAAATTTGCACTGTGGTAAGGGAAACAAGGTGAACACCCCAATAGTCAAGGAACACAAATAATAAAAACCTGCATTTGTTGAGTGCTTGTGAAGTAAGTTCTATCACTGTCACTATTTTAAAGATGAGTAACCTGATCATCTCACACGCTAGTAAAGTAATGCTCAAAATTCTCCAAGCCAGGCTTCAGCAATACATGAACTGTGAACTTCCAGATGTTCAAGCTGGTTTTAGAAAAGGCAGAGAAACCAGAGATCAAATTGTCAACATCCACTGGATCATTGAAAAAGCAAGAGAGTTCCAGAAAAACATCTATTTCTGCTTTACTGACTATGCCAAAGCCTTTGACTGTGTGGATCACAATAAACTGTGGAAAATTCTGAAAGAGATGGGAATACCAGACCACCTGACCTTCCTCTTGAGAAACCTATATGCAGGTCAGGAAGCAACAATGAGAACAGGACATGGAACAACAGGAACAATTGGTTCCAAATAGGAAAAGGAGTATGTCAAGGTTGTATATTGTCAACCTGCTTATTTAACTTATATGCAGAGTACGTCATGAGAAACACTGGGCTGGAAGAAGCACAAGCTGGAATCAAGATTGCCAGGAGAAATATCAATAACCTCAGATATGCAGATGACACCACCCTTATGGCAGAAAGTGAAGAGGAACTAAAAAGCCTCTTGAGGAAAGTGAAAGAGGAGAGTGAAAACGTTGGCTTATAGCTCAACATTCAGAAAATGAAGATCATGGCATCCGGTCCCATCACTGCATGGGAAATAGATGGGGAAACAGTGGAAACAGTGTCAGACTTTATTTTTTGGGGCTCCAAAATCACTGCAGATAGTGACTGCAGCCATGAAATTAAAAGATGCTTACTCCTTGGAAGGAAAGTTATAACCAACCTAGATAGCATATTCAAAAGCAGAGACATTACTTTGCCAACAAAGGTCCATCTAGTCAAGGCTATGGTTTTTCCAGTGGTCATGTGTGGATATGAGAATTGGACTGTGAAGAAAGCTGAGCGCCAAAGAATTGATGCTTTTGAACTGTGGTCTTGGAGAAGACTCCTGAGAGTCCCTTGGATTGCAAGGAGATCCAACCAGTCCATTCTAAAGATCAGTCCTGGGTGTTCTTTGAAAGGACTTGATGCTAAAGCTGTAACTCCAATACTTTGGCCACCTCATGTGAAGAGTTGACTCATTGGAAAAGACTGTGATGCTGGGAGGGATTGGGGGCAGGAGGAGAAGGGGACGAGAGAGGATGAGATGGATGGATGGCATCACGGACTCAATGGACATGAGTTTGGGTGGACTCTGGGAGTTGATGATGGACAGGGAGGCCTGGCGTGCTGCAGTTCATGGGGTCGCAAGGAGTCGGATACGACTGAGTGACTGAAATGAACTAAACTGAACTGAACCTGAGATAATATGGGTAAATATCCCAGGTAGTGGAGAAGCAAGAATTTACGCTCAGAAAGTTTGGCTTTAGAGCACATACCACATTCAGTAAGAGTTCTACAGGAAAATTCTCTTTGAGGCAAGATTGATAGAAGGCAGGAGCATTGGGGAAAGCATCTCTGAGGAGCTGGGTAGCTGTACCTGGCTTAGGTGAGCAGTTTAAGGATAGGAAGAAGAGATCAAAGTGTTGTGAAAAAGAGGAAATCATACAAGCAGTGGTCTGGAGTGAAGAGTAGGAAGAACCTTCTTTCTCCAGAGACAGGATGGAGTTAGCCTGGGGAAGACACTATTGCAGAGATTGCAGACAACTGAATGCAAAGACAGAGAGTTGGGGAGATTTAGCCTATGGTCAAAGGCAAGGTCGGAGAAGGCAATGGCACCCCACTCTAGTACTCTTGCCTGGAAAATCCCATGGATGGAGGAGCCTGGTAGGCTGCAGTCCATGGGGTTGCTAAGAGTCAGACACAACTGAGCGACTTCACCTTCACTTTTCACTTTCATGCATTGGAGAAGGAAATGGCAACCCACTCCAGTGTTCTTGCCTGGAGAATCCCAGGGACGGGGGAGCCTGGTGGGCTGCCCTCTGTGGGGTTGCACAGAGTCGGACACGACTAAAGCGACTTAGCAGCAGCAGCAGCGGCAAAGGCAAGGTCACCAACTGGGTGGAGGAGGTGGGATTGAGACTGGAAGAAGGGTTTTTTTGAGCTCCTTTCTTGAGCTGTTTTTAGGAAGCCCACAAGGAGAAATTCCTAAGCAGTAGGAAAGAGTTGAAATTGAATGCAATAATTTAAAATTTTAACATAGCCATGTTATAAAAAATGCGAGAAAATTGAGAGAAGGGAAATCTTCCATAAAACCTACTGTTAAGATTGTCTTCATCTTATATTTGTTTCCTACACATTTAGAATCATGGTGTACTGTGTACCTGAATACTACATTTGATTTTTACTTAATGTATTATCATAAATATTTCCCATATTATTATATAGTCTTTATAACCATCAGTTTAACAACCAGATAATATTGTATCATAAGTATATTCCCCAATTTTCTTAATTATTATACTTTGTTGATACCCACGTTTCCAATGTTTTCTTTTCATAAATGAATCTTAAATGACATTTTTTTTTGTTTTATTGCTTTACAATATTGTGTTACTGTATAGTGTACAACAAAGTGAGTCGGCTGTATGTATACATATATCCCCTTCCTCTTGGAATGGCATCTTCATTCGTATATTTTTTCCCAGTCTAACGAGCTCTCATATGGGTTTTATATATTGTCTTTCTTTAGCTGCCATGTGGCTACAAAGCTACAAGATTCTTTTTTTCACACAAACATACACTTGTTAACATATCCAAGTGTGTGTTATCTCCTTTAAAGAAGCAGAAATTATTTTCTTGGAGAAATATTCACTTATTTCACTAGCATCTCTAATGACTTTGAACTTTTGGATTTGTTTTCTTCTTGTAATTCCTTCAGATACAGCCTGAGTCACCTGGAAAAACTAGTCTTGTATCTTGTCTGCAGCCTCAGATCTTCTTCAGCCATGCCATGCTTTGTTTTAGAGTACTTGGCTCTGATTAACCCGGGGCTGGACCCAAACCATTACTACTACCCAGAGGAACTCTAGGTAATCCTCTGAGTAAACCTAGAAATGCTTGCCTCTTGGCTTCTGACAACAGCGCCCCCACCCCACCCCTGCTCTTGACTCTGTCCTACCCTTATCCTTCCATGGTTGTTGCTCTTTGAGCTCCTTGGACTCTTAGCACCTTGGCTCATCCTGTTCCTTCAAGACTTTCAACCAGCCCTTGGCTTCAACATTTCTCTCTGATCACCATCACATCATCCTCTCTTGCTGTACCTTCTCTCCTGCCTCATCTTTCTGCTACCCCTGCCCTACCGATTCTGATTCCTGGATCAGTCTGACTGAGTGCCTTCTCCACTTCCACATCTGGCCCAGGGCCACACTGGGGTTGGATGGCAGAGGGACACCTCACAAATGTGGTCTCCCACCAAGCTGTGTCCTCTGGGCTGCTCAGTAATCCACCCCCTCCCCCTAGCCACCCCCCTCAACCCCCCCCCCCCCCACCCAAGGCCATCTCTTCTTCCTCTCTCCCTCAGCTCCTGGCTCTGGACCAACTACTTTTTATTGAACAATACAGAGAAAACAGGCTGTCAGGTGTGAACTTCTTGACCTCCCCACTCCATATCTGCAATTTTAAAAATTTAAATGCTGCCATACTTCCTTGTTTCCTAACAGGAAGTATTGTTCTGCTTTCATTCCAAAGCTAATCCTTCCACCTTCCACTGATACCATCCATTCCAGATTCCTCTGTGATCATGTCTCATCAATAACAGATTCTCTTTCATTTCCACTGGCTCCATCTTTCAGTAGGAAGATACACCTAAGACTGTCACATCTTAAGGGAGAGAGGAAGATAGATTTATATTTAGTCCCTACTATACCAGTGACTCTTGCTTTTTTCATGATCCAGCAGATATTGGCAATTTGATCTCTCGTTCCTCTGCCTTTCCTAAAACCAGCTTGAACATCACCCTGCTTATTTAACTTATATGCAGAGTACATCATGAAAAACGCTGGGCTGGAAGAAGCACAAGCTGGAATCAAGATTGCCGGGAGAAATATCAATAACCTCAGATATGCAGATGACACCACCCTTATGGCAGAAAGTGAAGAGGAACTCAAAAGCCTCTTGATGAAAGTGAAAGAGGAGAGGGAAAAAGTTGGCTTAAAGCTCAACATTCAGAAAATGAAGATCATGGCATCTGGTCCCATCACTGCATGGGAAATAGATGGGGAAACAGCGGAAACAGTGTCAGACTTCATTTTTTTGGGCTCCAAAATCACTGCAGATGGTGATTGCAGCCATGAAATTAAAAGGCGCTTACTCCTTGTAAAGAAAGTTATGACCAACCTAGATAGCATATTCAAAAGCAGAGACATTACTTTGCCAACAAAGGTCCATCTAGTCAAGGCTATGGTTTTTCCAGTGGTCATGTGTGGATGTGAGAATTGGACTGTGAAGAAAGCTGAGTGCCAAAGAATTGATGCTTTTGAACTGTGGTCTTGGAGAAGACTCCTGAGAGTCCCTTGGACTGCAAGAAGATCCAACGAGTCCATTCTAAAGGAGATCAGCCCTGGGATTTCTTTGGAAGGACTGATTCGAAAGCTGAAACTCCAATACTTTGGCCACCTCATGTGAAGAGTTGACTCATTGGAAAAGACTGTGATGCTGGGAGGGATTGGGGGCAGGAGGAGAAGGGGACGACAGAAGATGAGATGGCTGGATGGCATCACCGACTCGATGCACATAAGTTTGGGTGAACTCTGGGAGTTGGTGATGGACAGGGAGGCCTGACCTGCTGTAATTCATGGGGTCACAAAGAGACGGACACGACTGAGTGCCTGAACTGAACTGAACTGATACCGGTGGCTCAGTGGTAAAGAATCTGCCTGCCAATGTAGGGAGATACAGGAGACATAGATTTGAACCCTGGGTCAGGAAGATCCCCTGGAGGAAGGCATGGCAACCCACTCCAGTATTCTTGCCTGGAGAACCTCATAACAGAGAAGCCTGGCAGGGTACAGTCCAAAGGGTCGCAAAGAGACACAAAATTGAACACACCCGCATGCATACGTTGGTCACATCGCATTTAATCTTCATACCCAGTTTCTTTTTTTTTTTTTTTTTTCAAATTTAACTAAGTGACCTTTATTGGTGTTTTGTATCTTTTTTTAAATTTTATTTTATTTTTAAACTTTACATAATTGTATTAGTTTTGCCAAAAATCAAAATGAATCCGCCACAGGTATACATGTGTTCCCCATCCTGAACCCTCCTCCCTCCTCCCTCCCCATACCATCCCTCTGAGTTGTCCCAGTGCACTAGCCCCAAGCATCCAGTATTGTGCATCGAACCTGGACTGGCATCTTGTTTCATACATGATATTTTACATGTTTCAATGCTATTCTCCCAAATCTTCCCACCCTCTCCCTCTCCCACAGAGTCCAAAAGACTGTTCTATACATCAGTGTCTCTTTTGCTGTCTCATACACAGGGTTATTGTTACCATCTTTCTAAATTCCATATATATGCGTTAGTATACTGTATTGGTGTTTTTCCTTCTGGCTTACTTCACTCTGTATAATAGGTTCCAGTTTCATCCACCTCATTAGAACTGATTCAAATGTATTCTTTTTAATGGCTGAGTAATATTCCATTGTGTATACATACCATAGCTTTCTTATCCATTCATCTGCTGATGGACATCTAGGTTGCTTCCATGTCCTGGCTATTATAAACAGTGCTGCGATGAACATTGGGGTACACGTGTCTCTTTCCCTTCTGGTTTCCTCAGTGTGTATGCCCAGCAGTGGGATTGCTGGATCATAAGGCAGTTCTATTTCCAGTTTTTTAAGGAATCTCCACACTGTTCTCCATAGTGGCTGTACTAGTTTGCATTCCCACCAACAGTGTAAGAGGGTTCCCTTTTCTCCACACCCTCTCCAGCATTTATTACTTGTAGACTTTTGGATCACAGCCATTCTGACTGGTGTGAAATGGTACCTCATAGTGGTTTTGATTTGCATTTCTCTGATAATGAGTGATGTTGAGCATCTTTTCATGTGTTTGTTAGCCATCTGTATGTCTTCTTTGGAGAAATGTCTGTTTAGTTCTTTGGCCCATTTTTTGATTGGGTCATTTATTTTTCTGGAGTTGAGCTGTAGGAGTTGCTTGTATATTTTTGAGATTAGTTGTTTGTCAGTTGCTTCATTTGCTATTATTTTCTCCCATTCTGAAGGCTGTCTTTTCACCTTGCTAATAGTTTCGTTTGATGTGCAGAAGCTTTTAAGGTTAATTAGGTCCCATTTGTTTATTTTGCTTTTATTTCCAATATTCTGGGAGGTGGGTCATAGAGGATCCTGCTGTGATGTATGTCAGAGAGTGTTTTGCCTATGTTCTCCTCTAGGAGTTTTATAGTTTCTGGTCTTACGTTGAGATCTTTAATCCATTTTGAGTTTATTTTTGTGTATGGTGTTAGACAGTGTTCTAGTTTCATTCTTTTACAAGTGGTTGACCAGATTTCCCAGCACCACTTGTTAAAGAGATTGTCTTTAATCCATTGTGTATTCTTGCCTCCTTTGTCAAAGATAAGGTGTCCATACGTGCGTGGATTTATCTCTGGGCTTTCTATTTTGTTCCATTGATCTATATTTCTGTCTTTGTGCCAGTACCATACTGTCTTGATAACTGTGGCTTTGTAGTAGAGCCTGAAGTCAGGCAGGTTGATTCCTCCAGTTCCATTCTTCTTTCTCAAGATCGCTTTGGCTATTCGAGGTTTTTTGTATTTCCATACAAATTGTGAAATTATTTGTTCTAGCTCTGTGAAGAATACTGTTGGTAGCTTGATAGGGATTGCATTGAATCTATAAATTGCTTTGGGTAGTATACTCATTTTCACTATATTGACATACCCAGTTTCATTAAGTGTTATTTTCCTCATTTTCAGATAAGAAAACCAGGATTCAGAGAGGTTACATTAGCTAATGTTTTAAGTTAATAAAGAGACTTGGTCTAATGGCAAGACCATGAATGCTACATTCTTTAGTCCACTCTAAGTTCTCTTCTCCTTCACTTCACAACCATATTGTTAATGGAGTGCTATAACAGATTGCTCACTTAAATTCCACTTCCACATGCTTTACTAGTGAGTTGTCTGTGTGGGAGTTGTTTACAATATATCTGCACACTGAATATGCAAATGGTAGCTTCTTAAGCAACTTTGAGCATGCTTTACTAGTCAGCAATACAGAAAGAAACCCCACTGGCCACTTATTTTTTTACCCACTTAGCTTGTGGTTTGATTACCATCGTAGCATCTTTTTCCAGAGGAAGGGTAATGTATATATGAATAGTAATAGTCAGTAGTATGCTGGTGAAATGTGTAATAACCACCCTTCGAACAAAAGTCCTTGATTAGTAGCATTTACCAATTTTTGTGGTGTAAATAGTACCATGATGAGGAATATTTAATAACAATTGTGCTTAATGACTTCCAAAATACTAAAAGCTTAGTAATCACAAGGCTGTCTGAGCCAGTTCCAACACACCATTGAATTGGCTAGCAGTTACTGAGCACTCACTAAGTGGTATGCACCTCTCCAAGTGCTCAGAGGTACTATCTCAGTTAATCCTACAGAACTTTATATCCATTCTGCACATGTGGAAACTGGAAGATTAAGTGAATTGCCCAAGAATGTGCCCTAAGTGTGGGAGCTGGAACGTGAGTGTGTGTGTGCTCAGTCGTTTCAGTCGTGTCTGTCTCTTTGTGACCCTATGAACTGTAGCCCACCAGGCTCCTCTGTCCATGGGATTCTCCAGGCAAGAATACTGGAGTGGGTTGCTGTGCCCTCTTCCAGGAGATCTTCCTAACTCAGGGATCAAACTCGCATTACAGGTGTATTCTTTACCCACTGAACTACCTGAGAAGCCCAAGCTGGGATGTACTGAACACCTAAAAATGCTATATTCCTTAGTGAAAAATATGCAAATATTTACTAGTTTAGTTTTCTTTATTTTTTATAGGCTGATTTTTATTTACGTACTTATTTTTGGCTGTGTTGGATCTTCAGTGCTGCACAGGCTTTTGTCTAGTTGAGGCAAGAAGGAGCTGATCTCTTGTTGCAGTGCACAGGCTTCTCACTGTGGTGGCTTCTCTTGCTGCGGAGCACAAGGTCTAGGGCACGTGGGCTCAGTGGTTGCAGTTCCTGGGCTCTATGTGCTTAGTTGCTCCACAGGATGTGGGATCCTCCCAGGCCAGGGATCAAACCCGTCTTCTGCATTGTTGGGCGGTAGCTTTACCTAAAGCCTAAAACTTTACCACTGAGCTACCAGGGAAGCCCCTAGGTTTCTTTACTCCTAATAAGTTAGAAGACTTGGTGTGAATTTTGTCATCGTGTAACTTATGAAGAAAATGTATTTTTAATATAAATATGTAATTTTCTAGCTTAGTAAGATTAAGTACCAGGAAGGCGAGAGTCTCATCTTCTGGTGTTTTTGTACACCTAATATTTAGTTCAGTGCCCAGCATGTAGCAAAAGCTCACAAGGATTGTTGTAAGAATGGAATATAATAATTCTTATCTCTTCATTAAAAGTTCTCTAAAACCTCTGTAAGGTATGTAAAAGTATTTTAAAATATTTTATGTTTATATCACTTGAAAAATAATACCACTCCTAGGAATTTATCCTTAGAAATTAATTCAAAAGAAGGAAGAAAAAAAGCATTAGGCAAGAAAATGTTCACTGTAGTACTAGCTACATAGCAGAGAAATAAGACATACATAAATATCCAGAATACTGAAAAGTTAAACTACAATATGTTTCTTCAAATGAATGTTGTGCAGTCAATAAAAAAGATAAGTTCATTTAGCAAGATGGAAAAATAAAGCAGGATACATTTGACCTGATCACACAACACAGGAACCATGTTACAGAGAAGTTAAAAGTATAGACTTAAGATTTGGATCCATCAGAACTCAATTCCAGAACCTTGCCATACAACGTAGGACGAGTTGTTTAACTTTCCGAGTCTCACCTGTGCAATGGGGACAGTGCTCTTAAGGTCATTGTGGGGATTAAATGAGCAAATGTGGACAGTGCCTGGGCACCCTGCCCTACTACCTATGCAGATGAGCAAGGACTGGCAGGGAATATGGACAAGGAAAAATAATCTATGCCTTTGGTGGGGGAATTGTGGATTATTTTTACTTAAAAATTTTTATTACATTGCAAACATAAGTAACAACTAATTAAAAAGTCACTTTTAAAATATCCTACAAATTAGGATTATGTCTAATTTAGACAACCTTCCTTCCCAACAAATGACATTACTCAGTGAGTGCACCCTGACTCTTCTTAGGGACCTCATGAGGAGAGCCGATGCTTCTGTGTTTCCTACTGCTTATGAACTGTTGAGATTCACCATCGTACACTAGTTTATCCAATTCCCACTACATATATGTGAAACAGATTCATTTGCAAGCTACCAGGATACACACAGAGTCATGCTCATCTGATACTGATGAAGATGTGGGCTGGTCCTTTGGATTCCTCATGTGGAAAGTATCTTGTAACCTTCCAGGTTATCAGATCACACACTCCTGTTTCTCTTCTTCCTCTTTGTTCATCTTCCTCTTGTCAGACTGAAATTGGTAAGGCAAATTAAAGGTGCCTACATTATCCCTTGACCTGCACACAATGTTTCCATACTGAAGCCTTACTTCTCATGAATTTTATTTAGGTGACTACCTTGCTGGATCCACAGTGGAATATTTGGATCACAGTTTTACTCAAAGTAAGATTTTTGAGCATGATTTACCTGAAGTCATTATGATAAAGTTCTATGTAGTAAGAACCAATAATAATTATATTGGTATAAATTCTTTTCATTCTTTAGGGCCCCAAGACTCAGAAACTTGTAGAGAAAATAGGCTTCTGAGTCTTTAACTCAAGCAGAAATAAAATCCAGAGTTCAGGGTATACTCAAGGCTGTCAACACCTGCTCAAATGTGAGAGCAGTGCTTTGGGCATGCCCGAGTCTGCTTAGATTCCTTTTATTAGTGGGGGCATTTAATTAAATCAAGACAGTCTTTCTGCCTGACCAGGGCAACTACTGATGAGAATAAAATTGATGGGAGATGAACAGTTAACAGCAGGAGATACACGGGAACAAGAAATAAAAGAGCCATAGTCAAACTGAAGAATATTGCTGTAGTATATTATATTTGACATTTACTGCTGTGTCTAATAATGCGTCCCTCACTTCTCTCCAGCAGCCACGTGATTTCATTATTTCAAATTTTGGAAGCTTTTGTTTTTGAAAAATGACGAAAATCTCAGTTCTCCATTCCTCATTAGAGTGCATATTTAATTGTGTTCCTCTCTTCATTATATTTGAATGTTGCCATTCAACCAGAGGAGTGCTGGCAAAAATCATGTAAATGGCTATGCCTGGCTTTTCCAAGGTATTTAAAATTCTATCGTTGTTTCCATAAGCCACAGACAGTGGGTTATTTTTCATGGACAGACAGTGCATTCTTCTCTTGGGGTTTTTATGGACAGACTGTATAAAATGATAACACAATGAATGGGGTACCAGCTCTACTATATCAAGGGCTTAAATCAGCTATTTCAGACAGAAACTCAATGTGGTAGAGCACGTTTCAAATAGGTTTGCAGGTACAACTATAACACAGAAATTTCAGCATCTTTTGTGATTAATTCTCAAGAAAGGTTAATGACATTTTTCACAATAAATTAGAGCTAAGGTGAAGGAGATTTAAGTAATGTAGGTTCAGGGGGTGACCTGAATAAAATCAGTAAGATTTGCATGGCAGGATTAAAATAGGGATGTGATCCATCTTCAGAATGGCAAGGGTTTGGAGTATTGTGGAAGGTGTAACAAAGGTGAATCTCCTGCTTGCCTGTGATCTCTTCCATGCCACATGGTGGTTCTTACGTGTTCATAATACCATAGTCACTAAACTCATTTCCACACTCTCCCTTCCTGAAAGGGACATTTCTTCATTGTAATTGTTTTAAAAGAAGCTATTTTGAGGTTAATTTATAATTAAGCCTAACTTAATTATCATCATTAGACCCTCTACTTTGTTCTTTCTTTTGTAAACCTGTTGTGGAAATGCTCTACACTAAGGTGATTTCTTAAAACTGTCTCTAAGGAGTGTGAAGGAATGCCTATTTGCATTTAATGATCTGGAAATCAAGAATTACCCCCAGTTTGACAATAAAGTATACTTTTTATCAGTTTGAAATTCTTTTTAATGGAAAAAAATTTACATGGAATTAATTTTATGCATAGCTTTTAATACAAATTTAAATTCCTAGCTACCCAAGTGTGACACACGGTCAGATCCCTTTTCTAGTTATGTTTCATGTGGAACCCTAAGTTTGTACATAGTTTTTATTGAAAACTATTATGGGCACACTTTTTTTTATAATGACTCTTGTTTAAAACAAGATTCATTACTCAATAAATAATAATAATGTCATGTAACATATATGAACATAGTTTTTAAATTTTTGAAAGAATTTCAACATCGTAGTCTACAGGCTTTCCACTTAATCTTTTTCTAATCAATGTGATTGATAAACTTATGAAGAAATTCTATTGTATAATGCACTGGGGAGAAGGAACCATATTTCTGTGTGCCAACTCAATTGTGTCTGACTCTTTGCAACCCCATGGACTGTAGCCCACCAGGCTCCTCCCTCTATGGGATTTCCCTAGCAAGTGAGTTGCCATTTCCTCTTCCAGGGGATCTTCTCCACCCAGGGATGGAACCCATGTCTCCTGGGTCTCCTGCATTGCAGGCAAATTCTTTACCACTGAGCCACCAGGGAAGCCCACCCTATTTTTAGCTACCTAAGCAAACAATAGGGGGAAAACTTATGTTTCCTCTGCTCTTAAGAAGAGGGTAAGGTGGCTTATCATTAGGATAACCATATAATTTAAGCTATGTAGAGTATACATATAGCTATGTATAGCTATGTATTAAGAAATGTATGCTTAAAAAATTATTCACAACCTAAAAGTTGAGAGTTATGTTTTATTTGGTTGGAATTTTTAAGAATTTAAGCCCAGGAGACAGCATCTCAAGTAACCCTTAGAGAACTACTCCAAGGAGGTGAGGAGAGGAACCAGGTTATATACAACTTTGTAACAAAGGCTAGGCAGTCTGAACATCAAAAGATTATTGTAAATTAAAGAAACCAGGGTGAGATGAATGAGGAGAGCAGCATGGAAGCATATACACTACCATATGTAAAATAGATAGCCAATGGAAATTTGCTGTATGACTAAGGGACCTCAAGCTGGGGTGCTGTAACAACTTAGAGGGGTGGGAAAGGGTGGGAGGTGGGAGGGAGGTTCAAAGGGAAGGGACATTTGTACACCTGTGGTTAATTCATGTTGATGTATGGCAGAAATCAAACCAATATTGTAAAGCAATTATCCTTTAATTAAAAATAAACAAATTAAAAAAAAAAAAAACAGATATCCCTAGTTATGGAATTTGGTGTTTTTGTAAGTATGGGAAGATGCAAGAGTCTGGGCTTACTGAAATCATTCTTTTGATATGCACCTTAACTATCTGGGGCCAGTATCCTGTATTTTCACTGTGGTGTTGGAAAAGACTCTTGAGAGTCCCTAGACTACAAGATCAAACTAGTCAATCCTAAAGGAAATCAATCCTGAATACACATTGGAAGGACTGATGCTGAAGCTGAGGCTCCAACACTTTGGCCATCTGATGTGAAGAGCTGACTCATTAGAAAAGACCCAGATGTTAGGAAAGATTGAAGGCAGGAAAAGAAGGGGACGACAGAGGACGAGATGGTTGCATGCCATCATTGACTCAATGGGCATGAGTTTGAGCAAGCTCTGGGAGATGGTGAAGGACAGGGAAGCCTGGCGTGCTGTAGTCCATGGGGTCACAAAGAGCTGGACACCTGAGTAACTGAACAACACCATAGGAAGTGGCTGCAGTCTGATGGCTGCTAGATAGCAGGTATTCTTTTCTTTCCTGAGTTTCCTTAGGGCTCGCAGACTCATGTTGGAGGGTTGCAATCACTGATAACTGTGACATCCTTGTTTACTGATATGGCAGGAAATATTCCATTTCTCAGCAACATAAGACAAGAAGAAAAAGGAGAAATAAGAAAGAGGTAGTAAAAAAAAAATTCTGAAATACCTGTTTGACTTTGATCTATCTAGACACAACTATCTCATTTAGTTCCTGCCTGGTGCTCAAACTCAAACTCTGAAATCTCTATCAGCTTCAGATATGGCTCCTTGCATTCTGCTGACTTATGAATTAGAAAGACAGTATATCAACACCCCACTCACCCTCCCATATGTTCAGTAAACCATGATAGAACAGGGATAAACACTATGGTTGACATTTTCTGTAGGGAAAACAGATAATCAATAGTCAGCAAGAAAGCATTTTTCTTACTTTTGCTTTTACAGAACCTTGCATTATTCTTTAGCTTCAATCACAAATGCCATTGCCTTTCGTTTTTGCTGTCATTCCTCTTGAGAAATCACCAGAGTATTTGATCATACTAAACACATTAAATCTGTTTGCTCTTTTGTAACTCAGATTAGCAATTTTGGCAGCTACTTAGTAAAACTCTCTATAGTCCTCATTATTTAAAGCGTATAATGGAGTTAACAAGAAAAAGAGCTTCTTTATCAGTGGTTATAGGATTATGGAAAAAGATTTATGAGCTCTAAAAGAGTTGAGAAAATTACTTCTGGACCAAGATACATAGGAAAGGAGGAAATGGTGTAAGAGCAAGGTAATTTGGTCTCCCAATACTCAAATTCTTGTCAACTGACTTCTATCTTTCTATATCACCCTAAACTTTGGTGCTTTCTACTTTTTTGTTTTATAGTTAGTACCTAGGAACCATAATGATTTCACTTGATTTTGGTGGCACAACGCCACTGCTGTAGTGAACTGAGAAAATGTGTGAAAGTCTGATAATATTTATTGAAAATGTTAAACCCTGAAATAGAATAGAGTAGCAAATAAGCAGTTTTATTTCTTAATATTTAATCTAAAAATAATTTTAGACCTAGAGAAGAGTTACATCTATAGTGTAGAAAGTTCCTATATATCCTTTACCCAGTGTCTCCTAATGTTAACTTCTAACATAACTGAAGTATAATTTTCAAAAGTAAAAAACTAATTTGGTGCAGTACAATTAATCAAATAAACAGGCTTTATTTGGCTTTCATCATTTTTTCCACTCATGTCCTTTTCTACACCAGGATCTGATCCAGGAGCCCATGCTGCATTTTGTTGTCATGGCTCCTTAGTCTCCTCCAGTCTGCGTCTATTAGTCATTATTTCCTGGTCTCCTATCACCTTAACTCTTTTGAAGAATATTTTCATGTATCTTGTAGAATGCCTCAAAATTTTGGTTTGTGTGAGTTTTTCTTGGGGTTAGATTAAGGTTGTGGAATTTGAAGAAGAATACCACAGATGTAAAGTACCTGTCTCTTATTATATAGACAGCCCATCGCATTCACCTGACTTATCTGTGGTGATATTGTATTTGATCCCATGGCTAAGTGGTACCTATCAAGTTTTTTCATTGCAAAGATACTTTCTGTTTGTTCTGAGTAAACACTGTGGGGGAGACACTTTGTGTTAGTGTTTGTATCTCATCTCTCACTGTGGGCATCCACTTTCCTCTAGATTCTGTGTAGCTAAATTCCAGACCACCTGATCTGCCTCTTGAGAAATTTGTATGCAGGTCAGGAAGCAACAGTTAGAACTGGACATGGAACAACAGACTGGTTCCAAATAGGAAAAGGAGTATGTCAAGGCTGTATATTGTCACCCTGCTTATTTAACTTCTATGCAGAGTACATCATGAGAAACACTGGACTGGAAGAAACACAAGCTGGAATCAAGATTGCCGGGAGAAATATCAATAACCTCAGATATGCAGATGACACCACCCTTATGGCAGAAAGTGAAGAGGAACTAAAAAGCCTCTTGAGGAAAGTGAAAGAGGAGAGTGAAAAAGTTGGCTTAAAGCTCAACATTCAGAAAACAAAGATCACGGCATCCGGTCCCAACACTTCATGGGAAATAGATGGGGAAACAGTGGAAACAGTGTCAGACTTTATTTTTGGGGGCTCCAAAATCACTGCAGATGGTGACTGCAGCCACAAAATTAAAAGACACTTACTCCTTGGAAGGAAAATTATGACCAACCTAGATAGCATATTCAAAAGCAGAGACATTACTTTGCCAACAAAGGTCCATCTAGTCAAGGCTATGGTTTTTCCTGTGGTCATGTATGGATGTGAGAGTTGGACTGTGAAGAAGGCTGAGAGCCGAAGAATTGATGCTTTTGAACTGTGGTGTTGGAGAAGACTCTTGAGAGTCCCTTGGACTGCAAGGAGATCCAACCGGTCCATTCTGAAGGAGATCAGCCCTGGGATTTCTTAGGAAGGAATGATGCGAAAGCTGAAACTCCAGTACTTTGGCCACCTCATGTGAAGAGTTGACTCATTGAAAAAGACTTTGATGCTGGGAGGGATTGGGGGCAGGAGGAGAAGGGAACGACAGAGGGTGAGATGGCTGGATGGCATCACTGACTTGATGGACGTGGGTCTGGGTGAACTCTGGGAGTTGGTGGTGGACAGAGAGGCCTGGCGTGCTGCGATTCATGGGGTTGCAAAGTGTCGGACATGACTGAGCGACTGAACTGAACTGAACTGATGGCCCTGTGATCTCAGCCCTCTGATGATAGAGAAGATTTGTGAACTTGCTGTTTGCTCAGCATTTTTGTTATAAATTTGAGTACTTTGCTGTTTTCACCTCTCAACAGAAACCAGGAATCTAATATTTTAGGTTTAAATAAGTGCTCTTAATGTTAACTTTCACTGTTAGTTATCATGGTGATTGATGCTTCAACATTTATTCTATTCCAGATCCATCTTAGTCAGATTTTGTCATCTCATTTCTCCTGACAGTGGTTGGTTGGTTTTGGAATAGGCTGTGATTCACTTTTGTCCAATGAGATATGAGGGAAAGAGTGCTATAGTCCTCCTGATGAAAAGTTCTTTCTCTTAATAAAAGGAATAGTTCACTTACTTCTGGGTGTAGCTATTTCTGGATATATTGTCTGAAACTATGACCATCATCTTGTTTCCAGTAAGAAAATGAAGCCAATACAGAGGACAATAGAACAAAAAGTAGAAAGAACCTGGATCTTTTTTGGCATTTATCCACTCCTATTCCAACCAACTATGGAATAAAGCCTATCTGTGGTTTTCTACTTATGTATTATTGGGTTTATTGTTTAAGCTCAATTTGAGCCTTGGTACTTCAATTACTTGGATCCAGTGACTTGTAACTGTTACCACCACTATAAGTGAAGTATGATTTTTGTGCAAAAATACTACAATCTATTTATCCATTCTACTGTTCATGAGTATTCAGGTAGATTGAAGTTTTTAGCTTTTAGGAACGATACTGCTATGAATATTCTAGTACATGTTTTGTACTGAATATGTCCACATTTCTTTTGTGTGTATGCCTAAGAATTAAGTTGCTCAGTTAGAAACTACGTGAATATTCAGCTTTAGAAAAACTACTAAACACTTTTCTAAAGGGGTTACATCAGTTTATCCTCTCAACAGAAATGTATGAGAGTTACAGTTGCTCCATGTCCTTCTCAACACTTGGTATTATCAGTCTTTTCACTTAAGCCTTCTGATGCATGTTTATGTGTATTACTATCACATTGTGATTAATGATATATATTAATATCTATATTCATTTCTATATTATATCAATTTCTATATATTTTGTAATTTTAGAATCATAGCCTGAGTGTAAATTGTTGGGAGACCATGGAAAGACAGTTAATAGCCATACAAACTAAAGGTCTTTACACTGTACTTGAAAGCAAGGTAATGAAGAGATGTTAAACTTAAGTATATGTTGTCCAAAGAATAAGCTCTCATCCATTTCTAAGGGTAGAGTTGTTTGTAAAGTAGAATAACAAGATAAAACAAAAGGCAGAAATTTCAACTTATAATATGAAAAATGAAAATGAGATATATTCACCAGTGGGAGAGATATGGAAAGGCGCAACAGAAGCAAGGGTCTTTGGGGCTTCCCTGGTGGTCCAGTGGTAAAGAATCCACCTGCCAACGCAGAGGACACAGGTTTGATCCCTAGTCCAGGAAGATCCCACATGCCACTGGGCTACTGGGCCAATATACCACAACTCCTGAGCCCATGTACCACAGAGCCTGTGCTCCCCAACAAGAGTAACCACCGCAATGGGAAGCCCGCACATTGCAATCAAGAGTAGCTCCTGCCCCTCCCCCACCCCACCCCACCCGCACAATACCTCGCTCGCTGCAGCTAGAGAAAGCCTGCACGCAGCAACAAAGACCCAGTGCAGCCAAAGTAAATAAGAAAGAAGGGTCTTATCAAATGATTTTTTCTTTTGGGGCTCATCTATAAAGTGCAGAAGAGTTAGATGACTATTATATTCTTTTAACACAAATATTGATTGTCATCCACACAAAATCTTGAGACTAACTATGCGATCAGGAGAGCCCTGTGAGATTCAATCGTTTCCCATGATCATGGGAAAACAGATGTCCCAATGGAGGATATTTTTGGTTCACATCTAAACATG
This sequence comes from Bos indicus x Bos taurus, assembly GCF_003369695.1. Classification (NCBI taxonomy): domain Eukaryota; kingdom Metazoa; phylum Chordata; class Mammalia; order Artiodactyla; family Bovidae; genus Bos; species Bos indicus x Bos taurus. Next base: position 107,602,692 of record NC_040076.1, on the reverse strand, counting down.
GGCAGGTATGATATGGACACTTCTCTAGAGAAAAAGCTTCATTTTTTTTCTTTATGTTGAAACTCATACTTGTGAGCAGTAGTATTAACCTAAAATAAATAGATTCCCAGAAATTTCTCCAGCAAAATGGAGTTCTTTATTCAGAATCAGCAGAGAATTGCAATTCAGGATCTGCAACCATGGCAAGCCACATGTAAGTTCTTCCATGGCAAGGGAGGAACAGCTGTATAAAGGGGAAAAGGAAGTTGGCAAGGATCTAGTTAACAGAGTCCACGGCATTTCATTGGCTGAGTCCTTGACAGGAAGGAAGATTCTTTCTTCTTTCTTTTGGGCTCTGTTTTAGTCATAGGCCACCTGATGCTCTGTTATAGTCAAAGACCACCAATATATTGGCCACCTGATGCAAAAAGCTGACTCATTAGGAAAAACTCTAATGCTGGGAAAGATTGAAGGCAGGAGGAGAAGGGGACAACAGAGGACAAGATGGTTGCATGACATCACTGACTCAGTGGACATGAGTTTGAGCAAGCTCCAGGAGATGGTGAAGGACAGGGAAGCTTGGTATGCTGCAGTCCATGGGGTCACAGAGTCCGACATGGGGACACAGAGTCAGGAGAAGGGGACAACAGAAGATGAAATGGTTGGATGACCTCATTGACTCAATGGACATGAGTTTGAGCAAGCTCCGGGAGTTGGTGATGGACAGGGGGGTCTGGCTTGCTGCAGTCCATGGGGTTGCAAAGAGTCAGACATGACTGAACCACTGAACTGAACTGAGCTGATTGAATGTAGGGCATGAAAGCTCCCCCTTCTGGTCTCCTGATTCTATTTAGTTGAAGTTTCTGTTCATCAATTTTTTTTTTTTCAACAGTGATCAGTGTTTCATAAGTTCAAGCATGAAAACCCCTGGATATTGTTTTTTGAGGAGAGAGCTAACCATAAGATAAACAAATAGCTATTTCAGTCTCAAAATCCCCTGACAAAAATATACCTATAAGTTGATAACCAAAATATTGTTATAAAAGTCTAGTAAGTCTATATGTTTATTTAGAGTATGCTTTTAAGATCATGGATTGTGGCTGAGTTTGGGCCAGATCATTTGTCCAATGACTATAGTGAAGTTCTCTTAAAATGCCAGTGGAGACATTTTGGGGGAGCAATAATATTAATATTTAAAATTTATTTGTATAAGCAGTTATCTTCTCTGACATTAATGCCAAATTTCCCACTTGCATTGAAATCTGTTGCTCTTTTTTTGAAAATGTTGCTTTCTAGTTTTCAAGTGTAATTAATTATAAAAAGCATTTCCTCTTTTATAATCATGGTTTACTCTTCATTTGAATCTAACAGGCAGTACTTAATGTTGGTCAATTAAGTGTTACAGCATGTCACAGATTTGCTCTGTTGATGCTCTAATAGCATGCCCCTGTGGCACAGATAGTGAAACATGGGTTTGCTTGGCAACCTGGTTCCAGTGGTTCGCGTTTGACTATCAATCTAATGCAAGCTCAGAGCCGCTTGGCATTTTGAACTCAAGGACTATTTATTTTGGACATATGGTGGTGAGTCCTGGTTTTTCTTAAAAATAGTATAATCTTGGCTGGTTGAGTCATGACCATTCCAATTTATGAAGTGCATTTTTGCTTATAGGATGCTTTCTTAATTTCTATAATTTTAAAAAATGTGCAGAGAGCAACATGGAATGCTTGAACACTGTGGAGTGTCACGGCTGTGCTTCTAATGACAGCTTCCTTATTTACCAATGGCATCTACCAGAAAGGGTTTTTGCAGATTTAGATAAAAGAAATTTAAAATATCTGGCACAAACTGAGCACTCAGTACTGTGTGGATATTTTAATTATCAGAAACATCCCTCTTCCTTAGTGACAAACCCTCTACGTTTCTGCAGTAACGTACTCTCCTCATTGCAACTGGTTAAATATCAATAATTGGGAATCTGAGAAATAAAGACTAATGTTATTTTAGAGATGGCTAAATATAAAGATACATTTTGCTTCTTTTATTTAACACATTATATTAAGACAAAAACTTATATAAAGAAATTATGCCAATGATTTATTTTTTCAGGCAAGAATTGAAATGGGAACAAAAGTTGATTTTTATTTTTAAAAACTATTTTTCTTATTGAGTAATTTTCTTTAAAAAAAAAAATCACTGTAAAGTCATCATCCACTCAGATAAACTAAAAAAGACATCTTTAGAACATAGTACATATTAATTAACCCAACTATATAAATAATAATTTCAAAAGGGAATTTTTTTCAAAGGAGATATCTTTAAGATTTCTAGACAATGGCATGCATCCTAAACATCGTTATGAAATAATAAAATTTTGACATTTTTTAATCATCCTCTTGACTTAGAGTGATGTGATTTTTGACTTTATACTTGCTAATTCTTTTGACAACTGGGAAATATATTTAGTGAGTTGTATTTTCTGAGTAGTAGTTTAGTCAGAGAATATAGTCTCTTTTACTCTATATCCATTTTATCTGTGTGGAAAGTGTTATTCTGCACTATGTCCTTGCCAGTAGTTCCTATCAATTTGCCCAGGCAGAAGACACCGAAATTGCATAGCATTTGGGGCAGAATTAGAGGACTAGATTTGAGTGATTAATTAATAAAACTTAAGTCTAGTTTCCTAACCCTAGGTGTGAGACATTAGGGCTCCTGAATTGTTTAATTTGCACTGAGCACCTACTATGTGGCAAACACTATTTAGGTGCTTCAGAAATGTCAGTCAACAAAACAGACCAAAATCTGCAGTCTACATTCTGATGTGAAGGCTGTCATTTATATGAATACTTGTAGTAAGAATAGCGTAAAGTCAAAACTGTTGGATAGGAGCAGGCACCAACATATTAACATGGTCACTCTATCTCTGACATCTTGCAATTCATTGGAAGCCTTGGGATTCTGAGTCCACATTGCTGCCTCTGTCTTGTAACCCAGGTATATTGTTGGAGGCCAAGGGAGCACCTCCCCCACCCCCCACCAAAGCTCACCTACAATGCTGAATGTCTGAATGTCTCTGACAGCCACAAAGTCACACCAAGTGGTGAGACTGTGTCCAAGTGAAAAGAACATTTCACAGGTCAGCCGGGCCCAGCTGAGCTCATTCCTCCGTAGTGGCCCCGCCACATAATTCAGTCCTGAACAGCATTTGTCCTCTTTGCCATGTGTAACAATGATGGGGATGTTAAACATGCTGAATCAGGGCAGGAATCTGTCCCTGTTTGAACATCCTCCCAGCGCCCCTGCCCTGTTAATGGTGATGCAGGACATCTTACTGACCTTTGGGAAACACTTCGGGCTCTGGTCTTCCCCAGGAAAAAAATAGTGCCAGGAGAGGAACAGAGTTCCCTATAATAATGTAACTCTTAGTGAAGAGATACGCAGCTATAGAACTGTTTCGAATGCAAACTTTAGGAATACCAGGAACTTCTCTATCTGTGACTCAGTGATCACCAGTTTATTTGACGACCTGTCACTCACTGCTCGAGCTGTAACTGCGTTGTTCAAAGGGCAACATTCCTGAGAGCAGAGGACTGGAAAGCCGCACCGTATATAATTATCTTTGGTCCCCACACAAAGGATTAGCATTAAAGTTATTTTTGTAATATATTAAAGTTATTTTTATAATATACTACTATATTTTTAAGACTGGATTTCAAGCGTCTTTATGGGAAAATGGCCACTCTTATTACTCCAGGTGTTGCAAAAGCTAGATCTTTTAAATATTAATCTTTTTATTTGAAAAGATAATTAATAGACATAATACAAAATTCAAAAGAAACAAAAGAATAAACATGTATAATAATATTGCATTTGGTTTTTATTTCTCAATCCTTCAATTTATTTCCCCTGGACAACCATTCTTAGTAATTTCTTGTGACTAGATTTAGACGTATTTAAGCATAAATGATTGTGTCTTACATACATTGCTTGAAACTTATTTTTTCATTTATTATTATTTTTTTTAATGATGTGACTGGTGAGTTACTTTGGTATGTAGTTACACAGTATTCTATCTACAGATGAACTGTAATTTGTTTTACTAGTTTCTTATTGATGGACATTTGACTTGTCTTTAGTCTTTTGCTACTTAAAACATGCTAGAATAAATGAACGGAGAAGGCAATGGCACCCCACTCCAGTACCCTTGCCTGGAGAATCCCATGGATGGAGGAGCCTGGTAGGCTGCAGTCCATGGGATCGCTAAGAGTCAGACACGACTGAGCGACGTCACTTTCACTTTTCACTTTCATGCATTGGAGAAGGAAATGGCAACCCACTCCAGTGTTCTTGCCTGGAGAATCCCAGGGACGGGGGAGCCTGGTGGGCTGCCGTCTACGGGGTCTCACAGAGTTGGATGCGACTGGAGCGACTTAGCAGCGGCAGCAGCAGAATGAATGAAAGTGAAAGTGAAGTCTCTCAGTCATGTCCGACTCTGCGATTCCATGGACTGTAGCCTACCAGGCTCCTCTGTCCATGGGATTTTCCGGGCAATAGTACTGGAGTGGATTGCCATTTCCTTCTTCAGAGGATCTTCCCAACCCAGGGATCGAACCGGAGTCTCCTGCATTGTAGACAGACGCTTTACCTTCTGAGCCGCTTTTACAAACACTTTTGCACAATATGGAAACAGACAAAGACCAACTAAGTGAGAAAAGCTTTCTATCCCAGCTTGCTATCTCATTTGCATTTTGGCAGCTACCTGAAGGCAGGCAGAGGAGTAGGGAGACTTTACAGTGGAGAAAAATAGAAGGCTTCAGGTATGACCCGATTGGACGCTGTGGGCACAAGCCGGCAGGCTAGCTAGAAGTAGGGAATTCTGTGTAATCGGTTAGGGGAGCAAATTTGACTTTTCCTGATTGGTCTGAATTAGAAGTGGGACAAAAATTAGGGGAGCTGTCAGTTATTATTCAGGTCCTGGACATATTGAACTGATTGTTACAGAAGTTATTGTTTAGCTTCCTGGATTATTACTTGAGATAGCAGACTGGTTTCCTGCAAGTCTGACTTATAGCAGGTTGGCTACATGGGCTGTTTATTATAAATAAGGAGTTGGCTTCCTGGTAAGGTTGCTGCAGGCTGTGGGTAGAGTTCTAATTTTATATATGGCCCAAACATTGTCCATTTGTATATTCAATTTCTCAATACGTTTGAGAATATATGTAAGATATATATAAGATAAATTCCTTTAAGTAGAATTTCTGAGTCAAAGACATATATTATTAATTTATATATATTTTGTCAGATTGGATTCCATAAATTTTTATGAATTTATAGTCCTTATACCTTTGTGGAGATATAACAGTGTGTATTACCAACTTTTTATCTTTTCCCAGTCTGATATGACTATCATATTATGAGATACAAATAGTATCTCAGTGTAGTTTTAGGTTGAGGTTCTTTTTCAAATGTTAAATCACATTTTTTTCTTCTTTGTGAATTGTCTATTCACAGAGCATACTTTAAATTGTTACCAGGCCAGAGAAGGTACTGATAAGAGAGTAAATCTCTGGAATTTGAAATTATCACCTTGAAAATTCAACCTGGAGATGTAAGAGACTCAGGTTTGATCTCTGGGTCGGGAAGGTCCCCTGGAGGAGGGCACGCAACCCATTCTAGTATTCTTGCCTGGAGAATCTGATGGACAGAGGAGCCTGGTGGGCTACAGTTCATAGGGTCACAAAGAGACAGACATGACTGAAATGACTTAGCACACATGCATACACAGTATTTGGTTTTTTCTTTAGCATAATGACCTCAAGATTCTCGAGATTTATGCATGTTGTGGAAAATGGCAAGATTTCCTTCTTTTTATGGTGGAAAGATATTCCACTATGTATACTGGATCTATATGATTTGTACATGATGATGTATATGTATATATGCTTCTGAAAATACTCAACATTTTTTTTTACCCATTCATCTATCACCAGACATTTAGGTTGTCTCCAAGTACACAGGCTTTGAATTTGGGCAACCAAGGCTATATTTCAATCTCAGCTTAGAATGAGCCTGAGGGAAGGAGTGAACTTTCTCATCCTCCTCTTCCTCATTGGTTCAGTGGAACTATTCAGAAGTTCTGTGGAGAGGCGTGTTGATTGGCACAGTGCCCGAAATGCTGTGAGTGCCCGAAATGCTGTAACTGCCCAGTAACTGTTGGCTCAAGTTCTCCTCTTGAGTATTCAGAGGACTTTCTTCACCTGGAAATCTAGGCTAGGCAATACTTCGATTTTTAGCAAAAATTTCAAGTTAAGCTCTCGTGAACATGAGTCATAGACCTTAAAACTTTCTAAGTTGGCAGGAATTCTTTAATTAAAGAGTCCAAGTAACATACACTGGGAAGGAGTGGAGGAAGGGGGCCATGGTGGGATGCATGTGGTGTAATTTTGTTGTAAATGCAAATTAGTTTTCCTGTCATTTGCTAGTAAGCCCACTGTTTATAATAACTGTTCATAATGAATCAGGCTGATATTTTGTTCATACATTTTCCCTTGAGGCTTTAATAACTCTGCTCCAATGTTTTACGGTTACGTGTTGTGGAATGAGACTCTGGTGAAATACAATCCTATGTTGTAGCCTCTATAGAAATAAAACAGCAAAGGAAGCAAATTAGTGGTCAGAAAGAGCTCTGAGAAAGAGAGGGGTGCTTCTCCAGCCAGGCCAAGAAAGTGTATGGAGAAGATGAATGATGGTCCAGAAAGTCTCCATCAATGAAGTGGTTGAGCAGAATTAAAAATATACCAAAGGTTATATTGACTGGGCTTGGTTGGGTGAAAGCCTTGGGTAACCTGAACCGAATGGCTGTACAACTCAGCAAATACCTACTGATACCTACTATGTTCCAGATCCTTTATAACAGGGGTCCCCAACCTCTGGGATCTGATGATCTGAGGTGGAGCAGATGTGATAATAATAGAAACAAAGTGCACAATAAATGGAATGTGCTTGAATCATCCTGAAACTGTTATCCCCCTCCCCCTGGTCCAGGGAAAAATTGTCTTCCATGAAGCCAGTGCCTGGTGCCAAAAAGATTGGGGATCACTGCTTTATAAGCACTAACGCTACACTATTCAATATGAGAGCAATTATTTACATGTGCCTGTTTGAATTTAAATTACTTAAATAAAATTTTAAAATTCAGTTCCTCGGTTGTACTAACCACCTCAAGTTCTCAAGCCACAAAACACATGGCTAGTGACTGCTGTATTGGGTAGCATAAGAGAACATTTCATTCATGACAGAAAGTTCTGTTGGGCAGTGCTGCACTGGAGGTACTCAGATGGTAAGAGATGTCTCCTGCCCTTGAGAAATATATAGTCTTGGAAGGAGGATAACATGTCAAAAAATAAGTTGATTATATGTCACATAATATTGCTGAGGTAGGGGTATGACGAGAAAGCTTAAAACACATGGAGGTCAAGTATAGGAGCATAAATGAAGAGCAACTTCAGAAAAACTTCATAGGAGATGGAGAAGAGACTTGAATCTTAAAGGTAAGTGGATTTTCCCCAGATGGACAAAGATGGGTGAGAGCATTATGAACAGAAGTAGAAATGCAAATCAAGGAAGAGTGAAGCATCATGAAATGTTCAGGAAAATTTCCCTTGTCTAGTAAGGCTGGAGGGAGAAGGCAATGGCACCCACTCCAGTACTCTTGCCTGGCAAATCCCATGGACGGAGGAGCCTGGTAGGCTGCAGTCCATGGGGTCCCTAAGAGTCAGACATGACTGAGTGACTTCACTTTCACTTTCCACTTTCATGCATTGGAGAAGGAAATGGCAACCCACTCCAGTGTTCTTGCCTGGAGAATCCCATGGACAGAGAAGCCTGGTAGGCTGCAGTCCATGGGGTCACACAGAGTTGGACACGACTGAAGCGACTTGGCAGTGGCAGTAAGGCTGGAAGATGTCTGTGGTGGGGAGCAGCCATAACTAAGCCCAGGAAGGTGGGTGGGGCAGACTGGGAGGGCTTGGGCACCACTCCAAGGGGACAGGCTTTATCTTTTGGATAATGAGGAGACAGGGAAGGATTTTAAACAGGAGAATGAATTACATGGTCAGATTTATTTGAATTAGAGTGGAGACCCCAAAGAGATTGAGTCAGAATTGTGTTTGAGTGTCTCCTGAGGAGGTATGGGTCAGCAGTGGACTGCTGCAGGGGCAGGGGCTCTGGGTGTAGTAGACCTGGGTATGACATAAGCCCTCTTGGAGGAGATCGCCATTAACCCCACCATAGAGCTGCCAGAACTTATACAGGACTGGGGAAACAGACTCTTGGAGGGCACAAACAAAACATTGTGTGCACCAGGACCCAGGAAAAAGGAGTAGTGATCCCACGAGAGACTGACCAAGACTTGCCCGTGAGTGTCCAGAAGTCTCCAGTAGAGGCATGCATTGGTGGTGGCCTGCTGCAGGGTTGGGGGCACTGAGTACCGCAGTGCCTGCTTGGGACCTTTTGAAGGAGGTTGCCATTATCTTCATTACCTACACCATAGTTTGGCCTCAGGTCAAATAAGAGAGAGGGAACACAGCCCTGTCCATCAACAGAAAATTGGATTAGAGATTTACTGAGCATGGCCCCGCCCATCAGAAAAAGACCCAGTTTCCCCCTCAGTCACTCTCTCCCATCAGGAAGCTTCCATAAGTCTCTTATACTTCTCCATCAGAGGGCAGACAGAATGAAAACCACAATCACAGAAAACTAACCAATCTGATCACATGGACCACAGCCTTGTCTAACTCAATGAAACTATGAGCCATGACATATAGGGCCACCCCAGATAGATGGGTCATGGTGGAGAGTGCTAACAAAATATGGTTCACTAGAGAAGGGAATGGCAAACCACTTCAGTATTCTTGCCTTGGGAACCCCATGAACAGTATGAAAAGGCAAAAAGATAGGACACTGAAAGATGAACTCCCCAGGTCGGTAGGTGGCCAGTATGCTACTGGAGATCAATGGAGAAATAACTACAGAGGGATTGAAGAGATGGAGCCAAAGCAAAAAAAAACACCTAGCTGTGGATGTGACTGGTGATGGAAGTAAAGTCCGATGCTGTTAAGAGCAATATTGCGTAGGAACCTGGAATGTTAGGTCCATGAATCAAGGCAAATTGGAGGTGGTCAAACAGGAGATGGATGGTAAGAGTGAACATCGACGTTTTAGGAATCAGTAAATTAAAATGGACTGGAATGGGTGATTTTAACTCAGATGACCATTATATCTACTATTGTGGACAAGAATCCCTTAGAAGAAATGAAAGTTTCTTAGTTCTTAGGTTTCATCATAGTCAACAGAAGAGTCCGAAATGGCAGTACTTGGATGCAATCCCCAAAATGACAGAATGGTATCTGTTCATTTCCAGGCAAATCATTCAATATCACAGTGATCCAAGTCTATGCCCTGACCAGTAATGCTGAAGAAGCTGAACGGTTCTATGAAGACCTACAAGACCTTCTAGAACTAACACCCAAAAGAGATGTCCTTTTCATTATAGGGGACTGGAATGCAAAAGTAAGATGTCCTTTTCATTATAGGGGACTGGAATGAAAAAAGTAAGAAGTCAAGAAATACCTGGAGTAACAGGCAAATTTGGCCTTGGAGTACAAATGAAGCAGGGCAAAGGCTAATAGAGTTTTGCCAAGAGAATGCACTGGCCATAACAAACACTCTCTTCCAACAACACAAGAGAAGACTGTACATATGGACATCACCAGATGGCCAACACCGAAATCAGATTGATTATATTCTTTGCAGCCAAAGATAGAGAAGCTCTACACAGTCAGCAAAAACAAGACCGGGAGCTGACTGTGGCTCAGATCATGAACTCCTTATTTCCAAATTCAGACTTAAATTGAAGAAAGTAGGGAAAACCACTAGACCATTCAGGTATGATCTAAATCAAGTCCCTTACGATTATACAGTGGAAGTGAGAAATAGATTTAAGGGATTAGATCTGATAGACAGAGTGCCTGAAGAACTATGGATGGAGGTTTATGACATTGTACAGGAGGCAGTGATCAAGACCATCCCCAAGAAAAAGAAATACAAAAAGGCAAAATGGTTGCCTGAGGAGGCCTTAAAAATAGCTGTGAAAAAAAGAGAAGTGAAAGGCAAAGGAGGAAAGGAAAGGAAAGGTATGCCCATTTGAATGCAAAGTTCCAAAGGAGAGATAAGGAAGCCTTCCTCAGTGATCAATGCAAAGAAATAAAGAAAACAATAGAATGGGAAAGACTAGAGATCTCGTCAAGAAAATTAGAGATACCAAGGGAACATTTCATGTAAAGATGGGCACAATAAAGGACAGAAATGGTATGGACCTAACAGAAGCAGATGATATTAAGAAGAGGTGACAAGAATACACAGAACTATACAAAAAAGATCTTCATGACCCACATAACCACAATGGTGTGATCACTCACCTAGAGCCAGACATCCTGGAATGTGAAGTCAAGTGGGCCTTAGGAAGCATCACTATGAACAAAGCTAGTGGAGGTGATGGAATTCTAGCTGAGTTATTTCAAATCCTAAAAGATAATGCTGCTAAAGTGCTGCACTCAATATGCCATCCAATTTGGAAAACTCAGCAGTGGCCAAAGGACTGGAAAAGGTCAGTTTTCATTCCAGTCCCTAAGAAAGGCAATGGCAAAGAATGCTCAAACTACGGCACAATTGCTTTGATCTCACATTCTAGCAAAGTAATGCTCAAAATTCTCCAAGTCAGGCTTCAACAGTATTTGAACCATGAAGTTCCAGATGTTCAAGCTGAATTTAGAAGTGGCAGAGGAACCAGAGATCAAATTGCCAACATCCGCTGGATCATGGAAAAAGCAAGAGAGTTCCAGAAAAACATCTACTTCTGCTTTATTGACTATGCCAAAGCCTTTGACTGTGTGGATCACGACAAACTGTGGAAAATTCTTAAAGAGACAGGAATACCAGAACACTCTACCTGCCTCCTGAGAAATTTGTATGCAGGTCTAGAAGCAACAGTTAGAACCAGACATGAAACAACAGACTAGTTACAAATCAGGAGAGGAATACGTGAAAGCTATATATTGTTACCCTGTTTATTTAACTTCTATGCAGAGTACATCACAAGAAATGCTGGACTGGATGCAGCACAAGCTGGAGTCAAGATTGCCGGGAGAAATATCAATAACCTCAGATATGCAGATGACACCACGCTTATGGCAGAAAGTGAAGAAGAACTGAAGAGCCTCTTGATGAAAGTGAAAGAGGAGAGTGAAAAAGTTGGCTCAAAACTCAACATTCAGAAAACTAAGATCATAGCATGCAGTTCCATCACTTCATGGGAAATGGATGGGGAAACAGTGGCAACAGTGACTGACTTTATTTTTTGGGGCTCCAAAATCACTGCAGATGTGGCCTGCAGCCATGAAATTAAAAGATGCTTATTCCTTGGAAGGAAAGTTATGACCAACCTAGATAGCATATTGAAAAGCAGAGACATTACTTTGCCAACAATGGTCTGTCTAGTCAAAGCTATGGTTTTTCCAGTGGTCATGTATGGATGTGAGAGTTGGACTACAAAGAAAGCTGAGCACCGAAGAATTGATGCTTTTGAACTGTGGTGTTGGAGAAGACTCTTGAGAGTCCCTTGGACTGCGAGGAAATCCAACCAATCAATCCTAAAGGAGATTGGTCCTGAATATTCATTTGAAGGACTGGTGCTGAAGCTGAAACTCCAATACTTTGGCCACCTGATGCAACGAACTATTTGAAAAGACCCTGATGCTGGGAAAGATTGAAGGTGGGAGGAGAAGGTGACAACAGAGGATGAGATGGTTGGATGGTATCACTGACTCAATGGACATGAGTTTGAGTAAACTCTGGGATTTGGTGATGGACAGAGAGGCCTGGTGTGCTGCAGTTCATGGGGTTGCAGAGTTGTACATGACTGAGTGACTGAACTGAACTGAACAGAGTGGAGAATGGTTGGGATTTGTTGAAGAAGTGTCAGCATTTTGAATGTTTCACATTTCACTGTGTTTTCATCAAGTTGTTTAACCTTTCTTAGCCTCAGTTTCCTCATGTGTTAAGCGAGACTTTTATCTCCACCTCATAGGGATGATATCAGAATGAAATGATATAATGTAGGTAAAGCAGAATTCCTGGTACATAAAAAGTATCTAAAACTCTTAGATATTGTGTTTTTTGGTCTTGCTGTTGTGAAAGAAACAAAGTGAGTGAGGCCCATCTGTGCCCTCAGAGACACAATATGCCTTAATGCTGAGTGGAAGTAAGAATGTGTGGATAAGTAAGACAAGGACACGAGTTCCATGGTACCCACACACACCCAATCCATATACAATTTCACCTGCCAAGGAGATAGTCTAAAGCTCTAAGTGGGTACTGGCATTGTGTAACTGTGTATTGATGGGGGGGGGGGGGGATGTTTGTTGTGGATTTATTTTTAGTGATGGAATGGGTATGCTTGAAAGCAGAGAATTGATTGAACCAAGGAATAAGTAATGTTGACATAGAGAAGGAAAATAAAGGTGGTCTCCAGCGGAGTCCTGAGGTAGAAAAAATGAACACTGGCTGACCTTCTTCCTCTCCTAGAGGCTGAGAGGCTGCCCTAGGAGCTCCTTAGCCAGGGGGTTGCATGAAGGAAGGAAATGGCAGGTTTTGTGAGACCGTTGCAGGTCTGGGATGTGAAGACCTAGCTATGGAGTTAGTTGGATTTCCTATTTATTTATATAAAAATGGTCTGTAGTCTGATTTCATACCTAATCCTACTTAATTTCTATGGCCATCATCTCAATCCCATTTTTTTTCTTTCTCAGATTTCTAATTTTCTCATAACAATTGAAAATTGTATTTATGTAGTGAATTAGAGGACATCCCTGGTGTTTCATATGGTTAAGAATCTGCCTGCAATGCAGGAGATCTGGGTCAGGAAGATCCCCTGCAGAAGGGAATGGCAACCCACTCCAGGATTCTTGCCTGGAGAATCCCATGGATGGAGAAGCCTGGTGGCTATAGTTTGTGGGGTCCCAAAGAATCAGACACGACTGAGTGACTAACACAGTGAATTAGAACTTCAGTCCTAGTTGTAAATCTACAGCAGTGTTTCCCAGTTGAAGATCCTCAGCTCCCACATGACAATGGAAGAAAAAGTGAGGACACAAGACTCTTAGTATTAACAAAAGAAAACACAACCAAACAACAAATGACCTTTGTCATAGAGTGCTATAAAATCAGGGATGATGGCAATGGTTATGTTTTATCCATTGAAAGCTCTGAGTGGATTTATCTCTGATTAATAAAGCAATGGAAAATTAATTGTCAGGATGTCCAGTATGATGCATGAAATCTTTCAAAATACCTGACACATGGATGGACATTAAAGAGACATTAGGAAGTAAATAGCCAGGAATCACTGGCCTGCAGTAAGACTGTTGTACATGGAAGGGTAAATCCATTCATGTTATCTTTTCATTAAGATTGTTGAAGGTTGATCACAATTTTATATATTTTATTCTGATTTTTGGAGTAGCCTATTATCAAAGCATGCATAGAGCAAGAATGCCTTTTTCTCTGTGTTGTTTAGACATGTAACTGAAGCAATGCATCCTGTAAGATTGCACAGTAATCATGTACTGTGATTTGTCACAGGAAATCATTTGTCATAACACATGTAGTGAGAGATGGCAGACCGCTCTAAGGACCATAAACGTCTGAGGTCAGTGTAGTCTTAGACTTCAAGGGCTAAATTTTCTTCAAGTCAAACTAGTGGTTCGCTTCTGATTCTTCTTTTGGTGCAGTTGTGCTATTTTAATAAATATTCAACTTAGAACATTCCACTTAAAATTTTTAATCTTTGTAGATTTATAGTATTGCAGTTCCACTGTCAAAATGACAGATACTGATACGTATTTTAAGGTAATCTTATATGATTATTTTTCAGTGTACCGTATCAATCAATGCCTTGACAGGCCATAAAATGTTACAGCTCATAAAGAACCAGTAAATACTCAATTTTCAAGGTACAGCAGAAGAGCTATAAATTAAATTGATTACATAACTGTAAAGTAATTAGTCCAGTATTTCTAGATAACTTTGTTTGAAAAGTTCTCTGCCCTCGATCACTGAAAAGGAAGTGGTACTGTCTAAGTCTACCTGGTTTCACAGACTATTTCACTTTGTGTCCGAGTATCTCCCTTCATATCCCTTCCTCAGAATGAGCTTATTTCCTCTTATGGCTTCCAGGATCTCCTAAATTCAGATAGCTTCTAAATTCAGATCTCCTACCTAGACATCTTTCACTGCACAAATCCATAGGCTCCGAAGCCCACTGGGCATGGCTTAGGGGGCATCTTCCCTTACAGACAGACCCTGAGACCAGGCTTTGAGTGTGAGTTAATTTGGGAGGGTTTCCCGGAATGCTCCAGCAGGAGAAGTGACGAAGTGACACAGGAGCCAAGGGTTTACCACAAGGCAGAATGCCACTGGTGTGCAACTGGGGTTCAGTCCCATTGGGGTCGGAGAACCTGGGAGACAGCACAGAAGATACATGAGATTTACCCTCCCTAGAGGGCTGGGGGAGCTAGAGTGTGTATCCTTCAACCCCTCGGTCATTGCCTGCAGGCTGCTTCAGGGACTAACCCCCATCGCATTGATTTGGATGCCCATGAATGTGGGGGAACAGGAAGCTCTTGGGTGGGAGGAGACCAGCACCTGTACAAAGGGGTGTGGGCAGCACACCACAGCAGCTGGGACTGCCCATTCCACCGAATGGCAGGTGGATCCATCCAACTCTGCATATCCAAACCTGGCTCCCCAAACTTGTTTTTTCCTCCATACCCTGAGGAATATGCTACAATTTACTCCTAGATCCAGCCAGGAGCCAACCTCCTCTGGCTTTCTCGGGGACTGAATCTTACCAATTTTTCTCCTCAGTAGACCCTGACTCTGCCTACATTTTTCTCTCAGTGCCTGGTGCTGTAGTACTTTAGACCCTCATTGTTTTCCCCACACTGCCCTACATTAGCCCCCGACTGTCTCTCCACCATTTACACCGGTCTACCAGCCTTCCTCCTTCCAATTCCAAAATGTAGATCTGACCATGTACCCTCTCTGCTTAACATTGTTAATGACTGTCCTGGGTGGAGTGGAGTGTAAACTCCTGGCTGTGCTCCCAAGGCCCTTCATGGTATCACCGTTCTCTTCCCAGGTCACCTCCCCGCCTCACCACATACTCGGGCCACACTGAGCTGCTGCAGCCTTAGAGCAGGCCCTACTGGGGCAGCTCAACCTGAAGTCTCCCCTCCTGAGGATGCCTCCTCCTGACTGCTCACCTGACAGGGCTGCGCCTGCTCGCATTCCTTAACGTTTCAGTATTACTGCCACTTATTTGCCCTTGTCCTCACTCAGCTCCAAGTGCTCCAAGGACAGAGGCTCTTTATTAGTCTCAGCATCTGGCTACTAGCAGAGTACCTGCTCACATGGGTGTTCAATAAATATTTGATGGATTAATTAACTTGCCAAAATTCTTTGCCTCTCAAATCAATTCTATAAGATTGTATTATTATCTTTACAGATAAAAATGTTGAGGTCAAGTAAGCTAAACACCTTACTCAAGATCACAGAGCTAACGAATGATCAAATCAGAATTTGAACTCAAACCTGCCTCTGAATTCTGTCTTCCTTCTATTTACTATCTATTAAGTAGCATTGATTTTTAGAATCATCAGTTCAGTTCAGTTCAATTGCTCAGGCGTGTCTGACTCTTTGCGACCCCATGAATTGCAACATGCCGGACCTTGTCCATCACCAACTCCCGGAGTTCATTCAAACTCACGTCCATCAAGTTGGTGATGCCATCCAGCCATCTCATCCTCTGTAGTCCCCTTCTCCTCCTGCCCTCAGTCCCTCCCAGCATCAGAGTCTTTTCCAATGAGTCAGCTCTTCGCATGAGGTGGCCAAAGTACTGGAGTTTCAGCTTTCGCATCATTCCTTCCTAAGAAATCCCAGGGCTGATCTCCTTCAGAATGGACTGGTTGGATCTCCTTGCAGTCCAAGGGACTCTCAAGAGTCTTCTCCAACACCACAGTTCAAAAGCATCAATTCTTCGGCGCTCAGCTTTCTTTATAGTCCAACTCTCACATCCATACATGACCACTGGAAAAACCATAGCCTTGACTAGACAGACCTTTGTTGGCAAAGTAATATTTCTGCTTTTGAATATGCTATTTAGGTTGGTCATAACTTTCCTTCCAAGGAGTAAGCGTCTTTTAATTTCATGGCTGCAATCACCATCTACAGTGATTTTGGAGCCCCCAAAAATAAAGTCTGACACTGTTTCCACTGTTTCCCCATCTATTTGCCATGAAGTGATGGGACCAGATGCCGTGATCTTCGTTTTCTGAATGTTGAGCTTTAAGCCAACTTTTTCACTCTTCTCTTTCACTTTCATCACGAGGCTTTTTAATTCCTCTTCACTGTCTGCCATAAGCGTGGTGTCATCTGCATATCTGAGGTTATTGATATTTCTCCCAGAAATCTTGATTCCAGCTTGTGCTTCTTCCAGCCCAGCATTTCTCATGATGTACTCTGCATATAAGTTAAACAAGCAGGGTGACAATATGCAGCCTTGACGTATTCCTTTTCCTATTTGGAACCAGTCTGTTGTTCCATATCCAGTTCTAACTGTTGCTTCCTGACCTGCATATAGGTTTCTCAAGAGGCAGGTCAAGTGGTCTGGTATTCCCATCTCTTTCAGAATTTTCCACAGTTTATTGTGGTCCACACAGTCAAAGGCTTTGGCATAGTCAATAAAGCAGAAATAGATGTTTTTCTGGAACTCTCTTGCTTTTTCCATGATCCAGCAGATGTTGGCAATTTGATACCTGGTTCCTCTGCCTTTTTGAAAATCAGCTTGAACATCTGAAAGTTCACGGTTCACATATTGCTAAAACAGTACAAATTTCCTCTATTTCACCCTTTATGAATTTAAAATGATCAAAATTTTTAAAATTTCCAAGAAATGAATGTGTTCATGTTAACTTCTTCTAGAAACAAAATATTCAGCCGTCAGCAATCCAAAGACCTACAAGGTTTGGTATAGAGCTTGCTGAGAGTAGCCTGTGAATTTTGTACTGGAACTTTAATGTGTGGGGGTTAGATCATGGTAATGAATATCCATGGTTAGATTGTGATGCCTCTGAGCTTGAGAAATTTAAATAAGCATCAGTCAGTTTGACAGCCAAGAGGATATATGTGGGGGCCTGTGGGGTGGGCAGGGTGAGAAGATTTGGAAATATAAGCAGTAAATTTTCATACATCACTGATTGTGGAAGTGAAATGATTATCCATCAATTACAAAGCAGTTAAATGGATCTGTTTCTGGTTTTTACTGCACTATTTATGTATCCAAGTCTCCTGCCAGAGCTACTTATGCACCACGATCCATGCTTGACAGTCAGCATCAGTTTCAGTGTATGCTGGCAATACACGGTGGTCATTGGATTTAGAAATAAGTGCTGAGGTGACTTAGCAGCAGCAGCAGCAGCAAGCAATGAAAAGGAAGGAAATGTGCTGAAAGAATGCCACTTTTGAAATAAAGCCTGTACCTAGGAAATTATAAGTATATAATTTCCAAAGATAAAATTAGCTCACCTTACAGGAGTATTTTTTTAATGTTGTGAAACTTAAAAGACAAAATTATTTATAAAAGCTATTAGTCAGTTCAGTTCAGTCACTCATTCGTGTCTGATGTTCTGCGACCCCATGGACTGCAGCATGCTAGGTCTCCCTGTCCATCACCAAATCCCAGAGTTTACTCATGTCCACTGAGTCGGTGATGCCATCCAACCGTCTCACCCTCTGTTGTCCCCTTCTCCTCCCGCCTCCAGTCATTCCCAGCATCAGGATCTTTTCAAATGAGCCAGTTCTTTGCATCAGGTGGCCTAAGTATTGGAATTTAAGCTTCAACATCAGTCCTTCCAATGAACATCCAGGATTGATCACCTTTAGGATGGACTGGTTGGATCTCCTTGCAATACAAGGGACTCTCAAGAGTCTTCTCCAACACCACAGTTCAAAAGCATCAATTCTTCGGAGCTCAGCTTTTTTCACAGTCCAACTCTCACATCCATACATGACCACAGGAAAAACCATAGCCTTGACTAGACGAACCTTTGTTGGCAAAGTAATGTCTCTGCTTTTCAATATGCTGTCTAAGTTGGTCATAACTTTCCTCCCAAGGAGTAAACGTCTTTTAATTTCATGGCTGCAGGCAACATCTGCAGTGATTTTGGAGCCCCAAAACATAAAGTCTGATACTGTGTCCACTGTTTCCCCATCTATTTGCCAGGAAGTGATGGGACCAGATGCCAGGATCTTAGTTTTCTGGATGTTGAGCTTTAAGCCAACTTTTTCACTATCCTCTTTCACTTTCATCATGAGGCTTTTTGGTTCTTCTTCACTTTCTGCCATAAGGGTGGTGTCATCTGCATATCTAAGGTTATCGATATTTCTCCCAGCAATCTTGATTCCAGCTTGTGTTCATCCAGCCCAGCATTTCTCATGATGTACTCTGTATATAAGTTAAATAAGCAAGGTGACAATATACAGCCTTGACGTACTCCTTTCCCTGTTTGGAACCAGTCTGTTGTTACAAGTCCAGTTCTAACTGTTACTTCCTGATGTGCATACAGATTTCTCAAGAGGCAGGTCAGATGGTCTGGTGTCTCTTTCAGAATTTTCCACAAATCCAAAGTTTCACAAGTATGTTTCCTTAACATCCATTTAAGTTCTTGGATCAGGGCTTCCCAGGAGGTGCAGTGGTAAAGACTCCACCTGCCAATGCAGGAAATGCAGGTTTGATTCCTGGGTTGGGAAAATCCCCTGGAGGAGGAAATGGCAACCCACTTCATCATTCTTGCCTGGAAAACCCCATGGACAGAGGGGCCTGGTGGGCTATAGTCTATGGGCTTGCAAAGAGTTGGATGCAACTAACCACAGCACACCCAGCACAGGCTCTGGGTCACTTGGATTCCTAATGCAAAATGTGAGACTTGGAAATTTTAAGCATTCTTTGAGAATTTAGAATAAATGAGAAAATTAATATAAAACAGTTAATATAGTACATGGAATATGGCAAACAATCAATTAATGCTTGCTCCAATTATCATTAATAGTACTATAGGAAGGACAATCACTGAATGAGATTTTACTTTGTGATGCCAATATTAGACACACACATACACACCACTGACTCTTCCTATGAGACTAAAGTTAGATTTATGATCTATAAAGTTCTCACAACAAAGAACACAGCAGACACAAATGATTTGTTGTTGTTGTTGTTCAGTCACTAAGTCACGTCTGACTCTTTGCAACCTCATGAACTACAGCATGCCAGGCTCCTCTGTCCTCTACCATCTCCCAGAATTTGCTCACATTCATGTCCATTGAGCCAGTGATGCTATCTAACCATCGCATCTTCTGCCATCTCCTTCTTTTGCCTTCCATCTTTCCCAGCATTGGGTCTTTTCCAATGAGTCAGCTCTTCCCATCAGGTGGCCAAAGTATTGGAGCTTCAGCTTCAGCATCAGTTCTTCCAATGAATATTCAGGGTTGATTTCCTTTAGGAATGACTGGTTTGATCTCCTTGCTGTCAAAGTGACTCACAACTCACAAACTCACAAACAAAGTGACTCACAACTCAAACTGTGGTGTCTTCTCTAGCACCACAGTTTGAAAGCATCAATTCTTTGGTGCTTAGCCTTCTTTATGGTCCAACTCTCAAATCCATACGTGACCACTGGAAACACCATGCTGCTGCTGCTAAGTCGCTTTGACTGTATGGACCTTTGTCGGTAAAGTGATGTCTCTGCTTTTAAATACACTAAGTTTGTCAAAACTTTCCTTCCAAGGGTCAAGTATCTTTTAATTTTATGACTGTGGTCACCATCTGCAGTGATTTTGGAGCCCAAGAAAAGAAAACTTTTCACTGCTTCCACTTTCCCCCCTTGTATTTTCCATGAAGATTGGACTGGATTCCATGATCCTAGATTTTTAATGTTGAGTTTCAAGCCAGCTCTTTCACTCTTTTTTTCACCCTCATCAAGAGACTCTTTAGTTCCTCTTCGCTTTATGATATTAGTGGTATCATCTGCATATATGAGGTTGCTGATATTTCTCCCAGCAATCTTGATTCCAGCTTGTGATTCATACAGCCCATCATTTCACATGATGTATTCTGCATAGAATTTAAATAAACAGGGTGATAATAGCCTTGTTGTACTTCTTTCACAATTTTGAACCAGTCAGTTGTTCTATGTCAGGTTCTAACTCTTGCTTCTTGACCCACATAAAAGTTTCTCAGGAGACAGGTATTCCCATATCTTTAAGAATTTTCCACAGTGTTGTAATCCACACAGTTAAAGGCTTTAGCATAGTCAATGAAGCAAAAGTAGATGTTTTTCTGGAACTCCTTTGCTTTGTCCATAATCCAACAAACGTTGGCAATTTGATCTCTGGTTTCTCTGCCTCTTTGAAACCCTCATCCTACTTCTTTTTACTTTCCCACAACTCCTAACCCCAGTTAACCACTGATCTGTTCTCCATTCCTGTGTCTTCTCTGGAATGCCGTATACATGGTATTATTCAATATGTGATCTTTTGAAACTGCCTTTTTTTACTTTGTATAATGCTTTTGAAAGTCATTCATCAGTAGTTTGTTCCTTTATATTGCTGAATAGTATTCCATTATGCGGCTGTACCTTCCTTTGTTTATCCATTCTCCCACTGAAAACTGTTTTGCTTGTTTCCAGTTTTTCACTACTATGTATAACGCTGCTGTAAACATTCATGTATGGGCGTTTTTGTTGTTAATGTATTTCCTTTCCATTCTGCTTGGGTAAATAACCAAGCGTGGGATTGCTGAGCCAAATGGTATGTGCTCAGGTTTATAAGAATCTGCCTAGGTTTATAAGACTCTGCCTAAGTATTTTCCAGAGTGGCTGTACCATTTTGCATTCTACCAGCACTGTGTGAGAAATCCAAGCCTCCCACATCCTTATGAGCACTTGGTGTGATCAGTCTTTTTTTGTTTGTTTGTTTGTTTTAGCCATTCTAATAGCCTCTTTGTCTTATAATTATTAGAATTCTATTCTTCATATCTTCAGGGACCCTCTGGTACTACATATTGTTCTGTCAAGAAACCTTGGGACACATTCTCTAATTTAATATAGTGGCTTCATTTCAATCCTGAAATGCATCATGGAATGAGATACTTCTGAATATTGTCAAGCCTTATGTAGTCATTATCATCTCCGTCCTCTGCCAACTAGAATACTTTCTCATTATCAGTAATTAAACATATATTGCAATTATGTAGATGAGCACTCATTTTTGCTTACATTGGGCCTGGCTTAAGTATTTAAATTGACAAATGTCAAGGAACACTCAACAAAACTTTACATATCCTTTGCTTTTAACTTCATTAACATTTGCAATGAAGCAGAAGCCTCCTTTCTTCCTCTTTAGAAACTTGCTTTGAACAAACATCTATTGAGTTCCCTCTTTGTGCCAGAAAGTTTTCCAGATGCTCAGGGTACAGCAGTGAATAAAACTTGCCCTAACAACGCTAAAATTTTTAGAGCAGATCAGACAATAGAAAATAAATAGTTGAGCTAGGTAATATTTTACATGAAAAGTGTTCCAATCCAAGAACATGGTATATCTCTGCATCAGTTTGTGTCATCTTTGATTTCTTTCATCAGTATCTTATAGTTTTCTGAATACAGGTCTTTTGCCTCCTTTGGAAGGTTAATTCCTAGGTATTTTGTTCTTTTTGTTGCAATGGTAAATGGCCTTGTTTCCTTTATTTCTTTTTCTGATCTTTTGTTGTTAGTGTATAGGAGTGCGAGAGATTTCTGTATATTTATTTCATATTCTGCTACATTGTCAAATTAATTGATGAGCTCTAGTAGTTTCTGGTAGCATCTTTAGGATTTTTTTTGTAGTATTGTGTCATCTGCAAACAGTGACAGTTTATTACTTATTTTCCAGTTTGGGTTTCTTTTATTTCTTTTTCTTCTCTGATTGCCATGGCTAGGACTTCCAAAATCATGTTGAATAAAGGTGGGTAGAGTGGACATCCTTGTCTTGCTCCTGAACTTAGAGGAAATGCTTTCAGTTTTTCACCACTGAGTATGTTTCCTGTGGATTTGTTGTATATGGCCTTTAATTATTTTTAGGTAGGTTCCCTCTTTGCCCACTTTCTGGGAGAGTTTTTACGATAAATGAGTGTTGAATTTTGTCAGAATCGTTTTCTGCATCTATTGAGGTGATCATGTGGTTTTTATTCTTCAGTTTGTTGACATGGTATATCATATTGACTGGTTTGCATATGCTGAAGAATCCTTGCATTCCTGGGATAAATCCCATGTGATCATGGTATATAATCCTTTTACTCTGTTGTTGGATTTAGTTTGCTAGTATTTTGTTGAAGATTTTTGTGTCTGTGTTCATCAGTGATGTTGGCCTGTAATTTTCTTTTTGTGTGTGTGATATCTTTGTCTGGTTTTGATATCAGAGTGATGGTGGCCTTGTAGAATGAGCCTGGGCATGTTCCTTCCTCTGCAATATTTTAGAAGAGTTTCAGAGGGTAGGTTTTAACTCTTATCTAAATGTTTGATAGAATTCACCTGTGAAGCCATCTGATCCTGGATTTTTGTTTGCTGGGAGTTTTTAAATCACAGTTTCTATTTCATTACTTATGATTTGTCTGTTCATATTTTCTATTTCTTCTTAATTCAGTCTTTGAAGACCGTACCTCTAAGAATTTGTCCATTTCTTCTAGAGTATCCATTTTTACTGGTGTATAGTTGCTTGTAGTAGTCTCTTATGATCTTTTGTATTTCTGTGGTGTCGGTTGTAATTTCTCCTTTTTCACTTCTAATTTTATTGATTGGAATTTTCTCCCTTTTTTTCCTTGATGAGTCTGGCTAAATGCTTATCAATTTTGTATATCTTCTCAAAGAACCAGATTTTAGTTTCATTGATCTTTACTATTGTTTTCTTTGTCTTTATTTCATTTATTTTTGAACCAATCTTTATGAATTCTTTCCAACAGTGAAGGACTTTACACCCTCACTTACACTGATGGGTAGGTCATCAATAAGGAAACACAAGCCTTAAATGACACATTAAACCTGATAGATCTAATTGATATTTATAAGACATTCCATTCAAAAGCAGCAGAAAATTTTTCTTCTCAAATGCATGTGGAACATTCCCAAGGATAGATCACAGAATCTTGGGTCAAAAATCAAGTCTTGGTAAATTTAAGAAAATTGAATTCGTATCTAGCATCTTTTCTGACCACAACACTATGAGATTAGAAATCAATTACAGGAAAAACTGTAAAAAACACAAACACATGAGGCTAAACAATATGCTACTAGAAGCCAATAGATTTACTGAAGAAACCAAAGAGGAAAATACCTAGAGGCAAATGACAATGAAAGCACAGTGATCTAAAACCTATGGGATGCAGCAAAAGCAGTTCTAAGAGGGAAGGTTATAGCAATACAGTCTTACCTTGGGAAATAAGAAAAATCTCAAATTAACAACCTAAGCTGACACCTAAAGCAATGGGAGAAAGAACGAATAAAAAAGAATGGCTGTATGTATATGTGTATAACTGATTGACTTTGCTATACAGCAGAAACTAACACAAAACTGTGACTCAACTTTACTTTGATAAAAATTTTAAAAATAAAGCAAGGAAGGAGTTTGCAACCTTAAATAGAGAAGATATGGAGAGCTTCAGTGAGAAGGTGATGTTTGAGTGAAAACTTGAGTGAGGAGAGAGAACACCCTGTAGTTATCTCTGAAACCATGTCACAGAGATGACAGAGGAAGAGGATGAAGACGGCAGAGGAAGCAAGGGCATGGGCTTCAAGGCATGATCAGAGAGCAGCAAAGAGCCTAGGTGGCTGGTTGACAAAATGAGCACGAAGATGGCACAAAATGAGGTCAGAGAGGTAACGGTGGCCCATACTATGTGGGACCTTGTAAACCACTATAACGATTTTTGCTTTTACTCAAGATGTGAAACCACCAGAAGATTTTTAGCAGAGAAATAATGTGATGGGACTTTATAACTTTTGTGTAGGATATAGACCTGGGGCCAAGGGTGGAAGCAGGAAGACCAGTTTAGAGACTAATCCAGGCTAGAGATAATGGTGGCTGGGATGAGGGTGACACCCAATGGCACCATGAAGCCAACCAGGCTGAAGGAATAACTTTTATCTGAGCATTCTAATAATGTATTTTATGCTATTCCTATTTTTAGGGTAGAGAAAAACTCATTTTTAATATGCTGGCATATTACCAGTGTTTGGATTTCATCAAATACATAGGGGTGTGCTTGAAGAATCAATATAATGCATACTGCAATTCCAAGCAGAAGCTACAGCTCTACCAATCATAGAACTTTGAATCCATGTGCTCAGGAAAATGCTGCATTTACAGTTTACAGCTAAAGTCTGGTGCCTCAGTCAGATAATGCAATCCATCCCCAGTATTGAGGACATTTCTCTTACATTTTGTAGTTGATTATGGAGATAATGGCAGATTCCATGGCTGCTCAGAGGCAGCCAGCTTAAATAATCCAGTGAAGCTCCCTCAAGGATTTCATCTCTTCTGTGCATGCCTATTACATCAAAGAGTTACTATATTGTGAGACCCTTTCAAAAACTACAAATGCCTCTGACATATTCAAAATGATGAAAATTGTCTTTGCTAAATAAAGTGTGATTAGAAAACAAATCTTGGTATTTTTTATTCAGAAGGCAGCACTATGATGTTAGATCACACATCTTTTTTGGATATTTTGGTGAGGAAAAAATAAAATCTTGCTTCCACATCAGCAAGTACTGGTGTTAGTCTTTGCCAACAGATTTGAAAGAAATCTGTCCAAGGTCACAAGCATCATGTCCCTCTTCAGAGCCACTTTTCCAAAAAGTTTCATTTGTGAAATGGGAAGAGAATATGAAGTTTTTCTACATACATAAATGTTTTCTGGTCTTCTACTAAACATCTTGAAACATGAAATTGCATTTCAGGTAGCAGTTTTCACTTATCTTTAAAAAGAACAAGGTCTCCATTGCCACAAACTTGTTAAAGAAGTATGCATTCATGTATTGATTTACTATATGGATGTGTTAAGCCCATAGTATTCAAATTAGGGATCTACATAGATTTTCCAAGGCGTATGAGGGCATGAATGGATTTTAATGGACAAATGCTTCCATAATTTCAATTTTCTGTTAAAATTTCTCTAGACCTGAGCTACATGAGAACATACTTCAGGTTATTTTTTTTCCTTCTTTCTCTTTATAAGTACTTCTTCCACATAAAAAAGAGAAAATATATCTCATCCATCAAAAATTTAATATGCAGCTTTGCCCAAGGTGTTACAATGTCCAAGACATAAAATACTAACCCTGATTTTCAGAAAGGGATTGATTCCAATGACTAGGTAGTAAATTGTTTTGCAAGTCAGATAGTTTTTAATGAAGTTGAAGGAGGATCTAATTCAGTTTTCAGCTGATAGATCATTAAATACAATGTTTGATGAAAGGCACTGCAATTTTAAGAATATGACTTACAAGGAGTTTAGAGACTTAAGCAACATTTATAGAACTGAAACTTTTATTCTCGTTTATCTATTCATGTAAATAAGCTTTCTCAGGCTTACATCTCTAAAGATGATAAATAGAAATGATGCAAAACCCTCTCTCATTCTCCCAGAAAGGAATACTTATTCAAAGATAGATGAACCAATAGAAAAATGGCTTGATTCATCTCATTAAATGATGCAATCCCAATAAAAATAATTTTGCCTTTGTTAATTATCTATCAAAATTTGTAATATATTTATGTTGTTTTGGTAAATTATGTACTACTAATAATTATAATTAAAACTAGAATAAATTTTAAATGCTTAAAGCCTTACAGCCATAGGAAATAAATTCTAACAATGCATTCACATTTTATGGAGAGAAATAAGATTGAGTAATCAATCAAAAGACTTTTAAGCATATAATTTATATTAAATTTAGATAAAGTTCTATGGTGGTGGTGGTTTAGTTGCTAAGTCATGTCTGACTCTTGTGACCCCATGGACTCTAGCCTGTCAGGTTTCTCTGTCCATGGGATTCTCCAGGCAAGAATACTGGAGTGGGTTGCCATTTCCTTCTCAGGGGATCTTCCTGACCCAGGGATCGAAGCTGGGTCTCCTGCATTTCAGGCTATGAGGGAAAATCAAAAGACTTTTAAGCATATGCTAAGGTGAGTTGCTTCAGTTGTGTCCGACTTTGTGTGACCCCATAGATGGCAGCCCACAGGGCTCCGCCGTCCCTGGGATTCTCCAGGCAAGAACACTGGAGTGGGTTGCCATTTACTTCTCCAATGCATGAAAGTGAAAAGTGAAAATTTAGATAAAGTTCTATAGGTGAAATAAAATGTCAAATTCCTCATCTGCTCATTCTTATGGCCACCTTTTCCTGTAGATCTTTTAGCATTTTTTCATAATTGTTTTCACCTCTGACCCTGAAAGTTCTAACTTCTGAGCCACCTCTCAATCTGTTTCTGTTGATTGTTTCTTCTCTTGACCATGAGTCATATTTTCTTGCATTTTTTGCACATTATAATGTTTCTTAGGAAGAACAGTTTGTATAAGGGGTAAATATAGACTGAACAAAATGGCATCTTCAAAAAGGGGAACATTTATTTCCTACCAGGTCACTAGAGTGGAAACTTATTCAATTTGAACTGTATTTGAACAGACTTGAAGCTTTTTGCACCAGTAGTCTGATTTGGCTCACCACCATTGGTTTCAGATATTTTGAGGGCATGACCCAGACTTTGCTTCCAACAAGATAGCATTGGAAAGATTCCAGAACACTTCCTGTGCTTTGGAGTTCAAAACTATGGGTGATATTTCCTTGCTTATAGCCCAGTTGATATTGGGCTTTGAGTTACTGGGGAGTTTTCTCCACTTACTAGTTCTGCCCCTGTTTTCTGCACCATGGAGACTGAACCTTCAGCCTGATTGAAACTTCCTTCACTTTTGGAGTGCTGCCATCCTGCACTACAAAGACTGGGAATGTCCTGGAAAAGCTTCTCTTACCAGCTTTTAATCTTTGGTAGCTGAAAGTTTGGAGTGCTTCAATGCATTTCCTTCAGCTCTCTTCCCATGTCCTCCATCAGTCTCCATATTTTGTGGGGTGGGAGGTTTGCATTGGAGAGAGTCTTTGTGAGCCTCAAAGAGAAATGTTTCTCAGCTTTCCTGCCCTCAGCCTCTTGCTTTGGGTATATTAACTTCTATACCCATTAAAGATCTGTGAGTAAAAGTTGGTAGGTAGGTACATATTCACAGAGTTGATTGGAGTTCCTAGGCATGTCCTCGGTCATGTCATCACAATATGGCTATGCAATATCAGTTTAATGTTTGACTGGCTTCAGTTCTTATACCTACCTATCTATGGGGGGAGCCATAAATTTCTTCTCTCCCAGGAAAAGCTTATCATCTTCTGAAATTTCCCTTATTTATGTATCTTTACAGCTTATCTGTTTTTTTTTTTCTGCAGCTTATTTTATTATTATTTTTAAGATTTTTATTTGTTAAGTCAAGGGCAATGATCTATTGTGACTTTCTATATACATACCAGAAGTCCTATTCAAATATATATTAAACCTGAGAACAGTGGATATTATTCAGTATTTAGATCCCATTAGTTTCATTCTAAGTGATGTTTCAACATGATTTGAAAAGATTAAATTTATACAGTATTACAAGAAGCACATCCTTCAGAACTATTTAAACTTATAATGAAAAGTTTTAGATGTCAACTTTAAAAATGTAAGGGAATACATAATTCTTAATATTTTTTGGAGGTAGTACATGATTGATCTCAGCCATAATAATAAAGGTGATCTTTTTTATTCTTTCCTGATCATGGGAGTTGTTTGACTGGCCCAGTTTTGCTTTAGGCTGTGGGTTCTCTAGGCTTAGCTCTAATCCTCTTTCTATAGGCTGTGGTGGAATGGGACCAAAGCCTTGCCAATCCCTCTCTAGATGGAAACTGAAGACATTGGAACAGCCTAGAACTCTTTTGAAGAAGAGATTTTAAAAGCTATCACTTATTAATTTTATAATTTTCATCTCAAAGATATATAATTTTTAAACATCCTTGATTCAGATAAAGCTAAATTTCCATTTTTTTCTCAAATGTAATACATTTTAGAATTATTCCTGGAAAATATTTTTTAAATTGTATAACAAATGTTTCTTTACCAAGTCAGCAATTTTAAATAGTCTGTTCCAAAATAAACACTATTCAACATATATTATAGGAAACAGATTTTGTTTTTTTAGTATATCATGTGTAGATTTAATTTCCTTCTTTAAAACCTACTGCTACTGCTACTGCTAAGTTGCTTCAGTCGTGTCGGACTCTGTGTGACCCCATAGACAGCAGTCCACCAGGCTCCTCTGTCTCTGGGATTCTCCAGGCAAGAACACCGGAGCGGGTTGCCATTTCCTTCTCCAATGCATGAAAGTGAAAAGTGAAAGTGAAGTGACTCAGTTGTGTCCAACTCTTAGCGACCCCATGGACTACAGCCTACCAGGCTCCTCTGTCCTTGGGATTTTCCAGGCAACAGTACTGGAGTGGGGTGCCATTGAGTTTTCATTATATAAGATTCACTTTGGCATTGAATCCAGTCAGATTTAAAAGATAACAAAATTGCTTTTTTTTTAACTCAAATTTGAAGAAAAGAATGGTAATCTCTTTTTCATAGGTTGCAGACTTTGCCATTTGATAACTAAAAGCAATTTAGCAAAATTATTTGTATATCAGTTTTGGTTGCATTGTTTGTTTGTTGTTTGTTTGTGGAGTGCTTCTTATGGGTGTCAATAATTAGATAGTCCACAGTGCAAAATGGTATTTTTTCAATCTCTATCAATTCAAGACTTATAATTATCTGGCCATAAAATAGAATGAAGCTTGCTTAATATCAGACCTTATAATGTAAGTTAACTGTGTAATCATAATTAACTAAAAATTAAATGAAATAGTTTTAAATCCTCAAACACTTGAGGTAACCAAACAATTAAAATGCTGACTGTATGTCAGTCTTATATTTTGACCTAAAGTAAGTTCCCTGAAAGCTGAAGAACTGTGGTTTTCCTTTTATGTATCTATCCAACAATGTAAAAGCACCCCCAAACTTCACATTTCTCAGTAAGTCAGGATGCTCCTCCTTTACAATTAGAATATTTCATTGTAGTGCATAAGGTTCTGAATGCAGTAAATCTTAAGTTGTTGATATTTTGTGACTTTCACTTGATAACTAATGATAGCAACTAACATTCATTCTATGCCAGGCCCTGTGCCAAACTTTTTACGGAATGATCTCATTTGACTCTCATAGCACCCTGTGAAATAAGTATTATTGTCTCTATCCTGGAAATGAGGAAGCCAAGCTTAGTGGGTCAGATAGCTTGTCTAAGCAATAACCAGTAAGTGACATAGCAAGCATTTGAACCCAGATCTGTCTCATTCCAATACCCTTGACCATACTATTTTCCAGTGTATTTTATGTGCTAAATGTTGTATGCAACTATGCTCAGTCACTCAGTCACTCAGTCATGCCCGACTCTTTATGGCCCCATGGGCTGTAGCCTGCCAGCCTCCTCTGTCCGTAGAATTTTCTTTGTGTGTGTGTGTGTGTGTCTGTAGAATTTTCTAGGCAAGAATACTGGAGCACATTGCCATTTCCTATTCCAGGGGATCTTCCCAACACAGAGACTGAACCTGTATCTCTCGTGTCTCCTGAACTGGCAGTCAGATTCTTTACCACTGGCACCACCTTGGAGGCCCATGTGCTGAATAGTCATATTCAAAGACACCAAGTGGAATAACAGACTGGTTCCAAATTGGGATGGAGTACAACAATGCTGTATATTGTCACCCTGCTTATTTAACTTATATGCAGAGTACATCATGCGAAACGCCAGGATGGATGAAGCACAAGCTGGAATCAAGATTGCAGGGAGAAATATCAATAACCTCATATATGCAGATGACACCACCCTTATGGCAGAAAGCTAAGAGGAGCTAAACAGCCTCTTGATGAAAGTGAAAGAGGAGAGTGAGAAAGCTGGCTTAAAACTCAGCATTCAAAAAACTAAGATGGCATCTGGTCCCATGACTTCTTGGCAAATAGATGGGGAAACAATGACTGACTGTATTTTCTTGGGCTCCAAGAATCACTGCAGATGGTGACTGCAGCCATGAAATTAAAAGATGCTTGCTCCTTGGAAGAAAAGCTATGACAAACCTAGACAACATACTAAAAAGCAGAGATATTATTTTACTAACAAAGGTCTGTCTAGTCAAGGCTATGGTTTTTCCAGTAGTCATGTATGGATGTGAGAGTTGGACAATAAAGAAAGCTGAGCACTGAAGAATTGATGCATTTCAACTGTGATGTTGGATAAGACTGTTGAGAGTCTCTTGGACTGAAAGGAGATCCAACCAGTCCAACCTAAAGGAAATCAATCCTGAATATTCATTGGAAGAACCGATGCTGAAGCTAAAGCTCTAATACTTTGGCCACCTGATGCAAAGAGCTGACTCATTAGAAAAGACCCTGATTCTGGGAAAGATTGCAGGCAGGAGGAGAAGGGGTTGACAGAGGATGAGATGGTGGGATGGCATAACCAACTTGATGGACATGAGTTTGAGCAAGTTCTGGGAGTTGGTGAACGACAGGGAAGCCTGGCATGCTGCAATCCATAGAGTCGCAAAGTGTAGGACATGACTGAGTGACTGAACTGAAGACACCAAGTATCAAATCCTACTCTTGACATACACATGCTTTGTTTTAATTAGTTATTTCTGCAATAATGCCATGTAATAGAACACTCCAAACTGAATGCTTCTGGCAATCAGGATCTGTAGTTTTTTGATCCCATGAGTGTAGGGCAGCCAGGAGAACTGCTTCAAGCTGCTGGTCAGCTGAGCTTAGCTTCAGCCTTAGAATTGGGTCCATATCTGCTCTAAGTGTCATCATACTCTCCTTGGGCCAGGAGCTCCCTAAGGCATGTTTGTCTTATGGCAAGGCACAGTGCCTGCAAGGGTATAACCCAAACCACACAAGCAGATTCTAGGCTCCTCCTTGTATCACGTCTACTCACAGTCCATGGACCAAAGGAAATCACTGGTCCAGGTTCCAAGTCAGTGGGGCAGAAAAATATGCTACACCCCATGGGAATATATATTTCTTCCCTAAGAAAGAGAATATTTCTAACACAAAATCAGTCTATCACATATTGCTTGTACAGTGCTATGGGCTGAGTGCTTTCTTTTGTTACAGTCAACATTGTACATGGTTAAGTCTATGAACTGAAGGTGTATGTATATCACAGACGCTACATAGAATAGAAACAGAAACATATTATAAATTATCAAGTGCAGTTTCTTTCTTTATAAATAAATGTTTATACCAATTCTTTACTTTTTAAAATAAAAAAACCTGCTTCTATTTGGAAAAATAAAACTAATAAAGCTTAAAAAGTATTTTGAAACAAGGTTGGCTATTTAAAAAAACACATGCACATAAATTAAAATTAAATTGCATCTTGGTTTCTAATAGCATTTTCCAATAAAAGGAAAAATTATGAAAAAGTGGGGGAAAAGAGTAACTTTACATGGAGAAACCTGACAAACACTACTTCTAGCAGGTTGTCAGGATTAACTTCAGCAGTGATAAGCCAGGTTGATGTGACTGACTTACCACTGCAATTTATGTCTATGGTTTTCCTCCCAAAATACACAACATAGAAAAACATTTAAAAATCTCAGTTGAGAGACATTTGAGAAAATACCTATCCAGTGCATCTCAAAATTGCCAGTCATTAAAAAATAAAGTCTGAGAAACTGTCAAAATCAAGAGCAGCCTAAGGAGACACAATGTCTAATATAATGTGGCGTCATAGATAGGGTCCTGGGGTGGGAAAATGCACATTAGCTTAAAACTAAGAAAATTTTAATAAAGTATAGACTTTAGCTAATAATGGGCTTCCCAGGTGTTTCAGGGTAAAGAATCCACTTGCCAATGCAGGAGATGCAAGAGACGTAGGTTCAATCCCTGGGTCAGGAAGATCCCCTGGAGAAGGAAATGGCAACCCACTCCAGTATTCTTGCTTGGGAAATCCCATGGATAGAGGAGCCTGGAGGGCTATAGTCCATGGGGTCACAAAGAGTCAGACGACTGAATAACTGAGCATGTTAGCTGACAATAATGTATCCATATGGGTTTATTAGGGCTTTTCTGGTGGCTCAGTCGGTAAAGAACCTGCCTGCAATCTGCCTGGGTTTAATCTCTGGATTGAGAAGATCCCCTGCAGTAGGAAATGGCAATCCACTTCAGTATTCTTGCCTGGAGAATTCCATGGACAGAGGAGTCTGGCAGGCTATAGTCTACGGGGTTGCAAAGAGTCGGACATGGCTGAGTGACTTAGCACAGTATGGGTTTATTAATTCTGACAAATACACCATACTAATGTAAGCTGTTAATAGGAGGGAAACTGGGTGTGAGGTGAATGGGAACTCTGTAATATCTTCACAGTTTTTATGTAAATATAAAACTATCTAAAACAAGTTTCTTTAAGACAAATATTAAATTGCGATGATATAGAGGAAAGAAAAACAGTAAAAACTAATTAAAAGAAAAAGCCAAATACCAGAAAAAAGTTTCAAGAAGGAAATTTAGTGATACTAAATAATTGTGAAAAACTTTGACTGGAAAAACCCAGTCAAAGCTAAAAACTATGTAACTCTTGCTGAATATGTCTCATTAATATTTGATCTTTAAACATTTAAAGCTGGGTATTCTGAAAGCATTGCCCTGGGACTGCCTAAGACAAGGCATGCCATGCCCTCGTCCAATGAATTCTCCCAACCCAGGGATCAAACCCAGGTCTCCCGCATTGCAGGCAAATTCTTTACCATCTGAGCCACCAGGGAAGTCAAGAAAAAGCAAGGAAGAGTCACATGCCAGTCTTTAGGAATGAAAGTCTTATTGGTTTGACAGAATTCTCTCTCTCTCTCTCTCTCTCTCTCTCTCACACACACACACACACACACTGTATGTGGGATACCATCCATCCTCCCTGTGGTTTCTGATTCCCTCCTGAACCCTTCAGCCTTGGCCCTCCTGGTTACACACAAACACACACAAAAGCGTGCTATAATTACCTTGTGCTTCTCAGAAAAAGAGGAACATGGACAGGAAAGGGTTAAAACAAATGCCTGGCAGTGTGTGTAGGGGGGGAGTTGGGGAGGGTGTCTTGGAACACCCCAGGGTCACTAGTAGGAGGCTGGCTAAGAACATCTGAGAACCCTTCTTAAACTATTGACTGTATAGAATGAAGGCAAAACTCCATTAAATGCATAAAAAAATAAGGAGTAATTATGCTCTCAATTTTTAAAAAAACACAATAAAACATTCAAGAAAAGATATGGTTGGATTTTGATAAAGCTGAAATGGCTTCCAGTAGCAGTTCTCTCTCTGCTTTATATTTTACTGTTTCTCTTGAGAGCAACCTTGACATCCCATTTCTGGTTCACATGTTTCAGAAAAAAAAAAAATGAAAGCATATTGTCAGTCATGGAATTGATATACAGTGCTTCTTGACATGTCTATTTTTAATTAAAACACATTTTAATTAAAAAAGGAGAGAGCAATTTTAAGAAGAGAAACTCTCTGCCAGATGGTGATTCCTAATTTACCTCAAATGTGTTGGGAGCCACATGATTCATTTTTGATTAGCTTGGGTTTGTACATTGTAGAGAATAGTAATTTTATTATGAAAAATAACCATCTACAGCGCCCCTGCTAAGTGAGGTAAGTAGGCGTGTGTGGGCACGGTCACCTGCCTTAGTGGGCGTGTTTTACAGCTATTCACCCAGGAATTCTAATGGCATGAATAACAGTTCTGTGTAAAAATCCATGTGTGCAGTAGCACTTTTGTTAATAAATAAAACTCCTGCAATATCAGATTCAGGTTTGCAAGGGTAAGGACCACATTTGAGTGCCAAGTCTCAGAGCCAAGAAATACCTCTGGACAGGGGTCCACTTGCAGTCGTGGTCAGGACTTCCAATGAAGCCGGATGGGAGGAAAATGACTGTTCTTCCTTTTTCTTTTTCCCCTATAGTTTCATATCTCATTGGCCTCATTACCAAATCTAAATTCCTTGCAAGCTCTTTGCTCCACAATGACGTATTCCTCACATGTTCCCAGTCTATAGACCATAGTAAGTATATACTATACAATAGTACTTTGTGTAGAATACTGTGTACTAGAACTACACTAAGTATAGTTAGGTGTCTTCAGACTGTAGTGAGTAAAAAGAAGATGACTAGAAGGTAATAGTTATTCTAAAGAATTTGTCCCTGGTTAGAGGCACAGAAGGGCTTTCCGGGTGGCTCCTGCCTGCCAGTGCAGGAGATGTGGGTTCGATCCCTGGGTCAGGAAGATTCCCTGGAGAAGGAAATGGCAACCCACTCCAGTGTTCTTGCCTGGGAAACCCCATGAACAGAAGGAGCCATGGAGTCTCAAAAGAGTCAGACACGACTGAGCAACTAAAATAACTCAAGAGGGGCAGAGTGAAACTAACATTGAAGCATTCTAAGTCCTAATTACAGCATGAAGTTAAGCCAAACCTAAATTATCAAAGTTAAAGCACTAAATTTAAGAGACCAGCAGTAACGTCCCCTCCATATGTGACTTGGATGAACCAGTTAACATCTCTATTTCCCCAACTGTCAAAAAGAAATAATAATTCCTGCCTGCTAGAGCAACTGCAAGGAATGAATGTCATAATGACTATTAAAGCATTTTGTATGGTCAAATAATAAAATATTAATAGTGAATTCAACAACACTTTTTCTTGGATTTGAATATCATACTATATACAAAAGAGACTGTTGGTATTGTTGTTTGCTGTTTGTTTCTTAATGTTCTCTCTTAAGATTGAGAAGGAATAAAAGAGAAAATGCCCCAGGTATCTTTGGACCTTAAATGAACCAAAATAGCTATTTAAAATAAAGCTTTGAGGCTTATAATGTTAATCACTCATGAGAAACTCAGTTTCCTTTTTCTTGCTCGGATTCAATTCCTGAGTCATGATTGGTGTTAAAATAGCTCTAGAAATGAGAATACAAATTAAAGGCATTGTCAGAAATAACCATGCCTTTCAAAATAAGATGCCATTTAATTCAAAATCCTGGGATGAAATTGACCCTAATTTGAAAAGAAGAAATTGTTCAGTGGACTCAGTGAGATGACTGACCTTTCTGGTGTCTTTAAAAAAGATGTTTTAGTGTTTAAATACTGAGTTTCTGACCACAATTTTGAGAAATGACAGGGTCAGAATATTATATTGATTCTTACAAGTTATTATAATGTAGTGAGATATATTTGATTGATAAGTTGTAGAAACTTAAATTTCAGACTTGAAGATCTTCAATAATAAAAAAAACTTTAATCCGCTTGTAATTCAAATTCACTTTTAGTGTGTGTAACTCAAATTTTCTGACTGTAGCAAAAATACCATGTACCCAAATCATAGAATTTATCAATGATGATAATTAGTGTGAGAAAATGGAGTAAAGAAGTTAAGTATCCTTGAATGTACCTCTTAGAAGTTAGATAGTTGACAGATGTCACATTTATCTTGAGGTTAGTTAACATTAATCTTGCCAAAACACAGTTTACTTCTAAATATTAAAGTTTATTTATACAAAGGCTATAAAGACGTGGTTCATTACTTTTACCAAAATGCAATTGATATGACACTGCTGTAATTTATCTATCTAACTCCTACTTTTTATATTAATTTATTTTGCATTGGTGTGATTTCTGAAGAGTTCAGATCTTTTAAATTTGCATTTCAAAGTAGCTATAAAATATGTATTCCACTGCAAAACATTAGCATAAAGCGATTCAGTATTATATATTCTGTCGGAAATGCCAGGAAGAATTCCACAACTATTGCATTTCCATCTGGCAGCATCTTCCTACACTGAATATCTGCATAAATATTTCAGCAATAAAGTAAAATTATGAAACATAAACTCTTTAAGTTATATTCCAAATTGATAACCTCTTCAAAATTTAATAAGCAAAGGAACTATGCAATTGCAAAGAAATTACTAGAGTGCTTTCCACCTATTTTCAACTGTCCTAGGGAAATAGTTCCTCCTTCAATACATATTTCACTCATATCTTACCTTTTCTGTCCATAAGGAATGAGTATTCAGTGGTTGAAAAATGAATTCCTACCCAAAATAAGTATGAATGTTTGAGTAGTCTAGCTGCCTTTTCCAGAACATTATTCAGCCAGAATGAAAGAATTACATGTTGAGTTAATGACAGGTGACTGTAGTGGAATTGGGACATTATAGAGCAAAAACTTTCTGTTTTATTTAAATGAATGCCAGTTTTTTTAGTGGAAGGATAACATTCATCCTCAGAGCTACGTTTTTCAGGAGTGGTGATGATTGGTGTGCTAACCAAATTTCCAGACCCTCACTGAGTTTTTACCAGTAATAGCAGAGAGCACCTGTGTTCTATATTGTGAAAGGAATGTTCACATTTTCAAGTGTAAATCAGGCTATAGAGATAGGAGATGTACTTTATATGCTACTTTATTTAATAATCTAACTCTGCAAGTATCATTATATGTTATTGATGGCTGAGTCCCTCTGCAGAGTCAGAAAGAAGTGAGTATCAGTTTGGCTCTGCCCTTTATTGATTTCGTGACCTTGGGCAGGTTCCTTAAAATCCTTTAATTCTTTTGCTCATCTGGAAAAGAGGGTAACAGTAATGCCATTCACTGGGATTGTTTTATAAGTTAAGGGAGATAATGTCTGTCAAGTGTTCACTCCAATGCCTTGCATAGGTAGAAGCTGAGAAACTCTGAGGTATTATTATTAAAACTATTCTTGTTTTATTATCATAGTTGTTATTACCCATCTGTCCAAACTTTACTAAATGACTTCTTTCGTATATATGTGATATACACGCATATACATATGATATACATTCCCATGTACATTGAAAGATTTATATGTGATTTATTAGGGAAAGCAACAGCCTGGGAGTCAGGGCTCTGGTCTCAGATCTAGTACTTATTAGGGTCTTTGGGTCAGTAATTTACATCTCTGAACCTCATTTTCCTTATATAAACAGAAGGTTAGGTTTAAAGATGGTAGTCATGAAAAGATAGTGAATGAGAGAAAATATTGGCAAATGATATGACTGGTAAAGGATTGGATTATATATATCCAACATATATAAACAACTCTTATAAATCAACATGACAAAAAAAAACCAAGCTGAAGAACTGAATATGTATTTTCTAAAGAGGAAATCCAGATGGCCATCAGGCTCAATCTCGTAAGCATCAGGGAAATGTTAATCAAAACCGCAGTAAGATAGAACCTCACGTCTCAGAATGGCTATTATCAAAAAGAAGACAAATGACAAATGCTGGCAAGGATGTGGAGAAATGGAACCCTTCACACTGTTGGTGGGAATGTAAGTTGGTATAGCCACTATGGAAAACAGTATGGTGATTGCTCAAAAAAACTAAAACTAGAATTACCATATGATCCATCAGTTCCATTCATGGCTATATACCGCCCCCCCCCAAAAAAAAGCTGAATAACTTAAACTTCCTTCACAGTGCACCCGTGGATGTTCAGTGTCTGTGATGGGCCCAGTATAGTCTAAAGCTCACATGTCCTCCAAAAAGAATACTTGTATCAGAATGAGAGGTGGGTCTGGTGGAGTGGAGCCTATAGTATTTATGTATTTACTTACTTGCTAGTCTGTTGTTTTGAATTACGTTAGTCATAGCATAAGCCTTAGAATTGTAATGTTGCATGCACATGAGTTTGATACAGTCATCCTCTTCCTCCACTAAGTATACTCACTTTTTTGTTAAGTGTTTTGCTGTTTTGTCAACCATGGCGATCTGAACACCCCTGTCAAACTATATTACTAGCTATCACTTCATCATCATCTACTACATGCCCATCACTGTGCTGTCCATACCACAGGACCCAGCTCTTTTATTCCTAGGTATATGCTTGGCAGACATACACACACATACACTCACACACATATATATAAAGGCATATTTGAAAATATTTGTAGTAGCAACTTTTTCTTTTTTTAATGTTTTAATTGGAGGATAAGTGCTTTATAATGTTGTCTTAGTTTCTGCCTTACAGTGCAAATCAGTTATAATTATATTAGTGTATATATATATAGCCTCCCTTTTGAGCCTCCCTCCGTCATCCCATTCCACCCCTCTAGGCTGTCACAGAGCACCAGACTGGGCTCCTGTGTTTTACAGCAGCTTCCCACTAAGTTATCTGTTTTACCCATGATAGTGTATATATGTCAGTGTGGAAAAGCACTTTTTGTAATATCCTCAAAATGTCATTGACCCAAATGCCCATCAGCAGCAGAGTGGATAAAAAGAATTATAGCAGGGTCACACTGTGTGTCAGGCTTAAAGAAGATGTGCATTGTATGTTATAATTGCTTAAAAATCTTCAGAATTATGCAAATATTATTATTCTGTTTTACAACAAATCAAGGAAGCTCCGAAGGCTAAACTGACTTGTCTAAAAGTGTTCATGTGGTAAGTGAAAGCGAAAGTTGCTCAGTCGCGTCTGACTCTTTGCAATCCCATGGACTATACAGTCCATGGAATTCTCCAGGCAAGAATACTGGAATGGGTAGCCTTTTCCTTCTCCAGGGGATCTTCCCAACCTAGGGAGCGAACCCAGGTCTCCTGCATTGCAAGCAGATTCTTTACCAGGTAAGCTCCTACAGAAGCCCTATGTGGTAAGTACTGTAGCCAAATAAAGTTCTTCCAGATTCTAGAGTCCAGACTCTTGATTACACATCACTGTTGCTTAATAGCTGTTATTTATTAAGCACTTTGTATGTGGCTCCTAGATGCTTTACATGTATCAGTGGATTTAATCTCATCCCATTTAACCTCACAATAACTGCAAGGTTAAGAAACTGAAACTCAGAGAAACAATAAAGCGGGAAAGTTGAAGTTAAAACCTAGCTCCTTTTGACCTCAAAACCCACACTTGTTTTGTCACGACACAATATCTCATATGGTATAAGCTGCGTGCTTTTTTCTATAAATAAGTTTATGAGATTTTTGGTGGAAAGTTTTCATGTTTAAAATCAGAGATTGTATAGTAAAAAGCATTTGGTTGTATTGTAATTATTTATCCTGAAGTGTAAAACTGTGACTATTAAACTTGATAGTCTGCTTTGATTTTTTTTTCACTCTTAATTAAAAATAGTGATGGGGAAAAAGCAATTGGAGGAGATTGATGTTTCTGTAAAATAAACTTGGTACTTTAAACATTTATGTTCAGAGAATAATAGTAAGGTGGACTGATGTTTTTTATCTGGAATTTGTTGGGAAAAATTGGTAAATGTGTTTAAGGTTATTTTCATTAGAAAAACGGAGAAGGCAGTGGCAACTCACTCCAGTACTCTTGCCTGGAAAATCCCATGGACAAAGCAGCCTGGTAGGCTGCAGTCCATGGGGTCGCTAGGAGTCGGACTAGACTGAGTGACTTCCCTTTCACTTTTCACTTTCATACATTGGAGAAGGAAATGGCAACCCACTGCAGTGTTCTTGCCTGGAGAATCCCAGGGACATGGGAGCCTGGTGGGCTGCCGTCTCTGGGGTCGCACAGAGCCGGACACAACTGAAGCAACTTAGCAGCAGTAGCAGCATTAGAAAAAAAAAACAAAAAACCCAAAATCTATAAATTAAGAGAAAACATCTAATTTAAGTATAAAGAACACACAGACCAATGCAGGAGACATAATAAAAGTGGGTTTGATCCCTGGGTCACAAAGATTTCCTGGAGGAGGGCACAATAACCCACTCCAGTATTCTTGCCTGGAGATTCCCATTGACAGAGGACCCTGGTGGGCTATGGTTCATAAGTTTGCAAAGAGTCACACACAACTGAAGTCGGACACAAACGCATGCACCTAATTAAAAAGTACGAAAAGTTTAAAAATATATCTGTATAATATTTCAAAATTTGGTCTCTAGTAAGTAAAGCACTGTGCCAGCTCTTAGAGACCCAACAAGGACTCTCAGAAAACCACTGGAGGAATTGAGTATCAGTTTTTGCCATGAACAGATCCTGAGACCTTCCTCCATTTAGAGCTCTATTGAGTTGAATAATAATTATGCCTCCCATTTCTGTATGATTCCCAGGCAATACTGTAGTTTTCCAGTGGGTCAGCTGTGTAGCTGGATATACCCATTTTGCATATGAAGAAGCCAAAATTTGTAGAGGGAAAGTGACTTACCCAAATTCTCATGGCTGCTATGTGACAAGAGTCAGGAATCAAACCCACATCTTCTGACTCTAACTCAAGTATTTCTCCAACACATATCACTTATTCTTGTAACGATCCAACACATAACTGCTGATGTTTTTGTGTTTTCAGAGAGCTGGGGGAAATGGTCAACATTCTGTGTCCTTGATGGCATAAGTACCATAGTGTAACTGTAGAATTTAAATCATTTTTCATGCTACTGCTGTAGGAATTGATGCATTCCATGGTATACATTAGTGAGTAGGAGATGAGAGTGAAAGAATTTTTGCATCAGTTGTGTTCTAATATCTTCACTGGCTTAACCCCAGTGTATGGTACATTAAGTGCACAGCAAAATGGGTAGAGAAATCATAGACCATCAGATCTAGAAGGAACCTTGTTGTTGTTTAATCACTAAGTTGTGTCTGACGCTTGCAAACCCACGGGCTATATAGCCTGCCAGGCTCCTCTATCCATGGGATTTCTTAGGCAAGAATACTGGAGTATTCTTGCCATTTCCTTCCCCAGGGGATCTTCTTGACCCAGGGATAGAACCCTTGTCTCTTGCATTGGCAGGCTGATTCTAATGCCACTGAGCCTCCAGGGAAGGCCATAGAAGGAACTTTAGAGTTTGTCAAACCCCTTACTGTACAGAAGGGGGAAACTGAAGCCTTAGACATGAGGGGAGGGACTACAGATAACACAAATTTTCCAGGACAGAGTGAAGCAAACTTAATCATTATCTCCAAAAGTGTG
The DNA here is from genome assembly GCF_003369695.1 of Bos indicus x Bos taurus. Classification (NCBI taxonomy): domain Eukaryota; kingdom Metazoa; phylum Chordata; class Mammalia; order Artiodactyla; family Bovidae; genus Bos; species Bos indicus x Bos taurus. The sequence goes on along the minus strand of NC_040076.1, from coordinate 107,561,402 downwards.
GGAGATAAGACTACCACTGGTGCAATGGATAAGTTTGGGAGCTACTGAGATGAGAATTTTTAAAAATGTATTGATATGTTTTTTTGTTTATTATTCTCACTGTTGAAAAGATGTAGAAGAATAAAAAATATTTACCCAGGAGTTGTCCAAGCCTGTTCCATTCTTATTCCTTGGAAGTAAAGTTATGACCAACCTAGACAGCATATTAAAAAGCACAGACATTACTTTGTCAACAAAGGTCTGTCTAGTCAAGGCTATGGTTTTTCCAGTGGTCATGTATGGATGTGAGAGTTGGACTACAAAGAAAGCTGAGCACTGAAGAATTGATGCTTTTGAATTGTGGTGTTGGAGAAGACTCTTGAGAGTCCCTTGGACTACAAGGAGATCCAACCAGTCCATCCTAAAGGAGATCAGTCCTGGGTGTTCATTGGAAGGACTGGTATTGAAGCTGAAACTCCAATACTTTGACCACCTGATGTGAAGAGCCGACTCATTGGAAAAGACCCTGATACTGGGAAAGATTGAGGGCAGGAGGAGAAGGGGACGACAGAGGATGAGATGTTTGGATGGCATCACTGACTCAGTGGACCTGGGTTTGGGTGGACTCCAGGAGTTGGTGATGGACAGGGAGACCTGGTGTGCTGCAGTTCATGGAGTTGCAAAGAGTCGGACACGACTGAGCGACTGAACTGAACTGACTGAACTGTCCCATTTAAGTCTGAACAGCCTTCATGCTTCATCATTAAGGGACTTTGGATCTGCAGCAGACCTGACAGTAACCACATATCTACCCTGTTTGGCGCTGTACCACAGAAACCCCAGATTCTCACAATTCCTCATTTTGTTCTATTTCCCACCTTCCTCACAAGGATACATTCAGCTTCTTAATTATACCAGGCCCCTCAGTTATACCAGGCCTTTTGTACATGCAGTTCCCTCTGCCTGTGATACTTGTATTCCTCAGCTTACTTAGCTAGAATCTTCTTTCAGTTTAGGTCTGAAGTTAAATGTAGGGTTGCCAGATAAAATATAAGATGCCCAGCCAAACTCATATCTCAGATAAGCAGCAAATGTCTCTTTTGAATAAATATCTTCCAAATATTGCACGGCAAAAAATTACCCATTGCTTACCTGAAATTCACAATTAGTGGTACACCTTGTATTAATTTTTTATATATAAGTGTAGACTGATAAGCAATTGTAGGAAATAATACAGAGATACTGTATACTCTTCATCCAGCTTCTCCCAGTGGTAATATCTGGTATAACTATAGTATAATAGCACAACTAAGAAACCGACAATGATACAATCCAATGATTTTATTCAAATTTCACCAGTTTTACAAACACTGTGTGTGTGTGTGTGTGTGTATGTAGTCTATGCACTTTTACCAAGTGTAGATTTATGCACCAACCACAATCAAGATACATACCAGTTCCATCATGAGGATTCATATTACTGTTTAGAGCCATAGCCACACTCTCTCTTCCTCCTTCCCTAAGCCCTGGCAGTCACTAATCTGTCCCCTCGCTAAATATCTTTGTTAAGAGATGAACATTTCTAATAGTTCAATTCTTACTTTAACATATATTGGGAAAATGTGCTGTACTTAGTCACTCAGTTGTGTCCAGCTCTTTGTGACCCCATGGACTGCAGCCCGCCAGGCACCTTTGTCCATGGGATTCTCCAGGCAAGAATACTGGAGTGGGTTGCCATCCTTTCCTCCAGGGGATCGTTCCAACTCAGGGATCGAACCCAGGTCTCCCACATTGCAGGCGGATTCTTTACCACCTGAGCCACCCAGAAGCCCAAGAATACTGGACTGGGTAGATTATCCCTTCTCCCGGGGATCTTCCCAACCCAGGAATTGAAGCAGGGTCTCCTGTATTGCAGGCAGATTCTTTACCTGTTGAGCTACTAAGGAAAATGTATACTTTATAATCATCGATTTCAGAGATATTGCTTAGGATGAAGGTAACTTAGGTATTTGAGTTTTGTAAAAGAGTCAGCTTAAAGAAACATAGTGAGTAAGCAATAATTCCAATGATGCATAGCTATAAGAAAAATTGTAGAGGTGGTGGGTGAGGTGTTAGGAAACAGAACATTTAAACCAGATAGAAGAAGTAGATTGAATGGAGGGAAACCATCTGTTCATCTCTTTTTAATTCTAAAGGTTACCCTTAAATGTGAGCTGGGCATCCCAAGCCAGTACCTCTAATCCAGTTTCCAGGGCTCAGTTGCAAATTCGGCCAATTATCCCCATACATTTGAGCAAACCTAAGTGATTAAGTACAAGATAGCTCAGATATACTCTGGCTGATTCTCTGTGAATAGAATAGAAATTACCATGTGGCAAGCAGAGCCTAAACTTCTGAAGTTTTTGTTAGACATAGTTTGGTTTTTCCACTTGTAATTCATATTCAGTTCTTAAAGAATCAAAGGGAAAAAATAAGGTAGAAATTAGCATACCTGAGCATATTCTAACATAAGGGCTAAGGAGAGGAGTTTGCATAAATCTGCAAAAATTATTTGTATCTTCATATGCAAAAAGGGGGAGGAAGAAGCAGGGCTGAAAATATATATGATCATGTGGGTGGAAGGTATTCTTATTGCTTGTTTTATTCTTCCTGTAGGTATAATAACAAAGGAAATAGTTTAAAAAGAAAGCTTAAGTACAGATATTTTACTATTTTCTTCATCAAGAAAATAGTATTGCATTTAGTATTGCAGCTTTTGTGTTAATTATAATAGAATCTCTACCCCCAATGTATCTATTTATCTTCTGTCTGTTAAACTAAAACCACAACAGGGAATCTACAGTGAGTTTTCATCCAGAAGAAATACAACATAATTCCATTAAACACCACTTTCTACCCTCCTGTACACAAAGTAGCCATTCAATAAATATTTGTTGTCTCCTGCATTGATTTAACTTAGAATAATGTTTTACTAGTTTTAACAGTGAATCTTAAAGTTACAAATTGTTTCATATCCTAGTGAATTTGAATTTTATGAAAACTATTACCACTAGAGTTATTTTAAATTTTTATTTGTGTTTTCATTTCCTATGAACTTCTAAATGACAATGAAATTAAATGAAAAATTCCTCTTACGCACTGACTTACAACATTAAGAACAAATCTAATCTTTGATTTGAACTAGATTCACTCCACAATTTCAGTACTCTTTCTTAAAAAATTAACTTAGACAGCTTTTACTGAAAATACACAGCAGAAATGGGATGGTGATACAGTTAGCGTAATCTTTAACACAAGCTATTCTAATTCTGGCTCTTAATATAAAATAACAATTTTGTATTCGAGAGTCTTCCTGCATCCTAATTAGAAGCACCATGTTACTATATATCCAGAGGCTATATCTGTAATATTTATCACTGCATTAATTCATAGAAGTTTCCCCCTGAATATTATGAAGACAGTCAGTGCATATTTTCTTTCAGAAAAATGTGTCTGGAGTTTCTCAATGGCTATTTAAGGAAAGAAAAAAAAAAACCTTCATTTCATGTTCTAAATTTTATAAACCAGACTTCTATAACATTCTTCTTATTGGAAATTTGAAGAATGGGAAGTGATTATTCTCCAGAGGAAAAAGTACAGTGAGGATGGCTTAAATGTCGATTTCTCACTAAATAGAAGGACTATTGATACCAGGGTAACTCTCACTTTAAAATCTGGTGGAGGTAAAGGGAAAAACTTTACTAAGAGTACTAGTAGGGTTAGCATGTTTAAATGCTAAATGCAATAGCTATTTATAAGAAAAAACTTGTAGCATTTATTCCACATCCAGTACCAGAATTGTGTTAGGAAGGAAAATGCAAGTGTAACTCTAGTTTGACACTTCATCATAATATTTAAAGGAGTCACAGAGAGAAATGGGTTCTCCTGGAAGAATTTCTTGCCTTTTCTATCCTGCTAATTAATAGGCTAAACATAACTAGATTGGCAAGGCTGAATCCATTTCCTCCCAAGGATGGATTGAACTTCTGGCTGTGTTTATTGACAAAGCATTTGCAAGTCCACTAGACCTGCCAGGTTGTGCCCAGTTTACAGATAAAGGGTGGCTTTGGGTCACATCAACAGTTTTCTCAGGTTGTCCTACCCTGAAGACATTACAACAAAACAGGCGGGGAGGATGGACTCGACTCTTTTATACACATACACAGAGACATGCCTGCACACACACACACATACCCTCAAATTTGCTGGGGAAGAGTTTAAAGAAACTGAGCAAGTCCTCTAAAAGGATGAAAAGGCAGCTAATAATTTACTCCCTAGAAGTCTGTCAGGAGGCATAAATCAATGACACTCATGCCAATGCAGCATCTCTCTTGCATTGAACCCTCCAACACCATTACTGTGTCAGAGCAAAAACAAGGAAATGACTAGATCAAAACAGCCAGGGCTGAGGACATTTATCTTAGTCATTAGTGCACAGGAAGGTGACATTATATAAGATCAGATTGCTATGTACTCAGAAATCTGAAAATCAATTTCTTCAGATGCATGAAATAGAAACTTGATAAACATCTATTGCATTTCTGGTATTCGGTATTTATCATGGACTCAAAATTAAATTCACTTTCTTGAAGAGTTTCTCCACTCCCTAGTCATAATAATCCTGATCCTTCCTGAACAATCCTCTGCAACCCTCGAACCTAGCCCCTAATATCCTCATCCGCCACTCATCCCCACTACCAAATCTCTGCCATTTCCCACCTTACCATATTTTTCCTGATGAGGATAAATTTTACCTGGACAATTTAAATTATAATTTCTCCAGGGAGATTACAAACCATAGTGACTTAAGATACTACTCCTTTTACTGTGCTTCATGAAGTCATTTTCCCTGCTACTTTATTTTAGAAACTGGGATTAGTAATTTAATGTGAAATTCTTTCTTGAATGTCAGTTCTGCTCATTGAGCTTTCCTGGTGACTTCAGTTAAGTTCAGTCACTCAGTCGTGTCAGACTCTTCGACCCCATGAGTCGCAGCACGCCAGGCCTCCCTGTCCATCACCAACTCCCGGAATTCACTGAGACTCACGTCCATCGAGTCAGTGATGCCATCCAGCCATCTGATCTTCTGTTGTCCCCTTCTCCTCCTGCCCCCAATCCCTCCCAGCATCAGAGTCTTCTCCAATGAGTCAACTCTTCGCATGAGGTGGCCAAAGTACTGGAGTTGTCAGCTTTAGCATCATTCCTTCCAAAGAAATCCCAGGGCTGATCTCCTTCAGAATGGACTGGTTGGATCTCCTTGCAGTCCAAGGGACTTGCAAGAGTCTTCTCCAACACCATAGTCCTGGTGACTTAGCAGTAAATAAACTGCCTGCAATGCAGGAGACCCAAGTTTGATCCCTGGGTCAGGAAGATCCCTTGGAAAGAAAAATGGCAACCCATTCCTGTATTCTTTTTTTTTTTTAATTTTGTTTTATTTTTAAACTTTAAAATATTGTATTAGTTTTGCCAAATATCGAAATGAATCCGCCACAGGTATACATGTGTTCCCCATCCTGAACCCTCCTCCATCCTCCCTCCCCATACCATCCCTCTGGGTCGTCCCAGTGCACCAGCCCCAAGCATCCAGTATTGTGCATCGAACCTGGACTGGCGACTCATTTCATACATGATATTATACATGTTTCAATGCCATTCTCCCAAATCTTCCCACCCTCTCCCTCTCCGACAGAGTCCATAAGACTATTCTATACATCAGTGTCTCTTTTGCTGTCTCATACACAGGGTTATTGTTACCATCTTTCTAAATTCCATATATATGCGTTAGTATACTGTATTGGTGTTTTTCCTTCTGGCTTACTTCACTCTGTATAATAGGCTCCAGTTTCATCCACCTCATTAGAACTGATTCAAATGTATTCTTTTTAATGACTGAGTAATACTCCATTGTGTATATGTACTACAGCTTTCTTATCCATTCATCTGCTGATGGACATCTAGGTTGCTTCCATGTCCTGGCTATTATAAACAGTGCTGCGATGAACATTGGGGTACATGTGTCTCTTTCCCTTCTGGTTTCCTCAGTGTATATGCCCAGCAGTGGGATTGCTGGATCATAAGGCAGCTCTATTTCCAGTTTTTAAGGAATCTCCACACTGTTCTCCATAGTGGCTGTACTAGTTTGCATTCCCACCAACAGTGTAAGAGGGTTCCCTTTTCTCCACACCCTCTCCAGCATTTATTACTTGTAGACTTTTGGACCACAGCCATTCTGACTGGCGTGAAATGGTACCTCATAGTGGTTTTGATTTGCATTTCTCTGATTCTTGCCTGGAGAATCCCATGGACAGAGGAGCCTGGTAGGGAGCAGTTCATGGGGTCGCTAAGAGTCAGACACTACTGAGTGACTAAGCACTCACACACACAACGTCTATTCCAAAGAAATTTCTCTTAGGGTTGAGTTTTCTATTGTTTAGCCCTATGCTATACTTGGAATGTAATCTTGTAGGCTATGAAAAGTCCCCAAGAACTACAATACCATGTGCCCTTGGCCATGCCAGATTACCTTCTCTTTGTAATAAAGCCAAAGTTAAATTCCGTCCGAATGGTAGGTAGATCCACATTCAGGCTTTGGTGGGATTTTTTTTTTGCTGTGTTTGGACTACCACGATGCTGTGCTCAGTTGTTTTGGACATGGTCTACTGTTTAGCTTCCATTGCTACTCTTATCTTGATTTTTTTTGCTAGAGTTTGAACTAGGCATTTTAAGATGGAAAAAGACAGTCTGAGGAGGTCGTGAGTTTAACTACACCTCATTAGCTAATTAGAATCAAGTTTCTTGAACCAGCACTAACTTTTGAAAAAAAAAAAAAAAATACATCTTAAGGTCTGAAAGAATTAAGAATCCAGAGATGCCGAATTTACTCCCTAGGAGTGGTTTGGGGCCTGGGAGAATTTTGACTCATTATAGTTTTTAACTTTCTGTCTGAAGGAGCAGTTCACACGGAGGCAGACAGACGGAACAGAGCCTTCATTAGAGCCGAAACACGCATTGCGAGCACCCTTTATGTCTGACAGAGGCCAGCTAAAGAGAGTGCAGTTCTAAATTATACTTCTCACAATGCTTCCCAAAGCGAACATGGCAAATGGATTCAATTCTTTTAAACCAAATTGGATATCCGAAAATAAATTCAAACAACCAACCTAGTTTTATGTGTTCCTTTTCCATAATTTCACTGCATTCTCATTATTTGAATTGAGTTAGATCAAATTGAAGATAAAACACCTTAACACAAATTTGTAGAATGAGTTTTTAAAAGAGAGCAAAGGAGACTTGTTTTGAGATGGAGAGATAGCTTACCTATATTCGAATATCATTTGTTTTCATAATGTTTCACTGTCTAGCAATGGTGGCTTTTGTTATGAAAATAAAGCTGAGAAAATCTGAGTTTAGGAGTGAGACGTCACAGAACATAGTAAGATATTATCAGATGCCCACATGAAAAAACTTAGAGCAGACTAAGAAGAAAGTGCCTTTTTCTTATGCATTTCAAGATTACTGAGAATAATTGAAATTCTAGGCAGAGGTATATTTTTCAGACTTGGCACAAAATCTGTGTAGACACACACACACAGCACACACACAAACACACTTACTAGCTGGACAACCAGTCCAGTCAGCCTCAGGGGAGTTTTATCCATGAGAGAACAGGAACCATCGCCCTTTGGAACATATGTTTCTAGGGGAGAATTGCCACACAGACTGTGCAATGTGCTTAGTCACTCAGTCGTGTCTGACTCTTTGTGACTCTGGACTGTAGCCTGCCAGGCTCCTTTGTCCATGGAATTCTCCAGGCAAGAATGCTGGAGTGGGTTGCCGTTTCCTTTTCCAGGGGATCTTCCCAACACAGGGATCAAACCCAGGTCTCCAGCATTACAGGCGGATTCTTTACCATCTGAGCCACCGGGGAAGCCCATACTACATAGACTAGAATGACTCATATATCTAACCAAAGTTTATGAATGAATTCTAGTGTGGGATCTGCTGAAAGTGTTGCATTTATCTTGATTTTGGAATCAACATTTTTATTTCATTGAAGTGTTTCCCTATTGTATTAATATGTATAAAATCCTCTTAAGAATGTGTAAATAGTATCTATTTCTTTATTGAAACAAGAAACATATATTGAAAAATTACTGAGCACCAGGCACTATCTTCCATATGTAATGAAAGCATGGATAAAAAAAACAAACAAACAAACACAGTCACTACCCTCGGAATCATACGTTCCAGGAGGGCCACAGGATATAATGAACTGAGGAATAATGTGAGTGCTGTGGGAGCCGTGTGTAGATGGCATAGAAGATCGGGTTAAGAACAACCAACTCTGCCTCCATGGGATAAGTACAGGGGAAGGCTTCCATTGGTGGAAGGAGGGGAGTGGTGGTATCTAAACCAAACTTTGGAGGATGAGACTTGGTACCTGGAAAACACTGGTTGCATGAAAGACAAGGTAAGAAGGGGCTTGATTTAGCACAAAACCAGGAGCCATCAATGGCTGTCATAGAGGCAAACACAGAGCCTAAGGGGAAGGAGGAAAGAAGGGTGGGGGCAGTCAGATGGGAAATTGTTGGACATGCCTGGCTGCTCCGTCATCTTTTATTATACTCAGCATCTATCTGAGGACCCCCATAAAGGTGGTTGGAGGTGTCTGGCAAATCCTCAGGAATGGTGGGAGAAAAAGGCAATCCAGGCAGAGCAAACAGCCTCTCAAAGGCAAAACTTTGCAGCGTAATCAGGGAAACTGCGAGTGGTAGTGGCGACTTGAGTGTGAAGCATGGGCCTGAGGCACAGGGCCAGAGCCCTACCTACTGGAAGGCCTGTGACGGGAATCAACCCCCTCTCCCCCCAGAGCATGGCAAGGGCTCCCAGGGGCAGTGAGAGACTGAAGGCCTTAACAGTCCGCACTTCTCAAAACGAGCCACCCTGCTAATGATGAAACTGCTTCAGCAGAACTTTGCTGTTGACTTTTAAGCTTCCCAAGCAAATACTTCAGAGAGTATCAAAGCCATTGCCAAAAACAGGTCCTTAAACAATTGGACAAAACTCCTGTTGGTACATCACATCATGTAGGCTTAAAATTGTGTAATCTGTATAAAATCCACAAGGCAGCCTAGAAAATAGGTAGGTGACTAAGAGATACTAAGGTACATTTATGAAAGAGTCCCTTGGTAGAGGAAATAAAAATGCAAGCATTGTGAGCTGAAGCGCGCGTGGACTTTCATATGCGCGCGTGGACTTTCATATGGTATTCGAGTCAAATGTCTATATAACTTAGTACTCATCAATCTTTTAAAGGACGAGACTGAAAAGAACATGATTATATGCTAATAGGTTTCAGAGTCGCATAAAATGGTGTGAGATTTCATTTTCCATAAAAGAAATGAGGATTACTGATCTCTTACATGTAACAGGAATGAATCTAGTCCTTGCCCTGCCTCTGATGGGTCATGTGACCTTGAGAAAGTTACTTAACCATCTTGAACCTCTGTGTCTTTTATTTTTGTAGTGGCAACGATACCAGCTGTCTGCCCACTTAATCAGTTAGTGTGAAAATTAAAAGATGCCATCTATAACAGATAACATGTATAGTAAACTGTAGGATACATCGTAAATATAGAGTCTAAGCAAAATAACTGGAAATTGTTGTTGTTATTGTTTAGTTGTTCAGTTAGGTCCAACTCTTTTGCAGCCCCATGGACTGTGGTCCACCAGCCTCCTCTGTCCATGGGATTTCCCAGGCAAGAATACTGGAGTGAGTTGCCATTTCCTCCTTCAGGGTATCTTCCCAACCCAGGGACCTAACCCAAGTCTCCTGCATTGGTAGGCAGGTTCTCTACCACTGAGTCACCAGGGAAACCCAACTAGAAATTAGAACAGAATAAAAATGCAGTGTCAGGGTGGGGAATGGCTGATCAGTCAGAAAGAAGCTTGTTCCTTAAAGCAATAATCAAAGGACTGTATGCTTCTCTAAGAAAATCTGTCCTTTAAAAGAACAAGTCATCTGATGCATGAGTAGGTAGCTCTTATAAAGTGAAAGCCGATCTCGTCTCAAGCAGACATTGTGAATGGCAAGCCTGTTGTAAAAAACAAAGACCCACAGGTGTGACTTTTGTGTACCTTCCTGGTTGCAAAGAGTCGGACACAACTGAGCAACTGAACAACAATTTGTTTGCTAGCTGACAATACACATGCGGAGGTGACAGGCCAGGGCGGGTTTAATAAATGACACCTTGGAGCAAACACATACCCAGAAATTTTCATTGCCAAATAATGCATGACTGGACAAATGTAAATACCTGGACCCAAAGGAGCCCTCCCTGCTTGTCTAAAGATGTTCAATGCAAACATCATAAGGAACCCCTGGGACCATTAACCTTCTTCTACTTTCTTTAAAATTTATAAGCACGTAGCCTTACAGCTTAGATTTTAGCAGAGCATCAGCAGTATCTTGTAAAGGGGAAATGTCAGTTTAAAAATTTGCATATAATGATATTCACTTTTTATAATGCATAGGTCTATGAGTTTTAACAAATGCAGAGATCTTGTGACCACCACGACAAACAGGGAAACAGACCCTTTTCAATATCTTTTGTGGTCAAAGTCCTCCCTATCCCTAATCCCTGGTCATCTCTGATCTGTCCTCCATTTCTATAGTGTTGCCTTTTTCAGAATGTCACCTAAATGGAGTTATTCAGCATGTGGTTTTTTGCTGGTTTAGGTTTTGAGCTTTTTCAAGTTATTATAAAAATGCCCCTAGACCAGGGCATCAAAAGAAAGCTAAGCTCAGATCCAGCTGGAGATGGGGCTGGTTTTAGTGAGCCCTGTGCCTCCCCCTTCATTCTTTGTTGCATCAGGCTGACAGGAGTTATATTTTCATAAATGTTTTTTGCATTGGGTTTTTCTTCTCTAGGGCATCAGTAGCTTGTCATGGGCACAGCCAGACATTATTCTGCAGTCTTTTACTGACCACTTGTTTTCAAATCAGGATGTGGTGTATACAGTGCTGGTGATTCAGAGCTGAGAGACCCTGGTCTCTGCTATCAAGAGGCAAAAAATTCTCCATTAACTGCTCCCTGGTGTCAGGTGTGTGCTACGGAATTCTCAATTCTTTTCAAACAACATCTGGCTTATTTTCACTTTTATATATTTAATATTTGAGCATGTGTTATATGCCAAGCACCTTTCTTGACATTTGGAATAAAATAGTGAGCAAATACAGAAAAACCTGTCTTTAAAAAAAAAACTCCTATCTTAATGGAATTTATAGTCCAACTGGTGGAAACAAATAATAAAACACTCAGTTCAGTTCAGTTGCTCAGTTGTGTCCAACTCTTTGTGACCCCATGGACTGCGGCATGCCAGGCTTCCCTGTCCATCACCAACTCCCGGAGTTTACTCAAACTCATGTCCATTGAGTCGTTGATGCCATCCAACCATCTCATTCTCTGTTGTCCCCTTCTCCTCCTGCCCTCAATCTTTCCCAGCATCAGGGTCTTTTCAAATGAGTAAAACATTTTTCAAATTAATAAAACATTAATATAATAAGTAAACTAAGTGCTATGTTGGAAAGTGAAGAATACTATGGAAAAAAAGAAAGTAAAATGAAAGAATGGAGTGCTCGGGGAAGGTAAAATTGCTATTTAAATGATTTATTTTAAGAAAAGGTGGCATTTCCTTGACAAAGGTAAGAAGATTAGTTATAAAGTTATCTAGTGAAAGAGCATTCTAGGCAGAAGGCATTTCTCATGCCTCTGAGGAAGGAGCATGCCCAGAGTGTCAAAGGAAGAGGAAGAAGGACAGACTGGTTGGAGGTGACAGAGCACAGGGGTAGGAGATGAGATCATAGAATTAATTAGGGGCTGGGTAATGAGAGCATGTGGGACCAAGTCAACCATTACAAAGTGTCTAGTTTTCACTCTGAGGGCTATAGGAGCTTTTGCAGGGTTTTGAGAGGAGGCCTTGCTTCACCTGACTCACATTTTATAAGGATCTCTCTGGAAAGTGTTTTGACAGTAGATTGTGGGAAGCCATGGGAATCTATTGTGGTGTTCCTGGAGAGAAATGAGGTTGTAAGGACAATGGTTATTAGCAGTGGAGGTCAGAAAGTTGAATTTAGGATATATTTTTAAGGCACATCCAACATGATTCTCTGAGTTTGTATGTGAGTTCTGATTTTTTAAAAAGACTATTCAAAAATGACTTTATTTATTTGGGGCCTGAGGAACTGAAAGGTTGGAATTCCCATCAAGTGAGTAAGGACAAGGCATGAATATAATATTACTTGGAGAGAGAAGATCAGGACATATTGAGTGTTAAGACAGATATTAGATATCCTTGCAGATCTGGTAGAGAAGTACGAGCTAGAGATGTACATTTGAGAATTCTTGGTGTAGAGATGACATTTAAAGTTATATGACTAGATCACACAGAGTAAGTCTCAGATCATCTTCCTGTCTTGGGTTTAATAGCTAAACTGAACTAGAAGCCTGAAATGAGATAGGAAAACCTCCTTCTCTCAGAAATTCATTGTCTCTTACAGTTTGGTCTGGGTTTTTCTGACTAGCAGTTCCCCCTCCCTCCCTTCTTCCTCCCACTGTGTCTTCTTATCATCAACATCACCAACCTCCTCCATTTAAAGAAAAGGAAGAGAAACAGAGAGAGAAGAGGAAAGAGGGAAGGGAAAGAGTTTTTATACTACTGATCATATAGTCATATATGATCATATATGATCATATAATCCTACTTCTTATTTTCACAATGTAATATATATACATATATATATATACATACACACATATATATGTACACACATATATATGTAGTGACTGACGAGCAACTTATCCATATATATGTATGTATAAAAATTAGTTAACAATGAAAAAATTTTTGATTATTTATATATCTAAAGAACCAAGGAGATAAAATGGACAGTTTTATTTATCTGTTTTATATTGGAGTATAGTTGATTAACACGTTAGTTTCATGTGTACAACAAAGTGATTCAGTTATACATATACATGTATCTATTCTTTTTCAGTTCTTTTCCCAATTAGGTTGTTACAGAATATTGTGCAGAGTTCCCTGTGCTAAACAGTAGGTCTTTTGTTGGTTATCGATTTTAAATATAGCTATGTGTACATGTCAATCCAAACTCCTTCTTAACTTCCCTTAACCCCTGGTAACCATACATTCATTCTCTAAGTCTTTGCATCTGTTTCTGTTTTGTAAATAAGTTCATACATATCATTTTTGAAAGGTTCTACATAAAAGCGATGTCATATGATGTTTCTCATTCTCTGACTTGCTTCATTCAATATGACACTCTCTAGGTCCATCCATGTTGCTCAAATGCCATTATTTCATTCTTTGTAGTGGCTGAGTAATGTATTTTCCCACTTTCAAATTTCATTGAAAAGGGCGATGAAGAATGTTTGTTGTGAAAGAGAAGGCAGCCAGTGAGTTTTACTAAAGAACTTTGTACAGCATGAGGAGACAGTTGTTTACTTCCGTTTCACTTTCAAATCCTCAAGTGTCTGGACTTTTAAAGTTACCCAATAAGGTCAAGATTCAGCAATAAGGCAGGCTTTTCATAATGTGATATATGATTAGCTACATTTTACCAAGAACTGCTTTTTCTCCCCCTGAAACCACAACCTGTCTCACAGATGAGCTGGAATCGTGTGGAAAGTGTTGCTGTATGCACTGTCCTGAAGTAACTATTTCCTCTCCACTCCACTGGATGCCCACAGGAACACCAGGGAGACCCAGGATCTCCTGCCCACGGAATAGAGCCCAGCGTTTGCACATCTGACCATAAACCTGTCATCCCTGGCATGAACATGTATAAGTATTGGTCAGGGGAACCTTTACCTACCTCTCGCCCTGCACGTGGCCTCTCTCCAGATTGCTTTCTCTACATCACTGGGACCTGCGGGCTGATCCCTCCACAGAACTTTTGCCTCGCTGCTTCTTCCACCCTCACCATCATTGATGCTGATCACCTTCTCCTGTACCAGGATGAATGGGTCCTTCTGCAGAAAATTGCAGACAGAAGCCTAGTTCAAAAAGCCTCCATTTAACACTCACTTCTTACCCCATTTCCCTCTCCTCCATCTCAATTTCCTTCTTTTGAATGTTCTCAATTACAACTTTTCTGAAATTAAACTCATATTACTCTTCTTAGTTTAAGTGTATTACCTTGGCCATGACCAAGGTCTGGCTTAGGGAAAGTTAACAAGGAAAATAAAGAGCCGCCGTAAGATTAAGTTCATTAAAAAGTGAAAAGAGTAGATTGAAAGATTTAAAAAAGAAAATTGACATAATAAATAAGTAAATCACTTTAATAAATAATAGTTTTTTTATGTAGGTGTAAGAAAGTAAAAAATAATCAAGGACCTTGTCTTTTGATAGTAAGCAACATTTCCTCTTTCATAAGGAGCAGAGTGAAGCATAGAGAGATGATAAATGAGCACAACAGCTGCTGCGTTGGCTCAAAAGCTAGTAATGTGATAGTAATGAACCCAAAGGATGATGGGCCCTTGCAGGTTGCCCAATAATGAAATATTGAGTAAATACCACAGCAATTGTTCCTCCCCACCAGACAAATACACATCTGTGCAAGTGGCCATCTGGCAGGATTTGGTAGATGAAATTGTCATACTTCATTATCTGAGTTTCTGTGAGACCCCTAACAAAACATTCACCAGCCCTATCACCCCCACAACAACTATTTTTATATAAAAACAAGACAATTACCTGGTATCTCTGCTAACATTTGGTCAGCTCATTTCAAGGGTGGTATTCAGGATTGCAAATTGACATTGTCTCACTGGAGGTCATTTGTTTGGTGTTATTTAGCCCTATTCTGGGCTTTCCTGGTGACTCAGTGGCAAAGAGCCCACCTGATATGCAGGAGATTCAGGTTCAGTTACTGGGTCTGGAAAATCCCCTGGAGAAGGAAATGGTAACCCACTCCAGTATGGTTGCCTAGGAAATCCCATGGACAAAGGAGCCTGGTGGGCTACAGTCCATGGGGTCGCAAAGAGTCGGACATGACTTAGCAACAAAAAAGCCCTATTCTGACAGAAAACATAAAGGTATAGTTTTTAATATTAATAATGGGTTCTATTTTTACTAGGTGCCTGGAGAAGAATAAAAAATACCTGAATCCAAGTAGGAGAATAGGTGGAAATTCTTCAACTTTTGTTTAATGAAAACTGAATTCCTTTAGACAAGCTAGTTCTAAAACAGCTACCTCTTGCTCTTTCTCAGAATGCTAAATAACTATTTTGCATATTGCTGGTTTCAATAATAGTTTAATACAGAAATTTGGAACTTTCCAAAGAAGGGACACTTTTTACTGTTCTCCGTTGTTAGCACATCTTGCTATCATCACTCTACTTTTCATTGATTTCGAGATAAGAATTGCATATTAGCAAAGCTAGGAAACAGGGATTTGTAGTTTGATGCAGACTTCTAAATGGTCAATAAACATAATCTATGAAAATGTTATTAATAGAAGTTGAGGACATAGTAGACACTCAAAAGTACTTCCTGATTTGTTGTGAAGGACCCTGTGGTCTAAAGGAAATGGATTTCCTAGAACTATTGGTATAGGAATTAAAACTGCATATAATAAATGGAACTCCCAGACAAAGAAATCTTTGTTCTTGTTCCTTTCACTGCAAAGGAGAAGTTGTAGGAGTCTGTGTCTAGCACCTAGTAGGTACTCCATGAACATTTCTTCAATGAATCTATAACAGAAAATATTTATAATATACTCCCTGTGGCTCTCCCAGAGGTACTATTTCCTCAGCTCTACTGCTAGAGATTTAAAATTGTTCTGCAGTTTGTAATGGAAAGAAATGGAATGGCACCTCTACAATTTGGGAGGCAGAAATGAGAGCTACAGCTAGTGCAGAGAGTCAGACAGAGCAATGTGGAAGTGACTCATGAGTTAAAATTCATCATAGATCCTCCAATTGACTAATTAATCCACCCATCATTCAAGAGTTTATGTGGCTCTTTCCCTCTAGTTCAGTTCAGTTCAGCTCAGTCACTCAGTCGTGTCCGACTCTTTGCTACCCCATGAACTGCAGCACCCCAGGCCTCCCTGTCCATCACCAACTCCTGGAGTCCACCCAAACCCATGTCCATTGAGTCACTGATGCCATCCAACCATCTCATCCTCTGTCATCCCCTTCTCCTGCCCCCAATCTTTCCCAGCATCAGGATCTTTTCCAATGAGTCAGCTCTTCCCATCAGTTGGCCAAAGTATTGGTGTTTCAACTTCAACATCAGTCCTTCCAATGAATACCCAGGACTGATCTCCTTTAGGATGGACTTGTTGGATCCAGACAGTGCTTTTCAAAGTCATAGTCATTGGATACTTTATAGCTAATATAGATTTGTGTACAGGATGGGGGTATATGTCCATTCATTGTCTTAAATGTCCTGGTTTGTTCATAATGTTTCAAAACCATTTCAGTGCAAAATGAAACACTTCATAGGCTCAGAGTAAAGTATCCTATATATTCTGGCTCTTAATCTGGTATTTAGTCTTATGTCAAGAATTGAACCTGGCAGTGATGTTGTGGAGTGATGCCTGTATTGTACTGAATTCATTACCATCTACACACCCTGAAGGGCGAAGGATGTAGGCAGGTACCCAACTCAAGAGATGAGTCTTGACAGGACTGTCTTCTAATATAAAGTATAATCATCTTGGTCTGTCTCTTGTGATATCATCCTATTGACTGATATTTTGCTTTTAGAATATTCTCTAACAGAAGCTGTATGTTACATGTTGTTAAATATGTTGCTCTGTTAGAGGGTAGTGTTTTGAGATGTGCTAAAGTTTTTGAGAGTGGTTGTAGAGTGCTGGGGCGTATGATGCATATCACCACTAAGTGTGTAAAACCGCACCCACTCTGCTACTCTTTGTCCCTTTGTCTTGATCACTTTCTCATATTTTATATATTTATTAGTTATTGTCCCTTGCTCACACTAGAATGTAAGGTCCATGAGGGCAGGCAATTTGTCTGCCTGTTTACCAATTCACCCTGGTGTTTAAATCCTGACATAGGATGAACACTTAAAACATTTGTTGAATTAATAAACAATGTATTCTGTGATAATCCTAAATCTGAGCATGGATTTCTTTGCTCTCATGCTTTCTCTGTGCACTCTTTTGAATTATTTCGCTGGTTGCTCTGATCCAAAACCATCCATCGGGATCCAGATGTGTGATTTGGTTGAATCAGTCACCTCTCTTCTTTGTGATGTGACTTCTAGCTAAACAACTCTATTAATAGCTCATCCCATTGCCTGATGTGTCCTCAGGTTGGCCTCCGGTGGCCTCATGTTGGCCAAAAGCAATGGCTTCTGTGCTTCAGCTCCCTCTTACACTGGACAGAGTGAATTACCATCTTGTCTCACTGTCACTCTCGCCTTTAGCCAAGGACCACTCTCTCTTGGTTTTTAATTTGTCTTTCCACCCTGGTCCTCTTGGCAGGCTTTTCTGTACTGAGGGATTCTAACAACCACTTAAACTTAATGGAAGTTGGAACAGCACAGTAAACAAGAACTCAAGCATTTAATTTGTGCAAATATGGGTTCAAATCCTGGTGTCAGCACTTGCCAGTTTGTGCCCTTGGACAAGTTACTTAATCTTCCCGACCTCTCAGTTTCCTTATCTGTAAAAATGAGTTAGTGATAATATTCATTTCACATAGTGGCATAGAGTAATCCTTCAATAACCATTGCCTCTTGATATTACTGGCAATTTGTGTCTAGACATGCCTCCCCAGGCTGATACATCTGCTGACTCTCTGGACCCATCTCTCATGGGCCCCACTCATTTTAAAGTTAAGAATCATCTGGCAAAAGCAGAGCTGCCTGTCTCCTCGCCCATATCTCCCTCCATGACCAATAACCTAGGGGTTACCCACCTGTAGTTTGCAGGGGACAACAATATTTAAAAAGACATTTTTTTGATAGGGGAAAAAGTTTACATTATAAAAATGCTAATTTTTACTTAATAATTAATGACCTTTAGAAAATACTAGTTTCTCCTATCTCCATGATTTTACTAAAAGTATTTTAATTCCCCCCCAAATCTAGAAAGGATAAAATCTTGTAGTACGGAATGAATAGTCCTTCTCCAAAAAGAGCATCTAGCAACTGTATCTGTACTGTGCCATCTATGAATTTGCATCCTTACCTATTGTGCTGCCTTTCTGTTTGTTTGTTTTTCTCATTTCAATGGAGACTGGTGAAAATTTTGTACAGAAAAGCACTGGGTGACAGTCTGGCATTTGAAATCCCATCTTTATCGTGTCAAAACTATCTCAAGATACTTTGAAATCTTCTAGGGAAGATTCTGTAGCCTCCTTTAAATATTCTCCTACCATCTGTCAGAAATGTTAATCCCATTTGAAACCTAATGACCTGTATGTTGTAATTTACTTTAGTTCACTTGAGTATCTCCTCAAATACTCCATCAAATAATAGATACACACCTACATACTAGACACTTTGCTTGCATAATCTACATAGAATTGGGGCATAGATCCATAATCCAGACAAAACCCCATAGACCATCTTCCAGACAAAATTTGTTCAAAGGCCAGAATTTTTTTCCATCTCACATAGAATTGAGACTTCACTCCCACCAGCTAGCTTCACCCGAAATGCCCTCAGTCCCAGAACATCCTGAAGAGATGGTATAATCAGATATGCTCAATAATGCAAGAAGTAATAACTGCTCAAACAATATAAAGAATGTCACAAGACAGCATATGATTAATTGCCAAATTAATGGTATTGAAAATCTATGCCTCAGTAGCCCAGAATTAGTGAGTGCTCACTGATGGCTTTGAATGTTTGTTCTAACTTATTTGTAAAATAGCACATTGCTGCCTTCACTACTTTTTTTTCAGATACCTCTCTATATTTCTGTTCCAACTTTCTGATTCTTGTCTAATTCCTGACCTTATCAGCAATCTTTCTAACCACCATCTCCAGCCTCTCCTCTTTACTTAAGTTCTTCCAACTCCTTTGATTAAGACTTTTCACTTTCTAAATGCACCAATAGAGTGATTTTCATAAAGGATCATCTATGTTTGTCCTAGCCTCTATTATTTTTCACAAAATCCCAATTATTACTTACCTAATCGTCCTTTTCTAACTGGTTTGTGCTACCGTAAGGATGTTACCTCTTTCTTCTTCCACGACTAAACATTCCCCACCACATTTTCCCCTTGTTTCAGATATCTAATCATGATGATTTTTGGTTAGCAGACCTATGGTTTTTTTTAGAATGAAATTGCAGTTCTTAACACTGACCTTGGATCAGAAGACCAAGTCTTAAGTAATGAAGAGCCCATAGTAACTAACTTTGAACAAGTCACTGGCCCAGTAAAAAACCACAGAGTAAAATGGTGATTCTAGAAAGTGGTACTTTAAAATTGTTGTTACTTAGTGAAATAAAAGTAAGGCAATCCATGAAGTAGCCTTTGTCCCTAACAACAGTAAAAATTGTCTTCTAAAATATTGCTGATCCATGCAATCCATAAGTCTGAGAATGCCTAGGTTAGCAAGTGTGGTAAGAGATGTGGGCAGGGTAACAATGTAGCTTAGCTTTTATCAGATGATGCTTAACTTTAAATCCAGTGGGGCCTGAGAGAGATGTGTCTGGAGAGTCAGTGAGTGATTAAGCCCAGAGAGGTATGTCTAGACACAAGCTATAAATTATTGGATTGGCCAAAAAGTTCATTTTGGTTTTTCCATAAGAATAGTGAGAAGAAAATAGAGAGCCCAGAAATAAACCCATGCACAGATGGTTGATTAATTTATGAAAAGGAGGCAAGAATATACATTGGAGGCAAGAGTATTAGTCTCTTCAATATATGGTTTGGGAAAACTGGACAGCTACCTGCAAAAGAATGAAGCTGGACCCCACCTTACAACACACACAAAAATCAGCTCAAAATGGATTAAAGATGTGAATGTAATGACTATGCCAAAGCTTTTGACTGTGTGGATCAGAATAAACTGTGGAAAATTCTGAAATAGATGAGAATACCAGACCACCTGACTTACCTTTTGAGAAATATGAATGCAGATTTCTCTGCATTCAGGAAGTAACAATTAGAACTGGACATGGAACAACAGACTGGTTCCAAATAGGGAAAGGAGTACATCAAGACTGTATATTGTCACCCTGCTTAGTTAACTTCTATGCAGAGTCCATCATGAGAAATGCTGGGCTGAATGAACACAGCTGGAATCAAGATTGCAGGGAGAAATATCAATAACCTCAGATATGCAGATGACACCACCCTTATGGCAGAAAGTAAAGAAGAACTAAAGAGCCTCTTGATGAAAGTGAAAGAGGAGAGTGAAAAAGTTGGCTTAAATCTCAACAATAACCCTGTATAAGAGACAGCAAAAGAGACACTGATGTATAGAACAGTCTTTTGGACTCTGTGGGCTGGTGCACTGGGACGACCCAGAGGGATGGTAGGGGGAGGGAGGAGGGGGGAGGGTTCAGGATGGGGAACACATGTATACCTGTGGCAGATTCATTTTGATATATGGGAAAACCAATACAATGTTGTAAAATAAAATAAAATTTTTAAAAAAAGCTCAACATTCAGAAAACTAAAAACAAAACAAAACAAACAAACAAAACTCAACATTCAGGAAACAAAGATCATGGCATCCGGTCCCATCACTTCATGGCAAATAGATGGGGAAACAGTGGAAACAGTGTCAGACTTTATTTTGGGGGGCTCCAAAAACACTGCAGATGGTGACTGCAGCCATGAAATTAAAAGGCACTTGCTCCTTGGAAGGAAAGTTATGACCAACCTAGATAGCATATTCAAAAGCAGAGACATTACTTTGCCAACAAAGGTCCGTCTAGTCAAGGCTATGGTTTTTCCAGTAATCATGTATGGATATGAGAGTTGGACTGTGAAGAAAGCTGAGCGCCAAAGAATTGATGCTTTTGAACTGTGGTGTTGGAGAAGACTCTTGAGAGTCCCTTGGACTGTAAGGAGATCCAACCAGTCCATCCTAAAGGAAATCAGGCCTGAATATTCATTGGAAAGACTGATGCTAAAGCTGAAACTCCAATACTTTGGCCACCTGATGTGAAGAACTGACTCATTTGAAAAGACCCAGATGCTAGGAAAGATTGAGGGCAGGAGGAGAAGGGGACAACAGAGGATGAGATGGTTGGATGGCATCATCGACTCAGTGGAGATGAGTTTGGGTAAACTCTGGGAGCTGGTGATGAACAGGGAGGCCTGGCGTGCTACAGTCCATGGGGTCACAAAGAGTTGGACATGCCTGAGTGACTGAACTGAACTGACTGAAGGCCTGAAACCATAAAGCTCCTAGAAGAAAACACAAGGATAGGCTCCTTTATTAGTCTTGATGATGACTTTCAGGATACAATACCAAAAGCAAAGACAGCAAAAGTTAAAAGAAACAAATAGACTACATCATAAAAAGCTTCTACATAGCAAAGAAAATCATAAACAAAATGAAAAGTTAAGCTATGGAATGGATAAAATATTTGCAAAGTGTATATCTTACAAGGAGTTAATATCCAAAGTATATAAGGAACTCATACAACTGAATAGCCAAAAAAAAAAAAAAAAAACCAAAACCTGATAAAAAAAAAATTAGGCAGAGGAACTGAACAGACATTTTTCAAACAAAGTCATACAGATGGTCAACAGATACATGAGAAGGGGCTCAGTATTACCAGTCATCAGGGAAATGAAAACTAAAACAACAATCTATTACCTCACACCTGTTAAAATAGCTGTCACCAAAAAGAGAGGAGATAAGTGTTGTTGAGAATGTGGAGGAAAGGGAACCTTCCTCCTCTGTTGGTAGTAAACGCAAACGGTGCAGCCACTATGGAAAGGACTTCCCTGGTGGCTCAGACAGTAAAGCGTCTGCCTACACTGCGGGAGACCCAGGTTTGATCCCTGAATCTGGAAGATACTCTGCAGAAGGCAATGGCACCCTACTCCAGTACTCTTGCCTGGAAAATCCCATGGACAGAGAGCATGGTAGGCTACAATCTATGGGGTCGCAAAGAGTCGGACTCGACTGAGTGACTTCACGTTCACTTTCACTCTGGAAAACTGTATGAAGGTTCCTCAAAAAGTTAAAAATGCAACTACCATGTGATTCAGCAATCTTACTACTGGGTATGTATCCAGATATATATATATATATATATAATATTGTTCACCCATAAGGAAGAAGAAAACTGCCACTTGCAACAATGTGGATGAAACTCGAGGGCATTATGTTGAATGAAATAAATCAGGCAAAGACAAATAATGTGTGGTTATCACTTCAGTGTGGAATCTGAAAAGGTCAACCTCGTAGAAACAAAGAGTAGAATAGTGGTTGCCAAGGGCTGAGGTTTGCAGGAAATAGGGAGAGATTGGTGAAAGGGTACATACTTCCAGCTATGAGACGAATAAAATCTGAGGAGCAAATGTAAAATATGGTGACTATAGTTGATAGCACTCTATTTTATAACTGAAATTTACTAAGATAGTAGAACTAAATGTTCTCACTAAAATAAAATAGTATGTGATGTGATAGATGTATTAGCTAACTAGATGGAAGGGAATCCTTTCACAATTTGTGTACATATATATATATATATCAAATCATCACAATGTACACTTTAAATATTTTACTATTTTGCATGTCAATTATACATCACTAAAGTTGAAATTTTAAAAAGTTTAATGAGATCGATGACAATTTTCAGGGTTCTTTCTCAGTCCATTGTCTTTAATGAAAATTCATTAAATATTTGTAGCTCCTACTCTGTTTAAATCCCTGTTCAGTCATCACTTTTATTTATTTCAATAATTTATTTAACCATCATCTATGATATCCTTTTTCCAGTGAAGTGTTAAATAATAAAAATGTGCTATTCAAAAGTTTTATTTCAATAATATAGCAGTATTGTAATACTGATAATAACTCATGTTATATACCATTTGTCAGCTGTACAAGTGAATTTTCTTTCTCCTTTCAAGAACAGAGATAATATTTCAGGGAGGTAAGTGACCAATGTTATGTCTATATGACCTAAACATCAGGTTGACAGTCTGTACCTAAGGATTCAGATGTTGGGAGGAGGGTAGGGGAAACTAAAACAAATTCGTTTGATATTATAATACTTATATAAAAATATATGTAGAATTATTTTTATAAATGAATGTTGTATAACTTTCAAATTCATGGCTAACTGCCCCCAAGTGATACTTGTCATGAACATAAATAAAATTGAAGAGACCAATTTGGTACATAAATAACCCAAGGGTAGCTAAATGAAAAGTGAACAGTTTATCTCACATACAAATATGTTGTCTGGACAATGCCAAAAAAATGCACAATTTTAAATATTCAACGTATGTAGAAAGTTGGAATTATCTAGTTAAAATATCAGAATTGATCAATTTCTTTTTCTTGTGAGTAATCAACTGGCCCTAGACATAATCAATGAACAATTTACAGGGAAACAAAAATCATTCTTTTCAACCATATTCACACTCCTGAGAACTATCAGACAGGTTGCTGCTGCTGCTGCTAAGTCGCTTCAGTCGTGTCGGACTCTGTGCGACCCCAGAGATGGCAGCCCACCAGGCTCCCCCATCCCTGGGATTCTCCAGGCAAGAACTCTGGAGTGTGTTGCCATTTCCTTCTCCAATGCATGAAAGTAAAAAGTGAAAGTGAAGTCTCTCAGTCGTGTCCGACTCCTAGGGACCCCATGGACTGCAGCCTACCAGGCTCCTCCGTCCATGGGATTTTCCAGGCAAGAGTACTGGAGTGGGGTGCCATTGCCTTCTCCGATCAGACAGGTTAGGAAGCTTAAATTCTCATCCCACATTTTCCAAGTGTTAATGTGTGTTCAGGCAAAATGCTTTCTTTATGCATCAGCTTCTTCACATGTACATTCTTTTAATGAGCATAATCTTGCTAAAACCTCAATCGAATATGTCCCTACTCTGCTCAAAACCCTCCAATGGATTTCAGTCTTTGCAGTAATCTTTGAGACTGTGGATCTGAATGCCTATCTCTCTCCTGACCTCTACCCTGACTGATTCTCACTCATTCACCTGGTACCAGCCACTCTGGCCTTGACAGACCAAGCATCCTCCCTGCCCTCTTTCCCCCAGGTATCTATGTGGTTTGTTTCCCTCTTTCCTTAAGTCTTTATTTAAATGTCACATTCTCAATGAGGTAACCCAGTCTCAACAACACTCATTATGCCCCCCCTGCTCGATTTTTCTCCATGGTGCTTACAATTATCAAACATATTGTACATTTTCCTGATCTGTTTCACTGATTGTCTTCCTTCTTAGAATGACAGCACCACAAGAGCAGGGGTTTTATCTCTTTTGTTTCACTGTTGTATCTCCAGCACCTAGAAAGAAACTTAGTGGAACATAAAAGGCATTTAACAAATATTTGTTGAATGAACACATGAATCGGTCATTTATTTCCTGAGCACGTGAAACTTGCTGTGCATCATGCTGGCTGCTGAGATCCAAATGTGAATAAAATTGCAGTCCTAACCCTTAGGAAGGTTACAGTCTGCAGATGTGACCCAGCTCTTGCCAAACAGCTTGGTTAGTTTAATGAGATACAAGGAGCATTGGTCACACGGAGGTTGGACTTTTATAAAACTGGGGGTGGTTTCATGGAGGAAGGGAATTTCAAGCTGAGACGTGTAGTGTTCCATCAATTGAGTGAAGCCAGAAGTACTACGGGGAGAACGAAGTCAAGTATAGGGGCACTTCTGACATCACAAATTTTTAAAAATTAAAAGAAATAGTGTATATGGAAGTGCTTTGCAAACTAATGTAATAATAGAATGTATGTATTATCATTATCTACCTTTGTTAATTTTTCTTTTCCCATTGGCATCATCTCCCAGAATGTCCAAGATACAACTTTATGGCAAAAGACAATCATATACATTGAGTTTTACTGAAATAGATTATAAATTGAGATATTCATATTGGTCAAAGAATATCTGTCAAAGGATATATGAAATGTTTGGCATGCCTAAGCATTTTGTAGATCTGTTTTTCAGTAATTAAAAGCTGTTATCTCTAATTTCTCAGGCTGAGTACAAATTAAGTAGGACACTGAAAAAAATTAGTCTTAAAATAAACCATGCTGTATTTCTCAAGTGTACAAATTGTTAATTAGAATTGAGAAGTGAACAGAAGGGGCTTAAAATAAAGACCTTCCATTTCAAATAAAAGCTGGAAATGGACCATATTTGGCACTAGCATTAAAAAAACTAAGGATTATGGGGACTGAAATGGAAATTGAGAATTTCTGAAATATTTAAATAATTTTAATGTAAAATTTTATATTGAGTGATTGAAATGTATATTTTGCCTTTTAGTAGTCGATTTTAATATTTTAAAATAAAAATAACTTTTTTGAAAGCATGAAAAATTATTTATTTTTGTATTTTTACATTTATTTTAATTTACATTTTCTATACTAGACTCAAACTTTGCACACTTTGAAATAAGCTGCATTTTGTTTTTCAATTATTTATATCAGAGTTTAGCAGACTATGCCTTGCAGACCAAATGTGCACCTGTTTTTGTAGTCTGCATGCTAAGGATGTATTTACATTTTAAATAGTTGGGAAAAAAATCAAAAGAACAGTAATATTTGTGGTATAAAATAATCATATGAAATTCTGTCTGTAATGTCTATCAGTGAAGCTTAATTGGGACCCAGTCATAGTTTATGTGTTGCTTATAACTGCTTTCCCATGACAACAGCAGAATTGAGTGGTGGCAACAGACTATGTGCCCCATGATGCTGAAAATATTGGCTGTCTTTTACGGAAAATGTTTGCTGATTCCTGCTTTCAATCAGTCCTTCCAGTAGAATACAAATTATATGAAAACCTTAATTATAATAACACAGTATATCTTCAAGGAAAATAACTTTTATATTTTAAGTCAACAATTATCAATCGTACATTTTTATATTCATTACTCTTCTAAATATCGCTGGCCCAATAATAGAACATAAAAAACCCACAACCTTACATGTATATTTTGAATTTTTGTATTTTTGGTATATGTTTGTCAATGGTGAAGGGTGCATGTATTTTATTTAACAGTGAAGGATGAATGTACTTTATTTGACAGTTTGTTCATATGGTTTGTAAGTATTTAGATATGTGGTAGATGGGGCTCCATTTGTGCTGTTGGCTCCACCTCTGCTATGTTAGGAAAGCTGAAAAACAGAGTAATCACTGAGAAACAGAAAGGGCGCAGGAAGTGAACAGGATTACGGCCAAGCAACTGATCTGACAGAAGACATTTTGAAAATTAAGCAAATTAGAATCAAAGAAGCTTGCATATCTCTGGACCCTATGGGAATCTGTGCCCCCTAAGAAGACAATTAACTCTTGGAAAAGCGTTCTCTTCCTAAGTTATTCCACACATTATGGAGGAGACGGCTGAAGCACAGTAAGATTGTTGGTCATACTGTTACTTATTATGAGATATGATTAACTGAATCAATCCATGCACTGAGTAATTTAAAGAACCCGGAGATTATAGGAAGATTTACTTTAAAAATTTTTATCATAATGACATACAAGGAATTTTCAACCTTATGACACTAAAGATGCAGTAATTAATGTTGCTTGTGATGGAGACTCGTTTGTCAGCAACATTTCTTGAGTATCTTCTGGGTTGCAGACACTGCCCTAGAAGCAATGGCATAGAGCTATGTAGTCCAACGTGGTGACCACAAGCCATATGTTGGCTGTTGAGCACTTCAGTAGTGGCTGGGCCAAACACAATTGTGATGTGTGCTCTAAGTGTAAAATGCATGCTGGATTTTGAAGACTCACTATGGGAAAAAAAAGAATGTAGAAGTCTTTATTCATAGTTCTTTATATTGGCTACATATTTAAAAAATAATATTTTAAATCTATTGAGTTACATAAAATATCATTAAAATTACTTTTACCTGTTCCCCTTTCCCTTTTATCATGTGGCTACTAAAAAGTTTTAAATTGCATATGTGGCTCCCATGATATTTCCATTGGACAGCACTGGAATGAAAGGAAGAAGGAGTGCCCTCAGGGAGCTCATGTTTTGGGCAGACCGATAAGTAAACAAGTAATGGCAGGTGACAGGCATACACTTATAGCTGCTCAGGTAGCATCCAGGCAAGTCACAGGTGTCTGCAGCAGGTGGTGATGGCTGCTCTGAATCTTCCAGTAGAAGCAGGAGAGAAACTTCAGCCAGGGGAGAATGTTCCAGGTAAAGAATACAGCATGTGCAAAGGCACAGTCATTTGAAATAGCGTATCATGTTTGTGCTTAGTCACTCACTTGTGTCTTGACTCTTTGCAAGCCCATGGACTGTAGATCACCAGGCTCCTCTGTACATGGGGATTCTCCAGGCAAGAATACTGGAGTGGGTTGCCATGCCCTCCTCCAGGGGATCTTCCCAACCCAGGGATCAAACGCAGGTCTCACACATTGCAGGGGAATTCTTTACTGTCTGAGCCATGAGGTAAGCCCAACATATCATGTTTGGGAAGCTATTAATAGTTTGGTATGTTTAAAGCTGGGCTTCCCTCATGGCTCAGTGTTAAAGAACTCATCTGCCAATGCAGGAGATCAGGGTTCAATCCCTGGGTCAGGAAGACCCCCTTGGAGAAGGAAATGGCAACCTATTCCAGTATTCTTGCCTGGAAAATCCCATGGACAGAGGAACCTGGTGTGTTACAGTCCATGGGATGGCAAAAGAGTGGGACACGAATTAGCAACTAAACAGCAACAGTATACTTAAAACTAGGGTGGGTTTGTGGGAATGAGAGAGGCAAAGCTAGAGAGAGGCAAAGCTAGAGAGACAGGCATCACGGATGAAGGGTTTGAAGGGCATTAAGGAAAGTTTTGGGGAAATTTGACCCCGGTCTCACATCTAAAAATTTGTCATTTTCCAATAATGTTGAAAAGGCACTTACAAGCTTTGGAGTGAACCTTCTTCAAAACAGTTTAATGTGAATTCTAGAAATGATATTGATTATTCCTTTTCTGTTGATCCATGAATCAATGAATGTATGACTTAGACAACCGGAAAAGCATGCCCAGAGTACTGCTGTGTGGTTTACAAAATGTAAATATTGCCTAGAAAGGTGCTGAAAAGTCAAAAGACCCTTTTAAGTAACAGAGCAAATGGTTTTGGAGGATGCAAAAATTACTTACACAGAGGCTACTTCCTTCAGTTGTAATTCACTAATTATTTATGCAAAAAGCAAGCAATATTTCACTGTCAAGGAGACGCTGCAACTTAGGTGACTTATGCAGTCTTCATAAGAAAGAGACAAATGACCATGACATCAAGGACTTTGTAAGAAAATCATTTTTCAAGGCCAGTTCTGTACTGAGAGATGATCATCCTGGCATAACTATTCTTGACTCTTGATGGAAGAGCCTTCTTCTGCCAACAGCTGTGACTGTCTGACTCTCCAAGCAAAGCTTCAGCTTATTCAATATCCTGGGACCAGTTGCTTCCTAAGTAGAAAACACTTTAAGGACCCTAAATTTAGCACATTGAAGTGTTAGTCACTCAGTCGTGTCCGACTCCTTGTGATTGCATGGACTGGGACTCGCCAGGCTCTTCTGTCCATGGGATTTTCCAGGCAAGAATACTGGAGCTGGATGCCATTTCCTTCTCCAGGAGATCTTCCTGACCCAGGGATCGAACCTGGGTCTCCTGCGTTGCAGGCAGACTCTTTACCATGAAAGCCGCCAGGGAAGCTCAAATTTAGCACATTATTTGACTAAAAAACACTTCAGACATGTTCTGAGCTTGGACTCTGGGTCTGGTAACCAGACTTTACAAAAGCCCTTACTTTGAACCTCGGCAACTCATAAATGGGAACCTGCCATTTTCTTTCATCTTATCGAGGTGCTGTGCTTCATATACTTGTCTTGATCTTCTTTCTCTCCATGCCTGTTCTACTCCAATGACCTGTCTTATCAGTCTCCCTCTCTGTACTTGTCTATACATGTGAACATGTCACAGTTCTTGGTCTTTTCTACCCATTGGCCAGTGCCTAACAGTTGATAGACCTGTATACCCTCTATTTCTGCATCAATAACAGAAATTTTAGACTCCATGTTGAAAATGCTCACTGAGAAGTATACACTGTTTAAGAAATCAGGAAAGCACAGGCTTTTGAAAGCACTGTCTTTGAGCCTTACTCTTATAGTTTTTCGATGTGGTATCTGACTACTTGTATGAGCTTAGACTTATTCTTCACAGGTGAACTATTCCATTGTAATGCCAAAGTTGAATTTTCAAAGGTGGTTGAACTTTTCAATTTTCACTTTATTCTTTTTTGATTCCTTAATTCTTTTGAACCAGAAAGTAGACTTGATTGCTGGGGGTTGGAGGTAAATTAATTGTTCAGTTGGATTGTAGAAAGTAGCATGAATGGTTCTGAAAGCGAAACACTTTCATTAATATAAACAGCCCATTTTCTCTATACTCCTGCTAATTTTTCTGGTTTCCAATCAAGACACACTGGACAACTTTAGCCTATCACAGAAGAGCCCAGTATCTGATCCTGGTGCTCACTCAGCAAAGGAAGTATGGCTGAAGCACTTTCTTCCAAGTGCTTTTTACATGCTCAGACTCTGAGTTTCATTGGTTTACCTTGGTCAGGAACTAGGCCTGCTCACCTCTTTCTTTTGCAGATGGTTTGTTGTATCCTCAGACCTACACCCTATAAACACAAGGGAAATAAAGTTAAATGGCATGAATAGGCAATCACAAACCTATTGCTTTGTTCTGGCTCGGGCTATTAGCTGCTGTGTCGGTTATCTGTTTTTTGGTAGTCATTTGAGATGCTGAGTAACTGGAAGAAAGTGACTGGTTTTTAAGTAATTGAAGAACAATACTTCTCCAGGCGAGTCACCTACATTGGAACAATTTTCACTTCTTCATCTGAAACTATATAAAGCAAGGTTAATTTTGTGCTTTTAGGCTCTCATCATCCAGTGTTCTTGCCTGGGAAATGCCCTGGACAGAAGAGCCTAGTCCATGGGGCTGCATAAGAATCGGATATGACTTAGCAACTAAACAACAAGACATAAGGAAGACAGAATCAATAGCTGTGACTTTCTCTCTTTGAAAACAGAATCCATCCCTAACGATGAAAACTCTTCAAAGGCAAAGTATTTTCTTGGGTGATTTGAAGCTGAGAAAACTGCGTTCAGCAGCCCCACACATCTGCATTCTTATCACCTAATTTATAGTATTTGGGGAGCAGAGCAGGCAGTAATGAAGGTTAATCTCAGTGTCTGTGTGTTGTCATCAGCAATTCACTTTGTAGAGCTGGGATTTGCCGAGCTTTGCCACACCAGGCAATCAGTTCCAGCCACAATCAGGTGGTAAGTAGAGGTATTTAGATAAAAAGAATATTTCTTCCTGAAGGGAGGTGGTTGATTTTCAAGAAACCTTTCCTGGAGGTATAATATCAAACAGATCATTGACTCCTGGGGTGGTTGTTTTTGTTTGTTTTGAAACTTTCAAAATATTTAGGAATTGTAATGTCTTTTGACTCATCTCACAGGCAAGTGTTCTCTTGGAGAAAGAGGTAGTGAATTTGCATCTTTCTCTTTTGTGAGTGCCCTGATTGGGGTCAGGTCATGGGGCTTGTGAGCACAACCTTGTTTTTATGTCGGCTGACACTGTACTCTTTGAGCTCTGGGCCAGCCCTCCCAGGAAACCTCTGAGCTCTCTCAGGCAGGAAAGCAGGTAATTGAAAGCAGCTCTGGAAGCTGTATCTGTTCACCATCATCAGTTATTATCACCTCGACACAGCCTCTCGTGAAGGCTTTGTATCTGAAGACTCTGCCTCTGAAGTCACAGTGGCAATTAATAATGTCCACACCGAAATAAAAATTCCTACCACAGCTCTTGCTAGTAATATAAGATTTTTCCTGTTTCTTTCATAAATTAGTTGATAACTGTCTCTGCTTCTCTTTTGAGTGAAAGGATTTTAATTACACAATGTACAGGAGCACAAAGCTTCATCTCACAGGCAACCGACAATGGAGGCTTGTGATAAAAGCACATTAAACCTTCATTGAGGTTGTTTACACATTTGTAACGGTGGCTGTGGTCGTCTCTGATAGCAGGGACAATAAATCAAAACCTGAGGATGTTCTTTTCATTAGCCAATGATTTTATAGCCTGTGGTGGCTTTTTAACTATCCATGCGTAAAATAGAGTGATATAATTTGTAATTACTGGAAATAACTAGCTTTAATTCCCTCCACAGATATTTAGAGCTTTCATGTGATTTGAAAGACTCAAGTTGACTTCAAAATAATGCATTGGTAGTCCCCTGTTAGTGACTGCAGCCCACTGTGTACTTGGAGAATTTCTGTAGGTGTCTTTCTCAGCCTTTACTAGGGGTTACTTTAGTCCTGTAACTCAGAGTATGACCATCAGAGTGGCAATGTTGATCCTAGACAGATGACAAGAAAAGCTGCCTGGTATCCTGGGGAAAAGATGGAATGGGAAGATGAAATGAAACATGAGAAGAAATGTGGGGAGAGACTTCTCTCTGAGAAAGCTGGAGAGATCTGTTCTTATCGTAGGTGTACTGAGTACCAGGTGTGTGGACTTTGGCTTGTTCCCCAATCTCTCTCAACATCAGTTTACTCATCTGTAAAATGGGAGTGTAATAGCTGCCTTGTTTCAGGACTGATGAGATGATGCTATGACAGTGCTGCACACAGATTTTGGTTTGGTAAAAGGTGCCCAGTATGTCTAGACTCTGTTCACTCACCTGCAGCCTGTGCCAGAGAGTGGTCTGATTCATCCTCAACTTTTCCAGAAGTGTATGAAAAATCAGCAGTGCTTTGGCTCATCTGAAGTCCCCCAGATATCATCATTTTATTTTCTAGCAGGGACTCACAAATGAAAACTTGCATTTCAGAACCCTAATCTGATGCCTGAGATGTGGATTTAATTTATAATTTGAATTCAAAGGCCAGCCTAAACAATCAATGTTAGAGAAAATATGGCAGAAAGGAGAAATTTTGACACCAGGGATATCTAGTGTGAAATGCTAAGTTTTCTTGAGTGTCAGAAGGTTTGCAAAGTTCTTTCATTGAAAAATATTGTGACAGAGACAGGCAGTCTTAAAATCCCAAGAGGGTGGTTGACAGCATGGATGCCATTTACAAGTGGTCCTTGGAGAGAATAATGTTTCTCCCAGCCCCTGTGGTCTCATCAAGACATCAGGAAACAGTTTCTGGTTGCTTTGTTTACCATCAGTTGTTGATGTGTTTAAGGCTGACACATTTTCATTTTGCGTGTCTATTTTCTCCAAGCAGCTAGTGATATAAAGGGCACCAAAACTCTAGATATGAAATGTCAAGCTAGAACTTTCCTGTGTCTTCTAATAAAATACATACCATCAATTAATTCTGCTTTGAATCTGCCTTAGATGTCACTGTCATATTATTATTATATTAATATGTAGAACTTATTAATACAGTGCTGACAAATTAAAATATAAGTTTATATAACAATATATAATAGCATACATTAATAATTTTATATTATATATTATGAAAGTATCTCTCTATGCTTAGCACCTGCCGTGTGCCAGACTTTATATACATTGTTTTAAAGCCTCACAATTACTTTAAAGCAAGTAACATGGAAATTGTCCCAAGGCTGAAGGCAAGGAAAGTGAGAGAAGTTCAAAGAGGTTTAGCGAATTTTTCAATACCACATAGCTGATATCAAAGCCAGGATTCAAATACAGTCTGGTCTAACTCCAAAACCCAGGCAGTTTTCACCACATTCTGCTGCATCCCTTTCCTGGAAACTGGACCACACACTCGTAAAAAAGATGTGTTATATACAGAACAGCACAGTCTACAGCTGTTCATAACTGCTCATAAGTATCACTTTCATGTGGGCAAATTTTAACTACTGCATGAACTACATTTACAAGGAGATGCTTAATTTACTATGGGTTGTTTATGAGTGCTCTTGAGCAAGGTGAGTCATTTAGGACAGTTTATTTTCACAGTTACCCAAGGGGTGGATGAATAAAAGACAAAAAGAAAAATTTCAAGCAAACAGCCAGCACAAGGTGGACATAGAGGGTTATACATGCTTCCCATTGAACTTAGCCCTGATTCCTGTTTGTAATCCTGATCAGACATCACTGCTTTGCATTTCACAGAATCAACTTTTTAGTGAGTATAAAGCTTTTTGTTTTAGAAAATCTGAATTAAACTTTATTACTATAGGTTTGCTTGCTTTCTAATTTTTTAATTTTATTTATTTAGGCCCCCAAATTTAGAGCTATCCTTGACATCTTTTCTTACATCCCATCCCTAATCCATACAGGAACCCTGTTGGCTCACCTTAAAGATCTATCAAGAGTGTGAACTTATCTTACTACTTTTGCAGTTTCTTGCCCTATTCATTTCTTGCCCTGGATTTTTGTAATAAGCTGCTAACTAGCCTCAGTGCTGCAACCCAGTCCCTAGGGTCTTTCTCAACACAACAGTCAGAATTATTCTCTTAAAACTTTAGTCAGCAAGTCATTCCTCTTCTCTAACCCTGTGAGGGCTACCCCATCTCTCTCAGGGCAAAATCCTAGCTGTGCTATGAGATTTTCTCCCTCTCAATGCTTCTGCCCTCATTCCCTACAATACCTCTTACTCCCCTACTTTAGTCACCTGGCCTCCTTGCTGTTGTTTGAGGACCCAGATGTATTCCACCCTTGGGCCTTCACATTGATTGCTTGCTCCATCTGCCTGTAAGACCTTTCCCTAAAGATTTGTCTAGCCAATGACCTCACCTCTTGTAAGTTTTTGATCAGTGGTCACCTTCTCAATGAGGCTAACCTTCCATTGTAACCTGCCAATTTATTCTGTTCTACTACTTCTTTTTATAATCTACTTTAT
The DNA here is from genome assembly GCF_003369695.1 of Bos indicus x Bos taurus. Classification (NCBI taxonomy): domain Eukaryota; kingdom Metazoa; phylum Chordata; class Mammalia; order Artiodactyla; family Bovidae; genus Bos; species Bos indicus x Bos taurus. The sequence continues at coordinate 107,527,312 of NC_040076.1, read as the reverse complement.
TTTTCATTATTTATTTTTGGCTGCACTGAGTCTTTGTTGCTCCTCACAGGCTTTCTCTAGTTGGAGTAAGTCGGGGGCTACTCTCCAGTTGCTTCTCATTGCGGTGGCTTCTCTCGTTGAGGAGCACTGGCTGTAGGGTGCAGGCTTCAGCAGTTGTAGCACACGAGCTCAGTAGCTGTGGCTCACGGGCTCTAGAGTTCAGGTTCAGTAGTTGTGGCACACGAGCTTAGTAGCTCTGTGGCATGTGGAATCTTCCCATACCAGGGATGGGTCCCATGTCCCTTGAGTTGACAGGCAGATTCTTAACCACTAGACCATCAGGGAAGCCCATTACTTTTTTTTTTAACAGAGCCATTATCAACTTATTTATTATGCCAGTTGTCTGAGTTCATCTGCTAGAATGTAGGCCATAAGAGAGCACTGAGCTTTGTTTCCCTAGTTGACCTATTTCAAGTGGCTAGAAAAGTGGCTTACTCCTTGGAAGGAAAGCTATGACCAACCTAGACAGCATATTGAAAAGCAGAGACATTACTTTGCCAACAAAGGTCCACCTAGTCAAGGCTATGGTTTTTCCAGTGGTCATGTATGGATGTGAGAGTTGGACTATACAGAAAGCTGAGTGCCGAAGAATTGATGCTTTTGAACTGTGGTGTTGGTGAAGACTCTTGAGAGTCCCTTGGACTGCCAGGAGATCCAACCAGTCCATCCTAAAGGAGATCAGTCCTGGGTGCTCGTTGAAAGGACTGATGTTGAAGCTGAAACTCTAATACTTTAGCCACCTGATGGAAAGAGCTGACTCATTTGAAAAGACCCTGATGCTGGGAAAGATTGAGGGCAGGAGGAGAAGGGGACGACAGAGGATGAGATGGTTGGATCTCGGATCTCATCACCGACTCAATGGACATGGGTTTGGGTGGACTCCGGGAGTTGGTGATAGACAGGGAGGCCTGGTGTGCTATGGATCATGGGGTCACAAAGAGTCAGACACGACTGAGCAACTGAACTGAACTGAACTGAGAAAAGTGGCTGGCACATAATAGGTGTACAATACATGTTTGTAGAGTGTTGAATAAATAAAAATAGGGTGCCGGAATAATAAAAGAAAATAATAGTTCTTATGTTTCAATATTTGGTAGATGTTTTGTAAATGTATGTTTATGCACATGGACAATTTCCTATTAGACAAAGGTGGCATTTGACTAACATTTTGGACCAAAGTAGCATGAGAATCATTGCCTGATCTCTGACCCAAGTGGCCATTTAATGAATATAAGAGACCTTTGGCTGTTTCTGGAATGCAGAGGACTGACCTCTGGCTCTACACCTGGAGGGCTTGCTGCTCTTCAAAGGTTAAATGATGTTCAAGAGAAACAGTGACTTTTATGTTTGCTCCCAGCTCTACTTTTTAATGCCTGTAGTAACAGCAACTCTTCAAAGCAACAGTAGCATGAAATGATCAGTACCAGTATCAGTAGATGTTATAAACACCCCTTAACAAAAAATCGTGGAGGCACACAGAAGAGGTAAAGAAATACCAACAAAAATGTAGTCACATATCTATGCTAAGAAACCATCAATAAAAACAGTAATAAGAGAATCACTGTTTGTAGTAAACCAATTCTAAGACATAAAAGCAAGCAGCAGCAACAACAAACTCTAGTATGGACTTTCCATATAATGCCTACAATCACATTTTTTTTTAATTTTTTCACATTATTAAATTGAGCCAATCAGTTTGACCAAACTGACCCAATAGTTAGAAATTTGTGCCCATATTGACTGTACTCACAGGGCTTCCCTGGTGGCTCAGATGGTAAAGAATTCACTTGCAAGGCAAGAGATCCATTTCAATCTCTGGATCAAGAAGATCTCCTTGAGAAGGAAATGGCAACCCACTTCAGTATTCTTGCCTGGAGAATTCCATGGACAGAGAAGCCTGGAGGACTATAGTCCATGGCATTCCAAAGAGTTAGATACACCTGAGAGACTTCACACTCTCACTGTGGACTATACCCTGTGCTGTGCTGTGCTTAGTCGCTCAGTCATGTCTGACTCTTTGTGACCCCATGGACTGTAGCCCACCACACTCCTCTGTCCATGGGGATTCTCCAGGCAAGAATACTGGAGTGGGTTGTCATACCCTCCTCCAGGGGATCTTCCCAACCCAGGGATCAAACCCAGGTCTCCCGCATTGCAGGTGGATTTGTTACAGTCTGAGCCACTAGGGAAGCCAAGAATACTGAAGTGGGTAGCCTATCCCTTCTCCAGGGGAACTTCCTGACCCAGGAATTGAACTGGGGTCTCTTGCACTGCAGGCAGATTCTTTACTAGCTAAACTACCAAGGAAGCCCTGACTATACTCTCCCTGCCTCCAAAAGGGATTAAGAACAACCACAAAAGAGGAGTAGGTTACTTGCAAAGATCCTGATTGATCAACCAAAAAAAAAAAAAGGAAATCAAGGGAAAAAGTAAAAGATAAGAAACACTAGAGAGTAGAAGATTATAATTTTAAAAAAGAAGTATAAGTAATTGAACTTTTAAAAAGCATGAAGTTAAATAACAGGGTATATATAGGAATATACTTTTTAAAGCAATATTTAATAAATTTAACATAACATTAAGGTGTGTTAGGATATGATAGATAACGTTACAATAAAGTAAAATCTCAAAATACGAACAGCTTAATACAATATAAATGTATTTCTTTGCTCATGCTAAGCGTCCAATATAGTTTGAGAGTTGTGTCTGCCTCTAAGTGATAAGTTCTAAGCCAAGACTGATAGATTCCACCATCATTTAGATCTTATACATAGCGTTTTTGGTTACTACAGTCTGAGAAAAAGAGCTGGAGAGTTGGCCTTTAGCAATTAAATGCTTTGGCCTAGAAGTAACTTATATAACTTCTAGTCACCCCTTTTCAAAGGAGGGGGTCCATACTATGTCTTATAGTCATACCTGCCTCCAAAGGAGCAGAAACTTATAATCTATGTATCAGATATAGAGTAGAAATGGATATAGGTGAACATAATTAATACTATCAGAACTTAAATCTAAGCTACTTGACAAGGAAGGCAAAATCTGAGTGTTTCAACAACTCTCTTTGCCTAAGAAAAAAATCACACCAGTTTAAGAGAAAAAAGCTTTTACACATATCACACTTCACTGTGTTAGACTTTGGCCCTTTTACTAAAAAATGCTTTGTGTTTTATTTATGAGCATCTTATATATCAGTCTTTGATAAAAGTGCCAAGGGATTGTGTTCATTTGTAGCTTTATCAAGACCATTTTATTGAGGAGACAGGTAATTCAGATATAGAGGATTCTGGTAATCCATTCCAAGGGATAACCAAATAGAGAAAATCTTGGATAACTAATGTTTGGGCGTATCCTTCAAACTCTGTCTAGAATTTTAACTATTTACCTAGGATTTTGCTAAAATACTATTTCAGATTACTTAAAGTCTGTAAGCAGTATTTAGTGATCAAGAAGGGATGCTCCAAATTAGTAGAAAACCCCTGCAATTCTAAATACATGTAGCTTTCTTTTGAAAGTGACTTTGTGTTATTCCTTTTGACCTGAATATTTATTCATTCCTTGAGCAGAAAAAGACTGAAGGCAAAGTCCTAAAGCACAAAAGTGCAATTTGAATCTACCAAGTTGTCAGAGAATTGCTCTATTTCAGACGCCAGAATCCAGTATCATTGGGCATGGAAGAAGTAACTTCCACAAAAGATTTTTGAACATAGGAGTTACTTATCTAACTCTATCATAAAAGCCCATGAAATGACATATTTTGAACAAGGCTGATTTTACCGAGATAAATTAGTTGCAATATGCAGCTCTTCAAAGAGGGAAACAGTAAGGGTGGGATGCATTGGGAAATTGGGAACTTCTGGATAAAAGACTCAATAACAGCATTTTGAATTCTCTCCATGTATATTTATAAATTCAACGTAAATCCACTCAGAACCACTATAGGCCTTTTTCTGAACTGGACAAGGTGATTTTAATATTCAGTGGAAAGATTAAATGTGAAAGAAAAATTAAGTAAAATGTGAAGGAAAAAAGAACATTGAGGGGCATTTGCCCTTCCCAATATTAGAACTCCTATAATGCTATAGCATTATTATCATGCTATAATAATACAGTGTTGTATCATGACAAAAATTTCACAATAGATCAGTAATATACATTATAGACTTCAAAGGTTGACTCAAAAAGATATTTGTAATAAAAGTAGTATTTCAAAGTAGTGAGGAACAGATAAACTATTTGATAAATTATCTTGATAATTTATCCATCTGAAAACAAATAGATATAAATGCATATCCTCTCCTCACATCTATACAAAATAAATTCCAGATGGACTAAAACACTAAATATATAAAAACTTATAAATTCTTTAGAAAAATATTTTCATAAGCTTTGAATGAGAAGTATGTTTCATAGGAAATCATATAGCCCTGTGCCCAAGAAGGAAAATACTGAAATATTTTACCTAGATGAATGTGTTCTCACACACACACACACACACACATTTAGGTCAAATATCTCAGTATTTATATTGGGCAAAAGTTTAATATCCCCAGTGTAGAAAGAGGCCCTAAAATTAATAAGAATTTTTAAGCCATTTTTTCCCTAAGAAAATGTATAAGTATTGAGTGTTTTATTAAATGGCAAGGACAGTTTTATGTACTTTATTTCATTAGCACACCAATTCTGATATATTTTTCCCCACATTACTAATCATCATGGGAAGATATGTTGAAATGAACATTTTCCTCTATCAAATTGGTAAAATGAAAGATATATAATAAATATTGTGTTAGCAGTGTTTGGGGATGTAATGAATCCCTCCCTCCCATACACATATGCTTTTATTGAAATAAAATTATTAATAGCACAGAATTTGGGGAGGATAATTTGGCTGTTTGATCACTCTTTAATGGTCATACTTTTTGACCTAGTAATTCAACTTATGGGAAACTTTCCAATACAAATGCTAGTAAATATGCATTAAAATACACGCATAAGGATAATCAGTGAAATATTGCTTCTTACAGGAAAAAAGTTGGAACAATCTGAATGTTGCATTACTCTGACAGACCAAGAGTAAGGCAGGGAAATATGATGACTCATCTTAAATTGTTTGGAAAAATTGCCCAAGAGTTGGGTAATGGTCAAAAGAGATTACTAGGTGTTCTTTCAATAGGGGAAGGAATGCACACTGTATGGATTATCAGGTTCCGTAAGACATATATACCTTTATATTTCTATTGGCTAAGCTCTTTTGTAACCCTGAAAGAGTAGAAGTTAAGCTGTAGAAGATACATATCAATGCAAAATGATTCTTTGTTGTTGTTTAGCCATTAAGTCCTGTCTGATTCTTTTAGTAACCCCATGGACTGTAGCCCTGCCAGGCTCCTCTGTCCATGGGATTTCCCAGGCAAGAATACTGAAGTAGATTGCCATTTCCTCCTCTAGGGGATCTTCCCAACCCAGGAATTGAACCCCAATCTCCTGCATGGCAGGCAGATTCTTTACCACTGAGTCATCTGGGAAGCCAATTATTGTCTATAAGAATGTAAATGAATTACATTCCATAGAAAAGCAATTGATTTCCAGCCTATGGAAAAGATAACTTCAAACATTACATTTAATTGACCCATGGAATATTAACCAGTTTTGCATCTATTACCACATTCATTTCACCGTTCCTGACTGCCTAGCTATATAATGTTTGTTCTTCAAGTTCTCTTTCGAATTGATCTTAACACATTATTGTGATTTCCTTATTAATTTATGAGTTGAAAACAATCTTTGATATATAGTCATTTTATATTTGCATGAGAGAATTGTACCTTTTTGAAAATTATATGTCAGCATAATATTAAAGTCATTGCTTTTTATGAGACAAGAAGTTCTTTACTGATCTTTGCTATGGCTTTAACCATCTGTTCTCATTCAAAATCAAAATAAATTTTATTATGCCCTGGACAAGAATAAGGTTTTATTTGGTAATACTGTTGAACTCTACATTGGGACAATGAGATTTAGCTCTTGTATACAAAAAAAGGTGAACCAGAGAACATTTTCTGGAGGTTCTGTATTGTCTTATCCAAAAGTCTTTCAACACAAAAGCTTCATGTGAAATTTATGCTAAAGGAGAAGGAGATTGTGGATCCCCAGAAATTGAAAAGTTGGGAGTGAACTCATTAAAAAATAAATAAACCCAGCTCCAATGATAATTAAAAAATAGCTCTTGAAAGATTTTTTTGAATTTTATCCTTAATCTTTTTCCCTTTTGCTAGCATAAAATGCATTGTGGTATTCAGGTTCAACAAGATAGAATTGTGCCCTGTTCTAATCCATGTTGCCACATGTAGGCTGCCAAAACTGGCATTTGTTGAGGCAGAAGTGAAGGCACAATGGTATAGACTTTGTCGTGCATATAGCCAATTCATTCTTGCCATGTGTGCAGTGCCTCAGGGAGTGGGGAATCAAGATGCTTAAGGAAGAAAAAAATAAATAAATAAAACAGAAGAGAGAACTCAATCTATAGAGCTCTGTGAAGTACCACTTGCTTCTTCCCTTCATACAATCAGTTAATCACCTTATAAAATGCCAAAATCATCAGAGCCTGAGTTGAAACAGCGAATTCAATTTTTTCCTCTCCTTTAAATGTCTCCTTTTCAGTTATACAGTATTTTATGAAAAATTGATGTCTTGCTAGTCAACATGATGAATGTTGGGACATGCAGGGAATAGTTTAAAGAGTTTGTTTTAACAGTTATGCATTTAAATTGTCCCATTACAGTGGACATGTTTCCTCTGCCAACAAAAAAATCAGTTCTTAAAGGTCCAGTTCTCTTAGAATTTTTTGCTGCCTTCAATCATTTTGATAGCAATCCTGATGAATTCATGAATTAAAATTATTTCATCCAAATGTTAGATTTCAAGGCAGCAGTTCAGGTCCCCTTTTTCTTTTATTGCAGGGCTTTAATACATAATATTGAAGCCATTTAGAGTTTAAAAATATGATACATTCTCTAAGGAAAACCTTTAGATATCTAGGCTCAGTAGGGCATTTGTCTGAAAGCAATTAAGTTATGCAGTATATATCAGTATAAAAACCATTTCTGTACTCAGTGTGCTTTTGTTTAGGTTCAGTTCTTGGGTCAAGGTCCTAGCTTCTGATCTTGCTCATAGTACATACATAACAAATATTTACTGAACAAATGAGCTCATTGAAAACATCATCCATTTATCCATTTCTGTAGTCCATCAGTGGAAGAGCAAAGGTAAATTGTTCTTTTCTTTCCTTGTCCTTCTTTGTCTACTTACCCCAGAATCATAGATTTATAGAACAATATAGCTACATCTTAAGAGCCATTAAAGCCAATTTCTACACTTTACAGATGAAGCAACTGAAGCCTAGAATTTTGAAGTGGCCGGTATACTGCTACATAGTAAGTTAATGGCATGACAGCCAGATGGCAAATCCAGGTCTTTCATCTGTAAAGCCAGTGGCCTTCTTATCGTGCCAGATTGCCTCTAAGATCTGTTCCCAAATTACTGGTAAAGGATAACCCGGCCAGCCTATTGGCTTTTGTTCTGCTGGAGGAAAAAGAGACAGATCCCAAAAGACCTTTTGGGTCTTGGGTTCCCAAGATTCATAGCTGCCTGTCATGAACTCATTTCAGTTCCTAGGAGGCAGTATCATTTCTGAGCTCTCAACAAAGCAAGATTAGTAGCAATGCAGTCAGGCCAGTGTCTGAAGTACTGTTCTAATAAAGACAGGTAAATATGACTGAAATTTAAGAAAATGCCTTTGCCAGAACTCTTTTCAAGGAGTTCTACAATTAGGGCAAGGTAGCCAAGGCTTTGAGAGCCACAGTGAAGATTCTGGTAGGTCAGGGGTAGTCATGCAGGAGTTTTAATTTGGATATTAGATGTCTGATTGGCTCTTTTCAAAAAGTAACTTTGGAAGAGTAACTGAGGCAGTTGAATGGTAGCCTTGGTGAATGCAAGAACAGTTAGCAAGCAGCAGCTGTGATTGTGGTGGTCTGAGATAACGGCAAGGTAGAGAAGTGAAAGGATTTGGAAGGTATCTTGGAGTAGGATAGTCAGGACTTAATAATTGATTGAATTTGGTGGAGGAGGGTAGTGTGGGAGCAAAAGACTCAATTCCCTGATATCTCGTTTGGTTGACTGGGTAGATGTGCCATTAACAGGAATGGAGAAGTCTGAAGCAAGGGAAGGTTTGCAGGGGAATGTATTAAGTTTTTCTTCCTGTTGAACTTGAGTACCTTGGGCCACCCAGGTGGAAATGTCTTATAGATAATCAGATATACTGTCTGAAACTTAGCCATATGTAGGATCATCAAACAATCATGGGCAGCATATTCAGGCTACAGCATAGTTCAGAGAACCTGTTGCTGCTCTAACCTCATTTCCTAGTGCCCACCCACCCCCACTCCTCTCCAGCTACACTGGCTTCATTGTTGTGGCCCCAACACTCCAGGCACACTCCAGTCCTTTTCATCTGTTCCCCTGCTAACATTGGGATATCTTACTACTTTAGCAACCTGAAAGCTTAAAGTATAAGATATACATTCTTATATTTCCATATTTAATAATATTATACAAATAAGTAAGTGAATGAACTGTAAATATTCACTTTTAATATCCCTTTCCTTTATATGCTGAGTTCTGCATTTGGTGGTGAGAATTTGTTCAAAATACATGAGCCCTGTGCCTTTGAGTGATCTAGACTAAGTGTTATGGTAGTTCAATGTAACCAGTGTTGAATGACATCTATTTATTCAATGAAATAATTTTTGGTTATATTAATAAAAAGCTACCATTTTTTTCCCTTCATGTCATACACCTGGTACATGCATAACTTGATTTAATCCTCACACCTACCACAGATGACAGGTACTATCAGGTACTAAAATAAGGGCTCACATCCAGATCTGTTTAACTCTAAAACTCATACTCTTCTAATCCTCCTCTCTGCGCATACTGTGAGTTACTTATAGAAACATCTCTTGACTATACAAACATTTATTCCTGTAAGAGTCCCCGTGCACACGTGGATAACATTGTACCCAACTGAGGAGCTGTGAAAGACAAGGGATCAGTGAATCTAAAGGTGAGAGAAGCCCAGTGACGAAGAGTAAAGATTCCATGGCCCACATGTTCTGCCCATTCCTCAATGAGCAAAGAGGGCATAGGACTAACCAAGAAATGTCTCAGCAGAAACAAAAATCATGATAATTTTGTATTAGCTGATTAATTATACTCTAACTACACATTAAAAATACATTTAGATACGCATCTATTGTGCCCCATCAGAGTGTGAATGGCTCCTACTTGCACTGTAGCTTGCACTTGTCAAAGAGTAATGATTAAAAAATAACAGGTCAAAAATGGTATTGATGCACCAATATACACCAAAGGATTAACTAACTAATCTCAAACAGAGTAAATAATAGCCTTTAAAAACTGCTAATATGAAACCCTTAATTCTTTATTAAATGGAAGCCTATAAAGTCACATGTCATTTATTCACAACAATAAAAAGAATCGCCTGCATGATCTCAGGTCTCAGGCCACTATCTGGATCCTCCTGGCTTGGCACTGGGTCACAGATCGCACACTGAGAATTACTCTCATATAACCTTGTGACAGCAATTAAAATTGAGGTCTGTGTTCATCAGACCCCAAAGTCACTTTGTAAAGCTCAAGTTCTTGAACCAGACACCATTCATGAGGCATGAAGACCAGGACTGTGACACCTTTTATTATAGGGAAAATTAAGTGCAGTCAGAGAGGAAAGTCCAGCGTTGAAATGAAAGAGAAGAGCAAGATGAGGATGGGAAATGAGACCACTTACCACTGGACACAACTATCAAAATCAACTGTCAATTATCAAGTGCTTATTACCTACTGGAGATTATGCTAACTGCTTACCATGTATTATCTTGTTTAAATCTCAAAACAAACCAATAAGGCAGTTAATGTTATCAGTCCCAGTTTATAGCTGAGGAACCGTAAAAAAGATAAGCAACTCCACTCAAGATCACTTAACTAGTGAGATTTTTAACCCAAAGCCAGATTTTTAACCCAAACCTAATGTTTTTAACCACTACCCAATTCTATGACTGCCATTAAACCACGAGCCATTAAATTCCAAATTTAATATGCTATCGGCTACTGTCCTGTCAGAGATCAGACTGCACGACTTAACCTAAGGGTTATTGTTCAAACTGAGATACTTTTTATGGTAAAAAGCAGGCACCCTTTTTTTATTGGACTTTCACCAGGATTTTCCCAGGCAAACAGGATGATCAGTTCATATCCTGACATGATTCATATATAGCAAGAATTCACATACCAGTATGTAATTGTAGCTGGGAGTACAAGTTTAGATGGCGTACCACAAACACCTGCAGGGAATCATTATGATATATGTGTTAACAGACCTCTTGTGCACTTGGAGAAAATCTATTTTCTGGCTTTGAAAAGGACCCATCAATTGCATGGGTCCAAAATGATGCTCTGAGGCTATGTGTAGCAAGGTTGCACTATGAAATTTCACAGAGGCAAGAACTTCTGTGTCAGTGATGAAAGGCTGGGATCCATCAGTAGTTACAAAGCCAACTCCCCACTGTCTCTGGCCCAGCAGGAAGGTAGTTCTGCTAAACAGGGGACAGGCAAAGCTGTAGCTTCTCCATGTGCAGCCTGAATCCAGGATGGACTAGGATGTCAGAGCAGAACCATCAGCAATAGAGATTGAGATATGGAAGTTGGGCTGGGGGCAAATGGAGCAAAATGAAGCTGCAGAACCAAGCTAGAGTCTCTTCCTTCATGTTAGTTGTACAGATTCCTTCCAGATATTTGTCTGTTATAGTCATTTTTTTGTGAATTGCAAAAGGAACTTTCTAAGCTCTTTTACTTGGATATTCTTTTAAACCATCATATGCTGGGGCTTTGGGTGATGCAGTGGTAAAGACTCCGACTGCCAGTGCAGGAAACGTGGGTTTGATCTCTGGGCTGGGAAGATCCCCTGGAGGAGGAAATGGCAACCCACTCCAGTATTCTTGCCTGGGAAATCCCATGGACAGAGGAGCCTGGCAGGCTACAGTCCGTATGGTCGCAAAGAGTCAGACACGACTGAAGCGACTTGGCACACATGCATGCACGTAACCACATCTTCGTGCGAGTTCACATTTTTAGTGGGTTAATATAGAAACTAACAAGTTTGTCTCATTGATGAGGATCTTCATCTTTGTCTGAAACTATCAGTTAGGATTTCTAGTTATTTTGATCCAAAAGTTCCACTATAATCAACAGGAAACTTATCTCCCAGAGCTAAAAATTTCTGCATTCATTCAACAATGAGCTGATCGAGTGTTCCAGGAGGTCTTCTCAGGGCTGTGGATGTCACAGTGACCATGACACATTCCCTGATCTCATTCTTGAGTATGTTTACATACTTTTATGGAAAATGGCACTTTAAAAAAGGTATTTATACAAATGATCTTGTTCCAAGTCATGAAAATTATATCTCCTCTCTAGCCATCAGTTTCCTCAAGTGTAAAATGAGGACACTGACCTGGATGCCTCCACGGAGCCCTTCCAGCTCTAAAATCCCACAAGCCCCTTGTCATATTCATCAGGTGGCTGTGAAGGGCAATTTCTTTAATTTTTCCTTTCTTTCCTCAACTTTTCCACTCCTAATATTAAAAATCTAAATCCATCTCAAAGCAATAGATTTGACATTTTTCCATACACTGACTATGAATCAAAAGGTCAGACACATAAATCAACTGAGGAGATATCGGGAAGCATGGTTATGCATCCAACATGAAACAACACTTTGCTCTGAGCACTGGAAGGGGCATCAGAAAAGACTTTTGCCTGCTTTTTGTGGACCTTATGTAAACCAACACTCCAGAGTAATCATGCAGTGGCAGGGCACCATGGTTAAAAGAGAAATTTTATCTTCCTTATTATTTTTGGTTCAGAAATAAAGTAGACTCCAAAGGTGACTGCCCTTTTCCAGAATAAGGTGAAAATCTCACCAATTTCAAGGTCAGGACTGGCAGCAATTGGCAAGCTAATGTAGGGAGATGAGAGAGAAAGTACATTAATACTCCCTTTCTGCACATCAGCACCATGCAGTGACTTAACATGACCTCTAAACCTCACAAGAAGTCTATCCAGCAAGCCCTGTTAGCTTCCATTTTAGAATCAAGGAAACATAAGGATGAGAGGTAAAATAGACTTCACGATGAAGTGGCTAGGAAATGGCAGAGTTGAGATGCACTTTGAGTCTAGAGCCACACTCTTTCTGGGCTACCCCTATATATTTACTCCAGTTTAAAGACTCCAAATTAATTATATAGCCAGAATTCCAACTGTTGGTTCCTCATAATTATATTTAAAATAACATGTAGAAATTTTCCTAATTAAAGAAAATTTCTTTAAGTCTTTGTCAGATAATTTTGACTTCTGCATTGTGTTGTCATTGGCATCTACTGTCTTTTGTCTTTTCTATTGTCATCTATTGTCTTTTCCCAGGTGAGTTGTGACTTTCCTGATTTTGCATGTATGCGTATTTTTGTGTGTGTGTTAAACAATTTTAAAATATTTTGAACATTATGTTTTGCGGTTCTGAGTCTCATTTAGCCCCTTTGGAGAATGTTGATATTTTCACATTAGCAAGTAACTAACCCAGTGGGTTCAGGTCACAAGTTCCTACCAGCCTTCTGTGTGTTATGGCTTCAATGTCAGTCTGTTGTTCCCAGCCTTGTGCGTGTATGCCACACAATTGTGAAGATATATGTAAATGCAGAGTGGCTCAAATATTGCTAACTGTTCACAAGTGGTCATAACCGATGTCTACCTAATTTGGCAAGTTATATGATTGAGGACAGTTTGGTTTTGAGACTAGAAGAAGAATTAGGCCAAATTAATGAGGAAACTGTTGATTTGGCACTAGCATGATGAAGAAGAATGAACAGAGCCCAAAGATTCAGAGACTTAACTTGAACACCAGTTTGGACACTTAATAGCAATGTGACTTTGAGTGCATTACTCTAAAGTGCATTACTCCATCCTCTAGAAAACAAGTTAAATATACACTACAGGATATTTGGAGGATTAAATAAAAATATAAAAATTAAATGTTGAAACTAAAATACTTAAACCCCCTAAAACAATGCCTGGCATATAGTAAGTACTCAATAAATACTTTATTATTAACTCAAGAAAACACGTACTTCAATAATAAACTTATTAAAAAGAACAACAATATTTTTAGTGCACACACCAAAGTCTACTTTTCTTTTGTTTTAGGCGCACATTCCCAGTAGTGAAAGATGCTGATGGGGTTATAATGGGCTAAAACCCTTCCAGCAGCAAACAGTCAAGCTGATGTCCTCAAAGATTTCATGCAATGTCACCCCTCCTACCTCTCTGACCTTATTTCCTACCACTCTCCATTTATTTACTATTCTTGGACCTTCTTCAGGGCTCCCCAAATTCTCTGACCACGAGGACCTTTCCATCAACCATTCAGTCTTTTCCAGAATCTTCACACTGCTGGTGCTTTCTCATGGTTTGGGTCTCAGAGCACAGATAATCTCTCAGAGAGCCTCCTCTGACAACCCCATCTCAGATCACGGCCCTACCCCTACGCTTCACTGCCTATCCTGTTACCCTGACTCATTTTATTCACAGCATTTGTCATTATCTGAAATTATTTTAGCTATCTACTTATTTAGTTTCTTGTTTACTCCTGTTTTCATTCAGAAAATGTCAGTTCTATGGGGCAGGCATCCTTTTCCTCCCACTATGGTATTACTAGAACCTACATGTGTCTGGAACATGACAGGTTTTTCAATACATGTTAAATGAATGAATAAGCCAAGTTGTATTTTGTTGCCTATAATTTCTTGGATTTTTTTTTACTCCATTAGAAGAAAACCTGGAAGTATTATTTGCTCATTTAACTGGACCTTTTTCAATTTCTGGTATCCACTAACATTCAATGATCCATCAACATACCTGAGTAAATTTTACATTTGAATTGATTTCCATATTTAAAATCTTGATTTAGTATTTTTATTGCAGAAAAATCCAGTGAAAACAGGAAGCTATTAATTGTACAACTTCTCAGCATCTGACACATGCAGATGGTGTGGCAACGTAGGGCTCCTTGGCAGGGCATTAAATTATCTAACAATCACAAAATATCAGTAACACACCTGGGGTTGCGTCAGACAGAATGATCTGTTCAGATGTGGTTAATGCCATTTCTCCCTCAAGGGAAAACAGTCTTTAGTTTTACATAAAGCCAGTATGGATCCTTGACAGAAATCTGCAGCTAGACGCAATCACATTTAAGAAATATAAACTCCGCGATGATTCTGGCCACCTTTAAGCTGTGTGTGGCTGGAAATGAAGACAGATCGGCTGCTGGATTTCAGGCCAAGATATCTTGCCTGGCACTGATTAACAAGTGTCATATTTCAATTTCTTTGGTCTATATCATTTGGCAGGATTTGTTCAGGAGAAGTCTTGGGATCATTTATCCTGCTCAGTAACGTACTCTTCCTCCACCAGAGAAGGTCTACCTGCAAAGCTGAGGCTTAAAGAATCTGGATGGCCATTCAGAGCATGGGAGACTGACTTGCCAGAGGGAACTAGAGGTTCGAAGTAATCAGTTGTGAAGAGTCACACAATTACTTTGAAACTCATATGCTTTGATGCCTCAATAAATAAGTATTTTTAAATTTTAAAATTAACTTTTGGATTTATTTATGACAAGCATGCAAATTATACAATCCTGCTGCTGCTGCTAAGTCCCTTCAGTCATGTCCAACTCTGTGCGACCCCATGGACTGCAGCCTACCAGGCTTCTCTGTCCATGAGATTCTCCAGCCAAGAACACTAGAGTGGGTTGCCATTTCCTTCTCCAATGCATGGAAGTGGAAAGTGAAAGTGAAGTCGCTCAGTGGTGTCTGACTCTTAGCGACCCCATGGACTGCAGCCTACTAGGCTCCTCCATCCATGAGATTTTCCGGGCAACAGTACAGGAGTGGGGTGCCATTGCCTTCTCCCTATACAATCCTAGAAGTTGGGAAATTAATTTAAAATTCTCTTCCACTTTCCTCTACAAACCTACATTCCCAAGATAAAACTAATAGTCTAAGTTTTCTTGGCATCTTTTTAGAAATTTTCTATGTATCAACATATCGCTGTCTATATTCAGTTCAGTTGAGTTCAGTCACTCAGTCGTGTCTGACTCTTTGCAACCCCATGAATCGCAGCACACCAGGCCTCCCTGTCCATCACCAACTCCCAGAGTTCACCCAGACTCACGTCCATCGAGTCAGTGATGCCATCCAGCCATCTCGTCCTCTGTCGTCCCCTTCTCCTCCTGCCCCCAATCCCTCCCAGCATCAGTCTTTTCCAATGAGTCAACTCTTCGCATGAGGTGGCCAAAGTACTGGAGTTTCAGCTTTAGCATCATTCCTTCCAAAGAAATCCCAGGGTTGATCTCCTTCAGAATGTACTGGTTGGATCTCCTTGCAGTCCAAGGGATTCTCAAGAGTCTTCTCCAACACCACAGTCCAAAAGCATCAATTCTTCGGCTCTCAGCCTTCTTCACGGTCCAACTCTCACATCCATATATGACCATAGGAAAAACCATAGCCTTGACTAGACAAACCTTTGTTGGCAAAGTAATGTCTCTGCTTTTGAATATGCTATCTAGGTTGGTCATAACTTTCCTTCCAAAGAGTAAGCGTCTTTTAATTTCATGGCTGCAATCACCATCTGCAGTGATTTTGGAGCCCCCCAAAAATGAAGTCTGACACTGTTTCCACTGTTTCCTCATCTATTTCCCATGAAGTGATGGGACCAGATGCCATGATCTTCGTTTTCTGAATGTTGAGCTTTAAGCCAACTTTTTCACTCTCCTCTTTCACTTTCATCAAGAGGCTTTTGAGTTCCTCTTCACTTTCTGCCATAAGGGTGGTGTCATCTGCATATCTGAGGTTATTGATATTTCTCCTGGCAATCTTGATTCCAGTTTGTGCTTCTTCCAGCCCAGCATTTCTCATGATGTACTCTGCATAGAAGTTAAATAAGCAGGGTGACAATATACAGCCTTGACATACTCCTTTTCCTATTTGGAACCAGTCTGTTCTTCCAAGTCCAGTTCTAACTGTTGCTTCCTGACCTGCATACAAATTTCTCAAGAGGCAGATCAGGTGGTCTGGTATTCCCATCTCATTCAGAATTTTCCACAGTTTATTGTGATCCACACAGTCAAAGGCTTTGGCATAGTCAATAAAGCAGAAATAGATGTTTTTCTGGAACTCTCTTGCTTTTTCCATGATCCAGCGGATGTTGGCAATTTGATCTCTGGTTCCTCTGCCTTTTCTAAAACCAGCTTGAACATCAGGAAGTTCATGGTTCACATATTGCTGAAGCCTGGCTTGGAGAATTTTGAGCATTATTTTACTAGCGTGTGAGATGAGTGCAATTGTGCGGTAGTTTGAGCATTCTTTGGAATTGCCTTTCTTTGAGATTGGAATGAAAACTGACCTTTTCCAGTCCTGTGGCCACTGCTGAGTTTTCCAAATTTGCTGGCATATTGAGTGCAGCACTTTTGCAGCATCATCTTTCAGGATTTGAAATAGCTCAACTGTAATTCCGTCACCTCCACTAGCTTTTTCATAGTGATGCTTCCTAAGGACCATTTGATTTCTCATTCCAGGATATCTCACTCCAAGTGAGTGATCACACCATCATGATTATCTGGGTCGTGAAGATCTTTTTTGTATAGTTCTTCTGTGTATTCTTGCCACCTCTTCTTAATATCTTCTGCTTCTGTTAGGTCCATAAAATTTCTGTCCTTTATCAAGCCCATCTTTGCATGAAATGTTCCCTTGGTATCTCTAATGACAGGTAAATAGTTGGATAGTAATGAAATCAGTCAGTGAATACGATTCCTCAGATTGTTGAGTGCATTCCTTCCTGTAGCCTTGCAGTGCTCTCCTCCTATGGGTAGTTGACCTCTTCTATCTTTTGGCACTGGGCTCAGCTATGCCACTTGTTTTGGCTAATGGGACCACTTGTTTTGGCTAATGGGATGACTGTTCTTTTTGTTTAGTTGCTAATTCATGTCCAGCTCTTTGCGACCCCATGTATAGCCCACCAGGCTCCTCTCTGCATGGGATTTCCCAGGCAAGAATACCGGAGTGGGTTGCCATTTCCTATTCCAATGGGATGATAGTAGATTTCAAAAAGCAGTGGTTTCAAACAGAATTGTGCATTAGAGGCTGTTCTTTTCAGCGTGTGACACCATCATTTTCTCTCTTCCAGTTTTACTGAGATAAATGATGTACTGCATTGTATTAGTTTAAGGTATACAGCATAATGATTTGACTTACATACATCATGAAATATTATCAGAATAAGTTTAGTGAACATTAATCATCTCATATACATGTGAAATTAAAGAAATAGAACAAAATTTACCTTCTTCTGAGAACTCTTAAGATGTATTCTCCTGACAGCTTTTGTATACAACATATAGCAGTGTTAATTATGTTTATCATGTTGTATCAATACTTTATATCCCTAGTACTTGTTTATCTTATAACTGGCACTTTGTACTTTTTGACTCCTTTTGCCACTTCTCACTTCCTCTATTCACATGCCTTCATCACAAATCTGATCTCTTTTTCTATGATTTTGTTTGCATGTTGTTTTTTTTAGTATAGTTGACCTACAGCACTGTGTGAGTTCCTGTTATACAACACAGTGATTTGATATTTCCGTACATTTCAAAATCATCACCACAAATTTACATCACATTGCAAAGATGTGATGTACATCTCCATACTGTACATTTCATACACGTGACTAATATACTAAAATATTGAAGTTTTAACTCTTAATCCTTCACTTATTTCTTTCCTCCTTTCAACACTCTCCCCTCTGGCAACCACCTGTTTGTTCTATCTATAACTCTGTTTCTGTTTTGTTATGTTTGTTCACTTGAAATCATACAGTATGTGTCTTTCATTGTCTATTTCACTTAGCAAAATATCCTTAAGGCCCATCCATGTTGTTACAAATGGCAAGATTTCATTCTTTCTTATGGCCAAGTAATATTCTGCTGTGTATATATACCGCATCTTCTTTATTGATTATCTATTACTGGTGGGTATTTAGGTTGCTTTAATTTATGGGCTATTGTAATTAATGCTGTAATGAACATAGGGGTGCATATATCTCTTCTAATTCTAGTGTTTTTGTTTTCTTCAGATGAATACCCAGGAGTGAAATTGCTGGATGCTATGGTAGTTCTATATTTAGCTTTTTGAGGAATTGCCATATTGTGTTCCACAGTGGATGAAGCCATTTACATTCATGCCAACAATGCACGAGGGTTTTCTTTTCCCCACATCCTCACTGACACTTTTATTTTTTATAATAGTCATTCTGTATAGCTAATATTTCATTGTGGTTTTGTTTTGCATTTCGTGATGATTAATGATGTGCATCTTTCCCTGTATCCATTGACTATCTGTATATCTTCTTTGGAAGAATGTCTATTCAGGTCCTCTGCCCATTTTTAAAAATTGAATTGATTGGGGTTTTGTTGTTGTTGTCATTGAATTATATGCGTTCTTTGTATATTTTGGATATTAATCCATTATCATCTGTATCACTTGCAAGTATCTTCTCCCATTCAATAGGTGGCCTTTCTATTTTGTTGGTAGTTGCCTTCATTGTACAAAAACTTTTTGGTTTCTTTGTAGTCCCATTTGTTTATTTTTGCTTTTGTTTCCCTTGCCTGAAGAGACATCAAAAGAATACTACTTAAGACTGATATTCAAAAAACTTACAGCCTATGTTTTCTTCTAGACATTTTGTGGCTTTAAGTCTTATATCTAAGTGTTTAATCCATTTTGAGTTGCCTTTTGTGCATGATGTGAGAGACTAGTCCGGTTTGATTCTTTTGCATGTATCTGTCCAGTTTTCCCATCACTATTCATAGGATGGGCTGTCTTTTCCTCATTGTGTGTTTTTGCCTCCTTTTCTGTAGATCATTTTCCTGTGTGAGTGTAGTTACATTTCTGTGTTCTCTATTCTTTTCCATTGATTTTGTGTCTGTCTTTATGCTGGTGCCATACAGTTTTGGTTACTGTGGCTTTGTGTATAGTTTGAAATAAAAGAGTATGATTCCTCCAGCCTTGTTCTTCTTTTTCAGATTGTTTGGGCTATTTGGAGTGTTTTGTGTTTCCATATAAATTTTAGAATTATTTGCTCTAGTTCTGTGAAAAATGCAATTGAAATTTTGATAGGAATTGCATTGAACCTGTAGATTACCTCGGACATTATGGTCATTTTGACAATATTAATTCTTCTGGCACATGAACACATTATATCTCTCCATCTGTTTGTATTATCTGCAATTTCTTTTATTAGTTTCTTACACTTTTCCAAGTAGAGGGCTTTTATCTCTTTAGGTAAAAAGGAAGCAAAATATTCCCAGTTATTTTATCCTTTTTTGATGCAATTGTAAATGGGATTGTTTTCTTAATTTCTCTTTCTGATAGTTGTTGTTCTTACAAGTTTACCAAATGCAGATGAGTGTTTGGTGGTGCCTTTAGGATTTTCTGTGTATAGTGTCATGTCATCTGCAGACAGGGACAGTTTTACTTTTCCTGTTCCAATTTGGATTCCTTGTATTATTTTTTCTCATCTGGTTGCTGTGACTAGACTTCCAAAACTACACTGAAAAACAAGCTATGAGAGTGGTTATTTCCACTAGTGCTATGTTCCTTGTCTTGTTCCTTATCTTAGAGGAAACAGATTTTCACTGGTGAGTATGATGTCAGCTGTGAGCTTGTATTTTATGCCTTTATTAAGTGGAGAGAGCATCACATGCTCTCTGACATGAAAAGCTTGACATGCCTCCTACTGGCTGCATGATCTTGAGTGTAGTCAGTTCGCCTCTTTGGACTTTTCCCTCTCTTATAAATGGAAATATGGTTCCTACCTTGAGGACTGGTGTGAGGCTTAGAAGTACTGCGTGTGAAGTCCCTGGCATAGGGCATGGGACACAGCAGGCACTCAGTGGTGGTACTGAGTACATTTATTTGTGTGACTTTTGTGACTGTAACTAAGTGATCGTTACTTTCCCTTATTGTTTCCTCCTACAGTATTTTATTTGATTTAGGGAGCCCATTCCTCACATTTTCACGTCTCTGAATAGTGCTCTGTGACTTAATATCAATGATATTTCGTGAATGCTATCAGGCAGGTGGCAGTCATAATGCTATTGTCATTGCCTGTGCATGGAGGAATTTAGTGATATAAATGGACAACTGAAACCTTTCAGTGTCTCATTTCAGAGACCATTTAAGGAGCAGGACTAACATTCCTATTCTCCATCTGAAAACTGGCTATTTCCACTAGTGCTATTACCATTATCACCAGTTACATCCAACATTTATAAAGCACCTAACAGGTGAAGGAAACTGGGCTAAGACCCAGAAAGGCAAAGCCCTTGAATATCTTACAATATCACCAGAGAAATAGGACACAGACATAAAACATAATTAACTGTACAAGGCAGTCTGTGTCTGGTGCCAAGAAATAGAGCAGACACGATGTAAATGCTTCCAGAGGCAAAGAAAAGGACTGGGAGGGTGAGGGTTCAGAGACAGCCTCACAAAGACGAAAATCATCATGAAGTTTTAAAATGAGGATAGAACTTTGGAAAGAAGGGAGATCTCTCTGGCATGTGGGATGGCTGGAACAATGGAACAATGGGAAAACCCCAAAGTGCATGACAAAATTTAAACAGTCCCTTTAGATATTCTTCCTTTTAGCATCAGGTAAAAGGAAGGATGAAGTAGTGTGGCCAGTAAGTTAGGGACAGTGTGACCTTAAAGTTGCATTGAATAGCCCTCCTTATTTTTAATTCTTAAGATAATGATGTGCATGTTTGTGGAAGATTGCCATTTAGGCAATCAAGAATAGGGTGGAAATTTCTCCTTCATGTATCATTTGATCTGATCGTACAGAATTCGAAGAGGTCTCAAAAGACTATTTGTCCTGCTCTCTATTACTGGAAAGAATAGCATAATTATCAACCACTCAAAACTAGAGATCATTGTTTTTTGGCAGATGTCCTTTAAATGTAACTGGTTCAGTTTGATAACCCCAGGAAACAAATCAGTTCACTTGGTTACCAAGAAGCTTTGTTGAGACATGTTTACGGTCATGGTGGGCAGTTGGCAACACCTGCTTTGAAGATCATACACGCCCATATCATCCTGGCTTCATAATGTACAACTTTTAAAATAGAAGCAATATTTGTTAAGTAGTATATCAGGGCATTTCTTAAGACAAAACCTACCTAATGCTGAAAAAGTGACCCCATAAATTTAAGTGAGATTCTCACCTCATTAAGGTCCATTAAGGATGAATCTCACCTTCTCAGTGAGAATGAGATCTGGACCAATCTATGAAAAACTGCACCCTGTCCCCCTTTCCACCATAGCCCTACACTCTAGACCCTTTTGCTGCTGCGTTTATTCCTGCAGAGTTGGTCATCTCTAACATGTTATGTATTTGTTTGCTAAGTTTATTGTTCATTGTGTGTCTTTTCCGACTGGAATGTATGCTTCCAAAGGGCTAGGAATTTAGTCTGCTCTATTACTGCTTCGCGAACATCTAGAACAGTGCCTCAAATCTGAAAATTCCAAGTATTTGAATAACTATTTCTTGGATGAGTGAACTCAACAACAAAAGTCAGGGATATTGTAGAGAGACTGTCACACTCTGGGGATTGGTTCCACATCTTGTTCTGAAAGGTTGTTGTTGAATCACGCGAATACACCAGGATTCTTGGCCCCCGGAGGAGAAGAATTCAATCCGGGGCCAGAGACGAGGCTTGATCGCTCAGAGCTTTTGTGTAATAAAGTTTTATTAAAGTATAAAGGAGATAGAGAAAGCTTCTGACATAGGCATCAGAAGGGGGCAGAAAGAGTACCCCCCTGCTAGTCTTTAGCTGGATGTTATATAGTCACTAGCAGTCTGTTAATGAAAGAAAGGAATGTCTTAAAATTCAGAATGGCACCAGGCCCCTCACCCATAAGATGCATTTTGGGATAATCTCGGCACCAAATGGTTTATCTTGGGCCATAAAATGATTAACTTGAATCTTGAAGAAGGGCACACCACCATACAAATAGTTTCATTTACATAGATTAGGGGAACAATATCCATACTGGTTTGTCAAATAGGTTCTGGGCAGAACCGACTTGGAGACAGAGTTTGGGGTAAAGGCATAGTACATTAGCATAGCTTAAGACAAACATTTCCATAAGAAAAAGGCATTGGTTATCTCTAGACTCGAGAATAGCTAACTTCAGGCGAAACCGGGTGTCATTATGGCAACACAGTATTTTAAGAGAAACCTCCCTTTAAATTTGTATAGAGAAGGAAAAAATATTGCTAGTTTGTTTCCTCCTGCCGCTTAAGAGAGATAAAAATGTCTGACACTTGCAGGCTATTTCCTCTATTTGGAGACCCCTGGCCTTCCTGCCTCTTACCCTCTCAGTTCTATGGCTTCATTGTTTCTTTAGTCTAAGAGTCTATGATGTTATACTACAAAAGAGGAGAATCACTAAAGTTTAAATGTTTTTAAAATATTGATTGAGGTGTGACGTGTGAATAACAATGTGTCATCGGATATTTCTAATGATACCAGGTCAGGTCTCTCCACTTGATAAAGATCCAGGCAGGAGTTCTGATTAGGAAAACGTGGAGAACAATACCTGAATGTATTTCTATATCTCTTATTTATAAAAACCGACTCTGCCTATTGCTCTTAAATGCTGGAGTTTGGGATTGACATTGCATATACTGCCAAAATGACCAAATTAGATACACCAATTCATCTTCTGAACTTCAGCTTTTACAAGGAATTCCAACCACCACCAACCCCCTTAAATTAAGTTCACATTGAGTCCACGGCATGTGTCTCTCAAGCTCTTCATGGGCACTCGTAAGTCATGTTGCAATTTTATCATCATATGACAGTGCAAGGAGGGACTTCCGACAGAAAGTTTCATGGAGACAATATTTTTCCAATGCTAGTAGACTTCTGAGAATGCATGCCCTATATTTAGGGGAGCATTGCATTGTGTTTTGTTATTCAGTTGCTGAATTTGAACTCTCAGGGTCATTCTGAGCATCTTCCCTGAAACATTCTGTAGACCTTTTATCTGGTATGGCTCTCCATCTACCATGCAAGACAGTAACTTGCCAAGCAGAAATCCGAAGATGCCTTGTTCAATTTCATCACTGGATTACTAGCTAGGGGATGGGAAGAGTGGGAATGTGTTACCTGCTTATCCTTGGACTCAGACTTTTTGGAAAACTTTCATACTTTACAAAAGGTCTCCCAGCTCAGATCATTTTTGTCAGACACATCTAGCAAATGCTTTGCTATTTTCAACAAGACAGAAGCCAGAAATAAAGGGCACCTGGTCCTTTGAAATCCAACTAACCTAATGCTGGTGTTTTAATTATTATTCTTTTTAAAATGTTTACTTAAATTTGTCCTTAAAAAGCACTTAAGTTTACATGAGCTTACAGCTCAATGAGTTTTCACGACATGAATACACCTGTGCAGCAACACCCAGCTCTGGAAGCAGAACCCTGCCAGCAGCTCAGAAGCACCCCTGTGTGATTATTTCCAGTCACTACCTACCTCCTGAGAATAGTCACTATCTTGACTAGTAAGTAACAGCATGCATTACTTCTTCATGCTTTTTTGTTCTTTATATAAATGGAATCATACAGTATGGATTCTTTTGTGTTGACTTCTCTCAATTATTTTACCTTGATAGTATTTTTTCATTGAATTTAATTATAGATCATTCTCACTGCTCTATAGGAATCTATTGTGTGACTATACCACAATTTATGTATCATTTCCAACACTTGATGGAAATCCTGATAGTTTCTAGAGTAAGACTAATGCCAATAATGCTGCCATGCACATTCTAGTGCATGGACTTATGGTGGAAATATGGAGGTAATTCTGTTAGTTATATACCTCAGAGTGAAATTTTGGGTTCTGATGCTTTTCTGTAATTGCACTGTTCATTTTCTGAAAAGGAAGACACACCTATGCATGAAGGAGGAACGAACATGTGAAGGCAATAGAATCCAGTGATAGCCATCAACTTGATGATTTCATAAGAGGACTACAAAACAGGGCCCTCTACTGCTGTCACCATGAAGAATTCAATTACATGTTCTCAACACTTTTCCTTGTCTCTTCCATAGAGGGGTGGGGCAAGATATAGATGCTTGGGTCACCTCAAAACCCACAAAGAATTTCACTCTCCAGAAATCAAAGCATCAACATGATACATTAGACCATTGCTTCTTGTTCCAAGAAATTATCCTATTTGTATCTGCCAAGGAGGGCAGGGAACTGTAATTAAAATTCACACTTGCATATCACTCTCCATCTGCAAAGTACTTCATAGATATTAACTAATTAATCCTCCACCTTTCTCCTCCTACTCTCCCACCATTGCTCCCCACCATGAAGCAGGTGGCATCTCCATAATATGTCGCTCATTTGCAAGAAGATAAACATGAGAACAGGTTATGCCATTTCCTTGATGAGGTCCAGGAGTGTAAAATAAATACTTTGCTGCCTGGGGCTTTTGTGAAATAAAATTACCACATACTTTAAGCCTGCAGATCTAAATTGCATAAATAAGGCCTCTGAAGAATTTTTGTCACATATGACAGGAAAGATGGATTTATCGTCGGGTTTGTTTACTAAACTGTCACAGTGGTTGCTCATGAATATCAATGATGCCACAGCTCCTGGGAAAGCCGTGTAAGAAGCTTGAGATGGAAAAAAATCACTAAATGTTTTCTAACATGGGACCAAGAAAGGCTATTAATGTGGTTATTCTATATCTTTTCCCCCTCCCAATACAAGAAGAGAAGATTTTAAATTGGTTAGAAAAGAGAGTATGGGGGAAATAACTTTTAAATGTAAATATATAGAAAACAAAGTGATGTCTATTCCTCTACATGTCTGTGATTAGAAGTGAGCCTTTTGTTATACATTTCTGTCTGTTTTAAAAATAATAAAATCCCATATAAGTTCTAGTTGTCTATATCCAGATATTAACACAAATCAAATTCAGCTTAAGTTATTATTTTTTAGGAGGAAAAAGCCTAGGCCTGTGGAAATTTTCAGTCATTTTATGTTTTTAATTTATAAATACAGAGTAATCTACTTTAATTTTAGATACAACCTACATTTGTAAAATCAGGAGCCAGGAAAGTCATCAAACTAGTAATTATACCCAGACAAAAAGGAATTCTTCCTGAGGCTACATTCTGCTCTGGTTCTTTGCGTGCAGTTTGCTCTGGTTTCCCAGGACTTTCTTGTGCATATTGAGGGCACTGGAGGCTCCTTAGGGTTTTGAATAGAAAAAAAAAATTAAGAAGGAGAAATAAATGGCTATTAAGCTTGATAAGTCTGTTCAAAAGAGAAATTAAGATGCTTAATATTTGATTTTTTTCTATCCATCTGAGCACGGCTGGGGTGAAAGCCCTGTATCAGAAGCTACCTAAGAAGAATAATCCAAAGCACTGCCCTGAGGGAATTTCCATAGAGCAGAAGAGATGAGTCAGGTAGTCTTATGTCTATGAGATAGACCAAGAAATTAGTCTGAGTGAACTGAGCTGCTCAGGAGGGGCTTCGCTCCCATCCCCTTACAATATATAGAAGTGTCCCCAAATAATAATACACTTAACAGAAATACAGAGCAGTGCTCCAAGCAAGCAAAGGATATACTGAGATTCTGGAAGTGAAGAGGGAACTTAAAGCTGGGATGGTAAGTGGGATTCAAAACTAGTCTCCCAGGGAGAGAATCTACCTTAGGGCTGAGACTTTTAAGACTAATTTGAGGTCTGTATTGAACATCTCCTATGGAGAGGCTTAATGAGAAGTCAAGGAGTAACACATTTGATTCAGGAAACAAAACAAAACAAAACAGTATGAGGAAGAAGAACCGCTAAAGGAAGCAGGAGAACATGGGTAGGGAGGTGGGCAGAGCGAACAGGACTCAGCTGTGAGCATGGCAGGCGCAGCGACAGTGGGCCCTGGAACCAGGGGCTCGTTTTCCAAGTTTGGCCCACCGAAGATTGTGGGCGACGTGATTTAGTTTGACAGTTAAGAATCTTGGTGATGCTTGGGAGAGTGGTTTCAGCATATGTGAGGCTGGGTGGGGTGGGGGGATGGGAGGGTTGGGAATTAGACCTCAAAAGCAAGTGAGCTGAGAAAGAGCTGAAGTAGCTGAGGAGGAGGAGAAGGTGGAAAAATGAGAGGAAGGCAAATGGGGCAAGAGGGTCATTTGTTTGTGGTTGTTTTGCTATTTTAAGATAAAAGAGATCTTTCTATGTTTGTAGGCAAGAAGTCACAGAGAGAGAGAAAGAGACATTGAAATTCAAATGACAGTAAGAGATGGAGCAAAAACCCAGGAGGAGGCAGGAAGGGCTGCATTCAAAAACAAGGTGGAGGATTAGCATTAGGTGGAGTAGTCAAAAGCAGTAACTTTTTATTGAGTATTTCAAGATATTTTATTATCTTTCATCATTACTACTGCTGAAAAAGCTTCTCTCAGTCTGGTGTCGTTCTTTGGTAGGCCATCTACCTTTTTATTCTGGTAGTATATTAGTTATCTAATTTTGCATAACATTATTCTAACAAGTAGTAGATTCAAACAAGGAACATTTGCTATCTCACATGGTATCTGTGGATTAGGAACCCAGGGGTTACCTGGCTGAGTGGTTCTGATCCACTGTGTGTTGGACTGAAGGCTTGCCTGGCGCTGGAGGACCCAGGTCCAAGTGGCGGACTCTCTCACCTGGTAAGGTAGTGATGGTTGTTGCAGGAGGCTTAGGATCTCCAAGTGGACCTCCTCAGGGTGCAACCTGGCAGCTGGCTTCCCTAGGGCAGGTGATCTGTGAGGGAGAGAAGGAGGAGGGGGAGAGAGAGAGAGAGAGAGAGAATGAGTGCAAAGTCACTTCAGTTGTGTCTGACTCTTTGCAATCCTATGGACTGTAGCCCTTCAGGCTCCTCTGTCCATGGGATTCTCCAGGCAAGAATACTGGAGTGGGTTGCCATTTGCTCCTCCAGGGAATCTTCCCAACCCAGGGATCCAGCTCAAGTCTCTTATGTCTCCTGCATTAGCAGGTGGGTTCTTTACCACTAGTGCCACCAGGAGAGAGAGAGAGAGAACCAGGAGAAAGTTTTAATGACCTCACACGCCCTTGTGTCTACAACATTCTGTTTCCTGGAAGTGAGTCCCTAAGTGGAGCACGCAGTCAAAGAGAAGGAAATTGGACTCTGCGTTTTGAAAAAAGGGGTGTCAAAGAATTCGTGGTTATTAAACGACAACTGGCAGTTAGGACCTGAGGTGGATGCAGTTAAGAAGTTGGGGGAAATCTCACATTGGAAATGTTTAACTTTCTTGATGAGCTGAGATTCATTAGGTGTGAAAAATAATGAAGTGCCCACATATTGCATCATGTTATTCTGCTTTGCATGACCAAAAAGGTTTGTGTAATTCTGAGGATAATATCACTGAATGGTATGTTCTATGCTGTCTCAGATAGTGCGGGTGAGGGCTTGCGTTGATAATGGGATGGACAGTTGATGGGGGAGGGAGTGGACACATTCGCATCGCCATTTGTTACTTCATGTATTTGCAGATCTCAGTGAGTGCCATTTTGTGTTGTATTTCACAGGAGAAACAGTTCTGTTGGTCATAGAGTTTCTAAAAGTCCAGCTGCTCAGAGCAGGGCAGCCCTGTGTGAGTGGAAAGAGCCAGGTTTGCAGTGAAGTTTCTAACATACATTAAAAACAGAAGAATGTGCTCCCAGTTTTGTTTCCATGTTCCTTCATTGAGCTTGGAAAGAAGAAGGAATTAATGAGACTCATTGTGTATGCAAGGGTGAGCACAGTTTGTGTTGAGCTCAGTCTAGCAGAAGCTGAAAAAGCATATCTGGAACAGCTAAATAATTAGACTTCACTTTTCTTGAATTTTGTAAGGAAAAATGTTGTTAGTGGGAAGTGTCTTTAAACTCATTTTCCACAGACAGAGATGACTTTCTCAGCCCAGCCCTAGGCTTGGTCGTTTGTTGACCACATTTGAAATAATGGTGGAAATCAATGTCGTCATTGTTTAGGTTATTTTTATGCTCTGCAAGAGAGGGGTAACTGCTGGAGGAAAAAGAGCATGGCTGATGCTATGCTCTTGACTAGAATGGAAATCCAGCAAAATGTCCGTCCAGATCAAATGCAGACACAAGAGCAGGGATGAAAGCACCCATCTCTAGTCTTCTCAGATAACTGGAAATATATCAAGAAAGGGCTCTCCTGGTGGCTCAGATGGTACAGAATCTGCCTGCAATGCAGGAGACCTGAGTTCAATCCCTGGGTCAGGAAGAGCCTCTGGAAACCGGAATGGCAACCCACTCCAGTATTTTTGCCTGGAGAATCCCATGGACAGAGGAGCCTGCCAGGCTACAGTCCATGAGGGTGCAAAGAGTCGGACACAACTAGGTGACTAACACACACACACACACACACACACACACAAGTAGAAAGCAGTGAGTATGTCTTACAAATACTGGCTAATAACTGGTTTCTAGAGCCAGACAGCCTGGATTCAATTTTAGCCCTGTCACCTACTCTCTGTGTAAATTAACTTCATCTTTCTCTCAGTTTCTCCATCTGTAAAATTAAGGAAATAAGAGTATCTGTCTCACTGGGCTTTTGTGAAGAGGAAATATATGAATATATGTACACCACAAAAAACAGTGACTGGCACACTATAGCTCTCTAAAGCTGTAGTTCTGTGATGATTGTTAATTATTACAAAGAACAGTGTCATGCCCAGAGTGACTGTTGAATGAATATTTGCTATTTGAACTGAACACCAAACTGAAACTAGAGCAGAGGTTACTCCTTCATCCCTCATCCTGCCCCCCACTACAGGATTAGTTATTCCTTTCCCCATGCTCAGGCAACAGTTATACAGTAATCCCCTGTCATAGCACTTTTCACACTGCATCCTAACTATGGTTCATATCTGCCTCCCAACTTGAACTCCCCCTAGCATATTAAGGATAGACTGCATATCTTATTTATCTCTTTATCACCTGAATCTCTCTTAGTGCCTGGCACATAATAGGGATGAATAATGAATATTTGTGCAGACAGTATTTGATTAATTTAATTGGCAAATATTTACTAAGCATATACTATGTGCCAGGCACATTGCTAGTGACCAAGACACAAGCTGTTCTTGCTTTCATGGAGTTTACCCTCTAGTGGCTCTTTTTCTAGAATTCTGGACCCTTCTAAGACACTGAGAGGAAGTAAAGGCAAGGAATAATATCTGCTGATTCCTACTCCACACGAGTCACCAAGTATTAGATTGTGACTTAAAACTTAAGACACATATGTTCAAGTAACAGAAAGTCTGGGGTTTGATGGTGCTAAAGATGGTTCCCTCATTTTCTGAGGTCAGAATGATAGGTTAGCGTATCACCACTTTACACAACTCAGCTATGAAGATAATCACATCAGAGAAATAGAATACTCCAAACAAGCGCCGAACACTCCCCTGCACCTCTAGTGACAAATGCGAGCCCCCTTGAGGAACCTGGAGATCGCTGTGCTCACAGTTGTCTGTTTTCTAGCTACAGGTGCCAGTGTGTGAGCTCTTGTTTTAACATGTTCCCATGCGCTTCTGGGATCTTCAAGATGATTACATGCGAACCAAGAAAGGCAGGTGAAGAACTTTGCCTTAGGCACCTCAGAATTTCAAGGTTCACTCATAACAGAGGGTACATTATTTCAGACATTATGTATGTAAATGTAGTCTTGATCTTGCTAAACATTGGAAATATACTAATAAGAAGGGCGTGGTTGTGTTCAGTTATGAACTGCAGTGCCACACTTTACAGGAGTCATCTCCCCAGCCACGTGTGCACCACTCCATACACCAAGCAGGTGCAAGTTTCTCTCCTAATCAGACTTAAAAATCCTTGGAGATATTCGAGGGGAGGTGAGGGTGTAATAATTTCCTAAATCCAACTCAAGTTCTTTAAGAGCCAAGTTTATGGAATCATATCACCTAGCAGGAGATACAGACAGCCAAGCCAAAGGGAAGAAGAGCAGATTTGTCCTGTTTGCATGATAAAAACCTCCTAAGCTTGTGTCTTAACTGATGGAATCTGACAGCCAGACCTGAAAGCTTCAGCTGGAAAATGATAGAGAAGCAAAAGCTGCTGGAAATGCTCTAGAGGTGCGATCACCTTAAGTAACCCCTCAGTGTTACAAGTGATTCAATCAGCAGTGGTAGCCAAATAAGAGTGCTGGAATTTTCCACACATCCACGCATATTCTTGCACAGATTTCTTTACCCTTTTCCAATCTTTTATGTTAAACTATCTCTGGAGAGTAGTAGCGCAGACATTGCAGTGAAGCAGACATGGGCTCAGATCTCTTCAGCACCCACTTGAGTGATACTTCTTTGCACCACCATTTTCTCATATGAGAAATGAGAAGAAAATGGGAAGAAGAGCTCCTCACCAAGTTGCCTTGAGGATTAAGGAAAATAATCCTTAGAATCTAGCAGTCTGTCTCCAGCACAAGTGATCAATAACAGTTCCCTTCTTTGCCCTGTCAATGGGACTAGAGAAGTTTGGTGCCTTTTCTTGGCTGTGCTTTCTTTCTCCACGTGTCAATGGCTAAAATAGTTAATTTTTGGCAAAACTAATGAACATGGGCTTCCCAGGTGGCACTAAAGGTAAAGAAGTGGCCAATTCAGGAGACATAAGAGATGAGGGTTCTATTCCTGAATTGGGAAGATCCCCCTGGAGGAGGAAATGGCAACCCACACCAGTGTTCTTGCTTGGAGAATCCCATGGACAGAGGAGCCTGGAGGGCTACAGTCCATGGGGTCACAAAGTGTCGCATATGACTGAAGCAACTTAGCACGCACACATGCAATGAACACTCCAGTTATTTTATTGGACCTTAAATTTGGAGGGTAGAGCCTATTTTGAGCACATGATGAACATTAAAGAATGGTTGGGACCCAAGGTTACCTAAAAGGTATTTGCAAAGGGAATTAAATACTGAGGGCAAGCGGCACATTCATTGTGTGGGCAGGAGAGCTTATGTACCAGATACAGTGGAATGAGATTTTCTCTGACTTTTTGTCAGTTTGTCTCCTGGTCAATACATATGACATGTGTCAGGACTCTCATGGGACCATCTGACTCTGTGGTCATTTATTTGTTTTCTAAGCATTGCTAGGGAGCTATGATATAAAATGATCCATGGTGAACATGACCAATTCCCACCAGTTCTTAACCTTGAATTACATATAATCCAATTACTGTTGATTGATGGTAATAGAAATACTGTTCATACTTTTCCACCCTTATCTCCTGTGGCCTTTTTCTAAGTCCATACTGTAATTTATGAGACTCCAAAAATCCAAACTCCTTAGTATAGAAGGTTTTCTCTTACCAGGTCTTTGCTCTTCTTTTGAGTCATCTTCATGGAGAATACTCCTGAGAGTCCCTTGGTCAGCAAGGAGATCAAACCAGTCAATTCTAAAGGAAACCAATACTGAATATTCTTTGGAAGGACTGATGCTAAAGCTGAAGCTCCAGTCCTTTGGCCATCTGATGCCAAAAGCCGACTCATGGAAAAGACTTTGATGTTGTGCAAGATTAAGGGAAGGAGGAGAAGGAGGAGACAAAGGATGAGACGGTTGGATGGCATCATGGACTCAATAGACATGAGTTTGAGTAAACTTCAAGGGATAGTGAAGAACAGGGAAGCCTGGCAATTGCAGTCCATGGGGTCACAAAGAATTGGACATGATTGAGCAACTGAACTTCAACATTGATAGTCCAGATATCCAATAGCTTCCAGTCACATTAACTATTTGAACAGCCCTAAGAAAGCTGTGTTCTCTCTCATCTGCCTGCCTTTGTGTTCTACCTTTAGCCAGAGTTAGCCTTTACTGCTTTGTCTATCTAGATAAATCTTCCTGTGATCATCCTCAATTATATAAATGTTCCTTCTGTAGGATTCTTTCCTATCTTCTTCTTTATTGACATGTCATCCCAGCTGATAGCTGTCTCAGGAACTTATTCTGTGAATTACAGATTTTTCCTTTCACTCTAGACTTTGAGGTCCTTAGTGTCAAGAACTGTGACTTCAATCCCCTTATCTCTACTGTTTTGTTTGGTTCCTGGCCTGTAGCTCATTGTCAGTAAATGTGAGAAAAAGGAAGGAAAGAGTGAATAAGAAAAATTAATCCCCGTTTGTCTTTCAAAACTCTTACCTGTGAAGGGAATACAAAGTCATTCTCTTGCCCAGCCTTAGCTAAAAGGGCTAAAAGCCTGAATTCTTGCTCTAAGGAAGCCCTTAGTAGAGAATATTTTGGGACTTCCCCAGTGGTTCAGTAGTAAGGAATCCACCTGCAATTCAGGAGACTCAGGTTCAGTCCCTGGGTTGGGAAGATCCACTGGAGGAGGGCAAAGAAATCCACTTTTGTATTCTTGCCTGGAGAATCCCATGGCCAGAGAAGCCTGGTGAGCTACAGTCCATAGGGTCGCAAAAAGTCAGACATGACTGAAATGACTGGGTGTGCATGCACAGAGTATTTCGGGTACAAAAATTAGTTTTATGAGAGAAGACTTATATTTAAAGACAAGACCTAGTTTTTGATACTGGAATCATGGAATCTTTGAGAAAGATACTGGGGAGAAGTAATATAGCATAGGCATTAAGAACATCAGTCATGGAGCTGGACTGCCTTGGTTCACATCTCAGCTCTGCCATTTACAACCTTTATGAACTTGGGTGAATTGCTTAATATTAATAGCTCAGTTTCTCAGACTACAAAATGGGGATAATAACAGTATTTTATAGGGGTTGTTGTGAGGATCAAATGCTTTGATGTATGTAAAGTGCTTAGAAAAGAGCCTGGCACATGATAGGCGATATAGAAGCATTTGCTCTTATTCACAATTACATAGATCAGAATTTTCCTAAATATTTAGCTGCAGTCTTGTTTTGCACAGTCTTACATGGAAGCCCATATATACAACTTATAAAAGCAGAGCTGTCTTATTGAGATGAGGGAAAAGACTGGAGCAAATTTCCAGGGTTCCTCCCTGCCTACTCCTGAGAGGTTCTTTGGAAACCTGCTGCTGCTAAGTCGCTTCAGTCGTGCCTGACTCTGTGCAACACCATAGACGGCCTCCCACCAGGCTCCCCAATCCCTGGGATTCTCCAGGCAAGAACACTGGAGTGGGTTGCCATTTCCTTCTCCAATGCATGAAAGTGAAAAGTAGAAGTGAAGTCGTTCAGTCGTGTCCGACTCTTAGCGACTCCATGGACTGTAGCCTACCAGGCTCCTCTGTCCATGGGATTTTCCAGGCAAGAGTGCTGGAGTGGGGTGCCATTGCCTTCTCCGCTTTGGAAACCTAAGACCATAGAAACCTAGTTAAGAAACTCTGATCACATCCCAAAGACCCTTGTTCTCTGGAAGAAAGATTAGGGCCCAACCTCACTCCCTGCAGGAGCACCCAAACAAGCAGCAGACTCCCTTTTAGGAACCAGGTCACCTGGTCCTCAATCCAGAGCTCTCTCCATCCACCTGTGCTCCCTAGCTTCAAAGGACTCATGGTTAGGACAAAAGGAGGCAGGTTCTGCTCCTCTTCCTACAGTCATTTCTCAGTGGCCCTTCAAAAAATTTGCTTCATGATGTTATCATACACACTTGCTCTCTGCCAGTGAAAGAGTGTATTTTTACAGACTCTCAGATTTATATCCCAGAGTCTTATGTTTCTATTGTGCAATTTGCCATGTTTGTTTTGGTAAAATTAGAACTGGAATTCACTCTTTTCTTTTGCCAATATCTTAAAACTTTTCTTACCCTTAATTCATCACATTGCCCTGAAATAGATAGGCTGTGGATATACAATATTCAACTACACTAACTAAGTAAACAAGAAATTTTATATTATTATATAGTTAGATACACATGTAAACCAACCCAGCTTTTCCTGGATTCCCCATTGGTCACTTGGTTGACTCGGCAAGTTGTTTGAAGCAGGATAGCATCCTCATGGGAGAAGGCAATGACAACCCACTCCAGTACTCTTGCCTGGAAAATCCCATGGACGGGGGAGCCTGGTGGGCTGCTGTCTATGGTGTCATACAGAATTGGACATGACTGAAGTGACTTAGCAGCAGCAGCATCCTCATTCAATTCACTGTTTCCTTTACTATTTAATAGTAACTTACATTCACTTTGATGGAGAAAATAATATATTTCTATTTTTTACAGCACAGTTCTCTGACAGAGTAGCACACTGTAGTGCTGTATAGACGATTTTCTCAAGACAGAGTTATCTTTGTATGGCTTGGTCCAGAGAACCCTAATGACCCTGGTTGTAGGGTAGGAACTTTGAACTTTCTTGTTATACATGAGGTCATGTGGAGTGGTTCTAGAAAACCAGTGTTTTCCACTAGGTGTGTGTGTTTTTTGGTTTTTGTTTTTTTTTCCGCTAGACTCTAACCAAAAGAGAAGTCTTAAAACAACACACTCACACACACACACACACACACACACACTTACACACACACATACACACACACATATTTATAATTCCTTGGAATATGTGCTATTCATTACATTTTTCAATTTTGGATTGTTTGTTTTATCAGGACGCTAGAGGTAACTTGAACCTGTTCAATTATTCTTTTTTTTTTAAATTTTATTTTATTTTTAAACTTTACATAATTGTATTAGTTTTGCCAAATATCAAAATGAATCCATCACAGGTATACATGTGCTCCCCATCCTGAACCCTCCTCCCTCCTCCCTCCCCATACCATCCCTCTGGGTCATCCCAGTGCACTAGCCCCAAGCATCCAGTATCGTGCATTGAACCTGGACTGGCATCTCGTTTCATACATGATATTTTACATGTTTCAATGCCATTATCCCAAATCTTCCCACCCTCTCCCTCTCCCACAGAGTCCATAAGACTGTTCCATACATCAGTGTCAATTATTCTTTTAACAAAAGTTTATTGAGAACCTAGGCTTTATTCTACCTTCTCAACCATCTTGTAAAGTAAGTATTGTGATTTCCATTTTGTAGGTGAGTCAGTTTAGAAAATTCAAGTAACTTGCAAAAAGCCAAACAACTTTTGGGAGTCAGAGCTGGGATTTGAACCCAAATATGTGAGACTTCAATGAATGGTGGGTAAGGATTCTCAAAGGGGAGAAGGATGGTCCAGTAAGAAATAGCATGGACAATTGTGTGGCTGTGTGTTGTGTCCAGGGAGTGATGATTCACTGATGAGGCTAAAGCATGGTGTGGGAAATGGGAGAACAAACAAGAACTAAGATTCTGTGTCTTTATCCTAAAGTCAGTGGTGAGCTGTATCAGCCAGAGTTCCTCTCTTGGAAGCAACAGAAACATACTCCATGTTAATTTAAGCTCTGAAAAGACCCTGATGTTGTGAAAGATTGAGGGCAGGAGGAGAAGGGGATGACAGAGGATGAGATGGTTGGATGGCATCACTGACTCAATGGACATGAGTTTGAGTAAACTCCGGGAGTTGGTGATGGACAGGGAGGCCTGGCGTGCTGCAGTCCATGGGGTCGCAAAGAGCTGGACACAACTGAGCGACTGAACTGAACTGAACTGAACCTCACAGGATGTACACTGGCAGCTGGTAAAGACTATGGGAAGGCTGGAGAACCAACCTTGGAGACTGGTAGGAATTTCTTTTAGAACAATAGCTCCAGAGGGCCAGCAGAGAGAAATATCAGGAATGGCTCCTCAACAGGAAGGATCTGGTCAGTTATAGGAGCTCCAACTGTTGTCTCCCTCCTCCATCTCATGTTGAAGGTCCAGAGCCTAGAAGGACAAACACAACTGGTAAGCTTAGGCATCTCATCGTCCCTGGATCTGAGAGGAAAAGGCAGTGGGAAGAGCCTCTGGAGGACTTTTCAACTTTTCACACAAAAGGGGAGAGTGTTTGGCCAGAAGGAAAAGAAAGGGGCTCTGCTGGGAGGGCAGAATGAATGCAGGGTAGATTTTTTTTTTTAATTCACTGATATACTACCAATTATTTCAGAGCAGGGCAGTCACATGAGGTGGATGCCATGACAACGTGGTGGGTGGTTCGGAGAAGTTTGGGAGTGGACCACTGGTCTGCCCAAGAGGCAGTTAGTTGCTTTGCTCCAGGTGAGAATCACTGCTTTCGGAGTGAGCAAGCATGGGGATAAATAGAGGTGAGGAGACAAGCTCGCAGTGTGATAGGAATAGCACTCAACCGCCACAGTTATCTATAATAGTCCTCACTAGGGCAGTGTTACATTCATTTGATGAGAATATTATTGATCTAATGAGGGATTATCCCAAGGCTTATGATTTTACAAATGAGAAAATAACACACACTCCAGGGAGACTTAGCTGTTACATTAACAATTAATAGGAAAATCTGACAAAGCCAAGGCTTGGAAGTCATGCTTATCATGAATAATATAAAGCTGGGAGAGTTGGTCTGAGCCCAAATACATTCAGAGTAATTTTCCATAAACCTGCCACCTCTAGTTTGAAAATATTTCATGTGTGAGACTGCGATTTTCTCTGACAGGCGAGGCTAGGAAGAAGAGGAAGTTGGAAAAGTAAATTGCTCTTTTTGTAATGGTAAAAATGTCATTACTGTGAAGAGCATTAATCTTCCTGATCAGGTATTAGATTTTGAGCTAAGATAAGAGCCTGGCTCTGGAATCCTCAGGGTTACAAGTAAGCATGTTTGAGAACCCCTAAATATATGATAACCAGTTTTATTTTATTATGCAAACAGTAATAGGTATATTTTTTAAGGCATTCAGTGCAGCCAATCACTTTTCCCAACACTGAAAACTGCAGTAATTTCAAGGAGAAGTCACTTAGGCCACAGCCCAGCTGGCCCTGGCAGTTCCAATGAACTTAGATTCTAACAGCTCCACCACATCTCTTGGATCCTCTCTTGTGCCTTACTGGGTAGGACCTGCTAGAGACAATGAGGTGGGTTTTTTTCTTGACCAGTTAGGTTCACTGAGGTCCATATTCTAATCACAGATCTGATTGCCAGAGGACTATGGGGAGAGGATAGAAATTGTCTTAGTTTGGGTGGTTCCCCTTGCCCCCTGCCCTACAACTGAAGACTCTGAGACAAGACTTTGGAAGCCATTTATTTATTTAGGAAGCACTAAGAGGGGGTTGGTGAGGCTTCCTGGGTGGCTCAGTGGTAAAAAAAAAAAAAAAAAAAAATCCACCTGCCAATGCAGCAGCCACGGGAGACACAGGTTCTATCCTTGGGTCAGAAAGATCCCCTGGGAGAGGAAATGGCAACTGGCTCTAGTATTCTTGCCTAGGAAATCCCATGGACAGAGAAACCTGGCAAGTTACAGGCCAGGGAGTCACCAAGAGTCAGACAGGACTTAGTAAATGAGCACACACAAGAGAGGTTGGCAAGGTGAGTAGGAAGGGAGAAAGGCAGTGAGCAGTACAGCTGTGCACTGGGGGAGCTCAGTTCCTGCTGAGCATCCTCTGGGAGACTGCTCGCGACACACTTGAGAACTATCCAGCCAAGACGGAAGGAAGCCGGGGCATTTATCCACCTACTTTCACTTATTGAAGGTCGCTCCTGGATGCTAAAGCCTCAGGACCTTGGGTCAGGCTTCCCCTGACCCCTCCCAATGCAGGCCAAGCATGCCCTTACAGAGAATGTTCTCAAGAAACCGTTTGCATGCACAGTAACTGTCAGCAGGCATCCTCCATGGAAGGCCCAGAAGATGCAAACAGCAGCTGATACAAAATGAACTAGGAAAAATTAATTGCTATGCCTGAAAAAAAAAAAAAAAAAACCGCCAAAAATGCAGCAAAGAGTATCCTTAAAGAATGTCCCATTATGTTAAATGAGGTAGATTGATTTCTTCTCTGAGTGAATCAGAGTAGATAGTCAGCCGTGGATCACACTAGAAAGCACTGACAATTTAATAAAGGAGTTAGGGTGTATTTAAAACTAAGTCTAATATAAGAGACAAAGGGATGGGAAATTAACAAGTTATATAGAGAGAGTGAGAGGCAGGAGGGATAATCTCTAGGAAAGAGGGGAAAGACTCAAGAATGACTTCTTAGACAAGGCAGTCCTTGGCTTTTATATTCAGAGGTGAGCAGGATGGACGTTCCATGCAGAGGAAACAGAATCATCACAGACACAGAGGATGAAAAGTGAGGAACAAGATTCAGTCAATCTAACCTCACCTTGGGGGAGTGAAGGTGAGAGGTTGGAAGAAGATTAGAAAGTTTTATTGGGCCCAAGGGGCTTCCAAGTTGGTGCTAGTGGTAAAGAATCTTCCTACCAATGCAGGAGACATAAGAGACATGGGTTAGATCCCTGGGTCAGGAAGATCCCCTGGAGAAGGGCATGGCAACCCATACCAGTATTCTGGCCTGGAGAATCCCATGGACAGAGGAGCCTGGTGGGCTACAATCCTTGGGATCGCAGAGTTGGACATGACTGAGCAACTGAGCACACACACATTGGGCCCAAATTGTGAAGAGTTTTAAATACCAGACTCAAGATGTTGATCTTTACCTTTGCTACTGGTGTGCCAGGCACAGATGGGTGCAAATGGGCATGCTATCATAGTTTTTATTAAAATTAAAATTTGATTTTAGCTGAAGCAGACACATGTACACATACACACATAATACATACTGTTATCA
Organism: Bos indicus x Bos taurus; assembly: GCF_003369695.1. Lineage (NCBI taxonomy): Eukaryota > Metazoa > Chordata > Mammalia > Artiodactyla > Bovidae > Bos > Bos indicus x Bos taurus. The sequence continues at coordinate 107,488,328 of NC_040076.1, read as the reverse complement.
TGGTGTCTTTCAGGTAAGCCTAGTGAGTCATGTGTCATAGTGTAGGACGGTGTACAGCTTGCAGAGAACAAGTAGAGAGAGGTGGAACAGACTGACCAGACAGTGTTTCCCGTAGTGTGAGAGAATGCCGCCTTTTGTGTCTATAAACAAGCACACAAACAATGCAATGGGGAGGGCTCAACCACTGCCTCAAATGTGAAAGACAATCAAGTAAATAGTTCAGAGACAGTGGATAGAATCCACTCAATACTTTCAACTGGGCACATGCTTTTTTCTTAATCTTAATACTTAGAAGCATGCCAAGAAATCCCCCCCAAAGGTTGTCAATCATCTTAAGACAATGGAGGATCATTTCAGGATTTTTCTGAGCAGAGTAACATGTCTGCCCTTGACTTTGTTGTTAACAGCATAAGCAGTGATTTGGGTCCTCCATGGGTCTTCATGGGTGAAGGGTTTTCTGGTACTACAACTCTGTTTTGAGGTCATTTGCCAGGCTACTTATGCGTGTGGCAAAAAAGGAAACTAAATTGGATATTCTGAGATTAGAGACAGAATTTTCTTTGGTATAGATAAAGAAGAAGGAATCTAGAGTCTTCACATCAGCATTTATCAATATGCATTTGAAAACTATGTCCTGGACTTTAGCTGTACACAAGGGTCCCATTTGTGTGTTGAGTCAAAAAGACACATAATACTCTGTGGTCTTAGTAAGTTACTCATCTTGGTCTCCGTTTACTTACGTAGAAAACTGGAGATAAAAAGAGCTATTTTGCAGTCATGAGAATTGAATGATACAATTTGTTAAAATTCTTAACCTTTAGTTGAGCTTAATAAATGAGAAATCTTAGATATTTTCTTAGGAGCATATTTTGAAAATCACTCAAAGCAAATCTCCTAGCAATTCTAAGAGAAAGCAGAATTTCTTCACTAAGCTATGGTCTATATAAAGAAACTTCCTGTCACACTAGTGTATATCTGTTAACTTTGGGTGTTGTTATTGTGGAAAATGTGATATACCTCTCTCTCTCTCTCTCTCTCTCTCTCTCTCTCTATATATATATATATATATATATATATATATTCTTAATTGGCACATAAGACTGAACTTCATGAGAATAAATATATTGTACAGTGCTGCAAAGAGCTGACACATTGGAAAAGACCCTGATGCTGGGAAGGATTGAGGGCAGGAGGAGAAGGGGACAACAGAGGATGAAATGGTTGGATGGCATCACTGACTCAATGGACATGGGCTTGGGTGGATTTCGGGAGTTGGTGATGGACAGGGAGGCCTGGCGTGCTGTGGTTCATGGGGTTGCAAAGAGTCAGACATGACTGAGTGACTGAATTGATAGTACTTTAATTCCTCTTTCTAGAGCATGGTATTTTCATTCCAATCCCAAAGAAAGGCAATGCCAAAGAATGCTCAAACTACCGCACAATTGCACTCATCTCACATGCTAGTAAAAGTAATGCTCAAAATTCTCTAAGCCAGGCTTCAACAATATGTGAACCATGAACTTCCAGATGTTTAAGCTGGTTTTAGAAAAGGCAGAGGAACCAGAGATCAAATTTCCAACATCTGCTGGATCATTGAAAAAGCAAGAGAGTTCCAGAAAAACATCTATTTCTGCTTTATTGAGTATGCCAAAGCTTTTGACTGTGTGGATCACAATAAACTGTGGAAAATTCTGAAAGAGATGGGAATACCAGACCACCTGACCTACCTCTTGAGAAACCTATATGCAGGTCAGGAAGCAACAGTTAGAACTGGACATGGAACAACAGACTGGTTCCAAATAGGAAAAGGAGTACATCAAGGTTGTATATGGTCACCCTGTTTATTTAACTTCTATGCAGAGTACACCATGAGAAACTCTGGGATGGATGAAGCATAGCTGGAATCAAGATTGCCAGGAGAAATATCAATAACCTCAGATATGCAGATGACACCACCCTTATGGCAAAAAGTGAAGAAGAACTAAAGAGCCTCTTGATGAAAGTGAAAGAGGAGAGGGAAAAAGTTGGCTTAAAGCTCAACATTCAGAAAACTAAGATCATGGCATCTGGTCCCATCACTTCATGGCAAATAGATGAGGAAACAGTGGAAACAGTGTCAGACTTTATTTTTGGGGGCTCCAAAATCACTGCAGATGGTGACTGCAGCCATGAAATTAAAAGACACTTACTCCTTGGGAGGAAAGTTATGACCAACCTAGACAGCATATTAAAAAGCAGAGACATTACTTTGCCAACAAAGATCTGTCTAGTCAAGGCTATGGTTTTCCCAGTAGTCATGTATGGATGTGAGAGTTGGACTATAAAGAAAGCTGAGTGCCAAAGAATTGATGCTTTTGAGCTGTGGTATTGGAGAAGACTCTTGAGAGTCCCTTGGACTGCAAGGAGATCCAACCAGTCCATCCTAAAGGAGATCAGTCTGGGTGTTCATTGGAAGGACTGATGATGAAGCTGAAACCTCAATACTTTGGCCACCTGATGCAAAGAACTGATTCATTTGAAAAGACTCTGATGCTGGGAAAGATTGAAGGCAGAGGAAAGATTGAAGGAGGAGAAGGGGATGACAGAGGATGAGATGGTTGGATGGCATCACCGACTCAATGGAAATGAGTTTGGATAAACTCTGGGAGCTGGTGATGGACAGGGAGGCCTGGCATGCTGCAGTCCATGGGGTCACAAAGAGTCGGACATGACTGAGCAACTGAACTGAACTGAACTTGTTTTAAAATCATTCATTCTACAACCATTTAAAAAATATATACTATAAATCCTAAGCATAGAGGAGAAAGAAGTGTAAAACTTCTGTAAGTATCTTACGGTTTATATGTAAAAACAAACTACATGTGTGCGTGTGTGTGTATTATACAATGCACATATAAATTATGCCAAACATATAAGCAGTGCTACAAGATAGCTTCCTTGGTGGCTCAGACAATAATGAATCTGCCCGCAATGCAGGGGACCCAGGTTCAATTCCTGGGTCAGGAAGATCCCTTGGAGAAGGGAATGCCTACCCACTCCAGTACTCTTGCCTGAGAATCCCATGGACAGACAGATACTGGCGGGTCACAGTCCATGGAGTCACAAAGAGTCATACGTGACTAAGCAACTGACACTTTCACTTTCACCAGATAGTATAGATTAAGAACAAAGACAAACTGTAATGGTGAATATTGTAATTGTTTATAAGAGGAAATCGTTAAGAATGTTCCATGAAGGACATAGGGCTTAATGTGGCCTTGAAGAGCATCTGAGAGATCATCATTTAGGGAGGAACAGGAGCCTGGCTTCTGTGAGAATAAATATTAATGGGACAATGAGAAAGTCAAGCCAGAGAAGAGCGTTGTGTTAGGGATTAATGGGAATTTGGTAGGTACGCATAGCAGGATTTGGGCTGCAGAAGGGTTTTAACGTCAGACCGAGTCATCTAGTCTATAGCTCAAAATCATAAACCAAAATGTCTTCAGGAGCAGGTAAAAGTTTTGGGTGGCCAAGGGTAAGAAAGGAAGTATGCAGATGGTGGGAAACCTGGAGAATATAAATACCTTTAATTTAAAAATATTTGAAACATTGGGCTCCCCAAGCAGAACATGTCTCCAGGCCAAGTTCTGTCTCCTGGATCTTGGTTTTTGGCCACTGTTCTGGACCATTATTCAGGCTACCTGCTGTCATGCACATGACTGGCAGATATCATCAAACCAATAAATCTCTATTTCTTACTTAGCCTAAATGAGCTCTCAGAATCCTTCTCAAAATAATAAGTCAGGAGATTATTTCTGTGTTGATCCCTCTCTCTCCCACCCTGTTCTCCAGTCTCAATAAGGCCATCACAATATTTGCCGTGCACATATTTGCAAAACGATATTAATTTATAAGTGAAGGGGATGGTATTTATTGTATAAATGTGTACTCTCTAACCCCCAACTATCCACATTCAAACGTTTTTCTTTTGCATTCATTTTCAACTATGTGTCAGGTTTGTAGTACTAAGGCCTTTAAGGTAACTATAAGGTTACCCGTTCTTAAGAGAATCAACGTCTCGTGGTGTCCTGTTGGAGTAAAGAGCTTAGGGATCCAAGCAGGGGTAAACTAAGATATAGACAGTGTTATTTAAGGCACTGGGGCTTTTCAGATGGCGCTAGTGGTAAAGAACCTGCCTGCCAATGCAGTTTAGACATAAGAGACACAGGTCCCATCCCTGGGTCAGGAAATTCCCCTGGAGGAGGGGCCAGCAACCAATTCTAATATTCTTACCTGGAGAATCCCATGGACAGTGGAGCCTGGCAGGCTACAGTACATAGGGTTATACAGAGTTGGACATGACTGAAGCGACTTAGCATGCACAAGCATTTGTGTGTGTGTATGTTAGTTGCTCAGTTGTGTCCAACACTTTGCTACACCCCCATGGACCGTAGCATGTTGGGCTCCTCTGTCCATGAAATTCTCCAGGCATGAATACTGGACTGGGTTGCCATTTCCTTCTCCAGGGAATCTTCCCAACCCAGGGATCAAACTCGGTCTCCCACATTGCATGCAGATTCTTTACCATCTGAGCTACAAGGGAAGTGGTACAACCATTTAGGGCATTGGAAACCAATTTCTGGCTCTGTTGATGATTGACATGAGTAACCTAACCTCTGAGTTTCAGTTTCCTCAGCTCCCAATGAAGATAATCATCTCTACCTAATGATGTGGCTGTGAGAATCAGATAAGTTCATGAGTATATAAGGGTCTGACAAACTGAAAGAATTTTAACATTACTCTTAAATCTATTCCTCTTATGAATTAATCATAAGGGAATTGTGGGAGGTCGATGGATAGGGTGGGCATACATCTGATGAGACTGTATTTTATATGTTGATTAAGTTGTATAATTTTAAGGTTTACCATAAACTATCCTGTTTTAAAGGTTGTCCAGGAAACCAGGAGAAATTTTTTTTTTTTTTGCAGGGAACCATGTTTGATGATAATAAACACAAAAACTGAGGTCATACAAAGAAATAAAACCATTTTGCAGAGTGACTATGTCATCCTGTACTACAATGAAGCTTTCTCCTCTCCAGCCTCTACCACCCTAACAACCCTTACACACTCATGAACTCAGGTGGTCCTCACAGTGGAAATAGTCTGGGAGGGGATGATTGCTGTCATTTGAAGCTGAGAAATCCAAGATTCAGCGAGGTGAAATTGCTCCTCCTGGGAGGAGCAATCCAAAAATAGGATGTGGATTTTCTGATCCCTTGTATAACCCTGTCAATTTCTTTGTCTATCCCTATCTAAATCTATTTTTTCAGCTCAAATTCTGAAAGGATCACTGAAATAAGAAAGAAAAAATAAACCAGAACATGACCATTCCTTCCCATGTCTTTTGCCAAGATTGTACTCCTAGATTTCCGCTGCCCTTGGCTTGCAGAGCCGTGCCCTGCTTTTAATCATCAGCATAAAGGTGGCTTTACCTGCAGCTAACCCAATGCCCTTCTGCATTGCCCAGATGCAAGAAGGAATGGATTTACACTTAAATCAATATTTAATCTAATGTACCTCTCTTGATTCCATTTGTAAAATGGTGTGTAGATCTTGGATAAGAAATGTAAGCCTGTGAACTGAATCAAAGCCATTTGAAAGACAACTCAGGAAAAAGACATGGTAATACATGCAAAAGAGAGGAAGTCTCCTTGGTGAGGACCAGTGTATTTCCTTACCCTCCCTATTATTAAAGATATGAAAAAGGGAATCGATAGTGATTTAATTGTGCCCTGTTGCAAACGAGGCTCAGGATTCCAATAGGACCAAAGACATTAGCAATAATGAAGAAAAATAACCTAATAACATGAATAGGCATTCTTTTCAGTCATATATCATAATACTTCACAGGATATTTTCTTTATTTGGAGGAGAAAAGGCCCATGTATGTCATTTTTCCAGATCATAAAATAAGAACTAAACACATAATAGTAAATGAAACCTAACCCAAATATTTCATTTTCATGTAGAACCTGAAGTCTATGTATCCAAAGTGTCCCTGTTTCAAAACGACTTGTCCAATGCCATTTACAGTGTGAATTTCAAACTAGAAATGGAATTCTCAGCCTGACCATTAAGAAACAGGTTGAACTTCCATTTCCCAGTCTGGGAAATAAATTGCTGTCTGTGGAATGGAGATGCTGAAGTGAGCTTGAAGCGTGAAGCAAGAATGCAAGGAGAAAAGAAGGGGAAAAGGTGGGGCGGGGAGTAAAAAGAGAAGAAAGAGGAAGTAAGTTGTAGAGAAAGAATTGTAGAGAAAGAAGAGGAAGGGAAGGAAAGGAGGCGGAAGAGAGGGAAGGTTTTACCTTTAGTGACCTGCAGGAGTCAAAGCCTCTTCATAGTAAGCTTTTACATCTTTCTTATCAGCAAGATCAGACTCATTTTTTAATTAACAGATTTCAAGGTTTCAAGTTCAGTGAATTGGTCTACTTAATTTAAAAGTGTGTCACCCTCCCCATGCTAAAATATTGTCCCATGTTCAGCAGTGTTCTACATGACCACGTTTTTGATTGACAGTAAAATCACAGTAAGGGATTCGTACCATAAATTCACAAGTAAGTGGCTCTATGAGGCATATGAAATGAGCATTTCATCAGTGAATTCTATTGCCCGCATCTAAGGATCAACAAAGTGCCTCTAACTCAAGGATGCCTTTGGAAGCACTTCTAATGCTGATAGGAAACTTTAGTTATATGCTTCTAAATGCATAGTTCCAACAGGCAGTGACACCATAGTATTTTTAGTATTCCTCAGGAAATGGCAACCCACTCCACTTGCCTGGAAAATACCATGGACGGAGGAGCGTGATAGGCTACAGTCCATGGGGTCACAAAGAGTCAGACATGGCTGAGCGACTTCACTTCATTTCACCTGGTAACTAGGGCTTTGGGAAGTCAAGTCAGATTCAGGACAAAAAGCACATTTTGATAACACCTCTGTTACAAGACATGAGCTTTGGATTTCTATAGTGGAAAATGCCCCCTCATAATCACTTTCAGCTTCTGTTTCCAAAACTCCTCAAATAGACATACAGTCAAAGCAGAAGATTGCTGCTTGCTTTGCAAGTGCAGCTTCAAGCCAAGTGGTTTTTCTCCCTGCAATCTGATGGCCTCATCTAAGATTGTCCTGAAAATTTTAGAGCTTTTACTGAAACAAAATCATTACATCTGAAAACTTACAAGATGCCTAACTTTGTACTTTTATAATGGCTATGAGATTTTGGACTTCTTTTATTAAATCTTTGTAATAAGCTGAGATTTTGATATAAGCATACAATGAGGAACATTGTCCTCTATCTGGAAGATAAATGTTATAGTACACAGGGGTGGTCATTTGTTTGTAAGTTAGTGCTTGCACACCCCCTACCCCTCTTAACCCTGATGATACTTGTCTGATTATATCAAAAGGCAAAAGACAAAGCCACTGTGGTCAAAATAACAGGGAGAGCAGATAAACCACATGAAAATCATAGCTTTTCATCTGCATCCTCCTTAAGAGCACACATTTCCACTATGAATGTTTGATAATGATATCTACTTTGTCATTTTAGGTTTAACTAAATAGATAGTCAATTAGAAAGGTAGCAATGGCACCCCACTCTAGCACTCTTGCCTGGGAAATCCATGAACAGAGGAGCCTGGTAGGCTGCAGTCCATGGGGTCACCAAGAGTTGGACACAACTGAGCGACTTCACTTTCACTTTTCACTTCCATGCACTGGAGAAGGAAATGGCAACCCACTCCAGTGTTCTTGCCTGGAGAATCCCAGGGACGGGGGAGCCTGGCGGGCTGCCGTCTCTGGGGTCGCACAGAGTCGGACACGACTGAAGCGACTTAGCAGCAGCAGCAGCAGCAGCAACTATGCTTTAACTGACCTTCATTCTAAGTTAGATTACACCACTTCTTTTGCATTTATCTGAAAATATTAAATCAATATTTTCTTTAAAATTCACATCCAAGAATTTTTAGTTGACATCTGAATCCCTTCACAACAGTTCAAGCACTTAGTCAACACATGTTTATTGACCAAACAATCTGGTGCCATGGAAGACACAAAGATAAATAAGACTGTCTGCTCTGAGAGAGTTCAAATCTAGAAAGGAAAGTAAGATTCACATGGAGACCCATGATATAAAGCAGAATGTACTGGAAGGAAAACAGAAGCAAAGTGCTGTGAGAGCTGAGAAGAGCCTATCAAGAGGTGGATATCAGAGAAATGTGAGGAGCAGGTGGGATTAAGTTGGGTACTGAAAAAGGTCAAAAATTTTGACCTTCAAATAAATTTACATTTTCCTCCTTCCAGAAAGGAGAATCCCAGCTTTCTTTATCTTATTATGAAGATAATTATAAAAAGAAGTGTTCAAGGTCTGCGTTGTATACAATTATTTCACCAAAATGCTCTAACTTCATTGAGCCAAGACAATAAGGCTAAAAAAACAAAAACAAAACCTATTGAAGTATCTCTTGTAACAGATTTGATCCTTTGCCAATGCAAGAGAAAATTTTAAATGCCTAAAGAAAGCTAGTAAAATACTAGATGCAGCTCAGTTGCTCAGTTGTGTCTGACTCTTTGTGAACTCTTTGTGGCCCTATAGCCTTTAACCCGCCAGGCTCCTCCATCCATCAGAGTTTTCAAGCAAAAATATTGCAGTGAGTTTCCTCCTCCATGGGATCTCCCCGACCCAGGATCAAATCCACGTCTCCTGCACTGGCAGGTGGATTCTTTACCACTGAGCCACCTCAGAAGCCCAAAATATTAGATGACAGAAATTAAGCTGCTAGAATATAGCTCAGTATTCTTTAAAAAACATGCTTTTCTCTATTTAATTTTGTAAACCTTGACACACTGAGCTGGCTTCTGAATCAGACTGGGGACAAAGATTACAACTGAGTCACATCAGTATAAGACGTATGAGTCAGTAGCTGCTTTCCCTCCATCTTTTGTTCCACTTTCCAATTAGACACTCCCAACCAATTCTTCTTGCAGACCTCGGAGAGCCATAAGTGGAGCCAGCATGGGACCAGGAAGGGAGTGTGCACCTAGACAGGGCTCAGCTTTTCAACCCACTCGGTGACCCTGGACAAATACTGTCATTTGTGATCCTCACTTTCTCACCTGCACAATGCTATGCCTACTCACAGGGTTGTTGTGGGTTTCCAGTGAGGTAAGCCACAACATGAAAATGCTCTGTAAACTGCAAAACACAGCCTCAGTATCCATGTCGTCGCCATCATCTGTAGTAGTCGGTTCCTTCCCTAAATAGAAACCTCCCTTACTGAAGCAAAAGCTCTTTTATATTGTCATCAAAGCCATCTTTATTGCCGCTTGCTTTTTGCTCTATGACTTCAAAGAAGCTATTAGACATTTTTAAGCCTTGTTTGTCTCATCTAGAAAGTGGGCATTATAATTGTGTCTGCCTTGCCTATGTTAGAGTAATTAAATAAGATAAAGGGATGTGAAAGCAAATTGCAAACATAAATCTTCCCATACATATTCATTATTATGCTCATATGGAGGCCCCAAGCCTGCATTCCTAACCCAGACTCTTTAACTGAGTGCCCGATCCTTGCTCCTCTGGCCAGCTCCCTAGCTCCCTAGCTCATCACCTACTCTGACCTTCAGGCTTTCAAGCCTCTGCTTATCCTTGAAGCCTTGCTCGCCTCTCTGGTTCTTGTCCTCTGAATGCTGATCCAGCATATGCTCCTACTCTGGAGTGTCCTGCTCTACCTTGCCCATCATTTTAGGAATCCTACTTCTGAATCAAGCTACATGTGCTCCATGGCCCTGACCTTGAGCTCAGCCAGGCCACAGTATTTTCAGGTCTTGACAATTCCAGGCCTCTTTGCCTTTGGCCACTAACCTCTTTGGCTTTCAGAATTCTAGCCATTTCATCTCACTTAGTGCGTGGAAGGTCCGCAGAAGGCAGTGGTTCCCAATGTTAGCTGCACACTGGAACCACATGGGCACCTTGAAAAAAAATATGCCTGGGCCCCACCTCCAGAGATTCTGATATACTAGCTATGGAGTACAGTTTGAGCATTAGAATTTTTCAAAGCTACTTATATAATTTTAATAGGTAGCCATAGTTGAAAACCACCAAGTTAGAGGTTGTTCCAGTCGAGTTATAACCTGGACTGGGAGTGAGGTTGGTGACAAACCACCTTTTACCTGGTGTCGGAAATGGCAACCTACTCCAATATTCTTGCCTGGAAATCCCATGGTCAGAGGAGCCTGGGGGGCTATAGTTTGTGGGGTTGCAAAGTCAGACAGGACTGAGCAACTAAGCATTTCTTAGCTGCCCAGACTAACGTTCAGCAAGACCATGCGACTTGTCAAGGTGACACATGAGTAAGGTTAATGAAAATGACCAGTGTTCACATATCACATGGAGTTTATTTTTCTATCACATCCCAGATGCCTCAAGGCAAAGAAAGGTAGCCAGAGCTGAGAGGCCTGTAGGCAGGATTGGCAAGAACAGCACCCCCAGTGGCAGGATGGGCCATGAGACTTCCGGGCTCATGAGTAGGGAGGAAGCTGAGGACAGACATTTAGGGCTACAGTCAGCCTGGGGCAGAGGTGCCGTCATTTTTTTCTTTTTATTTTTTTTATTGAAAGGTAATTGTTTTACAGAATTTTGTTGTTTTCTGTCAAACCTCAACATGAATCAGCCATAGGTATACATATATCCCCTCCCTTTTGAGCCTCCCTCCCATCTCCCTCCCCATCCCACCCTCTAGGTTGATACAGAGCCCCTGTTTGAGTTTCCTGAGCCATACATCAAATTCCCATTGGCTATTTTATATATGGTAATGTAAGTTTTCATGTTACACTTTCCATACATCTCACCCTCTCCTCCCCTCTCCCCATGTCCATAAGTCTATTCTCTATGTCTGTTTCTCATTGCTGCCTGTAAATAAGTTCTTCAGTGCCATTCTTCTAGATTCTGTATATATGTGTTAGAATATGATATTTATCTTTCTCTTTCTGACTCACTTCACTCTGTATGATAGATTCTAGGTTCATCCACCTCATCAGAACTGACTCAAACGTGTTCCTTTTTGTGGCTGAGTAATATTCCATTGTGTATATGTACCACAACTTCTTTATCCATTCATCTGTCTATGGACATCTAGGTTGCTTGCATGTTCTAGCTATTGTAAATAGTGCTGCAATGAACAATGGGATACGTGTGTCTTTTTCAGTTTTGGTTTCCTCAGGGTATATGCCTAGGAGTGGGATTGCTGGGTCATATAGTGGTTTTATTCCTAGTTTTTTAAGGAATCTCCATACCGTCTTCCATAGTGGCTGTATCAATTTACATTCACACCAACAATGCAAGAACATTCCCTTTTCTCCACACCCTCTCCAGCATTTATTGTTTGCAGACTTTTTGATGATGGCTGGTATGAGGTGATATCTCTTTGTAGTTCTGATTTGCATTTCTCTAATAATGAGTGATGTTGAGCAGCTTTTCATGTGTTTATTAGCCATCTGTATGTCTTCTTTGGAGAAATGTCTGTTTAGGTCTTTTTCCCACTTTTTGATTGGGTTATTTGTTTTTCTGGCATTGAGTTGTATGAGCTGCTTGTATATTTTGGAAATTAATCCTTTGTCAGTTGTTTCATTTGCTATTATTTTCTCCCATTCTGAGGGTTGTCTTTTCATCTTACTTCAAGTTTTCTTTGCTGTGCAAAAGCTTTTGAGTTTAATCAGGTCCCACTTGTTTACTTCTGTTTTTATTTCCTTACTCTAGGAAGTGGGTCCTAGAGGATCTTGCTTGGATTTATGTTATCAAGTGTTCTGCCTGTTTTCCTCTAAGAGTTTTATAGTTTCTGGCCTTACATTTAGGTCTTTAATCCATTTTGAGTTTATCTTCATGATTGGTGTTAGGAAGTATAGGAAGTGTTCTTATTTCATTATTTCATGTGTAGCTGTCCAGTTTTCCCAGCACCATTTATTGAAGAGGCTGTCTTTGCCCCATTGTACATTCTTGCCTCCTTTGTCAAACATAAGGTACCCATAGGTGCATCGGTCCATTTCTGGGCAAGATGGCAGTGCCATTATTAGTGAGTGTTTCTGGCTTGTCTGTTTGCCCGGGTTGTACCAGCTGAGCTGAGCCTGTCTCTGAAATGACCACTCAGATATGGCTTCAACCTAATAAAATAACTTAATAGAATTTTTCACTCTGATCAGATGTCTTCAGAACCAGCTTGGAATGACTGATCACATTCCACCGCCACTCGCTCATCTGCCCTCCACTAGAGCTTGTTGGATTATCTGGTGGCAGGATTTGAATGATGTTGTCCTATGGTTTGCGTCTCTATTTAACTGGGATGAATATCTTGGGACTTAAATAAATTGTTTAACATAAAAAGTAAAAGTGTCTCTGTGCCTTTTCTCTATGTTGAGAGAACAGTAAGATAGAATAATGGACTTCATTTTAGAGAAAATCAGATAAATTGATCTTTTCATTTGTGTGGATACTGGGAGTTTTCATACTCTGAAATGGAAAGATGAGCTCAAACTCAACCAACTAAATGCGTTATGCCCCAGAAAAATCTCTGTGGAAAAGTGATCTTACAGGAAATCTCAGCTCCACTCTCTCCCTCCTGTGAAGAGTGTAATCTTTGTTCACAATTAAAATGATATGTTTATATACAGCAGTTAATAGAAAGACTCTCTATGAATCCTCTGTTTGTAAAAACAGAATATTTCTTTAGTACAGACTCTGGTGTCCAACTCTCTGTGTTGGGATTTGACTCTGCCATTTACCCTCTATGTGACTGTAGTCAAATTACTTAACCTCGCTTTGCCTCAGTTTCCTTCTCTGTGAAATGGGAGATACCTCATAAGGTGGTTGAGAATATTAAACTAGTAAATTCATATAAAGTGTTAGGGGACCTAGCACATGATAAATACTCAGCAAATTAACTTTATCATTATTGTTACAGTATAATTTCCTCCTTCTGGATTATTTTAGTGGTCTCTTCACTCTTCTTTTTGTTTAGTCTCCCTTTTCCAGTTCCTTGATTTAGAAACCCATTCTATATCTGATTACTAAGACAGTCTTCCCAATGAGCACACTATATTATTTTCCTATCCAAAAATTCACATTGAGAAGATCCTGCTACAAAATAAAGTGGAAAGCACTTTCACATATTGTGTTTTTCACATGTAACAGGTAACTATATGCTTATGAATCAATATACTTATGAATCAATATACTTATGAATGAATAAACTATCTAGATCACTATTGGGGCAGGGGTAGGGGAGGGGGGCAGAAGAGCACATGAAAATTATTAATTAGGAAAATTATTAATATATATTCAGAATGAGACGGGAGATTAAAAGGGCAACAGACTCCCACTTCATAAAATAATTCATTAAATTCTTGATTTGATTTTCTGCCCAAAACCTGTTAGTCATTCTGACCTGGTCTTAGAAGTCTCAAAATATTATGATACGTAGTCATTTAAATACGAGTAGATAAACATAAAGTTAAGTAGAAAATTTTTTAAGATCATGATATCTAATAAAAGGTTTTATAGAAGCACATAACCATAACAGGAGGGGTTGTTAAAAGCAAACTAATGCTGTCTTACACACTATATATTTATTGACCTGAATTCATATAATTAAAGTGGCAAAATAAAACCCTCAATACAGTTATGATTTGGGATACTTTTGAAATAAGAATTTCTGCCAAAAACTAAATAAGCTTATAGATGCCACTATTTCTTTTGTCTCAAAAAATATATGATATTTTTAGAATAAGAGATGATGAGAAATTCTAGACATGGGTTCTGACATGCTTGTAATTAGCTCAGCTTTCTCATTAGGGAATGCTGCTTTTTTAAAAGTAGGAGATTGCCAAGAATAATAGCTTATCTAATTGAAGATCATTATAAACAAATCAGAAAGTATTTGTGAGTTGTGCTAATGATGCATGTTAAATGTATGAAGTGATATCCTGATGTAGAAATATGATGAATATCTGTCTTCACATTTTTAGTAACTGTTGTTTTCTATTACGTGTGTGTTATTTCCATTTTACATATATATATGTGTATATATATAACTTTTAGGGATAGGGAGGTTACAAAACTGGTGCTGTACTTTGAGAGAATTAATCTAATAAGCAAGTATAAGTTGGCTGGATAAGGCGAGAAAGGTCTTGATGGAAGATCCTTTGATGAAGGAAAGGGAAGAGGCTGTAAAGAGAATGTTAAATTTGATTAATATATAATTTAAAATATGATGTATCATGTTGATTCAGCAGAATCGTATCATTAAGAAAAATATGCAGTGTCAAAGGGAAAAAATACGTTGTTTAACAATTGCTAGCAAATATGTTTTAAACCTCAAAACTGGCTTAACAATAAAACTTTTGATGGTTTTAAAGTACTTCTTCTCTGTAGGGAATTTAAAGTACTTTACCATGATGCAGAGTTCTAAAGAAATAATCCGTAAGAAACATAAAAGAAAAAATAATATTAAATATTATTAAATTACCATGAGTTTTTATCATGCAAATGTGTCCATGGTGACTCTTGCACTGATCCAGTGACACCCCTCTTGTCCTTCCCAATGGGTGTCCTTTCTCAGGAACAGATGGTCAAAACTGCCTCACATGCATCCCTTTCCTGAGAAAGATTTCACCTTCTTCCCAGGCCTCCCTCTGTCCCCCAATACAATCCCATGAATATGCATTCAGCTACCTCTTCCCCAAGCCAAAAGAGGAGGATAGCCCAGGAAGACAATCTCACGAAGGTATTACAAGAAAGTCTTTTTTTCTTCCCAGACTCCTGGAAACAAAGAATAAAGGAGTAACTGGACACAGCATAGGTGACTGTCAAAAGTTATACATTTAGTTCAGCCTCATAACAGATGAACTGACTTTAAAAAACTAGTTAATGGCTTGGGATGGTGGTAATAGCTCCTTGTAATAGGTAGGAAAAGAGTTGCATGGATTGAAGCCAAAATTACCTTCAGTGGAAAAGTACAGGAAGGTAATTGTTCAGAGAACTTGTACCCCAAAGAAGAAGAGTTCATGACATTTTAACACGATAAATGATTGTGAAATGTCATTTGGGAATTAATCTTTAACCATAGGGCTAGAAAGTTGAAAGGAAGAAAAGTAAAACTATTCTTTTATCTGGCTTTGGAATGAAAAACCACAATCCTGAGGATGCTACCTTTTCCCTGGGAAATATAGGCATTTCCTTGAGATTATGCTCTGATGAAAAAAGAGCTTTTTATAAAAACCCACTTTAACATACCTCTTCATGTGTACTTCTGTGTTTTTATTGAATGCCTTTATGTGATTTCTATTAGCATATTATTCATCATTGTTCTAAACTTTGGCATCTAAAATTACACATATATTTGACAATTCAAAGAGGATAATTGTAAGTTTCTCTTCTCTCCTTTTTTTATTATGCAAAATGTAGTGAAGGCACATTTTTTATTTCTGCAAACACAGTATCAATCATTTTTGCTATTCCTGCATTTTCTACCACTTTTCATTCCAATCCCAAAGAATGCTCAAACTACCACAATATTGCACTCATCTCACACACTACTAAAGTAATGCTCAAAATTCTCCAAGCCAGGCTTCAGCAATATGTGAACCATGAACTTCCTGATGTTCAAGCTGGTTTTAGAACAGGCAGAGGAACCAGAGATCAAATTGCCAACATCCACTGGATCATAGAAAAAGCAAGAGAGTTCCAGAAAAACATCTATTCCTGCTTTTTTGAGTATGCCAAAGCCTTTGACTGTGTGGATCACAATAAACTGTGGAAAATCCTGAATGAGATGGGAATACCAGACAACCTGACCTGCCTCTTGAGAAATCTGTATGCAGGTCAGGAAGCAACAGTTAGAACTGGACATGGAACAACAGACTGGTTCCAAATAGGAAAAGGAGTACGTCAAGGCTGTATATTGTCACCCTGCTTATTTAACTTCTATGCAGAGTACATCATGAGAAACACTGGACTGGAAGAAACACAAGCTGGAATCAAGATTGCCAGGAGAAATATCAATAACCTCAGATACGCAGATGACACCACCCTTATGGCAGAAAGTGAAGAGGAACTCAAAAGCCTCTTGATGAAAGTGAAAGAGGAGAGTGAAAAAGTTGGCTTAAAGCTCAACATTCAGAAAACGAAGATCATGGCATCCGGTCCCATCACTTCATGGGAAATAGATGGGGAAACAGTGGAAACAATGTCAGACTTTATTTTTCTGGGCTCCAAAATCACTGCAGATGGTGACTGCAGCCATGAAATTAAAAGACGCTTACTCCTTGGAAGGAAAGTATGACCAACCTAGATAGCATATTGAAAAGCAGAGACATTACTTTGCCAACAAAGGTTCGTCTAGTCAAGGCTATGGTTTTTCCAGTAGTCATGTATGGATGTGAGAGTTGGACTGTGAAGAAGGCTGAGCTGCTGAAGAATTGATGGTGTTGAACTGTGGTGTTGGAGAAGACTCTTGAGAGTCCCTTGGACTGCAAGGAGATCCAACCAGTCCATTCTGAAGGAGATCAGCCCTGGGATTTCTTTGGAAGGAATGATGCTAAAGCTGAAACTCCAGTACTTTGGCCACCTCATGCGAAGAGTTGACTCATTGGAAAAGACTCTGATGCTGGGAGGGATTGGGGGCAGGAGGAGAAGGGAACGACAGAGGATGAGATGGCTGGATGGAATCACTGACTCGACGGACGTGAGTCTTAGTGAACTCCGGGAGTTGGTGATGGACCGGGAGGCCTGGCATGCTGCGATTCATGGGGTTGCAAAGAGTCAGACATGACTGAGCGACTGATCTGATCTGATCTAGTTGTCTTGCGCTTCTAATTGCTCCTTTCCCAGGTACTTTGTCTCCAGGGCCCAGCAATGGTTTTATAATGCTGGGATCAAAGCTCAGTGATTTAATTGCAGCCATTTTAACGTTATGGCCCAGAAAACACTAATCAAAAAAGTTAATAAAACGAATAAAATGAAAGTTTAGAGGAGCATTTCTTAGTCTTGCTCTTCCAGGCTTCCTGCTCAAAATGCTAATCTGTGTTTATTCATTTGATAGACATCACCAAGTACCTGCTATGGGGCTGGAGATAAGAGATGTGAATAATATAGGCCTGGCTTGAAAAAGTTTACACACAACTAAGTACAGTGGGTTGACCTCTGAATAAGTTATAATACTAAGTGAAAAGTGCCATATAGCCAAAAAATGTGACAAAGCTGTATCACATAGGCATACTTCAATGAGAATGACACAAAGTAAAACTGAAACTCAGGGTATCCCAAAGAGCAAATCTATCAGCTTATATAACTAAAACAGATATCTTTGATCCAAGATGAGAATGGACTCAGCAGCTCAAAGTACGACAAAGGCTCTGGCTTCTCTATTTTTTTGCTCTTTTTTCCATGATGCTGGTATGTTATGGGCTAAATTGTGTCTCCCACAAATTCATATGTTGAAATCCTAACTCTTAGTACCTAGAATGTGACTGTTTTTGGGGACACGGTTTTTAAAGAGGGGTTAAGTTAAAGTAAGGTCATATGGGTGAATCCTGTTTATTCTCACTGGTGTCCTTGTCAGAAGAGCAGATTAGGACACAGACAAATATATAGAGAGAAGACCATATGAAGACACAGGAGAAGATAGCCATCTACAAGTCAGAGAGGCCTAGAAGAAATAAACTCTGCTCCCACTTGATCTCATGTTTCTAGCCTCCTTATTGTGATAAAAGAAACTTCCACTGCTTAAACTTCTTTTGTTATGGCAACCCTAGCAAACTAATACAAGATATCATTAAGGCTTCATGGTGGTCCCACATCGACTTTTGGCACCATTCTTGAGGCTACAATATACCATCAGCAGTTCTAGTCTTTACAACTTCTTACTACTTCATCCAAGTGTAGTAAGGGAAAGCTTCTAGTAGTTCTCTGTAAGCTTCAAAATTCTTACTCTCTCCTTTGCCTTTGTTTGAACAGTTGCTATGCCTGAGGATGGAATCCTTGGATTGGCTTAAGCCAACCAGGACCCACCCACCCCTGAGGATGAGTGGAGTCATATCCACCCACACCATGTAAAGCCCCCAAAAGAAAATCAAGGTATGTTAGTGACACAAAGAGATGTAGATAACCAACAAAGATATGAGAAGGATCAAATAAGTTCACCTAGGAAAGCTGAGCAAAAGGAACCCCAGGAAGGATTAGGATGGATCTAGGAGAATTAATAGATATTCACTTGATAGAGAAGGACTCAAAGACAGTCCAAAGGACGCAGCCTCTGTGAGTGCACAGAAGGCACACAGGGCCAGTTACATTTGGTAGGGTGGTCAGCTTGTCCCCGTTTGCCTTGAAAGTGAAAGTGAAGATGCTCAGTCATGTCTGACTCTTTGCGACCCCGTGGACTGTAGTCTACCAGGCTCCTCTGTCTGCGGGATTTTCCAGGCAAGAATGCTGGAGTGGGTTGCCATATCCTTCTCCAGGGGATCTTCCCAACCCAGGGATCAAATCCAGGTCTCCCACATTGTAGGCAGACACTTTACCATCTGAGCCACCAGGAAAGTCACACAGTTTGCCTTAGTCCCAGGCAAACAGATGCAGTTTGCCCAAGACTGTATCTATTTCAAAACAGAAGCTCCACGTCTCAGACCTGCTGAGTCCTGTAAAAACTGGAATGACTGTTCACTGTGTGTGTAGGAGTTATAAGCAAGGTTTATGGGGCAAAGTGTCTGGAGATAAGATTGGAACATTTGGCTGAGACTAATTGGGAAACGGTCTTCATGCATGCTAGTTTAGACGAGAGAGACAGTCTGTAGTGGTCTTCTGCCATGTTGAAACAGTAAGTTGTAGGACATTATTCCACAGAGGATAAAGGAACTCCATGTTAATAATATGAATTTCATGGACATTCTGCAATTTGACCAACTTGAGGAAGTTCATGGAACTTCAGGGCTATATGCATTTGGGAACAGCAGAAAGTTCCAGGCCAGGTCTTCTAACTCAGAAGTACTGATCTCTGGGGTCAGAGGTCAGCAGTCTGCTGAGCACATCATGAAGTTTGGTTAACAAGCTTATCTTCTTAACTGGAATTCTCTCTTTGCCTTCAGGGACCCATTCTGTGACCTGTCTCTTAAAACTGTCTCTCTCCTTTTTTTAAAAGCTTTTTTCATACCTTCATCTTTCAGCTACCCACCTGGATATTCAACCTCATATCAACCACTAACTGCTCATTTTCCCTCCATTATTACTTATTTTTTCCATTGCTTTGCCTCTGTTGAGAATATTACCTTTCTCCCAGTCACCCAAGCCCATGTCATGGAATACACTGCAGCCACTGAAAAGAAAGCACTCAAATAAACAGAGTAGCAAACAATGAATATTTAGAAGGATCCCATATTTGTAAAATAATATATATGTATTTTTACATATATAAAAATGTATAAGATAAGTGTCCAGAAATTAACACTGCAGACTCTTAAGTGTGATTCACTGGAAGATGCTGGTGAGAAAGTGGGAGGGAGAGGATCCTTTTAGTTTTTATTTTGTTTATCTCTATTTTTTAAATGTTTATAGAATGAGTATATGTAACTACTTTCCAAATAAAGATAATATACATTCACTGTAGAAAATTTCAATTGCAGTTAAACATAAAGCACAATATGGAATCCATTTGAGATTTCACCCCCAGAGCTGCCACTGTTAGCAGTCTAGGGAACAGCCTCCCCGCCCTCCCCCTGGGCTCCTGCGCTGATGGAGAGACAGCAACTGCAGAATGGCTTTTCCCTCCTGCCAGAGACCAACAGTAGGTTGCAAAACCCTCCTTTGCTTGTGCACTGCAGGATGCTGGAACCTGTCACCTTCCACTTCCATCATCATCACCCCTGTTGAGCTCGCATTAACGCACTCTTGTTCTGCTTCTCTGGTGTCCTAGCAGGCACCCACTCCTTTCCTCTCTCCCTCCTTGTATCCAGTCTCCCCACAGCCTCCAGATCAAGCTTCCTAAAACCTGGCTCTGATCATGGAATTGCCTGGTTCAGAAACCTTCAGCGACTCCCTGTTAAAGAAATACCAAACTCCATGATCTGGACTGAATAGGAACTTTCATTGTTCCCTTAGGAACTTTTCATCCTCGCAATTCTAGTTCACATTGTTTTCTTTAACAGGAATACCATCTCACCCAAGCATTTCCAGCCATTGTAATTCCCCTCCTTCAGATATGTGCACAAGTGTGAGAAAATGTTCCCACAAGAATGTTCATTGTGGTCAAATCTATGATAGGGAAGAATTGGATTCAGCTCTAATGTGCACCAATAAGGGACTGATTAAATAAATTATACTGCATGCAATTTTCCAATGGAATGTAGCTATGCTGTTAAAATGATATAGCTATAGCTTATTATATAGACATGGGGAAAAGTCTACAGAATAGTATAAATGAAAAGAGTAGGTTGTATAGCAGTTAATAAATAATGTTTTTTTTAAAGCACTCATCGGATAATAACAGAGGGAAACTTGGTGGTTGAATTTAGTTGATTCGTCCTTTCTTCTTGGTACTTTTCTATTTAATTTGAATATTTATAAACACAACCAATTGGCTCAGTAGTAATGAATCTGCCTGCAATGTAGGAGATACCTTTTGCACAGGAGATGCAAGTTTGATCTCTGGGTCAGGAAGATTTCCTGGAGAAGGAAATGGCAAGCCACTGCAGTATTCTTGCCTTTAAAATCCCACGGACAGAAGGGCCTGGTGTGCTACAGTCCAAGGGGCTGCAAAAGAGTTGGACATGACCTAGCCACTAAAAAACAACAGCAAATATAATCACAATTATAGAAGTTACCATTTGTTGAGGGTTATTTGTCAAGTACTGTGCCTGGTGTTTGACATAGAATAATTCATTTAGTTCCTACACCCAAACTTCGAGAAGGTTATCATCACTGTCATATTATAGAAAAGGAAACTGAGAGTCAGGGGCTAAAGAAATGTTCCCAGGATCACACCATTACTGAGAAACAGAGTTAGAATTCAAAATTCTGTGTTTCTGACTCCAAAGACCATAGTCATAGACATTATGTTACATAATAATGAAGTATCATTTTTACAAAAATAATAGAGTTACTAAAATATGTTCCCTATAAGAACATACTCTGTTTCTCTGCTCCTCAAAACCCTCCCCTGCTCCATATTCAGAAGTATGATGGAGTAGGAAGATGAGAGTAGAGTGAGAGATATATCAGGAACACATATAATGGTTTTTATTTTTCAGTATAAGTAGCACCATTCTGTATATTATGTTATTTTATGACTATACCTGGTTGTTTATACCTATAAGTTCATCTTGGACATCTTCCCATGACTATACATATAAATCACCGTTGATATGTTTGTTAGCAGCTTCATAACTGCATGGACATCCTAGAATCACTTACCTACCCCAACCCTTTGGATGGTCTTTTGCGTTATACATTTTGCTATTATAAACAATATCAGAATGAGCACCCTCATTTAAATCAATGTCTGTATATATGGGGGACTGCTTTTGCAACATGGATTCCTATAGACTTACGAGGTCAAAAAAGTTTTTTTTTTCTTTATCAGAATTCCAAAAAGTTTTAGCTGTGCTGAGAGAACCTGATCTAGGAACCAGCTAGTTGGGCTCTCTCGTAGCCTCGTTTCCTATCCACAACCTCCCCAGGTGTTGGCAAGTGTCCACACACTGACAATGCCATCCTCTCCCAGCCGACTTGTAGAGAAAAAGTGCACTGCGCTGTGTACTGCCCAACTTCTGGTGAATTGTTGGCCAGCAAGTTGCTGTGTGGCCCTGAGCGATAAATGATGCCTCTGGTGACTTACATTTTGACTTCTATAAAAAAGATCCTTCCAGCTTTAGCAGTCAGTGTTTCTTAACTTTAAAGAGAATCAGTTCAGTTCAGTTCAGTCGCTCAGTCGTGTTCGACTCTTTGCGACAGCAGTTTGTTATTCTGACTTCTTAGATTTTGAAAAATAGCATACATACCATAAAGGGTTATCCTGCCTCATTGAAGGTTCAAACGATATGGTGATAAGACCATATTAAAAGCATTTATAAAGGTCCAGGTAAAGAGTTCATTATGGTTCATTAAATCCCCTCATGTTTTTATTCACTTTAGTTACTGTATTTCCTGTAAATGGGATTTATGCTAGGGCCACGTTAACACCATTTCACATTTTGCTGTGCTATTACCCAATGAGCTTGAATCAATTGAATGAAAGAGGGCTTTTCGAGAGTATTGATTTTCATTTATCCAAACTCATCTGTTTGCTTTGCTGCATGCTCACACATGAGAACAGGCCACAGCTAACTTTCTCTACGGTATTGCTTTTTTCCCTTAAGCACTGAATACTAGAATATGCATATGATAAACGCTGGTAGAAGAGCTGCAGACTATTTGCTGGAAATACGGTTTTCCAGGGATAAGGGCTTGGTGTTCTCTTATATCCAAAAAAAAACACCGCCTGAAGCAAGATACTGCAACCTTGCTTCCTACATGAAGGCAGCTGCCCTCTACTTCCCCAGCCCCCAGGGACTCAGTCCTGGGCTCCTGCTCTCCTCTCCCCAGATATTAGGAGTGTTGTCAGAACAATGATTCTTCTAAATGTAAAAATTTGTTCATTGTCAGGAAGCAAAGTATTACACTGCTGCCCTGCAAAGAAACACTCTTGTTTCTTTGGTCAGAGATCAAACTGAAATCTGAATAAAAAGAAATGTGCAGTAGAGAAAGACTTTAAACATACGTTTTAATGCCCTTTTTATACTCTCCTAGCTTGACGTGTTTGTGTTTTCTGTGTTTGACGTGTTGTGATTTTGTTTGTTTGACAGAGAGAGAGACCCAGAGAGAAAGAACACATTCATTTTGACCCATAGTTAGGATTTTTAAAGTGGAAAGCATTTTAACAATTTTGATTGAATTATTGTTTTTTGTTTTTTTTTTTAGGTAGGGTGTTTAGGTAGCCTACCAGGCTCCTTTGTCTATGGGGTTCTCCAGGCAAGAATATTGGAGTGGGTTGCCGTTTCCTTCTCCAGGGGATCTACCCGACCCGGGCACTGAACCCACATCTCCTGTGGCTCCTGCATTGCAGGTGGATTCTTTACTGTTGAGCCACTGGGGAAGCCCCATACTTAGCACAGCACATACTTTAGGTAGGGTGTTCAGTTGCTTAGTCATATCCGACTCATCACAGCACCATGAACTGTAGCCGGCCAGGCCCTTCTATCCATGAAATTTTCCAGTCAAGAATATTGGAGCGGGTTGCCATTTCCTACTTCAGGGGATCTTCCTGATGCAGGGATTGAAGCCGAGTTGGCAGGCAGGTTCTTTACCACTAACACCACCTGGGAACACTAATGTGGTGTTAGTCGCTGGATAATGTGTGTCCATCTGGTGTGGGATTACGTGAGATGTCCCAGATTTACAGTAAATAGATCTTGACTCCTGCTCAGATAAATACTAAAATTTGTTTACCTGGGGGAATAAATATTAGCTAACGCAGAGCCAAGGTCCATATTTTCTTTGAACTGCAATAAATATTTCTATACTATACATTGAAATAAGATTTTATGTTAGAGCTAATAATTAAACATTATCCATGGCCACAGCAGAAACTAAAATTATCAGGCTAATTCTAAGGCATCTAGCTCTTATATTTAATGCTATAAAGGATAATCACTGTTGGTTTAAGATCTGATATTAAATATTGGCATAAATCAGATTGATTAAACCTCAGTCCTTATTGTGAAATAGAAAGTGAAAGAGATTCATTTATGAAAAGCTTGAGTTACTTAAACATACCAATGAATTGGCATTATTGATATAAATATAATGAACAGTTAACTTTTATAAAAGTTTAAATGTTTAAATGTAGCTCACAAATAATTGAGCTAACTATTTTCCCTCATGCATTTCCATATCATATGCAGTGTCATATAAAAAGAGTTTTTTAGAAAAAAAACTTTTCCTTTCAAAAATAACTATATTATAATAAGTAAAAAATGTCTATCACTTGGTTTGGAATTAGGAACAGTGTAGAGATATATATTCAAGGAGATTATCTGTTGTTTCTAATTGAGGAAAACAACAGATACATTCAAATACAATACTGTATAGCTGTTAAGAACAAGAGATTTGGAAACTTAATGAGTTTGAATTCTGGCTCTGACACTGTGACCTCAACAAGATTTTCTGAGTCTACTGTATAAAAATGGGATAATAAATCTGACCTCATAAGATCATGATAAGAATGAAAAGTCTGTAAAGCACTGAGAATGTTCCTGGCAATAGTAGAGCTCTCCAGATGTGGTAGCTTAATGACATAGTGTTTAAGTGACAGATGAAAGCACTCATGGAGGAAAGTAAGGAGGTACACAATTACTGAATTTTAATGAAACAGAATATTTTTGCCTTAATTTCAAAGAGGAAAACTCTTATAGGTGAGTTGCATGGTCAGTCAGCTCTACAAGGAAGAGGTAGGATTTGAACTTGAGGTTGTCAGAGAAATCGAGTCTTATTGTCCACACTCAGTCATGTACAACTCTTTGAGACCCTATAGATTGTAGTCTAAGAGGCTCCTCTGTCCATAGGATTTCCCAGACAGGAATTCTAGAGTGAGTTGCCATTTCCTCCTCCAGGGTATCTTCCCAACTTGGGTATTGAATCCATGTCTCCTGCATTGGCAGGCAGATTCTTTACCACTGTGCCACCTGGGAAGCCCCAGGGTTTTATTAGTTGATACATAAAACTAGAAGTAATGAGCACTACAACTGCCAATAAAATAAGTCGTCTATTCAACCATGGCCCAACCACATCTTCATTAATTTTCTCTTCTTGATTAATTGCCATAATATCATTTCCTCCAGGTTTTTCAGCCATTTCTCATGGTTCTCTTTTATTAACACCTCTTCTGCCTCTTTTATTTCCCTCAGCAAAAAATAACTTTAAATAATATATAAACAAAATAAAATAAGAAAAGCAAAAACCACCAAAAGTCTCATCTTTCAGTTGATGTATAACCCTCTGTTAATATTCTGGTGAAGGTCCTTCTAAAATCTTTATATATCTCTATCTTTCTGTCTCCTTATTCTTACATGCATGTGGGCATGCACACACATACAACACACACTTATCTAATATGATCTAAATAAGATTATACTGTACTTACATTACTCTTTATAATCTCATTTTTTATTTGAAAAATATATGCAATATACCATAAATATCCTCCCATATCAAAGAACAACTTCTTTATATTTAAATGGATTTATCACATTTTATTGTATAAATATAACACAGTTTAATAAAAATTTTAATCATTTGCAGTTTTTATCTATTAAAAAATGTGCCACAGTGCTACAGTGACCATACTTGTACATTCATTTTGGTCCACTTATGGGGTTATCTCTTTAAGAAAAATTCCTGGAAGTACAATAGAGGGATCAAATAATACATGCACATTTACAGTTTTGGCATTTAGAACCAGAAATGACACATAAAATCACCACATTTTATTTGAGAGGACTTTAAAATGTTTTTCTGAAGTATAATTGATTTGCAAGGCTGTGATAGTTCCAGGTGTACAGCAAAGTGATTCATATATATATGTACACATATAGTTTTTCAGATTCTTTTCTCATATAGCTTATTACAAAATATTCAGTAGAGTTCCCTGTGCTATACAGGAGATCCTTGTTGTTTATCTGTTTTATATGCAGTAGTATATTTATGTTACTCCCAAATGTAGAAAACTAACTTATGATTACTAAAGGGGAAATGTTCAGGGGAGGGATAAATTAGGAATTTGGGAGTAACAGAAGACTTTTTAAAAAAGAACTTTCCCCGATCTTAACTTTCATAAATGAATAATACAATTATCCTTTTAAAATTAATATTCAAAACTGAAAATTTTAAAATAGAAATAAATAATTAGAGATAGTTACATGTAATTCTATGTAGAACAATGTTTTAACAATAGAAAAAGTTATGGAGAGGGAAAAAAATATCAAATTGGTTTTGTTGAAAGAAGTGTTGTCAATTAAGCTAATCAAACTTTTTCATTTAAATGCCTAACTTCACAATTAAATTGACTTTCCAGCACAACTTTCTGACATTTTGTTGAGTTATTACGATATACTGAACTATACTGATCATTGTAAGTTTCTTGTGTAGAGAACTTGTGGGCTAGTAACAGTTTAATCTGGTCTATGCAGTTCCTTCCTCTCATTGCTCTTAAAACTATAGTAAATAACTTATGTTTTTATTGATTAGTTATCTTGTCATATTTAAGAAGGTTTCATCAACATGACTTCAATTGTCTCAAGGGTGTCTCAAGGGTGTCTGCTTCTTGCAAAGTGTTTGGTTTCTTGACCAATCTGTACTAGTTTATTTTGCTAAATTTGGCTTATTTGTCAGAATCTATGTTACTTTTTAAATTTAATTCTTAGTTTTATCATAGTAGAGTGGATTTGATGATTCTGTCCTATTGGATTATGTCCCTTTGTATGACAATCTACTTCTTAAAATATGTAATTTCCTTGTGTCATTGTAAAATTTTTAGAATCAGAAAAGTTCTGATGCATCATTTCCCAAAAATTCTGATGCATCATTTCCCAAAATTTGGCCCTCAAGGTATATATGCCCCCAGATAATAATATCATATGTGTTATCCAAAAAAAAAAGAATATAAGTGAGCGTATATAAATTAATTTGGGAAACTTTAGGATAAATAGGAGGTCTTTTTACTGAAGGATATTCATGAACCCCGTAAGCTAAAATCCTATGCAACCATTCACAAACTGATCTGATCTTGAAATTCACTTTGATAAAGTACCCATTAAAAGCTGTTATTGGCAGAGCTTCCTTGGTGGTAAAGAATTAGCCTGCTACTGAGGGAGGCAGAGCTTCAATCTGGGATAGTAACATGCTGCAGAGCAACCAAGTCCATGGGCCGCAACTATTGAGCCTGTGCTATTGAGCTCTATAGCTTGGGAGCCACAGCTACTGAAGCTATGGGCCCTAGAACTCATGTTCCACAACAAAAGAAGCCACCGCAATGAGAACCCCCTCATATCACAGCTAGAGAGCAGCCCCTACTTGCATAACTGAAGAAAAGCTCGTGCAGCAACAAAACCAGCATGGCCAAAAATAAACAAATAAAATTATATTTTTAAAAAGGAGTTATTTGTTAACTAGTTAGGCAAGCACAGAGTTAATCCAATCCCCTTACTTTACATGTGAGAAAACATATTCAAAAAGATTAAAAAACTTCAGTATTCTAATGAAAAACAAACTTTTTCATATAAAAATAAATAATAAAATTATTTTAAATTAGCTGCTGTCATTGCATGTTAAGTATACACTGTAAGTCAACAGAGAAATACTCAGCACTTTTGTTAAAGAATGCAGAATTATTAACAACTCTATCCATTCATAAAAAAATATATGTATAAAATTTTGCAACCTCTGGGAAAAGAGCTTCAATGTTAAATCAAACTGTGAAAAAATAAATGATTACATACATGAAAGGGGAGACTTTTAAATTCCAAACGAGAGGGTAAAAGGGGAGACTTTTAAATCCGACATGCCTTATGGAAGAAATTTGCACACATTGAGGTATGAAGAAGTCATCCTAACTTATACATGATTTAACTTAAATCCTGTGCTAACTGGAGCAGCCTGTTTTGTGGCCTATCAAGCATGCATTCTACATTTAAAGAAAAGAATGCATTTAAAAAAGAAACTGGAATAACTGTGGTTCAGGAATCCAACATGGAGCTGGGCGGCCATTATGGAGGTGCTTTCAGACATGTTCTTATATCCCTGAGAAGTTGAATTTTCTGAACTGCATTGGACTCAAAGACACCACCATATCTCTCAAAATAATGTCATCTAGCAGTTGCCAAGTGCAGCCCTGTGATCTCAAGCTTTCCCCTTATAAATATGCAACCATTTCAGACCCCAACCAATCTTCCTTTAACAAGCCTTTGCTTCTTGTAAAAATTCAGCAGTAATGACAGGACTGGAAAAGGTCAGTTTTCATTCCAATCCCTAAGAAGGGCAATGCCAAACATGTTCAAACTACTGCACAATTGCACTCATCTCACACACTAGTAAAGTAATGCTCAAAATTTTCCAAGCCAGGCTTCAGCAGTATGTGAACTGTGAACATCCAGATGTTCAAGCTGGTTTTAGAAAAGGCAGAGGAACCAGAGATCAAATTGCCAACATCTGTTGGGTCATAGAAAAAGCAAGAAAGTTCCAGAAAAACATCTACTTCTGCTTTATTGACTACATCAAAGTCTTTGACTATGTGGAACACTACAAACTGGAAAATTCTTCAAGAAAGGAGAATACCAGATCACCTGACCTTCCTTCTGAGAAATCTGTATGTAGGTCAAGAAGCAACGGTTAGAACTAGACATGGAAGAACAGACTGGTTCCAAATAGGAAAAGGAGTACATCAAGGCTGTATATTGTCACCCTGCTTATTTAACTTCTATGCAGAGTACATCATGAGCAATGCTGGGCTGGATGAAGCACAAGCTGGAATCAAGATTGCCAGGAGAAATATCAATAACCTCAGATATGCAGATGACACCACACTTATGGCAGAAACTGAAGAGGAACTAAAGAGCCTCCTAATGAAAGTGAAATAGGAGTGTGAAAAAGTTGTCTTAAAACTCAGCATTCAGAAAACTAAGATCATGGCATCCAGTCCCATCACTTCATAGCAAATAGATGGGGAAAAAATGGAAACAGTGATAGACTTTATTTTGGGGGGCTCCAAATTCACTGCAGATGATGATTGCAGCCATGAAATTAAAAGACGCTTGCTCCTTGGGAGAAAAGCTATGACCAACCTAGACATCATATTAAAAAGCAGAGACATTACTTTACCAGCAAAGATCTGTCTAGTAAAAGCTATGGTTTTTCCAGTAGTCATGTATGGATGTGAGAGTTGGACTATAAAGAAAGCTGAGTCCCAAAGAATTGATGGTTTTGAACTGTGGTATTTGAGAAGACTCTTGAGAGTCCCTTGGACTGCAAGAAGATCCAACCAGTCCGTCCTAAAGGAAATCAGTCTTGAATATTCATTGGAAAGACTGATGCTGAAGTTGAAGCCTCAAAACTTTGGCCACCTGATGCAAAGAACTGACTCATTTGAAAAGACCCTGATGCTGGGAAGGATTGAGGACAGGAGGAGAAGGGGACGACAGAGGATGAGATGGTTGGGTGGCATCAACAACTCAATGGACATGAAT
This sequence comes from Bos indicus x Bos taurus, assembly GCF_003369695.1. Taxonomy (NCBI): domain Eukaryota; kingdom Metazoa; phylum Chordata; class Mammalia; order Artiodactyla; family Bovidae; genus Bos; species Bos indicus x Bos taurus. The sequence continues at coordinate 107,458,979 of NC_040076.1, read as the reverse complement.
TTGAGCAAGCTCCAGGAATTGGTGGAGAACAGGAAGCCTGGTATGCTGAAGTCCATGGGGTTGCAAAGAGTTGGACATGACTGAGTGACTGAACTGAACTTGCTTCTTGCTAGCTCCAATCATAATTCTTGACTAACAACTTATGTAATTCTGAAGTTTTTGCCTATATAAGCCTCCCCCATTATGTAGTCTATTGCTATTTCTAAGTCACTTCAGTCGTGTCCGACTCTGTGTGACCCCATAGACAGCAGCCCACCAGGCTCCCCCGTCCCTGGGATTCTCCAGGCAAGAACAGTGGAGTGGGTTGCCATTTCCTTCTCCAAAGCATGAAAGTGAAAAGTGAAAGTGAAGTCGCTCAGTCGTGTCCAACCCTCAGCGACGCCATGGACTGCAGCCTTCCAGGCTCCTCCATCCATGGGATTTTCCAGGCAAGAGTACTGAAGTGGGGTGCCATTGTCTTCTCCGATTATGTAGTCTAATGGGATCTAATTCAAGTGCTTCTTGAATCTGTGTTTCCTGGGTTTTAGTCCTCAGTTTGGCAAAATAAAACTCTTCTCTTCCTATTAGAGATTGTTTATTGGTTATTTCCATTGATAAAGGTAAAATGACGTATGTATGATGGATAAAGCAACCTGAATTGGAATTATAGGCTGCCATTTGTTAGCTGTATGACACTGGGAAATTCCAAAATTTCTCTGAGCTTCTTTTGGCTTATTTTAAAAGTAGCAGTGTTAATAATACTCTCCTGACAAGGAGTTGTAAGAATATAATGAAAAAGTAAATGTCAAAATTGATGATACTCATTCAAGTATTTATTTCCTTTCTTGAGGATGAAAACGTGCAGGAGCAGGCAGGCTGCTGTGAGCAAAGGGGAACAGGCAAATGAGGTCATCTTGGAAAAGCCAGAATTTTTATTAAGTAAATATCTCTCATTCAAAACAATGCTGAAAAAGCTTCTGATTAACTCTTTCATATATTCAGAGAATACAGGGTCAAATAATAATACAACATGACCAAGTAGGTTTTATTCTAGTAATGCAAGGATAGTTCAATATAATGAAATATTTACATATGATCCTAAACTGTTAAATATAAAAATCTTTATGACCATCAATAAATGCAGCAAATGAATTTGATAAAAACAACACTATCCTTTCCTAAGAGCATCAAAAAAGTAATATTAAAAAATACTTAATATTATAAATTGGCTAGTTAATATTATATTTAATCATGAACTACTAGCATTATGATTATGAAAATCACAGCAAACACTAATCTTTATCATCACCATTACTGCATTGAACAAGATTTCCAAAGTATGTTAAATCAAAGGGATGAAACAGAAATAGCAGTTTTATACAATAGAAAAGAAAAGTGGTGTGACTATATAGACAATTCAAAGATATAAGCAAACAACCATTTGATATGATATACAATTTAGATAAGTAGCTGAATACAAGATGAACATTAAAATGAGTGATATTTCTATAATCTGGCAATAGCTATCTGAAAGTATCATTTAAAAATATCTTGTTCACATTAGCACAGAATTATGATGTACCCATTAACAATGTTAGGTTCAAAATGTATTTCCTGAGACTTCCCTGGCAGTCCAGTGGTTAAGGTTCCACACTTCCACTGCAGGGAGCATGGCTTTGATCCCTAGGTTGAGAACTAAGTTACTGCATTCTGTCTGACGCAGGCAAAAATAAATAAATAAAGACTTTTAGTGCATGTCCTATTTGAAGGAAACCACACGCACACACAATAAAATAAGAGTTTGAGAAACAGAAGAGCCATGCATTATTTATTTTCCCTTATTGAGAACAACAAATGCCAAAAATGTCCTTTACCCCCTTTAATATACATATACATATACATCACAAAGAGTTGGACATGACTGAGCGACTTCACGATGACGATAGATATAATCCCAATCAAATTTCTGATAGAATTCTTATTAGAACTGAAAATTATAATTTGAAAATTCAACTGGAGAAAATCCAGTTTTCTACACAAAACCTAGCATGCAAATGTTTATCGCAACATGATTTGTAATCGCCAAAAGCTGTGTGTAGCCCAAACATCTAACAGCCGGTGAATGGATAAACAAATTGCAGTACATCTATATAATGTAAATACTAGTCCTTAATAAAAAAAAAAAAAAAACAGAGTGAAGTACTGATGTATTGAACAAAACAGAAGAATCTCAATAACATTATGCTAAGATAAAGAAGTCAGGCTGAAAATTTGCTTAATATATGATTCCATTTATATGGCATTCTGGAAAAAGACAAAACTATAGGGAAGGATATCAAACCAGTGGTTGCCTAGGACTGGAGGAAGAAATTGGCTACAAAATAACACAAGAGAATGTTGGGGAATGGTACTAGTTATATGACTATGTCCCTGGTGCCTCAGAAGGTAAAGAATCCACCTGCAATGTGGGATACCTGGGTTCAATCCCTAGGTTGGGAAGATCCCCTGAAGGAAAGCATGACAACCCACTCCAGTATTCTTGCCAGGAGAATCCCCATGGACAGAGCGACTAAGCTCACAGCACAAGTTTGTGCAGATCACAATAAACTGTGGAAAATTCTGAAAGAGATGGGAATACCAGACCACCTGACCTGCCTCTTGAGAAATCTGTATGCAGGTCAGGAAGCAACAGTTAGAACTGGACATGGAACAACAGACTGGTTCCAAATAGGAAAAGGAGTACGTCAAGGCTGTATATTGTCACCCTGCTTATTTAACTTATATGCAGAGTACATCATGAGAAATGTTGGACTGGAAGAAACACAAACTGGAATCAAGATTGCTGGGAGAAATATCAATAACCTCAGATATGCAGATGACACCACCCTTATGGCAGAAAGTGAAGAGGAACTAAAAAGCCTCTTGATGAAAGTGAAAGTGGAGAGTGAAAAAGTTGGCTTAAAGCTCAACATTCAGAAAACGAAGATCATGGCATCTGGTCCAATCACTTCATGGGAAATAGATGGGGAAACAGTGGAAACAATGTCAGACTTTATTTTTCTGGGCTCCAAAATCACTGCAGATGGTGACTGCAGCCATGAAATTAAAAGACGCTTACTCCTTGGAAGGGAAGTTACGTCCAACCTAGATAGCATATTCAAAAGCAGAGACATTACTTTGCCAACAAAGGTCCACTAGTCAAGGCTATGGTTTTTCCAGTGGTCGTGCATGGATGTGAGAGTTGGACTGTGAAGAAGGCTGAGCACCGAAGAATTGATGCTTTTGAACTGTGGTGTTGGAGAAGACTCTTGAGAGTCCCTTGGACTGCAAGGAGATCCAACCAGTCCATTCTGAAGGAGATCAGCCCTGGGATTTCTTTGGAAGGAATGATGCTAAAGCTGAAACTCCAGTACTTTGGCCACCTCATGTGAAGAGTTGACACATTGGAAAAGACTCTGATACTGGGAGGGATTGGGGGCAGAAGGAGAAGGGGACGACAGAGGATGAGATGGCTGGATGGCATCATTGACTCGATGGACGGGAGTCTGAGTGAACTCTGGGAGTTGGTGATGGACAGGGAGGCCTGGCATGCTTCGATTCATGGGGTCGCAAAGAGTCGGGCACGACTGAGCAACTGAACTGAACTGAACTGAACTGATTCCCAGAAAGGGTCATTTTCACTGTGTGTTAATTAGACCCAAATAAATAGCAAAGCAAAACATAAACACATACTTTTTTAAAAAGTGAGGTATTAAAAGGCCCTCCTGGAAAGGAGTTATTTGCCTCTACTTCTACAACATGTTAAAATGTATTTGAAAGAAAAGAATTAAAGCAGTGGCTTATTTATGAGAGGATAGACAGATCACTAGTGGAGATGATATGAGCCCAAAGTCAATCCCATTGTACATAATCATTAAAGATCTGGTAAAAATAAGTCCATCCAAAACAATGGGAAAGAGAAAGATTTGCCAGTAAATTGTTATACAATACTAACTGGTAAACAGTTTCTCAGTTCAGATTCATACCTTACCTACCATAAAATAAGTTTCATTACATAGTCAGCATCAAATCTTTAAAAATTAAATCATTTTCCAGGACTCTGAAACACTTACAAATATTATAAATAAATCACAAAAATAGATCCAGCTGTCTAAAACATATATTCCCGTATAAATAAAATTCTACAAAGAAAAACAATGGGTAAAAGAAAATATTCCCAACAAATACAGCAAAAGATATTTGTAGTTCTATAGTAATAGCAAAAAAAAAATATTAAAACTCTGCAATAGATAATTGGGTGAATGAATGACTTTACATTACAAAAAAGTAAATATAACTATAAAACCAAACTTATGAACATATTTTAATATAATAGAAAAATGCACATTATTTTGATTATAGCATGCTATTCTTTTATGTGTACAATAACACTGATGAGTTGTTTTCTTGCTACTGATGGTAGAAATTTGCACATCCCATTCAAAGAGATACTTCTGAAATATGAAAGCATTCCCTCTTCTGGTCATTTTTACCTTATTAATATTTCAAATAAAGGAAAATAACATTTAGTTAAACATATTCACTGTGGCATTATTTATAACAAGAAAGTGAAATCAATTTAATGTTAACCTTTGTATTAGATAGACCAGTATGCAGTCATTACAATTTTAATTATGCAAACAATAACACAGCATGGGAAGAAATTATTAAGATCTTAAATGAAACAAGCATCATACACATTGTAAACATATTATCTACTCAGCTGTGTTTTTAGAGTCATGCAGTAGAGAAAAAACAGAAAATACTGCTTAAGGATAACAGCAAATGCTTATACAGCTCATACTATGCCAGGCAGGATTCTAAAATCTGCCTGTGTATTTGTTGATTGAATTCTCACAATTCTAAGACTTTCATTTTGTCAATTAGGAACTTGTACAACAGAAAGGTTAGGTAACTTGCTCAAAGTCACATAGTTACTATGTGCAATTTTTGAAATTCGAACATAGGCCATCTCTTAACTATTATCCTGTATTGCTTCAATGTGCTATACTCCCTGAAACAAAATGGATATAGTTATGTTAATTGTGGCTTTTATTTTTCAATCTTTCTGTTTAATATTCTTAATTAAACATGCACTTTAGAAATGTTTGCATGGGAGGCATTTAAAGGTTTCAGGGAATGGGATGGAAAGCATGAAGGGGAATGAAGGAATCACAATCACCAAACTATCCGTATGTACCAAAAGAAGTTGCCTACAGGCTATAAGGTTAAGGGATCCAGCAGGCCTTCTGACCGGGCCAGCTGGGAAGCCAGAGTGTGCTCTGGGTGAGTATTGCAGGATAGGGGAGGCAGAAGGCTGATCCTCCTTTATATTTTTTTTTTTACTATTTTAATGAAACATAGTTGATTTACAATGTTGTGCCAATCTCTGCTATACAGCAAAGTGACTCAGTTATACACATATATACACTGGTTTTTATATTCTTTTCCATTATGGTTTGCGCTTCTCTGATGGCTCAGATGTTAAAGAATCAGCCTGCAATGTGGGAGATCTGGGTCAGGAAGATCCTATGGAGAAGGGAATGGCTACCCACTCCAGTATTCTTGCCTGGAGAATTCCATGGACAGAGGAACCTGGCAGGCTACAGTCCATGGAGTTGCAAAGAATTGGACATAAGTGAGTGACTAACACAACACTTTCCATTATGGTTTATCCCAGAATATTGAGTATAGTTCCTTGTATTATACATTCAGTTCAGTTCAGTTCAGTCACTCAGTCATGTCAAACTGTTTGCAACTCCATGAATTGCAGCATGCCAGGCCTCCCTGTCCATCACCAACTCCCAGAGTTCACTCAAACTCACGTCCATCGAGTCGGTGATGCCATCCAGCCATCTCATCCTCTGTCGTCCCCTTCTCCTCCTGCCCCCAATCCCTCCCAGCATCAGAGTCTTTTCCAATGCATCAACTCTTCGCATGAGGTGGCCAAAGTACTGGAGTTTCAGCTTTAGCATCGTTCCTCCCTAAGAACACCCAGGACTGATCTCCTTAAGAATGGACTGGTTGGATCTCCTTGCGGTCCAAGGGACTCTCAAGAGTCTTCTCCAACACCACAGTTCAAAAGCATTAGTTATTCGGTGCTCAGCTTTCTTTATAGTCCAACTCTCACATCCATACATGACTACTGGAAAAACCATAGCCTTGACTAGACAGACCTTTGTTGGCAAAGTAATGTCTCTGCTTTTGAATATGCTATCTAGGTTGGTCATAACTTTCCTTCCAAGGAGTAAGCCTCTTTTAATTTCATGGCTGCAGTCACCATCTGCAGTGATTTTGGAGCCCCAAAAAATAAAGTCTGACACTGTTTCCACTCTTTCCCCATCTATTTGCCACGAAGTGATGGAACTAGATGCCATGATCTTCGTTTTCTGAATGTTGAGCTTTAAGCCAACTTTTTCACTCTCCACTTTCACTTTCATCTAGAGGCTTTTGAGTTCCTCTTCACTTTCTGCCATTAGGGTGGTGTCATCTGCATATCTGAGAATATTGATATTTCTCCCAGCAATCTTGATTCCAGCTTGTGCTTCCTCCAGCCCAGAGTTTCTCGTGATGTACTCTGCATAGAAGTTAAATAAGCAGGGTGACAATACACAGCCTTGACGTACTCCTTTTCCTATTTGGAACCAGTCTGTTGTTCCATGTCCAGTTCTAACTGTTGCTTCCTGACCTGCATATAGGTTTCTCAAGAGGACCTTGTTTATTCTAAGGGTAATAGTTTGCATTAGCCATAAAAAAATGAAATAATGCCATCTGCAGTAACATGGATGCAACTAGAGGTTATCATACTAGGTAAAGTAAGTCAGAAAGAGAGAAACAAATATCATAGGGTATCAGTTATATGTGGAATCTAAAATATGGCACATATGAACCTATGTACAGAACAGAAGCAGACTTGTAGACATAATCCTGCTTTTTGATTGGGTCTTCCTCTGAAATCAGTTGAGATTCAAGAGAAGAGCCAAGTATATCCTGTGATTCACATAGTGGGTTGTAGTGCAGTCGGGTCAAATGGTCCTCCCCGGTTCACCTGGGCTCACTTATATCAGCACATTTGGTAGCAAAAATCCTGAATTACTAGTTCCAGTGTATGGTCATTATTTTATATCATACAGAAAACTAGAAAGAATACTAAATAGGTTCTGTTTTTTCAATGAACTCAATAAAAAATATATTGCCCCAGACCCATTTGGAACAATTACCCTAGTTGTATGTATAGCTATAGGCTAAATTACTTATTAAAGTTCATCAGAAGAGTATTGACTAAAATTGTGTAATTCATCACCAGTTATTGAAAAAGATGAGATGATCTACTGTCAGTGCTTTAGGCTGCAATTGGGGGAAAAGTCAGAAGTATAAAAATGTCTCATGTTTTTTAAAATACCACTAGGAAAAAACCCAACATTGATTCTCTTACTTTGTCATCTAAATATAAAGCATGTTTCTTTTTTTGGCAGAAAAGCCAGCAATTCCTGTAATAAAAGTTACCCTGGAGGATATGTAAGAATAAGCTTAGAAAAACGTGAATAAAAGAAATCATAAAAAATTACTTGGAGCTATAGTTGTTGATCATGAGGATTAGGTTTGACAGGAAAATATATCCTTTGGGAAATACTATTAATTCTTAAAAGCAAATTTCGCTACACCCTGTACAATTGTTGCAAGGCTGATGCTGAAAACCTATTTTTATTGAATTTAGGAAACAGGTTTCTAATGCCCCAAAATCTACCATACAGGAAATGGGACTACAAGATTCTAAACATGCAGACGAAACAAACAAATTAAAAAACACTAAAACATCAGAAACCTGAAAGTTCATAAACACAGAACAGATAAAGCATCTGGATTTGCAAACATTTTACTTCTGATTTATCAACATACTGAATTTCAAGTAGGGACTCAGTGAAAGCAAAAAGAAAGTGGTTTGGCTAATATTTCAAGTGCTATGCATACATGCTCAGTTGTGTCCGACTCTTTGCAAACCCATGGACTATAGCCCTCCAGGTTCCTCTGTCCATAGGATTCTCCAGGCAAGAATAATGGGGGTGGGTTTCCATTTCCTCCTCCAGGGGATCTTCCTGACCCAGGGATCAAACCTGAGTCTCCTGCATCTCCTGCATTGCAGGCAGACGCTTTACAGCTGAGCCACCAGGGAAGCTCCATTTCAAGTGCTAAGTAGTTCATATAACATATTTTAAAAGGATTATTTACTTTGTGAATAGTTGGATTCCTGCCTTCTCTTCCACTCCAATTGTCTTTCCAGTCTAAGTACAGATTGCCTCTTATTCCAAACTGTGGTTAAATTTTTCTCTAAATAAAAACTGTCTGGTTTCTGACAGACACTGGTTCACTCTGAAAACAGGTTATTTCTTATCTCTTATTAAGTGTATTGATCTCCTTTGAAGCATTTTTCTGTAATCAGTCTGCACTACCTGTTTGATATTCTAGAGCCCTGTTATTACAGATATAAAACCAAAATATCCCAGTTTATAAAGGACCTCTAATCCTCAGTGACTTGGCTTTATTAATGTGATTTCAGATTCACCTTGTTTCTGACCATTTCATAGACTATCAGACCGTGGATTCCTTTAGCAAATCTCAAAATTTCTTAAAGCAACACAGGGAAGATGGACTATATCTGCAAGATGTATTCCTAGCAGTCTTTGGTCAGTGGTTTTTCACAATCTCAAATGTTATGTGTCAAGACATGCTTCTGTTGAAGAAGCATTTTTAAGGCCCTGATTGAACAGGAAAAAAAAAAAAAAAAAGCATGTTAGTTAACTTAAATTTTGCTTTCAGAAATCTTAATCTCCAAGACATTATTTCAAAATATTTCTAAACTATTTTCTGATTCAGTTTTTTTTTTTTTTTTAAGTAGTAATAGAATAAAGGGGCTTCCCAGATGGGTCAGTGGTAAAGAATCTGCCTTCTCCCCTGCAGAAGGAAATGGCAACCCTCTCTAGTATTCTTGCCTGGAGAATCCCATGGACAGAGGAGCCTTGCAGGCTACAGTCTATGGCATCACAGAGTCAGACACGACTTAGCAACTAAACAACAACAACCAATAGAATAAAGATGTTCAGATGCAGAAATAGCAAGTATAGATGGGATCTCAAACTCATGCCCACAGGAGCTAGGCAGGGGGACATGAAGGCCTGAACCCCTGCAGAAGTTAAGTTGTAGGGGGAGCTCTAAGGCATGTGAAGGGCTGGAGAATTCATACCCCACCTAATGTCAAGTGAAACCCATCCTCTCCTGAGAGACACTAGTCAGAGCCCTCCAGTGCAGACAGTCAACCTGAATATGTCCTAAACCCACCCCAGGATGTCTCTTGACTATTACTTTTAAAATTAGATGAGATACCAAGACTACAATGAGGTACCATTTCGTGCCCACTAGGATGGCTATAATAAAAAAAGGTGGACAATACCAAGTGTTGATGAGGATGCAGAACAATTGGAGCCCTCAGACATTGATGGTAGGAATATAAGACTCTGCAGCTGCTTTGGAAAACAGTTTGACCATTCCTTGAAAAGTTAAACGAAGACTTATCATATGACCCAGCAGTTTCACTCATAAGAATATACTCAACAGAATATGAAACACATCTGCACAAAATTTTATTCACTAATGTTCATGGCAACATTATTCATAAATAATGTGCAGAAACAACTCAAATGTCCATGAACTGATTAAATGGATTAAACAAACTGTGATATATATCATATAACAATGTATTTTTCAGTCACAAAACAGAAACCAAGCACTGCTATGACATGGACAAACCTTTCACACATTATGCTACATGGAAGAGGCCAGACACAGAAGGCTGCATTTATTATGATTCAGTTTATATAATATGCTTGAAATAGGTAAATTCATAGAGATAGAAAGTAGGTTAGTGATTATCAGGAGCTGGGGAGAGAGGGCAATGAGGACTCTACATTAACAGGTACACAGTTTTGGGGGAGGGGTGAAAAAAATGTTCTGAAATTAGATAGAGGTGATGGTTGCACAACTCTGTGACTATACTAAACACCGCAGAACGCTATACTTTAAAAGAATGTATTTTATCATATTTTAACTGTATTCAATAAAAATAACTAAGCCTTGATAAGAAGAGCTTATATACTTACAGGTTTTACTTTCTCAGTAGCTTCATGCTGACAAATAGAGAACACCCCCCCATCTCAAACCTATTACCCATCTTTGAGTTTCTTATTTTAAAGTTTTTCATATATTGATCTCACTTCTGCACCTCTTTTTGGCAACTTCAAAACTATTGGTGTGTTATCTGGGAGTCACTCCAGTTTAAGGTGATTAGGAAATGAAGGATTCAGAGGCTGGGAACTGAAACAGGAGGAAAGGCAGGAGCTGAAATGTCTATAGTGAGGTCTTGGGAGAAATAAAGGAAGCTGTGGATAGTGAACCAGGCAAGGATCTGCGCGTGTGCATCTGTAGGAAGGCAGGTCCTGTGTTGTGTGTCAGAGATTGAGGGCTGTTCCTTGAAGCTGCCACCTGAGGCCTGGATAGGATGTAAGAAGCCTCTGGAAGTCAACAGCTCAGAGTTGGAAAAACTCAAAAGCATCTTGGGTTGAAAGGCCAGTCAGAGAGGAACAACTATGTCTCTAAGTGGGCAGTTCATCTATGACAATTCAAAATGACTTTACAAGCATTTAAGTGAGACTCCACAAGAGAATTAAAGATGTGCAAGGCAGTCAAGGGCTGGTAAATCAAAACTGGTTGTACTGTACTCACTAGCATTAACTTTTTTTTTGAGATTTAAAAATATATATTTATTTAATTGGAGGCTAATTACAATATCGTGGTGGTAGATTAACTTTTGATCCATAGGATGCCATGGGTGTGACTTGAGTTCATTGTCTTCAATATTCATTAATCCCCATCTCCCAGCCCATTTCTCCTAATAAGGCTTAAATTCTTCAACTGAAGATGCCCTTATAGAGGGCTTGTCAGTTGTGGTTGGGGAGGGGATTGCTGCCTTTGGTCGACAGAGGTTCTAAATAGCTGGGTACAGTAGAAGCAGATTCAGTGATTTTCATTTTTATTGCTACTATCAATATGCACTATGATGCATAGACTACACCACCAAAAGCAAAACAAAGCAGGACAAAACTAGATCTATTTATGAAAATAATGCACATTTTCTAAAGTCTCAATTTAAAGTATTGTCATAAATTATGGCAACTATATATGAGATATTATGCATCTGTTCCAAATGATATTTACAGAGGTTTTAAAAGCATGAGGAAATCCACACATATTAATATATAATATTAAGCCAGAAAAACAGATTGTCAAGTTTTATATATTATGTTATTATGCCTATTATACATTATGCATCAAAAAAAGTTCAGAATAGAGACTAGAATTTAATGCTAATGCTTTAGTAGTGATAACTTTTAGGGAGTGAGATTACTACTGATAATTTGTTCCCTTTTCAATGTTTCTGAATTTTCCAAATTTTCTCATATATTACTTTTTTTAAACTCAAGACTCTCCCCAAGTATTTGATAAAATGGAGTTCAAAAAAGTCTAAAACCTGGATCTGAGAATGCTGAATTTCCCAGGTGCCACTGGTGTAGTTGTGGAGCACATACAAAAAGGCTCAGCAGAATTCTGTATTCAGTGTGGAATAGCCTTTATGTCATACATTTTACAATATTCCAAGAAAGCTGTCCCTGTTTTTTCCCACATATGGTCAGATTGAAAATGAATATGGTTAAACCAAGTTGCTTAGCTTTTAAGTAATCATATCATTTATTTTTCCAAAGAGTACGCAACTGGTTGGCTAGTTTGTTTTTATTTGATTCATTACATTTTACACTGACTAATTAGACCTACCAGCCCTATCTTAAAGGATTTCCCTGAATGTCAGGCCAACTTTTCACCCACATTTTACAATAAGAAAATTGTTGTTGTTGTTGAGTTGCTAAGTTGTGTTTGATTCTTTGCGATCCCGTGGGCTGTAGCATGCCAGGCTCCTCTGTCCTCTATTATCGCCCAGAGTTTGCTCAAACTCATGTCCATTGAGTTGGTGATGCTATCTAACCATATTGTCCTCTGTTGCCCCCTTCTCCTTTTGCCTTCCACCTTTCCCAGCATCAGGGTCTTTTCCAGTGAGTAGGCATTTCGAATCAGGTGGCCAAAGTATTGGAGGTTCAGCTTCAGTTAACAGTCTTCCAATAAACATTCAGGGTTGATTTCCTTTAGGGTTGATTTGTTTGATCTCCTTGCAGTCCAAGGGACTCCCAAGAGTCTTCTAGGCCCAAGAAAGTTTGTCAAGTGGCTGTAGGGGAAAAAAAAATCTGTTGAGTGTGGGAATGAAGACTAGACTCCAGCAGCCTGATTTGGCAGCTAACAGGATCTATAAAGCAAAAGACGACAGATAAAAATGACTAACATAATTTCAAAGTTTGCTTCTCTGTTCATTGAAGATTTCTTGAAGCAGGTTGCCATTTTCTGGTAATTAACACAAATGCCTACAAAAAAAGCCACATATTTTTGGCCATTGGGGAAACTAGGGAAGAAAAGTCTCAGCAACTATGAGGCTATGTGTGTAGAAGATAAAAAAAGGATACCAGGCATCCATGATTCATGTTCAAGCTACCCCTGATAGATATGGTTTCATGACCCCTCTGGACTAATGTTCACTGAGTCTCTGTAAAGCATCAGGGTGTCTCCAAGGCTCCTTTCCTGATACATCTCAGCCACGTTGTGCAGAAGATGTTATTTCCAGCCATGTTTCTGAGCGGGGGAAATTTATTAGGCTCAAAGAGGTTATGAAGATTTCTCAAGATCACCCAGCTAATACTAGCCAACCCAGAATTCCCACATAGACCACAGGACTCCTTAGTCTACCACCCTCCCAAACAGAGAGAACAGTTGGCCTGTTGGCTAAACTCATGGCCTTCAATCCCCAGAGCCCTCGAGTATAGCACATTCAGCCTCCTGCCTCACTTGCAGCTGCTTAGGCAGATGGATTGTGCTAAACATCATTGCTCCATCCTGAAAGAGACAGAAATGAAAGATACTTCCTATTTGGGACAATGTTCTAGAAACTACTCCTCCCTCAGAATTTGGTCCTAAGAAATTGTTAAGTATTTGTTGCACATGTGGCCTCGATATCAAAACATAGTGAAGTAAATATACTTTTCTTACTGTCTCTAGGCTGACTTCAAATTAAACCATGATTTATTCAGAAGGGGTAAAATGAATGATGGTTTGGGAGAACTTAATCTTGTTTCTGTGTAAGATACCATATACCCCTCCTCACAGGAATAAAGAACACTACAGTCTCTCTCATTTAATGAGAACTGCTTCTGACATTCCCCTCTTGCTCCTCCATGGTTCTTTCATTGTGTAAGATTGGCTCATGATGATCTGAGCAAAAAAAGTTCACCTCATGTCTATTATGACTACCAGCAGCAGCAGCACCTGTGATCTTACTAGAAATGCAAATTCCTAGGGCTCCACCTTGGACCTAGTGAATCAGAAATTCCGGAGATGGGAGCCCAGCAATCCATGTTTTTAAAAGCCCAGTAGATGATTCTTAGGTACTCTGAGAGCCACCTGCATATAAGTTATTTCCTTTAAAAAAAAAAATATTTGTTTTAGGTGATGTAGACCAGATGTAGACCTAAAAAGATCAAGAAAAGTGAATTTAGTAATCTAGTTCTTACATATTCAATAACTTTATCAGGTAAAATACAAAGTGTCCAGTTATATTTGAATTTTAGGTAAATGACAAATTATTTTAGTACAAATACATCCCATGCAATACTGAGGACATAGTTCTACTAAAAAATATTATTGTTTATCTGAAATTTAAATTTAACTGGGAGTTCGTATTTTTATTTGCTAAATCTGGCAGCTATATCACCAGCACCAACCCATTCTTCTACAAGTAGACTCTGAGAGGTGGGAGTAGCTGCAGTTTGGTGGGACCAGATGGCCTCTCTCTTGTTTTGATTCTCCAGCAGGTCAAGCTGGGAAGAAAGCACCATGTAATTCATGCCTGTGCCTTTTATAAGCACTTGGCTGCATGCTGTGATTTGGGAAACAATAATTACTACACTTAACATTACTTGTTTGTTTTGTATCACAGAAAAAGATAATGCCTCTCTCCCCCTTTTAACCTAATAGCCTATTAGAAAACCACAAGGTAGCCTCCCCATTACTGCCTCCAGAGAATTTCAGAAAAATCAAGCAGAGTGAGATAAAATAAGATGGAGGTTGAGGAAGATGATTTGTTAAAACTGCAGAGGGGCAGCCAGCACACCTTGAATGATAGGAAGGGATCCATAAAGGATTCAGTTCAGTTCAGTCGCTCAGTCGTGTCCGACTCTGCGACCCCATGAATCACATCACACCAGGCCTCCCTGTCCATCACCATCTCCCGGAGTTCACTCAAACTCACATCCATCGAGTCAGTGATGCCATCTAGCCATCTCATCCTCTGTCGTCCCCTTCTCCTTCTGCCCCCAATCCCTCCCAGCATCAGAGTCTTTTCCAATGAGTCAACTCTTCGCATGAGGTGGCCAAAGTACTGGAGTTTCAGCTTTAGCATCATTCCTTCCAAAGAACACCCAGGGCTGATCTCCTTTAGAGTGGAAAGGATTAGGAAACTAATACTTACTGGGTTCCAACTGGTATCAGACATTGTGCATGAGCCTTTACATAAATTACATTTCACCATGTTACTACAGAAATATTCTTTGAGAAGGATTGTTGGACACAAGGGAGTTCGGCACTGGTGTCAGCATTACCCTTCCCAATGCTACCTGAGCTTCAACGTGAAGCCATCATCTCTGCCTTGCCCACTTAGGTAAAAGAATGCACCCAGCTGTAATTATTGTCCATCTCCTTCCGTCAAGAAGGAGACATGAATAGCTTTTTAAAAGAGAGAAAACTCATCCTAAACTTCAAGGAGTTTAGAATTAAATCCTGAGTGGGAATCTTCTAATAACAAGCTACTGACGCTTTGACTGATTCTATGAGATACAATACAATAGGAGTCAAGAGACATTCAGCTGAATGTGGCTCATGAATTTAATCACCTTGTTGAGCATCCCCACCTACAGGTACTAATTATAAAGCACTGTGAAAATTATCAAAAACATATTTCTTATTATCTAGTTTATGTAAATGTGTATTTCTTAGCTGATAATAGAAATAGTTTATAATTTGAATTTGTTTTTCTAGCACATATATGCTTTTGCTACTGAGGATTAAGGAGAGCAACACGAACAGCCAATACCCACCCCAAACCCTCCCTTCGGAATGCAAGAGACTTGAGGATAGGAGAGTGATACCATGCATGGGGCAACTTAGAGACCAAATGGCCTCTTCTGCCCTCCAACCCCTGCCTCTGGGCAGGTGTGAGTGACAGTGGAACAGGCTCCGCAGTCACATTTCTGGCAATGCCTGATGGTGAGCAGTGTATTTTTGTTGAATGACAAGTGACAAGTGAGCCAATGGCCAGGCAATGTGATCACGGGCAGTGGGTGAACAGAAAGAGGGGCAAGGGGCCTCGGTGGTCTGGACTGCCTCGTGTTGACTTGAGGAGCAGTTCAAGACTCTTGAACCGTTTGCAACTTTCCATAAAATTTAATCAGTATATTTTATCTGTCTTCAAAGCAGCCTCCCAAGCAATTAGTTTAGATGCAGTTTGGGGACCGCTGACATAGCTCCCACAGTTTTTTACTAGCCATTAACCAAGCAGCTGTTTGGGGGGATTTTTTTTCTAAACTAATTCAAATTTAGAAATCACTTTTATGGGCACTCAAATTGCTCTTATTTCCTCTTCCCTATCAAAGATGCTATTTTTTTGTGATTTCTAACTGAAAGGCAAAGAATTGTTTGATATAATGATTTCACTTTCTTAACCAGGTCTGGATATAATTACGTTTAATTGGCAGAAAGCACGGTGAGAAGTGAAAACAATCTAGAGTTTCCAGAAAGCTCATAAAATATAAATTATTCTCTAAGTTCTTACATTATACTTCTAGATAGAGATACACTTGTATTTGCAGTTAACTGGAAATGAAATTTGTGATAAAAGTGATAATTTTTAAAATATATATATACTTGCCTTTTTTTAATCAGTGACAGTCTTGATGCACTAATTTTTAAAATATATATATACTTGCCTTTTTTTTTATCAGTGACAGTCTTGATGCACTGTCATATTAATAAGAAATATGTTTGCCATAATTTTCACAATGCTTTCACATGCACATATTCATGGCTTTATAAGTATTTATATATGTAAATAAATGCAAGTAAGTATATATACACACACACACACACAAACATATATGTTTGTAATGTTCTGGCACATTGTGGTTGCTCAATAAATAGTAACCATTATTGTTACAGAGTGCAAAAAACATGTGGTAAGTAGAGTGAAAAAAATAATAAATCCAAATTGTCAGGTCCCTTTGTTTCACAGTGAATACAAAAAAAAAACAAAAAAAAAGAGTATTTTCATCTGGTCTATAATGTTGCCCCAAAGCCCCCAAAATGAAATAGGAAGTGAGATTTCTATTGTACCTACAGATCATATTGTGAACAAAGACAGTTCCAAAGAAGCATCACTTGTTCCTGCATTTAAAAATAAGGGTGGGGAGGCGACCAGAACCAATCATTAATCATATGACATGTAAGCAGGTATAATCACAGGGTTTTATATAGTATTCTGAGTAGTTAAAACTTATAACATAGTTTATGTATGTTATATGTTAGCTGATAAACCAGATCATTCAACTCTCTAGTTACTTCATTTCTCATACATTTAATACAAATGAAAATTTTCCTATGATTTTATTAACTATAGTTAACACTACTAATTGAACATTTCAAAATTGCTAAGAGAACAAATCTTAAAAGTCCTTATAAAGTAAAAAAAAAAATTGTAAGTATGCACAATGACGGATGTTGACTAGACTTATTGTGATGATCACTTTGCAATATATAGAAATCATATTGTACACCTGAAAGTAATGTTATATGTCAAGTATAGCTCAGCTTTAAAAAAGTATATTCTAATTCTTATCCCTAGGTTTACCACTATCACATCATTAAAACTGGCTGAAAAGTGAAAGTTAGGTTAAAGAGGGAATCGGGTATTTAGACCTACTGTGAGATAGGTAATAATAGCCAGAGTTGAATTTCTCATGGTAGTTGCATGTGTGTGTGCTAAGTCGCTTCAGTTGTGTTTGACTCAGTGTGACCCCTTGGACTGCAGCCCACCATGCTCCTCTATCCAAGGCATTCTCCAGGCAAGAATACTGGAGTGGATTGCCATGCCCTCCTCCAGAAGATCTTCCTGACCGAAACTCTTATGTCTCCTGCATTGGCAGGCAGGTTCTTTACTGCTAATGGCACTTGGGGAGCCCCTCTCATGACAGTTGGGGTCTTCCAAATACAGATAAAAATCTCAGTAGTATAATTGGCAATAGCTAATGGATGCCAAGAGGTTTTTCTATCTCTAAATCAAAATTGAGCAGGTTATCATTATGTGATATGAAGGGATCCTATCTATATTTCGTTGATATAATACAAAGAAAAATTTCTGTTTTCTTTATTACAGGCATTTTTCTTCTTTGAAAAATCAGAGGAGAAGCTCTACTTAAATCTCACTCATTGCAGCTTTTGTGGGGGGAAAAAAACCCTGCATAAACAGTTGCCTAGGCTGATTAAAATCACGTATTATATACAAATTAAAACTATTGACCATTTAGAGGAACAATTACAGAGCTCTGCAACACACTAGCACAGAATTCTGTCAGTGTTTTCTGCCTGAGTCAAAGCAAAATGACTCTTTCGATTCCTACAGCTCATTAATTTCCAAGCTGGGTTATTAAGGATAATAACGTTTAGTTTTTCAGTGGATTGTATTCCCATCTCCCTTTTGGTTTTTAGAGAGTAAATGGACATTTTACATCCAGGACATGGATAGTAATTTCACAACTGTGTCTTTAGTACTTTATACATTTGACCTTGAGGAACAAGCTCAAGCCTCCCTTTTCAGCCAAACAGAAGCAGAGTTCTCAAAATCAACCATTGGTTCCAAGGAAATGGCAGGAAATCCTTTCTCCCCACTCCCTCACAATTCCTGGGTAATCAACCTTTCTCCCTGCTGTCTCAGAAGGGCACTTTAGTGTCTGAGCCAGCCCACCTGGGCTCAGATCTCCAGCCACTCACTTATTCCTCTGGGTAGCTTCAAATAATTACTTCATCTCGAAAGTCAATTTCATCATCTGTAAAACAGGAATAACACACATAAGGCCAGGCACCTAGTAAGCACTTATTAGTGGAGGGAAAAGCACTCCAGAAATCTTTGAGGGACTACATTTTGGTAGAGCAGAATGAGTGATGCTTTCGGAAACTAAAGTGATGGGTTGTGAGATTTGGGGCCAGTAACTACACATCTCTGGAGAAGGAAATGGCAACCCACTCCAGTGTTCTTGCCTGGAGAATCCCAGGGACGGGGAAGCCTGGTGGGCTGCCGTCTATGGGATTGCACAGAGTCGGATACAACTGAAGTGACTTAGCAGCAGCAGCAGCAGCAGCAGCAGCAGCAGCAACTACACATCTCGGAGCACTAAATTTCTTCTACGTAAAATAAGAAATAGAATTACCTTATGGAATTGTTATGAAGAGAAAATAAATTAATATGCTTATGGGAAACCTTGCTGAGAGAACATGAGCTTTGGTATTCAATGAAGAGTGTGAATCCTAGCTTTTCCACTTTAATAGCTCTGTGGTCCTGAGCAAATTACTCTCTATCTCCTAACACCTCCATTGCAGCATTGCCATGTGAACTTAGAGTTAATTTCTATAAAATTTCTTACACATGGTAGGGACTTGATAAGTTGCAGATGCATTGTTTTGTGAGATATTTTGTAAGCCATGCACTATGAGTAAAGTAATCTAATAGCACTGTGTAGATATGATATGCCAACCTCATCATTACTAATTTTGTCCTAGACAAGATGGGCCAGTGAGTTCTTTCCCCCTACCTCCCATCTGCTAGGTGTGTTTACCATGAGCTTTAGAATTTGAAGGTCTCATATCTTTTGCAGTCTCAGAAATACAATGCCAAAAAAAAAAAAAAAGACATTGCCTCAAGAAAGTGGCCCTGTCAATGATCTGCCTTCTGTAGCAAGTATCAGAAATCCAGACTAAATCCATGATGATTTATTTACATCACAAAGGAGAAGATGCAGGAAAGGCAATTCAGCACCATCAGAGATCCCAGGCACCTTCTGTCCACCTGGGATTTCTTCCTCAGTGTGTAGCTTTTGTCGTTGTGCTGCTGTGAGAACATATTCCAGGAAGGAGGAGGCTGGATGGAGTGGCAACTGCTCTTAATGTCTCATAGGCCAGTGCTAGGTCACATAGTCACTTGTAGCCACAAGGGAGTCTGGAGCAAACGTTCAATTGGACATATTGTCTCTCCAGATGAAGTTGGGATTTTAGTGCTGCTAAGTCACTTCAGTCGTGTCCGACTCTGTGCGACCCCATAGAAGGCAGCCCACCAGGCTCCCCCATCCCTGGGATTCTCCAGGCAAGAATATTGGAGTGGTTTGCCATTTCCTTCTCCTGGGATTTTAGTAGTGGGAATAAAGGAAGAGTATATATTGTTCAGCAGTTAACACTGTCTTCCTCAGTCGTCTGGACTCCTGAAGAAGATGAGAATGAGCTGGTGGCCCTCCTGCAGAACAGAGGTCTGTTCAAATTGTTTCAGAAGATGAGTTGGCGTTGAAAATTCTAGGAATTCTAAGATTCAAACTGTCTTCCTTTCTTTTGTGGTGAGAACAGATAACATGAGATCTAATCTCTTAACAAATTTTTAAGTGTATCATAACAATATTGTTACATGTGAAATAAGGTACCATTTGCTTTTCTTGCTTTACTTACAGGAAATGAAAATGTGAGTCTGCTGTTGAGAAAAGCAGTTATATATCTATGGTGATGTTTGGTTTGGTTTAATCATTTTGTTTTTCTGAGGTTTGCAGAGCCTCAGTTATCCAGGCTAATACACTTCTTCCATCATCTTTGTCCTCACAATCCACAGCTACAGGTCTGTCTCCCCAGAGTAATGTGTGGACATTGCCCACATCAGTCTGCACCCACTCTGGGCTCTCTGTTGTAATTTCTGTAAGTCCTGCTGTGCAGAGCACAGCTCAGGTGTTGCAGGAGCAGTGGCTCTGCCTCACGAGGTGAGAGCTGCTTTCTTCGATGTGAAGAGGGAAGTGCTTGACTGAAATATAAATCCTATTCAAATAAGCTTTGCCTGATTCCACACAGGCCTTGGATATTGCTATGAATTCTCTATCTGAGAAGGAAAGATAAATCATATGTATAAAACTGAGATTGGCGCAATAAATACAAAAAATAAATGTTAACATCTGTAACAGGTCTGTGTGATATACAGACCTGATGTACAAGCCCACCTAAGAAAAATGTCCATTCTTATTTCTGGGTAAGAAAGTGACTCTCAACACAAGAAAAATAAAAAGTGTGCTCCAGTTGTCTTAACCCAGTGGCTGAAGTTTTTAGTAATACTTAGTCTTTTAAAAGGAGAAGGCAATGGCAACCCACTCCAGTACTCTTGCCTGGAAAATCCCATGGGCAGAGGAGCCTGGTAGGCTGCAGTCCATGGGGTCACGAAGAGTCGGACACTTACTGAGCGACTTCACTTTCACTTTTCACTTTCCTGCATTGGAGAAGGAAATGGCACCCCACTCCAGTGCTCTTGCCTGGAGAATCCCAGGGACAGGGGAGCCTGGTGAGATACCACTATGGAGTCGCACAGAGTCAGACACGACTGAAGCGACTTAGCAGCAGCAACAGCAGTGTTTTAAGGTTCCTGTTAAATTATGGATGTTATAAGCGACATATTACTTAGACTTTATTTTCCATAGTGTTTGAGCTTAAATCAATTTATCAAATTAATTCTAGAAAATTCCATCAAGTTGAAGCTTTCCTGGGAGCAGGAATTGGGCTGTCTTCCTACCTCCAAGGACATGGCATGATGTGGGCAACTGGGCACAGAGCAGGTGTCAATGAATGTTGTCCTAAGTCAATGAAGGGGATTGGATATGGGAATGAAGAAGGAGATGGTCTGAGGAGAGCAGAGCTGACTTAGCAGATGACCTTCCAGGGGGAGGCCCTGGAAGCTAGATATTGGGGGAGAAAGGGCAGAGAAAGAAGACTGAAGAAGCCCCATAGAAAACACGCATCCTATAACATGTATTTGCCAAGAGCAATGCTGCCCTTCATACAGTTGAAGTGGAGATTAGGAACCCATGACACAATGTCTTAGGAAAAAAAACACAGAAGAAATATTTGTCAGCAGGTCCATTTCTGGCTTCTGCTTTGGATTTATTTTTAAATAAAGCAAGTCTTATTAAAGTCATTAGCCTAGCTGTGAGAGTTTTGCCACTGATTCTGGAGTCCCCAAGACAATAGAGCACATGTTGAATAAAAAGATAATTCTGAGCCTCCATGCTTCTCTAGGGTGCTTTTTTAGTACATGCTTATAGCCCAAATTCATAAGTGTTGGCTAATGTAATGTTTTAATTGCTTCTGCTTCTCTGTATGCCATGATAGAATGCAAGCCATAACACTGATTAATTTTACATTTTGCTTAAACAATATAAAATCCTTTCCATCTTTTCTTTTAATCATGCAGTACTTTTTGAGTATATTCTTTTTAGATTTTGTTTAGTAATAGGTGCTGATACTCATATATTGATGAATACTAAAGTGTTTGCCCTACCCTTTCCTTCAACCCATGTCAGTTCCCTCTATCTCTATGAATTTGTGGTCATACTAAGTGAAACCACTAACTCAGGAACACTTATTTAAGGGGATTTTTAATAGTAATCTGATATAAAGGAGCCAACATTCTGGGCTAACTCATTGTATTATATACTATCAGTGCATATATAATCACTGAATTTATCAGGTCATGACTTGTAATGAGGAGATAATTAGCCATATTCCTCTTTAGAGTTGGAGAAGGCAATGGCACCCCACTCCAGTACTCTTGACTGGAAAATCCCACGGACGGAGGAGCCTGGTAGGCTGCAGTCCATGGGGTCACAAAGAGTCAGACACTTACTGAGCGACTTCACTTTCACTTTTCACTTTCATGCATTGGAGAAGGAAATGGCAACCCGCTCCAGTGTTCTTGCCTGGAGAATCCCAGGGACGGCGGAGCCTGGTGAGTGTGGAAAAGCTCTGGGCCTCTCTGAAAAATCATTGATGAAGTTGTAAATAATTGACTAAATTTTGAGGGAAAGCACTGTGTTGGCATGTATCAACATTTTAAGTATGTATGTTCTATGACTAGCATCCATGCCTAGGAATCTGCCCTACTGAGACGCTCACATTATGTACACCAATGAATGTTCAATTCTCCAGTATGGCTTATAACAGCCAAAAATTAAGGGAAACATCTAAATGTTTATTATGAACAAAGTGATCAATAAGCCTCGAGACAGCCACACTTTGGATTATTCTGTACCTACTAAAATACTAATAGACGGTTGATAGTACAAAGCTAATAGAAAGAGCCCAAGACATGTTGGTCAACAAGGTGGTAGCTTCCCTGCTGGCTCAGATGGTAAAGAATCTGCCTGCAATGCAGGAAACCCAGGTTTGATCCCTGGGTCGGGAAGATTCCCTGAAGAAGGAAATAGCAACTCACTCCAATATTTTGCCTGGATAATCCCATAGACAGAGGAGCCTGAAGGTCTACAGTCCATGGGGCTGCAAAGAGTCAGATACGACTGAGGGAGTAACATATGGTAAAACAATGCATATGGTATGACCCCCTTTATATGAAAATATATATATATTTGTATACATTTGTACATATTTGTAATTTTATAGCAGAGAAGGCAATGGTAGCCCACTTCAGTACTCTTGCCTGGAAAACCCATGGGCAGAGGAGCCTGGTAGGCTGCAGTCCATGGGGTAGCAAAGAGTCGGACATGACTGAGCGACTTCACTTTCAATTTTCACTTTCATGCATTGGAGAAGGAAATGGCAACCCACTCCAGTGTTCTTGCCTGGAGAATGCCAGGGACAGGGGAGCCTGGTGGGCTGCTGTCTATGGGGTTGCACAGAGTTGGACAGGACTAAAGCGACTTAGCAGCAGCAGCAGTAATTTTATAGAAAGGGGATTGGAAGGATGTACAGAAGATTATCAATTCTGGTTATTTCTGGGGAGCAAAGGGGTTGAATAAAGAAGATCTTTAGCACTTTGCTGAGATAAATTTTACAATTTGAATCTTTATATGAAAATGCATTCATGCATTAATGTCTTAGATCTAACTTTTTTTCTGGTTCAAAATAAAAGAGTGCATAATTTTTACTTTTAAATAATAAATGGCATCTGTGGGCATAAATTGATAGAAAATAAGAAATATCAGGAAGATAAAGCAGAAGAAAGGGTTCTTTATAGCTAAATATGTTACCAAACAGCACACACACACACACACACATGCACTCACACCTTCATTCAACTTCATTCAATCACTTATCCAACTGATATTTATTATGTGCTTACAACTTGTCAGTGCTAAGATAAATATATAAGTGCATACATGCAAAACTTCAAACACTGAGGGAATAATGAACTGAAGATTAAATTGATGTCCTATTTACTTCTACCAAAGTCATGGATATAGAAGGGGGCCCTTGTGCATGGGGAGGAAATTAATTCTGTCTAAGATTTACACAGTAAACCACAGGAGGCAGTTTTGGGTGTCATTGGGTGGAGGTAAAGGAATTAATCTTGGGTTCTCGTCTGTAAGATAACTGGCAATATGACCAGTTATAACTATACAGACAGATACCAAGAAGGGAAGGAGAGGTGATTCAGTAAGTGGGTATGACTCTACACCAAAAAGTTGGGAACCTGATTTTCATGATACTTCTCAGCTTTACCAAATAAGATCCTGGCTTGAATTTCAATGTTAAGGAAATTATTCCATAATAAGACCCATTTGACTTACAAGTTTGTAAACTCATTAAATTTATTTTCATGTTTTTGTTTTAAAATTTTTTATGTTGTAATATAGTTGATTTACAATGTTGTATGAGTTTCAGGTATATATCAAAGTGATTCAGTTATACATATGCATGTATCTATTCTTTATTAAATTCCTTTCCCATTTAGGTTATTAAAGAGTACTGAGTAAGCGTTCCCTGTTTTATATGGTAGATCCTTGTTATAAACTATTAAGTTTAGTAGTAGTTTGTAAGTAGACATTTTGCAAGTTCTGGGGAGGCAGAAAGAGAGTAGTATGAGGGTGGAGCCTGAGGCACTATTGCACCTTCAAGAGAATCAGACACACAAGATGAGCCAGGAGTTCACTCCTTCCACATTTTAAGTTTATATCACTCTGTATGTGGAGAAAGGGTTTTTATAAATATTCTATCACACAATTTTCATAGCTACATTATGAGATAACAATTACCATACGCTGTTGCTGCTGCTAAGTCGCTTCAGTTGTGTCCCACTCTGTGCGACCCCATAGACGGCAGCCCACCAGGCTTCCCATCCCTGGGATTCTCCATGCAAGAACACTGGAGTGGGTTGCCATTTCCTTCTCCAATGCATGAAAGTGAAAAGTGAAAGTGAAGTCGCTCAGTCATGTCTGACTCTTTTCGACCCCAATGGACTGCAGCCCACCAGGCTCCTCTGTCCATGGGATTTTCCAGGCAAGAGTACTGGAGTGGGGTGCCATTGCCTTCTCCACAATTACCATATATTGAGGGTCTAATATGTGCTTTATCATACCAGCTGCTTACATAAACTATCTCACTTAATCATCACAATTGCCCTGCCAGTACATATTATTACCATGTTTCAGTGGAGGAAACGGAGGCCCAGAGGTGCCTGGCAAATTGCCTGTGTCATCACACAGCAGAATTAAGATGCCAAACAATGTTTATCTAATTCAAAGGCAATGTATAGTCTGCTAAAAGAAGAAGAGGAAGAAGAGGAAGACCAAGACGATAGGAAAGAAGGGAGGGAAGGAACACACTTGTCAGTCTCATTATTTCATGGGTTTAATATTGAGGACTGAGTTTGCCAGGGTCTCAACTAGTGAGTGGCAAAACCCAGAACAAAGCTCATGTCCTCAAAGTGTTCTTCCCACGGTGCCTCTCCTGGCTCTCCAGTGTCAGGGAATAATGAGACCATGATAAATCTGACAATTCATTATGTCTCGTTTTACATCTGTATATCTTCTCTAAACCAATACCGGAAGGGTAAAAAAGTGATTCAAAATATTTTTTATCTCTCCCTGATAGAAATAGATTTTCTCAATCAAGCTATAATGCAGAAGTGAACAAACTATGTATTATACATTCAGATTACACAGAGCAATAAATAATTCTCAAAGGAAATAAGCAATGATTTCCAAAAATTCAATTGACATCCCAAATTAGATCTACATAAGAAGATCAGCCAATTAACTCTGCCAACCGCTCTTTCTATTTTGCTATTCTCACTTGCATTCTAAAATTTTGTTTATATAATTACTTCAGAACCATAGGGGAAGTAAGCGCATTTCTGTCTTTTAGGGAATAATTGTCTTGTTCAAAGGGCAGCTATTCTATCCACAAATATGAAAAAGATGCAGAAGAAGAATAACAAATAATTCCTTGTATTATGAGAGAAAATTGCTTCAGGTTGCAAAAGGAAGAAAAGGTTAGGAAGATTAACTAAAATGATCTAATCATTTGCTCAGATAAATGTTGGAGAAAAAGGAAATAGAGTTGGTTTCTGGTTTCTCCTTCCTAAAACAATAACCCACAGAAGTGAGTGAAGGAAGAGGTAGCCCTGTAATGGATTCCTTATGTGGAAATTTAGGAATATCCATCACCCAGCATTGGGGAAAAGGGCCAATGTTATGTTCCTACCTACACATCTTCAAAATCCCTTTTCCTTAAGACAAAGTCACACTTTGCCTAAAGAAGTAACCAGTTAGCCCCCAAAAATGTTTTGATACCCATATGTTCATGGAAGTCCTATATGTAATAGCTGGAAGTTACTAAACACAAGAGAATGACTAAATAAAATAAGGGTGCAAATATGTGTCATATTTCTTAATCCTTAGATGCTATCTATGGCAAGGTGCAACCCTATAAGTTTCTTTGAGGGGAAAAAGATACAGTATATTACATATTCATCGAATTTTTTATTAACTAACATTGCAATTTGCGTGTAGAATTACACACTCTTACAACTGAGGTTGAGTCTTTTTTACTCTTCTAGGGTAAAGTTATATCTGGGTCCTGTGGTCCAGGGCAGTCTGTATGGCTCAGCAGGAACATATGGCTTATCTCACCCAGGCCTATTCAGTTTCTGGGTATCTGAAAAAGAATCCGAGTTCTGTCTGCATTTTCTCTTTGGTTAAACTCAAAGTTCTTCTTTTCTGTCCTGAATTACTCACACTGTATATTAAATAGCTTCTCTTCAAAGCAATTTGGAAGTTTCTGACAGAGACGTTCAATGCCTGAGTGATAGACCATCACAATGCATAAATCAGGCACATCTATGCTACCAGCTTTGAAAATGCTGTGATCTACTCTAAAGAATTTGACAATTTCTGCTGCCTTTAATTCCATGACTCAGGGTATGGCCTACTTTCTTCTGCATACACAGTAGCTTTTCCTTTCAAAGTCCAATCACACTGTGATATTTTTGAAGTCATCAGAAAATCATTAAGAGTCCATATTTAAGCTAAATATTTAAGTTAAAATTCGAATGTATTTGCTGTTCCCAAATCTACTGAGATTATACTCAAATGGACAGGTATTTCCCCTCTAGACAGAAATCCATCGTCTCAGGTAATGACAACAATGTTTTACAATGTACTTCTCTGTCTGGCTGCTTGCATGTTCCTTTGTTGCGGATCATTTTGCATTTACTAATTTCAGAAGCATTAAAAAGTTTTTTTAATTCTTAGAATACAAAAAAAAATCAGTAGTAGAATCTCATTCAACTATTTTTTAAAATTTTATTTATTTATTTATTTTTGACTGTGCTGGGTCTTCTTTGCTGCACGGGCTTTTCTCTAGTTGCGGCAAGCAGGGCCTCCTCTCTCCTGATGCTCCGGCTTCCTATCGCAGTGGCTTCTCTTGTTGCGGGGCTCAGGCTCTAGGACACATGAACTTCACTAATTGTGGCACATGAGCTCAGCAGTTGAGGCCCTTGGGTTCTATAGCAGAGGCACAATAGTTGTGGCACGCAGGCTTTGTTGTTCTGCAGCATGTGGGATCTTCCCAGATCAGGGATTGAACCCCTATCTCCTGCACTGGCAGGCAGATTCTTTACCACTGAGTCACCAGGGAAGCCATTAACCATTTTTAAAAGATATATTTAAAGATTGTCGACCACAGGTGAAAGTATTCACTTACCAGCTATTGGACCTGGGGTGACTTACAAGCTTCTCTATTGAAATTATATTATCTACAACAGAGGGCTTTCATGAAGATTAAATGAAATGAGGCAAAGATTCTCAAAGCGTAATCCCTGGATCAGCAGCATCTGCATCATCTGGGCATTTGTTAGAAGTGTGTTTTCTAACAGCAACTTCAACTGACTTTGATGCACGCTAAAGATTATGAAAGATTATGCACGCTAAAACTGTGAAAGAAGAGAAGCAAAAAGCAAAGGAGAAAAGGAAAGATATAAGCATCTGAAAGCACAGTTCCAAAGAATAGCAAAAAGGTATAAGAAAGCTTTCCTCAAAGATCAATGCAAAGAAATAGAGGAAAACAACAGAATGGGAAAGACTAGAGATCTCTTCAAGAAAATTAGAGATACCAAGGGAACATTTCATGCAAAGATGGGATCGATAAAGGACAGAAATGGTATGGATCTAACAGAAGCAGAAGATATTAAGAAGAGGTGGCAAGAATACACAGAAGAACTGTACAAAAAAGATCTTCACGACCCAGATAATCACGATGGTGTGATCACTGACCTAGAGCCAGACATCCTGGAATGTGAAGTCAAGTGGGCCTTAGAAAGCATCACTACGAACAAAGCTAGTGGAGGTGATGGAATTCCAGTTGAGCTATTTCAAATCCTGAAAGATGATGCTGTGAAAGTGCTGCACTCAATATGCCAGCAAATTTGGAAAACTCAGCAGTGGCCACAGGACTGGAAAAGGTCAGTTTTCATTCCAATCCCAAAGAAAGGCAATGCCAAAGAATGCTCAAACTACCGCACAATTGCACTCATCTCACATGCTAGTAAAGTAATGCTCAAAATTCTCCAAGCCAGGCTTCAGCAATACGTAAACTGTGAACTTCCTGATGTTCAAGCTGGTTTTAGAAAAGGCAGAGGAACCAGAGATCAAATTGCCAACATCTGCTGGATCATGGAAAAAGCAAGAGAGTTCCAGAAAACATCTATTCCTGCTTTATTGACTATGCCAAAGCCTTTGACTGTGTGGATCATAACAAACTGTGGAAAATTCTGAAAGAAATGGGAATACCAGACCACCTGACCTGCCTCTTGAGAAACCTATATGCAGGTCAGGAAGCAACAGTTAAAACTGGACATGGAACAACAGACTGGTTCCAAATAGGAAAAGGAGTATGTCAAGGCTGTATATTGTCACCATGCTTATTTAACTTCTATGCAGAGTACATCATGAGAAACGCTGGGCTAGAAGAAGCACAAGCTGGAATCAAGATTGCCGGGAGAAATATCAATAACCTCAGATATGCAGATGACACCACCCTTATGGCAGAAAGTGAAGAGGAACTAAAAAGCCTCTTGATGAAAGTGAAAGAGGAGAGTGAAAAAGTTGGCTTAAAGCTCAACATTCAGAAAACTAAGATCATGGGATCTGGTCCCATCACTTCATGGGAAATAGATGGGGAAACAGTGGGAACAGTGGCTGACTTTATTTTTGGGGGGCTCCAAAATCACTGCAGATGGTAACTGCAGCCATATTATTAAAAGACGCTTACTCCTTGGAAGGAAAGTTATGTCCAACCTAGTTAGTATATTCAAAAGCAGAGACATTACTTTGCCAACAAAGGTCCGTCTAGTCAAGGCTATGGTTTTCCCTGTGGTCGTGTATGGTTGTGAGAATTGGACTGTGAAGAAGGCTGAGCACCAAAGAATTGCTGCTTTTGAACTGTGGTGTTGGAGAAGACTCTTGAGAGTCCCTTGGACTGCAAGGAGATCCAACCAGTCCATCCTAAAGGAGATCAGCCCTGGGTGTTCTTTGGAAGGAATGATGCTAAAGCTGAAACTCCAGTACTTTGGCCACCTCATGCGAAGAGTTGACTCATTGGTAAAGACTCTGATGCTGGGAGGGATTGGGGGCAGGAGGAGAAGGGGACGACAGAGGATGAGATGGCTGGATGGCATCACTGACTCGATGGACGTGAGTCTGGGTGAACTCTGGGAGTTGGTGATGGACAGGGAGGCCTGGCGTGCTGCAATTCATGGGGTCGCAAAGAGTCGGACATGACTGAGCGACTGAACTGAACTGAACTGAACTGAAAGATTATGAACCATTGGGATAAAGCATTAAAAGCATCTAGCACATAGTTATAATCATAGCTACCAACGTCTAAATGCATAGCAAGTAAAGCATTCTGTAGGTATTTTCCATGCCTAATGCTACTTAGTAATCAATAATCCATTGAGGTAGTACTGCATTCATTTTTAAATGAGGAAACTAAGGCCCAGAGAAGTTAAGGAGCCTAGGTTTGTTCTGTACTTCAATTTCTCATTTGGAGAGATCCGTGTTATAAGCCACAGACAGATTTAATCAGAAGTTTATATATCAGTCTCACTGAGTTTACTGCCTTGGCAATGGCACCCCACTCCAGTACTCTTGCCTGGAAAATCTCATGGACGGAGGAGCCTGGTGAGCTGCAGTCCATGGGGTCGCTAGGAGTCGGACATGACTGAGGGACTTCACTTTGACTTTTCACTTTCATGCATTGGAGGGCAACCCACTCCAGTGTTCTCGCCTGGAGAATCCCATGGACAGAGGAGCCTGGTGGGCTGCAGTCCATGGGGTCACTAGGAGTCGGACACGACTGAGGGACTTCACTTTGACTTTTCACTTTCATGCTTTGGAGAAGGAAATGGCAACCCACTCCAGTGTTCTTGCCTGGAGAATCCCATGGACAGAGGAGCCTGGTGGGCTGCTGTCTATGGGGTCGCACAGAGTCAGACACGACCGAAGCGACTTAGCAGCAGCAGCAGCTGAGAAGGAAAGGGACTTCCCTGGGGTCAAATAGTTCATGTAAGAGCCTGAACTAGGACTGAAATCATGAAACTTCTAGTCTGGGACTATTTCCATCACACCATCACAGGTTTAGACACTCTGATTTCAAAGTAATGGATGGATACACATGAAATGTCACTCTTGGAATATGTGTTTTGTTCCAGGGGAAAACACTTTTTCCCCTAGAATACTCAAGGACCTCAGATATGTGCCAGGGCATTTCAAACTGTTCTCTCCACTGCCCACTGATATTAAGATTTATATTGTTGACATTCCTTAAGTGTTTAGCTCATTGACTGCATCAGATGTTATTTTTCCTTGAAAACAAGTATTATTTTATGTCCTAAAGAAAAAGTAAACCAAAATGGTATTGACCCCCATGTCTGCTATTAAGCTATAATTTTTGGCAGCTTTTTAGTAGCAGAGTATTTGCCTATAGAGCAAATTATTATTTGCTGCTACTGCTAAGTCGCTTCAGTCGTGTCCGACTCTGTGCGACCCCATAGACGGAAGCCCACCAGGCTCCCCCACCCCTGGGATTCTCCAGGCAAGAACACTGGAGTGGGTTGCCATTTCCTTCTCCAATGCATGAAAGTGAAAAGCGAGAGTGAAGTTGCTCAGTCATGTCCGACTCTTAGCGACCCCATGGACTACAGCCTACCAGGCTCCTCCATCCATGGGATTTTCCAGGCAAGAGTACTAGAGTGGGGTGCCATTGCCTTCTCCTTTTGACTCATGCTGCTGCTGCTGCTAAGTCACTTCAATCATGTCCGACTCTGTGGACCCCATAGACGGTAGCCCAGCAGGCTGTTATTTGGGGGATTGCCTAAAAAGCAAATTGTTATTTGGGGGATTGCCCTCAACCCCACTTCTCATCATTTTATCATATCCATATGTATTGAATTGTTTATTTACAAATTAACGTTGGGCTACTTGTGTAAGCCAACACAGGTCTCAATCACATTAGGTATTTAATGTTTATTTCTTTTAATCAGGTAATTATTAGTGATTTTTTGATAGGGTTATACAAAAATGCTTATTAAGTATAAAGTTTGGGATTTTTCAGGAAAGCAGAGTTTATAAATTCAGTATTTTCCTGGAAAATCTCAGCCATCTAGGGCCAGGACAAAGTGATATTTTGTACTCTGGGGAGGAAGCTGTATTGCTTGTTCAGTGTTCAAACAATGAAAAACTCATGGACTATGACATCTGATTCTGGCTGTGTTCTCGCTTATGCTGTGACTTTCAAAGCTTCAGTTCAGTTGCTCAGTCGTGTCTGACTCTTTGCGACCCCATGAATCACAGCACGCCAGGCTTCCCTGTCCACCACCAACTCCCGGAGTTCACTCAGACTCACGTCCATCGAGTCAGTGATGCCATCCAGCCATCTCATCCTCTGTCGTCCCCTTCTCCTCCTGCCCCCAATCCCTCCAAGAATCAGGGTCTTTTCCAATGAGTCAGTTCCTCTCATCAGGTGGCCAAAGTATTGCAGTTTCAGCTTCAGCATCAGTCCTTCCAATGAACACTCAAGACTGATCTCCTTTAGGATGGACTGGTTGGATCTCCTTGCAGTCCAAGGGACTCTCAAGAGTCTTCTCCAACACCACAGTTCAAAAGCATCAATTCTTCGGTGCTCAGCTTTCTTCACAGTCCAACTCTCACATCCGTACATGACCACTGGAAAAACCATAGCCTTGACTAGACAGACTTTTGTTGGCAAAGTAATATCTCTGCTTTTGAATATACTATCTAGGTTGGTCATAACTTTCCTTCCAAGGAGTAAGCATCTTTTAATTTCATGGCTGCAGTCACCATCTGCAGTGATTTTGGAGCCCAAAAAAATAAAGTCTGACATTGTTTCCACTGTTTCCCCATCTATTTGCCATGAAGTGATGAGACCGGATGCCATGGTCTTAGTTTTCTGAATGTAGAGCTTTAAGCCAACTTTTTCACTCTCCTCTTTCACTTTCATCAAGAGGCTATTTAGTTCCTCTTCACTTTCTGCCATAAGAGTGGTGTCATCTGCATATCTGAGGTTATTGATATTTCTCCTGGCAATCTTGATTCCAGCTTGTGCTTCTTCCAGCCCAGCGTTTCTCATGATGTACTCTGCATAGAAGTTAAATAAGCAGGGTGACAATATACAGCCTTGACATACTCCTTTTCCTATTTGGAACCAGTCTGTTGTTCCATGTCCAGTTCTAACTGTTGCTTCCTGACCTGCATATAGGTTTCTCAAGAGGCAGGTCAGGTGGTCTGGTATTCCCATCTCTGTCAGAATTTTACAGTTTATTGTGATCCACACAATCAAAGTCTTTGGCATAGTCAATAAAGCAGAAATAGATGTTTTTCTGGAACTCTCTTGCTTTTTCAGTGATCCAGCAGATGTTGGCAATTTGATCTCTGGTTGGTCTGCCTTTTCTAAATCCAGCTTGAACATCTGGAAGTTCACGATTCACGTATCGCTGAAGCCCGGCTAGGAGAATTTTGAGCATTACTTTACTAGCATGTGAGATGACTGCAATTGTGCGGTAGTTTGAGCATTCTTTAGCATTGCCTTTCTGACATTTTCCAGTCCTATGGCCACTGCTGAGTTTTCCAAATTTGCTGGCATATTGAGTGCAGCACTTTCACAGCATCATCTTTCAGGATTTGAAATAGCTTAACTGGAATTCCATCACCTCCACTAGCTTTGTTCGTAGTGATGCTTTCTAAGGCCCACTTGACTTCACATTCCAGGATGTCTGGCTCTAGGTCAGTGATCACACCATCATGATTATCTGGGTCGTGAAGCTCTTTTTTGTACAGTTCTTCTGTGTATTCTTGCCACCTCTTCTTAATATCTTCTGCTTCTGTTAGGTCCATATCATTTCTGTCCTTTATCGATCCCATCTTTGCATGAAATGTTCCCTTGGTATCTCTAATTTTCTTGAAGAGATCTCTAGTTTTTCCCATTCTGTTGTTTTCCTCTGTTTCTTTACATTGATCTCTGAGGAAGGCTTTCTTATCTCTCCTTGATATTCTTTGGAACTGTGCATTCAGACGCTTATATCTCTCCTTTTCTCCTTTGCTTTTTGCTTCTCTTCTTTTCACAGCTATTTGTAAGGCCTCCTCAGACAGCCATTTTGCTCTTTTGCATTTCTTTTCCATGGGGATGGTCTTGATCCCTGTCTCCTGTAAAATGTCACAAACCTCCATCCATAGTTCATCAGGCACTCTATCAGATCTAGGCCCTTAAATCTATTCCTCACTTCCACTGTGTAATCATTAGGGATTTGATTTAGGTCATACCTGAATGGTCTAGTGGTTTTCCCTACTTTCTTCAATTTAAGTCTGAATTTGGCAATAAGGAGCTCATGATCTGAGCCACAGTCAGCTCCTGGTCTTGTTTTTGCTGACTGTATAGAGCTTCTCCATCTTTGGCTGCAAAGAATATAATCAGTCTGATTTCGGTGTTGACCATCTGGTGATGTCCATGTGTAGAGTCTTCTCTTGTGTTGTTGGAAGAGGGTGTTTGCTATGACCAGTGCGTTCTCTTGGCAAAACCCTATTAGCCTTTGCCCTGCTTCATTCCTTGCTCCAAGGCCAAATTTGCCTGTTACTCCAGGTGTTTCTTGACTTCCTACCCTTGCATTCCAGTCCCCTATAATGAAAAGGACATCTTTTTTGGGTGTTAGTTCTAAAAGGTCTCATAGGTCTTCATAGAACCATTCAACTTCAGCTTCTTCAGCGTTACTGGTTGGGGCATAGGCTTGGATTACTGTGATATTAAATGGTTTGCCTTGGAAACAAACAGAGATCATTCTGTCATTTTTGAGATTGCATCCAAGTACTGCATTTCAGACTCTTTTGTTCACCATGATGGCTACTCCATTTCTTCTAAGGGATTCCTGCTCACAGTAGTAGATATAATGGTCATCTGAGTTAAATCCACCCATTCCAGTCCATTTTAGTTTGCTGATTCCTAGAATGTCGCCGTTCACTCTTGCCACCTCCTGTTTGACCACTTCCAATTTGCCTTGATTCATGGACCTGACATTCCAGGTTCCTATGCAATATTGCTCTTTACAGCATCGGACCTTGCTTCTATCACCAGTCACATCTACAACTGGGTATTGTTTTTGCTTTGGCTCCATCCCTTCATTCTTTCTGGAGTTATTTCTCCACTGATCTCTAGTAGCATACTGGGCACTTACCGACCCGGCAAGTTCCCCTTTCAGTATCCTATCATTTTGCCTTTTCATGCTGTTCATGGGGTTCTCAAGGCAAAAATACTGAAGTGGTTTACCATGCCCTTCTCCAGTGGACCACATTCTGTCAGACCTCTCCACCATGACCCTCCCATCTTGGGTGGCCCCACACGGCATGGCTTAGTTTCACTGAGTTAGACAAGGCTGTAGTCCGTGTGATCAGACTGGCTAGTTTTCTGTGATTATGGTTTCAGTGTGTCTGCCCCCTGATGCCCTCTCGCAACACCTACGTCCTTCTTGGGTTTCTCTTACCTTGAATGTGGAGTCTCTCTTCATGGCTGCTCCAGCAAAGCTCAGCCACTGCGCCTTACCTTGGACAAGGGGTATCTCCTCATGGCCGCCCCTCCCGACCTTGGACGTGGAGTAGCTCCTCTCGGCCCTCCTGCGCCTGCGCAGCCACCGTCCCTTGGACGTGGGGTTGCTCCTCTCGGCCGCCTCAAAGCTTACTGCCCCCCAAATGGAGACGTTTATTTCCTTATGTATTAAAAAAGATGGTAAATAGGTGCCCGATTTTATAGTATAGAAGCTAAAAATAAAAATTCTGTAGCATCAATAATTTAGGACAGATTCATTTATTTATTTATTTAAAGTCCTGTCATCCCAAACCTTACCATTTTCCTAAAAAGCGCATTCACATTTTGTCTCTGAAAAGGAATACAATGGAGACTTGTCTAATTACCACTTGACCAGGGTGACCAGAAAAACAGTGTCAGCATTTGAAATATGGTGTAAGACTATGGACTTCCATTTATGTCTTAATTACTCTCACAATATATGCAAATATTGTATACTTTTGACTAAATCTTAGAAGTTTCTACTAGTAAACCATGTGGTATAGCCAAATGATACTTTTTTTTTCACTAGAGTATTGTTCTTTTGTCCATTTCACATACAGCAATTCTAACAGTTAATGATCACTTATAAGACTAATATACTATCTACTCTGTCTTCCTAGTTGATAAATTAATTCATTTGAAGAACTAAGCACTTCATAGTAGCACTGTAGGGTTTTTTTTGTAGTTGTTTTTTTTTAAAGCATTTTATATACATGATTATTTGCTTCTTACATGAAATCTATTAGCTAGTATGGAGAAGGAAATGGCAACCCACTCCAGTATTCTTGCCTGGAAAATTCCATGGCCGGAAAGCGGGCTACAGTCCATGGAGTCACAGAGTCAGACACGACTGAGCACATCAGCAGCATTAGCTGAGTAGTATTCATTAGTATTCATTCAGCATTCATTAGTATGATGAAAACAGGGCTTCTCATTGTACTGATGAGGAAACTGAATGAGTGTCAGACTTGCTCACTATCACACAGCAAGTTTTGACTCAGGTCTCCCGACAGTTAAACCATTTCAAATTTCAATAGTATTTTTTTGGTTTATTTTATTTTATTTTATTTTTAAACTTTACAATATTGCATTAGTTTTGCCAAATATCGAAATGAATCCGCCACAGGTATACCTGTGTTCCCCATCCTGAACCCTCCTCCCTCCCCATACCCTCCCTTTGTGTCGTCCCAGTGCACCAGCCCCAATAGATTATCATTAACTGTAAGTCAGTCCACTGTCCCTTCCACTAATTATTTCCACTATCAAACTTGATAAAGAATATTTTCAGTTTGTAGAAATCCAGCAAATGTAAATTTCGGTTCATTCAGTTCAGCCGCTCAGGCGTGTCCAATTCTTTGCGACCCCATGAACCACAGCATGCCAGGCCTCCCTGTCCATCACCAACTCCGAGTTTACCCAAACTCATGTCCATTGAGTTGATGATGCCATCTAACCATCTCATCCTCTGTCGTCCCCTTCTCCTCCTGCCCTCAATCTTTCCCAACATCAGGGTCTTTTCAAATGAGTCAGCTCTTCACATCAGATGGCCAAAATATTGGAGTTTCAGCTTCAACATCAGTCCTTCCAATGATACACTCAGGACTGATCTCCTTTAGGATGGATTGGTTGGATCTCCTTGCAGTCCAAGGGACTCTCAAGAGTCTTCTCCAGCACCACAGTTCAAAAGCATCAATTCTTCGGCACTCAGCTTCCTTTATAGCCCAACTCTCACATCCATACATGACTACTGGAAAAACCATAGCCTTGACTAGACAGACCTTTGTTGACAAAGTAACATCTCTGTTTTTTAATATGCTGTCTAGGTTGGTCATAACTTTCCTTCTAAGGAGTAAGCATCTTTTAATTTCATGGCTGCAATCACCGTCATCTATTTCTGCTTTATTGACTATGCCAAAGACTTTAATTGTGTGGATCACAATAAACTGTGGAAAATTCTGAGAGACATGGGAATACCAGACAACCTGACCTGCCTCTTGAGAAACCTATATGCAGGTCAGGAAGCAACAGTTAGAACTGGACATGGAACAACAGACTGGCTCCAAATAGGAAAAGGAGTACATCAAGGCTGTATATTGTCACCCTGCTTATTTAACTTCTATGCAGAGTACACCATGAGAAACTCTGGGCTGGATGAAGCACAAGCTGGAATCAAGCTTGCCAGGAGAAATATCAATAACCTCAGATATGCAGATGACACCACCCTTATGGCAGAAAGTGAAGAACAACTGAAGAGCCTCTTGATGAAAGTGAAAGAGGAGAGTGAAAAAGTTGGCTTAAATCTCAACATTCAGAAAATGAAGATCATGGCATCTGGTCCCATCACTTCATGGGAAATAGATGGGGAAACAGTGGAAACAGTAGCTGACTTTATTTTGGGGGGCTCCAAAATCACTGCAGATGGTGATTGCAGCCATTAAGAAGAGGTGGCAAGAATACACAGAAGATACAAAAAAAAATCTTCACAACCCAGATAATCACTAAGGTGTGATCACTCACCTAGAGCCAGACATCCTGGATGTGAAGTCAAGTGGGACTTAGGAAGTATCACTATGAACAAAGCTGGTGGAGGTGATGGAATTCCAGTTGAGCTTTTTCAAATCCTAAAAGATGATGCTGTGAAAGTGCTGCACTCAATATGCCAGCAAATTTGGAAAACTCAGCAGTGGCCCCAAGACTGGAAAAGGTCAGTTTTCATTCCAATCCCAAAGAAAGGCAATGCCAAAGAATGCTCAAACTACTACATAATTGCATTCATTTCACACACTAATAAAGTAATGCTCAAAATTCTCCAAGCCAGGCTTCCGCAGTATGTGAACTGTGAACTTCAGGTGTTCAAGCTGGTTTTAGAAAAAGCAGAGGAACCAGAGATCAAATTGCCAACATTCACTGGATCATCGAAAAAGCCAGAGTTCCAGAAAAACTTCTATTTCTGCTTTATTGACTATGCCAAAGCCTTTGACTGTGTGGATCACAATGTAAATTTGAATGAAATTAAATTTAATAGTGGAGTTAACATGTAAGTACAAAAGGGAAAAAGAAGTCTCCTAGTCAACTACTGAGCCCATCTCAAATTTGCATGGGATATGACACACCAACCTGTGATAGTGGTTACTTCCAGGGAGAGGAAAAACAGCTGAGACAGACTTCAGTGCATCCGTAATGTACTTTGTGTGTTTGTGTGAGTAAGTGTGTGTGTGTGCACACACGTGGGCAGGGTACAGAATGGATATCTGTTGTGTTGTTTACATATTAATGGGCCTAACAGGTGATTATAGAGTTAGGAAAGAAGTAGGGTGAAGGACCATAAGTGACTTTCTTTTCTTCCCAAATGTCTAACCAAAGGAGTCATAGAGGGCAGACATACAGTGAAGCAGACATGCAGACATACAGCTTTATAGCTGACAGGATCTGGGTACGCACACATGCCTTAAATATGTGGTCCCAGTGGCCTTTCTATCATTTACCTCTTAATTAGGCAGATTGACTTGCCCAGATACAGGCTCCCTGCACAGTGGCAGAGCAGCCCCTGTAGACTTACTCTTGGAGGATGGGCAGAAAACACAAGCACACAGGCTGACTCTAAGGAAAGGCACTCTGAAAGGGGCTAAATGGAGCATGGTCAGTTCCTCCTCTATGCTCACCAATCACACTAGTGGTGCCTTCTTCCCTGGGGAGACACTGGAAATGCCTCTTGTACTTTTCCTTCCTCAGGAGTGTATTATTCCTTTGCTCCTTGGAAACATGGAGGAGTCTTGGAGGTGAAGTGTTTCTCCCTGATATTAATCAAGGTTTGGGGGCAGAGGAATAGTATCCCTTATGCACAGGTGACTTCCCTAGGCTGAGTGTTATTTGCAGGTGCCTCCCATTATTTGGGAGGATGGTGACTGTCTTTTTTTTTTTTAACAGCTCATAGACTTTTTATTTGTTTGTTCCTTTCTTTTTGGAGAAGTCCAAAATAGATGAGGCAGTATGAAACTATGGACCCTCCTAACTTGAATCTGTGGCATAGAGTTTGTTTTCCTTTCATTAGTCTTTACCATACACAGTGAATAATAGTGAAGACTTAGTAACATAACCATATAGATTTCAAATTCTGATATTTATAGATATTATTTTCTTAATGCATGCATATATTTCTCTAGCAATGTCATAAAGTTTCAGGCACCACTACAGTATATCTGAAATCTGACTGGAAGCTGTGAGAAGATCTTCCTGACCTCCTGGAGTCGGTCTGACAGGACCAGCCTCACCCCAACCCTTTCATATGGTATTCCGAGTGTTAGCCATTTGTGGCATGGCTCTCAAGGAAAAAAAATGAGCATGGAGAATTTTACTAGGTGAACTTTCTTCTGACAAATAACACCAATTATACCCCTTCAACACTCAGTTAATACAACATTCTCAATTTGATGTCTCCAAAAATCATTCAGAATTTACAGAAGCCTCCCTAGCCATATAAAAGTAATTGGCTGAATATTTGCTGAGTAACAAGTAGGTACCAGGCACCATAGATTAAAAAGAGGCATAACAGGATTGTTGAGGTTGTTGAGGAATTCATGGTGTAGATAGGGAGAAAATTGTAAAAGTGAATAATTGGTTACAAAGTGGAAGATGAGAATGAAAGATAGGTTGATATGCAAGACCTTCTATGCTTAACTGAAAGAAATGCAAGACCTTCTGTGCTTCACTGAAAGTTTGTACTTGGCCCTTTAGCCACTAGCAATTCATCATAGACTATTAAGGAAAGGAGAGACTGTTCAGATTAGTGTTTTGGGACTGTTTAGGGTCACAGAGCACAACGGACGGGGGTGAGAGAAAGGAGCAGCATACCAGTAATTGGGGAGAAAGATGATAGGGGCTCAAACCCAGGCAATTAAAAGATGAAATTGCCACTTTCATAGTTTTAAAATCATGATTAGAAAACACAAGTTCTATACTAAAGATTAGAAGTGTCAAGAAGAAATAACATGAAAAGTCTTTAACTTGGGGGCTACCCAGAAATTATTTTGCCAAAATTCTTCTCTAATAGCATATCTCACATCTAAAACTAGAACCAAGTCCCACCTGCCATGGAATTAAAGGTTTCTGTCATTTTCACAGTTCGTGGTGAATTGCTGAAAATATCAATAGAATTCTAAAGTATATTTATGTTTAAGATAAAAACACCAAAAATTACAATAAGACTATATACATTCCATAGAAAACTGATTCTAATAAATCTGGGAAGCCAGCCTAAGTCTCTAGCATTTTATATGCTTATCTTTTATTGAAATATGGCTGACATACAACATTATATTTGTTTCATGTCTACAGCATTGTGATTTGATAGTTGTATGCATTGCACAATGATCACCACAGTGAGGCTGGTTAACATCTGTCATCATACAAATAATACAATATTATTGACTGTACTTCTCATGCTGTACATTACATTCCCATGACCTATTTATTTTATGACTGGAAGTTTATGCCTCTAGATCTCTTTCAACCATTTTGCCACTTCATCCCCTTGCCCTCTCTGTTCAGTTCAGTTCAGTTCAGTCACTCAGTCGTGTCCGACTCTTTGAGACCCCATGAATTGCAGCACACCAGGCCTCCCTGTCCATCACCAACTCCCGGAGTTCACTCAGACTCACGTCCATCGAGTCAATGATGCCATCCAGCCATGTCATCCTCTGTCGTCCCCTTCTCCTGCCCCCAATTCCTCCCAGCATCAGAGTCTTTTCCAATGAGTCAACTCTTCGCATGAGGTGGCCAAAGTACTGGAGTTTCAGCTTTAGCATCATTCCTTCCAAAGAACACCCAGGGCTGATCTCCTTCAGGATGGACTGGCTGGATCTCCTTGCAGTCCAAGGGACTCTCAAGAGTCTTCTCCAACACCACAGTTAAACACCATCAATTCTTTGGCACTCAGCTTTCTTCACAGTCCAACTCTCACATCCATATATGACTACTGGAAAAACTATAGCCTTGACTAGACAGACCTTTGTTGGCAAAGTAATGTCTCTGCTTTTGAATATGCTATCTAGGTTGGTCATAACTTTCCTTCCAAGGAGTAAGCATCTTTTAATTTCATGGCTGCAGTCACCATCTGCAGTGATTTTGGAGCCCAAAAAAATAAAGTCTGACACTATTTCCACTGTTTCCCCATCTATTTGCCATGAAGTGATGGGACCAGATGCCATGATCTTCGTTTTCTGAATGTTGAGCTTTACGCCAACTTTTTTACTCTCCTCTCACTTTCATCAAGAGGCTTTTTAGTTCCTCTTCACTTTCTGCCATAAGGGTGGTGTCATCTGCATATCTGAGGTTATTGATATTTCTCCTGGCAATCTTGATTCCAGCTTGTGCTTCATCCAGCCCAGCATTTCTCATGATGTACTCTGCATAGAAGTTAAATAAGCAGGGTGACAATATACAACCTGATGTACTCCTTTTCCTACTTGGAACCAGTCTGTTGTTCCATGTCCAGTTCTAACTGTTGCTTTCTGACCTGCATATAGGTTTCTCAAGAGGCACATCAGGTGGTCTGGTATTCCCATTTCTTTCAGAATTTTCCACAGTTGGTTGTGATCCACACAGTCAAAGGCTTTGGCATAGTCGATAAAGCAGAAATAGATGTTTTTTTGCAACGCTCTTGCTTTTTCAATGATCCAGCAGATGTTAGCAATTTGATCTCTCATTCCTCTGCCTTTTCTAAAATCAACTTGAATATTCGGAAGTTCACGGTTCATGTACTGCTGAAGCCTGGCTTGGAGAATTTTGAGCATTACTTTACTAGCATGTGAGATGAGTGCAATTGAGTGGTAGTTTGCACATTCTTTGGCATTGCCTTTCTTTGGGATTGGAATGAAAACTGACCTTTTCCAGTCCTGTGGCCACTGCTGAGTTTTCCAAGTTGCTGACATATTGAGTGCAGCACTTTCACAGCATCATCTTCCAGGATTTGAAATAGCTCAACTGGAATTCCATCACCTCCACTAGCTTTGTTCGTAGTGATGCTTTCTAAGGCCCACTTGACTTCACATTCCAGGATGTACCTGTCACATTTAGAAGAATCTTCATGGCCTTGCCCTCTGGCAACTACTAATCTCTTCTCTTTGTCTATGAGTCTGTGTTTTGCTTTGTTTTGTTTTTTGGATTCCACATGTAAATGAAATCCTATGGTTTTCTTTCTCAGTCTGATTTATTTCACTTAGCATAATACATTTAAGCTTCATCCATGCTGTCACAAATGGCAAAATTTCATTCTTTTTTATGGCTGAGTAGTATTCCATTGTGTGTATGTATGTACCACATCTCCTTTATATACAACACTTCTTCTTTATCCATTCATCTGTTTGTGGATAATTAGGTGGTTTCTGTACCTTGGCTATTGTAAATAACGCTGTAATGAACAGTATTGTTTAGTCACTAGGTCATGTCTGACACTTTTGCAACCCCATGGACTGTAGCCATTCAGGCTCCTCTGACCATGAGATTTCCCAAGCAAGAATATTAGAGTGGGTTGCCATTTCCTACTCCAGGGGATCTCCCCAACCCAGGGATCAAACCCATGTCTCCTATACTAGCAGGCAGGTTCTTTACCACTGAGCCACGAGGCAAGCCCCATATGAACATAGTGATGCATATGTCTTTTTAAGTAATGTTTTCACTTTCTGAGGAGAGATGCTCAGAAGTAGAATTGCTTGATCATGTTTTATTTTTAACTTTTTAAAGAACCTCCATACTGTTTTTCATAGTTGTTGTACCGTACCAATTTACATTCTCACCAGCAGCATTATAAAGGTTATCTTTCCTCCAGTTGTTACCTTGTCAACACTTGTTGCTTTTTCTTTTTGACAAGAAGTGTGATGTTAGCTGTGTGTTTGTCATATGTGGCCTTTATTATGTTGAGGTATGTTTACTTTATATCTACTTTGTTGGGAGTTCTTACAAATGAAAGTCTAATTTTTTCAAATGGAAAAAATTTTCTGCATCTATTGAGATGATTATAAGATCTTTATTTTTCATTTTGTTAAAGTTGTATATCATATTGTTTGATTTGCAAATCTGGAAACTTCCTTTCACCCCTGGAATAAATCCCACTTGATTATGGTATCAGTTCACTTCAGTCACTCAGTCATGTCCAACTCTTTGCGACCCCATGAACCACAGCATGCCAGGCCTCCCTGTCCATCATCAACTTCCAGAGTCTACCCAAACCCATGTCCGTTGAGTCAGTGATACCATCCAACCATCTCATCCTCTGTCGTCCCCTTCTCTTCCTGCCCTCAATCCTTCCCAGCATCAGGGTCTTTTCAAATTAGTCAGTTCTTCGCATCAGGTGGCCAGAGTATTGGAGTTTCAGCTTTAGCATCAGTCCTTCCAATGAACACCCAGGACTGATCTCCTTCAGAATGGACTGGTTGGATCTCCTTGCAGTCCAAGGGACTCTCAAGAGTCTTCTCCAACACCACAGTTCAAAAGTATCAATTCTTCAGCGCTCAGCTTTCTTTATAGTCCAACTATCACATCCATACATGACTACTAGAAAAACCACAGCTTTGACTAGACAGACAAAGTAACGCCTCTGCTTTTTTAATGTGCAAAGTAATGTCTCTGCTTTTTAGTATGCTGTCTAGGTTGGTCATAACTTTTCTTTCAAGGAGCAAAGCATCTTTTAATTTCATGGCCGCAGTCACCATCTGCAGTGATTTTGGAGCACCCAAAAATAGTCTGTCATTCTTTCCACTCTTTCCCCGTCTATTTGCCATGAAGTGATGGGACTGGATGCCTGATTTAGTTTTCTGAATGTTGAGTTTTAAGCCAACTTTTTCACTCTCGTCTTTCACTTTCATCAAGAGGCTCTTTAGTTCTTCTTCACTTTCTGTCATTAGGGTGGTGTCATTTGCATATCTGAGGTTATTGATATTTCTCCCAGCAATCTTGATTCCAGCTTGTGCTTCATCCTGCCCAGCATTTTTCATGATGTACTCTACATATAAGTTAAATAAGCAGGGTGACAATATACAGTCTTGATGTACTCCTTTTCCTATTTGGAACCAGTCTGTTGTTCCATGTCCAGTTCTGTTGCTTCCTGACCTTCATACAGGTTTCTCAAGAGGCAGGTCAGGTGGTCTGATATTCTCATCTCCTTCAGAGTTTTCCACAGTTTATTGTGATCCACACAGTCAAAGGCTTTATGGTATATGATATTTTTAATATGCTGTTGAATTCAGCTTTTTAATATTTTGTTGAGAATTTTTGTCTCTATGTTTGTTAAGGATATTGTCCTATAGTTTTCTTTTTTTATGTCATCTCTGTCTGGTTTTGGTATTAGGGTGATGTTTTTCTCTTATAGGATTCTCTCTTTAACTTTTGACATTCTTGTTGTAATGTTTCTTCTTGATGTGGATCTCTTTAGGGTCATCTCATCTGGAACTCTCTGCAATTCCTTGACCTTAATGTCTATTTCCTTCCCCAAAATAGG
The DNA here is from genome assembly GCF_003369695.1 of Bos indicus x Bos taurus. Taxonomy (NCBI): domain Eukaryota; kingdom Metazoa; phylum Chordata; class Mammalia; order Artiodactyla; family Bovidae; genus Bos; species Bos indicus x Bos taurus. The sequence continues at coordinate 107,414,551 of NC_040076.1, read as the reverse complement.
GAATTTTTCAGCCATTATTATTTCTTTAAATAAGTTTTCTGGTGCTTTTTCTTTCTCTTCTCCTTCTGGAGACCCCAACAATGCAAATGTTATTCTGCTTAATGTTTTTCCATCAGGCCCTTAAGCCATCTTGAAACTTTTTAAAGTTCTTTTTTCATTTTGGTGCTCTGTCTCAGTGAATAGTGCCTTGTCTTCCAGCTTGGTGATTCTTCTGCTTCATCTAGTCTTCTGTTGAAACCTTCTAGTGTATCTTTCAATTCAGTTATTGTATTCTTCAACTCTGTGGCTTCTGTCTGGCACTTCCTTATATTTTCTTTCTTTTTTATTGAACTTCTCACTGTGTTCATCCATTCTTCTTCCAAGTTCAGTGAGCATTTTTGTGACCATTACTTTGAACTCTTTATCAGGCATATTGTGTGTATGTGTTAGTTGTGTCTGACTCTTTGCAATCCCATGGACTGTAACCTACCAGGCTCCTCAGTCCATGGAATTCTCCAGGAAAGAATACTGGAGTGGGTTGCCATTTCCTTCTCCAGGGTACCTGCCCAACCCAGTGATCAAACCCAGTTCTCCTGCATTACAAGCAGATTCTTTACCATCTGAGCCACCAAGAAAGCCCTTATCTCCATTTCATTAAGGTCTGTTTCTGAGATTTTGTCTTATTCTTTCATCTGGAATATATTCCTCTGTCTCCTCACTTTCTCTGTGGGTTAGGGGAAACAGTTCCCTCTCCTTATCTTGAAGGAATGGCCTTGTATAGGAGATGACCCCTGGAGCCCAAAAGCACAATCCTCCCTGGCCATCAGAGCAAGGCACTCAAGGAGTATCCCACGTGTGGGCTGCATGTGCCTGTTGGCAGTGGCAGTTCCACAGCACCTGGGGTGGAGGCATGAAGTGTTTCCTCGGTTGGCAGTGATCCAGCTGTGGTATGGGGGTCAGACAGAGCTCATCCATTGGCACCAGCAAGTGAGAGAGAGAGTTCCAGAATGGCAGCCACCAGCACCAACAGGAGCAAGGTAAAATAAAATTGCAAAAATGGTTACTGCCAGCACCTTTTTTCCTGGAGAGAGCCCCAACAGATTCTTGCCTAACTGGCAGATACTTTGAAATTAGTGAGTCTTCTTCACCTTTGGTTTATATGCTCTCAAACTGCTGCATTTTTTCTGGGTTCCAGGGTAAGTGAGTCTAAGTGAGATCCCTTTAAGAATGGGTTCTTGGTCCCCAATTGCCCTGTGGTTCTCCTGGGTATAATCCTGCTGGTTTTCAAAGCCACTCTGGGCTCGTCTTTTCAGTGTCAGACATTTGGGATGCCTGACATGAGGCAGAAATCCCTTGCTTCTCAGAGTAATGTTCCATATTTTTGAGATCCCTTCTGATTAGGGGTGAAGATTTTGGCCAGACCATGTCTCTGCCTCTCCTGAGTCTTGCTGCAGTCCTTTTATCATTGTTTTTGGAGGTGCCATTTGTCTGATTTTCTGGTCTTTTTCAGAAGAAATGATTCCATATGTAGTGATATATTTGTTGTGTCTATGAGAGGAGGTGAGTTCAGGATCTTCCTACCCCACTATCTTGAACCATCTACTCTTATACCCTTATCTTTAATCCAATATTTCTTACAGTTTGCTTTGTATTATAATTTATACATACAAGCCTAATCAGCCCACTAGACTATAAGCTCCCTCCATGAGGTCTTGTTTAATTTTTTTGTATCCCCCGAAACTGCCTGCCACTGGGACTTGCTTCTACTAGAGATTCACTATTTATATACTCAGCAGTATTTTTTATTGTGTGGCATCCAGGTGCCAGATACTGGGAGTCAGTGATGAAGTGTTGATGAGACTTCCAAGAATAATATATAATAATTCCTGACAGTTCATTAGGGAGAGGAGATTTCTATACCATGTGAGGAAGCTTATGACAGGGGAAGTGTGGGAGATGCTGAGGATGACCAGAGCATCTTATCCATACAGAGGAAGCAGGGAAGCCTTTTCGAGGAAGTGAGACTAAAAGTAAGTAGAAGGTAGGCAGATGAACAGGAGCCAAAGACTGTGCTACATAGAGGAAAGAGCATCTGTGAAGACCAGGAGGACAGAGGACAGGATGGTGCATTTGCTCACAGGAAAGAGGTTCCTGATGGCTTGAGTGCAGAGAGACAGATAGGTATACGGAGGGGTAAGGGTGGCAGGATGGGCTTCCCAAGTGGCACTAGTGGTAAAGAACCTGTCTGCCAATGCAGGAGACCTAAGAGGTGTGGGTTCGATCCCTGAGTCAGGAAGGCCCCAAGGATAAGGACACAGCAACCCACTCCAGTGTTATTGCCTGGAGAATCCCACAAACAGGTAAGCCTGGTGGGCTTCAGCCCATGAGGTTGCAAAGAGTTGGACATGACTGAGCGACTAAGCACAAGGGTGGCCATATAAGCCAGGTCCAGATCAAGAAGTTCCCTGAGTAATATTATCACAGGAACTGGCACAAAGTAAGCACTCAAAAATGATTAAACAAGTGAACTGCTATATATCAACGTGGTTAGGCATCCTGTCTATCTACCCAAATCGGTTTATGAATTCACTATAATTCAAAAGAAATCTCATAATTTAGCAAGATGTTTTGAAACTTTATACAGAAAAAAAAAAAAAAGGAAACACATTAGCCAAGACCATTATGGAGAAGAACGAGACTGGGGGGCTTGCTTATCTGAAATCCAAATTTATTAATAGTGTGTAGTGTTAGTCACTCAGTCATTCATGTCTGACGCTCTGTGACCCCATGGACTGTTGCCTGCCAGGCTCCTCTATCCATGGGATTCTCCAGGCAAGAACACTGGAGTGGGTTGCCATTTCCTTCACAGTGTGGTTTTGATACAAAAATAGATAAACAGATCAACTAAACAAAATAGAGAGTCTCAAAGGAGACATGTGAATATAGAGACTCGGACTTTGACAAACCCTGCATTGCAGATCAAGAGAAAGCAAAGATTTCTTAATGAATGGTGCAGGTATTACTGACCAGGATTCTTGGCTTCCTTAATCAATAGAAATTGATCAGAGGTCAGATGAGAAATTGAAGTAAGGTTTTGTTGGGGCTCCTTCCTGCTGCAGCAAGAGGGAGTGAGAAAAAAGTCTCTGGCCCTCTCGGTGGATGGGGGGTGAGGGAGGCGCGAGGGGGCGGGCAGTAAGCTTGTTCCTTATGTGGCATAAAGGCAGGGGCAGGCCCAGGGGTTGGGCCAGAGGAGTGGCTTAGGTGGTTTGTCCACCCCTCCCATAACGTTGTATACAGGTGGCCTGTGCAGTATCCTGCTTTTGCTCCCATCTCTTCAGAAGTGGCAGTTGACTTTTTTGGTCTTTTTGTATCTTGCCATCTATAATTTGCTCCAAGGATATGTGCACATAGTTATTTTTAAGTCCCTTATAGTTTCTTTGTATTTTGTTGCTTGAGAACACATTTTTCCGGGTGCAAGCACTGTGGCAAAGGATCCCAGATCCCAGCCTGTCTCACAGGGACTACTGGTTTTCTATAAAGAAAAAAATGGATCTTTACCTCTTATTATAAAGACAAAATTAATTATAGAAGAATTCACAACCAAAGCATGAAAAGCAAAACTTTAAATCTTTTATCAAGAACATGCGGTTGAATATATTTATGAACTAGAGCTATAGAAGAATTTCTTGAACATAACACACAGCAAAAAATCTCAAACTTACAAAGGAAAAATAAAATTGATAAGTTGAACTGTGTTAAATGTTTAAATTCTGTGCATCAAAAGAGATTATTTTAAAAAGTCAAAACACAAGCAACAGGTATAACTGGCAAAGTTAGTATCCAGAATACAGAAAGAACTCCTACAAATCAACATCAATAACAGAATATGTAGAAAACTGATGAGAGATGGAGAAAGAACAGAAAGGAAGAAAGGAGAGAGGGAGGGAGAGAGAGGGTGGGAAAGATCAGAAATGATCAGAAGAGGATCATTAGAATGGCCAATAAACACGTGAAGATGTTAACCACATTAATAAGAGAAATGCAAATTAAACCCACAATGAGATAGCACTTCACACCCATTGGACTGGCAACAATTTTAAATTCTAAGAATGTCAAACGTTGATAAAAGATGGGGCAACTAAACATTGCCTTGTTGTTATTATTTTAGCTGCTAAGTCATGTCCAACTCTCATAACCCCATGGACTGTAGCCCGCCAGGCTCCTCTCTTCATGGGATTTCCCAGGCAAGAATACTGGAGTGAGTTGCCTTGTATAAATTGTCACAACCACTTTGGAGAACAAGTTAACAGTTAAAAAGCAGTTAGCCCAGCCCAGGACAATTCAGTCACCCCCTAAATGCCCTAGAGAATCTCTCACCCTTGTCCACAGAGAGGTGTGTGCAAGATGGTCATGAAGCACTGTTTGTAATAGAAAAATATAGATACATAAATTATGGATTATTAATACAGTGGAATAAAGCAGTTAAATGGATGAAATACTTGCATGTATCAAATTAAATAACTCTCAAAAATATATTATTGAACAAAAAGTAAGTTGCAGAATTATACAATTAGATAGGTTTTATTTAAATTTAAAATATGCAAAAATATGACATACAAACCCAGTTCAGTTCAGTCACTCAGTTGTGTCCAACTCTGCGACCCCATGGACTACAGCATGCCAGGTCTCCCTGTCCATCACCAACTCCTGAGGCTTACTCAAACTCATGTCCATTGAGTTGGTGATGCAATCCAACCATCTCATCCTCTGTCATCCCCTTCTCCTCCCGCCTTCAATCTTTCTGAGCATCAGGGTCTTTTCCAATGAGTCAGTTCTTTGCATCAGGTGACCAAAGTATTGGAGCTTCAGCTTCAGCGTCAGTCCTTCCAGTGAATATTCAGGACTGATTTCCTTTAGGATGGACTGGTTGGATCTCCTTGTAGTCCCAGAGCCTTCTCCAACACCACAGTTCAAAAGCATCAATTCTTCAGCGCTCAGCTGAAGTCCAACTCTCACATCCATACATGACCACAGGAAAAACCATAGCCTTGACTAGATGGACCTTTGTCAGCAAAGTAATGTCTCTGCTTTTCAATATGCTATCTATGTTGGTCATAACTTTCCTTCCAAGGAGTAAGCGTCTTTAAATTTCATGGCTGCAGTCACCATCTGCAGTGATTTTGGAGCCCAAAAAAATAGTCTGTCATTCTTTCCACTCCTTCCCCATCTATTTGCCGTGAAGTGATGGGACTGGATGCCTGATCTTAGTTTTCTGAATGTTGAGTTTTAAGCCAACTTTTTCACTCTCCTCTTTCACTTTCATCAGAGGCTCGTTAGTTCTTCTTCACTTTTTGCCATCAGGGTGGTGTCATCTGCATATCTGAGGTTATTGATATTTCTCCCAGCAATCTTGACTCCAGCTTGTGCTTCCTCCAGCCCAGCATTTCTCATGATGTACTCTGCATATAAGTTATTTAAGCAGATTGACAATATACAGCCTTGACATACTTCTTTCCCTATTTGGAACCAGTCTGTTATTCCATGTCCAGTTCTAACTATTGCTTCTTGACCTGCATACAGATTTCTCAGGAGGCAGGTCAGGTGGTCTGGTATCCCCATGTCTCTCAGAATTTTCCATAGTTTGTTGTGATCCACACAAAGACTTTGACATAGTCAATAAAGCAGAAATAGATGTTTTATGGAGCTCTCTTGCTTTTTTGATGATCCAGCGGATGTTGGCAATTTGATCTCTGGCTCCTCTGCCTTTTCTAAATCCGGATCGAACATCTGGAAGTTCACGATTCACATACTGCTGAAGCCTGGCTTGGAGAATTTTTAGCATTACTTTGCTAGCGTGTAAAATGAGTGTAATTGTGTGGTAGTTTGAGGATTCTTTGGTATTGCCTTTCTTTGGGATTGGAATGAAAACTGGCCTTTTCCAGTCCTGTGGACACTGCTGAGTTTTCCAAATTTGCTGGCATATTGAGTGCAGCACTTTCACAGCATCATCTTTCAGGATTTGGAATAGCTCAACTGGAATTCCAACACCTCCACTAGCTTTGTTCGTAGTGATGCTTTCTAAGGCCCACTTGACTTCACATTCCAGGATGTCTGGCTCGAGGTGAGTGATCACACCATAGTGATTATCTCAGTCATGAAGATCTTTTTTGTACAGTTCTTCTGTGTATTCTTGCCACCTCTTCTCAATATCTTCTGCTTCTGTTAGGTCCATACCATTTCAGTCCTTTATTATGCCCATCTTAGCATGAAATGTTCCCTTGGTATCTCTAATTTTCTTGATGAGATCCTAATCTTTCCCATTCTATTGTTTTCCTCTGTTTCTTTGCACTGATCACTGAGGAAGGCTTTCTTATCTCTCCTTGCTATTCTTTGGAACTCTGCATTCAAATGTGTATATCTTTCCTTTTCTTCTTTTCCTTTCACTTCTCTTCTTTTCGCAGCTATTTGTAAGGCCTCCTCAGACACCCATTTGCCTTTTTGCATTTCTTTTTCTTGGGGATGGTCTTGATCCCTGCCTCCTGTACAATGTCACAAACTTCCGTCCATAATTCTTCAGGAACTCTGTCTATCAGATCTAATCCCTTGAATCTATTTGTTACTTCCACTGTAAAATTGTGAGGGATTTGATTTAGGTCATACCTGAATGGTCTAGTGACTTTGCCTACTTTCTTCAATTTAACTCTGAATTTGGCAATAAGGAGTTCATGATGTAAGCCACAGTCAGCTCCCAGTTTTGTTTTTGCTGACTCTCTGCTGCTGCTGCTGCTGCTGCTGCTGCTGCTGCTAAGTCGCTTCAGTCGTGTCCGACTCTGTGCGACCCCATACATGGCAGCCCATCAGGCTCCACCGTCCCTGGGATTCTCCAGGCAAGAACACTGGAGCGGGTTGCCATTTCCTTCTACAATGCATGAAAGTGAAAACTGAAAGTGAAGTCACTCAATCGTGTCTGACTCTTAGCGACCCCATGGACTGCAGCCTACCAGGCTCCTCCATCCATGGGATTTTCTAGGCAAGAGTACTGGAGTGGGGTGCCATTGCCTTCTCCTGCTGACTCTCTATAGGTACTTATATATGTAATTGGGCTTCCCAGGTGGTGCCAGTGGTAAAGAACCTGCCTGCCATTGCAGGAGACATGAGACATGGGTTTGACCCCTGGGTTGGGAAGACCCCCTGGAAGAGGGCATGGCAACCCACTCCAGTATTCTTGCCTGGATAATCCCACAGAGAAAGTAGCCTGGAGGGCTACAGTCCATGGGGTCGCAACGAGTAGGAGGACACAACTGAACAACTTAGTGCACACACGTCTATGTGATTATATATATATATTTAAATATGTAATGACTGGATAAACTATCGATTCACAGTTATAGTTACTGTCATGCAAAGAAGAAGAGGGGAATTTGACTTGAGGGGAGTGCACAGTTTCGACTGTATACTTATCGTTTTATTTTCAAGCTGGGTGATAAGTGGTATGCAGATGTTTGCTATATCATTCCTAATATCTTTTATGTGCCTGGAATATTGTATTAATTGTTAAACCTGAGAAGTTTGATTCAGACATTCTTCTATTTGAATCACAGGTTGCTTAGACACATTATTCACTTTTCACACAAGAAGGATTTTCACATTTCTTATTTCATTTTACCTTCCTAATAGCTTTATTGAAGATGGAGGACAAAGTGAGACTTGAATTAAGTGACTTTCCTGGGGCTACTTATGGAGTGACAGAACCAGGACTAGAAGCAGCTGTCTCACCCTCATCGTGGCTTCCACCGGCCTAGATGCCACTCAGTGTCAGGGAGAGAATTGGTGCCATGGAGACGGTCTGAAATGGCCTGATTGAAGGGAGGAAGGGGACTCCAAATTGCTCCAAATGGCACTCTATAGACAGAGCAGAGCGGATAGCATGTGTCTAGAGCAGATGCTGATGGGCATTGGGGTGAGACTGTGTACCGCCCACCCAAGTGACTGCAGAAATGCCCTGATGAGGTGGGGGGAGCCGATCGCCCTCCCTCTTCTCACATTTCAAATCCTAATAGTCCTTGTCACTAACATTGCAGTGTTTCAGTCCCCACTCAGGGCATGATTAAATGTTGGTCTCTTTATGTGTAAAACACTGCCTGTTTCACAACAGCATCCCGTAAAAACAGATTAAATGAACTCAACAGTCATTCAGGTCCAAGATGTGAAATGAACTCGACATTAGGCAGAAGGACACAATAATAGTCTCAAAGTGGAATTAACTTATGGACATCTGGAAAGCAGCCCCTTTTCCTAAGCCCAAGTCCTTTTTATGGGCTAACTGGTTTCCCCTGCGGGCAGGCCCACAATATAAGGGATCAGAAAACCACTGCCATCATGGAGAACTACAAATGTGCATCAGAAAGGCTTTCCCATTTTTGTTTAGCAAAGAGAAATGCAAAAAATGTATCAACTGATGTTACACTGAAATTCTTATTTGCTGACATATTTTCATAACTATTAAGCTTATGGAATTAGTCACTATAATGCATTCAGTTAGCTCAAATGAACTCCTGAAAGGAATTACATATCTTTTCATAAAGTAATTTATAATGAATTATTAACAAGGCTTCAGTTCAGTGCATACACGGTTCATTAGCAAACTGAGATCGTCCTTCACTGAGCAGAGTCAGCACTGGCTACACCTGACAGTTGTACTATTTTGAGTGAATGGATTAGATTAGCCAGTGCTTCATTGCTGGGGAAGAACTTCAATGAAGCTGTGGTTCTCTTTTTTCACATGATTTTTCTGAGTTTCTGTAGTTTCTAAGCTTCTATTATATAAAGGATGAGGGTCACCAGAATATTTTGCATTAACCATTATTTTTATTGAAGATAATTCACTGGGGCTTCCCAGGTGACTCAGTGGTAAAGCATCCACCCACAAAACAGGAGACATAGGTTCAATACCTGAGTCAAGAAGATCCTCTGGAGAAGGAAATGGCAACCCACTCCAGTATCCTTGCCTAGGAAGCCCCAGGGACAGAAGAGGCTGGCAGGCTATAGTTCATGGGATCCCAAAAGAATCAGACAGGACTTAGAGACTAAATAATAGCAGCAAGTTCATTCATTACTTCTAAATACAACTGGAATTTCAACCCACCGCATGGCTTCAGAGACAACGAACATGTATTAACACTTTCCCCCTGAACTCCAGATGTGTGTGTCCAACTGCCCACTCAGCATCTCCTTTAGGATGTGTAACTGACATCTCAATCTTACCATGTCCAAAACAGACCTTCTCACATCTATCCCAGACCGTGTCTAATTTAGCAGCCTTCCCCATCTTGGCTACTGACAACTCTATCCTTCTCATTGCTCAGGCCAGAAACCTCAGAGCTTATCCTCCTCAACTTGTTTCTTTCCTTCAGATTACATCTATGTATCCAATATTTGAATAAATCCTCTCATTATCTATCTCCAAAACGTATCAAGAATTTGACCATATCTCAGCACCTTCTATATTATAACCCATTTAAAGTGAAAAGTGTTAGTCAAACAGTCGTGTCTGACTTGGCAACTCCGTGGACTGCAGTCCACCAGGCTCCTCTGTCCGTGGAATTTTCCAGGCAATAACACTGGAATGGGTTACCATTTTCTTCTCCAGGGGATCTTCCTGATTCTGGGACCGAAGCAGAGTCCTCTGTATTGCAGACTGATTCTTTACTGTCTGAGTCATCAGGGAGCACCAACCCATCTTGCATGGATTATTTTAATAGTCTCAAAACTTGCATCCATCCTTCTACCTTGGCTCCCTTTTAGTTTTTTTCTCAACATAGCAGTCAAAGTGTCCCTTTAAACAACTAAGACAGATTATGGAATTCCTCTGCTCAAAACCCTTTAATAGTTTTCCATCTCATTCAGCACACAAGCCAGATCAGGCCCCCATTACCATCCTATCTCATCTATTTCCATTCTCCCTGTCACTGGCCTGTTTGACTAGATCCATGAATGAATGAATCATGGGCTCAGCTTCTGAGTGTCAAGGTCAGCATAGTCCTTGAGCACAGGCCTATGAGGGAGAGGAGACAGCAGGGGGACCTATGGGATCTTCCTGACCCAGGGATCAAACCTGGGTCTCCAGCATTGCAGGCAGATTTCTTTATGGTCTGAGCCAGCAGGGAAGCCCAACCCTTTAAAGTTGGGCTTCCCTGTCCTTGGATTTAAGTTTAAAATCCAGTTCAAAGGTTCAATAGCTTTTTATCCAGTTACTTAATTTCTTCATTTTCCTATATAAAATGGAGATAATACAGTGATTGCAAAATAACATAAATTATATAAACTGTCTTCTGTATATATTTAGTGATCAATACAAGGGAGCTGTTTTATTATCATTTCTTCATCATTAATTGAGATGTTCGTTTATCCTAGTATGGTTTTGAAGCCTCTGTGGAGCAAAGACTATTTTACAAACTTTAAACAGCAGCAGCAAATACTGTTGAACATTTCACCTCTCATAAAAGCCTCTTGGTTCCTTTTATATAGTAAACTTTGCTAATTCATTTATTCATTCATTTGGCAAGCATTTACTGAGCACTTTGTGCCAGGCACTGTTCTTAGTGTAGCAAATATGGTAGTAAAGAAAACAAATAAAACTTTGTGCTCTCACAAAGCTAAATGTTAGTACAAAGCAACAAAATAACTAAGATAAATGAGAAAAATATATAGTATTTAGAGGTAAGTGCCAAGTGAAAAGCAGAAAGCAGGCAAGGAGGATATGACAAGTTGGGGTGAAATCTTGGATATGAGAGTCAGGAATGACCACAACTTGTATCTCAGACCATTCCTGGATCCCCGTGGAGGCTCCTCTCCCTCTTTTGCGATTTTAAACACCAACAGCCCCCAGGATTCTGCCTGCAGCCTCTTCTCCAGTCCCCTGAGATCTCTGTGGGTGATTTCAGGACACCTTTTGACAGCTTCATTTATCTCCTCCCAATGAGTAGATTGCAGATCTTCACTGGTCAGAGCAGACTTCACTGCCTGCACTCTGGACTCCTCTGTGTGTACACTCAAAGTCCATGTGTCCAAAAGGAACTCATCTTTCGGCTCGCTTTGCGCAGACCTCCCCCTGACACTACCTCCAGCGCTTGACACTTCAGTGAACTTCACCTCTGCCTCTGCTTCACTAGCTTTCAAGAATCGGATGTACAGCCTGTCAGACCTACTTCATAACATCTCTCAAATCTTTCTCGTCCTTTCCGTCATCTTCATGTCCCCTTACTCAACATTACCTCTCTCAAAACTGCCTTCTAAAAACCGTTCTGTGTCTCCATCTCCTCAAACGACCTTCCACTCTGCTGCTAGATAAATTTCTTTAAAGTGGGATTTTTATCACATCCCTCTTTGTCCCAAGATGTTCTCATTTTGCCTTTAATAAGATCCTTGGTTCTGGCCATAAACCTGCTCCACAGTCTGACCCCAGTCTTCCTTTCCATCCTCATCTCCCTCTGGACATCCCTCCCTACTGCTCAGATTAATCTTTTTGCTGTCTTTCTCACTTGCACTGCCCATTCCAACCAAGCTTCTGTTCATGTGGCCATCATCAGAAAAGCATCACTTCTCCCTTCCATCCATCCGTCCAAACCCCACTGGCCACATTAGTCAGTGATCCCCAAAGTGATGTGTGTGCACTGTAAGGGATGCACAAGATTTTCCATTTGGGGGTAGAATTCAAAAATTCCATTTCTCCTTATTTTAAAAAATTTATTTTGGCTTTGCTGGGTGTATGTTACTTTGCACGGTCTTTCTCTAGTTGCAGGAAGCAGGGGCTACTCTTCATTGTAGTATGTGGGCTTCTCGTTGTGGGGGCTTCTCTTGCCCCACAGAGCACAGGCTGCAGTAGTTGTGATACATGGGCTTAGTTGTTCTTCGACATGTGGGATCCTCCCGGACCATGGACTGAAACCATGGCCCACACATTGGCAGGCGGATTCCTGTCCATTGCACCACCAGGGAAGTCTCATTTCTGCTCATTTTTTTACCTGAGCTTTACTAATGATGTAAAACAAACAGATGCTGACAGCTTCATTCAGGTGGTGTATCAGACTAGGAGGTATTCTGAGGGCAAGAGGACAATGCCCCAAACAAGTGTTGGGGTACTCTCACTCTTTCCTGGCTCCAGCATACTGTAGGAAATTTTAGTCTAAATGTGCCTGATTAAGTCATTTTATGGATTATATTCTGAGAGAAAGAATTTTATTATACTTGATACTGAGATGAGCAATGATCATAAAATCTTTTTATTATACGAAAGTTCAGGGAAAAGACTTGGCAAGTTTAAAGCTGAGTTGGCATTTTTTCTCTCAAAAAAAAATAATTGTTCTAAAATCTGTGGCCTTTTTTGTGAGGAAAAATGGTCGTTGAGACACCTGCTCCCCTGCAGATATTTTAAAATGAAGAAATAGATATACGCCTTCAAAAAAAGGTGTGAATCAGGAATGAAAAAATAACTTTACCCAAATAAATTTTGCTATGAGAAGGCATTTTAAGAATGGAAGTGTAGAGATGTTTTCATTGTTGTAAAATGCTACTGCTTATATGACGTATATCACATATTAAAGTGCCTCAGCTGCAAACTTTAAAGAATTGCAAATCAATTTTTTTTGTTTTTACTATACTACTTTTATTAGATTAAAAAGCAAATCAATTTTCTAACCTACTTTAAAATTTTCCAGATATACAATTTCAGTGATTTTTTTTTTACCCATTTAAATAGATAAATAAAATGTGTGTGTGTGCATGTGTGTATCCCATGACAAGACCTAAATAGTTGCAAAAAATAACTTTCTGATCAATGTTCAGAAAGTATATGGAAGTATATGTTCAGGGAAGGTAGCCAATTTAAAAAAAAAAAATACAAAACTTCAACACAACTGATGGGAAGGATGAAAAAAAGAGTAAGTGCAGGTCTCAATGCATTTTTCCATTTGGAACCACACATTTTTGAGCAAATGTTCAATGGTTCTTTGTTGGCAATTGCAAAAAGATGAATGAACCTAAATGTACATCAGTATGGAAATGGAGAAATAAACTATTCATACAATGTAATTCTATACAATTGCAAAAATGAGGGAACTAGAGCTAGATACAACCATATAGTATTTTTTTTTTAAGCAAAAATAAGAAGCAAATTGCAGAATGGTATATAAGTGTTGAGACCATATATATGTCATTTGAGAACCTATAAAATAATATCAAATGTTGGGTTGATTGTTTGAGGTATAATATGTAATAAAATAAAAACACACGCATGGACTGAAACACAACAAATTTAAATAACAGTTGCTTCAGGTGGAGAGGAGATGGAATGGGATCTGGGAGGGAATTGTCAGGGCTTCCGTGGTTATTTTCATGTTTGATCACTCACCCTGTGTGGTGAATACATAGGTTTTCCTTTCATTGTTCTCTCTGCTTTTATGTACATCTGAAATATTTCATAATGAAAAATGTTTTCTGAAGTTGAAGATGGTTTTCTTTTAAAACCCCTTTGAGGAAATTACAGCAATGACAAATTTGTAGACTTATATCCATGGCAAAAACATTCTGAGATGCTTCATTAATTTTAGAAAGCTGGCATGAAACTGCTGTGGCTTTCTGAAAGTGTGGGTGATCATGTTTTCCTAACCACTGAGGAAACTCCCTCAGAGTATTAAATATAAAATGCCAGAAGGCTAAACAACCTACAGGGATATAACCTTTCAGGATTAAAAAGCAGAGAGAAACGTAGAGCTGCGGGTGGGAGCTGGTCAGTACTTTCTCTTTTGGACTTTAGCATTTTTCTATATCTCTCCAATAATATCTAGTACCACATCTTCCAGATCCATAAGAAAATCAAACAAAAATGCATTAGTAATGATAAAACAATCCATTCTCATTAAATCATGTCCAGGTTGATTTCAGATTAGATTTTCCAAAGACCCAAGTAAAACGTTAGTAGAAAATCTACGTCTAAGCCAAGATAATGATACATTTCTGTTTGTTTAACTTGAAGAAGCATTTGTTTTTAATTTATTTAATAGATGACTTCCATTTAAGAAACCAAACTCTGTAATGCTAACATTGTTCACCTATGTTAGAACTCAAGAAGCAACATCTAATGAAACAAAACATTACCGAGTTAGCATAGACAGTTCATTTCAAGGCTTGTAGTTTAATTTTTAACCTTAAGATAAGATGAAGAAGTGAATGTTTTTAAAAAATGGATTTAAAGCCTATTAAAAAGCCATGCTTGCCCCTTTAAAATAAAAGGAGAGAAGCAATTAAAGAAAGCTTTTGGGTATGGTATAAAGAGGAGAGAATTTGTGGTCAGAAGTATCCAATTATTATATGCATGACCCAGACAAATCATTATAACTGCTTAGCCTCACTTTCTTCACTTATAAAAACATAATAATAATATTATTTTGAGAATCAATACCAAAAAAATGTGATTTCACTGTAACATAAGCAGTAACTTGATTTTTTAAAATGCCAATTTGCCCTAAATGTCCAAAATTTCCAAAATAAATCCCAAAATTCACTGTCATCTTCTGAGTTACTGTACTTACTCACCTCCAAGTTATTTACAAAAAGGAAAAGATCACAGAAGCCTCACTTTCCATAGATAAAATACTAAGAAAAAAATTTTTGGTAAAAAAAATTTTTTGTTGGAAATAATTAACAGCATATTTCTCATCATGGCCCCTTTTCTCTTTCTTTTCTTCTAAAGTAAAATATGAAGGCCTTTAGTGCCCCCAGGTTTAAAGAAATTCAAGTTTATATGATAAAAATATATGGTCATAAAATAGCTACAAGACTTGAGGTTGCAAAAATAATATTTTGGGCACTGAATTTCAGGGGTGAGGAGGAGGGTAATGGGTATTTACTCTCCGTAAAGACAGAAAGCAGGCCCTCAAGGCAGTTTCAGTCATGTAAAAAAGACAAATATATACATGAAGTTAACCACCACTGGGGCCCAGGGCCACTGCCTGCAATGTGCGTTCAGGGCAGTGTGACATCCATGCTGCAGTTCACATGGGCCATGACCTGTGGGCTCTGTGCTTATGCAGGGTCCTGGATAGTGCACTCTTGCAGCACTACACACATGCCAAACCCAGCATCTCCCTCCTCAAGAAAAAGAGCCTATCGCCACGGAGAAGACAGCTCAACACAAACTGATGCTCACAAAATGATGTGAGAGTGCAAACACAGGCACGGAGCTGAGGGCTGCACAGAGACTGTGCCTACACGAACCTGAAGGATGAGTAGCAGTTCGCGGAGGAAAGGTAGGACAGGAGCTCTCCATGCTGATTGGCAGTAACACTAAAGCATAGAGACAAGAATCTAGTGTGTACCTGAAATTACAAACAGTCCGATGCTCTGAGACTCTGTAGCTTGAAGCATCAGGCAATAAAGACCTGCCAGTTCAAAAGGCCAGATCTGGCTTTGTGACATGGTCTAGTGCAATAGCCACAGACATATCATCAGCTTTGAAACAGCTGAAGTCAGTGTAGTCCTGTCCCGTAGGTGCCCTATCTAGGTTAGCCTAGAGCTTGATGCTCTGCTCAGACCACTCTTGTCTTCTGGAGTGCCTTCCATTAGACTTATTAGTCCTACTCATTACTCTTTCTTTCTTGGTTTACTCTTACATCCTTGCATCATGTATCATTGACAACTTTAACTAATTCTCCATCCCGTGATTTAGACCCAAAACTTCCTTTTGATGTTTTAGAACATGTCATCAGAATACAGATCATTTTCTTTCATTTAAAATAATAATTATTTGTGTTTAACTAATTACAGAAGTGATGTAGTGCATCATAATTTACTTAACCAGTTTGCTGTCATTAGACATTTTGGTGTTTTCACATTATTGAAAGTGTCAGTTGCTTAGTTGTGTCCAACTCTTTGCAGCCCCATGGACTATAGACTACCAGGCTCCTCTGTCCATGGGACTCTCCAGGCAAGAATACTGAAGTGGGTTGCCATGCCCTCCTCTAGGGGATCTTCCCAACCCAGGGAATGAACCCAGGTCTCCTGCATTGCAGTCAGATTCCTTACAATCTCAGTCACCAAGGAGGTCCCTTCACATTATTTACTACCATAAATAATATGAGATGAACAACCTTATATGAACCTCTGTGATTTTAAACCTATGTCATTTAACATCTGTGATTTTTCTTTAGAGAATAAATTTATAAAAGTATAATTGTTGAGTGAGTAATGTGTATATTAAAATAATTTTAATATCTGCCTAAACACTCTCTATAAAAGTTGTTTCAATTTACCCTCTCACCCTTATATACAGAAAGGGCCTTTCCTCTACTTTGCTAGTTATTTTTAATCCACACTGCTTCAGCTACAAAGTGCCCCCATGTCTCTCTTGGGCAGATACAGTCAGCATACAGAAGATCCTGTGAGATGAATAGAGGACAGATATTCTTATCCAGGGGAAAAGAAATACACTCATATACTGAGAGATTGTTCATCAGACCCTGATGCTGGGAAAATTTGAAGGCAAAAGGAGAAGAGGGAAGCAGAGGTTAAGATGGTTGGATGGCATCATCAACTCAATGGACATGAACTTGGACAAACCCCAGGAGATGGTTAGGGACAAGGAGGCCTGGTGTACTGCAGTCCATGGGGTCACAAAGAGTCGGACTCGGCCTTAGCAACTAAACAACAACTACAGTTGAGAAATTAAGTCCTGGAAATTCTAAAGTCACAAGCAATCAGGGGCAAACTCCTTCCAGTGTTGTTTATCCTAGGTCAGTGTTTGCTCCATGCAAACAGCAGGCATGATTTCTTTGGCCCACATTTTAAAATCAGAAAATTTAATAAAACTCTAGGCTCATGCCCTCTCTTGGTCTTCCTTGATGGCTCAAATGGTAAAGAATCTGCCTGAGATGTGGGAGACCTGGATTCAATCCCTGGGTTGGGAAGATCTCTTGGAGGAGGGCATGGCAACCCACTCCAGTATTCTTGCCTGGAGAACTCCATAGACAGAGGAGCCTGGCCTCTGTGGCTGGCCACAGTCCATAGGGTCACAAAGAGTCGGACATGACAGAGTGACTAAGCACGGCACACATATGCCCTCTCTTGGGGAAAAACTGGGATATCTAGAAACGTTACGCCCAAAGGCACAGCTATCTAGGGCTAAGCGTGCTGCCCTCTTCAGAGAGAGCAGGTACCTCCAGGTTACTCTTGTTCAGTCACTCAAAGAGCAACACTGCACACTCTTCTGAGTTGTGTCTAACTCTTTTGCAACCCCATGGACTGTAGCCCACCAGGCTGCTCTGTCCATGGGATTCTCCAGACAAGAATACGAGAGTGGGTTGCCATGTCCTTCTTCAGGTAGCCACCTATATATTCCACCTACCTGGCTTCACTTATTTATGTTACCTACGTGATCCCTGTCAGCATTTGAATTTGAAATCCCACCATGAATACTATTTCTTCACAGAAATAATACCAGAATTCTGTTGGAAGAGAATTATAACAGTGATTTATATACACTGAAAATCAAGCCGTGACCTCTGAAGTAAATCAACAGCAGTAGGGCTTCTGAATCTGTGCATCCTGTTCAGTTCTACACTGTAAAGGGATTTTACCACAGTATGTTTACATGAATATATAGATAATTTGTGTATGAAATATGAATAGCTACAAATATAATTGCTAGTCTATTATTAGAAATTCATGCAACAATAGACTTCAAACAAGAAATTAAAAAATTTTGTTCACACATACTTTCCAATTTAATTCAAACTTGAACTGCAGTAAGCTTACTTGGAAAAATAATAGCCAATTAAAAATTTAAAATATCTAGCCTGTGATCTGAGGGCAGGATTATATTCATTTCATTGTTCAAAAGTGTAATTAGACATATATCTGCGCATGGTGTCAGAATTCTGCAGGCAGTTAGTTATGCCAGACCGTGCAGGAATTAATGCCTGTGAAATAGGTGTCCTGAAGTCTTTTCAGTTGCAATGTAAATACAACCAAGCAGAGTAAAGGTGGCAAAACCCTCAGAAGAAATCTGAACAAATGATAGGGTTATAAGCACATACCTTTGTCAGAAAAAATGCACCTCAGGTTTTATTTTAGTAAATCTTAGTTAAACATATAAAGAGGATTTATGCTAAGGTTAGCAAGTAATATAGAGTTCTTTTAAAGCACAAGGCATGGGTCTTAAGATGTCCTATTTAAAGTGATTTATTTGACAAGCAAGAAAGAGAATGTTTGAACAGTTTGTATTATTTCAGTGAGTTTTAAGATAAAAACAAATGCCTTCTTCACCAAGACATCTATTGCATATTCTATGTGAATATGCATACACAATAGCAATAGATTAGATGAATGAAGAATTTAGAAGTATGCCTAATATGGTTAGCTTAAAACACCATGGTGTCTGCTTTACCAATTTTCCAGATCTTAATATCCACTTTGGTTTTTTATTATTATTTATCAAGGATAATTTCAAACATATACAAAAATAGAGTAGCCCAAGGAATCTCCTTGTACCCATTATCCAACCTTGATGACCATCAAAATGTAACCAATCTTGCCATATCTGCACCCCCAACCACCTTGCCCCTTCTGTATTAATTTGAATCAAGTCCCAGATATCATAAATGTTTCAGTATGTATCTCTAAAAGGTAAGGACCCGTTTTTTCTTAAACATAACCATACTACCATTATCGCACCTGAAAAAAGAAATCATTAATAATCTCTCAGTATTATCACATATGTTATCAGTGTTCAAACTTCCAATGTCTCATAAATGTCATAATTTTTATTGCTCATTTTAAAATCGGGTTTCAAATAAGGTAGTTATATTGTAGTTATTGCTTTGCCTCTTACGTGGCTTTATGTTGCAAGGACTCTCCTCCATTTCTTTTTTTCTTGAAATTTATTTCATAAAACAAATTAGGTTTTAAAATAAAAAACTGTAGGAAATAAAATTAAAGCTTGGTTTTTGTTTTATAAAAAATTAGTATCTGATGAAAATGGGAAAAGGGAATCAGTCTGTGGTAGGATGTGTGTGTAAATGTGTATGTATGGGTGTGTAATTCAATGTCCTTTTTAGGAACCTTTGTTTACAATGTGATCATTTACTCTTGCATGCATTCATTTACTTACTCTTCCATCCATTCATTCAATCATCCATCCATCCACCCAATAGCACTCTCCAAGCACTCTACGTGCCAGCACTCCTTCAGCCACTAGGATCAAGCAAAATCCGACACTGCTCTCTGCCCTCAAGTTGTCTGCTCATTTAAAAGTCAGGCCTTACAAATAGCTGTGAAAAGAAGAGAAGTGAAAAGCAAAGGAGAAAAGGAAAGATATAAACATCTGAATGCATTCCAAAAAATAGCAAGAAGAGATAAGAAAGCCTTCTTCAGTGACCAGTGCAAAGAAATAGAGGAAAACAACAGAATGGGAAAGACTAGGGATATCTTCAAGAAAATTAGAGATACCAAAGGAATATTTCATGTAAAGATGGGCTCGATAAAGGACAGAAAGGGTATGGACATAAAAGAAGAAGATATTAAGAAGAGATGGCAAGAATACACAGAAGAACTGTACAAAAAAGATCTTCATGACCCAGATAATCATGATGGTGTGATCACTGACCTAGAGCCAGACATCCTGGAATGTGAAGTCAAGTGGGCCTTAGAAAGCATCACTATGAACAAAGCTAGTGGAGGTGATGGAATTCCAGTTGAGCTATTCCAAATCCTGAAAGATGATGCTGTGAAGGTGCTGCACTCAATATGTCAGCAAATTTGGAAAACTCAGCAGTGGCCACAGGACTGGAAAAGGTCCGTCTTCATTCCAATCCCAAAGAAAGGCAATGCCAAAGAATGCTCAAACTACCGCACAGTTGTACTCATCTCACATGCTAGTAAAGTAATGCTCAAAATTCTGCAAGCCAGGCTTCAGCAATATGTGAACCATGAACTTCCAGATGTTCAAGCTGGATTTAGAAAAGGCAGACCAACCAGAGATCAAATTGCCAACATCTGCTGGATCATGGAAAAAACAAGAGAGTTCCAGAAAAGCATCTATTTCTGCTTTATTGACTATGCCAAAGCCTTTGACTGTGTGGATCACAATAAACTGTGGAAAATTCTGAAAGAGATGGGAATACCAGACCACCTGATCTGCCTCTTGAGAAATTTGTATGCACGTCAGGAAGCAACAGTTAGAACTGGACATGGAAGAACAGACTGGTTCCAAATAGGAAAAGGAGTACGTCAAGGCTGTATATTGTCACCCTGCTTATTTAACTTCTATGCAGAGTACATCATGAGAAACACTGGACTGGAAGAAACACAAGCTGGAATCAAGATTGCCAGGAGAAATATCAATAACCTCAGATACGCAGATGACACCACCCTTATGGCAGAAAGTGAAGAGGAACTAAAAAGCCTCTTGATGAAAGTGAAAGTGGAGAGTGAAAAAGTTGGCTTAAAGCTCAACATTCAGAAAATGAAGTTTATGGCATCAAGTCCCATCACTTCATGGGAAATAGATGGGGAAACAGTGTCAGACTTTATTTTTTGGGGCTCCAAAATCACTACAGATGGTGATTGCAGCCATGAAATTAAAAGAGGCTTACTCCTTGGAAGGAAAGTTATGACCAACCTAGATAGCATATTCAAAAGCAGAGACATTACTTTGCCAACAAAGGTCCGCTAGTCAAGGCTATGGTTTTTCCAGTGGTCATGTGTGGATGTGAGAGTTGGACTTGAAGAAGGCTGAGCACCGAAGAATTGATGCTTTTGAACTGTGGTGTTGGAGAAGACTCTTGAGAGTCCCTTGGACTGCAAGGAGATCCAGCCAGTCCATTCTGAAGGAGATCAGCCCTGGGATTTCTTTGGAAGGAATGATGCTAAAGCTGAAACTCCAGTACTCTGGCCACCTCATGCAAAGAGTTGACTCATTGGAAAAGACTCTGATGCTGGGAGGGATTGGGGTCAAGAAGAGAAGGGGACGACAGAGGATGAGATGGCTGGATGGCATCACTGACTCGATGGATGTGAGTCTGAGTGAACTCTGGGAGTTGGTAATGGACAGGGAGGCCTGGCATGCTGCGATTCATGGGGTCGCAAAGAGTCGGACACGACTGAGCGACTGATCTGATCTGATCTGATCTGATAAACTAATACAGTGTGGCAGAGGCTCAACTGGAGCCTCTGCCACCCAGTTACACAGGAAAGAAAGAACTACCTCCTCATGCTCTATTCCTGAATCTGTGCTTGATTTCTGTGCTTGAATCCCCCCAAAATCTGGCTCAACATGAGCATTCTGTGCCTGGGCTGTTATTTCCAGCTCAGCGTTTCCTGAGGCAGGAAGAGTGACATCCTCTTATTACACAGCTTCTATTCCTCAAAAGGCACTGGTTTCAGTCCCAGCATGCCCCTGCATATGACATCACCTTCCTCAATTAGCTCAGCTGTCTGTCTAGAATCCATGGAGATGCAGCTCACTGTGTACCGTGTAGAGATGTCCAGCGCCTGCACACAATGAGCATGGCCAGGCGTGCATGTGGGCAGGGCATATGTGACCTACCCATGTCCTCAGTACCCCTCCATTTTTTTAGAACAAAGTTTAGTTTTACAGTGTTGACTTCTTCACTTAAAAAAAAAAAAAAATGAAAGGCATCCTCTCTTTCCCTGGTCTATCTGAGAATGTCATACGTCCTTTTCAATAGACCCCAGAAGATTTTGAGGCATCCTTGTCAGGTCAGCAAAGCCTTGTAGCCAGGTCTCCTCACAAACCTGGGGAAACCAATTTTTGTATCGCTCCTGTCCAGGGAATCTGCATGGAGGTTCTGCTTAAACATTTAAATCTATCTCAGTGGACCCCAAGACCTACAGCATACTCCTCCAGGAATCTTATGAGTCACTGCCTTTCTTAAGGACCTTACCTCAACGCTCTAAAGTACGTGACTCTGGGAATTGTGTAAATAAGAGAAAGCTAAGCCCAAGAGAAAGACTAGGTCTCAGGTAATTCAATGAGGAAAGAGCATACATAGATAGTATGGAGGAGGTAGGGGACAGAGGCCAGGGGAGCACAATGGGCTAGGATCCCGGACAGCTCAGATTAGCTGTCCTGCGCAGAGCCCGTCTTCCTCTTGTCTCCTGAATCCAATCCAATTAATCATAAATCCTCAAGGCTCCATCTTCAGAGTATTTCCAGAACCTGACCATTCCTCCTCACCCCTGCTGCCCACCCCACCCCAGCCACTGGCATCTCCCGTCTAGATCAATGCTCTGGCCTCCCGACTGTTCTCTCTACTTCCATACCAGGCACCCTGGTCCATTCCCACTTCTGGACCTTTGTATTTACAGCTCCCTCTGCCTGGAAGTTCTTCCCCTCGGCGCCCCTGGTGCTCACTCTCCACCTCTTTCAGGTGCTTGTTTAAATCTTGCTTTGCTAAGGAAGCTTTCCCCAACCCCCTGTTCCTAAAATTATAACAGGTACATACACAGACACTCACACACAATCCAGTGCTCCCTGGGCAACTCCTCTAGCTACTTTTTCTTCACTTTTGAGTGCACATCAATTTCCTTTTTTATTTGTTTATTGCCTGTCTCCAGTCTCCTCATCAGAAAGCAAGCTCTATGAGGATGAGAATTTTGTCTTTCTGTTCACTGCTATATTCACATTACCGAGAACAGTAGCTGCCACAGAGTAGGTCTTTGGTAAATATTGAATGAATGAATGAATCATCCAATCAATTAATCAATAACTCCCTCTCCCAAAGAATTAGGGAAAACTCTGTATGAAACCAAGTTAGGCATAACTCTTGCCCTTGACACACAGTGATACTTTAATGATGATAGCAAATATGTGTCTAGTATAATTATGAACAGGCTTCCCTGGTAGCCCAGCTGGAATGAGCTATTCAGTAGAATCTAGCTGTAATGCAGAAGACCCCAGGTCGATTCCTAGGTCGGGAAGATCTGCTGGAGAAGGGATAGGCTGCCCACTCCAGTGTTCTTACCTGGAGAATTCCATGGACTATATAGTCCATGGGGTCACAAAGAGTCGGACACGACTGAGTGGTTTTCACTTTCACTTTTCACTTTCATAATTTTAAGCTGTATTTGAAATGTTAGGCATGTGGGGAGGTGCTTGGTAAATTGAGACAGTGATTAGCTAAAGTTCTTAATTGTAAGAAGGATGCTCAGACATGGGGTAATGAGGAGAAAATGCTGGAGAGGAGGGAGGCCTTGTTATGTATCATCTGCAGTTTGCTTTGTTTTGAAATAAACATTGTGCCATCTTTGGAATGAAGCAGTGCTGGGACCACAGAGCAGCATCACTTGTCAAGACAGCCCAGATTTCCTTCTGGGTATTCCCAGGGTGAATCAGGACACATAGGCAGCCTGAATGGGCTAGTGACTTGATGCTCCCCCTTAAACAGTTATTTTTCACGTATTTGTTCAATGTGCACTTAATGGGCTTGTTGAAAAAATATTTTCTATTAATAAAAATTGCAGACTTTTTTGTTCAAATTCAGTGTAAGGTATTTATTTCATTCTTGCTATACCACCGCATTTTAACATATTTAAAATTCTTCACATCACAGTTTTTCTACCACTCGTAATTCGATTGCATTAGTCATCAAACTCACTGAAAATAAACTACACTTGTGTGAGGATGCTCAAAATATATTTAAATTTTCTTTTCTTTTGAGCTTCATGTTGGCAAAATATTTTTTACTTTTCTCTCTTTGACTTTTATACATTCTTTTTCAAGCCAGGCAACTTTTTAAGAAATGTATTGAAGGATTTAAAGTTGATGAATGAAATGATTTGTTCCTGAGGAAAGCACCAATCCACGCTTTATCCAGTTTCCTTTTCAGCTATCTACAATTGCTGAATAGAGCACTGTCTACTGGTAGCATGTAGGACAATGGATACAGCTCTGTGACCCGAACATCATAGCAGACTTGGTTATATGGAGCAGACGTGTCTTCTTTTGTTTTTGAAGAGAACAGTTATGCAACTGATACTGAATCACCAGTTTTGTAAGGTGTGGCCTTTGGAAACTGAGTTAGCCAGTTACCTGTTGCTGGGATAGATTGAAGGCAAAAGGAGGCAGAGGACGTGATGGTTAGATAATACCACCAACTCAATTTGAGCAAACCCCCATAGATATTGGAAGACAGACGAACCTTGTGTGCTACAATTCATGGGGGTCACAAAGCATTAGGAATGACTTAGCAACTGAACAACAATGTCCAAACACATTATGGGGAAAACTGGGCATTCTGAACAGTCCCAGAATGCTGATGTGTGCACTGCTAATGCGGTATAGACTGGCAGTCCAGGACTGTAGTTTTCAGGGTAGAAGAGGCAGCAAAAGGAGATCTCTTTACCAATATTACATTTTGCCTCAGTCACCTTATGCCATCATGCTCCTGGGACCAAGTTTGTGATTTCTTAGTTAAAACACAGTCCTACCCCTATTTACCACCACCTCTCACTCAACACAGAGCTATATTTTCCCAGCACTAAGTTTCCAACACTGCATTCAAATGGGTATATCTTTCCTTTTCTCCTCTGCCTTTCGCTTCTCTTGTTTTCATAGCTATTTGTAAGGCCTCCTCAGACAACCATTTTGCCTTTTTGCATTTCTTTTTCTTCAACGGTCTTCATCCCTGCCTCCTGTGCAATGTCAGGAACTTCCATCCATAGTTCTTCAGGCACTCTATCAGATCTAATCCCTGGAATCTATTTGTCACTTCCACTGTATAATCATAAGGAGTTTGATTTAGGTCATACATGGTCTAGTAGTTTTCCCTACTTTCTTCAATTTAAGTCTGAATTTGGCAATAAGGAGTTCATGATCTGAGCAACAGTCAAATTCCAGTCTTGTCTCTGCTGACTGTATAGAGTTTCTCCATATTTGGGTGCAAAGAATATAATCAATCTGATTTTGGTATTGACCATCTGGTGATGTTCATGTAGAGGCTTCTCTTGTACTGTTGGAAGACGGTGTTTGCGATGACCAGTGCATTCTCTTGGCAAAACTCTATTAGCCTTTGCCCTGCTTCATTCATACTCTAAGGCCAAATTTGCCTGTTACTCCAGGTATTTCTTGAATTCTTACTTTTGCATTCCAGTCCCCTATTATGGAAAGGACATCCTTTTTGGGTGTTTGTTCCAGAATGTCCTATAGGTCTTCATAAAACCATTCAACTTCAGTGTCTTCAGCATTACGGGCCAGGGCATAGACTTGGATTACTGTGATGTTGAATGGTTTGCCCTGGAAACAAACAGAGATCATTCTGTCATTTTTGAGATTGCATCCAAGTACTGCATTTCAGACTCGAGTTGACTATGATGGCTACTCCAATTTCTTCCAAGGGATTCTTGCTCACAGTAGTAGATATAATGGCCATCTGAGTTCAATTCACCCATTCCAGTCCATTTTAGTTCACTGATTCCTAAAAGGTTGACATTCACTCTTGCCGTCTCCTGTGTGACCACTCCCATTTGCCTTGATTCACGCACCTAACATTCCAGGTTCCTATGCAATATTGCTCTTTACAGCATTGGACTTTACTTCCATCACCAGTCACATCTACAACTGGGTGTTGTTTTTCTTTGGTTCCGTCTCTTCATTCTTTATGGAGTTATTTCTCCACTGATCTCCGGTAGCATATTGGGCACCTACCAACCTGGGGAGTTCATCTTTCAGTGTCCTATTTTTTGCCTTTCATACTTTTCATGGGGTCCTCAAGTCAAGAATATTGAAGTGGTTTGCCATTCCCTTCTCCAGTGGACCACGTTTTGTCAGAACTCTCCACCATGACCAATCCATTTTAGGTGGCCCTACACAGCATGGCTCATAGTTTCATTGAGTTAGACAAGGCTGTGGTCCATGTGATCAGACTGGCTAGTTTCTATGATTGTGCTACCTTACAAATAGCTGTGAAAAGAAGAGAAGTGAAAGGCAAAGGAGAAAAGGAAAGATATACCCATTTGAATGCAGAGTTCCAAAGAATAGCAAGGAGAGATAAGAAAGCCTTCCTCAGTGATCAGTGCAAAGAAACAGAGGAAAATAATAGAATGGGAAAGACTAGAGATCTCTTCAAGAAAATTAGAGATACCAAGGAAACATTTCATGCAAAGATGGGTTCGATAAAGGACAGAAACAGTATGGACCTAACAGAAGCAGAAGATATTGAGAAGAAGTGGCAAGAATACATGGGAGAACTATACAAAAAAGATCTTCACAATGCAGATAATCACGATGGTGTGATCACTCACCTAGAGCCAGACATCCTATAATGTGAAGTCAAGTGAGCCTTAGGAACCATCACTACAAGCAAAGCTAGAGGAGGTGCTGGAATCCACTTGAGCTATTTGAAATCCTAAAGGATGATGCTGTGAAAGTGCTGCACTCAATATGTCAGCAATTTGGAAAACTCAGCAGTGGCCACAGGACTGGAAAAGGTCAGTTTTCATTCCAATTCCTAAGAAAGGCAATGTCAAAGAATGCTCAAACTACTGCACAATTGCACTCATCTCACACGCTAGCAAAGTAATGCTCAAAATTCTCTAAGCCAGGCTTCAGCAGTATGTGAACCGTGAACTTCCTGATGTTCAAGCTGGTTTTAGAAAAGACAGAGGAACCAGAGATCAAATTGCCATTGTCTGCTGGATCATGGAAAAAGCAAGTTTCAGAAAAAACGTCTATTTCTGCTTTATTGACTATGCCAAAGCCTTTGACTGTGTGGATCACAATAAACTGTGGAAAATTCTGAAGGTGATGGGAATATCAGACCACCTAATTTGCCTCTTGAGAAACCTGTATGCAGGTCAGGAAGCAACAGTTAGAACTGGACATGGAACAACAGACTGGTTCCAAATAGGGAAAGGAGTACGTCAAGGCTGTATATTGTCACCCTGCTTATTTAACTTCTATGCAGAGTACATCATGAGAAATGCTGGGCTGGAAGAAGCACAAGCTGGAATCAAGATTGCTGGGAGAAATATCAATAACCTCAGATATGCAGATGATGTCACCCTTTGGCAGAAAGTGAAAAAGAACTAAAGAGCCTCTTGATGAAAGTGAAAGAGGAGAGTGAAAAAGTTGGCTTAAAGCCAGAAAACTAAGATCATGGCATCCGGTCCCATCACTTCATGGCAAATAGATGGGGAAACAGTGGAGACAGTGGCTGACTTTATTTTGGGGGGCTCCAAAATCACTGTAGATGGTGATTGCAGCCATGAAATTAAAAATGCTTACTTCTTGGAAGGAAAGATATGACCAACCTAGACAACAAATTAAAAAGCACAGATATTACTTTGTCAACATTACTTTGTCAACAAAGTTCCATTAGTCAAGGCTATGATGTTTCCAGTAGTCATGTATGGATGTGAGAGTTGGAGTATAAAGAAAGCTGAGTACTGAAGAATTGATGCTTTTGAACTGTGGTGTTGGAGAGACTCTTGAGAGTCCCTTGGACTGCAAGGAGATCCAACCAGTCCATCCTAAAAGAGATCAGTCCTGAATATTCATTGGAAGGACTGGTGCTAAAGCTGAAACTCCAATACTTTGGCCACCTGACGAGAAGAACTGACCCATTTGAAAAGTCCCTGATGCTGGGAATGATTGAAGGCAGGAGGTGAAGGGGACCTCAGAGGATGAGAAGGTTGGATGGCATCACTGACTCAATGGATATGAGTTTGAATAAACTCCGGGAGTTGGTGATGGACAGGGAAGCCTGGCGTGTTGCAGTCCGTGGGGTCACAAAGAGTCGGACACGACTGAGTGACTGAACTGACTGACTGACTGAGATCTCCAACTCTCACTAGAAAATGTGTCAAGTACCAATCCTTTGTTCAGGTGCTCTCATCCTTAGGGTAAATTTCCTTTCACGACTTTCTTGGATTTTCTCTTGATCGTTCATCTCTGTCAGGGCCACTTCCTTGCCAGAGAAACAGTGAACCTCAGAACAGAAGGCATCAGAATTGCAATCCCTCTCCTCCAAGGAGATCCCTTGGCTCCATTCAATGTCCCCTGTCCCCACCTCCTGAGTATTTGATTTCCATTACCAACAAGGATGAGCAAACAGGGCCTCCATCAGGCCAGCAGATTTCTAGTTACTGTCTTCCCCAGAACAATACCACTTGCCTTACATGTCTGATCCAAGAGGAGTTACTTAAAGGTGTTTCTCCAACAGAGACCTCTGCCCCAAGGTAGTGTTAATAAACAAATGAGTGGAGTGTCCCTGCCATTAAGTGATTAAGATTCCACACTTCCAACGCAAAGTGTTCAATCCCTGGATGGGGAACTAAGATCCTACATGCTGAATGGCATAAATAAGTAAGTAAATAAATAAATAACAGCAACAAAAACAACAACAAAAAACAATGGCTAAATGACCAAACAGACTCTCTTAGCTGTGTGTATGTGTGCATTTAATGCTGGAAATACCCACTGAGTTAAACTGTTCATTACTGCATGCTCTTTAGTAAACTCATTTTATAAAACTGCTAGAAACCTCGTTTTAGACCTAAAGTGTTGACTTCTGTAATAAAGAATTGTTGACAGGACAAGAAGAGCTTGAGTTTAGGTATGGCCAGTTGTTGTCCACCTTAAATGGAGCAGAAAACCTATTATATTAATGCACATTTGGAGTAAGCAGGTTTTTTAATAAATTGTTTGTGAATTAAGTGGGTTTTAATTGGAGAGGGGGAGTGATGTCCAGTATGATCGATCTTATTAAAAGGATAAATCTCTCATGCGTGAAGTTTTAATATTTCAGCCATGAGATTAGCACTGTTACATTGCAAATCTTATTTAAATTGTTTGCCGAAGGCTTGAATTAAAAATAATTTATGGTAATATAAAGTCATCATGGCCCCAAACTGATGATAGATAACTTTTAGTGGGTTTCAGATAATTGTTCTGAACCAACAAAATGGTTTCCAAGTCAAATTTGATACATCTGTTCAAGAAAATGTTTAGTGATGTGCTAATTACCTTCAGTAGTTTATTACTTTTAAAAAGTGTTAAAGTTAGTTATATGTAGAGAAGGAACTCCGATTCCTTTGTTGCAATGAATAATGCAAAGGTTTGTTTAAATTCATGCAGTCCTATTTATAAAAGAACACCTGGGTAGCTTTATTTTGAGCTTAGAACAAAACATAAAATTGTTGAGAACATGATATTTAAATTTATTCATTTACATTCTTAGGCAGATCAGCAGCAGTAAAATAATCTTGCCTAGGATGTAGAAACCTAGATCAGTGATGTTGTAGCAAACCAGTAGCCTTCAATGAGGGGAAAGAGGAGACTGATAAGACATCAAGATACTCCTACTGACCCTGTTCTCCTCGTGGAAATAAGGACGATCGGCTACTGATCTTCCTGTTGGTGGTGGCAGGAAGAGAAGGACTGCTGCCAGTGGGGACGTGATTTTTATCCTGTTCTTTCTCTGTCACCCTCCTCTCATCCACTTCTAGCTCTTCCACACACACACACTCACACACACACTGAACCTTTCTCTGTCGAAATCTCCTCCAAATGTTCTCTTTCCACATCTCTGGGAACAGTTGGTTTCATGGGCCACACCAGTCACAGAAGGCTCCCATCTACAAACCTGAATCAAGGAGAGGGTGGCAGAGAAGCTGCCTGGATAGCATTCCATTACCCACAATCGAAAAGAGATGGATCACCACAGGAGTAAATCTGACATGTTCTCACACAAGGCTTCTTAACCCACAATATAATTTGGTCCTGCTCCTAGAGAAGAAGAGAGAATCCATGGGTAAAAAGTGGAAACCTAAATAAAAATCCTCACCAGAACATTCCAACTTCTGTTAAATAATTTTTCTATGCGCACACGACAATGTCTATATTTGGAGCAGATCACCAACTCAACACTGGCTACCCGACAGCCTCTGATGTCAGCTGTCAGTCAATTAAAATGCAGAAACTAAATATTGCTGTTCACTAGTAATGAGTCTTAGTACCCAAATCCATGTATATTTCTGCTGTTGTTACAAGATGTGGATGCCAACACTACCCATGTGTGTATGATGGAAAAACTATAGGAGTAAAGGGAAATTCAAGTGAGTGAAAACAGAGGTAACTAAGGGCCCATCAGTTCTTTATTACCTGCATATACTACTTTTATTAATAAAAAAAAATCACTTCCTCTCCTCCTTAACTAAATAAATTTTAAACACATGCTGAATAAATTTTAGATTGAAGGATGACCAAGTCACTGGCCAAGGTGGTAGCCCAAGGTGTAATCAGAAACTAGGCTAGAAGTAAGGATGTGAGGAGACTGATCAGAAAAACCACTTTCCTTTGCTGACTTCCACCTACTGTCTGGGATTTCCCCAGGGGTTCAGATGGTAAAAAATCTGCCTGCAATGCAGGAGACCCAGGTTCGATCCCTGAGTCAGGAAGATCCTCTCCTGGAGAAGGAAATAGCAACCCACTCCAGTATTCTTGCCTGGAGAATTCCATGGACAGAGGAGCTGGCAGGCTACAGTCCATGGGATCACAAAGATATATGACTGAGCAACTAACAGTTTCAACTACTCTCTTGGTCTTTCAGGCTGGTGGCCATTCCCAAGTCATCTGAGGTCACAGCAACCTTAGGTTCCCCCGGACTCTCCTTCCACAACAATGGAACCAGTAGCCTCAAATCCAGGCCTGAGAGAGAGCTGCTGAAAGAGCTCATGTTGGCTGGACAGCCATCTGGGGCCTGGCATGTCACCATTCTCCCACCTCACCCTCATTCAAAGTTGGGGTGTCAGGCTGTCTTCCCCCTTCCCCAAACCCTAGAAAACGACTTGCCTTTTCCCTACTTCTACAGTCTCACCCACCACCAGTCATCTTCCTTCCTAGGAATACTCATCTTTCCCCATTTAGGCTGCCACTTCCCCGAGATGTACCCTGAGAAGATTCACCTTTGGGTTTCACTTTGAACGTCGCTGTGCTCTGGGTCCTTGGAGGGCTGCCATGAACACCCACCATGGACATACAAGCAGTGAGTTGGCAGCACGCATTAACAGAAACCCCTTCCCTGCTTCCTCAAACACATCTAGCCCACATAGGAGACAGAACCTCACACTGCCCCTCCATGTGTCCAGCCTGACACAGGGGCCCTTACTGTTTCTGTCCCTGCCTCATATGGGCATTGACCTGCCCAGAATAATATCAGATCTGCTCACAGGAAACCGTGAGGTTGAAACCCACATGCAAATGGCCGTGAGTATCCTTCTGTGTCACCCAGGAAATGATGATTTTTAGCAGGGTAACAACAGCCACATTTCTGCTTCTGAAAATCCCCAGAAGTAAAACCCTCTGCTCACAGTTCATTGCCCTCATGCAGAGCCTCACCAAAATTGAACCTACATAATGGTGGTGGTTTGTAGTATTTGGATTTACCCCAAGAGACCCTAAAAGATTTTAAGATCATATTATACTGAAGGTTGATAATTTTTAATTAATAAAACCTTTATGGAATAATTTTTAACTAACACTCATGAGAATCAGACTCTACTTATGATGATAAATTATCATTTAAAATGCAAAGTGTGCAGACCTACTAGGAAATAACCACATTAATTACTCACTACAGCCATTAAAATGTTTCCTAGAGATGCTTCATGTGGTCTCCACCACCTGGGATGCCCTTCTGCTTTCTCCCTGATGATGAAGCCATCATTCCCTTCAAGTCCCAACTGAAGTTTTATTATTTACTAGAAGCCTTCTCTTTTCAGGCCCACACACCTGTGTAGTAGTTGCCTCGTAATTGTTTAAGTTCTTCTGGGGTTAATACTATCTCCTTATTGTTTTCTTTGTGGAGCTTAGTAAAACAGCAGGCATACAAAAGACCAAATACCCCACAGAATACGGGACACCATACCTACAAAAGCTGATGGGCCAATGGGTAAATGACCAAGAAAGTCAATTCATAAATTAATCAGTCAATGCATAAATGCATGAATTTGGAAACCTGATCCAGAAAGTCATACCCTGAGGCTTAAGTTTGCCAAATAGTGCTGTCCTTGCTAAAAGTATAGATTCAGATTTGGAGTAATGAGGTTTGAGTTCAGGCTATGTTTGGCCATTTAGCCAAACATTGGCCATTTAGCCAAACATTAGACAAATGATTTTACATGTCTTGGAAATAGTTTTTCTCATATATTTTTTTTAAAAGCACAGTACTAAATCAAATGAGAATGAATGAGTAAAGGCTTCATAAGTGATGTAAATGTGGGTAATCACCAATATTATATAAATAAAGAAGGAGGAAATTAAGCACAGAAAAAAAAAAAAAAAAAACCTGTGCAGTAAACTGGGTCAATCTAGAGATTCTGAAATACGCCATTAGAAATATAGTATTTGAACCGAACAAAGGTATTGTGTTTCTTTAATATTCAGCATGTTTATATTCCCTAGCTTTATTTTATAATTGATAGCAAAGCTGTAAGTGGCCTGGGGATTGTTGCATATCTCCCATTATTGCCTTGCTGTGGAGTAGCATAATCAAGTGGAAACGGAAAAAAATTTTTGGTCAAATATTTCTTTCTGTAGGAAAGATGCTGCTTTTTCCTAAGTACCTTTTAGCCGTTGAGTATTTTATAATCATTGGCATAAATATAAAAATGGTAAGCAATGTTTATTATTTGCACACAAGTGAGTCTGAATTGGGGGCTTTTACTACCAGTCATTCCCAATGCAATCTCAAGAATGTAATAGGCAATCAGACAGTGATTTATCTGACCCATTATTGAGAAAGAACCAAGACAAATCTAAACATCATTTGGCTCACTCATGTGCACATTGCAAATGCAAAGCAGTGAATTATCTGAGCTTTGTCATGATTTTCTATGCTATAAACATATTTAGTATTTGAGAATTTGCTTTTATTGCTGCCCTTAATTTTTCTTTGTTCAATCATAGGAAGAAATATCGAAGCAAAGCAAATGTAATGGGGTTTCATAAAGAAAAGGTATCTAAAAATCAAGCCAATGGCTGCACTCAAAAATAATTCTCTAGACTTTCTTAGGGTGAGATGTGTTGTTTCAATGTCATGACCGAATTCCAGCTAGGGTAATTACTTTAGTCTACACTGCCTGCAGGAAATGCCTCCTGTGGTTTGGGGTGGCCACTGGACTCTGTCACGTTGCTGAAACTATTGCTTAGTGGTCTTCTAAGCAGCTGCCACATGGTTACATTTCAAGCAAAGATGAAGCAGGCTTGTGTATTGAGTGAGTTCTAAGTCCCAAAACAAACTCCAGATCACAAAATGTACTTATAATCATTTATTTTATGGCCAACAGTTAGGAAGTTCATTTGAAAAAAAAAAAAATACCAAGGCAGTGTTACACCATGAAAAAAATAAGCCACAAATGAATTGCTTTATTAGTTAGTATAGTAGCTAATCAGATAATGCTTCTGTGCCTGTCTCATGGATTCATAGCCTGGTGAGCAAAATGGACATATCTAAATAATGACACAAATAAATGCATAAAATACACACTGGGAAACTGATGCAAAAGAGAAAGAGCAGAGATCAGTGAGAGCCTGTGGTCAAAGGAGCTGACCAGGACTGGAGGGTCAGAGGAGCTTCAGTCAACAATGGAGAGTGAGAGAGAGTGGAGACTGGGGCCAAGGTAAGGGGTAAAGGAAAGGACAGGGAGGAATGGCACGTGTAAAATCTCGCCAGTGAGTGCAAACGCTGTGCATTAAAGGCAACTGGGGCAGGCTCTGGGCAGAGGTGAAGGTGAGCGGTAGGAGACCATCCCAAGCCTCATAGGGTTGACACTGTTTCTGGGTTTTACCCCTGATTTTTAACAGGAAAGATTTCATAAATCAATTGTAAAATCAACTTTGTAGAATTCATATAATTTGTTCCATACTAACCATATATTTTATTACCTTTACTTTTCATAGTTAAAGATTATTAATCTTTAAGTAATTAAATCTCAGGCACTTAAATATTTAAATGATTAAATATTGACTCACTAAAGATTGGGCACTACATTGGGCACTTGGATACATCTTTTGTTTTCTTCTCACAGCAACCAATGAGGCAGACATTTTTCCAATATGAGTATTGAGGAAACAGAGTGTGTAACCTGCCCAAGGTTCACGAGTAATAAGTGGCAGAGGAATAATTCATGCCATAGCCAGCCTGACTCCAGAGCCTTTTTATTGATCTGTTGGCCCACATTTGTACTCTGGCCCTGAATACTGAAGTAGTCTGTGGAACTATTTGATCATAGCTCCAAGGAAATATTAAACAGTATCCCTCAGCCCATTCTGAAGGAGATCAGCCCTGGGCTTTCTTTGGAGGGAATGATGCTGAAGCTGAAACTCCAGTACTTTGGACACCTCATGCGAAGAGTTGACTCATTGGAAAAGACTCTGATACTGGGAGGGATTGGGGGCAGGAGGAGAAGGGGACAACAGAGGATGAGATGGCTGGATGGCATCACTGACTCGATGGACGTGAGTCTAAGTGAACTCCAGGAGTTGGTGATGGACAGGGAGGCCTGGCGTGCTGCGAATAATGGGGTTGCAAAGAGCCGGACACGACTGAGTGACTGAACTGAACTGAACTGAACTGATCCCTCAGATCAGTGATGGACTGTTAATGTTGCAGTTTTAATTTTATGGTTTTCAGTGGGCATTGTTGTTGTTGTTGTTTAGTCATTAAGTCATGTCCAATCTTACTGACCCCATGGACTGCAGCACACCAGGCTTCCCTGTCCTTCACTATCTCCCCGAGTTTGCTCAGATTCATGTCAATTAAGTCAATGATATTATCTAACCATCTCATCCTCTACCACCCTCTTCTCCTTTTGCCTTCAATCTTTCCTACCATCACAGACTTTTCCAAAGAGTTGACTCTTCACATCAGGTGGTCAAAGTATTGGAGCTTCAGCTTCAGCATCAGTCCTTCCAGTGATTTCCTTTAGGATTGACTGGTTTGATCTCCCTGCTGTCCAAGGGACTCTCAAGAGTCTTCTCCAACACCACAGTTCAAAAGCATCAATTCTTCGACACTAAGCCTTCTTTATGGTCTAACTCTTATATCCATACATGACTACTGGAGAAACCATAGCTTTGACTATATGGACCTTTGTTGGAAAAGTGATGTCTCTGCTTTTGAATACACTGCCTAGATTTGTCATAGTTTTCCTTCCAAGGAGCAAATGTTTTTTAATTTCATGGCTGCAGTCACCATCCACAGTGACTTTGGAGCCCAAGAAAGCAAAATCTGTCACTGCTTCCATTATTTCCCCATCTATTCACCATGAAGTGATGAGACTAGATGCCACGATCTTTGGTTTTGAATGTTGAGTTTTAAGCCAGCATTTTCACTCTCCTCTTTCACCCTCATCAAGAGACTCTTTAGTTCCTCTTCACTTTCTGTCATTAGAGTGGTATCATCTGCATATCTGAGTTTGCTGATACTGAGTTATGCTAGCCCCTTTGCCACGACAAGCCTGTGATCCATGAAGAGTACAGTGGGTATATCCAAGGCAAATTAAAATGTATCCCTAACTCTCGAGTTTTCTAGGAGGTAATTTTAGTGTTTAGGACCTTGTATAAGTCAAGGATTGACCAGTGATACATGCATATCAAATCACCATTATGTACATCAAATATGTACTTTAAATATCTCATTTGTTAATTATACCCTCAGTAAAGCTGAAAAAAAGAGAATTGACCAGAGAAAATAGATTGGAATACCTTGTAACGAAACCCTGCAATTAGCAATAGTGGTAAACCTAGGATAGTTCGAACTTAGCTTCATGCACAGAAGCCAACCCTGATGCTCTCTATAACTGAAAATAGTTTGGTCATCTTCATTCTTTGGCTACCATATTGGATAACAAAGACCTAGAGCATTTCCATCATCACAGAGAACTCAAGTGGGTCAGCACTGGTCTAGAGCCTGGTTCAAACTAGTAAGTTATTTAGAATGTTTTCTTTAGCCTAATTCCCTCTACACATCTAATTCCCTCTACACTCATAGTTAACTAACCCCTAGTTAACTCATCCCCATCACCATAGTAGTCTACAATGTAGACTCTACATGATTCCCTCATAAGCAATAGGGGCTGTAATTCAGAGAAGTGAACCAGTAAGCTGGCAAACTCGACTTTCACCACAAGTTCTTTGTTTTGTAATGATCTGGGCTTTTTCATAGAAGTTAGCCAGTCAACCTTTGAGAGCCTCCCTTCTCATTCAGAGTTTTTTATTTCTTGATGCTATCCATGCTCTTTCCAACTTTACCATCAACCTAAAGGGCAAACACCAAGATGCCCTGGATCCCCCCACAGCAAATAGATGAACAGTGAGGAATCCTAGCTCTGACTGTCTACTTGTACTCCAGTCACAGAAAAGAATGGAAACAGGGAGAGCAGGCTATTAGAGAAGACATTATCCCTCCTAAAGGCATCACCTAGGGTCAAGAGGGAAGAGAAGGCAGACAAACTGGGAGGGCAGTTTACAGGAAGCCAGAGCCAGCTCCTACTGGCACGTGAGAGCCCATAGTTGAGTGGTCCGGAATTTTGCAAGCCTATTGTTAAATATAGCTGTTATTTTTAAATAAATTGTATAAACTTACAATTAAGAAAATTATATTAAAAACAAAGTAATAAATGCATAAACTCATTCCTTTGTAATTATTTGGCTACATTTTTACTATCATCTATGCTCTCAAGGGGCTTCCCTCATAGCTCAGTTGGTAAAGAATCCACCTGCAATGCAGGAGACACCGGTTTGATTCCTGGGTCAGGAAGATCCCTTGGAGAAAGGATAGGCTACCCACTCCAGTATTCTTGGGCTTACCTGTGGCTCAGCTGGTAAAGAATCCACCTGCAATGTGGGAGATCTGGGTTCAATCCCTGGTTGGGAAGATCCCCTGGAGAAGGGAAAGGCTACCCACTCCAGTATTCTACCTGGAGAATTCCATGGACTGTATAGTCCATGTACTCACAAAGAGCTGGACAAACAGCGATTTTTACTTTCACATGCTCTTGAGGTTATTTGTGCCTATTGCACATGTTTGATAGAAATATTATATAATACTTTGTTTCTGTACCTTTTCTCTCAATTCTGTGTCTAGTGATGTCGTGTTGGTAGTTTGAAATTTTCATAATAGGAATTTATACCACAAAAGAAGGCAAATACAATTAGTTGTTTGTTTGTTTTTAACCTGGAAAGCCAATTGTTAAACATCCTGCAGACCAACATACTCCTGCACAAGCCAAAAAATTAAAATAAAAAACTAATGTGGACTATTAGAGATGTAAGACACTATCAAGGAAGAGCAAGAGAAAGGAATCAGACCCAAAGAGGTATGAAGTTTCTGCTATGGGCCTCTACTCCTGAAGCTGCATTCTGACTAGTTCAGTTCAGTAACTCAGTCGTGTCCAATTCTTTGAGACCCCATGGAAGCCAGGCTTCCCTGTCCATCACCAACTCCCAGAGCTTGCTCAAACTCTTGTCCATTGAATCAGTGATGCCATCCAACCATCTCATCCTCTGTCATCCCCTTCTCCTCCTGCCTTCAATCTTTCCCAGCATTAGTGTCTTTTCCAATGAGTCAGTTCTTCGCATCAGGTGGCCAAAGTATTGGAGCTTCAACTTCATCATCAGTCCTTCCAATGAATATTCAGGCCACTTCTGAAGGAGCATCCCTGCCCCCCACCCCCTACTCCGTCCCAGTTAGAACGTCCCCTACACCTCGAACCAGTCCGCTTCAGTGCTTTTCAACAAGGAGATCTGTCACCAGGCCTCCTTACAGCCAAACACCTGGCTTTTGGGGTCTCTGCCAATTACTTGCCATTTTGACTTGCCTTGACACGCTACCCCATCATTACTTAGCACAGGTTGTGGACCCTGTTCCTGGCACAGCTACAATGGTTGCTTTCCTCTACTATTTCATCCCTGGTTTAATCTCAGATTTTTTTCCTGATAATAAATTCTTGCTATTCCTATCCTGATCTTCCCAGGTGGTTCAGCAGTAAAGAAATCCCCCACCTTGCAGAAGACTCAGGAGATGCAGGTTCCATCCCTGGGTTGGGAAGATCCCCTATAGTAGGAA
Organism: Bos indicus x Bos taurus; assembly: GCF_003369695.1. Classification (NCBI taxonomy): domain Eukaryota; kingdom Metazoa; phylum Chordata; class Mammalia; order Artiodactyla; family Bovidae; genus Bos; species Bos indicus x Bos taurus. The sequence continues at coordinate 107,376,434 of NC_040076.1, read as the reverse complement.
ATGGCAACCCACTCCAGTATTCTTGCCTGGAAAATTCCATGGACAGAGGAGCCTGGCGGGCTACAGTACATGGGGTACTGTATGTGACCAAGCACATTCCTAGACCAGTGGGCACTTTGTCTTGCTGACAGCCTGAGTGTCTGACCCTAACCTTTCCTGTTTTGGATAGTCCTCTTGAGGCCCTTTCCTAATCCCTTTCCATTGCAGCTACCAAATTATAAACAAAGCTTTTATGGAAGGCAAAGGAAGGTTGGCCTCAAAACAAAAACAAAATAAAACAAAAAACCTTTAATGGCAGCTTACCAAAAGATTAACTTTCATGGTTACATTTAAGTTTGAAGAAAGTATTTTTACGAAAATAGAATGACATTTTCAAGGGGCTTAGAAGAAATTAACTGTTATAAGTTTTAAACAACTTAGTCTAAGCATAAACAGCGGAAATGAATATATGTATTGTATTAAAGGCAATTCACAAAAGATTAAATTAAAGAGATGCATAATACAGAAGCCAACAGGAACAAACTCACTTAGCTCTTGACACAAATTATTAAGCATCATCTCTTTCTTGTGACCTGATCTGTACACTGTCATGGATCAAGGGAGATTAGCCACGTGGCTAGAGTGAGGAATTAGATGTTCTTGTTCTGAAGGAAACCACCAAAGCAGAGCACATCACTCACATGTAATTATAATGATTACAATGAGAAACCCTTGGACTTAACAAGGAAAATCATGTACTATAAGAAGTCACTATTTTAAACAAATATTCCAAGTTGAGAAAATGGAGGAAAATTTTAGGAAAACAGCTGTAAATAATTCAAGTACAGAAAACAATTAAGCAATTGCATTAACAGCTTACTGATGAGAAAATAATATTGGACTAAAGTTTTATTATTTTTCCCCATTGGATGATCCAAAAAATTGACTTTTATTCCTCTTATTATTTTCCTTACTTATAAACTGTTTATAAAATAATAAATTAGCTAAATAAAAAGATATTTTTATGCAGTCTTTCAAATTCTTTATATTATAATTTTTATAGAACTAGGACTTGGGAACTTTTTAAGGTACACTTTTTGATTCTAAGCACTTAACACTTCCTGTTGTGTGACAGTAGCAATAATTTACTGTATATAACACCTTGCATTAGCCAACAAGCTAAAGAAATATGTCATAGCTTCAACCTTGACATAGTGAAAGCAGGCATGAGAAGATAAAAGGAGTATTGCAGTAGCCTTAAGTATTTAACTTTTAGAAAGCATTGGTTTTGTAGGTCTGTACCTGCCAAGTGATGCTGCTGTCTTTAAATATTGATTGGAGCCATAACATTGATAACAGTCATTATGTATAGCTGCCCACAGTATGTATAGCATATTATTAAATAAAAAGTCAATATTGTTTTTATTCTTGTTGGGTTCCCTTTGCCCAACTTGGAGCACCATCCAAAGAACAGATATTTCATGCTTTGTAGTATTTTTGTCCTCATTTTAAAATAATCCCTTGCACATATGCTATCTGTGCCTCTATAAGAATGTGCTTTAACCAAAGTAACTTCATGGACAAGACCCCCATCTGCCTTCAGTCTGGTATGTTGATAACACTCCGCCTCTTCCATGGATGGTTAGATGTGTGCATCTCCACTCCCTCCAAACTGTGTACATTCTTATAAATATCTGAAACTAAGAATAATCTTGAGTTTAAGCTTCAAGATATAATTTAATATTGATCCATAAAGATAATAAATAAGAAAAGGCAGTGCCCATTGAAAATTAAGATATTAAGGTTTATATGGGTCTATCTACACACTAAAAGAAACATTTTTTTCTCACAGTCTGTAGCACTAATCAATTTTTCAAAGATCAGCAATTAACTTAGTGGAATTGTTTTTTATTTATAACATTCTTTGTTTCAAAGGGGATTTAGAAAGCATACTAAGATGTGTAGACAGCAATAATGATATTAGAACAAAGGTAAAGTAAGTTAAGACTTCTTGTTGGGAGACTTCCCTATAGCTCAGATGGTAAAGAACCTGCCTGCAATGCAGGAGACCTAAGTTTGATCCCTCGGTCAGGAAGATCCCTTGGAGAAGGAAATGGCAACCCACTCCAGTGTTCTTGCCTGGAGAATTCCATGGACAGAGGAGCCTGGTGGGCTACAGTCCATGGAGTCTCAAAGAATCAGACACAACTGAGTGACTAACACACAAAGTAAGTTAACAAATAAAGGGGAAAACAAGAATAAGAAAATAGTACATATGTTGTAATCAATTTAGTGCATCAGAGTTTAATAATCTGGAATAGACTTGAGATGAAGTTAAGGAAAGAAGGGTCAGGGAAGCAATGGGTGTTGTGCAGAATGTGGTGAGTATGTTTGGTGTTCGATTTTCTGCTCCTTCCCCCTTCATAAATCTTCTCTACCATGGCAGATCCTCAAGGCTAGATTTATAGTCAGTCCTTAGATATCTGCAGAATGTCTATACTGTGCCCTAGGACCATGTAAGAGTGACTCAGTAATGATGCAACACAATTCCACTTTCCATTCTGGCTGTTTCTGTTTCCTTTCGTTTCTTTTCTCCTCTGGATGGTTTCTGCCCATTTTACTTAATCATTATTATGTGAACTAGAATCAGTGATCCCCAGCCTCTTTGGCACCAGGGACTGGTTTCATGGAAAACAATTTTTGCTTGGACTTGGGGGCGGGGATGGTTTTGGGATGATTCAAGTGTGTTACATTTATCGTGCATTTTATTTCTATGATTATTATATCAGCTTCACCTCAGATCATCAGGCATTAGATCCTGCAGGTTGGGGACCCCTGAAAAGGAAAAAATCCACTATTATCACAGCACATACATTACACCAGATAGAAAACAAACAAAAAAAAGTTTGCTATAAATCTTACAGTGAAACCACTGAAGAAATAGTTCCTCTCTAGAATATCCTGCCATTTCATATCACTCTAAAGAGATAAGCATTTTCTTAATATTAGGGAAGACATGTAGATTTCTACTCTCTCCTCTTTAAGTTCAAAAGGAACTCTCTCCTATAAGTTTATATTTTATGTGTAAATAAATACCTAAGTGTTTATATACATATGTATATATTTTATTGTTTTCTTCTTCTCCTTTCCCCATCAGGACTCCTGAAGTATAAAAATCAAATACTATTTCAAAGAAAGAATTCTTGACAGCAGTGTATTCACTAGCTTTCTTAATGTCACCTCTAGCTTTTCCATTTCTTGAATATTAATGGTGTCTGTGCTTAAAATATGGGATTTTTCAAAAGAGTACAAAATAATGCATTTCTCTCCAAGAATTGTCAGTGCCTTGGCCATTTTTCTTTCCATCATCTTAGGAATGCATGAGAAGTCTTTTTACCCACAGGAATTTCCCTACCTGCTACCTGAAATAAGGTAATTAAGGGTTAGGTTCTCCTAGGAGCACGTTGAAGGATTTTTAAATTTTTTGAAAATTGGTTTCACACTCAGTCACCAGATTTAGTCCCTCTTTCCTTTTGCCCCCTTCAGGGGGCTATCTTGAGTTCATTTCAATGAAGTCCCTAAAATCTTGGGCCATTTTTTAAATTACAACTGGTCAGAGTCCGATTTTCAGAAACTTTTATAGGAGGAAAAAAAAAAACTGTATTATCTTTACCAAGAAGAGCTTTAAATGTGAGGTACTTTTTCAATGAAATAATAGGGGAGGAAGGCCTGGAATATAAAATGGTTTTTGTTGCGTTGCCTGGATATAAATAGCCTGAGCATCCAGTTTTGTTTGTAATATAGCGAGTGGCCAGAAGATGTATGAGCATCTTTCAGGATAGATGGAAGCACAATAAAGAAACTCATTAAGCTGTTTTAGCCATTTTCTGGTGTTAGCTGAACAGATTCTCAAAGATCAAACTAGAAAAACCATTTTATTTGTTCTTAGTTCCTGAAAAAAGCTTTCCATAGCCCTGCCAGTGACTCTAGCTGTGTCTATGTCTGCAAACTGGTTTTGTTGTTTTATCTCGGTTTGGTTACTTAAAAAAACAAAAACAAAACCTTAAAATCTTTTCTAAACTTTCCTGTTTGCTTTGCACGACATAACGTCACAAAAAGGCAGCCACTCATACGTCCAACTACTGAGCTTCTTCAAAATGCATTCTTAGATAATAAAAAACTTTAAAAAGATAATTGAAAAGTGGGAAAAAAACAGTCAAGCTATTTTATAGACCCAAAATATCTTAAACTGGAAATATGAAAATAGCCATATAAGGCAGTTTACATCAGATTAAATAGCTGTGAGTCAAAGTTCATTTCATACAACATATTGTAACCATTTCAGAGAGGATATAGTTTTCATTCAAAAACTGCTCAAATCTTCTTGTTATAGGTTTTATTAAGACAAGGTAGTAGTGTTTCATTTTGTAAAAAATGCTGTGAATTGTAGCATTTAAAATTTTTTTGTCCTTGCTTTTCTTTTTCTTCGTCTCCTCTACGTCTCCCTTCCTCCCTCTTTCCTTGCATCCCTTCCACCTTTTACATCTCTGACTATTTCAGTGCATTTGCAGGATTCCATCCCAACCTTTCTTCCGAGAGGGGAAGAGGTCCACTTTTGAACAGTACACAGGCTTAATGTTTTAAGAAAAGACCAATCATTGGTGATGGCCTCAAAATGTACTTTCTCCCCTCAGGCCTGTGCATTTCACTGTAGGAACAGCTGTTACATAGAGCACTTTTCCAGTAAGGAACCTAAAAGATGCCAGTGCATTTTTAACCAGCACCTGTGTAAATGAGCAAAATTTGGAGCTCAAGACTGGTGACCTGATGAAAATATTTTTGACATATTTACAGTATACTTAACCCCATATGGGTCCAGGAGAAGCAGATTTTCTAAATGGCCTACCTTATTTTCAGAAAACACAGACAGCACCCAAGTGACTTAGCATGACCACCATGGCGCCATTTGGCCTCAGCAATATCTCCAGTCTGGACAGGGGGGAAATAAAATTCTTTTAGTTTCTGGCAACATGACCCATAGAGAGTTAGAAGAGAATTTTTGCGTTAACCTTTTCTTTTACTTACATATAAGGTGCAGGTGTAGATGACTTGATGAAAAGAAAAGGGAAATATGGTCTGGGTAAACATTTACATTTTAATTTTCTCTTAATTTCTTGAGGCCCATTATGTGTTTATCAAGGCGTGTAACAGCTTTAAGTTAACAATGCAACAATGCATCGTTAAATGTACACCAGATGTTCCTTTTCTGGCACCTATTACTGAAAGCCCTCAACTTGCCTGTCAAGGAGAGGGAAAAAAATGTGTGTTCTCCTTTAATAATGAACACTAACCCATCAAAACAAGAAGCAATAACAGAAAGGCTCTGACACATTGCTTTGATAAAATACTGCCTGGAAACTCATTAGTGTAACAGACTGCAGATGAACCAGCATACCCACTCCTCAGCCATATTCTTGAGGAGCTGAGTAATAAAGACACTCAGCAGAAGGTTAAGCCTAAGAATTGAACTGCTGATGGGGTTTCAAATGATGGGCACATCGGGTGCCCTTGTGAATTACAAATAAAGAGGACTTGGGAGCTAGATGAAATTGACAGCGATAAGTATGCACGAGCCCATTCAGAAAACGGGTAATATGTGTTTTGGAGATCATAAAGTACAATGTTACGAAGAAAGTTGGAGCAGATGGCTAGAGGGGCATAAATGTTCTAAAATGTGGAGGGTTTTTTTAAGAATCTTTTTATGGAAGATATGCAGTTGGATCTTGGAATGGATTGAAAGTGGGGGAGTTATAACTAGTTCTTTGCTTTCTTGCGTCTGATTAATTTACCTCCCAGAGAGAAGTTACTTAAGTGGGCTTTCATAGATCCACCGTAGCAGACCTTGTGAAAAGATGACACATTTCCCCTGTGGCTGATAGATTTATGGATATTTCTACATATCAAATCTCAGCCTGGAAAACTGGGGTAAGGGGGAGGTGGAGAAGGGAAGTGGATGGAAATAAATGCACAAGTGAAACTTGTGCTGTTCTTTCATTGAACCAAATTAATTGAGACACATCGGCTTTCCTGTTTTGTAGGCAATTATAATGAATTTTGGATTGCAAATGTCTTCTAAGTAAAGTAGAATCGAAATCTCTTAAAATGCTGAAACGTTCCATACAGCTTGCTTTCTATGAGGGAAAGCATTCCCTTTTACCCATCAGAAATAATAAAGTTAAAAGGAGCTGTAAAATTGCTTTGAAATATGTAAAGCACTCATTTCAAGGCTGAAGCTTTGCTCAGCTACAATTTATGGATAAAGTTCAGAGCTCTAAGATGTTACAGCGTGAAAGTGGTACTGGCGGTGGAATATTGGGGATTTCACTTCTCTTCTTCTTTAGTTCTGTCCTCCTCTTTTCCCCTATCAATGAAAACAAAGTGCATCAAAGTTCCTTTAACATTGTATTAGTGAATCAAAACTCTGAGCTCCACAATGAAATGCAGAAATCCTCTGTTGGGCAATATTCAAAGGTCGTTTATCCAGCCTTTCAAAGTGCTATTTAGTTCGTGCCAGGTAATGCTGGGCCCTCTATGAAAGGAATCCAGGAATTGAGTGGGTGATAACAGGAATCGTGCCACCCACAGGACCATTCAGCATGAGGCATGATGGCGTGCTTAATGATAAGTTACATCCTCCCACAAAGGAATTTCTGAACCTGCCATTTGAGAGCCATCCCTTTGAGCTATGATTCCTGTAATTGAGAAAATGAAGCTCTGCCTCCCACTGAGTGATCTGTTGGGTCTTTCAGTGCTGGGGTGAAAATAAAGAAATGAATACAAATAGTGCAGATTACAAGTATAGCTGTTTCTGTAACAAAATTAATATAAGCAACTGACCCAGGTGTTTTGGATCATTTCCAAATTCTGTTGGTTTGAATGAAGTTGAAGGACTATTATTCTGAGCACTAGGAATTAGAATGCTAAAAGAATTGCCTTGAATAAAAATGAATCCTGAGTATTATATATGTGTGTATGCATGTGTGTGTATTTCTCTGTAGGAATATATATAGCTCACATACATACAGAAGAAGCATAAGTGAACAAATTGACAAATAAACTGAACACATCCAAGAAACCACGAATTAGATCTAGAAAGAGAACACTACTAAGGTATCCATTACTCTGACTTATAGCACAATGGATTAGTTTTGGTTTTGAGTTTTATATTACTACCATCATGCATTGTATTTCCTATGTACATGTATCTGAACTCTTTGACTCCATGTTATGTTCAAGAGATTCCTCCAGGTAATAGTTTTTATTCTCATTGCTGTAAAGTTCCCATTGAATGAATATATTATACTCTATCTATTCTAATGTTTAAGGATATTTGGGCTGTCCTTAGTATTAAGGTATTATGAACAATGCTTCAGGAGCACTCTTACATATACTGGAATTGCTAGAAGTGCTGAGTGACAATATGCACATGCTCAGCTTTAGTAGATAACACTAGACCATTTCCCCATGTGTGCAGCCGTGCACAGTTCCACCATCCGTATTTGAACACCTGTTACTCAACATCATTGTATGATCCATTTGCTTAAGTTTTAGCTATTCTGATAGGTGTGTGGTTTTTGCCATTCTGGTAGGTATGTAACATTGCTCATTGACTTAATTTACTGATGATTGATGCAGTTGAGTATCATTTTTTGCATTTACTGGCAATTTGACTATTCTCTCTTGTGTAATTCCTCTTTAATTTTCTGACCAATTTTAAAAATTGCTTTGTCTTTTTCTTACTGACATATAGGAATTCATTATATTAAATATATTCTACATGTTTGTCCTTATTTATATGTATTGCAAATACCTTCTCCTATTATGTAGTTTGCTATTTAACTTTTTAAATGTGTCTCTGATAAAAAAAATTATTAATTTTAACAAAATCGTTTTTTCACATATAGTGTTTTTGGTGTCCTTTTCAAGAAATCTTTGCCTCCTCAAGATCATAAAGATACCCTCCTGTGTTATATCCTAGAAGCTTTAACATTTTACTTTCATATTCAAACTAGTAATCCATCTGGAATTGATATTTGTAGATGACAGAGACATTTTTCTCGTATAGATATGCAATGTGCCCAATATTGTATGCTGACAAGATTATGTTTTGTATACTGCTAGGTAGTACTTCCTATAAATGCCTGTATATGATTAATTACAGGGTGTTGTGTATGAAAAATTTTAGTGATAATTTATTGTCCTTCAATAAGGATTTACTTTTCTTCTGGCAGGTATTTGAAGAGGAGTCATTTACTTTTCAAACAAGGACTGAGCCCATTTAAAGCTGAGCTCCATCCTTTGATGGGGGCCATCAATTCCATTCCTCCCTTAATCATGGGGGATAGCCCCTTCAAGCGTCCAGCTGGATGTCTGGAGTGTTTAGCAGGGTTCCTCATTCTTGGTTAGCCCTGAACTGCAATTTTCTGTGCCCTCAGTCTCATCAGCCTTCCAAAATTCTGCTTGCCTTCTCCACCTCTCGGCTGTCACATTAAAATTGCCAAATGCTTTGCCAAATATCACAATGATCTCTCTCATCTTTCTTTCTCTCTGGGATCATTGCCTCTCAAATTCTTTTTTTCAAATCAATTTTTCAATCTTTATTTTTCCTTCAATTTTTCTCAGGATAGGTAGGGCTCAACTTTTGAGAATCAGCCTACCAGAAGTCTCCAACATATTTTAATCAAAAAATGTTTTTTAAACCTTAAGATTTTATCAGGCTTAACCAAATCAAAAACTAAAAATTATACTTTGATTTGTATTAAAGAATAAAATTTATCTAAATACAATCAGTAAAAAGTTAAAGCAATGACCTTTATTTTTTAATAATTTTAGCAGATATATTTTGGTTATTAACATGTGACAAATATTCCTCCAGAAATTGTGGCTGCAATAGTACACAAGAGGGTTCCCTCTCTCACACAGCTTAAGATTTTCTAACTCTAGTGAGCTGAAAAGTCCATATGGTTTTAGCAGTGAAATGGCTGTTACAAGGAGGGAAATATAATGGAATCCATCTTCCCTTCATTGTGTAAGTCAGTCTCAGCTTGGAACTAACTACCAGTAACTGTAAAATCACCCTCTCATCTTTTCAGAATAGGCATAGTGTGGAGGTGCCTAAATGGGTCACATACAGGCCCAAAGTAGAGAGGTGATGACCCTATTTGCAGTGAAAAACTCTGACTTGATTAGAAGCGGGGGGATGGAGGGGGTGGCGTGGTGGGGAAGATGGGGGGAAAAAAAAGCATTTTGTTGACCATATTCGCAAGCAGAAAAATTCAACAAAATCAATCAAGCCTAATTCTATACTTAAGGTGAACTTTAAATGATTAAACCTATAGAAGCAGGCTTACTATTATAAGAAAAACCACGTCAAGAGGAAATGATGCCCTGACAGACAACGTGCAAAAAGACTAGTATGTGCCCCACATTAAAGGTTAAGCCAAAACTTAATACAGCAGCTAAAGAAATCTGGGCCAGACCAGAAAATCATTAGAAATTAACATCACCCCCACCATACAATTGGGGGCTTCCCTATTAGCTCAGACAGTAAAGAATCTGCCTGCAAAGCAGGGGACCAGGGTTTGAACCCTGGGTCAGGAAGATGCCCTGGAGGAGGGCATGACTACCCACTCCAGTATTCTTGCCTGGAGAAGTCCATGGACAGAGGAGCCTGGTGGGCTGCAGTCCATGGAGCTGCAAAGAGTTGAACAAAACTGAGTAACTAACACTTTCACTTTCACACCATAATTGTATGAAATATTCACAAGGAAAGTCCAATACAATTATACTTACATGAATCAGTTCAGTTTAGTCACTCAGTAATGTCCAACTCTTTGCAACCCCATGGACTGCAGCATGCCAGACTTCTCTGTCCATTACCAACATCCAGAGCTTACTCAAACTCATGTCCATTGAGTCAGTGATGCCATCCAACCATCTCATCCTCTGTCATCCCCTTCTCCTCCCACCTTCAGTCTTTCCCAGCATCAGGATCTTTTCAAACAAGTCAGTTCTTTGCATCAGGTGACCAAAGTATTGGAGTTTCAGCTTCAGCATCAGTCCTTCCAATGAATATACAGGACTGATTTCCTTTAGGATGGACTGGTTTCCTTTAGGATGGACTCCTTGCAGTCCAAGGGACCCTCAAAAGTTTTCTCCAATAACATAGTTCAAAACCATCAATTATTCAGCACTCAGCTTTCTTTATAGTCCAACTCTCACATCCATACAGGACTACTGGAAAAACCATAGCTTTGACTAGACAGAACTTTGTTGGCAAGGCAATGTCTCTACTTTTTAATATGCTCTCTAGATTTGCCATAGCTTTTCTTCCAAGGAGCAAGCGACCTTCAATTTCATGGCTACAGTCACCATCTGCAGCGATTTTGGAGCCCAAAAAAATAAAGTCTCTCACTGTTCCCATTGTTTCCCCATCTATTTTCCATGTGTGATGGGACCAAATGCCATGATCTTAGTTTTCTGAATGTTGAGCTTTAAGCCAACGTTTTCAGTCTCCTCTTTCACTTTCATCAAGAGGCTTTTGAGTTCCTCTTCACTTTCTGCCATAAGGGTGGTGTCATCTGCATATCTGAGGTTATAGATTTCTCCCGGCAATCTTGATTCCAGCTTGCACTTCATCCAGCCCAGCATTTCACATGATGTACTCTGCATATAAGTTAAATAAGCAGGGTGACAATATACAGCCTTGACGTACTCCACTCCCAATTTGGAAACAGTCTGTTGTTCCATGTCCAGTTCTAAGTGTTGCTTCTTGACCTGCATACGATTTCTCAAGAGGCAGGTCAAGCGGTCTGGTATTCCTCTCTCTAAGAATTTTCCACAGTTTGTTGTGATCCACACAAAGGCTTTGGCATAGTCAATAAAACAGAAGTAGATTTTTTCTGGAACTCTCTTGCTTTTTCTATGATCAAACAGATGTTGGCAATTTGATCTCTGGTTCCTCTACCTTTTCTAAATCCAGTTTGAACATCTGGAAGTTCACAGTTCACGAACTGTTGAAGCCTGGCTTAGAGAATTTTATGCATTACTTTGTTAGCATGTGAGGTGAGTGCAATTGTGCGGTAGTTTGAACATTCTTTGGCATTGCCTTTGGGATTGGAATGAAACTTGACCTTTTTCAGTCCTGTGGCCACTGCTGAGTTTTCCAAATTTGCTGGCATATTGAGTGCAGCACTTTCACAGCATCATCTTTTAGGATTTCAAATAGCTCATCTGGAATTCCATCACCTCCACTGGCTTTATTCATAGTGATACTTCCTAAGGCCTACTTGACTTTGCATTCCAGGATGTCTGGCTCTAGGTTTGTGATCACACCATCGTGGTTATGAAACATTTAACAAGGTGGCAGAGTAGAAGAACATGCATTCATCTCCTTCAAGAACTCCAAAATTACAACTCGCTGTAGAATAACCGTGGACAGCAGAACATTGGATCCCACCAAAAAAAGATACTCCATGTCCAAGGACAAAGGAGAAGCCCCAGCAAGATGGTAGGAAGGGCGAAATCTCATTTAGAATCAAAACCCATACCCGCCAGAGACACTCAGGGGGCTCAAACAAAACCTTGTGCACACCAAGAAACCCCACAGAGACTGAGCCAGACCTGCCTTTGAGTGTTTGAGTGTCTCCTGCGGAGGTATGGGTCAGCAGTGGCCTGCTGCAGGGGCAGAGGCTCTGGGTGCAGCAGACCTGGGTATGGCACAAGCCCTCTTGGAGGAGATAGCACGTAACTGTCCAGGAGTCTCCAGCAGAGGTGTGGGTTGACGGTGGCCTGCTGCAGGATCAGGGGCACTGAGTGCCCTTTTGAAGGAGGTTGCCATTATCTTCATTACCTCCACCATAGTTTTGCCTCAGGTCAAACAGGGAGGGAACACAGCCCTGCCCATCAACAGAAAATTGGATTAAAGATTTACTGAGCACCACTTTCCTGGTGGCTCAGACGGTAAAGCGTCTGTTTGCAATGCAGGAGACCCAGGTTCGATCCCTGGTTTGGGAAGATCCCCTGGAGAAAGAAATGGCAGCCCACTCCAGTATTCTTGCCTGGAAAACCCCATGGACGGCAGAGCCTGGTAGGCTACCGTCCATGGGGTCGCAAAGAGTCGGACACAACTGAGCGACTTCACTTTCACCCATCAGAACAAGACTTGTTCTGATTGTTGTAAATAATTATTGTGTTGGAAGTTAACTTTGTATTCTTTTCTTCCATAAATTATTTTTTTTATTCTCAATGACATCTTTTTTTCTGTTCATAAAGTCTCAAGTTAAAGAACCACTACAACACATTATTATTAACTAACACACCAGCAGTTGTTAACTTGAAATCTGCAGACCCTCTTTAATAGCTATGGGGTTCCTTGTGTCTCAGATGGTAAAGAATCTGCCTGCAATGTTCAATCCCTGGGTTGGGAAGATCCCCTGGAGAAGGGAAAGGCTACCCATCCCAGTATTCTGGCCTGGAGAACTCCATGGACCGTATAGTCCATGGGGTTGCAAAGAGTCAGACACAACTGAGTGACTTTCACTTAATAGCCATGGCAAGTTAAAATCTTATATTAAATTTTGTGTAGTTATGTGATTAAGTATTTTCCTGGAGAGAAGGTTTAAAGCTTTTACCTGTTTCTTGGAAGAGTCCATAATCCCCCCAAATTTAAGGACTACTACTATTCCATCAGTATGTGAATTAAGATGCCCACAGTGAATGAAAGTAATTTCTTTACAGAACCCTGCATTCACAAGGTTTACATTTAAGAGATCGCACAGAGCTTTACCATGGAATATGATAACATATACCATACTAAATCTCATTGGAACTATTATTTTAATCAAACCACCTCAAATAGCCTGCTATTGTAGCAGTTTTTTGTTTTTGTTTTCTTTTAATAAATTTGGGTTCTTTCCTGTCTTATATCAGCAACTTTTGTTTACTGAAAAAAAAATCAAGATTGGGATACTGTTATTATAAAGGAAAATTAAGACTTCTTCCAATAGAATTGGTATCTATAAAAATTGTTCTTTTACTGAATTAATATTGTAAAATGGTCATACTACCCATAGCAATCTACAGATTTAATGTGATCGCTATCAAATTACCCATGAGATTTTTCACAGAACTAGAACAAATGATCCTAAAATTTGTATGGAATCATAAACAACCCAGAATTGCCAAAGCAATCCTGAGGGAAAAAGAACAAAACTGGAGACATAATCCTCCCAGTTTTCAGACAATAATACAAAGCTACAATAATCAAAACCGTGTGTTATTGTCTTAAAGACAGACATATGGATGAATGTAACAGAATAGAGAGCTCAGAAATAAACCCACACACCTATGGTCAATTAACCTTTGACAAAGCAAGCAAAAATACACAATAGAGAAAAGACAGTCTCTTCAGCAGATGTGCTGGGAAAGCTGGACAGCCATGTGTAAATCAATGACGTTAGAACACACCCTCACACTGCACACAAAAATAAAATTGAAATGGTTTAAAGACTTAAATATAACACATGACAGCCTAAAAATCCTAGAAGAGAACATGGGCAAAACATTCTCTGACATAAATCATACCAATTACTTTTATGTCAGTCTCCCAAGGCAATAGAAATAAAAGCAAAAATAAACAAATGGGACCTAATTAAACTTATAAACTTTTTCAGAGCAAAGAAACCATAAACAAAACAAAAAGACGACTTATAGACTGGGAGAAAAATTTGCAAATGATGTGAATGACTAGGGCTTAATTTCTAAAATATACAAACATCTCATACAACTCAATTTAAAAAACCCAAACAACCCAACTGAAAAATAATCAGAAGACCTAAATAGACATTTCTCCAAAGAAGACATACAGGTGACCAACAGGCATATGCAAAGATCTCAACATTGCCAAATATTTGAGAAATGCAAGTTAAAATGACTGTGAGATATCACCTCACACTGGTCAGAATGACCATCATTAAAAAGTGATGGAGAAGATGTGAAGAAAAGGGAACCCCTCCTACACTGTTGGTGGGAATGTAAATTGGTGCAGCCTCTATGAAAAACAGTATGGAGGTTCCTTAAAAAACAAGAGTTGCCATATTATCCAGAAATCCTGGGCATATATCTGGGGAAACTATTATTCAAAAAAATACATGCACTCCAGTGTTTATAGCAGCACTATTTGCGATAGCCAAGACATGAAAGTAACCTAAATGTCTACTGACAGATAAATGGATAAAGAAGATGTAGTATACATACATAATGGAAGAGCTGTTAAACAGAATGAAATAATGCCATTTGCAGTAACATGGATAGACCTAAGGATTATCATAATAAGTGAACTAAGTGAGAAAGATGAAGACAAATACCGTAAAATATCACTTACATGTGAAATCTAAAATATGACACAAATTAACTTATTTTATGAAACAGAATCAGGCTCACATAGACATAGAAAACAAGCTTACTGTTACCAAAGGGGAAAGGGGATGGAGAAGAGATAAATTACAGGATTAGCAGATACAAACTACTATATATAAAATAAATAAACAATAATGTTCTTTTGTGTAGCACAAAGTATATTCAGTATCCTATAATAACCATAAATGGAAAAGAATATGAAAAAGAATGTGTAGAACTAAATCACTGTGCTGTATACCAGAAACTAACACAACATTATAAATTAACTATACATAAATTTTTAAAAATTCTAATACACAACTTTAAAAAATTGTTCTCCACTATTAATTTTTAAAATAATAATGAACTATAGTTTTATTTTTAATTTTTATTGGAGTATAGTTGCTTTATAATGTTATGTTAGTTTCTATTGTACAGCAAAATAAATCAGCTATACATGTACATATATTCCCTCTTTTTTGGACTTCCTTCCCATTTAGGTCATTACAGAACACTGAATAGAATTCCCTGAGCTATACAGTAGGTTCTCATTAGTTACCTGTTTTATACACAGTATCAGTAGTATATATATATATCAATATCAATCTCCCAATTCATCCCATCCCCCCCTTTACCCTTTAGTATCCATACATTCTCTATATCTGCGTCCCTATTTCTGCTTTGTAAATAACATCATCTATACCAATATTTTGGTATTCTGTATATACACTTGATGAGTTTTGCATAATTTTACTTTTATTGTGGTTTCTACATGCACTGAGACAG
This sequence comes from Bos indicus x Bos taurus, assembly GCF_003369695.1. Classification (NCBI taxonomy): domain Eukaryota; kingdom Metazoa; phylum Chordata; class Mammalia; order Artiodactyla; family Bovidae; genus Bos; species Bos indicus x Bos taurus. The sequence goes on along the minus strand of NC_040076.1, from coordinate 107,361,212 downwards.
CCTTTGTCAAGAATAAATAAAAAATAGAAATGAAAAGCGTGGAGGATTTTCCTGCTGTGACCAGATCACAGCGAGGCTCAGCTAATGGGATTGTGCCACAATAGCTTCCCTGGTGGCTCAGACGGTAAAGCGTCTGCCGGCAAGGCGGTAGTCCTGGGTTCGATTTCTGGATCAGGAAGATCCCCTGGAGAAGGCAATGGCAATCCACTCCAGCACTCTTCCCTGGAAAATCCCATGGATGGAGGAGCCTAATAGGCTACAGTCCCTGGGGTTGCAAAGAGTCGGATACAACTGAGCAACTTCACTTTCACTTTCATATATGTGTTAATATATGATAATTGTTTTTCTCTTTCTGACTTACTTCACTCAGTATGACAGTCTCTAGATCCACTCATGTCTCTACAAATGAGCCAATTTTGCTCCCTTTTATGGCTGAGTAATATTCCATTGTATATATGTTCCACATCTTCTTTATGCATTCCTCCGTTGATGGACATTAAGGTCAGTTCCACGTTCTGGCCATGTACATAGTATTGCAGTGAACGTTGGGGTGCATGTGTCATTTTGAATTAAGATTTTCCCTGGACATATGCCCAGCAGTGGGATTCTGGGTCACATAGTTCTATTTTTAGCTTTTTAAAGACTCTCCATACTATTCTCCCTAGTGACTATACCAATTTCCATTCCCACCAACAGTGGGAATGTATGATGTACACCATCTCCAGTATTTATTATTTGCAGATGTTGTGTTGATAGCCATTCTGACTGCTGTGAGGTGATACCTCATTGTAGTTTTGATTTGCATTTCTCTGATAATTAGTGATGTTTGAATATTTTTCATGTGTTTTTTGGCCATCTAGAATAGTTTTATTTTAAAGCCTATAGTCTACTCAATAGACGTGTTTAAAGTTCATGTTTTTTTCAAATATGGCAACTGTTAAATTTTACCACCATTGAGATTTTATCATTACACTCACTGCTATTAAAATGTTGTTTGTAGTTTTCCAATCCTTTTCCATCAAAAAAAATTAACAAATTTGAGTAAAATTGGTGAAAAAAGTAATTATGAGGTCAAATTAATTTGCATTATGTTGGTACATGAAACCACATTATGGATACCAAAATTCAGACTAGAGGACAGTTGTCCCCAGTTGATATTACTATAATATGGCATTAAATTATTTACAAAATTAGCTGTTGGCTGGACATTTTGTGATACTTATGAAAGGAGAAATGTGAAATTACCTAATTGCACTTGCTTCTGGTGTAGTAATTTCACTTGAACAGATATTCCTTTAGGCTGCCACACTGCATTTTAATTAGAATCCTTCATTTTTGGACAATGGCTGTGGAATAACTCAGCCGACCTTGAGTTTCTTAATCATCACTTCCTGATAATGAACAAATCAACAAAAGGGAGTAGTTTTAGTTTCCAAGCCTGAATCTAAATGTGACATTACTTCCATGTTTAATTGCAGTCCATTCAGTTTTACAAGACCATTCTGCAGAATAGCTCGGGCTGAATAGAGGCAATTTCTGAAAACATTCTTTACATACAGTCAACATGTCCCTGAAAACGGATGGCAAAGCATAGGATTATGTGATTGGTATTTTGAAAAGCACTTAATCCATCCATCTTGCCTTTCAATTATTTTTTAAAGGAAAATCACTTTCATAAATATAAACAGATACACTCTGGAAATATTTAAGATAAAATTATAAAATAGCATTAAAATTATACCTATAATCAAGTCTCAGCCCCTTATGTAACCTTACCATTGATTTGAAGAACTTCCTTTATTACCTGACAAGCTTGTTCATTCTGTACATTTATTTCGATTTTGTTGGGCTTTCAGCCATGCCTGTAATGTTGCTGAGGAGTAAAATATCTTTCATAACCAGAATCATAAATCTTTCTTATAACCATGAGACTATATCTTTATGGCCATAGATCATTTTAGTTACTGTCAAAAAGTGCCATCATATCACATTACAAATTAGAAAACTGAAAGACAGTGCGTGGCTGACAATACCTATTATGTGTGGACAAGAAAAATAATTTTCCTTGCTCATAACCAACATTTCTAATTACAGATACTTTTTAGACACACAGAACCTGGGTATGTGTTTTAGCCAAATTTGGAAAGCCCAACTAGATAAATGCGAGGAAAATTGATATTTATGAAAGTGTTCTCAAATGGAGAAGGTTAAAAAAAATGTGAAAAAAATGAGAATTCGCCCTTTTATTTTATAAGGGATGAGAGGCAAGGATTGCCTTTCTGAATTCAGCCTTCCATACTAAGGTTGGAGCACAGATTCAGCAATGAGATAATTCTTGTTTCTTCTTGGCAAGAACCAACGATTGTCTAGATGTCCAATATATGACCTTTATGGGTATTTTGAATGTGTGGTCAATATTAAGTTCCTCTTCCTAAGAAAAGCAAATAGAAATTTGGATAAATAGAATACATTTGGATAAAATTTGGATAAATATTTTATTTTGATTAATAAAATGTTTAACTTTTTGGTCGCTTTATATAAACTCTCCTTTGCACTCAACCTTATGTGAAAGTAGTTATACTTTTAAAGTACCTTACTTCCTTAGAATTCATAGTACCTTCTACATCCTAATTTGCCATTCGGAGTGAAAACTGATTGTCATAAAACCACAGAAAAGAGTGAGCCATGGCTTTTCATATGTGCCCATTTCCCCTAAGATATGTCTGCGTGGAAGGGTTTTACATAACTGAGGACTCGGAGGGAGGGCAATGGAAAGAGAAGCGGGACTTGGGATGAGTTTTCACGCCCTTTGTCTTTTCATCTTTGAATATGCTTCCCACCTTCCCTGGCTTTGCCCTATGTTGCAGGGGCACTGACCTGGGAAATCATGTTAGGGAGGCTCCTTTGCAAATGGCTTCCAGCTAGGTTTAGGCAGTGGGAGATACCTAAAAGAGACAGGATGCAAAAGAAAGTGAGAAGCCAGGCCATGCCATCTCCTCTCCTATGCCTTGGTGGCTCCTGGAGCAGCAGCTGCTCCTGCTGCATGGTTCCTGCTTTTCTGGGCGGATCCACTGTGATTCCAGCTTCCTGGGTGGCCCTTGCTCTGGGCTTTGATGCCCCATCTCTTTGCTTTGTCTCTCCAGCACTAGGAGAGGTGGCCACACCCTGAAGCTGCTCACCTCCAGGTCACCTCACCTTTCTCGGCTTGCTCTTTCAGTTCCTCTAACACCTTTGATACTAGGACATCTCCTTTTATTTCCCAGGCTGCTGTTACAAGTATTAAGTCTGCTTCCCTCTATGTGCTCCCACCTTTACTATCTTTATTGAATCAAAAGGACTTTGCAAACCTAGTAGGGAGAGAGGAAAAGGAAGAGACCCAAATTTGATATGGATATATACCAGTTTTAAGGAAAAAGATAATCAAAGTAAAACTAACACTTAATCAGCACCACGCACACGCACACACACATGCAAACACCACATTAATGGAAAAAAAAAAATAGCCACTTAATCTTCTCTGCACAACTGGTCCTTCCTGACCTCTGCTTTCTTTTAATTCAGAAGCTCAGATAGACGGATTCTGAATAGTTCTAGTATCGCCATTTATCCATCTAGGTCCCTCAGTCCATGCATAAGTGAATTCCTCTCTCTAGCTACAAGATAGAAGGAAGATCCAACGTCAATAGTGACTGGCCCTGGTTGCAGTAGGAGGTTAATGAAGCCCGGGGACATGTGCTTGGAGAACCTGAAATTCCCACTGAGAGTTAATTTTGTTTGCCCATTTCCTAATGGTCTTTGTGGTCATTAGGCTTACTGCTCTTTGGCACTTGATGCATTTTCTTCTTACTTTTGGCTTTTGTTTTACAGGGTTTAGAGCTGAAAGCATCTACTTCTTAAAGCTACTGAGTGCTTTTCTAATGGTCACAGTATGTGGGAACTGGACACTCTGCAAAGCTTAATGTCATTTAGTGCAAATTATACTCGGTAATTTATAACCAATCTTGCTGTTCTTTCTTGATGTTCTTTCTGTGTGTGTGTGTGTACATGTATGTATATGCCAAGAATGAGAGTCAAGTCTGGTGTTTTAAATTTGACTTTCATTCTCTGTTAAAGGACACACGTTGACCTGAAATTCATAACCATCATTATGATGCAAAATAAGCATTATTTTGATTTTGCATTTTGATTCAGATTAGAAAACCAAGAACTTGTTGTAATCTGGACCCCATGTTTCTATCTCTATGGTGACTGTATTTCCCAAACCAACATCTAGTACATGTGTTATGGTAAAGAACTGCCTTTAAAAATGTTAACTCTTACCTATATAATCATTTATATAAGAGTATAAATATTCAATCATGTTTTATGCACATTTTATAATTTTTAAAAAGAATAACATTTCATAAATAAAAATAAGTCTAGAAAGCCATGGCTCACTCTTTTCTGTGGTTTTGTGACAACCAGTTTTCACTCCGAATGGCAAATTAGGATATAGAAGGTACTATGAATTCTAAAGAAGTAAGGTACTTTAAAAGTATAACTATTATCATATAAGGTTGAGTGCAGAGGAGAGTTTATATAAAGCAACCAAAAAGTTAAACATTTTATTAATCAAAATAAAACATTTATCCAAATTTTATCCAAATGTATTCTATTTATCCAAATTTCTATTTGCTTTGACTTACACTGTTTCTCCTCCTCATTCCTCCAAGGAATGATTCTATTTCTTGGCCCTGTTTAATCTGTAGATGAATTAGGCAAGAATAGAATGGTCAGTGGTTCATTCAGAAAACAATAAAATTCTTTGCTCATAACACTAGGTTAGTAGGCATTTAAGAAACTAAATTCAAATGCAATAAAACTTGAAGCTGGAGTTGGATTCCATAAAATACCCTCCTTGGTCTGAACTGCACTAATATGCTCCCAAGAGTTAAAAAGAAGAAATCACAGTACATAGTCTTTCCCCCTGCTGCTGCTGCTGCCAAGTCGATTCAGTCGTATCCGACTCTGTGCGACCCCATAGACCGCAGCCCACCAGGCTCTCCGTCCCTAGGATTCTCCAGGCAAGAACACTGGAGTGGGTTGCCATTTCCTTCTCCAATGCATGAAAGTGAAAAGTGAAAGTGAAGTCGCTCAGTCGTGTCCGACTCCTAGCGACTGCATGGACTGCAGCCTACCAGGCCCCTCCGTCCATGGGATTTTCCAGGCAAGAGTACTGGAGTGGGTTGCCATTGCCTTCTCCGAGTCTTCCACCCTACCGAGACATAAACCAGCATTTCCTCAAACCAGATTAAAACCAGTCTAGTAAAAATAAGGCAAATGCAATCTACATCTTTTGTGCAAACAAGCTCTTCAGCTGAGTTAAAATTAAAGGAGGCAGTTCCTGGGTAGGACATGAAGGCTGTTGAGAAAGGAGTCCGTGGCCAGGGGGAGCCCCAAGACGTAATAACCCATTTAGTAACAGTGAGACTAAATGGAATGTGCCTTGTACGCACCCCGTGTGGCTTCATCTGGGATATTTGTGTAAGAAAGAGCCAGATCCCAGAGGTCAGAAGAAGGCAAGCGTCAAAAGCCATAGGGAGGTGTGAGGAACTCGCTTTCAGGAGTAAAACTTGAAGATGGTTCTCTGTGGTTCCTCAATCCCGGCTAGAAAGAAAAATAGAAACTATACATCAGGAACTTCGACCCTGATAAGTGGTATGACTTCTTAAAACTCTGTCGTTTCTCCAGGTCTGTTCCCTATTAATCTGTTCTTCTGATAATAAATCTTTGAAAGGAAGTCCTGCTTCTTTTTTTCTAGGACAATAGGAAAGAGAATTGGGGGAGACTGCATCTAACTTGGTATCCTAGTTTGGGGGTAAAAGAACTCTAAGGGTAAAAGAGGAAAGAAATATGGTAAATCCTTGGCAGTTGGGCTTCCCTGATGGCTCAGTTGGTAAAGAATCCACCTGTAATGTGGGAGACCAGGGTTTGATCTCTGGGTTGGGAAGATCCCCTGGAGAAGGGAAAGGCTACCCACTCCAGTATTCTGGCCTGGAGAATTCCATGGACTGTATAATCCATGGGGTCGCAAAGAGTCGGACACGACTGGGCGTCTTTCACTTTCACTTTCACTTTGGCAGTTGAGGAAAGGTGGTAAGGAGGGAGGGTTTCCCAGGTGGCGCTAGTGGTAAAGAACCTGCCTGCCAATGCAGGAGATACAAGAGACACGGATTTGATCCCTGGATCAGCAAGATCCCCTGGAGGAGGACTTGGCAACCCACTCCAGTATTCTTGCCTGGAGAATGCCGTGGACAGAAGAGCTTGGAGGGCTACAGTCCATAGGGTGGCAAAGAGACAGACACGGCTGAAGCAACTTAGCATGCAGGCATGCACACATGCTGAGTTAGAAAGTTACAGACTGAAGACAAAGCAAAGCAAAGAGCCCAGGAGTTGAACTTTGGGAAGCTTGCATTCCCCATACAGGAGTCATCAGTAGCCCCTCAGAGCTCACTTTCCAAGCTCCCTGACTCCACAAATGCAACAATGCCAACACAGTCTATAGAGAAAATGTTTTCTACTAGCAATTTGGTTATTAGATCATTCAATCTTATTTTCTAATCTACCTCCTCTGCCTCATTATAATCCCAGTAAGAGCAGAAACTGCCCCATTCTTTTCCTTTACAACTGTGCTTTCTGTAACTGTGGTGCTCAGACACTTTTCATAAATATAGAAAGGATACTTCTCATCTACCCTTACAGCTCAATGCCATTTCCAAAAGTAATGGACAAAAGAATGTCCCCAAAGGAATGAAATTCGAGCAGGATTTGGAATAGCAGATGCTTGGTACATTTTGTTAAAAAGGAATTTCTCTCTCATCACTGAAAGTAACTTCCCAAGAGTTGGAGACACACTTTACTCAGATGGGGGCTTCCCTGATAGATCAGATGGTAAAGAATCTGCCTGCAATGTGGGAGACCCGGATTTGATCCCTAGGTGGGAAAGATCCCCTGGAGAAGGGAATGGCAACCCACTCCAATATTCTTGCCTGAAGATTTCCATGGACAGAGGAGCCTGGCAGGCTGCAGTCCATGGAGTCACAAAGAGTTGGACACAACTGAGCAACTACACTTTCACTTTTCTTTTTGCTCAGATGGAGAATTTCTGCTTGTATTTCTAATTTGCATTGAAGGCTCTAGTTTCTGCTTAAATTTTTTCATATTAGAGTCTTCAGGACAGAGTCATTTTCAAAGAGATGACTTTTTTCTTTGGCACCCCACTCCAGTACTCTTGCCTGGAAAATCCCATGGACGGAGGAGCGTAGTATGCTACAGTCCATGAGGTCGCAAAGAGTCAGACACGACTAGCAACTTCACTTCACTTCACTTCATCCCAATATTAATATTACGAAAATTTTCAAACAGAAATATTGTAAAGTGAATACTCATTTACACACCATCTGGATTATCCATTATTTTTTTACTGTGCTTTCTCTGTCACATACCTGTCTATCTATGTTTCCTTCCATCCGTCAATACACCCACTGCTTTATGCATTTCAAGATGCAAACATCAAAATATCCCCCCTAATACTTCATCCTGTATATCATTAACTAAAATGTAATATTTGTTTACAGATTTTAATGTAAAATTTGCACATGATAAGATGTATAAATTTTAGAAAAATCTGATTTTTTAATCTGCTGAGTTTTAACAAATGTATATATGTATATGATCTTAATTCCTATTAAGATATAGTATCCATATTATATTAAATTCTGTCCAGCATTACCATCATCCCAGAAAGTTCCCTCATGCCTTTGCCAATCAACCCCTACCCACCAGTCTCCCCCAGAGTCATTAACTCTTCTGATTTTTTTTTTTCTAGTTCAGTTCAGTCCCTCAGTCGTGTCCGACTCTGCAGCCCCATGAACCTCAGCACACCAGGCTCCCCTGTCCATCACCAACTCGCAG